>NC_136750.1:26264852-27709852 GCF_936440315.1 Barbus barbus
ATTATTTATATTAATTGTTAAAGGGTACATATTAGTGTGTGTTTATGTACTGTTCAAAAGTGAGGGGTCAGTAAGATGTTTTTTTTTTTTATATTGCTGAAAAGGCTGAATTTATGTAATCAAAAATACAGTAAAAACAGAAATATTGTGAAATAATATTGCAATTTAAAATAACTGGTTTTTTTATATACTTTTAAAATGAAATTTATTTCTGTCATGCAAAGCAGTCTTCAGTGTCACATGATCCTTCAGAAATCATTCTAATATGCTGATTTTCTGTTAATATCTATTTGAAATAGAAATCTTTTGTAATGTTATCAAATCAATTCATATATATATATACACCATATTCAAAATGAATAATTCCCTGTAGAATCATCCACATATAGACTGATACATATCTATGAACACCAAGGCTCGGCTCAGCTTAGCTTAAGTGTGTGTCTTTGTGCAGTGTTCAGGTGTGTGTGTGTTTTGCTCTTGAAGGACACAGGTTGGCACAACAGCCAAAGAAGAGGAAGGGCAGGAAGCATGAAATGAACCTGTCTGAGCTGTTCTTAACTCAACACACACACACACCCCTCTCCATCAGACAGTGCTCTTTCTCAGTTGTCACTCTCTTTAGATGGGAGCGTGCCGCTTTGCTCTAGCTTGCTTGCCTTTGAAGCAGCCCGGAGGTGAGGGCTTTTACAAATCATTTGACAAGAATGTGCCACACTTATGAAGTGATATGTGACTTCAAGGTGTTTAGCTGTTGTGTGTTTGAGTGTGGAGATAAAGCTTGTAATTGGCTGTGTGTTTTTGGTAGCAGCTTCTGGTGGACGTCTCCAGTCTTGTTTAGTCTTGGATGTTAGTCATGATGATGTTACACAAGTATCAAGCTTTGAGTATGCTGATGATACACATCTCTTGTATTCTTAATTGGAGCTGTTGCCCTTTGTCTTCCTCATTATTATTATTATTATTATTATTATTATTATTATTATAGTTTTTTTCTGTTTGCTTAGTTTTGTTTTCTCTAAGTTTTTGTTTGTTTCTTATTTGTTTGTTTAATGTCATTTTATTTTTTATATTATCTTACTTTGTGTAACATTGTGTAATACATAATTATTTAGAGCAAAATTTTATACCAATAAGAAGTGAATAAATAATTCATATTAAACATTTTGGGAGTTGTTGCAGTCATAGCTGGTTAGGACACATGTAAGGTGGTGAGTAAACAGTATACAACCCCTTGCTGGCTTACTAAGTGTCTTAAATAAAACACTTTGAAATTTGGTCCAGCAACCAGTTCTTCCTCAGAATTGCTCGCTGTAGCAACCTGGTACATTGTAAGTGTGTCTTTGACTCTTAGGGGACTGATAAAGCATCCTGAATCACGGAAATTGCATAAATCCAGCCAATCAGATTGTAACTTGTTTTGGGAAAGATGTCCCAGACTGAGACAGCTTTTAACAGTAAATAAGCTCAGGTTTTACTGTGTCTTAGTTTGGGAGGCCAGTGTAAATGATTTCTGCCATTTCCTTGTGGGGACATATTTATAAACATAATCAGGTTACATTTATTGTTTTTGTTCCTGTTTGATTTGCTAGAAAAGATTTGCTAGGCTTATGGTTTGTGCGAGCCCAAAGCGTGTCAGAGAGCACAAATTTCATCCTCCTTTTTAGAGGCAGAGATGTCTAGAGAAGCAATAGCTCCTTCATAAACTGTGTAGAGCCTGAATTACATTGGCAGATACTGTTTCATAAGGTTGTGTGATTCTTTTTTTTTTGTGGACAACACAAGTACAAAACTATTTGAGAAGCCGTGGCTTCCTCATCTAGCTCGCTGAAGTTTCAGAGTGTCGGATGAGCTTTTCTCACTACCTGAGTGTGAACCTCAAATGAAGTGATAATTCAGGACAACAGTCTGATTTCAATCAGCTTCCTTTAGAGAATAGCTAGCTCACAGCTCACCTGGAATTCATTAAGCTTATTGGCTCTTTGTTTGATCTGATAAGATGCATCTTGTGCTCTTCTGCTCTGTCAGTGGCACTGGCCCTCTACCACCAGGCTTTATCTATGTGTGTTTGTGTTTTTCAGTCTTTCTAATACAAGCAAGACTTATGAAGTACAGTATCATGTCTATATTATTGACTGGGGCCCATATGGGGCACAGCCTCATTCAAGAGTGGCATACAGACCATAATAACTAATATTAATAATAATAATAATTATATGATGATGATGATGTTGATAATTAAACAGTTAATCAATGCAGATTTTAATTAAGTAAATATTTTAACCAGTAAGTGATTTTTTTCACTATCAATATGAACTGACTTTTAGGTATTAATTAAAAATACTAATTAAAAAAATAAAAATAAATAAATATTTCAACCAGTAAGTGAAGTACTTAATAAATATTAATTAGTTTTTACACTACTAATATAAACTGACAAGTATTAATAATAAAAAAAAATTAAAATAATTAAAATAAAATAAATATATCAATCACTAAGGGAATTAAAAGTAATTGCTTAATAAATCTCAATTAAAACGCTGACATTTTAGTATTAAAGGAGTCACCAGATGCCCGTTTTCCACAAGTTGATATGATTCTTTAGGGTTTTCATGAAAAGTCTAACATACTTTCTCAATGGTGGTGTAAAACAACACCCTTTTTACCTTGTCAAAAAAAAACTGTTCACAGCGACCCGTTTTGGTGCCTGTCCCTTTAAATGCTAATGAGCTCTGCTCACCCCGCCCCTCTCTTCCGTGGGGTGACGAGCAGATCTCTGAGGCTGTAAACTTTACCTGCAATTAGCCACTGAACTTGCTAACTAGCACATTATTAGGAAAGGTGATTTGTAAATTCATAAAAAAACAACCTTATACTCACTTCTTCTGGAGGTGAAGCTGGATCACTAATGATTTGTGCGAACAGAGTAGATTTAGGTAGATCGGGGACACATTCCCTTCGAAAACAAATGTAATCCACTGCGTCTTCAGCGGCTCAGATGTCGGGAGTAAATGACAACTGCTATGTTCATTATTACTTCCAACAACAGAACACCTCAATCGCTTAGGAGACAATCTTGTCTACTCCTGCTCTGGCGTCGAAACAATGGCGGACTGTTGACAGCTCACTCAGGGCGGGTCTACGTTAAAACGCCAGTGTCAGCCAATAGTTGTGGCAGGTGCCTGTGCAGAACTATGTCACTCTGCCAAGAAGTTCAGAATAGCCTGATCTTATAAGTGTTATTATTATTATTTTGGATTTTTTTTAAAAAACGCTGGGTGGATTTTTATCATTATAGGGTGGTTGTGTACACACAGCCAACACACATTTATGTTCAAACAACATGTAAAAGTGAATTTTTTATCTGATGACCCCTTTAATAATTAAAAAATTATATCTAAATGGTATATATAATATACTGTATAATACAGTGTATATATAAATGGTTAGTTCCAGGGGGGAGTTAGGGGGTGTGCCCGAAGCGAAAGGCACGGAAAACAAATAGCAATTGCTAACGGTTGCCTGTAACATTAAAGTACATCAAATTTCACTTACCACGCAAACAGAGTAAGGAGAGATGACTGAGGACGATGGTGAATGATTTGCAGATCCTGAGCACCACTGACAATCTAATCTTGTGAAATGTGTGGTAAGTACTGCCGCGCCATAGTATAAACAGAGTACGTGCCATCGCGAATCTCGAAAGTGAAACTAAAAAGCGATTGTCCATTCAAAAGCAGTTCAATGCCAGGCATAGGGTTCCCTCATGGGCAGTTTAATTACCCAATGATATAATGTGATGGCATCATCTATCGGCCCAACCATATATTGCAATAAAATTTACTTTATTGATTTAAAGAAGTATGAGTGACCCCTGCTGGCAACCTGAGTGACCCCTGATACAACGCCCTTCCCCAGTCAAAGAAACTTTTCTCATGCGGAGATGTTGAAATGTATGCACGTGTGTGGAAGCCCACAGTTTCCAAAGCGAGGAGGGAATATTACTTTACTTATTAGTTTCAGGTATGATTCGGTCCATCAGTTTACTCTGTAATGACGCTTGCGAACTTGCGCTGTGCCACGAATCGGTCTATTTTAAACTAAAAACAGAAGTTTACTCATCCTGAAAGACAAGCAGATGTACTGTATATGTGAGAATCTGAGAGAAAATATCATATGGTGTTGAAAATGAATAACACAGCGGATGAGAAGAGTTCCTATTCTCTGTTTTTATTTGAGCTCCATAGGGCCTGGAACATTCTTTTGCCATTTACTGTTGCTGTCAGGAATACGTTTTAGCGGAAGGAAAGCATTTAACGAACTTACTTAAAAATAAATACCTTAACAATGCCCTTCAGCCGTGACTTATTCACAATACAGCACAGCCTCTCGTACCTTATTTCTTACACGAATAACAAATGATCACAAACCTATTTGTCTTTTTAGGAGCCTTAGTGTATAATTATTTATTTTCCTATTTTAATTTACTAATGTTTTTCCATTGTTGCTTAATTAATATCCGGTATGTAGATAGGTTGTTGTGATATGTTTGTGATGCTGTATGGGACCCTGGAGGTGTTTCTGTTTGTGCTCTGATATTTACTCAGTGTTCAGATTCTTTTTTCCACTCCTTTTTATCCTCAGCGTTCCTGTCTGTAAATATACAGAAGGGATAAAGCACATTTGAACTTCCCCAGAAGATCTCTCAATGCAGCCATAAAAAACCCCATCAGCTCAGCTTACATTCATAAGTACAGCATTTTGTTGTGTAAACGGATCCGCAAAGCAGGGTTTACATGAAAGATGATGCATTTACATAAATAAAATAAAACTTTTATTCGCTATCAAAGGAATCCAGCTGTTATAAATAAAACATTAATAATATTATTCACGCTATTTGGTATCTTCAATCCTACAGAGACCCCTAGGTCTGGATTATGGTGAAGCTGAAGATCTGGATCCAGATCCAAGGGGTTTTTAGGGGCAGGTGTGTAGTCCTGACATTGGACATGTTCAGCTTTCAGCCATGTTAAAAATGCGCATACATTGGCCAGTTTGTGCGCAAAGCTTAGTGTACAGTGTACAGAACATGAATAATTCACTTTGTTTGACAGCTGGATTGAAAATAAGGGGAGCCATTGGAGACCGTATGTGAGAGCGATCCGCAGAGAATCTTGTGTTGTGTAGAAACCAAAGGAGGATTTTGGGTAGAGCCGCCCAGCAGGGGGATGTGATCTAAAACCCCATAACCTTACTTAGCCTGCCAATAAAATCTCCAATTATTTACTGTTTTGCATACAACAGAATTTGCTTTTGAGAAGTCTAGTGCAGAACAACACATTCACACAGGTTTGGAAACACAGACGTCTGTGTTGTGAGTGTATGCGGGTGTAAAGGCTGTGATGGCCGGCTCTAGTCTATAGATATTCTCTATCTTTGGCAGGGTATGATGTAATGGAGATGAAATATGTTTTCTGACACCACCAACTTTTAAGCATCATTTTAACAGTCAGAGCCTCTTCGAACAACAAACTCTCACAGTCTCCCTTACTTTCTGCTTTCGCTGTTATTTACCCTTCACCTTCATTTCTGTTCTGTCCTTGGAGACTTTTCAAACGAGTGGAGTGTGTAACAGCTCTGGAATTAAACTTGTCGGCAATGTAGTTTCCTGAATATATTGCAAACTGTAACAGATGCGGCTGTTAAGGATGGACGCTGGTACATGGATAGCGACAGCTATCATGCACATTCATGATTTTAACAGCATATAATTTTCATTATTAAATCATTACCAAACATTATATAATGCTTAATAGATCATTACTTGATATATATTCAAATAGCTACAAATATGAGATGTCATTGAGGATGTTTACAAATGAACTATTAAACATTACATAATGATTAACAGATCATTAGTTCACATAAATTAAAATTAGTGCTGTCAAACGATTAATCGCATACAAAAAAGTATTTGTTTGTATAATATATGTGTGTTCTGTGTATATTTATTATGTATATATAAATACACACATAAATACACATGTATGTGCATATCTATATTTATATTCATATAATTTATATTATAATTAAATATATTTAATATATAAACATTCTGAAATATATACATTCATGTATGTGTATTTATATATACATACCCATACATATATTATGTAAACAAAAACTTTTATTTTGGATGCGATTAATCGTGATTTAATCGTTTGACAGCACTAATTAAAATTTTTAAATGTAAAGATTAACTTTAAGTGAACGTTAATTGATTGCAATGGTGATCAAAATGTAAAAATGAGCATGGATAAATTTATATCATGCATAATTACAATTTTGACTGACTATTAAATATTTTAATATCTTCAATAATATTAAAGTAAAAAATATATTATTTATTTTTTTTGCAGTCGCCACTAAATGTCAGAATTCATGTATGGGCATATAGTACTAGGTGTGATTCATAACAACAAATATAGTATAAATATATGGTAACACTTTAGTATAGGGACTAATTCTCATTACTAGCATGCCTATTATTAACATATTGGCTGTTTATTAGTACTTACATATTGTGCATGACCATTTTCTACATCCCTAATCCTACCCAATACCTAAACTTAACAACTACCTTACTAACTGTTAATAAGCAGCAAATTAGGAGTTTATTGAGGCAAAAGTCATAGTTAATGATTTGTTGATAGCGAGAATCGGACCTTAAAATAAAGTGTGACCAAATGTACAATAAATAAATATAAATAATAGTAGCCTAACATTTATGTAATGTTCATCAGATGCTTATGTGGGTTGTGGGCAGCTGGCAGTGGTGTGATGTGAACTGAGGTTCACCGCCGACGTGTCTCATTCTCCATCTGGAAGCGGTGCGCATGCTCACAGACGGCTCCAATGTGTGAGACTCACACAAGCCTGACTGATCACAGGCGGATTTGCCTCAACTTCCTCAAAGTTTGATTCTCTCATGCTATCAGTGGGGGCTATTTGATATTGTTGCTGTTTTCTCAGAAAACAGGTGTCTTTTACAGAGAAAAAAGACTGTTTATTTGAAATAATGAAGCTGGGTTTTGCCAGGCTTGTCTTGTTGTATGTGTGCAGGCCTGTTGTCCTGTTAAATCTGTCTTTGAGCTGTTGCCAGTTGCTGAGAAATGTCTTCTAAAAAGTCATATAGCAGATGTTATTTTTAGTCATTATTGATGAAGACTTGATGAAGATGGGCTGGGGAAAAAACAGGGAATGGCATTGGGAAATGACCTGAAACAGAATCAAACTAGGCTTTCTAGGCTTTCATAACATATTTATGACTATGTACGTTTTTAAATGTGATATTCTTTTATAAGTGCCAGCATTTATATACGAGCAGTGAAAGCTACATTATGCATGCCGCCGTTGGTTGGTTCATGTTAGCAGAGGCTCAAGACACTGTGTACAGCGTGTTAAATCATCTTGACTGCTCTCTCGTTGCGTGTGTGCATGGGAAGTTGTCTGATTTTCAGATTAAAGCTGATTTCAGCAGTGATATAAGCAGCTACTGCTTACTGCCTTGAGCTTTCAATGGACATAAGAGCTTTTCGTGGCTTTTTTTAACTGCTTGAAAATGACTTTATGTATAGTTTTCTTTTCTATGTCAGTGTAAATCCTTTATCATTTAATAGTGCTTAATAGTGTGTATGTTTGTGTATTTATTTGTTCATGTATGTATGTATTTATACATTTATTTTAATCTCTCCTTCCTGGCAGTGTGCATAAGTTTGTTTTGTTTTTGTTTGTTTTTTTGTTCCTTGAAGTGTGCATATGTGGAAGCCCGATTCTGCCACTGAATAAAAAATAAAAAAAGGTTATTTCGACTTTATCTCACCATTCTGACTTTTTCACAGAATTTTGAGATATAAACTCGCAATTGCTAGTTATAAAGTCAGAATTGCATGAGATAAACTCGCAATTGCGAGTTAAAGTCCAGTTTTGAGGGGGGAGGGGTGGGGCCGGATATGTTCTCAGAATTCTGATAAAAAAAAAAGTCCAAATTGCAAGAGAAAAAGTCAGAATTGCGAGTTTGTATCACGCAATTATGAGAAAAAAAGTCAGAATTGTGAGATAGTCGCAATTACCTTTTTAATTTTTTATTCAGTGGCGGAAACGGGCGTCCATATGCATATGCATGTTCATTAATGAGGTTTTTTTTTTTTTTTTTGCTTTTTGTTTTGTATTATTCTGCTTTGCTTTGCTTTGTTTTGCTTTTTGTTTTGTTTTGCTTTTTTGTTTTGTATTGTTCTGCTTTCCTTTCCTTTCCTTTGTTTTTGTTTTTCTTTTCTTTTTGTATTGTTTTTTCTTTGTTTTGATTGTTCCTTGCAGCATGCATAAGCTCATCAATCAGTTTGTTTGGGTTTTTATTGTTTTGATTAGTTTAGTTTAGTTCCTTGCAGCATGCATACGTTCATTAATGAGATTTTTTTTTTAAGTTTTGTAAGGATTTTTTCCCTGCCTCTGTCACCTTTAGCTTATTCACTAGCTGTATAACACTATACTCTGTGCAAGTAGAATAATATTTATTTAACATATACTATCTCAAAAATATTTTCCAGTTAATGATAATAAAAAATGCTTTAATACAGTGACCAAAATAAATATTTAAATTGAGCAAATTGCGTATTGTCTTTATAATATTATATTTACTGTTTGTCTCAGGTAGCATAGATGAAAATACATAACTTTTTTTTTTTTTTTAATTGCACTAGCATATAGAGAACCTAGAAGGTCTTTTAAATTTGACTAGTGGTTCAAGCAGAAGTGATTTTAAGCATTAGCGGCACACTATAAAACTTTCATCTGTTTTTACATCTACTGCCTGTCTGTCTGCTAATTTAACCTCCCACAGCTCTGTGTGTGTTCACACTGAAAAATTACAGTTTAGAATACAATATGCCCATGAGTGTTAATGCAAGAAAGACTTAGACATGCAATTATGCTGCCGAACAAGACAAATTGAAGGAAATAGTCAGTTAATACTGTACAGGGAAGAGAGAGTGTGAATGAGGAACAGGATAACAAAGGAATGAGAGAGAGTCTGAGGGAAAACGTGTCATGGGAGCAAATGAGTTTGAGATGGACGGCATAATAAAGTGGAACAATGACATGGGGTCAATCAGATTTTGGCCCAGAGAGATAAAGACGAGGGCATGGGAGCAAATGAGAGCAGGAGTCAGTGACATTGATCCAGCCAATAGCGGTGCTCTAGCACGATGACATCACAATGATGGGCGGGAGCGGAAGGGAGGGGATCCCTGTGGTGAATACATAACTGTTTTACTCTGTGCTGATTACATGTCAGGCTTTCTTTATTTGTTTGTTTTTTGTTTGCCTGCATTTGGTTGCAAGCTGAGAGGGGAATTCACTAAGAATGCATGACGCCAGCTGATAGTGCCATGTATTTGCATGTATTAACTTGCATTTGCATACAGTATATGTGCATTTCTAATATTCTTTCAGTGCATTTAGCACTGGATTGCATGGATTCATTCTTTTTTAAATTAATTGTAGACCTATACATTATGCAAGCCTCAAGTGTGCATGAAAAACTGACTTGAACACAGGTAGCAGACCATTAATGTGTATTATACTGTATATGGAGCTTTTACTGGTCCAGGTGTTTTGTGATGTTATGCAGCAATACCGCTTTAGTCATGCTGCATAATATTCAGTCAACCTGATAAAATGTTGATTTACGCACACAGATACACACACGCGCGCACACACATACACACTGACAGCATGAGATGACATTCACCGATGTGTGAACACATCAAACTTTGTCAGATAGTGTTGGTAGCTGATGCTTTGCTGTGGACTGTGAAGGCAATATTTGCTTGAAATCAATATAGTAGTTCAACAGCCTCTCTCTCTCTCTCTCTCTCTCTCTCTCTCTCTCTCTCTCTCTCACACACACACTCATCCACTTATGTTTTTACACTGAAACTCTACCAAGTATTATGTATCTGATTTATTAGGTCATTAGAATTCTCGGTGTATCTGATATCATCGGTTTGAATGTCATTTTACACTATAATTCTGGCAATTTTCAAAAATGTAAACCCTGAATGGGTTTATTTTGCGATAATGATTGGCTGAAAGTGCATTATCCTCTTATCCAAATGACATGGCAGTTTACTGAATAAAAGATGAATAGACATTAAATATCGATTGGAGCTTATTTTATGTGACAAGAAGGACAGTTTGGAGCAATACAGGCAATATCAAACTAGCGCAGCTATGTACGAAATCAGTTGCCTGGGTCAGCATTCAATTAGTGCCATCAAGTATTGCACAGAGCCCTGCATGCAATAAGAGATCATTAGAGCTCTTTCGAATATCTGATGTGATTCTTTTGATTTTTTTTTTGCATTATTTAATGATAATGTTGTAATTTTGTTTTATTGCTCATTCAGAAATGTATTTAACCAGCATTATAGTCTACAGATTTAAAATTATTTACGTTCTTTCTTTTTTTATACTCTATAATTTCTTTAATAATGTTGTCTTTCTAAAATAAAATAAAAAAGCAACATTAATTATTGACCCCAAACATTTGTATAGACTTAGAAAAAAGTAATACTTTTAGTTAGCAAGGACACATTGATCAAAAGTGATCAAATGTGAAAGTAAACACATTTATAATGTGATAAAGGAACATTATATTTATCAAAGAATACAAAAAAATATCATGGTTTGTTTCTAAAATATTAAGCAGCACAACTGTTTTCAACATTGATAATGATAATAAGAAATATTTCAAATCCACATATTAGAATGATTTCTGAAGGATCATCTGACACTGAAGACTGATGCTGAAAATTCAGCTTTGCATCACAAGAATAAATTATATTTTACTTTACATTTAAATAGAATATAACAAAATATTATCATTTTAATTTGTAATAATATTTTGTAATATTACTGTTTTAATCAAATACTGTAAATGCAGGCTTGGTGAACTTCCTGTAGATGTACGGCATAAACATAAGCCATGCAGCATTATATTTTGCGATAACATAACTTATATGGCCATTTCTCAATTAAATAAACAAATAGATAAATGGACATGAAATATTTTGGATTTTAAATGTATTATTTTAGAAGAGAGTGTAGGGATATGAAGAAATGAAACTAGTGCAGCTTTGTAGAATATTGGTTACTTGCACCAGAGGTCATTTATAGAAACAAAATATTAATTTAACTGAAACAAGAGAGCTGTTGCAATAATAAATAACCGATATCAGATCATTAGAATTATTTTGTGAAGTAATCTGATTATTTTGCATTATTTAATGCTGATGTTGTAATCTGTTGTATTGTTCATTGATAAATGTGTTAAACCGGCATTATATAGCCTATAGGTTTGATGCTTGAAATGCTTAATCACAGCACTCATCTAACCTCTCTCTCTCTCTCTCTCTCTTCCTCTCTCTCTTGCATCTCCCCTCCCCTCTCTCCCTCTCTCTCTCTCTTTCCCTGCGCTGGTGTGTGTGTGTGCGCGTGTGCAGCAGCTCCCCGTGTGTGTGTGTGTGTGTGTGTGCGTGAGGGAGGCACTATGCAGTCGGAGCTCCACACACACAGAGCATGCCTGTGAGTGCGGGCTCGGGCAAACATGAGCCTTCCCAGCCCAGAGATCGTCCACAGCAGCAGCCTGAACTCCCGTCTGAGCCCCCCTCTGCCCTCCCCCTCTCCTCTCTCCCTCTCTCGCTGCCTCTCTCTCTCCCTCTCCTCATCTACTCTCGCCCTGCGCAGCCTCTTCCCCGCCACCTCTCCAGCACCAGCCGGGGGGACATCTCCCGCTCTCCGCACGCCGACGTTTGCCGAGCGCCGGCCGGCCCCATGGAGGAACCCCAGGGCAACACACTGGTCGTCCGCATAGGCATCCCTGACCTGCAGCAAACGGTGAGTTCTGTCAGCGCTCCAAACTCTCTCTCTCTCTGTCTTCTATTGCCTTTCCTGTTCTCTTTTCTTTCAAGCATGCACTTGATTGTTCTCTTTCTTTTTGTACCTTTTTATCCTCCTCGCTCTTTTTGCTCTTGAACGCAACCCGTCTTCATTAGTGCAACTGCGGCGGACTTTGAAAACTGGGCACTTGGAGAGAGACGGAAAATCAAAGGTAGATACAGTGACGGGCGGGTTATTGGAGCTTTACTGTAATTCACAGGGACTTTTTCCCGCCTGTCGTGAGGCTGTCAGACTTGTCAGTTTGGTTGCAGCGTATTGTACCGTGTCCCCAGGGCCCTCTGGAGCGACATATGGTGCTGATGGATATGAGAGCGCCGTGTTGAAGTGCAGTTACTCACCTGTTTCTTTTGGACAGATACAGGTGTTACAGTTGCAGGTGGAATATTTAATTTAATAATTTTTTTCCGGTATTGCACACACTGAAGCCAGGATTTGGAGGCGTACTTGAACTTTGATTGCATATGAGCATGGCTTTCATTTATTTTAATTCTTTAGGTTAGTTGTGACATGTTGAGGGCATTTAAACGTGTCATTCAATTTCAGTGAGAACTGGCGCTTTTGATACAGGACAGGACGAGATAAGCATCTGTTTCCAAATTTTTTCTTGTAGTACCGGGTGACAGCTAAACATTAGCATTCCCAATACAAATATACTATACTTATGATATATACACTGTCGTTCAAAAGTTTGGTGCCGGTAAGATTTTTTATCAACAAAGTCTCTTATGGTCACCACCAAGGCTGCATTTATTTAAGCAAAAATACAGTAACAGTACAGTAATATTTTTATAAAAAAAAATTCAATTTAAAATAAGTTTTCTGTTCCAATATATTTAAAAATATAATTTATTCATCTTATGCAAAGCTGAATTTTTTGCCTCATAACTCCAGTCTTCAGTTTCACATGATCCTTCAGAATTATTTAATGTTGAAAACAGTTGTGCTGCTTAATATTTTTGCGGAAATCGTTTTTTTTTTTTTTTTTATAGAAAAGAACAACATTTATTTAGAAGTATTTTTAATGGTGTAAATGTCTGTACTGTCACTTTTGATTTAATTTAATGCACCCCTGCTAAATATCTTACTGACTCTAAGCCTTTGAATTGTAGTAAATGTTGCTTGCTTGCTTGCTAAAAAAAAAAAAAAAAAACCTTTAATTGGAATACACAGCTAATTCTGAATGGATGTCAAAGGACAGTTGCTAATAGAGCCATGCTAACTATCCAAACCTTGACCCCTTGGAGCTGAGCAGGGATTGTGGGATTGAGAGCAGTGTAATGTGAGACCTTCAAAAATGCTTTATACCTAATAATAATAATTTATAACCAAATAATAGGCAGCTGCCAGCCAATGGCTGTAAGGATCTCAAAACGTCTCAAAATTTACCAGTAGTGCTGTAGCTTCTGGTTGGTTCTATATTCTAACATACATTTAAGCCCAATTTCAAATGCAATTTCTGCACTTTAATTATAGCTCAAATATGGTTGGGCTAACAAAAGTGTCACTTACACACAATTACAGCAATTACAAAAATGTACATATATCAAAATGCCTAAAGTGTATGTATGATGATTGAATTGACTGTTTTGAAAGCAATCATTGACCATGCTGAAGGCAACCAAATGTGGCATATCTGTGGTGTTTTGACCAGTGTTTCCTTTTTTAGCCAGTGACCTCCATTGGAAATATGCTGAGCACGGGTCCTGACACAGATGAATATGACAGTTGAGTAGAAACACCTACTAGTGACCAACAGTAACTGGTTAGTCATTAGTAGCTCATTGTGGGTGGGTTTATTTCTGTTGGGTTATGGATGGTCCTTGTCCACTTGTTCAGGTTCCAGTCTGAGGTTTAATTGTTTGGATTGAGATGGAGCTGATGTTGGATTCCAATAATATTCTAGATTGGGGAACCAAATGGAAAAGTTGAAATCCACTTTTTGGATTGATGAATACTGTGAATATTGTGTGAATCTATGTATGTAGCCCTGGTTGAGTTTGTCATAAGAAGGTATATTGTATGTTTCTCAGCCTGTTTAGTTGATTCCTTTGGTGCATTTGATGCCTGTGAAGTGAGTAACTGCAGTAGAATGAGTGAGCATCAGATCAATGGCTCATTCTGCCTGTCAGAAATGTGTTTCTTCTCGAATCTTTCATCCTCGCTCTCGGTGAGTTTGTATTGGTGACCATGCATGCATTAGTGTGGACTTCTGGTTGCATATGAGTGTGCAAGTGTGTGGTGATGTGTCAGAGCCTCATTAAAAGCAGAAAGCCATAGTGTTAACGAGCCCTGTCCTTTAGCAGGGCCCAAGTCTCTATGTTAATAACGAGAGGTGAATGAGAGCAGAGGGAATGTATTAAATGCCAGATTTTCACTGGTGCATCCCACCGCCGCACGCCTTTCAAATGCTAACTCGCACCCGCAAAATCCTGATAGTATCTTTGGGAGCATTATAATCCAAATAAACAATATCAGATTGCAATCTCTATTCTCATATGCCCACATCCGGCTCCTGAGAGCACGAGGAACTATGAGAAATCATGAATGTCTCGCACAAGATATATATGCATTTTTTGAGGGCGAAGGGGTCTTTGGTGTTTTGTTAGATCAGAGGTTTTCAAACTTTTTGATCTGAAGGACAACCAACTATGATTGCCATTATATTCAAGATTTAGAGCATATAGTGTTTGAAATTCTGGGTGTACAGTAGTACTAAAGCACTATATAAATGCCTCATTCATTCAATATTCAAAATAATACACCTTGAAATGATACTGCTTTGCATGGACATATTTAAAAATTAATTGGAACATCATCTTTTGTCTTCAGTTGAAAATAAAAAGTGTACTCTTTTTCTTTTTTTTTTTCTTTTTTTAATCCTCCATTGACGTCTGTATTGAGGTTCTTTTTATTAATCTTTTGCAGTGCTGCCTTTGGCAGTGATTACAACGGCAAGACTTACTCTAAGTAAGTTGTGCGTCTTCTGGATTTGCAGAACTGCATTTGGTCAGTTATTCTTGTGTCCTCCATGCAGATGCTTTGTGGATCATCTGTGAACTGTAAACTTCAGGTCTTTGAACACATTTTCTGTGGGGTTTAAATCTTGGCTTTGACTGTGCCAATTTGAGACGTCCAGAAAAATGTCCTTGCGGCAAGTATTGGTCATTGTCGTAGTCTAAGACTGGTGTGTTTTTTTTTTCTTTCATTGCAGATTTATTTTTGTTCCATTCAGTTAGCTCCTTCAGATGATCAGATCTCCCAGTTTTAGCCCAAAAGCTTCCTGCTCCATAAACCTGCTTGACTCATGGTTTTAGTGATTTTTGCAAGCCAAAGAGAGAGATGTTTCTGTTATCAGATCTAGGACGCTTTTTCTATAGTCTTCTCAAAGTCCTGGAAGTGCTAGTTGGCTAAGACTAGGTTCTGGCACAGGTTTAGTAAACCGGAGTGGTCAGGGTCCTCATTACTCTTCTTGGATGGTCTTTTGGGTTTTAAACGTCTTTATTTTTTTTCAATGATGGTCTCCATACTGCTTTTAGAAACCTTCAACATTTTGACATTGTATACTGTGTATGAGTGTATGATTATGTATGTCCAACCAATTGAACTATGGATGTCTTGTGCACTTTATTTGTATACTTTCTAAAAGCTAGTTAGCACAAGCATTCGTTTTATAGCTAGAAAAATAATTATAGTTAATAATAAAAGTGTCCCTTCTTAAATGAAAGTCAAGATAAAAAGTGCAAGTTAAAAAGGTTTGAATCATTTCTGAAAGGTTTATACCTGAAGAGTTGTGAAGGTTTGGTTGCACTCGTTTTGCAAATCCCTCACCTTGCATTTATGTTGCATCTGCTTATAATTGGCCTTGCGAGCGTTGTTGGCTATGTTCACTGCAGGGGGACTTCCAAAAGACTGTGCATATTAATAAAAAGAGAGGAAATACAAAGAAGGAAAGGAAAAGGTGGAGAAAAATGATGTGTAGAGAAGAGAACATGTCTCGGGAGGATTTTGGTTAAGGATTTCAAAGTGTGACAAAAGCCCTATTCCCTGACGTTAATCGCAGAGGGACACCTGTGATGTACTTACACATGGTACAGTCTACAGGGACCTCACTGCTGGGAGAGAGATGTTATGTTTTACAGTAGATTACAGGCGAAAGTTTGACTGTACATGTGTGGGTGTGTGCACTCTTCATCTCAGGTAAAAGGATGACTAAGGAAACTAACCTGCTCGTATCTCTTGTGTGAAATTCAAATAATTTCCCAAAGAGAAATGATGTTCAGGTCTTCAGCTTTTCCTTTTTCACATATTGGTTTTGCTTAAAGGAAAAATGAAAATTGTGTTATTTTCTCACCCTCATGTCTTTCCGAAGCCTTATGACTTTCTTTCTTCTGGGGAACACAAAAGAAGACATATTGTGTAGTATCTAGACTATTCTTTTTCATAATGGGGACTGGGACTGTTTAGCTCCACCAAACGATAAAAAAGCCACACAAAAGCAGTCCATATGACTCATGTGTCTTTGTGTGAAATTTAAATCATTACTAGGTAGCTTTAAGTAGTTCTCAAATCTCATGCGTCAAGATTCGTTGTGCTAGATTTGACATTACTATCGCCTGACCATTAGTGACGTCAAACTTCTTCGCATGCCGTATTTGAATTGAACATCATTTGAGGGCTACACTGAGGGGATTTTCAGTAAATAATTACTTATATTTTGGTCTGCTCCTCAAACAAAGATGGCTTCTGAAGATTTGGAATATATTGCAGTACTTTTTTCTAGCTTGACAATCCACATTATGAAAAAGAACACTTGACATTCTGCAATATTTCTTCTATTGTGTTCCACAGAAGAAATAAAATCATACAGGTTTGGAACGACATGAGGGTGAGTAAATGATGACAGAATTTTCATTTCGGGTGAACTATCCCTTTATTGGTTTCATATTGACTTCCAATCCCACTCAAAGAGATGTCTGGCATGAGGTAGTTCATTCAGGTTGATTACCCAGCTGAGCTGTGCTGCTCAAATACATGCAATTTGCCATTAAAGCAAAACTTGATCTTATGTCTCTGCTTCAACAGCAGCTCCCAAAAGCTGGTTGAGAAAGGAGCCAATCACCGATGTCAGTTTTAGAGATCTGCAGATGTATTCAGGAACATCTGCATGTATTTTTCCATGTATTGAAAGATGTTTGTTGGCTTCATCGCCTGAGAGTACTAAGCAGTCAATGTAACTTGTGCACTGTATAATATTTTGGAGCCATATAGAAGCTTTGTGCGAAGAGTTGTTGTTGTTTGGCAAGCAATTAGAGGCAATTTTCAGCAAATATCATCTTAAATTTTGATCTTTTTATCACATAAAGCAATCATCTGACTATACTTGGAATAAAGTTCACAAATCATATATTTCATGTCATATTTCCATGTTAGAAGAGTGACGGCTCATAGCTCATTCCTTTCAGGGGCTCAAACTTGAGCTTTAACCACTACGCCACATTATTACTAAGTACAGAAATGAGTAGTTTGTGGAATTTGAATATGTTTTCTAGAGTTTTAGGCATTGTTAATCCATGCCATCTTTATCTTTTTTTATATTTTGGTGGGTGTCTTGGATGCCTAACATCAAACACTACACAAAATACTCATTCTCATGACTTGTTAATTTGTGGCCATGATTTACGGATTCGTGCCCTCTATTTAGTAAATTGTGGCCATGTTGCACTGATTTGTATGTATGTATGTATGTATGTGTATATATATATATATATATATATATATGTATATGTATATATGTATATATATATATATATGTATATATATATATATGTATATATATATATATATATATATATATATATATATATATATATATATATATATATATATATATATATATATATATATGTATATATATATATATATATATATATATGTGTGTATATATATGTGTATGTATATATATATATATGTATATATATATATGTATGTGTGTGTGTGTGTGTGACACACACACACTGACTGTTTAATGAAAGCTGCTCATATTGGATTTTAAACCAATTAAGTGTCAATTTTAGCAGTGTCCCATGTGATTTGGTGATTGTACTTGTTCGTGATGCTCTAGTAATCAGGCACTTGGTCCCAGATCTCCTGCTGACAGATGGCATGCGTGGCTCAGTATGGACGCAGAGCACAGTGACAGCTGTAATACACACCTTACAGTCCACCTGGCCTTCCTCTGCGGATGTCTAATGAGTGTTTAAAACACGGAGTAGCATTCTCAGCACATTTAACTTCCATAATGTGATTTTTGAGTTTTCAGTGGGAAATAATGTAGGGAGGTACATGATTAATTGCAATAAAACCGAAATCGCATTATGGCTTTGTAATGATCAGCATAACAGGGTTACACCTTAGTGCGATTCTCAAATCAGAAAGACTGTTATTTCATTAAAGGGATCATATGGCATTGCTAAAAAGAACAACATAATGCAATGTGTTTATGCGGTTTAAGTTTCAAAAAACATATTATATTCCACATACTGTACATTATTGTTGCTCCTCTGTGCTCCGCCGTTGTGAAACGCGCCGTTTTTTACAAAGCTTATCATTCTGAGAAGCAAGGCGTGCTCTGATTGGCCAGCTATCCAGTGCGTTGTGATTGGCTGAATACCTCAAGCGTTTGACAGAAATGTTACGCACCTTGACGTATTGTGATGCCGTGTCTCGGCGCGACGACACAAAAACAATAAAACCCATTATAAATGAGGTATTTGTTGCATCCAGTGGGGACATAATTACTGATTATTACGCGCCGTGTAAACATTACCATGTCTGCATATGTGATCGGAGAAACGACAAACAACAAGCACTACTCAACAGTTCTCAAAACTCGCGTTTGAATCGTCAGTGGCAAATTCTTTAAATAAGAAAACTTACTTACAGGCTGTGAGTCAGAAGCGCCAGACTGTCCTTGCAAAGTTGGAATTGCCCAACTTTATAGAAACAGCCTTTGTGCACAGCTGGCAGGCTACTCCCAGGATCAGGAAACAGTCCTTCGTAATATGCCCTGCACACACTCTAATATTTGGGTTGAACTGTTCTGGAACAGTGTTGTAAATACAACTAAACCACTGATTTCTAGTTGTGTCCTCTTTTGGAAGCCCAACCAAAGTACTTTTGCTTTCATAACGAAACACAACGTCTCCATGACATGGCGCCGGCAGGAGCAACAATACTGCAGCGAGAATAATAGTTCCGCCGCCATTCTTAGCGTATACATTTGGGCGGTGTTTTGCAAATCTTCCCACACCGTGACGTAGACATGTGGGGGCGTGTTTAAATGAACCGTTTTAGGAGAGCGTGGTCGAGTCTTAACTTTTATAAAGAATATCTCTTTTGGTTTGAGACTTTAGTCTTTGCAACTTCAGGGATCTTATCTATGCACAAACAGCTTGTAAGTAACACTCCGAAGAGAAAGGAAAACTTGAAATCGTATCATATGACCCCTTTAAATAAATTATGTCTTATTAACAAAGTTCGGGAGGAGCACGTCAGATACTTAGCCTAATTAACACAAGAGGAACACACTCAGTTAACGCATATGTATAAATACAGCTGACATACCTCTATCCATTGACGGTCAATCAGCATCCCTCCACCGCCCCTTCTCCACTCTTGAGTTCACCACTTGAGTTCTTACCACACTTATACGGGGGGAGTACGCTGGGTTCGGGCCATTCCTGAGCTCGGGGTCCTTCCCCGGACAGCATGCCAATTACTCATTACTATACTTACATGTGAGCAGCTTATGATCCAGTGTTTTCAGTGTCTTGGTTTGTGGTAAATTCTGCTCCACACAAACTCATCCCTGCATCTACTCTGAGTTTGGATCACTTATAAAGTGCATTTAGGAACATGCAGCAAACATCTTCCCAGAAGAAGTGCTTATAACTTTAAGAACTTACTGCGGTTTTCTACCATAGTAAAAGCTCAATGGTTTAATGTTTCAAAATAAAAAAATTACATATATAAATAAATATTAGTATTGTCATTGCCATTTATGGTTGTATTGTGAAATTAAATTATTAATATTATTTATTATTTTTGTTAAATAATCATTTTTTATTTTACCATGAAATGTTACAATAGTAATATTTCTTTTTTTAATGTTTTTATTTTGTAACAGTAATAAATTATTATTATTATTATTATTATTATTATTATTATTATTATTATATTAATATATACTAAACTTTGGCCAAATTATGCATCCCTACAAAGAAGCACAGCAAATCTGGAGCTTTTTTTTTAATTTTTTTTAATTTTCTAATCAAAAAAATTCAAGATTAGATTTCCCCCCGAAATCTTGCAGGCATTGGCCTGTGATTTGATTTTTATCCTGCAGGTTTTAATTAGGCGGTGAATTTTCAGCTATGATATTATTGCATTCATTTCATTTCCCCCACCCACTCAACCTCGATTACATTAGCAGAGAAGAAAAACGGGAAAAAGTTCAATTTTGATCAAAAATTGATTAAACATTTCTTTCTCTTTCTCTTCTGGACATTTATTAAGAAAGTAAATACAGTATGATTAATTTGTTGCATTTGGCTTTACGGTCTTACAGTGAATAGCAGCATAGTTTGAACTAGTGCCAGGTATTTGGAGTCAGTCTTGATGTTGTGTTCCAGAACGATATGTGATGTTATTGAGGCGAGACGGCATCATCCGAGCTTGAGACAGACTGATGGGTCTGAGACAGCAGAATCTCTGGAAGGCTGGTGACTGACTGCAACTGTCCGATCTAATGCTCGTCTTGGACTCGCCGCTCAGGATCTGATTATTTTTCGGTTAGCATTATTAGCATTGAGTTGTGAACATATTAGCCCCACGTCGGCTGCCCTGCTTTCTTAATAAAGGCCATTAATTGAGAGCAGCTTTTGTTTGGACCTCAGAAGAAGAGATTAGCCGTTCACCTCAACCACAGCAGGCTGTCTAAACAACATAAAGAGCCTGCTTTCCATCCATCGCTGTCTCTGTCTCATTCTCTTTCTTTCTTTTTCTGTCACTCTGTACTTAAATAGAGGTGATGGATGCATTAACACCACAGCGTGCTTTCAACAGTAATGCATGGTCATAAATATGCTTTTAACTCACAGCATTCAATGGTGTCACTTCACGAGGATCGTCTTTTTCTTTCACACTTTCTGTTTGATCATTTAGCCTCCCTTTCTTACTCTGTCAACGCTACATCGAGACATCCTAGTCTCCTGCATTCTCTCTGTCTGCGTTTCAGAAGGCATCTTGCCCCCTCTTCTGGCACACACGTTCGCTCGGCACGACGATGCCATCCATCACGGAGGAGATGGCGATGGGGTGCTTCGTTTGCGGAGGCGTCTCACGTTCCTCCGATGCTATGTTTAGCTCATTCAAACCCAACCTGCACTAGCATGTCTGCCGCAGACTCTCCCAGCCGTCTGGACACGGCGCACACTCACATTCACACAAATGAGAGCTGGGTTTTAGGACTGAACGTCTGGAGCTTGTTATTCAGGTGTGTCCTGCATTTGTCTGAGCAGGTGAAGGGAGCCGTCCCCGGTGGACTCTGGGTTATTGATGTGTATATGGCACTGAGAGCAGACCTTGACTGAGATCTACGCTGCTCTGGGCATTTGCACTTTCCTTTGTTCTTTAAGTGGAGTTAAAGCTTTCTTTTCCCTCTGAAGCTGTGAAATCAGGAACGATCTAACCTAAACATGTCTCTATGAAATATATTTAAACAGAAAAAAAGGTAATAATATTTCACAATATTACTGTTTTTAGTAGCCTTGGTGAGCAAAAAAAGAGAGTTCTTTTGAAGAACTTTTGAATGGTTTGTCCTCATTTATGCAAGTAAATGTATGTGAGAGAGAGAAAAGAGGATTTCCTCAGCTTTACTACAGCATGGTACAGTCTCTTCCCTGCGGCAGTGCTTCTCCAGACGGCGTCCTCATCCCATTATTTATTATCTTCTTCATTCATTGATTCTTAAACTCCAGCCTGTAGCACAACACCGGTGCAGGGAGGTAATGATTGGATACATGACGAGGTCAACACATGAGAAATGACTGTGAATTTAGGATGGCTGTTTGTTTAGGAGCAAAACTGTAAGTGTCAGAGACTCCTGACAACTGATCATGACCCTGCTGGAAAAAAAAAAAAAACATAGTTCACAGAAGTTTTAATGGTTTCCACTACAAATATCATTACAAACATTACAAACCTTTAACTTTTGTTAGAACTACAAACTTAGCAACCCCTCTACTGGAACTAATTAATGGTAAATGTTAGCTGTGTTGCCAAGTTTGCAGTGTTCTCCGAGAATTGGGCGATTCCGAAGGGTGATTTTTTTTTTTTTTTTATCACCGTAGTTTAGGTATGAGAGTGGCATATGTTGAGTTTTGATATTTAGATATGATCATTGGGCTTGATGTGGGTTCTTTTTGATTGGGCAGGTTTTGTTGCACAGACCTGGCAACCCTATCCAGTAGTGTTTTTAGGCCGTATTCCATTAGAATTTAGTGGGTTTAACATGCCACCAATAGAAGGCAACAATTTACCACAAGGGCCATTACTGTTTCGATTAAAATAGAAGTACAATACAAGTCCCATTATTTTACATTTACATTTATGCATTTAGCAGACACTTTTATCCAAAGCGACTTACATTGCATTCAAGTTACAGTTTTTACATTTTATCAGCTCTTGCTTTCCCTGGGAATCGAACCCATGACCTTGGCGTTGCTAGCGCCATGCTCTACTATTTGAGCTACAGGAAAGCTTTATAACCGTTAAAACCATTATAAATTCTATGAGGATTTCTGTTGGTTTTTTTTTTTTCCTCAACGGGGAGGTTCAGGCTGATTTTTGATGATATAATAAAATTGCAGCTGGCAATTAGTTTGTTCTTAGAACTGTTGAATATTAAACTTAAAATGCTCAATACAAATGACAGGGCTGCCTCAGAAATGTACCTCAGTTATGGTTATTATACACAGAGCTTCTTGTTTAAACACTGTTTCTGTTTTTATTTGTTTCTTACAGTTTTCTGTTTCTTTCTGCAGTATTCTGCTCTTTTTTCTGGCCATATCTCTCGTTTCTCTATTAGAGTGGCTGTGTTTGTGGATTCTGGGTGTTCTCACGGTTTAAGTGCCAAAGGGAGCTTCAGTGCCCTGGGCAATTTACATCCCAACACAGACTTTTCTTCTGAGTTGATATTAGTGATTGTTCTCTCACATCTCTGCAGTATGAGAAAGATCCTGAGGGAATGTGTTAGTCTGGCTTTTGCCCATCTAAAACGGTTAGTGTTTGTTTGTAACACGGCCAGTGTGCTGTATGTATTCATTTCTTGTCTAATGTGCTTGTGTTTATGTCACTAATGAAAAAAGTTCTGTGGTAATATTGTGCTATTCTTTATTCTTTACATTTTGGCCTACATTACTGCTCCAAAGTTTGGCGTTGGTACATTTGTTAATGGTTTTAAAAGAGCTCTTCTGCTCACCAAGGCTGCGTTTATTTGATCAAATATATTGTAAAACAGGAATATTGTAAAATATTATTATTTTTTAAAATATTAAACTTAATATATTGTTGGCTGTTATGGAGTAATTGGTGGTCTTTATCAAGACAACTGTACAACTAGCAGGTTTCTGAAAGCCAAACTTCTAAATTTGTGAACATTTTTGGATACATTTTGCATTACTTCACTTGCTCACCAACAGATCCTCTGAAGTGAATGGGTGCCGTCAGAATCCAAACAGCTGATAAAAACATCACAGTAGTCCACATGCAAGCCAACTATAAGCTGTGTGTTTGTAATGCATCAATCAATAAGAGATTATTTAACTTCAGATTGTTGCTTTTGGCTCAAATACAAGTCCTCTCTCTGCAATATTGCTTTCTCCAGTGAAAAGGTCTTCTCATCTGAATCAGGAGAGAAATATGCAGATCAACCATCATTTACAAATGAAAACAACCCAAAACGGTTCTAAACAAATATGTTGGTGGATTTTGATGCGAGACGACAACAGGGGATGGACTTTTTCACTGGAGGATGTATTGTTATGGATTATGGACTGATATTTTGGCCATAAGCAACGATTTAAAATTAAAACGTCTTAATTATGGTTTTGTTTCTTACAAACATGCAGCTTTTTTTCATCAATTAAGATGTTAATTGATGGACTAGAGTCGTGTGTATCACTTGGGGATTTTTGTGCTGTTTTTATCAGCTGTTTGAACTCTCATTCTGACGGCACCCATTCACAGAGCATCGATTGGTGAGCAAGTGATGCTAAATTTCACCAAATCTGTTCAGAAACAAGCTCATCTATATCTTGGATGGCATGAGCGTGAGTATATTTTCAGCAAATTCTAATTTCTGGATGAACTATTCCTTTAAAAAATATAATGTGTCCAAAATACATAGTCTCACCATGATGATTTTTTTTTTTTTGATTTGTTGGTTCAGATCTGCTTTACCTTGATGTAAGGTTCTGTAGTCATCAAAACCTCATGAATCTGCTGATCAAAGTCTTTGTGTTCACCTTAACATCTCACTCAACATTCATCTCAAGACTTTTGCCTTCAGCTTGAGTGATTTTCAGTTTTGACTTTGAGTTAAAGATGGCAGCCTTCATATAAGATGTTAGCACAGTAATTTACACCCTGACACCCATGGGAACAGGTGTGTGTCAGAGAGATCTTGACTGACGTTAGTGTTGAAGTAAGCTGATGGATGCTCTTAAGCTTGTCAGTAAAGAGTGGAGAGACTTTAATTGTGTCTGAAATGGAGACTGCTCTTTCTTCATGTGTCCATCACTTTTCCTTTCCACTTCTCTTCCCCAGCCCCTTTATCCGCCTCCTCTCTTTACTTTAGGAATACAGCAACTGGTCCAAGACTGGGGTAAATCCAAGAATGAATTATATATTTAATTCCATATTATGGATTAATTTATTATTGTGTAAAATTATTAAAATTGAATTAAAAAAAATTTATATTTTTAAAATGGTATTAAATAATATAAAAAAAAACAAATTCAATGTAAGCTTTTTCCTGTACTTGTGCTCATCTTTTTGTGCATATGATAATCAAGCCATTAGATAAGGACCTTGCTAACGTCAGACTCTATTGGAGTCAACTGTGAGTGTTTCTCATGTTGGTGGAGCTCTATCTGTGTGGCATGCATGAGTGAGCGTTAATGTAGTTGGCACTCATGAGGACCATTTTAAATCATTGACTTACAGTATAAGGCTTCATTTCAGTTAGCTATTTAGAAAATAGCTGCCAGTATAAACTGTTTTTAGTGAAGCAGCTCACTAGGGTTTGCTCCAGAACTATAGTTATAGTTATAGGGAGACTGATATGTTCTCAGAATTGTGAGTTTATATCTCGCAGTTCTGACTTTATTTCTCAGAATTGCAACTTTTGAGAGGTATCTCTGAAAATAACCAATTTAATGAATAATTCTTTAAGTACAAGCTGTCTGGTATATTTTGAATGATATTTTGAGCCCTTCAGCCCTAGCGCTGTGATGCTTGTGTTTGCTGGTGTGATTTCTGTAAGCAGGTCAAGAGCAGTTCAAGTGTGGGGGATTCAGTTCAGACTGTGGGTCAGTGATCAATAGTGCTTTGATAAATACTGTACACCACTGACACACAAAAACACATTCTATCCACAGACATACACTGGTCATGAATGTTCTCAGCCTCTTGTGCTTGGCTTTATTTTTGGTTTGATGTCTTTTCATTTAAAGACATTGGTTTGAGACTAGTTAGGTGATACAGGCACAAGCACACACACACTTTCACACACGCCTTGAGGTCTGTCATATATTTTTTCCGCTCTTGCACACTCACTTTAACATGCATCCCTCATGTATCCACACACGTCTGCTCAGATGGCAGTATTCCCTAAAGACAAACACGCACAGTTGAGTTTCTTCTGAGGATAGAGAAACTCTAGAGCATTTGGCCAGAAATACAGAACAGAAGAACATGCAAATGCAAATGTTTAGCCAAGTTTGTGGTATCATACATGCAGTGAGGTGCAGGGAAACCTGATGATTTCAGAATGTTCTCAATAGTGTCTTATGTTTGAGTGGAAGCAAGAAAAAATGTGGGTTTCATCAAAACAATAAGAAGTTATAAAATAAGTTTAATATGGCTTTAATTTGTTCCCCCGTACATGGAAAGTGTCCTGTTTATTTTGTTTTTTAATTTTTTTCTGAACAAAAAAATAAAGACTATCATACTTTTTTTTAATGGTTGTCAAATGATTTACAGAAGACACCCTCTAAAATGTCATTGTGTCTTCTCAGGCATATTTAGAACAAGAATCATGGGATGACATTTAAAGACTCTATTTAAGGAAGTGTAGCCCTTAACTAATTGTAATTTTAAATCTTTATCAATATTTGCCACTATTCTCAAACCACTAGGTTTTACCCATTTGTCAGCTTTTGAACATTTAAAATACAATAAAATTTAGTGTAATCACTTATCGTTTTTTGTATTTTATAAAATATAGTACAGGTCAGAGTAATTATGTTTTATTTTTACATGAATATATCTGTTACGATGAATGATTATTGAACCCTTATTTTGACAATATATTTTAACAAAAGTTATCGGAAACATTAAAGTAGAAACTTTGCTTGCATTTAATATTCTTTGAAAATCAGTTTTGTATATTTAATTTGATGAAGACACCAAAAAGGGACATCTCGTCTTTGACCGAGGTATTCAATATTTCATCTTTATTTTCTATATTATAATTGATTAAAATGTATTTTATTATATATTTAATTTATTAAATATTTATTTATTTAAATGTTTTAATTACAGCAGTTAACAGCTCATTGGAGGGGGATAACAAAGTAAATTTGTACTTTTATGAATTTTATTTGAAGCTTTTGCCTCCTTTATGAAGACTCCAGTTCTCTTCATTGTAATTTTGTGGAAAGGAGCGTCTAGTGTCCATTCTTCAAAATATCTTCTTTTGTGGTCTTTTGTGAAAGTCATACAGGTAGGAATGACATGAGAGTGAGTAAATGATGATATCATTTTCATTTTTTGGGTTAGTTGCCATAAAATGCACTTGCGTCTGAGCGTTTGCCCATTTCTCAGTGTGATAGGTTTGAAAATACAGTCTTTTTACTCAGACTAGTAAAGCACAGAAGCAGAACACTGGCAAAAAAGCCTTCCATCTTTCCATATTACTCACATTTTTTCTTTTCCTTCATCCCGCCGTCTGTTCACGTCTGTCACGCTCCCTGTCTCAATCGACTTTTCCCTCTTGTTTATTTGCTTTTTGTTCCCAAATGGCCTGTGGTAGCACAGCGGACTTGAAAGACAGACGTAGAAATCAAATCTTTTCCCTGTGTGTTGGTCATCCTCACATGCCCAGCTGAGCCCTGTCACCGTGCCGTCCCGCCAGGCTTTAACAATCTATCAAGCACACATATTGAGGGGCATATGTCAACACCCATGAGCTTTTTGACACTTATATTCACTGTAAATGTCATTTCCAAGAAGCTCTATGGATTTGCCATTATGAGCTTTTGACAAAAAGGTGGGTTAAATGAAATTTAAAGTATAAGTAATGCTATATTTCTACGCAACCAATTATTCGTTTTCACATTTAAAATACTTTCTTATTTCCTGACAGTGAACTAAGACTCATAAATATCCAAAGATTAATGTGAATTTACATTGAAAAGGCAAACTTGCTGTTTTTGGAAGTTACAAATATCTAATGGCTTGTATACATTTTTAACGTAGCTGACAATGGCATTTGTGCTTCATGCACATGTAATGCAGTGTAACATTTATGACTTTTACACCTCACAGTGTACAAATAAAACTTAATCAAAATGTCTAATTTTCAGTCTATAATTTGATTGTTTTAAAATTTATATTCATTTATGTGTAATAAAGAGGGAAAAGTAAACAGCCTTTTTATATTTTCAGTACAAACTGAGAAGTGCTGACTATTCGACAGTGTTTCAGGTGCTTGCTTGGGTGTTTTGAGTGAGTGCAATGGTTTTTGAGGTGGTTGCTAGGATGTTTTAAGATGATGCATGATTTTAGGTATCATTAGTGTCTGTAGCTCAAACAGTATAGGACTAGTTACATGCTAAAGTTTAATACTTAAGATTAAAAGTTTGTTCAAATCTCTGAAATCTCTCTGTTTCCACAAATTAAGGTAATTGAGACATAACTCACAATTCTGACTTTTTTTTTCTCGTAATTCTTCAAAACTTTGTGCAATTCTAACTTTTTTTTCTCAGAATTGATATACATTTAAAATTCTGTCAGAAATTCTGACTTTTCTCAGAATTACGAGTTTATATCTCACAATTTTGTAATTGCACAATATGCAATTGCGAGTTATAAAGTCAAAATTGTGAGAAATAAACTTTCAATTGTACGAAAATAGTCAATCTTTTTTTTCATCAGAGCTGGACTTCATAACTCACAACAGAGAGTTTAAAGGGGTCATATGTTGCTATTTTAAAGATCATTATTTTGTGTATTTGGTGTAACAGAATATGTTGACATGCTTTAATGTTCAAAAAACATATTATTTTTCAAATACTGTACACTATTGTAGTTCCTCTATGCCCCGCTTCTCTCAAGCGCGTTGTTTTCTACAAAGCCCCTCCTTCCAACAAGTGCAGTCTGCTCTGATTGGCCCTCCTTCCAACTGACAGAGTGCATTGTGATTGGCCGAGCACCACAAGCACGCGTCGGAAATGTAACGTCGCTTAACATAATCGCGAGCTTGAGCTTTCAAATTAGTTATGAGCAATAGTGTATGAGCAATAGTGAGTGATGGTTATCTGAGCAGATGCTGCTAATAAAGTTATTTTAGTGATAAAAGCAGGAAAGTATAGATGCGTGTAAGTAGTACATTTAGCAAAATATTTTATAGGTTTCTGTTTTCTATGTAAAAATCAACCAACTGAGATACAACCACAGTGTGTTGTCATGCATCAGTGTCTCTTAATTAGAAAAACTTAAGCCTCAGCATGTCCTTCAGGATGTGTGTGTGTGTGTGTGTGTGTGTGCGCATGCTTTCAAACACTGACAAAAGCTAATTGAATGCCAAGTGTGTCTTTCCATAAGCTGGTCTTGTGTTCTTCAGTTCCCCCAGGCATCTATTATGTGGTGATAAAAGAAAACAGCTCACCTCCAGTCTCCTACATGTATGTAAGAGATCCAGAGACTCTTACGAGTTTATAGCCATGTAAGACTTGACTTGGAGGGAGTTGACCCTTGTGAATTACACCCAGGTGCTTATGCAGAGTCAGATGAAATCTGGTCTACTTTGCAGACTTGTCTGGTCGTAAACCTTCCACTTAGACAGGAAGAGACTGTCTGACTATCATATAAAATGACCAGCAACAGTTTATTTTAGTTTTAGGTCACATTTAGCAGCAGGCAAATTTGAAATCAATGATGCCACAGTAATAAACCAGTGTGTGAAAATGTGGCTGATTAGATCATAAACTGAACTCTGAAAGGAAAGTGATAAATGTGACTGTAGATGCAATGCCACAAATTTTTACCAAAACCTTGCTCAGAAATGTTCATTGGAGCAGCTCGCTAAGCACAATTTTGTTGCCCAGTGGAGCACTAAAACCTGTGCACCCGACTCCCAGAAATTACACAGCAGGCGGTGTTGGAGCTTTTTTGAGAAACCATTAGATTTTTTTTTTTTTTTGTATTTTCGCTTAAATTAATAGGGCCTGGAGCCACTTTTTGAAAATGTAGAGCCAATGACATACAGTAAATATTGTAAATATTTAAGTAAATATTGTGACGACATTGTGAATATTGTGAGGAGGAAAATATATATATATATATATATATATATACATACAGTACATGCATACAATGGCCATCTATCACCCTGCTCTATAGGTGTCTGTATTGGCTATTGGCAGCATAAATTATATTGCATAATTACATGAATTATATATAATTATATTTGCAATTAATTATACAATTAAGAAAAAAAATCAACAATATAGAGTTTATAAATGACAATATTGTAAAAATCTATATGCATTTGCATTGGCTATTGACAGACCTATATAGATTATACACTATCATAAGACAAAGATGCATTGACAGGATTAACAGACACAATAAATACTTCAGCAGATTTAAAATATAATGTATTTAAATTGGTAGTAAACTAAGATTTTTCTATGTGCATTGTGGCCTAATGGCTCTATGATTTGTTCAACTAGCAGCTCTGAATTCTGTGCACATACATACAAGACCACAGCTTTCTGACAGTTGTGAGAGCGTTAGAGCAAGAGAGAGAGAGACTGTAAGGCTGAGAAAGAATCAACACACCGTGTAGACTGAGATTCTCCCTCCATCATGCTTCTCTGGCTGTGTGTGTGTGAGTGTTGAAACCACAGGAAAGTTTCACACAGCCAAACTTTTAACTCCTCATGAGTGTGTGACCTGCGTTTCGGAGATGTATTTGTCATGTCACATATATAAGCTAGCACTCTGTTGATTGTTGTGTGGATGATCTTCTCACTCTCTCCTCTGGAAATTTTTTACAGCTTGTCAACATCAGGTAGTGCTGACATCCGTAAGATCTGGGCTCGTTCAGAACTCGCTTTGTGCACGCTAGGCTGATTTTACAGCAAAAGTGTCAGCACATGACAATCCGAAACAGAATCTATAGTATAATAACTATAAAGGTATTTGTACTGTTCAGTTGTTATGTCATGCGTGCTTTGTGTTATGTGATGATGTGTCAGGTTATAGTCGATTAGAGCCAGTATCATTTTTGTATCGTTGATATACTAGTACAGTTTTTGTTTATATTATAAAACAGATTTTATTTTCAAAAGTTTAAATTTTCCTTTTTATTTAAATGCATTTCTTATTTATCTTATTTAGTGCTTTTGTTGTTTTTTTTGTCATTTTGATTAGCTTTAGTTTTTACTATGTCTATTTATTTTTATTTTATTCATTCTTATTTTAGTACTTTAAATCTAAATTAAATATATATGAAAAACGTTTATTTCATCATTTCTCATTTTCATGTTTTAGTTAATATATATATATATATATATATATATATATATATATATATATATATATACTTAGTTTTTGTTAATATTTTATATTTGATTTGATTGTTTTTCTCTTTTTAATTTTAAATTGTTAGTATTTTTGTGCATTTTTGTTAGTTTTAGTTTTTTGTATGTCTATGTAGTTTCTATTTATTTTTATTTTAGTATTTTTAAACAAAAATGAGAAATGCTGAAATAAAACTGTTTTATATATTTGATTTATATTTAGTTTATTTTATGTATTTGTTTATGGTTTTAGTTGAAGTTAACTATAATAACCCTGTTTAGAGCATATGTGCAGTTGAGTTTTGTCAGACATAATATAGGTTTGATGATGAGTATATGATAACAATGTTCATTTTTGGTTGAATTATCCCGTTAAGACCTTGACATGCTGAGAAAGCCATTTGCCAGCTATCTCACAATGACTTTTTGAGAATCAATCATTAGTAATGATCATTTTCCAGCCATTATAGCACCTCACAGTGTGCCTGAACTCCCATCATTTACATCAGGTCCTGCTTACCTTTGATTAGCTGAATGAAACCTGCTAAAGAAACGACAAGAATGAGAGATCTGCTGATGTGTCCCTCCATCTCATTATAACTACAACATATGCTGCCGCTATAATTAGATGTTCCTCAGCGCATCGAGATTTGGTTTTGATTACAGAGAGACAAAAGAAAGATGACCAGTCAAGTGTATCGGCACAGAACATTTTCCATAACTCATAATTACTTCACCACCTAAGAAACAAAACACACACAGACAGGAACAGGAGTTTTGTAAATCTCACACAGATTATGCAAACAGCTTGCTCGTGATGTATTTTATTCACTGATATAGTTTTTTTTTTTTAAGTGGACCTCATAAATACCACAGTAATCAGTGTCAAATGTCACGGCAGTGCAAATAGCAGGACTTGATCCAGGCTGAAGTGTATTTGTTACCTGTACAGGTTGAGTAACTAATTCAAGGTTGCTAACTGATTACATGTGACCCAACACAATTCCAAACCTATATTTATTGTCTCTGGGTCATATTGTGTTTTACCTTACACTGTGTTGTTCATGTTTTTTGATGTCACAAAACCTGCCACATCCGTTTAATCTGGCCAGATCTACGAAGAAAACAACACAAGTTAAAACAAAACACAGACTATATTAAATATGTTAGATGCAGTCAAGTAAATACAGTAGAGTAAACTATAACGACAACTTTTTTTTTTTTTCTGACGCTTTTATCCAAAGCGACTTACAATTGCTATATATGTCAGAGGTCGCACGCCTCTTGAGCAATTAGGGGTTAAGTGTCTTGCTCAGGGACACATTGGTGTCTCACAGTGGATTCGAACCCGGGTCTCTCACACCAAAGGCATGTGTCTTATCCACTGTGCCATCACCACCCACACGTGAGAAACTTTAATAGAAAAACTCACATTATAGGCCTAGTAGTAAATGTGGTGAAAGTAATATGTAATATGAAAGTATAAGAAATATGATGACCAAAATATTCATGTTTCATATTATAGTATATCTGTCTAATTTGGCAAACGTATACCAAGTCAGAGATAATAAGTAAAAATAAAATAATTTGTATACTGTATACACACACACATCATGTGGGATCCATCTTGGCTCCGGTTCTTTTTTCAATGTATATTCTCCCATTGGGTTCTATATTTAGGAAGCATGGTCTGTCTTTCCATTGCTATGCAGGCGACACTTAAATCTATCTGCCCTTAAAACAGAGTTCTAATGGTCTGGAAGCACTAATGTAATGCCTGTCTGATGTGACAGCCTGGTTGGCTTTAAATTTTCTTAATTTCAATGAGAGTAAAACTGAAATAATTGTTTGTTCCATCGGATTCTCGTAGTACACCGAAAGTAAATCTTGGCGATTTAACCTCTTCTGTGAAGCCTTGGGTAAAAAACCTGGGTGTTATTTTTGATGGTTTAAAATTTGACAGATAGATAAATACAGTGTTAGCCTGCACCAGAGCGACCTCGCACTGAACGCTCTTTGTTTGCATGTGTCATTGTTTTCTAATAGAATAAATGAAACGGGACAAAGTTAATCTTGTCAAACTCTATATCATTCTGAGGGTCTAAGCCTCAAGCATCGACGACAGATCGCTGTTTTTCGATGGAAAGCTTATAAGGAATGAGTGGCACAAATTTGCTACATTTGTGTAAGCAGTACACATCCAAACACGCAGAGTAAAAAAGCCGTACGTACCTTTATCATTGTAATAACGAGCCACAAACGCGTCCACTGCTGAAATCCCAGTTTAGTTAGAGAGGTAAGGGTCCACAGAAAAACATCCCAGCGAGCACTTTTAGTCCAGCGAAACAATAACGTTGTAATAAGGATGAATATTCATTTGTTTACGTTTCATTTCTTCAGAGAGTTATTGTTCGCGTCCGTTATGGAATAAATTACGCTCAAAAACAGCGTCTTGGTGGTAAAAAAACAAAACGATTTTGTAGAATACGGTCTTACAAACATAATGAGACCGTCTACGGAAAAAAAAGTCTCAGAAAAGCGGAATATAGATTATTTGAATTTGGCGCTCCCTCCTGCCGGCAGTGACGCTTCTGTGACGCACGCTGTCATCTGAGCGGGGCATAACTTAGCGATCTGCTTTATCCATAAAAAACAGTTTTTTTTTTCTTCTACATTTTTTATATGTGTGTGTGTGTATTGTGTGGGGAATGTGGCCGTGTCTGCATGATTATAATCTGTATGGACGCACATCAGCGTGTTTATTAGCGACTCTATGACGGCTATCATTGTGATTCATTGATCAGCTATTATTGATTATATGGCCCATCTGTTTGATTATAATCTGAATGGAAGCACATCAGCGTGTGTTTACTGACTCTATGACCATGTCTGGCAATATCACTTCACGTCTGGCAGTGATATTTATCATTGTAATAACGAATAACGAAGAATACTTCAGTATACATACTATATACAAAGCATTTTTTTCTATTTTTTTTCCTTTTTTATTACTCAAATAATTATTTTTGTATTTTTTAGTGCTCAAATAAATCTGTCTATTATTTTATAATTGAAAAACTATGCAGGAACATGTATAATGACTAAAATAGCTTGTATAATTCTGCAATCCATTTGGTGGTTATTTTTCCTCAAACAGGGGGGTGGGGGGACTATAAATAGTTTCAGAAAAAATATTGCAGGAATCTCATTTTTCATGGTATCTTCTTCAAATTTGAAATATGAACTGATGAGACACATGGCTTTCGATCCATTACTTTTCTGGATTGCTCCAGGACTTATTTCATGTATTTGTATATGAAATAAAAAAACATTCAGTGTGGAAAAATATTTTTCAAGGCACGTCAGTGTCTATAACTTTTTATCTTTTTGAGCATTATCAACTCTGGATGATAGATAGTAAAGCCCAGAGTCTCTTCTTTCCAAAGATACCTAATTTGTTTGTGTAAGCACACTTTGTCACAAACTGTTACCATTTTAATTCAGGTAGGTTATTTTCACCTGCGAGGCCCTAAATGGGGTTGAAGGTTAAAGTGTTAAGTCCAGATTTTTTCAGTTTCGACTTCTAGCGAAAGTAAAACCTATCCTGTCTAGTAAAAATTTCATCACATCTAGATTAGACTAATGCAACTCGCTGTATTTTGGGATTGGTCAGTCAGCCCTATCCCATCTGCAGATAGTTCAAAATGCAGCTTCAAGGCTTTTAACGAGTACCAAAAAAAGGGATCATATTACACCAGTTTTACGTTCTCTGCACTGGTTGCCTGTGCGCTATCGAGTCAATTTTAAAATTCTTCTCTTAGTGTTTAAATCATTAAAAAGTTTGGCCCCTGCCTATCTATCAGATTTATTGATTGGACATCGGCCCCTCTTGTCTCTCCGGTCGTCCAATCAGAGATTATTATGCATCCCAAAGTCAAAGTTGAAATGCAGGGGTGACTGTGCTGCCCCTAGATTGTGGAATGCTCAGCCCCTCTGTATTAGATCTGCACCTTCACTATCTGTTTTTAAATGCATGTTGAAATCCTACCTTTTTGATTTGCCGTTTTATCAATGAGTACTTTTTATTGTATTGTTTATTTTAGTAATTGTTTTGCATTGTCTTATTTGAATTGTTTGTATTGTTCAGCACATTGGTCAACCCATGGTTGTTTAATAGTGCTATATAAATAAAATTGACATTGACACACACACACACACACACACACACACACACACACACACACACATATATATATATATATATATATATATATATATATATATATATATATATATATATATATGAAAAAAAGTATTATTTTAACAACTATTTATTGATCTTTATTTAGTTAGGTCGTTGTTATAAATGTAATCATTCATCAAACAGTGTTTAACCATATTGCTGTTACCGCTCCTAACAGCACTTTTACCATGGTAAATGAAATGCTTTTGTCTTGATCCATATTTATCATTCTTCTCTATAGACTCACAAACACAAGTGTTGAGTTCCATGTTAAGGACTCCTTGTCCTCCAGTCAGCTCTGGATAAAGTGGTGACCACTTTTCTCAATGGATCATACTCTTTTTACAGTGTCAAGTGTAGTAATATAAAGAGTATGTATTTAAATGATTAAAAAAGAAAGATGGTGGTTTAAAGTTTTAATATGAAAGTATGAGATGTTGATAACTAGTCCCTCTGCCAGAACTGGTCATGACCTCTATTTTCTGTACCTGTAGAACGAAACATGACACTTCAGTTTTCATGTTCTCCTTGTCGTCTTCTCTCTGGTTGTTGAAATCCTTCATCTCGCTGAAGATGTCTGAATTGTAAGAGAATTGTTTTTCTGTACATGCTCGAGATTGTGCTTCTTAAAGTCAGCACATGCTTGATATATGGCTGTATAAAGATTATCAAGTGGGCATGGGCTTGTTTTCTGTCTCTGGTGATGAAGGTGTTTCATCTTCACTGTGCTCAGACTGACAAAAAGAAACAGCAGCTCAGCTTGACTGTGTAATGTGAAAGCGTCTTGTTCTCTGTCTCTTCCTGTGTCTCTAGATATTGCTCTTATCATTAATTTTTGTCCTTCTCTCTCTCTAGTTCAAGCAGCTTAGATGAAAGCGTTTGGCTTTTTTGACCAGAGCAAGTCCTGTCACCTGTAATTCAGACTTAAAGCCCCGATATACTTCAAACGAAATCGAAGAACGAACTGATATGACGTCATTTAGTTTTGAGTTCGTTGAGGCAGTTTGAAACAGCTCACCAAAGCGAATTTTCTGGGGAAGTTTGTTTTGGCTCCTAAACACCTTTGAGCTACCATTGGTCCGTGGCGATTACGCAATCGGTGGGTGTGTTCTGGAACTCCACCTTCTTTGACGCACATTTTTTTTTCCCCCGGTTCGTTTCTCATTCAACTAAGGTCAGGCAGGAGAACTACATCTCCAAGTCACTAGCAACATAAATACACTAAATTACTTTTTTCATGTAACTAGTAATGTAATGCATTACTTCTTAATTAGTTACTTTTTCAACTAAGTAATGCCAGTTACTTTTTCTCATTTATTGACTGACAGCTCTCCTGCCCCCATGTTGAGAGGAATTGGGAGTAAGTGCAGAGGCGTTGTTTGCGGTGTTACATGATGGTTACTGTAGTTCTAGACTGAATGTGAACATGCATTTACTCATCTCATTTGCATGAAGAAAGAATTCATTATTTCTCAAAATGAATAAAAACAGTGAAACGCAAACTCAGAAAATGATGCAAACCTGCAATAATTATGTTATATGTTAAATAATAACCATGTCCTTTATTTATAAAATAAAACTTTTTTATATTAGAAACAAATAAGAAAGCCCAGCCCAGATTAGAACAAGTAATGCAAAAGTAACATAACACATTACTTTCCATAAAAAGCAATGCAATTAGTTACATTTTTAGAAAGTAATGCAATATTGTAATGCATTACTTTTAAAAGTAACTTTCCCAAACACTGCAGATGGCATGTGTACATACTATTCACAGACGGTCTGGTTAGAGTTCTTTTTTTTTTTGGCTTCACAGAAAAACCCCTTAAATTTATTCATTATTTTCTCACATCATTAAGTAGTCAAATTTAAGCTTACTAAAATAGTATCTAAATATTCGTCTATGAACATTTTATTTGAAATAAATTTCAAAATAAATTAATTATTATTAATGAAACAAAACAAAACAAATTCTGTATTTTTCTTGAGAAAATGAATACTGCCTGTTGCATACAAAAATGCCAAGAGCCAAATTTCAAGCTCCAATCTGATTGGCTATAGCTTTATGCAATATCCTGTAGTTTTTTAATCAGTTCGCCTGGATATAAACTTCCCAGGCTGCGAGTTTATTCTTCTGCCCTCAATCCATTTACAGTTGTGAATCTTTAATGCAACAGTGTGAGGATGTGAGCTTTTAAATCATTCCTACCGTGTTTTCCCCACTGTATCTGTACCAGTTTAATAATTAATACTGTTGCGAATGCATGTGCAGCATGTTCACACACATTAGCAAACTCCCATGGTGGTTATGGTGCGCCTCATTGGTCGATGAGCCCTTGCTATTAGTGTTTGTGGAGACATATCACCCTCTCGACTCAACAAGCTCTCGTCCTCTCTCTTGGCCAAGTGTGTATGTGTTTGTGTGTGTAAATGATCCTCATGCCGCAAGGTCTCCATCCCGAGCATTGCTGAGTAAGACTTTTTCATACCAAAGTAACCAATCAACATGACCCTTCACTGCAGAGAGGAGAGAGTTTGTTCGTTTGACTTTTTCAAGTCTTTCTCATTTCCGGGACCCCTGGAGACCCTGCATGTGGTTTTGGAGAGTAAAGACCTAGCTTGCTCATTTCCAGCGCCTGTGAGCTCACACCGTCAGAGGACTAAAGCTGATCAGACTGTTTAGAGAGACAAAATGATAGAAGAAAGTTACTGTAAAGGTGAATGTCACAGAAACATGTCCAGGTCAAAAGGAAATAAAAGCAAATAATAAAATAAATAAATAGTTGTGTGTGTATATATGCGTATACACACACATACATACATACATACATACATACATACATACATATATATATATATTAGGTCTGGGCAAGTTAACGCATTAGTTGATTAATATTTTATTTAATTATTTAATTGCAGTTTTTATTATTATGAAAGTCCCATGCTCACTGGCTCTGAATACACATACAGACAAACCATGGGTCACAGAAGGGGTGGGATGTTGATCAGTACTGGCTTGGGATGGGTGTCATTACGCGTCTCAACCAATGAGAGCATTTGGGGTGGGCCTAAGACTGCAGCAGCGCTCATATGAATGCTCCCGATAAAATAATTTAGGCTAAGTATCAACATTCACAAACCACTGTTTACTGTTATTTTTAACAGAAAAGAATGCAACATGCTCGTAATCACGACTTCATAAGTGGGAAATAGGAAGTTCCGCGCTCTGGCGCGGTTAGCACTCACACTCACTGATCTATACTGTATATAACTGAACCATGCTCTGGCCCACCTCTTCCTAACGAATCAGGGATGGTTAAACGAACCGCGCCCGAGCGTGAAGCAGTCACACTAGTCAAACGAACCGGGCTTTGGGGGTCAAACGAGCTCGACCACGGTTAAGATTGCCTAGTGTGAGTACACCCTTATTCTCCCACATCCCTCACACACGAGTCTCTACCCACCCGCACTCGCCCATCAAGTGTTGTCCCGCGCCACACTCTGCTGCGTTGGGTCCCGTGATAGTGTAGGTTATGATCGAGGCTCTAGTCTCTGAGCATAACTTGTTTTTCTATAACAAACTATAAAATATTTTCTAAAAAAACGTTAATGCTCTGGCAGTGGTAAATAGCTTGTTTTATATTTAATTTGATTACATTAATGTTATAAGTTGAGTTTTACAAGAAATATTTTAACTGCTACTATGTAAAAGGAATACTGCTGTAAAAATTACCTTATTTGTTTAAAGTGTTTGCAAACCAAATGTTATTGCACTTTTGTTCATATAGCAGTACTTTTAAGTGCACAATACACTACTTTTGCATGCATTATTGAATTTTGTGAATAACAATGCGATTAATTGAGATTAAAAATTGTAATCGTTGCCCAGCACTAATATATATATATATATATATATATATATATATATATATATATATATATATATATATATATATATATATATATATATATATATATAGTGCCCTCCAAAAGTATTGGAACAGTAAGGCCAATTCCTTTATTTTTGCTGTAGACTGTAAACATTTGGGTTTGACATCAAAAGATGAATATGAGATGAGAGATTAACATTTCAGCTTTTATTTACAGGTATTTTCATCTGGATCTGACACAACTTAGAAGATAGCACCTTTTGTTTGAACCCATCCATTTTTCATGTTACCAAAAGTATTGGAACATGTGACTGACAGGTGTGTTTTGTTGCCCTGGTGTGTCCTATTAATTGATTATTCAAACAATAAATAGCACTGAATGTCTGCGTTCAGTTTCAGATCCGTGCAGACTGCATTTATAGTTAGTTAGACGTGTAACCAACATGAAAACGTGTCTATGGGTGAAAACTGAGCTGATAGAAGATGAAAGCTGATACAAGATGAAAAATCAATCAAAGTGAAAAAGACTTAATATTTACTTGCAAATCATTTGCTTTCAATAACTGCATCAAGCCTGTGACCCATTGACATCACCAAACTTTTGCATTCTTCTTTTGTGATGCTTTTCCAGGCTTTCACCGCAGCCTCTTTCAGTTTTGGGGGGTTACTCCCTTCAGTCTCTTCTTTAGCAGGTAAAATGCATACTCTACAGGGTTTAAGTGTGGAGATTGACTTGGCCAGTCTAAAACCTTCCACTTCTTGCCCCTGATGAACTCCTTTGTTGTTTTGGCACTATGTTTGGGGTCATTATCTTGCTGCATGATGAAGCATCTCCCAATCAGTTTGGTTGCATCTTTCTGTAAATTGTCAGACAAAATATTTCTGTGGACTTCTGAGTTAATTTTGCTGCTGCCATCATGTTACATCATTAATGAAGATTATGAGCCTGTCCCAGAAGAAGCGATGAAAGCCCAAGCCATTACATTTCTTGTGTAATGTGTACTATAATGTACACCTGTGTATACTGTGTTTCAGATGAGCTTGTATGTTTTGTTCTTTCTCCAAACTTTAGCCTTTCCATAAAATCAGTCCATAAAACCTTGTCCCAGAATTTTTGAGGCTCGTCTCCTATTCTTCTTGCTAATGAGTGGTTTGCATCTTCTGGTGTAGCCTCTGTACTTTTGTTCATGAAGTCTTCTGCGAACAGTAGATTGTGATACCTTCACCTCTGGAGGTTGTTGCTGATGTCACTAACAGTTGTTTTAGGGTCTTTCTTTACAGCTGTCACAATGTTTCTGTCATCAACTGCAGATGTTTTCCTTGATCTACCCGTTTGAGGTGTGTTACTTAGTACACCAGTGGTTTCTTTCTTCCTCAGGAGATTGCAAATGGTTGTACTTGCTACTTCCAGTGTTTGTGCAATGGTTTGATTGATTTTTCATCTTCTCTCAGCTTCACAATTGCTTGTTTTTCACCCATAGACACGTCTCTGGTTTTCATGTTGGTTACACGTCTAACTAACTATAAATGCAGTCTGCACGGATCTGAAACTGAGCGCAGACATTCAGTGCTATTTATTGTTTGAATAATCAATTAATAGGACACACCAGGGCAACAAAACACACCTGTCAGTCACATGTTCCAATACTTTTGGTAACATGACAAATGGATGGGTTCAAACAAAAGGTGCTATCTTCTAAGTTGTGTATCAGATCCAGATGAAAATACCTGTAAATAAAAGCTGAAATGTTAATCTCTCATCTCATATTCATCTTTTGATGTCAAACCCAAATGTTTTCAGTCTACAGCAAAAATAAAGGAATTGGCCTTACTGTTCCAATACTTTTGGAGGGCACTGCATGTATATAATGTATATATAAATCCAGAAAAACGCATTTCAAAAAAAGTTATAACTTGATTTGCATTTTTATTTATTATTGAAAGTGTTTGAATATTTGACTTAATTTTCCACTTTTCAAATAAAATCTTCATATTTGCATTGACTTATTTAGGTGCCGTTTTAGTCAGTTTAAAACTCACTAATTGATGTGACAATATACTGACTAAATTTAAAGGATATTTGTGACAAAAGACAAATAAGACAAGATAAAAAAGATAACGATTATGAACACTAACCAGGCCATCTGTGCAAAGATCATATATATACTGCATTGACTATTTATTTGTATTATTTTAATAGTAATTAAGAACATTAATGACCTGTTTTTGAAGTGTTCTTGAAAGAATGTTGGAGAGAGAGATTTGTGGGGAGGGGGATTTTATCTGCATATGTTGTCCCCCCCCCCCCCTCTCTCTCTCTCTCTCTCTCTCTCTGCAGTAAATCGTGTTCAGTGAACTTATTCATCTGAGGCAGTGCGGTCTTCCTCCGATGATACACAGCATTGTGGATCCAACTCACACCAGTGCATTCAATTTGCCATCAACATCTATTCACCTGTTACACAAACATACATGGCACTCACACATAAACTGTATTTTTTCCACACAATTACCTTTTGTGGAACAAAAATATCACTTTATGTCTTCTCTCTCACACACATGCAGTAAAAGCCAATTTTTCTGTTGAATTTGGCCATAAGTAAATTCAGCATAATAAAATGTAGCTCTTTTGATTTGAACTGATTGACATTTTAAAAAGTATTGGATTGTTGTGCATTTTTGATATTTGAACCAATGCAGTAAAAGTAACTTTGACAGAGGTCATATCTGTGCATTATCTTTGGGAGGAGTGGCCAAAAAGCCATTGCATCTGAATATTTAATTATAATCAAGGTATGATGGCTTATGGATAGATGTTTTGGGTTGTAGTTGTGTTTACAGCTCTTTTTAGTGTTCTTTGTGCTGTTTTGTGTTAAATAATCCTTATTTTATTGAAGATATTTCTCAATATAGGAGCATAAGTACAGATATTGTACAGTACTTATGTACAAGTACTTGGAATAAAGTTACTTGCTTTTAATTGTTACATTCAAAGAGCATTAAATACTAATATATGAAGAAACAAATTGTATGCAAGCTGATATTTGAGACTACGAGTCTTGTAAGTGAGAATATGGTGCTTTTAGTTGTTGTTTGGAGTCCATGAGCCGATCCTCTTACAGGGCTCTGGAGAGCATTAATTGCCCCCAGTTAATCACTTAAATAAATCACCACACTAAAGTGGACATCTTAAAATAATAACTGCGATAAGCAGATTTTGCAGTATACGGTTGAACTGTTTTCTGACAAATTCTAGATAATTATTTATGGGCAGAGACTGTGACAACACTTTATTTAAAGTCTGTATACTATATAAAAATAATATGTATAAAGATATGCACTAACACACTACCCTTAATATAGTAGCAAAAAATAGTATAAAAAATAATATAGTATCAGTATGTTCTTGTGAATAAATAACCCCAATTATATATTCATGCTTATTTCTAATTACTCCTTGAAATGGTTTAATGTATAAAAGTGCAGTGTTACGGCATTTTCGGTGCATGTGTGCATGGCATGATGTGTTTGTGTGCGCCTGCATGTGTGTGTGACAGTGATGGACTGTCCCTGTCTCATTCTCCAGATGTGCTTTATATCTCTACCCCACATTTCTCTGGAGGCCTGCTGAAAACCAGCCTGCTTACCAAAGCCCTATTGAGCAAATCCACAGCGTTTTCCAGCCAAACAGAGTCATTGTGCTCGACTGTATGCATGCAGCTCAATCAATGCATTGTTAGGAATCTCTCTCTCCTAAACTGATGCCAATAGAGGCCTGTTATTAATTTCCTCAGGCTAATACTATCAGCATCAGTCCATGAGTTCAGGGAATCACATCGGCACTGATGCATTGTGGGAGAACTGCCCTGCCGATATGGGCGGGGAGTTTTTGGGGACGTGTGTGCATGTTAATTACACATTGATGTTCTGATTTCTGGCTAAATTATGGACAAAGAGACAAATGGAAGAGGTGTTTGGTTATTTGTAAAGTGTTAGGCCTAGTTTTGTTCTAAAGCCTGATGCCACCTACAAGTATATAGACAGCATTTCCTGATTCAAAGGTTGTGTCATAAAGTTAGCAGCAAAATTAACCTCCCCTTTATGATAACTTAATTGGTCTATATTCTAAATCAATCCAAAATCAAGGCAGTCTAAGGCAATTCTAAACAGGCAGTCCCAGAATGCACTGCAGTAACCTCAGTGCAATCTCAGTTCAGTCAATGGTGAAAGATATCAATAAATACAGTTCTGTCTAATTAAAAATTAACTGACACAGTCCCAAACCCTTCACTAGTAAATATTCTGGGCTGTAATATAAAAGCAAGCAAGATATAATTATTATCAATATTTATACTTGCAATATTTTACTATATATTTATGTGTACAGTATATATACTGCCGTTCAAAAGTTTGGGATCAGTAAGATTTTTAATGTTTTATTGTAGTCTCTTATGTACATCAAGGCTGTATTTATTTGATCAAAAATACAGAAATACAGTAAATATTATTGCAATTTCTAATATTGGTTTCCTACTTTAAGATACTTTAAAATATAATTTATTTCTGTGATGATCTTTCATCAGTCTTCAGAGTCACATGATCTTCCAGAAATCATTCTAATAAGATGATTTATTATCAATGTTGAAACTGTTGTGCTGCTTAATATTTTTTGGAACCTGTGATACTTTTTTCTTTGATTGTTTGATGAATAAAAAGTTTAAAAGAATCAGCATTTATTCAAAATATAAATCTTTTTTAACAGTATAAGTCTTTACTATCACGTTTTATTTTTATTTATCAAAGAATCCTGAAATAAGGTCCAAAAAAATATTAAGCAGCACAACGTTTTCCTGCATTGATAATAAATCAGCATATTAGACTACAATAAAACACATTAAACATATATATCCAGTTTATATATATTTGTGTGTATACTGTATGTATGCATACAGCTTGCAAAACTTTATGAAAATGCACACGTGATTTTGAATGCCATTCACTTTGTCCGGCCTAAAAATTTAACTTCGGCTCTGCTTTGATTGTAAATTTTTATCATTTAATTTGTAATGTCCATATGTTCTTGTCAGAAAAAAGAATGTAAGTGTGACGTGAGATGATTGTATTATTGTATTGAAGCGTCAGTTCCATTTGTATGTTGAATAGAGGTTTGTCGTTTGTCGGCGGTCTGGTTTTCCTCTTGTTCTGAGTTTAAATAGAGCTAAATGCACTCCAGTCGTCTGTCAGTGTGAGCGAAGATAAACACAGAAAAGAGTGATGAAATTTAAGATTGAAAATCAAGAGGAACGACCGCGGTGGAGGCTGTTGTTATCCCCGGGAAAACAGAATGAAACGCAGGCTTAACTTCAGGGGAATTCTGAACACAATTACAAGTTTCTGAGACACTTTTCTTTTTTATGTTTGTGTGTGTTTCAGACTGATGTGCTCTCTCCTCCCCATCTTTGCCTCCTTAATGCTGGGCTCTCTGGTAAAATAAACGCAATAGACAAGAGTTCAAAGCTGCATTTGATGTCGTATTTGCTGAGAGGAGAAGCGAACAAAAGCGCTGAAAGCCTCTCTCACTCCTGCCTTCTGTCTCTGTCCCGGTGGTCTGCTGGTTCTCTGTCTCTAGTAATCACGGTGCTGTGGAAAGGGCAGGGGTTGTGTGTTATTAGTAATGGCATACAGGACAAAGACACGGGTGAGAGGCTTTTATTGATACACTGCTTGATTGGGCAGTGGGTTCACTCTCAAATCTTCGGTGTTGATTTTGGGGCAAAAGCTCCACAAAGTCACAACACAGAGTAAACATTGAAAGACCACGAGAGAAAGGAGTAGGTAAGAAATATTTCTGGGGAGACGTTGAGGGTGTCACGAATAAAAGAACCTCAAAGGACATTTATATCATCAGTAAATTTGTATTATTAGAACAGAAAACTTCATATTATATTTATTGTAAGGAGAAGACGTGGTGCGTTGATTGATTTTAACATGGTTAAAAATAGACTGTAAAGACATTTATAATTATACAAAACTATCACCGTTACCTATATCTATATATAAGCATATTGAAATGATTTCTGAAAGATCATGTGGCAATGAAGACTGTGGCAATGAAGTAATGATGCTGAAAATTCAGCTTTGCATCGCAGGAATAATTTGCATTTTAAAATATATTCAAATAGAAAATGGTTATTTTAAATTGAAATAATATTTCACAGTATTTTCTATAAAAAAAATAAAAAAATGCATCCTTGTTAAGTATAAAAGACTTCTTTGAAAATCATAAAAAATGTTATCGACCCAACTTTTGAATGGCGTATTTATTAGGGAATCTTCAGGTTTGCTGTTGCATATGACTTACCATGTTTCTCCTTTTGTTTCTTCTGCAGAAATGCATGAAGTTTAATGTGGAGTCGCCCATCTGGTTGTCTAAACAACGAATCCTCTGCACACTCAACCAGAGCCTGAAGGATGTGCTAAACTACGGCCTCTTCCAGCCTGCGTACAACGGCAAAGCCGGGAAGTTCCTGGATGAGCAGCGAACACTGAAAGATTACCCACTTCATGCCATCTCTCCTGTCCCATACCTAGAGGTGAGGGTCTTCTCTGACTCATGGAGCAGATTCAAGTCTATTGTGGCCATGCTGTAAATTTCCCATAATGCTTTTCCACTGCCCACCCATTTTCTGCTCATACCTTTATAGAACCTTTTTTTTTTTTTTTTTTTTTACTAGTTTTGTCTCCTCTCTCCATATCATCCTCTGCTTAGTTGTGTCCTGTGGTTGCCTAAGGGAATGTTTCCCATGTGTATTTAATGCAGTGTTAACTAGAGACACTGCAAAGTTACCTAAAAATGTATGTGGTTACATGGAAATACATACACTTGTAAGGATACAGCGGGTAAAATAAGTATTGAACACGTCACCATTTTCCCAGTAAATCCAGTCATGGCCAAAAATATCAGCAGTATATATGATCAAAGAAGGCTGTGAAAATATTTTATTTAAAAAATTCACAAAAATCTAACCTTTCATTGGATAATAAGAATTTAAAATTGGGGTAAATATTATTATAAAATAAATGTTTTTCTCAAATACACGTTGGACAAAATTATTGGCACCCCTCGAAATTCTCATGAGTAAAATATCTCTGAAGAATATTCCCATTCATATTTACAATTTTGAGTACCCCAGGGTAATTATGAACATGAAATTATCCAGCCATGGCTTCCTGTTTCACAGAAATATAAATAGGAGGGAAAACAAAGCCCAAATTCCCTTAATCATCCATCACAATGAGACAAATCAAAGAATATATTTCTGATGTGCAGCAAAAGATAACTGAGCTTCACAAATTAGTGAAGTGGCTTTAAGAAAAGAGCTAAAGCAGTGAAAATTCCATTTCCACCATCAGGGCAATAATTAAGAATTTCCAATCAACATAAAATGTTACGAAACTGCCTGGAAGAGGACGTGTGTCTAAAGGTGCATCTCCACAAATGTGAATATTGTGAAAAAGTAAATTTTTTCTTGTAACTTTATTTCAAAAAGTGAAACTTTCATATATTTTAGATTCATTACATGTAAAGTAAAACATTTCAAAAGTTTTTTGTTTTAATTTTGATGATTCAAGCTTGCAGCTCATGAAAGCCAAAAATCAGTATCTCAAAATATTAGAATATTTACATTTGAGTTTCAATTAATGACCATCCATAAAGTATAAATTCCGGGTATCTCTTGTTCTTTGAAGCCACAATAATGGAGAAGACTGCTGACTTGGCAATGATCCAGAAGACGAACATTGACGCCCTCCACAAAGAGGGTAAGTCACAGAGGGTCATTACTGAAAGGTGTGGCTGTTTACAGAGTGCTGTATCAAAGCATATTAAATGCAAAGTTGACTGGAAGGAAGAATTTGGGTAGGAAAAGGTGCACAAGCAGCAGGGATGACAGCAAGCTTTAGAATACTGTCAAGCAAAGCTGATTCAAACACTTGTGAGAGCTTCTCAAGGAGTGGACTGAAGCTGGAGTCAGTGCATCAAGTCTCCACGCTCAGACATCTTCAGGAAAAGGGCTACCAAGCCACTTCTGAACCGAAGACAACGTCAGAAGCGTCTTACCTGGGCTGTGGAGAAAAAGAACTGGACTGTTGCTCAGTGGTCCAAAGTCCTCTTTTCAGATTAAAGTAAATTTTGCATTTCATTTGGAAATCAAGGTCCCAGAGTCTGGAGGAAGAGTGGAGAGGCACAGAATCCATGTTGCTTGAAGTCCAGTGTGTAATTTCTACAGTCATTGATGATTTGGGCTGCCATGTCATCTGCTGGTGTTGGTCCACTGTGTTTTCTGAAGTCCACAGTCAACGCAGCCATCTACTAGGAAATTTTAGAGCACTTCATGCTTCCTTCTGCTGACAAGCTTTATGGAGATGCTGGTTTCATTTTCCAGCAGGACTTGGCATCTGCCCACACTGCCAAAGCTACCAAAAGCTGGTTCAATGACCATGCTGTTACTGTGATTGATTGGCCAGCAAACTCGCCTGACCTGAACCCCATAGAGAATATATGGGGTATTGTCAAGAGGAAGATGAGAGACACCAGACCCAACAATTCAGATAACCTGAAGGCCGCTATCAAAGCAACCTGGGCTTCCATTACACCTGAGCAGTGCCACAGGTTGATTGCTGCAAAAGGAGGCCCAACCAAGTATTGAATGCATAGAAATTAACATACTTTTCAGAAGCCTGACATTTCTGTTTAAAATATCCTTTTTTTATTGATCTTATGTAATATTCAAATTTTCTGAGACACTGCATTTTGGGTTTTCATTATCTGTAAGCCATAATTTCAAGAAATAAAGGCTTGAAATATTTCACTCTGTGTAATGAATCTATATAATATATGGGTTTCACTTTCTGAAATGAGTGACAAAAAATATTGACCTTTTTCATGAGATTCTAATTGTTTGAGATGTACCTGTATATCGTCCTAATGCACGGTGAGATGGAGAGTTTGAGTGGCTAAAGACTCTTAAAGGACCACAGCTGGAGAATTGCAGAAAATAGTCTTGGGGTCAGAAAACCTTTAAAAAAAATTGTCAAACAGCATATACATCACCACATGTTGTTTGGGAGGGTTTCAAGAAAAATTATCCTAGCTCATCCAAAAACAAACTCCAGCATGTTCAGTTATCAGACACGACTGGAGCTTCAAATGGGACTGGCTTCTATGGTCAGATGAAACTAAAAAATTTGCTTTTTAGCAGCACTCAAGATGGGTTTGGTGAACACAGGGATAAAAAAGTACCCCATGTGTACAACAACATAACACATTAATACACAACTTAATTTCTGAACTAATTTGTTTTGTTTTCTTTGTATGGGTTGTTACCAAAATCTGGTGAAAATTTCAAGTCAACAGCACCTTTAGAAATATATTTACTGAGAAAAATGGTGACGTGTTCAATACTTATTTTACCCGTCTGTGTATATTTGAGAATACTAAGTAGTTAAATCCCTACTTAGAGGGTCACACCCCCAAATCCCGCCATAATTCACACCCAGGTTTTGACACTCAATATGCGTGCCAATAAAATAAAAGCTTGGCTTGCTTACAGTGTGTTCAGCAGATCTCATTTTGGCACACTGCCTTCCTGAGTATATCTCCATTGTTCTATCCTCTTCTGTCAGCCTGTGTGTTCAGGAATACTCTGATTGTCATTTCACCTGATTTATCATTCCAATTTTGACTTTTGGGGTCTGTGGAGAAAAGCGCATTTGAGAGAGAGATCAAAGTCGGCTTCTGAAAAATGGCCTCTCCATATTTCTGCAGTGAGCAGATAAATGACAGAAAGTAATCATTGCCTTTATGCAGTTAGGCTGTTCCTGAATGTGTTGTTGAATTTGGAGCTGTACTAAATTTATTATGAATGTCTCCTAGGTGCCATAAAAGATGACAAGCATGAATTAATGTCTCAACCCGTTTGCCATCAGTTAAAGACACACACCTATATTAGCCTCTAAATATGTTTTACTCTGTTATAGACTTACTGACATAACCTACAAATCCTGCAGTCAGCCAGCGAAACACAGTCTATCTATCTATCTATCTATCTATCTATCTATCTATCTATCTATCTATCTATCTATCTATCTATCTATCTATCTATCTATCTATCTATCTATCTATCTATCTATCTATCTATCTATCTATCTGATTGTATCAAAAGAAAAAAAGGTTTCTGAAGTTGGATTAGATCACAAAATTCAATCATGGTTTTGATCTACATCAAATTTTAAGTTTGTGAAAATTGACCATGTCCCTTGAGGGGTTCTGTAGAGCACTACTAATCCAGATTTGGTAATCTGAAAAATTTTGTATCTAGATCATTGTGATCCAATCCAATTTCGCTTTGAAGCTTTCTGAACAACTGGCCCCAAGAGACCAACAAAACTTGTTGCGTGTTGCTTAATATTACTAATTAGAACATGAGGCTCACAAAGACGCTGCATAAATGAAGATTACTATGTGATAAATATTTAAATGGTTAAATTATAACATTATACGCAGTATCTAGACCCAATGTCTGATAAATGGCGAAACTGTCAAACGTGAGCGATAAACCACATGTGTGTGAGAACAGGAGAAGTGTAGTGTTTTTGTGTGTTTCATCATTCCCCAAAGCAACCCGCTGCACGTGAACAGTCCACAGTCGTTTATTGTGCTCAAATTGCTCCTGGCAAAGCATTGGCACGCTTCATACGGCTCGGAACCATGGCGGTAGTTCAGGCACCATCACTGCACAGCAGACACTCCATCGACACATTAGCAGCTCTATAGATCCACCACACGCTGGCCTGACAAACACAACTCCCATAGTGAACAGAGCCCCCCTGGGTTTGCTTGATAGACTCGTAGATGGACAGATAGAGCACACCGTAACGAAGAGATGTGAATGGTCAGATCCCAGTGGAGGAGAGGGATGGAGCTGTGGGCATCTACGAGGCCCTGCCCTCTTCACGGGCACATGGTTTTGTGTACAGTGCTCGCTTCTGCAGCTCCAAGTCATGGCTGTTTCGCAGTAATGTTTTGCAGTATGGTGTTATAGTTGGTGTCATGTTTTGAGATTGATGGCGCTGAGGTGCAGGACAGAGGAATTCTGGATAGAGCAGAAAATTATAGTGTCGGCTCGCTTGCACTGCTACTGCTCACAGCCAGAGAGCTGCGTAGCGCAGCAGCAGGATCCTGTGGTGAGTTCTGAGCGTGTAAGATCTATTCACTCTTGTTGTTTGTGAGTTTTTTTTACTTGTTTTTCGTTTGATCATGACATTTTGACTCAGTTGTTCCTGAGGCGTTTGTTAATGGCCTTGAGTTTGACAGCAGTACATTACTTTGAGTTTCCAGTCTGCCTCTGAGTTTCTTCAATTTTGCTGTTGTTTTCATAGTTGAAAAGTTTTTTCATGTTTTTCCCTCAACTCATAACTCAAGAAGAGCTTTTGTCTCATCGGTTTTCTTGGTATTTAAAGCGATAGTCACATAAAAATGAAAATTCTGTCACTATTTACTCACCCTCAAACCTCAAAGTGTTTGATATAGACTGATATTTAAGTCCTCATTCAGTGAAATACAGACATCCGTCCCAGCTCTTCTCAACACATTAATGAGAGTTAATGAAAGAAGTAGACCAGTGAACAATGACTTAAATTTTGGATTGATCTTAGCACAGCTAGCATCTGGATTCTAAATGTAGGGAAATATAGCATATTAATTGTATGGTCTACTTTTATGGTGCCTTTATGTCCTTTTTGAAACCTGAAAACTCTGGTGTCCAGTAAATGATGACAGACGTACATCATTTGTACGTGAACAATCCCTTTAAGGCCAAAGTGTGTTATTTGTTTTGCTGTTCTTTATGAAATTATGATGCTGAAATTTGGGTCATTATTATACGATAACTTTGAAAATGTTGTCTATTTTTGTGTGAACTTCACCCTTTCTGGGCCCCATCTGATTCACTTCTCTTTTGTCAGTTAGACAATATAAGAATAATTTATTCATTTGATGCTGTTATTGTAATTTTTTTCTCCCTAAAAGTGTCCAAGTGTTTCAAAAGACTCCTGTTGTCTTGTTTCTCACGCAGCTCTGCTCGTTTGCATCGTGTTTTGACTGAATGTGCAGTTTGTTGATTCACAGCAGGTTCTCTGTTAGAGGACTTTGTGATCCTGAGCGCAGCTGTAATGTAGTTGTGCAGATGTTTTAGCAGCTCACAGTTATGATTACAGCAGTTCACACTATGTCTCCTTCACTTCACAGATTCAGCAAACATGACAATCACTGAAGAATGTTAGCGTGTGCACTTTAAAGAAGACTAAAATTGTGATATCCATAGTGATGTAAACCTAATCAATGATGTGTTTTTGGTTTTGGCAGTTTCGCTACAAGAGGCGAGTGTATACACAGACACACCTGGATGAAAAACAGCTGTTGAAACTTCACACTAAGGTAAGACAGGAGTGTTAGCCTTGTCCTGTATACCCGCAATGTATCTGGCTGATCTGCTTTCACTACAGACACACATTTTCAGTGGCTACTAAAGTTCCTCATGATTCAGGTTTGCATTAAGGTGGTGAAACATGGCACCTGTTACTTTTCTCAGTGCTAAACCAATCAGAGATTACATGATGGGGATTTTATAGAGAATTTTAATTTATTCTTCAGAAAGGAATCATTCTAGTTAATAGATTTAAATGATTTAGTTTTTTGTTGTACCAGTGTCTCAAATTAGACTTCTTCAATGTCATTCTTCAGGTTTAAATTAAGATGGTGTCACATGGTATCTGTTACTTTTCTCAGCGATGGACCAATCAGGGATTACATGATGGGGATTTTTTTATATAATTTTATACTGATTTCTGTGGCAAATTTCTTCAGGAAGAAATCATTCTAATTAATGCATTTAAAAATAAAAATTAAAAAAATAGCTTTTTAGTTGTGCCAGTATTTCAAATTAGACATCTTGGTGTCATTATTTAAATTTTAATTAAGATGATGTCACACCTGTTACTTTTCTCAGAGCTGGACCAATCAGTGATTACATGATGACACATGATTTTTATATAATTTTTGGAGATTGCTGTGACAAAATAATTTTTCTTCAGAAATCATTCTAATTAAAAATATGCTTTTTAGTTGTTCTAGTGTCTCAAATTATTTAGGTTTAAATTAAAGGGTTAGCTCACCCAAAAATGAAAATTCTGTCATTAATTACTCACCCTCATGTCGTTCCAAACCCGTAAGACCTCGTTCATCTTCAGAACACAAATTAAGATATTTTTGATGAAATCCGTGAGCTTTCTGGCCCTTCATAGACAGCAACACAACTGACACATTCAAGGCCCAGAAATGTAGTAAGAACGTCATTAAAATAGTCCATGTGACTAGTGGTTCAACCCTAATTTTATGAAGCTACAATTATGCTTTTTTGGCCTAAGAAAACAAAAATAAAAAACTTCATTCAACAATTAATTTTCTTTTTCTTTTCTTTTTTAAATTAATTTCAATTGAATCGGATTTCATCAAAAATATCTTAATTTGCATTCTGAAGATGAACGAGGTCTTACGGGTTTGGAACAACATAAGGGTGAGTAATTAATGCCAGAATTTTCATTTGTGGGTGAACTATCCCTTTAAGGTGATGTTACATACTTGTTACTTTTCTCAGCGCTGGACCAATCAGTGATTACTTGATGGGTATTTTAATATCATTTTATTGAGATTGCTGTGGCAAATTATTATTTTTTTCTTCAGAAAGAAGTCGTTGTACTTAATAGATATGAAAAAGTATGCTTTTTAATTATACCAGTGTCTCAATTTAGACATCCTGAGATGAAAATGACAACCTTATGTAGTATTCTGTTTTCTAAGCCACCTAGTGCCCTGCAGAGGAAGTTTGTGCCTTGTAGAAAACGATTATTAGCTAGTCACATCTGCTGCCTAATGGTTCCTGGAATGCTGAAGATGTTGAGGTTGTCATTGAGCTGTTTAGATAGATGATGATGATGATGATGATGATGGTGATGACGACGGTAATCATGAGGAGCATGAAACTCTGGAAGCATTTACATGACTGTAACCTCCTCTGCTCTTCACAGATCAACAACACTTCTCATAAACACACACCGTGATGCGTTGCAATTACCAGTCCAATCAACTCCCCTCTCATTATGTTAATGCTGCTGTTTTTGGCCCGTCTGGCCTCCATGAACGAGATTTCCTCTCATCTCTCCTGGAGAGTCAGAGTTGTGGCCTAAATCAAAATGAGCCATTAACGCAATAAATGGAAATCAATGTTGGCTTCGTAACAATTTCGGCATCATCATGTCAGTTTGAATCCTCTATTCCATTCAATTAGATGAGAGCCTTTCTTTAGATGACAGCGATAATGCCACATGTCTGACAGCATCACCCTGTGTGACCGTATTACTGCGGTAAATGAAATAAAAAAAGTCATAATCAATGAATAATCCACACTAGTGCTTATTAAAGGGTTAGATTCCCCTAAAATTTTAATTCTGTCAGCATTCGTTCACAGTTATGTCATTCTAATGATTTTTTTTATTATTCACTGAAATATAAGTGGCCTTTTTTAGCAAAATATTCACAGTGCTCTTTTGCATATAATGAAAATATATTTTGTATATAATAAAGACACAAATTTTAGTCTTGAATATTAGTTTGCATTTTTTGCTCTCAAGCTCCAAAATTTATAAATAAGCATCATGAAAGTACATTTAAAATGTGCTGTAGTCTTCTGAAGCTGTATGAAAGCTTTGTATGAGGAACAGAGCAGAATTTAAGTTGTTATTTACTGATAATGCAATAATGAAACCTTTCTTTTTTTCTTGGTTTGGATACAGTTTTAGCAAATTGATTCATTTGGATGGTGCATTTTAAGGAACCTGTTCAAATTCTTCTGTCATGTAAACAAAATAATTTTGATAACAAGATTATTATTATTTTAATTTACATAAATTGTCCTGTTGAAAAGTTCTTTAAAAGTGTGTGTTTCCTTTTGACTTGGCCAGTCTAAAACCTTCCACTTCTTGCCCCTGATGAACTCCTTTGTTGTTTTGGCACTATGTTTTGGGTTAATTTTGCTGCTGCCATCATGTTACATCATTAATGAAGATTAATGAGCCTGTCCCAGAAGAAGCGATGAAAGCCCAAGCCATTATATTACTTGTGTAATGTGTACTATAATGTACACCTGTGTACACTGTGTTTCAGATGAGCTTGTATGTTTGGGATCATGAGCAGATCCTTTCTTTCTCCAAACTTTAGCCTTTCCATCACTTTGGTCCATAAAATCAGTCCATAAAACCTTGTCCCAGAATTTTTGAGGCTCGTCTCCTATTCTTCTTGCTAATGAGTGGTTTGCATCTTCTGGTGTAGCCTCTGTACTTTTGTTCATGAAGTCTTCTGCGAACAGTAGATTGTGATACCTTCACCTCTGGAGGTTGTTGCTGATGTCACTAACAGTTGTTTTAGGGTCTTTCTTTACAGCTGTCACAATGTTTCTGTCATCAACTGCAGATGTTGTCCATGATCTACTCGTTTGAGGTGTTACTTAGTACACCAGTGGTTTCTTTCTTCCTCAGGAGATTGCAAATGGTTGTACTTGCTACTTCCAGTGTTTGTGCAACGGTTTGATTGATTTTTCATCTTCTCTCAGCTTCACAATTGCTTGTTTTTCACCCATAGACACGTCTCTGGTTTTCATGTTCGTTACACGTCTAACTAACTATAAATGCAGTCTGCACGGATCTGAAACTGAGCGCAGACATTCAGTGCTATTTATTGTTTGAATAATCAATTAATAGGACACACCAGGGCAACAAAACACACCTGCTGTCAGTCACATGTTCCAATACTTTTGGTAACATGAAAAATGGATGGGTTCAAACAAAAGGTGCTATTTTCTAAGTTGTGTATCAGATCCAGATGAAAATACCTGTAAGTAAAAGCTGAAATGTTAATCTCTCATCTCATATTCATCTTTTGATGTCAAACCCAAATGTTTACAGTCTACAGCAAAAATAAAGGAATTGGCCTTACTGTTCCAATACTTTTGGGGGGCACTATATATATATATATATATATATATATATATATATATATATATATATATATGTATGTGTGTATGTATGTATATATGTGTATGTATGTATATATATATGTATATGCATATATGTATGTATATATATTTATATTAGGGCTGTCAATCTATTAAAATATTTAATTGCGAATAATAGCATGATTGTCATGAGTTAACTCGTACACATTTGTGTTGTTCTAAATGTCCCTTAAATTAGTTTTTAATACTCTAATCAACATGGGCATGGACAAATATGGGTGCTCTATGCAAATGTATGTTTATTATTATTGAAACCATAGTCAACATAGAGCATGAAGACTAGACATGTTTCAAAGGTCATAGATGTTTTTCAAAGAACTTGTTAATGTCTATTAGACACATGAAAAAAAGAAATACCAGGTTCCCATTTACTTCTCTTTCTTTGAACTGTGCAATTTACTTACACAAACCTGTTTACATTTTTGCAGGACAGGGCAGCTCACTACTTCTGAACATGCAAAATGTACATTTATTATTTATTATTAGATTTATTTGCCTCACTCTCTGTGCCCACATACTGTATTTTGATGCAGCTAAATTCTCAAAAAAAAATGACTGTTTCTGTTGTCAGACAACAGAATGAATATAAAATAGTGATTGAAATGCGAACCATTAAGACTACATAACCAGCTCTTCCTTCCAAGATGTTAATCTGCACAAAAATCCTGATTATCGAGCCGTCGTCTGATGAAATCAAATACACATACGATAATGACCATAACTGTGCTGTGATTTCGGCTATACTTGCATGGAAAATTAGAGAAGCAACATAATATCGGTGTTTTACTGAAAGCGCTGCTCCTCTCCGCCGCTCGCTGAACAGAGCAGACGCACAGAGAGAGAGAGAGCAAGACCTCACGCTCGCGCCGCAGTACAAGCGAGTCTCAGTAACTAAATAAGATTTGGACAAACCCAGATTTGTCACTAGGCACTTTTTTGAAGAGGGGGAAAAAGTAGCTAAAAGGGTCTGCAAAGTCGCTAAGTTGGCAACACTGTGCATCTCCATTTCTCCAACTATGGGCTTTGCCACAGGTCAAACAGAAAATGTGCGTTGCGTTAATTGCACGTTAATATAAATGGTGCCGTTAAAATGAATTTGTGTTAATGCGTTATTAACTTTGACAGCACTAATTTATATATATGTTTATGTGTGTGTGTGTGTGTGTGTGTGTATATATATTTATTTATAATTTTTTATTTATTTATTAATAGGCTTGGTTTAGCCGTGGCTGCCATCTTATCTTATCCGGTTTAGCAGTACCAATACCGGACATAGAGGTAATCACCAAAAAAGTAAATAAATAAATACAATGGTCAAGCAAACAACTTAACAATTTTGGACTCCTTGGGATGGACTGAATCATAGATTACACCTTAATATAAGATAAGGTACAAATGGTTTGATTGAGATAAAGTTTGACTGAATGACTAAAGAGTTTTTTTGAAAGAGTGTTTAGTTTGTGAATCAGACATCACTATTTGTTTTTGGTTTGTAATTGTTCAGTGTGGCACACTGATATTTGAGGATTTAAGGATTGTGTGTGAGAATTTGGAGCAGGCATATTCCTTTGCACTCTTTAAGTGGTGCCTACACTGATTTCTCTTCCAATTTGTCCAGGCCATCATGGTTCCCTGTTGCATTTCTGTCATTATGGTTTTGTTGTTGTGAAATTGTGGGGTTTTTTTGACAGCCCATGCTATTTAGCTGCTGGACTGCGCCATCTCCTGCCCTCACGGGGGGCCGGTGAGGACCATAATCCGCTTATATACTGACATTGTTTCATTTGTTGTACTGACCTCTCCTGCTGGGTGCACACGCAGATGATCAAACATCTACAAATGTACATGCCTGCACATGCTCACAATCCCACACACATATGAACTGTCAATCTGTGGCACAGCCATGTGTGCAGTGATGTGTGTTCAGGTCAAGCATTAGCCTAGTTTTCAGTCATTCACTCTGTTTTTACTGAGCCAAGATGAAACCTAATGCACTGTGTGTGTTTATTGAAGCCTGGAGGTCAGAGATGGTCATATGACAGACGGCAGAAAGACGTCTTTCTTTAGCAGAGACAAGAAGCCCTCAGTGCTGAAGCAGCTGATGTTAATATGGAAATGAGAAGTTATCATTGCATTACTGAGCTCATAAAGATGCGTACAGCTTGACCCCAGCCAACCCCATCACAGTCTCACCTGAGCTGCATTACAGAGCTGGCAGGACACACTGTAGGCCCAGCTGTGTGTTATAAAGTTCTGGTCTCCAGAGAACGAGACGAGGAGGAGAGGAAGAGAACTAGAGCGTGTTGACAACAGCCTCCTGATGCACACAAACACACTTTACACTGTATTTGCAACATACGTATTTGCATCTATTTATCTGTCTGTCCGTCCGTCCGTCCTCCATCCATCCATCCATCCGTCCGTCCGTCCGTCCGTCGTTTTGTCCATCAATCTGTCATCTTGGCACTATATGTTTTGATTCACTAAAGAATCAGTTCATGAGTCAATTTTTTTGTTACACAACCTTCTTATCTGTATTTCATTCATTCTTATTTATTAAACTCATTCATACATTCCATATCTCACTCATCCACTAACTAATTTTTCACTGTCTGTAGGATGTTGTACTGGTGAGTGTCGAATGTTAAAATCTGATATCTGAACTGCTACTTTCTGTCTCACTGACATTCACCCCATTCGTCTCAGACTGTGTGTGTGTGTGTGTGTGTGTGTGATACTGAAGTCTCTGTATCCACCCTGAGCTAGTACAGGTTTGGAGCTGCTTGTTTGGAGAAACGTGTTCTGGCTGCTAACTCGTGTCAGTGTACAGGGCCAGTGTATATCTGTCTTGCACGTATACTCTTTCCTTTCTAGTTAAAAGTAAATGTGGCATGTTTGACTTGTGCTCTCTGCCTCACATTTATCTGATTCAACCTCTCAATGTCCCTCTACACATCAATCCCTCATTCCTGATCTCCGGTCATCTTGCCTTTGACTTCCACCTTACTCTTCTCCTGCCACACCTGAGGAAGCTCATTACTGACAGTCAACCTCCAGTGCAGAACACCCGTCAGACTCATCCCTCCATCAGGCAGACAGACAGAGAGAAAGAGAGAGAGAGACAGACAGAGTAAATGAGCTGAAAGATGCAGCGAATGAGAGAATCTCTTATATATACTGTGTTTGTCCTCTTAGCCCAAAAGAGGCCCGGTTTCAATTGATTGTGTGTGTTGTGACACAAAGCAGCTTCGTTTTCTGAACCAGTGGTTCTCAACTGGTGGATCGTGACCCAAAATTGGGTCTGCAAACTGCACAGAAAGACGAATGCTAAATGGAAATATTTAAGTGATGTATTAAACCAACCTTATCATTGTGCTTAGTTAGGGTTATAAAATGGTCCTATAACTTTTAAATGGGAGGTAAGAACACTTAGTGTATGTTTTGACGTAGATGTGAAAGGTTGTGCATCCAATTAAAGTCTATAGTGCATTGGTGCTTGCCCAATTTTTCAGAGTTACTGTATGAGTAATGAACCAAACCAACCATATACAGAATCACAATATTGCACATTTGTATTTAAACCAAAAAAGTATTTGAAAATCATTTAAAAAGGCAACATTGTGAATTTAATGGCTTTACTAAGGGGAAGAACTGCAATGCCATGAAGTGTTGCAAATGACATAATCGATTGAAAACTATACTTATAGAAAGAATATATTTTCTGTTTATTGCAGTATATAGTTTTAGAGTGTAAGGAGACTTTTTATTGGTGGAGATTTCTTTACAGAATCATGGGTGTCGTGTAGTTTTTCATCAGGAATTCATCTGTTCATTTATATATATATATATTTAGAAATAATGAAACTGATGGTTTCAGCCAAAACATATATAATCAATTAGCCTACTATCTTTAAAGGTTTATAAATTATTATTAAAAATCCTCCTATGGAGAAAATGAATGGGATTTTTTCTTCTGGAATCCAACTAGTATTGTATCATTATTTCATCTGTCACCTGGTAGAAGCAAGTTAAATTAGACAGATGCTAACCATGAAACAAAATTGAAATGATATTAAGCAACCAAACTTGTCAAATTTCCTGTTCAGTCTGTGTCATAAGTGTCATAATAAATTTAGCAAATTGTTGGACCTATTCAGTTCATAGTAATATTATATTATTATATATTATTATATAGTATATTATTACTTTTTAATGTTTGATTTTAAGGACTTTTTGTTTGCGCAAAACCATTTTAGAATTACTTTGCTAAACTCTGTTGGAGTTATGATTATTATCGTTGGATGTCTGACATTTCATATAGTGATTCAGATGGGATTAGGATCTATTTCTCATTTGTCTAATACTTAGATGCAGATATTTTTGCAGTGCTTCATGATTGGACTTTCCATATTGATTTAATTTTCATGTCAGATGTGATTTTAGCAGTGCGTGAACCACCAACTGTTATGTTTTGTCAGTAAGGTTTAAATCAACAATGAAGGTGCAGTCAGAAGATTTGCACACAATGAGAAATGTAGCCTTCATTACGGAATTCGACAGCATAGATGAGGTGAAGCGTTTTGACAACAACAGACATTTCTATCCAGACAGAATTAGATTTCTCAGAGGATGCCTGAGTTAACTGCAGAAAGTAGGTAATTTGTTATTTACACAGACGTGTTCGATTCAAACAGGATTGAAATGACAGTGCGTTTGAGAAACACGACTTTACCGACCTGAGGGTACTAGTCTGTTTCAATAGGACTATAGTTTCTTTCAGAATGAGTTTCCCACACAGAAATATACATTATAAGACATGGAGCATATTGATACAGTGTTTGAATGATATTACAAGCCTGCTAACCGCAGCAAGAGAAGAGAGCAGCCTCATATGAGTGTGTGTTTTGGCTTTTGTGGTTTTTTCTCTTGTAACACCTTGAATGCAGTTTATGTGTGTGTGTGTGTGTGAGAGAGAGAGAGAGAGAGAGTGTTTGTGTGTGTGTGTGTGTGTGTGTGTGTGTTTGTGTGAGAGAGAGAGTGTAAAGCAGACTGCATCAATTGCCTGACCCTGCATGAGTTCATTATACTGGTATAAATTGTTTTAGACTAGTGTGTCTGTACATGCATGCTTATTAAATATATCATAGACAAATGTCAATTAGTGAGGTTAACTAGTTTCTTATCCTTTCTTCATTCCATCTTTACTTCCTTTCTCAGAAAAGCTGCACTTTCCTTCCTTATGTCTTTCTTTCCTTTCTTCTTTCCTTCCTTCCCTCCTTCTGTGCTTACTTCCTTCTCAGAAAAGCTGCATCTTTAAATTCCTTCTTCCTTTCCTTTCTTCCTTCCTTAAGAAAGCTTCAAATTATTTCCTTCCTTCTTTCTTTTCTTTTTAAGTCCTTTCTTTCTTGCTTCATATACCTTCCTTCCTTCTCAGAAAAGCTCTTCTTCTCTTTCTTTCTTTCTTTCTTTCTTTCTTTCTTTCTTTCTTTCTTTCTTTCTTTCTTCTGTCATTAAATTCCTTCCTCCTTTCCTTCTTTCTCAGAAAAAATATTTTAAATTCCTTAATTTCTTCCTTTCATCCTTGTTTCTTTCCTTTCTTAAAGGTGTCTTTAAACTTCCTTCCTTCCTTCATCCCATTCTAAAGCACTGCTGCTTGAGCCATACAGATTAAGATGGATCTTTCAGCTCTTGCGTTGTTTCTCAACGTGTTCCATTACAGCAGTGGTTGTTAACCAGGGGTCCTGGACCCACTAGGGGGCCTCAGCAAACTTTCAAGAGGACTACGGGATGGTTTATCATTATACCATCGGTATATTTACCATTATTATTTACCATTGTTTGTCGGACATATATATACCATTATCGGTATATTTCAAATGAACATTATTAATATTATTAATACAGTTCATATTAATTATTATTATTTAAAAGTTATATTGTTAATAAATTAAAACAATCAAATTTAAAGTGCTAAAAAATACATACAAATGAAAAAGTAATTTTTCCCCTCATTAACTGTTTTGAATAAAAATGTTAACAACCCCTGCACCAACTTTCAATAATGCATCTCAGAATTTATACTGAAAAAATTAATTATTCATTCACAATGCAGTCTGTAGTTCATATCCACATCTTACAAGTTTATATCCATCAGGCGCTCAGACGGTGCTTTCTCTAGTTATAGACACCCTGGCCGATATATCGTTGTGTCACTACTGTTTCCAAGCAGTCTGAATACACAAACATTTAATCAACCAATCACACGTCCCACCTCAGACATCAAAGAGAGAGAGAGAAAGGCATTGCCACTCTGGTTTTTGGCTGGCCAATCACGTTAAGCTGGAGGCGGAGCTCATGTAGTCGCAGTCGTATCTGTTCTGGTCAATGAGCATGCTGCAGTCGACTTAATAGTGTGTGTGTGCGTGTGTGTGCGTGCATGCGTGTTGTCAGAACGTGGATCCGTTTCATCACTGCTCTCTATGGGACACACACCATCAGTGCGAACGAATGAGTGTGAATGAATAAACGTGAGCTTTTTCCTTACTGGCTCAACCCCAAATGGTCTCCCCCCCTCCCCTCCTCAAAACTACCGCCACATCTCCCCCTCTTCCTCCTTTTCTCCTCCCTCTCTCCCTCACGTTCCCTCCCCGTCACCGCATCCAGCAAAATCAGCCCTTCATCACACGCCAGACGCTAGCGTGTGTGTGCGAGAGAGAGAGTGTGAGCGGGCTGCACTCCGGCGAGACGTGAGTGTGTGGAGAGAGAGAGAGAGAGAGAGAGGGGACGAGGAGGAGAAGACAGGGCGATAGGTGAGAGGGCATGTGGTGGATGAGTGTGTGATGAGAGGAGATGGGGGGAGCGCTCGGACGGAGAGACGGCAGAGAGCGGAGGAACAGGAAGCCGCGCAAGGACGCCAAGAAGTCCAAAATCAACAGTAAGGTATCCCGTTCTCGCTCTGACACTTCTCTATGTGTCTGTCTCTCCTCGTCTGTCTTTAGATTGTGTAAGAGAGTGTGTTTGTTGCATTGCATTCCATCAGTGTGTGTATGTGGATTTATAGCAGAGTAACTTCCCTTTGAATGTGTGAGACAGTTTGGTACAGAGAGACAGAACTGGCCCCAGGCAACAATAAGGATTTTCTTCTGCTGTCATTGTTCATTTAATGGTCAAATGTTGTTACCGAAAAGCTGTGATGCAACTCTGGGACAGGTGAAAATTCATACACACAGTTTTGCTTGCATACTGTGAGAAATATAACTGTTTGCTCATCATTTTGAAGTCATTCTTGCAATTTTGATACTTCCTATTCAGTGCAATTAATTGAGATAATGTTACCAAATTCAGTTTTTTTTTGTTTTTTTCGTTTAGATATATTTGCTGCAACATTGTTACCAATTTAACATGTGTGCATTGACCAGCGAGAATCTCCACAAGAACCTTACGAATCCACACAATTTGCTAAAACAATTTGACCACTTAACACACAGTTGGTTCAAATTAAGGATGTACAATATCTGTATCATCAGGGCTGGCCAAATGGGTGCCCTAAGCAGAATTGTATTGTTGTGCCCCCTCCCCCAAATATTATGGATGTAAAAAAAAAAAACACCCACTATAGGAGTCAAAATAGGAGTCAAAAGTCTTTAATAAAATATCAAAGTAAATAAATTGTAATTAAATTAAATACAATTTTAGCTCTAGACAGTTATTTTATTAATGCAGTTGTCTGATTGATTTTATAGTCTCAAGCATTCAGAAATCCCACAAAAGAAAATTGAGCAGTTTTACTACGATAAAACCATGGTAACCATGGATAAAACCATGGTTTTTTTGTAAGGGTTGTGATGTCCACATGTTTTGAAGATAGAGGCAGTAGCATATCTATCACAAAAAGGTGGCCAAAAATGAAAGATTAAGTGGATATTTGAATTAGCCTAAACGTTTGGTCAATATTAAAGGACTTGATCGTTCTGTAAGTGTATTACCAGGCCTTTGGCTCCCTTTTACAGTCATTTGTAACAATATGTAATGTAAATATCTAAATTGTTTTATTTTGTATTACATTATGTATTTTAACAGTGTTTTTCAATGAAACCATGTAATTATTAATTAACCAATCATTATTGCCTCATTGTTTTTATATAATGCATTTTAAGTATAATGCATCTTCTTTGTAAACTATTATTTGAAGTAACAAAACCATGGCTAATTTGTGGTTACCATCCATGGGTACAAGAACCATGATTTTTGGTTTTATTCGTATTAAAACCATGGCTAGTTTTCGTAAGGGAACATGGAAAGTCAGAGAGAATATTATATGCGTTGTTGGTGGTTAAATTGTTACCAACATTAAAAGACGTTATTAACGTCAACAGCCAAAAAAGTTTTGCTGAATTATGAATGTAGGCTACCTAAAAGTGATGCACGGGCTTCATCTTTTTTTTTTTTTTTTTTTTTATTATGCATGCTTATTATTAATTTTTTACATTTGGATTTACATGATCCATGTTCTGTAATGCTCAGTTTGTCTGTAAAAAATATTTTATTTATTACAAATTTGTTTATTATAAAATGTAAAATTGAAATGTAATCTTTGCAAAACATTGTACATTCTAATGTTGAGATGCCTAAATTTTCTTATAGCATTTGTAATACATTTAATTTTTTTGTATTTTATTTATATTTATTTAGACAAAATGCATTTTTAAATATTTACTATTTATCATTATACCATAATATATCACTATTTGTCACCAACCATATCATGAAAATAATTACCAGCTTGCTGTCATTACTTTTTATCAGTGTTTTGGCATTTTTACTAATTAGTGTTACTTTTATTTTAAATTGTTTTCATTTAATTTCTTCATTTTTATTTTGTTAATTTGTGCTTTGTCATTGATATTATTTTTTATCTTTATTTTTGTCTTTTTTTCCAGTTTATTTTTTCATGAATTTCAGTTTTACTAATTTTCTTATTTCAGTATAAACTTATTTGTCAAGGCAACATTTCAAATTTTTAAGTTTAAAGTGTGAGTTTTTCATGTAAAATATATTTTATTTCAGGTTCATTTCAATTACAGTTTTAACAGTTTTTGATTTAGTTAGCATTAACTACACTGCAGCTTATTGTATTGGCCAGAATGCATCCTTCAAATACATCTGGTTGCAAATCCAAACGTTTGCATAATGTAAAAACCATGATGTATATGATCAATGGATACAGGATAGGGCAAGCTTTGTCAACAGGCCTGAAACTCTCTCACACTGAGTTCAGGTCATTAGATCGTCCTTAGACAGAGACAAACCTTTCACTCACAAACACTCTTTTATCAGCATGTGTTCAGTGTAGCATAAAATGTCAAGACAGCAGTGGAGCTGGAGTGTAACTGTGTGTGAGTGTTTATGGTGTGAACAAGAACGATGCAAGTGTTGAAGTTTACACCATCAAGCATTTCCAGTGTATTCTCCCATTTTCTGCTGTTTTTGCTCTTGCTTGCTGGTCCTTTGAATGCCATGCCCGGAATTCTGATTGCGTGTGGTACCTGCGCGTGGATTTGACAGCGTGCTGATCCGCGGTCTTGACGAAGATGACACAAGTTGTGATGTGTAATCTCTTGATCCTGTGAAGTGACTGATGGGAGATTTAACAAGGCCTCGGAGTGACAGCCGCTTGCACGATGGCACGATCAGACAGAATGTGGAGGTGTAGTCAGTCAGAGATGACAGATTTAGGAAAACAGTACTGTAATGTTTGGGAGACTGTTACCTTTAGGGACTTGTGAGAGCGCATGAGGTGAACGGGGCTTCTTCCCACTCTTTTTATGCTGATGATTCCATACAGTACAGATTACCTTTACACCTCATATTAGCTTGGGTTTTGGGTGATTGGATCACAATCCTGACCACAAGAAGGCAGACATATGTGCACCCAAGATACCTATGTATATTGTTCAAAAATTGGGGTCTGGAAGGTTTTTTGATGTTTTTGAAAGACTCCTCTGCTCAACAAGGCTGAATTTTTTTTTAATCCAAAGTACAGTAAAATCAGTAATATTTTAAATGTTAATGCAATTTAATATAACTTTTTAAATATGTTTAATATATAGTACAAGTACACACATATATTATGAAAACAAACTCAATCACAATTAATCGATTTGACAGCCCTAAAAAACCTAATAATATTAGTGTATATATGTAATTGTTTTCATTTTCCTGAAAATTACATGAAGTTTGTTTATAATTACCTGACCTTGCAACAAAGGCTATATGATAGCAGTTTATTTAAAGAACTAAAATAATGTACATGTAATGCACAAGCAAGAGTTCATATCTAAACTTGTTTTCAAATGGTCTTGTGGTGGTTAAACGTGAAAAGTTGCTGGTTTGGTCCAGAATTGAGCCCTTGAGTGAGACACTTAACCTCAGGCTACTCCAGGAGGACTGACCCTGTTATACGTCACTTTAATTAAATCATTTGTTAAATGACTACTTACATATTTATGAGAGAGGATTTTGAAATGCATTCAAGATAGTATACATGTTCATTTTATATATTAAAGGTTATAAAGTGGAAGAAATATTTGTATGGTTAATTTCTGTTTAATTGTTTTGAAGTGCTTTTGAAATACCATGCACGTGAGTTTGGAGAGAGAGCATAAAGCTGTGAATAGCATCCCATCCACTGAACTGTCCCGGGACTCTTTTATCGGTCCTGCCCTGAGGCTGACTATTACACGACCTAATTAAACCAGAGGGAGGTCCAGTACAGCCACAGAGTACTTACACATCAGCTGCTCATAACACACACACACACACACACACAGGGCTTTATTTCATCAGAAGTACTTAACCATTTAGAATCACTCACACACTGATATACTGTCTTCATAACGGCTAGTCTATGAAACATCCATCCATTGTTATACAGCTTCAACAATTCAGGAGACATGCAGGATACATCTTGCGGTGTTTAATGGAAAATACTTCATACATTAATTATCAAATTACAACTGACTATGAGCAGCGCTAAACATTCAGTGCTCATAATAACTGCTGTTTTGACAGTCACTTAAGGTCTAATGGAACTAACTGTCATCTTATATTGACAGCTATTACTTATAAATGAAATAATATAAAAATAAACTTATGCAACATACGCAGGATGCTTTGCTAGATCTATCTATCTATCTATCCATCCATCCATCCATCCATCCATCCATCCATCCATCCATCCATCCATCCATCCATCCATCCATCCATCCATCCATCGTCCATCCATCATTCTATCATTTCATCGTCCATCCATCCATCCATCCATCATTCTATCATTTCATCGTCCATCCATCCATCCATCCATCCATCCATCCATCCTTCATTCTATCATTTCATCGTCCATCCATCCATCAATCATTCTATCATTCATCATCCATCCATCATTCTATCATCCATCATCCATCCATCTATCCATCCATCCATCATTCTATCATCCATCGTCCATCCATCCATCATTCTATCATTTCATCATCCATCCATCATTCTATCATTTCATCAACCATCCATCCATCATTCTATCATCCATCGTCCATCCATCCATCCATCATTCTATCATCCATCGTCCATCCATCCATCATTCTATCATCCATCGTCCATCCAACCATCATTCTATCATTTCATCATCCATCCATCCATCATTCTATCATTTCATCGTCCATCCATCCATCATTCTATCATTTCATCGTCCATCCATCATCATTCTATCATTTCATCTTCCATCCATCCATCCATCATTCTATCATCCATCGTCCATCCATCCATCCATCATTCTATCATCCATCGTCCATCCATCCATCAATCATTCTATCATCCATCGTCCATCCATCCATCCATCATTCTATCATCCATCTTCCATTAATCATCCATCATTCTATCATCCATCGTCCATCCATCCATCATTCTATCATTCATCATCCATCCATCCATCATTCTATCATCCATCGTCCATCCATCCATCCATCATTCTATCATCCATCGTCCATTCATCCATCCATCATTCTATCATCCATCGTCCATCCATCCATCATTCTATCATTTCATCATCCATCCATCCATCATTCTATCATCCATCGTCCATCCATCCATCATTCTATCATTTCATCAACCATCCATCCATCATTCTATCATCCATCGTCCATCCATCCATCCATCCATACATCATTCTATCATTTCATCAACCATCCATCCATCATTCTATCATCCATCGTCCATCATTCTATCATCCATCGTCCATCCAACCATCATTCTATCATTTCATCATCCATCCATCCATCCATCCATCCATCATTCTATCATTTCATCATCCATCCATCATTCTATCATTTCATCGTCCATCCATCATCATTCTATAATTTCATCTTCCATCCATCCATCATTCTATCATCCATCGTCCATCCATCCATCATTCTATCATCCATCGTCCATCCATCCATCCATCCATCATTCTATCATCCATCGTCCATTAATCATCCATCATTCTATCATCCATCGTCCATCCATCCATCCATCCATCCATCATTCTATCATTTCATCATCCATCCATCCATCATTCTATCATTCATCGTCCATCCATCCATCCATCATTCTATCATCCATCGTCCATCCATCATTCTATCATCCATCGTCCATCCATCTATCCATCCATCCATCCATCATTCTATCATCCATCCATCCATCATTCTATCATTTCATCGTCCATCCATCCATCCATCATTCTATCATTTCATCGTCCATCCATCCATTCATCCATCAGTCTATCCATCCTGTCATTCATCGATGCATCCATCCATTGTTCCATCCATCCATGGTTCCATAAATCCATCCATCATTCCAGCACTTTAACTGTCTTTCTGTCTGTCCTTTCATCCACCCATCATTCTATCGTTTTTTCTGTCATTCCATCCATCCATCAGTCCATCCATCCATCCATGGTTCTATTAATCCATCCATCGTTCTTACATTTTACCAGTCGTTCCAACTGTCCATTCATCTATCCATCCATCCACCCATCATTTTATCTGTCATTCCATCCATCCATCATTCTATCATTTCATCTGTCATTGCGTCCATCCATCCATGCGTCCATCCATTGTTTCAACATTTTATCTGTCGTTTTCTGTCATTCCACTTTCTAGTTCTGTCTGCCTGCTGTTCCACATATATCCATGTTATGTTCATTACGGAGTAATTTTCATAATTGCTATTTTTGAGATCACGCAGGTCTTCAGAATGATGGTTGTGTAACTAACAGTCCAGTCTCCTCAGACTGCTCATATGTCTGTCCATTTTGTGAGACAGATGGATATGATCCAGTGGGCACAACATGTATTCTATTTTTTCTTTCAGTTTACTTTAATGCAAGTCACTTTTGATGCACAATGCAAATGTAACCTTCACACAGCTGGAATTGATTTATAATGTTAATATGACATCAAAACCGCAGGCATGATGTACAAGATGCATTTTTAAAGAGCATGCATGCTGCTACCTAAAATCAGACCACCATAACATACAGTATAAGGATGTGCTTTTTTCCTTATGGCTGCTCATATATCTTCCACCACAAATACATCACATACAAAGGTTATCTGTCTTTTTCTCTTTTTCAGACTACAAGAACTGATGTATAAAACTCAATACTGTAAATTAAGATCAAGCAGGGTATGTTGAGGGTTATTTATGCAGTTATTACAGCAGTTATTTATGCATTAGGAACTTTTTGCACGTTTGACGTGTTTTACTAAATGTTATAATAGACTGAAAGACTTTGAATGCTGTGTGCGAAGTGTATGGGCTAGTTTTGATACTTGTATAGCCTTTTATGGAGTTTAAAATCAGCTCCCATTGAAAATGGTACTCAGTACTTTTGTATTTCACAGAAGAAAGAATATCAAAGAGGTTTGGAACAACACGAGGGTGAGTAAATAATGACAAAATATAAATTTTTAGGTGAACTATCCCTTTAAACGTCAGTCTTGTCATCGCTTATTGAGTTGACTGAAACCAATACATAAGAGCACCATCTTTCTTTCTCTGTGCACCAGTCAGAGGTTAATGGGCCAGTTGTTCATCCATACACTGCACCTATGAGAGCTTAAACTACTCCTCTTCTCACCTGTGGACAGAGAGACAGATTATGTGGAGTCTGAGAGAGAGAGAGATTGTAAATTTGTCACCAGTTTTTGTTACCAAGAGGACTCGCTCCTAAAGTCCCATTAAGACAAATGGATCTCTCACGGAGCCGTCTGTCAGGCGTGAAGTGCTGGAAAGCGGAGCAATAACTCAACACTAACTCACTGTGGGATAGGGAACTGACATCTGACCGCCGGCCTGCCAATCTCTCGGTCAGTGTAACGGACAGCACATATGCCATTTACATGTCACATTAACACAAGTGTGCCGGCGGTTTGTTTCGTTATGCGCCATTAGACCAAATGACATGCATTATGAGCAGTGCTGAATGCATCGTGGGAAGACTTGGGTGTTTTTTTGGATGCCATCAGATGTGTTAGCAGATTTGGGACGGACTGTTATGGAATGTGCCGGCAGTGATGGGTGTTTTATGAGTATTGATGGGAATGTTATGGTAATGCTGGGTATTTCATTAATAGTAGTGGGTTATGTTATAGGCAATGTGTAATGTGCTGTGTTTCCATTTTTGGATATATTATGAGCTCTGCAGGCTATATTAAGAAATATAAGTTATGGGCTGTGTTATATTTTCACAGTGAGAGTACATTTAAGGTCACATTAGATGGGTAAAATGAGTTTACAATAGGAAATGCGTGTGCAGTGTTGTGCATTTTGCTGTCTTTACTGTCACTTTTGCATCAAGTTAATGCACCCTTGCTCAATATTAATGCATTTTTAAAGAAAGTCTTACTAACCCCACATTTTTTGAATGATATTAGTTAAGGTGAAGCATATAATCATAAGCAGTATATGCTTGTTTATAATATATTTAAATTATATGCATATATATTGGTAGGATGATGTTTTTGGGAGGTGTAGGGAATGGTATGGACTGTGTTGGGTATATATTGGCTAAGATGATGTATGTTATGAGAAGTGTGGGGAGTTTTATGGGGTGTGTTGGATATGCTTTGAGCAAAAGCGAGTGTATTGTGGGAGTGTGTGGTGTATTTTGGGCTGTGCCATGCTCCATTGGTTGGGGCTGTCAGAGGCACATGGATGGCAATGCTGACTCAAGCTTTTCTCTTTCTGTTGGTCTGTCCGTGATCTGATGATGGAAGGCATTCCTCGCATTCCTTTACACACCCACACATACACACGGATTCACAAACAGTATTAATTCACTCTCTCACACGCGCACACACAATATTCATGGGTTTGTGTATATTGAAAGCTGAAGTCAGCAGTATGTGGAGTGACTGCGCTCAGCTTTATGACTGCAGCGAATAGGTTCATATTTATAAATCACATCAATGCCACGCCTGAGAGAATAAACAGACCCTGTTTACACAGCCCTGCTTTCATTGTCGTTACACTGTAAACATGTGGAACCTGTCATCATACATGTTTATCACCTTTAACTCAGACAGTATGACAAACACGCTGTTTTGAGCCATACATATCGGTTGGTTTTTGACCGCCCCTATTGCCTTTCTGAAATGACATGAATTACTTTCCTTTTGCTGAGTTGGGAATGAATAAGCATGTGTTGCACTACGGGTAATGTAGTTGTAATATGAGGCACAACTTCTGAATCATGGTTATACATTACAGGAGTAGAAAAATAAAAATAAATGCCAAAAATGTACTCCCCCTCAGGCCATTCAAGATGTAGATGAGTTTGTTTCTTCATCAGAAATTTTGCATTACAACACTTGCTCACCAATGGATCCTCACCACTCCAGTCCATCAGTTAACATCTTCTAAAGTGAAAAGCTGTATGTTTGTAAGAAATAAAACCTTCATTAAGTAGTTTTTAAGTTCAAACCCTCACTTCTGGTCCATAATCCATAATAAAACTTCCTCTTAAGTCAAACCATCAAATACACAGACATATTAAACTGTTTTAGACTGGTTTTGCTTGTAAACGGTGCTTGATCTGTGCGTATTTCTCTCCTGATTCAGGTTGAGAACTTTTTCACTGGAGAAAGCAATATTGTGGATAGAGGACTCGTATTTTAGCTGGAAGCAACAGTTTGAAGTTAAAAATGGCTTAATGATTTGTTTATTACAACATACAGCTTTTCACTTTAGAAGATGTTAACTGATGGACTGGAGTGGTGTTGATTATTGTGATGTTTTTATCAGCTATTTGGACCCATTGATGAGGTTATTTCTTCCAATCTGTTTCAATTAAGAAGTGCAATGTGAGTCGCTTTGAATAAAAGTGTCTGCAAAAACTATAATTGTGAATGTTAATAGGTGGTGGATGAAAAGCTGTAAGTAATACAGATTATTGGAGCACGCTTTACAAAATTCAGTGTTACTTGCTGTTTCTTTGTAAGTATTTGTGAAATTTACTAACAAATTCTGAGTGAAATTTGTTCCGAGTAAATCCTACACCAAAAGTTTTTCAGTGTAGCTGGCAACAGGTGTGTGTGTGTGTTTGGGAGGGGCTGGTGTGGTCATTCAGAGTGTGTGTGTGTGTTTCTCAGTGGTCAGTCAGCAGCAGTATGTCGTGTGCTGTGGCAGAGCGCTGGGGATCTCTAACATTATGCTGAGAGTCGATAAAGAGAAAACCTCCCGCCATCCAGCCATCGAGGTCAGAATGTCACTTCAAGTCATTCTTTCTTAGTTTTTCTTGTAGTCGACTCGAAGCTGCATATGCACCTGTTCTGAAAATAACAACTCTGACTTCAGGCTAGACATCAAGAGGGATGTGAAACACAGCTGATAGTGTCATAGAGGTGTTTCAGCTCCAGTACTTTAATTACAGATAGCAGTCGTAGCAGATTAAGTTTAATTATTGTTGTGAGGTTTGGCCGTGTGTGTTTAAGTGTATCTGCTTCAGAAGTCAAAGCAGTCTCGCTCTTAATATCTGTTGTTTTGGTTCAGGCTGCTGTTTTGGAGTGGTTAAAGGGATAGTTCACACAAAAATGTGTCGTCATTTACTCAAAAAGGTTTTTTTTTCATAATGTGATTGAATATGCAAGTCAGTGTTATCTTAGTATAATTGAGATACTATAGTGGTTATTTTTTGTGATATTTCAAATGAGTTTTTATTTTTGTACTTTTCATTTTCAAATTAAAGTTTTGGAAATTTTTTTTGTGCTTTTCATTTTTATTTTTTATTTTTAAAGGTCTAAATAGATTCCTATTTAAGTTTTAGTTTTTTTTGGTACATTAAGTTGAAAATGCATTTAGTAAGAAGCGTTTTTCATATCTATATAGATTTTTTTTTCTGCTAACATATTTAATTTTATTACTTTTTTGTGGTTTTAATTAGCTGTAATAACTCTGGTACAAGTGCAAAAATATTTGAGAACTGCAGCTGCGTTTCTAGCGAATAAATTGTCATTAATTTTAGTCTGTTTCTCACACAAAGTACATATGGCTTCAGAAGATTTTGAATATTGTGCACAGCTCAAATGAACTACTTCTGTTTTTACCCGTTATTTTTACTTTTTTGTGTGTATTTTTGGTCCTTTGCTGAGGATTGTCTGGTCACTATATGTCTTCACTGTATTGAGAGAAGCAATTCAAAATGTCTCCTTTTTTGTTCCATACAAGAAGGAAATAATTTTCATATGCAGGTGAATTTTCACTTTAATATAATTTGAGCAAGATTAGCCTTTAATGAGGCTAGAGACTCAAACTATTCAGGTTTTTAGGTTTCTGATTATATATTCTCACATAGTGTCTTAGAAAGCTGATCTAGCTTGCTAATAAAACTTGTATTGTACATTATGAATAATGTTGGCTCTGTGATAAATTGCTTATGCGCTTCATAAGTCACTTTGGATAAAAGTGTCTGCTAAATTAATACATGTAAATGCTAATGTAGTGTTATCAAGCTTTGTTGTCAAGAAGGAAAATGCCAAGTTGTTTCTGTCCTTTTCTGTTTTACATGAACTCAAACCTTCACTGTAATTTAATTGCTTGATTCAGCAGAGACATTTGTCTTCTGGGCTGTTTGCATATCTCTGTCCAGTGTGTTTGTGTGTGTCAGCACATGACGGTATGCAGTTTCATGTCAAATGACTAACAGAGGCAGACAAAGGGAACGCAGCTCATGACAATGGCTTCTGTGACAGCATCACATGTAGTATGCAGGGTTCATGTGGATTTGAATGGGGCTGTTTTACTCCTACTCTCAGTATGTGTGCATGCATGATGATAACTGATGATGATAAATATTTTGTGAAAATGGCATCTTTGACCATCAGTATGGCCTAGATGGTATTTTTGAAACAGTAATGCACATTTGAGGGAACTAACAATGGGTCTCAATTACTAATAAATCATATATAATAAATAATAATACTAATAACTAATAAATGAATTACTAATACTAATAAATTATAATAATTTGTTACCTTAAGTGCACAGAAAAGAGTTCATGTAAATATATTTTCAGATATTGAATATACAGTTCAAAAGAACAGCACTTATTTGAAACCTTTTGGTAACATAAATGTATTTTGAAAAATTTAATACATTCTTTTATTTTTTTTTAAATGATAAATATACTGTTTAATTGTAAAAATGCACCTGTTAGGGTTATGGAAGGAAAAGTTCCCGTTTCAGATAGTGACATGAACGTTTGAGAGACTCGGTGAGTGTAAAGCTCATTATAGCAGTAGAACATGAGCTGTTAAGGTGAGTGATGTGTTACCGTTAGGTTACCCTAGCAACACAACTCATCTTTTGAAAATTAAGAGGAGCTAAATTATGGTCATGAATCAGGAATGTCTGTGCACATGCGTGTAGTTCACACACACACACACACACACACACACACACACACAGAGCCCTAATATACTACCAATGCATCACATGATCACAGGAGTTAATATGTAATTTGTTATTTATGCATCTGGCTCTTTAATTGTAACGCCCCAAAGGAACACACACAACACATTAAACCAATGAGTTTAATTACATACACATTCAAACTGCATCTCTAAACTCTCTGTAATACATATATGACCTTACATGCATTAGACATGTAAGCTCACTGAATTATTCATGTAATTTGGTGTGGTGTATTAGCACTTTTGTCTACAAGGTCAGTGCTTTTTCACAGTATTATAAACAGTTAGATAACAAATGTGGATGTTATGCACGTGATTGCATTTCGTCATGTACACTACTGTTCAAAAGTAAGAAGTAAGAAATTGTCCACCTAAAAATAAAAATTTGGTGATTGTTTATTCACCCTCATTCAAGAGTTTGTTTCTTCATTGGAACAGGTTTGGAGAAATTTAACATTACATCACTTGCTCACCAGTGGATTCTCTGCAGTGAATGGGTGCCGTCAGAATGAGAGCCGTCAATTGTATCTTCATAGATCAAGCACTGTTTACAAGCAAAAACAGTCCAAGACATTTCTAAACAAATATATTGGTGAATGTAAAAGGATAACAGGGAATGGACTTATTCACTGGAGGAAGCATTATTATGGATTATGGACTGTTATTTTGGCCATAATCGACAGTTGTTTCTTACAAACACGTACTGTAGCTTTTTCACTTCACAAGGCACAAGTTAATTGATGGACTGGAGTCATGTGGATTATTGTGATGTTTTTATCAGCTGTTTGTACCCTCATTCTGACGGCACCCATTCACTATAGAGAATCCATTGGTGAGCAATTGATTTAATGCTAATTTTTTCTAATATGCTCTGATGAAGAAACAACCTCAGCTACATCTTGGATGGCATGAGGGAAAATTTTCAGCAAATGGTAACTTTCTGGGTGAACTATTACTTTAGTCCTTCTATTCCACAAGGATGCATTAAATTGATCAAATGTCACAGTAAAGACATTTACATTGTTACAAAAAAATCAATTTCAAATAAAAGAAATTATTTTGAATATTTCTATCCTTGTTCTGTGTTTTTCCTGTCCTTTCCATCCTTCTCATCATGATCCCTCTCATCCATTTTCCCTGTTCTGTCACTTCTTCTCTCTCTGCATGTATGGCTCTATCATGTTCCTGCATATTTCATACTGACACGCATATAAACCCCAAAACGGTGGGTTAGGCTCTTAAATAATATACAATAGACCTCTGCCTTAAAGTGGCCTCTTTTCCTGTGGTAGCAGGGTTTGTATAGAGGGTGTGTAGCTGTGAATATGACTTCTTTGGCCAGAATGGTTGCTGCTCTGTGTGGGTCACTTAGTTTAGTGGTGTGGCAAAAATCGCCCTGCGGGCACTGACACTGCCCTAACCCGGATTCAGTGGTACGCAAAGTACAGCCGTGCTCTGGGGGAAGGGAACTACATCTGTATGCTCAGGCATAACTTGCATTCATAGTGTTATGCACTAATGCTCTGTTGGAGATGAGTGTTCACTGACTAGCGATGTGAAAGTAGTAATTTATGTTTTGGGATGGCCCTTTCAGTGCCATTTACCAGTTTTTGCCCTGAATTTTCTGGGAGATTTTGAAAAGCAGATAAGAAAAGACACCAAGAGAGGAGCAGTTTCAGGTTCACTGGGCAGCAAAATGTTGTTTATTAATAATTATTGGTTGTTTTTGTCAGTCAGGTTTGTGTTTTATAAATAAAAATCTCATTCATTTATGAATTTGTACAGTAGAAAATGAGATTTGGAATGATTCCGCCATATTTTCTGAAACCATTATTAGTGTTATATTCTTTTTAGTTAAATTTCATGAACAAATGTCTGAGAGAAAGATAGTGCTCAAAGTCCTAAGCCCCACCCATTTTCAGGCAAATTGTCGTTTTATAGCCTTATTCTATTTCTGTGGTCAGGTTAAAAAAAAATGTAATGTATTTCTACACAAGTGTGGTCTTCCACTATCTTTGGCGCAAACATTTGGCGTCTCTCGAAGCTCCAGATGTTCAAATTGTTTCTTGGAAGCCAATGAGATTTAATTGCCTTTCATTTATTATCTGCTGCTGGTTTGTCCCTTCGCTTTTGGCATCAACATATTTCCCTCAAATTTCTTGACTAATGGCTTCCCTTAAGACGATCAGGCTAAACCCAAGTTCTTCCATTTGCAATTGTTTTTCAACATACAATTATGGATAAACAGTTTAATTGCTTATTCTTGTTTTAACATACAAAATCCATGAATAGTGAAATGAGGCTCTGGTTTTACACATTATATTGTTGATGTTTACTTTTCACAGAGTGAATTTTGTATTCTATGTCTACTTACTCATGTTAGTATAATTAGTCTACGTATATCATAGAAGAGCAGCACATATCATAGAAGTTAGTCATCTTATCATGCCATTTGCATGTATGTTGACAGTGATGTGTCCTGACAAGTAAATGCTGTATATTGTGGAGTCTTGTCACAGTTCATTTCTCATATGTCACCTAATTGATAAAACTGAGTTGACAGTTCTGACTAACTAGGCAATAAGCTAGGCACAGGATACTGCATTAGCTATTAATCTATGATATTTTGGTACCATTCTTGTTGATTCATGCTAAACAATCTGCTATTAAATATATATATATATATATATATATATATATATATATATATATATATATATATATATATATATATATATATATATATATATATTCCTTTTTTTTACTTTGTATTTAATATTATTCCTTAAAATAAAAGTGGCGTTGGAATTATTATATTTCAATGAACATGCATTAGCGGCATCACCTTATTCCACTGTTGAAACTTATGATTTTTCAATTTTTCCAAGTTGTGTTGTTGTGAACTATGAATAATGGCATAAGCAAATTGTTGTTTATCATATTGAGCTGTAATTTTGGATGTTGACTGTACAGTTTCGTTTAGTACATTGTGTACTGTTGATGAAGAATAGCAATATTGCTTGCCAAAATTGCTTGGCTCTTTATTTAGTTGCAATAGTGCTAAATCACTTTTTCTTGGGAAGTACAAACGAGAAAATAAATATTACTATTTCAAAACACATCTAATTTATTCTGTCTTTAAACATCCCGAACATGCATCACATTATAATGATTTCCTCATAAGTAGAAACTGACTTGGAAGTCTGAGACTCAGGAGACTCAAAATAAAGGTTCTTTGGTTCGATGTTGTACATTTATAGATTAAGCAAAAAATATTTTCTGATACACCATTTTTCACTGTATAGGGAATATTGTGAAGACAATATTGTTCTTAGGAATTAAAAAAGTTCTTAATGTAAAAATATTCAAAAATTTAGTTTGTAATAAAAAGTTGTCTGTAATAAATGAAGAATGAAGGATCATGTGACACTGAAGACTGGAGGAATGATGCTGAAAATTCAGCTTTGCATCACAGGAATAAATTACATTTAAAATATATTCAAATAGAAAACAACTATTTTAAATTGTAATAAGATGTCACAATATTACTGTGTTTCTGAACAAATAAATGCAGCCTTGGTGGACACGAGACTTCTTTCAAAACCATTAAAAAATCTTGCAGAAATCAGAAATTTTATTTAGTTTGGTCCTAGGGAAAATGCTAAAATTTTAATTTTGACCTTGGTTTCCTTACTCCACAATACACAATGTGCCAGTTATTTGACTCCAGTTTAAAGTTTGATAAACAGTTTTCAGCTATAGTTGTCATGTTTTTATCAACTTCGCCTTCTCGGTAAAGCTAAGCCCTTCCTATTTAGGAAAAATCTTGAAATAGCTATCCATGCCTTCATAACATCTCGGCTTGATTATTGTAACTCTTTGTATTCTGGTATTTCTCAGTCTTCAATTTCTCTTCAGTCTTCAGTTAGTTCAGAATGCAGCCGCTAGACTGCTTGAAGTGAAGCGAAAATATGAACATATTACGCCTATTTTAATGTCCCTACACTGGCTTCCTGTCAAGTATAGGATTGATTTAAAAATTTTATTATTTGTTTACAAAGCCCTCAATAATCTGTCTCCTCAATACTTAACCGATTTGTTGTTTCCGTATTCCCTGTCCAGAACCTTGAGATCGTGTGACCTTGGCCTACTCATAGTCCCTAGAGTTAAACTTAAAAATCGTGGTGATCATACCTTCGCTACTGCAGGACTGAAGCTTTGGAATAGCCTTCCTCCCTTTATCAGACGTGCCCCATCTATTAGTGTTTTTAAATCCTATTTAAAGACATATTTTTTCACCCTGCATTCCTTAGTATGTTTCCTGGGTTTTTTACTGTACTCTGTTGATTTTACTTGTCTGTCGATGTCCTTGTTTCTCTTATTTTATTTGTGTTTTATTCTTTGTAAAGCACTTTGGTCAACCTCTGTTGTGATTAAATGTGCTCTATAAATAAACGCTGTTGTTGTTGTTGCAGAACACAAACGTTTGTATGTTATTGAATATTTGGCTGAACTCAGTCTTTATTAAATCTTACATTATCTATGTATGAATATCTTATTGCTGTTGTTTTGACTGTCTTCAGCAGTGGTTGAAGCAGTCATAGAAAGCCCTCACGTGGTTGTCAGCAGCAGTCTCTCTCAGATTAGTCACAGTCCTGTGTTCTCTTTAGATCTGAACTCCGAGTTCATCTGCTCCTGCCTAAGGGACGGTGCCGTACGCACGCTCTGAATGCCAGCATGTGGCCTGGCATTGTAAAGCCTGAATGGGTGAGATCCCCGTTTTGAAATGATGCCATGGCTTGGATGGTGATCCTCACATCTGGAAATCATCTCTGAGCTTCCATCCAGTCCAAAACAACCAGTGTCAGAACAGTCCAGTATCTGCACGGATACAGCCATAGATGGGCATACAAAATTGTGATTAGCAACTAAAATAAAGGTTAGATAGCAGTTGGTTTAATTAAACCAATATAGTTAATTGTGTCTGGTTGCATTGGCAAAAAACCCCACACGACTGATTCAGAACAAGTTTGTTTTCAGAGACAATAATGTCGATTTAGGCAATAAAAAAGATGCATGATGGGAATTTGAGTTTGGAGCACTTGAGAGTTAAGTGATGCCCACTTTCACATTGATGTTTGTTTGTGCTGTAATTGTTCTCAAATGTTAAGCAATAGGTTCATTTTGCAGTCTTGAAACGTTCATTGATTTTACAGTTTCGTTCGTAAAAATGTTTCTTTGTGCTTTACTCGAGGGCTGCTGTTGTATTACAGATTCCAGTCTGATGTATTTCATCATTTCATTGTGTTACACTCGACAATATTCATCTACATAACGCAGGAAATGCTTCGTTGATGCAACCGAGCGGCTGTGAAGGTGTATGTGTTTGTTTCAGGCTCTCTTTCTCTGAGCTGTAGATGGCCCATATATGTCACATCTGTTTCAGACTGACCAAGAGCTCTCCAGAGACAACTGCTTGACTGCATGTTGGATGTGTATCAATATATAATTTCATAAATAGGCTTGATTAAAAAAGAAAAACTTTAACAAATGACCACCATGATTTACACAAATGATGTGATTAATGCAGTGAGAAAGAGAAAGAGAGGGAACTGAAATTAGTACATGATGCAGAACAGAACTTGCATCACCCGCCGCAAGCATCTGACTTCAATAGTTGTGTCCCAAATGATGTTTACACACAGTAAATACACACTACACACTCTGTACTCGGGCATATGTGTGTGAAGTTTAAGCTCAATCAACAGCATTAACCACAAATAATAATTGTGTACGAGTGTATTTATTATTTTTATATTACTTGAGTTTTTAGGTGTCATTTTGTCAAGGCGACTTTACACAGAAAAGCTTAGTAAGTGTTTTTTTTCAGTTACTAACTATTAAGTACAAATTTGCCTCAAACTAAGGTAGTTGTTAAGGGATCTAAAATATGATCATACAGAATAAGGCATCAATATGTGCTTTATAAATAATAATAAACAGCTTATATGATATTAATATGAATTCTAATAGTAATAAGCAAGTTGTTTAGTGAGAATTGGTCCCTAAACTAGAATGTTTCCTTTTTCTTCACATTAAAATCACATATTGCATATTCTCTATTTACTTCCATTGTAAGTTCCTCACTGTAAAACATAATTTTCTTGTTTTAAAGAAGGGACAAGTCAAAATTATTTTTTTCCCACAAATGCTGTTGAATCAGTTTAATCTAGAACAATATTTTAAAGGTGTTTTTTTTTTTCAATAAACAAACATTAGTAATTTTTCCAAACATTACTCAGGCACTACATATAGAATAGTGCAGAATATTGACAAATATTATTAGATCTGTTTTCCTTATGACATTTTAAAATGTCATTTATTTCTGTGATGCAAACCTGAGTTTTCAGCATCGTTACTCCAGTGTCACATGATACTTCAGATATCATTCTAATATGCTGATTTGCCACTCATGAAACCTTTCCTATTATCATCAGCATTTAAAACCATTCAAAAGAGCAGCATTTGTTTGAAATAGAGATCTTTTGCAACATTATAAATGTCACCTTTGATCAATTTAGTACATCTTTGATTGTTTCCAAAGAATATTACTGACTCCAAACTTTTGAATGGTTGTGTATGTAAAATAAGAAACAACTATTGCAACATCTTGGGTTTTCATGTAGCTAGTAAAATATGAACCCATCATGTACCATTGGCAGACTTGTAACTTTCATTATCCATAATATTGTTCAACTACTGTTAAGATATGAGCCATCCAGCTAATGTAATTGAGTCAGGTTTCAGTGCAAGCGAGGCAGTATTTGTACTCTATCTGAAAATCTGTGGAAATATTATTCAGTATGTGGAGGGGAAACAAGTAAAAGACAGAGAGAAACTGTATTATATTATGATTTGTTCTTCTCATAGCAGAAAAGCTGTTTGGTTTTCCACCATGCAATGAGATTACGCGCATCAAATAACCACTAGAGGTTTTACGGTCGACTCACACACAAACACACAACTCTCACTCTTTCTCTCTGTCTCTCTCTCTTTGCCAACAATTCTTTTGTATCCCATCTCCATAACAACAGCCTGAGTGGCCGAGAGCGAGAGAGGACAGAGCGAGTTAGTTTCTAATATTCACCGCATGGAAAGGCGGAGCTGCGGAGAGCATGTGTGAGTGTGTGTGTGTGAGAGACGGAGATGCTCAGATGGTAGTGTGCCGGGGTGGAATCAGGGCGGTGTGATGACTTGAAGCACATGAGAGTAGATGAAGACGCAGGAGATCAGCTAACGCCACACATGGTGAGAAACCCACGCCTTTTACTTGATTTTGGCAGGGGACAGGTGTGAGAGAGAGAAAGAGTGTGTGGTGTGTGTGTGTGTGTGTATGCATGTGTGAGAGTGCGTGTGTGTTTGGCCAGCTTCGATCTTCTGAGGGTTTTATGTAACAGGCTGCAAGACTAGAGATGGTAAGATAGAGCTACATTAATGTCATACTATATGTTGCGCTCAGCGACGTATGCTGGACTTCTGAAAGGAGGAGACAAAGTCTTTGCATTTGCAATTTTGCATTTTTATTTATTTATTTATCGCGCTTAAATAGCATTTTGAGTTCTGGTGTAGCATTTACATTACACTACGAACACCAAACCAACACTTTAATACTACAATTTTCTTTTGTTTAAATTAGCTTGCTATTTTCTTATTAAAGTCTCAGAAATTTTATTGGAAGTTTTTGAATGTTATATTGCTTCAATATTATATTTGTTGTTAATATTTAACTGTTATTTAGTATGATTAATGCACAGAAAAAAATTATGGAACAGTTTTCACACTAATTGCTAGCAAATTTCACAAGTAATTACAAAGAAATGGAAAATAACGTTAAATAAATTTTTTAGAGTATAAATAATTTCTTGTAAAACACTACAACAATCTTTTTTATTTCCAACTTAACCTACTATTTTTTTAAACCACTTCAAAATCTCAATCAGTTTTATGATGATAAGTTTTTAAATGTTACATTGCTTAAATATTTATAACTATGTAGTTTTTTTATTACTACTAAATGTTTTTTGACTTATTATTAATAGGCACCTTCTTTTTGGATGATTAGTTAAGAGGCTATATTTTTATAGTAATGTTTTTGTTTTTTATTATTAGTTTGATGTGCCACAGATTTTACAATTGAGAATCTCTAAGAAACGTTTGGCCAGCAGATGTGGATACATACATATACAGTGATGTGAAAATGTTTTTGCCCCTTTCCTGTTTTTTTTTTTTTTTTTTTTGCATATTTGTCACACTTGAATGATTCAGATCATCAAACAAATTTAAATATTACTCAAAGATAACCCAAATAAATACAAAATGCAGTTTTGAAATAATGATTTCATTTATTAAGGAAAAAAAGCTGTCCAAAACTGCCTGGCACTACGTGAAAAAGTAATTGCCTAATAGCTGGTTGTGCCACCCTTTGCAGTAACAACTGCAATCAAGCATTTGCGATAACTGGCAATGATTCTTTCACATCGCTGTGGAGGAATTTTGGCCCACTCTTCTTTGCAGAATTGTTTTAATTCAGGCACATTGGAGGTTTTTCTAGCATTAATGGACTGTTTAAGGTCATGCCACAGCATCTCAATCGGATTTAAGTCCGGACTTTGATTTTGCCACTCAAAAAGCTTAATTTTGTTTTTCTTCGGCCATTCAGAAGTGGACTTGCTGGTGTGTTTGGGATCATTGTCCTGCTGCACGACCCAAGTGCGCTTGAGCTTGAGGTTACAAACTGATGGCTGGACATTCTCCTTCAGGATTTTCTGATAGAGTGCAGAATTCGTGGTTCTATCAATTATGGCAAGTTATCCAGGTCCTGAAGCTGCAAAGCAGCCCCAGATCATCACACTACCACCACCATGTTTGACTGTTGGTATGATGTTCTTTTTATGAAATGCTGTGTTGGTTTTACGCCAGATGTAACGGGGGACACACCTTCCACCTTCCACCTTCTCATCAGTCCACAGAATATTTGCCCAAAAGACAAGATATTTTTTGCCAAATGTGAGATGAGCCTTTGTGTTCTTTTTGGTCAGCAGTGGCTTTTTCCTTGGATCTCTCCCATGAATGCAGTCTCTTTCTTATTGTTGAATCATGAACGCTGACTTTAATTGAGGCAAGTGAGGCCTGCGGTTCTTTAAATGTTGTTCTGGGCTCTTTTATGACCTCCTGGATGAGTCGTCATTGCACCCTCTTAGAGTAATTTTGGTCTGTTACAAGTTTTCTCCATTTGTGGATAATGGCTTTCACCTTGGTTCGCTGGAGTCCCAAAGCCTTAGAAATGGCTTTATAACCCTTTCCAGACTGATACAGTGGGGGAAAAAATTATTTGATCCCCTGCTGATTTTGTACATTTGCCCACTGACAAAGAAATGATCAGTCTATCATTTTAATGGTAGGTTTATTTGAACAGTGAGAGACAGAATAACAACAACAAAATCCAGAAAATCGCATTTCAAAAAAGTTATAAATTGATTTGCATTTTAATGAGTCAAAAAAGTATTTGATCCCCTATCGATCAGCAAGATTTCTGGCTCCCAGGTGTCTTTTATACAGGTAAGAAGCTGAGATTAGGAGCACTCTCTTAAAGGGATTGCTCCTAATCTCAGTTTGTTACCTGTATAAAAGACAACCTGTCCACAGAAGCAATCAATCAATCAGATTCCAAACTCTCCACCATGGCCAAGACCAAAGAGCTGTCCAAGGATGTCAGGGACAAGATTGTAGACCTACACAAGGATGGAATGGGCTACAAGACCATCGACAAGCAGCTTGGTGAGAAGGTGACAACAGCTGGTGTGATTATTCGCAAATGGAAGAAACACAAAATAACTGTCAGTCTCCCTCGGACTGGGGCTCCATTCAAGATCTCACCTCGTGGAGTTTCAATGATCATGAGAACGGTGAGGAATCAGCCCAGAACTACACGGGAGGATCTTGTAAATGATCTCAAGGCAGCAGGGACCATAGGCACCAAGAAAACAATTGGTAACACGACGCCGTGAAGGACTGAAATCCTGCAGCGCCCGCAAGGTCCCCCTGCTCAAGAAAGCACATGTACAGGCCCCTGTCTGTAGTTTGCCAATGATTCAGAGGAGAAGTGGGTGAAAGTGTTGGGGTCAGATGAGACCAAAATCCAGCTCTTTGGCATCAACTCAACTCGCCGTGTTTGGAGGAGGAGGAATGCTGCCTATGACCCCAAGAACACCATCCCCACTGTCAAACATGGAGGTGGAAACATTCTGCTCTGGGGGTGTTTTTCTGCTAAGGGGACAGGACAATGGCACCGCATCAAAGGGACGATGGACGGGGCCATATGACAATGACCCAAAACACACGGCCAAGGCAACAAAGGAGTGGCTCAAGAAGAAGCACATTAAGGTCCTGGAGTGGCCTTGCCAGTCTCCAGACCTTAATCCTATAGAAAATCTGTGGAGGGTCCTGAAGGTTTGAGCCAAACGTCAGCCTCAAAACCTTAATGACTTGGAGAGGATCTGCAAAGAGGAGTGGGATAAAATCCCTCCAGAGATGTGTGCAAACCTGGTGGCCAACTACAAGAAACGTCTGATCTCTGTGATTGCCAACAAGGGTTTTGCCACCAAGTACTAAAGTCATGTTTTGCGAAGGGGTCAAATACTTATTTGACTCATTAAAATGCAAATCGATTTATAAATTTTTTGAATTGCATTTTTCTAGATTTTTTGTTGTTGTTGTTGTTGTTATTCTGTCTCTCACTGTTAAAATAAACCTACCATTAAAATTATAGGCTGATCATTTCTTTGTCAGAGGGCAAACGTACAAAATCAGCAGGGGATCAAAAAAATTTTTCCCCACTGTACATGTTAACTATTTTGTTTCTCATCTGTTCTTGAATTTCTTTAGATCGCGGCATGATGTGTTGCTCTTTAAGCATGATTTACTTTGTCAGACAGGTTCTATTTAAGTGATTTCTTGATTAAACAGGACTGACAGTAATCAGTTTTGGGTTTGGCTAGTGAAATTTAATTCAGCTTTCCAAAATAATGTGGTTAATCACAGATCTTTCATGATTTAACAGGAGGGGGCAATTGATTTTTCACGTAGTGCCAGGTAGGTTTGGACAGCTTTTTTCCCTTAATAAATGAAATCATCATTTAAAAACTGTATATTGTATTTACTTGCATTAGCTTTGTGTAATATTAAAATTAGTTTGATCTGAATCTTTTAAGTGTTACAAATATGCAAAAAATTAAAAAACAGAGAGGGGCAAAAACCTTTTGACGGCACTGTGTGTATATATATATATATATATATATATATATATATATATATATATATATATATATATATATATATATATATATATATATATATATATATATAGTGAATCAGGATTGCAGCATCAACAGATTTTCTAATGTATTTATTAAGGCTTTTGTCTGTGTGTCTCCGAAAATCTAAAATTAAGTCCTTTCTGTGGAGTACTGTGGAGTTTTATTCCATCTCTGTTTCTTCCGCTTGGGAAAACTCGCCTGTTTTTGCTTTTATCCTACTTTTGCATTATTCAACTTGCCTCACATCTCTCTCCGTCTCTCTTTCTCTCGTTTTTTCTCATTCCCTCAGGCTAACTTGAAGAAGTTTATGGAATATGTTCAGCAAAGGAATGTTGAGAAGGTATCAAAGTTTCTGGAGAAAGGGCTCGACCCAAACTTCCACGACCCAGAGACTGGAGGTAAGCGACACCATCTTTCCCAAAAAGTAAATTCACTAACATCTTCCAAATGCCCAACTCTGTGTGTGTGTGTGTGTGTGTGTGTGTGTGTGTGTGTGTGTGTGTGTGTGTGTGTGTGTGTGTGTTTGTGTGCGCGTACATGTTGACTTTGCTCGGTACTGTTAAATTGGTGCTATGACCCGATCTCTCAGCGTTTATCTCTTGGCTCTGGGTCAGTCAACAGCAGCTGAATTTGAACTGAAGCACTCTTGCATGCTGTACGGTAATAGTGGGTATCCATTTGAATCATATTTGTGTGGTTGTTCGCTTTGATGATCTTTTTGGCCCCTTAAAAGATGTTAATAATGTTTTTACAAATGTGGAAAGGTTGGTTTCAAATAATTTTTTATTTATGTACGGTTGGTTGTTTTAGAATTTTTGTTCCCTAATACTGCTTCCTTTATCATCAAAGCATGCATTAAAAAAAAATAATTTTTAGTTTCATTTGAAATGAGAAGTGACGAGAAATATAAAAAAAAAAACATATTTATTAGTAGTAGTAAAAAATTTGAGTATTTTTGTTAGTTTTGCTGAATTTTAATTCATTAGTCATCAATTTATTTTATTTTAGGTTAATTCACTGCTAGCTAACTTATATTAACATTTTATCTTAATTCAACTTCTCAAAAAATGTCATTGGCATCACATACTATGTCAAAAATGCAACTCATCGCACATTAATTTGCAAAATCCGCTTGAAGGTTGATCAAAACATCAGATCTTTTTCCATACATGTGTTAAAGGTTTTAACATAAATAAAAAATATAGTTTAAAGTAATTTCAGTGTTCTAGTAGTTAAAAGCATCCCTAGTCAAAGAATCCCCTATTTACATGTGTTCAGGAATCATTTTCAGTCAATAATTTTGATAGAAATTTGATCACCTGTCACCTGGTGATCATTTTAGTCTCATTCAGTACTTAAACATTGAGAACTTAAATATCCTCATTTCAGTTTTCAATTAGAGTGAAAGAAAGGGACAGATTGTTCTGCATGAATGACTAGTGCAATCACGTCTGACCTCTCCCAGTGCATGCTGGGAAGATAAGATCACCTTCTATGCAAATTCCCTCATACTTATTCAGATTTATTCATGCGTTTGTTTGGAACTGGTTAAAACTGACCTCTAGCCACGGTGATGGACAGGAATTGAAGAGTTTGTGTTTGTACTGTATACACACATGTAATTGTTATGGCTGCGACCTCCAGGTTGTGCAGCAGCTCACAGTCAGTGTTAAACTGTCTGGAGACAGAAGCTAAACAATTTGATCGCAATCCATGTATCCTTGACATTTGAAAGAAAGAAAGAGACCGGAAGAGAAAGATGGAATCAAAATACAATAGGCTTAAAAAGACACTTCACCCAAATATGAAAATTTTGTTGTCATATTGTTTCAAACCTGTGACTCTTTTGCAAACTTTTTCAGGGCCCATCAAGCTCCAAAAACACCTTTTAAAAAAAACAAAAAAACTCTTGACAGTCCCTGTAGTTGTTTAAAAAAGAGCAGTGTGAACATTCTTCAAAACATCTCCTACTGTATTTCATGGAAGAAAGCAAGTCTTTTGTCAAAGCATTCCTATAAAACGGATCAGAAATGCACCAAACATGTCAACTGTTGTTTCTCTGTGCTCAGAATGTCCATTGACAATGGCGTCGCAGCTGGAAGGTTGTGCAGAGCTCATAAAGGTTCTGAAGAATGGAGGAGCTCACCTGGATTTCAGGACCAGAGACGGCATAACTGCCCTTCACAAAGCAGTCCGCACCAAGAACCACACGGCACTTATTGTGAGTAGTGCACACACTCGTCCTGCCGACAATATGAGGGAATTGTCGAGGAGTTATCATACATACTTGAAAGAGACATCAGAGGTGTGTGTGTCTGTCCAGACATGAGTCATAGAGTGGCACAAAGATGAAAAGCATTCATTGACACCAGGCTTTATAAAAGCTTGCTGTGTTTTCTAATGATCAGAGCAGATCTTTTGCTGGAGCAGAGGACTCTTACACATCTGATGTGTCATCTGAAGTTCAACTCAAAGAGGCATATCAGTGTTGTTTTTATATGTCACTGAAGTATTGATCACAACATTAAAGGGGTCATCGGATGCCCATTTTCCACAAGTTGATATGATTATTTAGGGTCTTAATGAAAAGTCTATAACATACTTTGGTTAAAAGTTCTCAATAGTGTAAAAAAACACCTCCTTTACCCTGTCGAAATCAGCTCTGTTTTCATCAAGCCGTTTTTTAGTCCATGTCCCTTTAAATGCTCATGACTCTGCTGACCCCGCCCCTCTCTTCCATGGGGTGACGAGCAATACTGTATATTTTAGCCGCAAAACTGGCTAACTAGCACGTTATTAGGAAAGGCGATTTGCAAAGATTCATTAAAAAAAACGTTATATTCGCTTCTTCTGTAGAAGCTGGATCACGAATGATTCGCGCGAACATAGACGCATTTAGGCAGATCGGGGATCGGCGCATTCACTTCAAAATGAATGTAACGTTAATACTGTACTGTACAGAACTACATCATACTTCCAACACACATTTATGTTCAAACAGCTTGTAAAGTGAATTTTGCATCCGATGACCCCTTTAAGGATAAAGAGAGGCTACCAGGGTAGTTGTCACAATGTGGTATCTCAGTAACTATAACATTTTAATTAAATCAGCATTGTTTTTATGTTGGTTTCGAAAACCTAATTCATAACTCTATTTTTTTTACTGTCATACTATAACTTTAGTGCAATTTATTAATTACACTATTTGTTGGCCAATTCAAATTAATAAATACATTTTATACATTTTGCTTCAAATTTACGACCAAATCATAGCCATGCCGATATACAGCCATATTGCACTGCTACTCGTGTGATATTGCTCATATATACTCAGTACACACACACATATATAGTCAAATCAAAATTTATTCAGACACCTTCAACATTTTTCACAGTATCACAGTTTATTCTCTATAGTGTAGAAAATGGTAATAAAATATGACAACATTTCAGAGTTAAACTGTGTCAGAACAAATTCAATGTTGATAATGTCAGATAACTTTGATAGAAAGGTATGTAATGAATTAGGTTGAATAGCTGTCAACTGTTAAATTTAAGAACACAATTAGATAATACCAATTTAGATCAACCAAGCAATGTTTAATGTTGTTCAGTCTGTGGTGTAAAAAGTTTGCATTAGCAATTAAAGAAAAAACACTGAAGCGAAACATCGTCAGGTCAAAGTGTCTGAATAATTTTTGGTCCCAAATTTTTTATCAAGTTTACTGGTAGTCAACTGTATGAACTTTTGGAAATAATTTGTTACATTTTATTTTGCAATCCTCACTTACATTAATGAACTATGTCCTGCACCCACTAGTAATAAAATATAAAAAATTATATCTGGTGTCTGAATAACTTTTGGTTTGACTGTGTATATACACTCACTGGCCACTTTATTAGGGACACCTTGCTAGTAGCGGGTTGGACCCCCTTTTGCCTTCAGAACTGCCTTAATTCTTTCGTGGCATAGATTCAACAAGGTGTTGGAAACATTCCTCAGAGATTTTGGCCCATATTGACATGATAGCATCACGCAGTTGCTGCAGATTTGTCGGCTGCACATCCATGATGCGATTCTCCCGTTCCACCACATCCCAAAGGTGCTCTGTTGGATTGAGATCTGGTGACTGTGGAAGCCATTTGAGTAAAGTGAACTCATTGTCATGTTCAAGAAACCAGTCTGAGATGATTTGAGCTGTGACATGGTGCATTATCCTGCTGGAAGTAGCCATCAGAAGATGGGTGCACTGTAGTAATAAAGGGATGGACATGGTCAGCAACAATACTCAGGAAGGCTGTGGCATTTAAACAATGCTCAATTGGTACTAAGGGGCCCAAAGTGTGCCAAGAAAATATCCCCCACACCATTACACCACCACCACCAGCCTGAACCGTTGAGACAAGGCAGGATGGATCCATGCTTTCATGTTCTTTATGCCAAATTCTGACCCTACCATCTGAATGTCGCAGCAGAAATCGAGACTCATCAGACCAAGCAACGTTTTTCCAGTCTTCTATTGTCCAATTTTGGTGAAGCTGTGCGAATTGTAGCCTGCGTTTCCTGTTCTTAGCTGACAGGAGCGGCACCTGGTGTGGTCTTCTGCTGCTGTAGCCCACCTGCTTCAGGGTTCGACGTGTTGTGTGTTCAGAGATGGTGTTCTACATACCTTGGTTGTAACGAGTGGTTATTTGAGTTACTGTTGCCTTTCTATCATCTCTAACCAGTCTGCCCATTCTCCTCTGACCTCTGACATCAACAAGGCATTTTCGTCACACAACTGCCGCTCACTGGATATTTTCCCTTTTTCGGACCATTCTCTGTAAACCCTAGAGATGGTTGTGCATGAAAATCCCAGTAGATCAGCAGTTTCTCAGACCAGCCCGTCTGGCACCAACAACCATTCCACGTTCAAAGTCACTTAAATCCCCTTTCGTCCCCATTCTGATGCTCTGTTTGAACTTCAGCAAGTGGTCTTCTCCACATCTAGATGCCTAAATGCATTGAGTTGCTGCCATGTGATTGACTGATTAGCAATTTGTGTTACCAAACAATTGAACAGGTGTACCTAATAAAGTGGGTGTGTGAGTGTGTGTGTGTATATATATATATATATATATATATATATATATATATATATATATATATATATATATATATATATGTATAAATATAAATCTGTGTATGTGTATATATATGTATAAATATAAATGTGTGTGTTAAATAAAAATTTAACTTTTTTATTTTCCTCTCTCAAATGTCTACAAAAATTGACTGTAAATCGCAAACCTACCCTGAGATGATGAGATCTATTCACTGGAGTAAAACTTGTGACAACTAGCCCCAGTCTCCCAATCCCAACTGTTTAAGTCAGCCTTCATTATTTTCTCTACTTATGTATGTCTGACGTGCAGGTGGGGTTTAGCTTGATGTCAGACCTCACCCTTTTCCACACTGTTCCCCTTATTCATTATACAGTACCTTTTGAATGTGAACTCATGAAATGAGTCTTGAATGATTGTCACGGCTAATAAATCGGCTTGGCCGTTGCCGTCTAGTCTCAGTCTCAGATAGCACACCCACAGTCCATTCACTGATCGCCTAATGCATATTGCATTACAGAATCGGTTGGAGCTAGCAGAAAATCTGCAAGGATAAGTTGGAAAATGCTCCAGACTTAATGCCGATAGTCAAAAGTCTTACTCGACTGGTAAGGTTATAGGGTCAATCCCCACAAGAGCCGATCCTTGAACTTTCGCCACTATGCCCTTGAGCGAGAAACACAAAGATATGCCATATGCTATTTTTTATGGAATAACATGCAGAAAATGTCCTAATACTTGACAGATATCACTGAAATAGTCTCGGTGACAGCCTAAGGCTCTGTGAAAAGCAAAAAAGAATGTGACTGTGGGGCGCTGCAGCCAAACTTTTTTTTTGCAGCCAAACAAGCACTCTTGGCCTGTCAGATTTCAACATCGGGTTTGCTGGCTTGTCTATTAAGGGCAGTGTTTTGGAGAAAAGAGGCAGGCTAATTGATTGGTATAATTGAGAGAAGTGAACATGACTTGTGTGTGTGCAGACGCTGATGGATCTGGGCGCCTCTCCGGATTACAAGGACAGCCGTGGCCTGACTCCTCTGTATCACAGCTCTATGGTGGGGGGCGACCCATACTGCTGCGAGCTCCTGCTGCATGATCACGCTCAGGTGGGCTGCATGGACGAGAACGGCTGGCAGGAGATTCACCAGGTAACACACTTGTTTTAACATGTTCATGTTCTCAAAGGTTAATGAATCAAATGCCAAATTTATACTGCAAAGGTGGCATAGATGTGCTTCTGAAGTGGCATTTACACAAACTGTGTTCAGACTCAGAGATGGCAAAAATGCATTTCCACAGCAATTACAACTGTTTGCTTTGATACTAAGGACCAGGTCAGAGTAGGTATAATTTGCAGACTTAACTCGACTGTGTAAAGACGCCTTAAGCTGCAAAAATGGGTCATTCAGAAAATAATGATTCAATATGTCAATTATGATTTAAAATTGGCTTTGGCAAGTAAATAAGACTGATTTGTTCACCAGTTATCTCGTGACTTTATTAGGACATTTTGTATAGCTTTATTTATACCATCTTTGTTCATATAAACATATCAATATTGGTGTTAATGTTAATGCTAATATTAATAAAGATCATTTAATATATATATTTTACACATATTATTGTTTGAACATTAATTAGTATTATTATTAGTGAAAATATAATTACTCCCAATGAACAAATATATAATACATTCTTAATATTATGTAATATAGAATTAATATTACTGTGTGTGTGTGTGTGTGTGTGTGTGTGTATATAAGCAATTATAGTTGTTACATAATATAGTTATTACATAATAACTACAACATATGTTCACACACATTATTATTATTATTAATTGTTTTATCAACATATCAAAGTTAATAAACATAAATGAAGCTATGCATATTCTATTATTATTATTATGGTACTACATAACATTAATATTGGTGTAAACTTTGCAGATAATAATAACTATTATTTATTTTATTTTTTTATGTACCATATAATTTATATCGGTGTTAATGTTGCTGATAATAATGACTTATTATTTTTATAGTATAGTTGCTTAGACTTTTAAATAATCTTTAAATTAGTCAATTATCAAATAAATCATTAATTGCATCTAAAATTCAACCGCCAGCAGATAAACATCCACTTCCTCCCTTGTCTCATGTCTTCTCAGGCTTTTCTTTTCTTTTTTTGTATTATTTTACAGCAAACATGTTGTTTTGCTGCTTTGCAAGCAAGTGATATTTCCTTCAGGATATGCAAATCTATTCTTCTGTTTCTTTTTGCCGTGCTTTGAGAGGAAAGATGAGAGCTTGCGGTCTCGTTTCTGTTTATGAAAAACAGTCATTTTGCTACCGCAGCTGAGAGTGTCACGTCTCGAAACGGATGGATGGATGGAGGCATAGATGCCCTTAGGGTGGACAGAGCTGCTGGGTCAGATAGGACTGTGTGTGTGTGTGTGTGTGTGTACACAGCTGTATCGATGACGCCACTGTGAGTTTACAGTGTTTAACCCGAGGCTCATTCCCAAAATTAGATAAGGCCCAAAAATGTGATGGACATGCTATTAAACGATGTTACCTACACCTCACCACCACACACTGCCCTCAGGAGTCTTGCCTTTAGTGTGGCAGAAAGGAGAGCAGTAGTTGACAGGGCTGATTTGTGTGTGTGTTTGGGAAGGCGGGCACATTTCCTATCGTAATATTTATTTTTCCACCACTCTCCCTTCCTTCTAATGTTCTCATCCATCTGTCTGACCTACACTTGTCATTTCTAAAGAGAACCCGAGCAAATGCCAAGTGTGTGTGTCTCGATGAGACTGCTTTTCACTTTAGTTTTTCTAGTTTAGAAAGTCATCCTTGCACATCTGTCAGTGTGTGTTTTTAAATGGCTGTGTATGTTGCACATCACTGAACGAATGGCTAAATGTGAATCTGAACACATTTATTCCCGTCTCTTTCTGTCTCTCATTATGCTCTGACAATGATAGCGAACCTACTATGCAAACACACTGTGGAACTGTTGAAGTAAAGCTAACATTAGCTCAGTTGAAAAACCTACACTGCCTACATAGACAGCATTTTAATTATGTTGCCTTCTAAGGTAACTTTTAGCCAACTTTTAATATCAGCTAAAAGGCAATATAAGGCAATCCCAGAATGCATTAATTGGTACAAGCTCAATGAAAAAAAAAATCCAAGATGATGGATACGAGTTATTCTACAGTTTATTGTACATTTAATGTCTATATTATTCAAAAAAGATCATTATATTTTTTCAACCTTTTTTCTTGATAAAAATCCAATTGTATCCGTTTAGGGAAATCAAATAATCTCTCACAAATATTTTGTGCAAATGTTTCAGTTTGCCTGAAATTGCCTTACAGTGTCCTTTTTTTTTTTTTGAGAGGAATTAAATTTATTAGTAAAATCTAAGTACTTCAGGAAGATAAGATTTTTTAAATTGATTTTATTATTGTTGTTGTTAACAGTAATTTCATAATATTATCATTAATAATAATAATTTTTATTTTACTAACAGTAATAATATAAGACGGTAATCAACAACAAATATTGAATACTTAGGGAAAATAAGTTTTTAAATTAAGTTTATTATTATTATTATTATTGGTGTTAGCGTTATTATTAACAGTAATATCATAATATTATTATTAATAATAATAATGATTGTTATTATTTTATTAACAATAAAATAAAAACAATGTTTTTTTGTATTATTATTATTATTATTATTAATAGTAATAATATCACAATATTATCATTAACAACAACAATAGTAATAATCAAAAGTTGTCTCTTTCATGCGCAACAGGACATTTTGTCAGTCACTGTAGCGGCTCACTGTCCAGTGGTAATTCCAGCGACACATTTCTTGTTGCTGAGCTTGGTTAGCAGCGATGGATTACCATAAGGGCATCTGGACAGCGCATCCAGCGGGTCACCATGCACAGCCATATAAATGTTTTCAAACCGCAGGAGACACCAAAGACCTCTCCCAGACTGCATGGCCAAAGATGAGCAAATGCAACAGTGAATGTTAATTGGCCCCTGTGCTGGAGAACGATTGGTACTTCGTGGATCTCACAGCTGGGGGCCCTTGGGAGTCCCAAACATGCCCCGTCACTAATCCTGCCCCGCTCGCTCACTCTCTGTGTCCATCTCTCTCTCTCTTTTCCGCTCTTTCTCAGGCAGAGAGTTTAAAGCAGTTTTTCTACATCCCACACTCCATTAGTATGCAGAGAGGACACGTTTTGAATTATGTGGAAAGAAAAGTGACATTGATAACACCAAACAAAGGCAAACAGTTCTGCTCTTTCTCATTTCATAAAGCGAGAACATCAGGATGTGAGAGCGAGGTGTGTGTGCATGAAAGAGAGAGGCGGCAGCTATTGTTTTACTCATTAACATGATTTCAGTTCTGTGCAGACTGCAAATTGACACAAAACGGAAACAGCCACACCGATGCAATGTTTTTATGTGTTTGTGTCTGTGTGTCGTCAGGCTTGTCGTCACGGACATGTGCAGCATCTGGAACACCTGCTCTTCTACGGAGCGGACATGAGCGCTCAGAACGCTTCTGGAAACACTGCCCTGCACGTGTGTGCTCTCTATAACCAGGTAACACACACTCATTTACTCATACTGTATTCATTCGCTTAGCAACGCATACACACTCGTCAGGCTCAGATGCCTGAACCCACAAGGACACACTCAGTCATACTGCCTGGAATATCTGCGCTCTTTTCAGCCAGGAAAAACAATCAGATGCAAACATTTGTATGTACGTGGCATTAGCAATTTTTATAATGTGTAATATGTTGTAATATCAGAGTTAATGAGCGTATACAAAGCAGCAAGGTCACAGATTGTTCATGCAGTCACACAGAAACACAAAGAGTGATCTCATCCCCAGGTGTGTGTGCGTGTTTGTGTGTTTGTGTGTGTGACGGGCTCATGCATTTTAATTCTGCTCTTATTAAGTATTAATGGACGCTCCCGCAACACACACCCACACAAACACAAAGACAGTCCTTTAGGACTCGCCTGAAAACACATGGATTTACAGAACTCACATGTGCTGTTCTCTCTCTCTCTCTCTCTCTCTCTCTCTCTCTCTCTCTCTCTCTCTTGAAACTGTTATTGCGATTGAATCGTCTGTGAACCTGCTTTTACAGTACATCTCAATTTTCTGCTCTAAAATAAAGACTGGCTGATATATTGGTTCCACTAATAGGCTGAACTTTGGCTATTTTGAGGTTTGTTTGTTTTTTTGGATTGATGTATAATACTATAAATATAAACAGTTTTACAATATATACAGTACATATACTATAGGTACTATAAATCCAATTTGAGTTTATAGTATTTTTTCAAAAAAATATATTTGACATTAAATATGAAAATAATATTTTGAAAGAAGTCTCTTCTGCTCAAGTCACCAAAGCTACATTTATTTGAGGAAAAAAAGTAATATTTTAAATATCATTAGCAGTCTCGGTATGCATGTGAATACAGTTATTTATTTTTTCTCTCAGGAAATTCAAATAATAAATGGCGTTTTGACAGTCTTTGTGGCATGCCAGATCACTGTATAAACGCCTTGTAGAGCCGCTTCTGGGACGGTTCAGAAACTGGTATAAACCCGACACAAGCATTGACTCGAGCTCCAGTTCCCGTGTCTGAGCCGTGACGCGCCGCAGACTTGTGCAGAGCGGAGCGCGAGTGAACGCCATCATTCCTTCCTCTGTACTACTAGTTTTAACACGAATAAACATGACTGAACATCTCATGCCTAATCACTCAATCAGTGTTTAAACTGCAGAAAGACATCAACAAACAGCGTGGAAATAAAATGTCACGAGCATTTCGCGAAATATTACACCATATACTCATTATATTTTATGAAACCTGTTAGTCTTAATGTTATTTAATATATGTTTAAATTAATTTGTTATGAAACATGCTATGACAGCCAGTGTGTAATTGAATATATTTTAACAAATAGCCTAGAAATTGTTTGTGAAATTTAAAAACTGTATACTGTATGTTTTTAACCATAAACAAAGACTTAACTTCCCATTAACTTGGGGCCAGACGCGTTGCGCCCGATGAAACCTATAAATATAAATATATAAATGTATATATATGTAAATATTCTCAAAATATGTACTGTATGTGTGTATTTATATATACATAATAAATATACACAGTACACATACATATATTATGTAAACAAAAACTTTTTTTTTATTTTGGAATGCGATTAATCACGATTAATCGTTTGATAGCACTAATTTCAATATATTTTAAAATGTAATTTTTTCCTGTGATGGTAAAGCTGAATTTCGAACCTTCATACATGATCCTTCAGAAATCATTCTGATATGCATATTTTGCTGCTTAAGAAACATTTCTTATTACCGTATTGACCCGAATATAAGACCTTTTTCCAGATTTTTTTTTTTTTTTTTTAGAAAAAACTGTTAACTGTTTAACAGTTTATTTTTTTTATTTTTTTCTTAAATTATTTTCATATTGCATATTTTTCCTATTTTAATTTTTGTTTTGAAAGTATGGTATAAACTGGTAAAATGCACCAACATTTAAAAATATACACTTTTTGATATACCATAAAAATAACAGGTAGCCCATCTGAATTATATAACATTTAGTCCATCCATCTCATAGTAGCCTACCAAACTTTTATTCACAGTAAAAGTGAAATCTTATTGTAGTCATCAAATCTGGGTACTGTCTTCTTAAATCACTTTCAGAGGAAGTTTGGTCCCATCAGGCTAACATGACAGTCACGACTCATGCCGCTGTAAGCTTTTCTTTTTCTTTTGTTTTCACTCGCGATCTTTTACAACAATTCAAAGTCTATGTTAAGTCTCCATTTTTTATGTGTGTGTGTGTGTGAGAGAGAGAGAGAGTACTAATTTTACAGCAGTGGTTTCTGTTTGTCTTCATTCAGCTCATTATAATGAGATTAAACTACAGCTGACCTGCACTAATGTAACATCCAGTCTGGATGAAGTCAGTTCCAAACAGATCAATAACATCTAAACAACAAAAACATGAAGAAAGGAGGACACCACGCAATGACCTCCACTTCTGAAACATAAAACTAGTACTCTGAGTATTACAGAAAGATCTTAGATCATAGTTCAGCCGTTGACGTCTAATTATTTTCTATAACTTCATTTCTTCAAGTTTGGCTAGAAATGTTTGTCTCAATCGCCACATCTCAAACACAAACTCACATGCACAGCGCCAGGCATCTCCCATCTTTCTGACAGCACAGATGTGTTAAGAGCCGTGTGACAAACGCACTGCAACAAGAAGCAGAGCTGCTGAGACAGCAAGGAAAATCACACGCAACAAATACAGCAAAAGACTGTTACTGACTGTTTTTCTATGTGCTGTTCTTTAGAAACAAATTTGCTAGAAAATGTTCTCAGATGTCTGTCAGAAGTCTGTCAAAAAGATCCTGTTAGAGACGTTTTCTAAAGGACAAATTAATCTTTAAAAGATTCAATGATGTAAAAGTATGTCCAAATGATATCTAATATAGTCAATTAGTAAGTTTCAATAATATATAACTATATAGCAAGATAGTTAAATGATTGATTGATTGATTGATTGATTGATTGATTGATTGATTGATTGATTGATTTTTTTTATCACTCAATCGGAAGTGTCCTGGCAAAAATGGAAAACAAAATGCTGGAGATTGCTGTCAGAAAAAAAATTCTATAAGATATCCTCAGAAGTTAGCTAAATCTTTCAAAACTCCTTTTTTTGGTGTTTTCGAAAGAAAAATTCTGCACAAGTCAGCAAAATGATGTTTAAATAATGTCCAGAAGTTGTATCTTACAGTCAGGGATAGTGTATTTTTATAACTTGCTGTATATCCCATCATTATATTTAGAATTAGCCTACTTTAAGGGTAAGAGAAGCGCTTGGAGGTAAACTAAGTCTGTCAAAAGCTTTTTTGTGGACATTCTCAAACAGAAGAAATTGAATAATGCCCAAATTTGTGTTATAGTGGTATGGCTTCTATATTTACAGTGTAATATAAAAAGAATAATTTATTTGTTTAATCATAAGCTCAATTTAAAATCAGTTAGATGTCAGTTTACAATCAGTTTACAAGCATATATGAAATAGCAATTTCTTGCCATACTTTTGACAAATTTTCTAGAAAATGTCCTCAAAAATGAACTTGGTCTTTTTAAAATCCTTTGAGACATCCTTTGATGTCTGACAGATTGAATGAAAAATGTCCAGAAGATGTATTTTATGGTCAACTAGTATGTTTATACAATATTTCGGTGTATTACATAGTAATATAATTCAAATATGTTGTTTTATAAGACATTTTGAAATCCCCATTCATACAGTATTTCTAGGTGTTTGTATAAGTCTGTGTGTTTATATATAACATATATAAAATATATAAAGCAGTAGATCCTATAAGTGTATAATTAGCTTAACTTAAGAGCAAGTGAAGTTTTCAGGTAGGTAACAAAGACAAACACATGTTGGTATGAGTTTGTGTGAGTTTTGTACTTTAAGGTCAATTTGTCATACTTGAAAGACAATTCTTAAAAAGCATGCTCAGGAGTTGCTAAATCTGTCATGAAGTAGGTAAATGCGTGTGTATGTGTGTGCGCTCTTTTCTACGAGTGCTCAGCAGTGATAGCGAGTTTTAAGGACTCTCTGTGGATGTTTAGCTCAGGCTCAGAGGAGATGTTAGAATGGATCGATTCTGAGAGACTCTGAGAGAGGACGTATCAGCCCGAGGAGAGAGGCATTACTGGATAGACGAGGGAAAATCTACGAGAGCAATGATGGAAGAAGAGACAGAGAGAGTATGTAATAGTGCCAAAACGATGAGGAGAGCAGGAGGAGGTGAAAGGAAGAGATGACCACCTGATGTGGAACAGAAGGGTGAATTCACAGCTACGGATAATAGGAAGGCTGATGAGATTTGTCTGTGTGTGGGAGGTCAGGTTTCGCTCTCTTTGTGGGGACCAAATGTCCAAAAGGGAAGACCGTAAACCTGAAGAAGCTACAGTTCGGCCACTTACATCACGCTCTCCATGATCAAATATCTCATTATCCGTCAATTGCAAGTCTCCATGCATGTTTAGGCAAATATGTGTTTGTGTGAGTTTGTGTGTTTCCATTCATACTTTAAGGACCAGTTTTCGGAAAAAAATAAAAATTAGGTAACACTTTATTTTACGTGTCCTTGTTACATGTAATTACTATTATAACAACAATACATTTTTCATAACTACATTCAAGTAACCCCCAGTCCTAAACCTCACCATATAGCAAGTATGTACTTAATTAATATTACTCAGTACTTAAATGTATTAAAATGTAACCAAAAAAAACAACAATAATAATAAAAAAAAAATATAATATATTAATAAATAGTATAATATAATACAAAATCATAGACGTTAGCTAAATCTGTCTAAAGCTAAATCTCAAGGTAAATTGCTCTTTAAATATCTAAATAATAATGTCCAAAAATTAATATTTTATGGTCAGGGCTACTTTAGTTTTTTCTAATTTGCTGTATGTCCTGTAGATATATTAGTCTGATTTAGGCCTAATGTATGCATTTGAATTGCATATAACATTTCCATGCATTTTGATTACACAGTTTTAACATAAACTAATAAAACTTAAAATGTACATTTGTCAGTTTTGCATAAATGAAACGGGTAAGATTTTGGCATTAATTTCAAATTAATAAACAAAATAATGGCATAATTTATTATTGACTGTTTGCGTCTGTTTGAGTTTACTTAATCATATTTTCAAAATGCATTTATTCAAACTGCTTAGAATCAGAATACATCTGTTAATTAAAAACCATTAAAAACTTTGAAAAAAATGAATTCAGTTAAAATGTATGAACATGCACTGTAAAAAAAAAAAAAAAAGAAATTGAGCCAACTTAACATTTTAAGGCTTCAGCAGATTTTTGAGAACTTATTTTTGTAGGAGATTCTCAACTTTTTGTTGTATAAACTTTAATCAACAAGTTGAGAAAACTCAAAAATCTGCTGAAACTGGTTGCCTTAAAATTTTAAGTTGGCTCAACTTTCTTTTTTTTTTTTTTTTTTTTTACAGTGTGGTTTAAATATGGCTAGTACGGAGTCCTTCATGGGACATGGTGGGGTGAAAAATTCGGGGTGAGTGGAAAAAATTCGGAGTGGGAGGAAAAAATATTTTTCAAATGTTTTGCGTTCCCTTGACAAACTTTGCGCTCCCTCACAAAACTTTTACGTTCTCTCGCAAAACCAGTCCGTAATAAGGTTATAAATATTAGTCTAATAATTTTACGGAGTGTCTATTTACACTAAGTGCAAATAGCCCATCTTGTTGGCAAAGGCTATTTACACTAACGATTGCTAGTGTGTTGAATATTATGAGCATTTATAATTTTTTGCTGAACAGCATTTCTTATCAAACTTATTTTTCATGTCTTGTTTATAGCCACTATTTGATTGATTTATCGCTTTAATGTATACTGGTGTATTATTAGCGTGGTATTTTTCATACGGACCCACCCACTAAACATTTCATAAGAAGAAGACACTGTGACAACCTCGTTCTGTCTACAGTAAGTTGACAGTTCATGGCCAAAACGAGCTGCAAAGTGAATCAGACTTTATGGCGACTTCATTCCATCTGTCTCTGTGAGTCTAGTCTGATAGGGATGTCCAGTATAGTCTCTTAGTTGTGTTCTTATAAAGTTTCACCACTAGAGGTCACATGCTGCTCTTTGGTCCAGCAGACATTCAGTCCATTGAAACATCACACTGGCATAAAAGGCCACATTCAGTAGAGTTTGTGCTTTCATAATACTGTTTCTCCAGACCGCTGCAGCTCTGATGACTTCTGATTTATTGTTTTACATTAGTGTGTATAGCATATTTTTCAGTTCTGAATGTTTGTGTCCTTTAAATGGATCAATAGGGCAGAAGAGCGTATCAGAGATAGAGAGCAAAAGACGGAAAGAAAGAGGGGGAAAAAATCTGTGTGATGTGGAAGCTCAATCATCGTTCTGTTAAGTCACTCTGCAGTTGAAATTACATATTGATTTTTGCACAGAGCCGTAGCATTAAACACATGCAGCGCTCCACTCTGTCTCTATGACAGACTGTGTTCTGAATATCATACTACTGACATACTGCTGCTTTTGCATATAGAATGCATGGAACCAGACGATGTATTCCACAATTCAAAGACTTGACATGAATGTAGCAGATGCAGTTTGTTTCTTGATTCATTATCTGATCCGACTGAAATAAGTTGAGATGTCTTTCACAAAATTAGACTGAAAATACAAAATATTTTATACTTCTTGAGAGACTAGTTATATAGCATGCAACATTTAATATTTGACATTATTTTGTGTTTTATAATAGTATTTCACTTGTTATTTTTAGCAATTTTCAGTATACATCTAACACTGTGCAGTGTTCTGTAGTAAACTAGTATTTCGATATGGGCCTACCCTGTGTGAGTTACTATATCCCACAATGCAATGCACTCAACTTGACCTTCCATTTCCAGTCAATATCAGCTCCACTTTTATTCAAAAAGTTTGTTTATTATAATTTTGAAATGTTTCTGAAAGAGTTTCTTATGCTAAACAAGGTTGGATTTATTTAATCAAAAATACAGTAAAAACAGTAATATTATGCAATATTATTACAATTTAAAATGACAGTTTCTATTTTAATATATTTTCAAATGTAATGTATTTCTGTAATATTTAAGCTGAATTTTAGCAGCCATGACTCCTCACTCTGTTCCTTCAGAAATCATATGCTGATTTGATGACCAAGAAACATTTCTTATTATTGTTAATATTGAAAACGGCAGTGCTGATCATTATTTTTGTGGAAATAAAATTTAAAATAAAAATCAGAACAAAAAAAATGTTTTTAAATAGATTTTTTGCAACATTATAAACATTATAAATATTTTTTTGATGAATTTAATGCATCTTTGCTGAATAAAAGTATGAATTTCTTTAAAAAAAAAAAAAAACACACAAATCTTAATGTCCCCACACATTTGAACGGTATCTGTAAAAAAAAAAAAAAAAAAAAAAAAAAAATACTTATAAGATGTGTCTTTACCAGAGGCACTTCTGATTTGTGTGTGCTTGAGAGAGAGAGACAGACAGGAAGTGCTCTACAAGTGTAATTAAGGTTCCATTGAAGGTGTGTTAGTGGGCCAAGAGACTCTGTGATGTTTACTCACCACTGTTAGGAAACTAGGACACCAATCCCAGCTGAGTCATGTCTGCGTGGTACAGCTCCTAAACGTGTGTGTGACTGTCAAAACTGTCTACACAGAAAGAGAGAGAGTGGATGATAGCCAGATGCTGTGCTGACCTTCTAAACACTCCGTCTCGGATGCCCATAGAGAAACACTGCCATGAGTAGCTCCCTCTCTCTTTCTCTCTCTGTTTTTCTCTCTGATAGCAGACCTACATATGAGCTGGTGAGCTAATTGGTCCCAGTGGAACATCAGTTTTGTCATTTCTGTAGTTGTGAAAGCGACACGCGTGCACACAAGCACACTCATCCCATTCCAAAACTTTCTATGGCACATTTTCATGGACATGCAATGTACGCGTTTTACTAGCGACAAATTATTGCGACGCTTGTAATCTCTCTGTTTGTCTCTCTCCAGGATAGCTGCACGAGAGTGTTGCTGTTCAGAGGGGCGAATAAGGAGATTAAGAACTACAACAGCCAAACTGCCTTCCAGGTGAGAGCGCAAGACCTCTGGCTTCCTGGAGATCAAACACTGTGGAAGAGTTAATGGAGCTGGATCTTATTTAAGCTGATGCTGTCCTTCACTGCCCACAGAGCCAAACTGTATTTAACTTTAGGCCAAGAGCAGTTTCAGGGCTGAACTGAAACGTCTACCTAGATAACATTTGTAGGCACTTCTGATGAAAAGGCTGGTAGGCAGCCAAATGATGAGACACCTTCATTTGACCAAAATTTAGGTTAGCACTTTTGCTTCTCAGAGAACATTTTAATTAAAGCTGGTGGACAGTGTCATGGGAAATGTTGATAGTAAATATAAACATATCATCATCAATAGTACAATGAAAAGGTGATGGTATAAAATGGTACATAATAGTTGATATATACAGTGGTACTATATTTCAAAGTGCGGTTTGGCTATGGTACCATGTTAAAAAAAAGAGAGAGAGAATTGATAAGAAACAATGGCACTTTTTGGTAATTTCTTGTTGATGTGCTATGGTATTACCATCATGCCACTGTCTAAATTATATATGTACAAAAGTATAGGTTCATTAGGATTTTTAAAAAATCTTTTTGAAAATCTTTTATGCTCACCAAGGCTGCATTTATTTCATTAAAATTTGTGACAAATTATTACAATTTAAAATAATTATTTTCTATTGTAATGTACTTTCAAATATAATTTATTTCTGTGATGCAAAGCTGACTTTTCAGCATCATTACTCCAGAATTCAGAATCACATGATCCTTCAGAAATCATTCTGCTGATTTGCTGCTTTTTTATTATTATTATTATCAATGTTGAAAACAGTCGTGCTGTTTAAAACTTTAAGATCATTTGATAAATACAAAGTTCAGCATTTATTTGAAATAGAGATCTTTATAAATGTTTTTACTGTCACTTTTGATCAACTTAATGCATCCTTGCTGAAAGACAGTATTAAAAATAATTTAAAAAAAAATCTAACAGAGTTCAACCTTTTAAACAAATATTGAAATATGCTCCAATTTTTCAATCTGTCTAGTTCACACTGCCCCTACAAACACCATGATCCATTAGCTGTTGGGTTTTGCTGGATCTGTGTCTTAACCGTGCTAGCATTTGGTCAGTGTAAGTGGCATGTTAACATGATAAGTCAAATGGTTGACTCGTGCCCTTCTGCTCCAAATGTACAATGTGATGCTTCATATGAACATACTAACAGCATATTGGGATTGGTGTTTGTCTACTTCTGTTCTGTGATGCTCGGTGCTTGAACTCACAGTACAATTGATGTTGACACAGATTTTCAGCTCAGATCAAAGTTAATTTGTTAGTACAAGGAGAGGGGGAACCCGACTTGGTGCGGCTGCATAAACCAACACGGAAACCATTAGATGGCTGCTTTGATTCAGCTTTTAGTGAGGACAAGTTAATTAGCCCTCACATTCATAAAAAAGAGAGAGTATCATATTAGACAGAATCAAATGAGTTATTGGTCTTTGGTCCTTATTTGAGACCTGTTTGTTCACTGCATACTTACAAAAAATGACCTTGGTGAAATGGTAAATCATGTAAATCTGAGGGCAATAGGCCTACTGTGGTACCACTTTGTAGGGCTGGATATTATTGACACAGATTTCACAAATCTGCTTAAATCCAATTCATAAGTTTTTGTGTCGATCTGATTCGATATTGATTTATATATATATTTATATATGGTTTATATTTATATATATATATATATATATATATATATATATATATATATATATATATATATAAAGAGTTCATTTGCAAAAACAGATAACTCCGTTTTTAACCATTTTCAAAAATCAAGTTTTTTCACTGTGGATTCCAATTAATCTCAATCAAACTGCAGTTGGGTCATTTTGATTAGGTACAAAATTACTAAACAATACTAGCTAACTAACACAATAAAAACATGATAGCATAATAAAAAGCATGATTTTTGAAAATTTAAAAAAAATGGAGTTATCTGTTTTTGCAAATAAGTAAAATATTGGTCTTGGGATTTAAGAATTGATTTGATAGTGCATAGCTTCACTCCATATTCTGGCAATCAGCTATATAGTCAATATTTCATGTCCATTTATTTATTTATTTGTAGACAGGATAATGTAGTCAGACAGAATGATTTTGTAGTAGCTAATGACTGACAGCTGACTGTGCATTATTGATTATGAATTGCTGTCTTAGTTTTTTTGGGGGGTAACATAACATCCTGTTATGAATTGCATGCAGTGTTATAAATCTGTAACTGGGGTTTTTGTTTGCCCAGGGATGTTTGGCAGAAAAATAACCCATTTTTCTCTCTCTCTATAGGTGGCTATTATAGCTGGAAACTTTGACCTGGCAGAAATTATAAAGACTCACAAAGCATCAGATGTTGGTAAGTGGCTCGTATGTACCTCCACCATCATTAGCTGCTATTGAATTTGCAAGCAAGCGCAAACAATCCCTTGTGTTAATGAATCCTTACAAATGCAGCAGATCACCACGGCCAGGGTACATGAAAATGAGAGCGGCCCCTTGTGTGTCCATGTGTGTTTGTGAGTCTGCAGCGTTCGGGTGAATGAGAGTCGTCATTTGCCCTCGTCGACGGCAAGGCTAGCTCATTCCACACGCTGGTTCTGGCGGGGAATAGCAGCCAGTTGTCGCACCGCTGTAATGGATCGTACCCATTAGTGTGGAGTACCATTGTCATGGCGACGGAGCAGGGTTAATCCCCGAGGCTCAGCAGGTGTTAGAAGTTTGATTTGAGCCAATGGGGGTGTAGCTGCAGGCTCTGGTATCTCATCAGAACCATGTGTGACCTCGATGAAGGATGGGACGGACGCTCTCACACACACACAGAATCAGAACCGGCCTTAAAGCACGCCGTTTACGGGAACTGATATTTTGTCACTAATGCTGAAGCCTCTCAGGATGTGTCCATTCTTTGTCTCTCTCTCCTCTCCTCTCATTTCCTTCCCATCAGTCACAGAGAGAGGGGAAAAGAGAGAGTGAGTGAGGGTGTCCTGAGTGGGTTGGACAGTTGGCCTTTTCACTCTGAATGGATGGGCAGAAGAGTAGAGGATCTAAACAAGCAGACAGCTTGACTACAGAGCGCAGTATTTACACTGCTTAAACAAACAGCCCATCTTAAGTGGCCCTAGATCATTTCTCAGGGTGAAACTATTGAAGGAGGAGTGATTTGAATATATGAATAGTAATATATATGATCATTTTTAGTACTGTCGGTTTGACGTTTTAATTTAGTAATATTAATCATAGTCAAATGCAATAAAAATGAGTAACATTGAGCTGCACCGGTTAAAAAACAAAACCTTGTTTACCAGTAAATTTAGTTTAAATTTAATTTTAAATAAATGTTTCTGTATTATAATATATTTCAGAAAAAAATTTGAAATATATATATATATATAATGTTAATCATAATCAGATGCAGTAAAAAAGACAAAAAAGTCTTGTTTACCAGTATATTTTATATATTTATAAAATATCCTTTTTATCCTTGAGATGAAAGTAATGTACTCACGATGCAAAACTGTAGATTTACAAATGTATGTATATTTGTGCATATATATATATATATATATATATATATATATATATATATATATATATATATATATATATAATTTATATAAGTGCTGTTAAATCAATTAATCGTGATTAATCGCCTGCAAAATACAAATTGGTGTTTACATAATACATATGTGTAGTGTTTATATTTATGTATAGAAAAATGCACACATAAATATATATTTAAGAAATATATGTAATATATATATTTATATTTGTGTAATATAAATCATAAACTGTATACATACATACACACACACACACATCTATATATATATATATATATATATATATATATATATATATATATATATATATAGGATGCGATTAATCGTGATGTATACACACACAAATATAATGCACACACACAACTAACCAAATAATTGTAAATAGTTAGTAAGTAGGAAAAATACATAAGCCTAGTATAAATGGTACAAAATACAGTCTTGAAATATTACATACATCACTTAATCTTCAACTTCAATTACATGAGGCAAAACCAATTGAGAACTACAGTTCTAGGATGTATTGGGTGGCTTGTTCTTGTTCTCGCTTCCTGCTCTGATTGGCAGAGAGCTGTTCATATCTGATCAGGTGACAGGTGGATGTTCAGTACAGCGGTTTGATCAATACTTAATTTACATTAGAGATTAGAGAGAATCAGCTATGAGACTGACAGCAAACCATATGTCAGGATGACAGCGCTGTGCACTCTTTTATCCTGCTTGTCTCGGTTTCTCTCTCTCTCGTTGTATCATTAAATAAGGCTGTCATTGAGCCATATGAACTCTTTTGACCCTGATATACACAACGCCGTGCATTTTGAACTACACATCAGCTTTAAAACAGCATCAGTACAGAGTTTTACCTGCATCTAGGAGAGGTGAGCTATTGCCATCTAGTGTTGATGGTCTGTACTAATTGCTTTCCTCGGTGGGAAGAAAAAACAGCCTCATTTCTCAGTTATTGGTAAACAAGAGAGTTTGTTGTGTAATGTTCAGTTTTTTACTCCAAAAACGTCCCAAGCAAACGACCGCTGTGCTAGCGGTCAGGGCAGGAGGAAGTGTGTTTTGCTAATGAATTATAGATGAGGTGCTTTGTAATTCGAGTATGTTTTTTGTTTACCTCTTTGAATGCCTGATGAGGTTTCTGTACCCTTCATTTACAAATTATGCAAATTGTACCTGACAGTTTGTCACGTACGGCTGCCTCTTGTTCGATGTGACCTTTTGTTGACACCTGCTCTTCCTGTTTCCAGTGCCTTTCAGGGAAACGCCTTCCTACGCAAATCGCCGGCGTGTGACCGGAGGCGACACGCTGACATCATCACGCTCACTGCCTCGCTCCGCCTCCGACAACAATCTGAACAATGTGGCTGACACAGGCCCCGCCCACTCACCTGTGCCGTCTCTGAGGAGCCTGCCCCCTCTGGCGCACACCGGGATCGATGCGGCGGCCGACGGCAGCCTACAGAGCACGGGCAGCTCGCTCTCCTCGCACTCCCGCTCGCCCTCCCTCCAGCGCGTCAGCGAGGAGCCCGGCACTCACACAGTACGCCGACACGCGCCCCTCACGCACTCCCACAGCCGCGGACGCCTCAGGTGAGCATTGCACATCCACGGTTCTGGTTTGCACCTGCGGAACTCTGACGAAAGTTTTACAGATTTCCACTTGTCGTGTGTAAAAAATTCGCTGTTTATTGGGTGTTTGATTATTAAATATTTTTGCTAATTTGATTACACACTGGTATCCTTAAAGTTCACCCAGAAATGAAAATTCTGTCATTAATTACTCACCTTTATGTCATTCCAAACCCGTAAAACCTTTGTTCATCTACAGAACACAAATGAACATCAGATATTTTTGATGAAATCCGAGAGCTCTCAGACCCTCCCATAGACAGCAAGGGTCCTACTATGATCAAGTTCCAGTAACATAGCAAGGACAACGGTCAAATAGTCCATGTGACATCAGTGGTTCAGTCGTTATTTTTGTTTTCTTTGCGCATAAAAAGTATTCTCATAGCTTTGTAAAATTACGGTTGAACCCTTGATGTCTAATGTCCCTTTAATGCAGTATAAAAAAAGCTGGGTTAAGAAAAATCAAAACAACTTGGGTCGTTTTTGACAACCCAGCACTGGGTCAAAACCAAACAAGGGCTGGGTTGTGTTAAATGTTTGACACAACATGCTGGGAAGCCCCCCCACAACTATTATTTTACAATTACTGTAAAGTTCTGAAGTGAAGTGACATTCAGCCAAGTATGGTGACCCATACTCGGAATTCGTGCTCTGCATTTAACCCATCCAAAGTGCACACACACAGCAGTGAACACACACACACCGTGAACACACACCCGGAGCAGTGGGCAGCCATTTTATGCTGCAGCGCCCGGGCAGCAGTTGGGGGTAGGGTGACCAGATGAGATTGGTTGAAATTCGGGACGGGGGGGTGGGGGGGGGGGGGGGTAATGAATAATAAAGATAATGAATTTCAAACGAAAGTGACTGAACCAATCATGTTTTTATTAATATAAGTAGCCTACATATACATGTGATTTTATATAGTATAGAAGTAACGTTAGGCTATTTTTATACTTCAAACTGAAGTTAATGAACCAAAAAAAAAAAAAAAACAAGATGCTGCAGCCAATGAGCAGCCGGCGGGGGCTGGTTGCCAGGCTGCAGGATGACTCAACCTTGCTCCACGGACAGTTTTTTATGTTTTATCAGACAGTAACTAATTAAGATTTTGCTTCAGTATAATTTTCGGGACAATTAGAGCGGGATTCGGGATTCGGGACAGCAGCTTAGATTTCGGGACTGTCCCGAATTTTTCGGGACGTCTGGTCACCCTAGTTGGGGGTTCGGTGCCTTGCTCTAGGGCACCTCAGTCGTGGTATTGAGGGTGGAGAGAGCGCTGGACATTCACTCCCCCCACCTACAATTCCTGCCGGCTGGAGACTCGAACCCGCAACCTTCGGATTACAAGTCCGACTCTCTAACCATTAGGCCACGACTTCCCCTTTCTGGTGAATTAAAAAGTTGCAAATTAACCCAAAATGGCTTGTAAATGAACCCCATAAAATAGTTAGGAAAAAAAAAAAGTTGTTTCTTGAACCTCCAAAAAAAAAAAAAAAATCTCAATGGTTGGCATGTGTGCTTCATGTGATACTGTGGGCTTGATAGGTTTAAAATCACTAACACATGCAGAATGACTACAACACAGACAACAGTAATAAGCAGAAGATAAAATATATTTATAAGAAACGACACCTAAAAATGGGCAAACATATTGGCAAAAGAAAACAGTTATTATTGACATATTGGCTCTATATTAGTACTTATATAGCACATATATGACCCTGGACCACAAAACCAGTCATAAGGGTCCATTTCTTTTTAAATTGAGAATTATATATCTGAAAAGTTATTCATCTGAAAGCTGAATAAATAATCTTTCCATTGATGTATGGTTTGGTAGGATAGGACAATATTTGGCCAAAATACAACACACCGGAAAAATTAAATATTGAGAAAATCACCTTTAAAGTTGTCCAATTTAAGTCCTTTGTAATGCCATTTTTTAACTTTATTAAATGTATGTCATATGTTGTGCCAAAAATAGATTTATTAACTTTTTGTAAAAAAAAAAATTCATTAAATATTATAAAAATAATAAGATACAATCAGAAAGACCTGAAATCAGCATCGACAATTAATCTTTTCACGGAACAGAAGAGCACAAATGTGAAATATTTACAGACTTTTTAACAAGACTCAGAGGTGTCATTAATACATTTAATAAAAACAATGTTATGAGATTTAATATAGAAACATTAAACAATTAAAATTTATACTTTAAAAATGAAACTCCTAGTAGGTGGCAGCAAGTCACTGTCCGTCACTGAAACATTCATCTAATCGATTTGTTCAAACGGCTGATTCATTAAGGAATGAAGCAAGTGACTCTCTTTATGAATGGGTCATTGAATCATTGACTCACTAGATTTGTTGAAATACAAAGATTCATAATCGAAACAGCGTTGTGTTTGCTTGGAGATGCGCAGCGGCTCAGCTGTGACTTTATTTCATCAACAAAATAGTTCTGAACAGATCAGACAAGTGTTCCTAAAATGTAATCTGTGCTGTGAGGAGCAGCATGCGCAACAATAGAGAAGCATTTCCATTGGCTGCAGTCTGCTCTTGATGGCCAATCAAAGACGGCATTTCCCAGCAAACCATAGACACAAATATCCCGCTATATTTTTAGTCTGCACTGCACTACAGTTTATGCAGAACTGGGATCGCTTTTGTTGTCTTTTGAATGGATAAAATATATAAATCACTTTCATTTTCAAATAAATGTAACCAGTTGGAAATGAAATGCCATCCCCCCTCGAAAATTCACTCCCTGGACCCCCACCCCCCACCCCCCACCCCCCCTTCCAGCCCTTAAACCATTAGTTTCCTTCTAATTCTTGTTGTCAGTGCTTGTTTAGCTTATATTGACCGTTATGCAAAGTGACATTGAAAAAATTATTTTTTTATGAAAAAAGCATTGCCATAAATTGCGCTACCAATGGTGATTTAATCTAAAGATCGGTTAGCTCATATCACATTAAACCGTGCAAATTATTATTATTGTTATACTTTATTCTCAAATTATTAATGTTAACAACATCAGCATTGCATGAGCCTGGACAACTTCTTTATGTTTACAGACGTGACGTAATGACGCCGTGCTATGCTCGAATTTCCCGCGAAAACCTACCAGTACCACTCAAATTAGAAAATATTATTATATAATATCCTAACTAATATAATATATTAATATCCTAACCGTTGTGAATCGGGCTAAAGTAAGGCGATAGTTTTGAACTGGTTATGTACTTGCTCAAATATTGATTTCGGGTCATTTTTAACCAAAAAAGTTACGGACTGCAGCTTTAAATATCCTTTATAAAAGAGAAATTGACTTGGCTTCTTTGAAATATACCATGGTACTGAAATTCATGTTGAATCGCATTTGCATGGTATTTCCAAGAATGCCATTATAGTAGCATGGTATCATGGTACTTTGAAATATACCATAATACTTCTAAGAAAAGGATGATACTACCCTGTTACATGTTCAAAGTACCATAGTATTCCCATCTGATTCCATCACTGTACCACAAAACAGTCACAGTAACTCTTAAGAGTAATGCCATGGTACTGGTTAATCATATTCCCATGCATGGTACATAAATGGAGTACCTCACAAAGTACCATGGTATTACGATTAAATTGGTTGTTTTCCGTGTATATGTTTTTATGGTAATGCTGTAGTGTTTTTCAAAGGCAGCAATGTGTATAGTTTTGTGAGTGTGTTTTATGAGTTATCATAGGCCTTTTTATTTATGGCCACTGAGACCTGTATTGAATGAAATCACTCGGATTTCTCTGCTCGTTCTCCTCCATCTAAAATACTCATACTGTTGTAATCTATCACATCCTAACAAAGCAGCATTTGATCGACATTTGCTGCTTTTAAATCGTGCTATTCAAATGTTTAATATATATTCAGATTAGACTCTCTCCTCTCCTGCAGAGCTGCAGGACATTGCTGGAATCGACTGCGTTTTGGGACTCCAGCAGGCCTTATTGAATTTCCCAGCAATATTGCACTGAATCTCATATTGTGTATTTATTGCTGGGAGATGGTTGACAGGTTTTTTGAGATCGTGAGACATGGCACTATATAATTGTGTTGTTTCTAAATGGACGAAAATGTTAAACTTACATGGATTAATTTGAAATTCAAACTCTTAGTGTTGTGTCCGATGTAAATAAGAAATACTTTGAATTATAGCAAGGGTTGGTGGGTAGTGGGTGTTTTGCAGCACTAATCAGCACAAATCTGACACTGGAGACATAGCAGAGGTTGTTTATCACCACACTGCCTTTTATAGCAGGTGTAATTTTTCTACTGTCTGAAACACTCATCTGAAATGTTCTAAATCACTCCATTATGTGCCACACAAAGCAGTGAGAGACCCGATCACAGTTGATTCCGATTGAGTTTGACATTAGCATTTTGCTAAGCTAACAACATGATACTTTTTATATGGGAATAAAACAAACAATATATTGACTTCTAAAACCACTTTTTGTCTATTCAAAGCTTTCACCTGCAAAAACAATCAGATGGTTTTGAATTATCTTAATCTGGAGACATTTCTCAGGAAATAGTACGATTAATTCAGTGGGATTAATGCATTAAATGAATCACCATATCATGTAATAATTCCAATTAGAACTTTATCAATATGTGTTAGTATTGAATGAAATATAAATAAACTACTGTTTGAGATGAAATTTTATGTTTTTGAAAGTTTCTTAAGCTCATCAAGGCTGCATTTATTTGCTAAAAAAATACATTAACAGTAATTTTGTTAAATATTACTGCAATTTAATTTGTGTATTTTATCATGTAATTTATTCCTATGATGTCACATGATCCTTCAGAAATCATTCTAATATGCTGATTTGCTGCTCAAGAAACATTTATCAATGTTGAAAACAGTTGTTTCTGATTAATATTTTTGTGGAAACTTCCCCCTCAGGATCTGTGAAGAATAAAAAGTTCAAAAGTACATCATTTATTTGAAACAAATATCTTTTGTAACATTATAGATGTCTTTACTGTCAGTTATGATCAATTTAATGTGTCCTTGCGGAATATTTATTTGGTGAAAAAAAATATAAAAAAGTAAAATAGTTCAAAAGTATATTCATAGTTTTAAGTTTCTCTTGAACGAATTATAAATCTCAGTGCATTTTTGGATATACCAATTCACAAAGCATATATGCCCTTTCACTTCACATTTTGGCATTGTGTGTGTGTAGAGAGCATGTCTGTTCCTAGATAGGGATATTACTACAGATGATCTCTACAGAATTGTTTACTACAAGCATATTTCAAAATGGCTAGATATTGCAGGGTAGGGTAGATGCTGTTTTGTAGGTTAGAAAAGTGATGGCTACTTTCTGAAGCAGTTATTTTGTGCTGTGTAACTTCACTTCAGCAAAACGAGTGGCTTTGTGTGCTAATTTGGACCTCAGGACTGTAATTTTACCAGCACGTGTAGTGTACTTCTGCCGCAGAACAGCACTTTAGGACTCGCTCTCTTTCATTGTGTGGTCCTGAGGGGTGTTTGCTGTGTTCTGTCCTAGTTGCCCATCTGTCAGTATTTCCTGACATCCTGGCCCGCTAATAATAATAATGTGTGTTTGTGTGGTTTGCAGTGTGTTTGTGTTTAATACGCAGAATGTGATGATACCAACAGGAATAAAGCCAAAGCGCCTGTCCTTGGTGTCCGGCGTTCTATAAAAGTCCCCTCTCTTTCTCTCTGGTCATTGCCCTTTGTCTGGCTGTGTACACCTGTCACTCCCTGAGGTGAGCGTGGTGACCAGGAGAGTGTGTAATTTGTGCCGTAGCGGTGCGGTCAGTGCTGGCCGCCCACTTCCTGTTCAGGGTCAGATTCGAGGCCATGACACGTTGTTCTAAATATTGTCAAAGTGGATTTAGAGATCACTGGTCGCTGGGTGCACGGGCGGCAACAGCACAGAGGAATCAGAGGTCAAGCGCGAGTGTTATTGACTGGTTGACTGTATGATATCGAGTTAAATTTGGCCCTTGCTATGATATGAATCCTTAAGTTATTAAAAAAAAAGGAAAAGAGGTGTATATCGAGGTGATATTGTGTCACTGAATATGTGTTGTCACTTCAAAGTACTTAACAAATATTTAAACCATCAAAGTTGTTCATGTTTAGAGATATTTAGCTTGTTTTCCATGTCAAATATGTAAAGATTTATCACTCTTATATCAAGATACATTTACTTGAAGAAAAATGACAAAAACTGAAGTGTTATTTTCTGAAAAATCTAAATCAGAGTGACTTTATGCTTAATATATGTTTAGAAAATTATAAAGGGGTAAGTAAAATAAACATATTATTTATATTATTTTACTAAACAGATATTTTATGAACTCCAAAAAAAATATTATTTTATTTTTTATTTTTTTAAATAATATATAAAGTCCTAATCATAATTTTTTATATATATTTTTTATGTTTTTACTGGAAAACAAAAAAATCCTGAGAATTTATTTTATTTTATTTAATTATTATTTAAATTAATAATTTTTTTTTTTTTTTGTGCATGCAACTTTGCAGTCCAGCAAGCTAAAATCAAACAGTCTGCCTTTGTAACTGGTAGTTTACAATAACCAACATTAATTATTGTGGTCAAAAATATCACCAAATGTATATTTCCGTTTTACATCAATATGATGTTGAAACAATTTCAGGGGTGACTCCTGTGTTCATACACACAGAATGCTAATTTATGGGATTCATTGCATATTTAAATGCCATTGTCAATTCCAAAACGTTGGCCTTTAAGCAGTTATATAATATAATATATGAGACAGCATCTTGATGAAGTCTGTCATAGACAGTGTGTTCAGAAATAATGAACAGTCTGGGAGATTGTTCTTTTGGATGTCATTATAAGAGTAAAGGTGACATGCACATTACAGATTTTTGCTCCGTTCAGTAGTAGCTGCTTAAATTGGCTTTAGTGATTGAGACCGGACAACAACTGTGTTTTCACCCTTGCGAGTGAAAAAAATATCTCATTAAAGCTCTGAATATCTGTTGCAGTGCTCCTAATGCACTGTAAAAAAAAATAGTTGTTTCAACTTAAAATAATTTGTTACCCCGCTTACTTAAAATTTGTAGCTTAGTCAACTAAAATATTCCAGTTGTCACTTAAATGAACATTAAGTAACTAAAATTTTAAGTTGACTGAACTAAAAAGTCAGCGGTGTAACAAATTATTAAGTTGAAACAACTTTTTGAAACTTTTTTTTACAGTGTGAATAATGCACAGTGAAAACTAAGTGTAAGTTTTCTTTCCTGTGAAAACCTGATGATAAAAGCACTCTGATGAGCCGGTGTGAAAGAAAGGTAAAAGCTTAAGTCAAGAGGCTAAAATTTAGACCTTACCTCACTTCTGCTGTTTCATTACTTTGCCGATTTATGAGCTCCGTTTAGAGAAGAAAAAGAGAGAGGGAAGGAGAATTGAGTGATTTATTGATGGCAAAAGGGAATCTATTTTGTTTGTGCAAGGCAGGTAAATGAGGTGTCACTCTGAAAGAGCACTCTCTCAGTCTGGAGCTTTCCATGATGGATTCCACCCTCAGGACATCCAGACCTGCCACTCCCTCGACGCTCACCCGTAAACTGATTTCCTATTGGACGACGGGAGATTTAAGGGGTGGCAGTGAGGTCAATATCATCTTCTGCATTCCTATTGGTTTGTCCTTTACCTCTGGCGTATTCCTTATCCACACTCATGGTCATTTGGGTTTAAAGCTAAAGCATCAAATGATTTATTTATGGGTGAATCTCACAAAAACATGCCCAGTTGACATTTCACCCCAGAATCAACAGAAAAAGAATATTTAATAACTCTAGTTTATAAACTATAAATATTAGATTTTTAAATAAGAAATGCAGTGTATGAAATATAATTTAAAAATATATTTTATGTATATATAATGTTTTGCATACTAATTAACACCTATTTCAGAAACATGATTTTACTTCTCAGTGGTGATTCCTATTAAATTAATTTTACATTTAACAGAGTAAACAGTTATCGTAAAAGCTATTGTAATACTATAAAATGTAATTGTTTTATTTAGTGTAAATGATAAAATAACAAATAATTTGATAATATTTTCAAATTAATAATTTTTTCATAAATTCATGAATAAGAGCGCGGTTTTATTTATTTCCCATGTATTTATATGATTATTGTCATAATGCAAAACAGCTCAAGGATTCTACAACTTCGGTTTCTGATTATTTATGAATTCTATTTCTAAAAGTTATTTTGGTGTGAAATATGTCATTTCTTGACAGGTTTCATGTGATTCACCCAAGTCCTCTTATGATAGAACCATTGTCTTTCTCTTTGCAAATATGCAGAATTATTAAAAAATAAAAAACTGAAGAAAAGGAATTGAGAGAGAGAGAGGAGAAAAAGGAACATTTTTGTTGATAGCAGTGTTTTCCAAAATTGCTGGGAGGTTGGGATGACCCAGTAAACACAAACATTCACACACACACACACACACACACACACACACACACATATATAGGCTCTGTCGTAGGAAGGGCTTCACACCGACTCCATTACACTCAATTAACCCCTAAAAGGGGCAAGACAGACTGAGAGAGATTCTGACAGAAGAACGGAAGAGATGATGAGAGAGAACGAGATGTATCTCATTTCATTTTTTCATTTTAGTCCATCCACAGAGACCATTTTACGATTGTGCACTTATGCAAAGAAAAACGGTTTGCAAGATAATGACTGAATCTGATGCCATATTTTGTTATTACAAAGCATATGAGTCTCTCTCCATTGTGGCTGGACTGGTTTGTCTCAAAATCATTTTCATAGCTCAAAGGGTCATTTCTTCCAGATAAAGTCTTTTAGTTTTATAACAGCATTTATTTAAAAAAGAGATTTTGTGTTACAATATACAATGATTTTCAAAAGTTTGGGGTCAGAATATTTTTTTTTTTTTTTTAAAGAAATTAATACTTTTATTCAGGAGGGATGTGTTAAATTAATAAAAAAGTCATAGTACAAATGCTGCTCTTTTTAACTTTGTATTCATCAAAGAATCATCAAAGAATCAAAGAAAAAAGTATCACATTTCCAAAAAATAATATGAAGCAGCACAACGGTTTCAACACTCATAATAATTCAGCATATTAGAAGGATTTCTGAAGGATCATGTGACACTGAAGACTGGAGTAATGATGCTGAAAATTCAGCTTTGATCACAGAAATAAATTCTATTTTAAAGTATTATTCAAATAGAAAAGTTATAAAAGTTATTTTAAATTGCAATAATATTTCACAAAATAAAAATTTGTTCTGCGTGTGTGTGTGTGTGTGTGTGTGTGTGCTGTTGTTGTTGTTGTTAATTAAAAATTATTATGTTAATTAGTAAAACTATTAAAAATAATAAAAAGGTTTTTGTTGTTTGAAATAAAGCTGAAATATGATATTAATTTTAGATAAAAAAAATTAAACTTAGCCTGTAGAAATAGAAACATTTAAAAGAAATAGAAACTAATAAACATTACAACAGAACATACAATTTCAAAATATAACTATAATTAAAAAGTGTGTGTATATAAAGTTTTGTCATTTTAGTTATTTTTGGAAATTGTATGTGCAGTTGTCATTTTTGTTGTTGTTGTTTTAAGTTTCTAGTTATACATATTTATTTTTCTGAAGTTTTTAAATTTAAATTTTTTCATCTAATATTTATATTTTATTTCAGTTTTTGTATAGTTTTAGTTAAGTTTTTTGATAGATAGATAGATAGATAGATAGATAGATAGATAGATAGATAGATAGATAGATAGATAGATAGATAGATAGGTAGGTAGGTTAAGGTTAATTTTTTTAATCTAATATTTATATTTTAATTCAGCTTTATTTCAAACAACAAAAAGCTTTTTTTATTTTTAATAGTTTTATTTTTAGTTAACAACAACATATCTATCAAGTTGTAGAAAGTGGAGAAAGTTGAGATGCTTGTGTCTGTGGCCCCAGATAACACACATATGACAAGTAAGTTTGTGGAGTTATTCACAGCATGATGACACCATGGAGACTTAGTCTTTGACTTCGGATCAAGCTGCTGTTACCTAAAGAGAGAGCAAGAATCGTGAGAGACGGCAGAAAAGAAGCCTCTGATTCATTGTTGACACGAGCACCCGGCGAATCAAGACAGTTGCTTTCAATTTATCTCTCCATGATGGCAGTTGCCAGGGTTACCGAAGTATAGTTGGTGTCCAAGGAGGCAGCCGAGAGGATGCTCAGGAGAGGTATAGAGCCAATATATCACTTTTTCACACCCTTCACCAGGACACTGTATGCCTGAAGGGATTAGTGTGGTCGATTAGGGCAAGGTTGTTGTTGTGTGTGAGAGTGTGTGGGGTTCTGAGGGTTACACATGTCTGTATGTGTGAGTTAATACCTAAAGGTGCTTGTCATTAAGTTTGAATGAGGTCAGTCCTTCTTGACAGAGAAACACGTTAGAGCTGAAGTACAGTAGTTAGAATGTGTCTCTGGTCTTATAAAATGTGGTCGTGTTTCAAAACCCAGGGAGCTTCCTACCTTGACAGTATGTTTTAGGCAACATAGGCATGTTTGAATGTTCAAATAAAACATTTCGAGGCAATGTAGGAACGTTTGAATATTTATAAACATTTTTAGGCTTTACAGCTTTACAGAGTATCAGTAGACTGTCTGCTTTATTTTGATGGGTCCACAACATACTGACTATGAGAAACTTTGCAAGTATATGTCAACTTATTAACATCTATGTTTGATTGTTTGAATCAATATTCTTTGGGTTTCATAGGCACGTCTGAATGTTTGAATGAAACACTTTTCAAACGTTTGAATCAGACATTTTTGGCCATCATGCACGTTCAAGTCTTGTATAAAATTGTTGTGAATCACAAGCACAATTAACTCGAATGTTGGAACTGTCTCGGTAGGCAGCTCACTAGATTCTGAGTTTTGAAACGCAGCACATGTCTTTGTGGAAGTTCCTGATGCATGGTAAGAGTCAGATCGGCATGAGATCAGACGGAGCGGAGTCTGATGTTAATGTCATCTACAGGTCTGCACTACTTCAAATCTATCGTCTTACAAATGTCCTAAATAAAAATAACACTTGTCAGAGGCTGTGTATGTCTGTTTTTATGATGATTGATGTGTGTGAAATATGGTATTACTGCAGAGCCCGTCGATGATTTTCAGCGCTGTTTATTACAGGCTTGAGGCGTCTCTGACTAATCGATACTGAGTCAGAGGAAACCGTGACGACAGGATTCCATACCTCTGTCTCTCATCCATTCTCTCACTTCTTACAGCCTCTGTCCATCATTTCTTCTCTGATACTTTCTCTTTTCCATCCTCCTTTGTTTTACGGCCCTTTTCTTTTCTTCTCTTGGTTTCTTATAATCTCTCCGCCCTTAAATTCCTCTCTTTCTTGTTACTCTGCATGTACATGCTGCAGTCACTCTAGCTCCGTACTGCTTCAGTAATTGGAAAGCCGTCACTGAGCTCGATGTTTAGAGCGAGGGATAGATGAGAGAGAGAGAGAGAGATAGCTGGAAAGAGTGCATGAATATGCATGTGTGTTTGGACTAACTGATTTTGACAGTAATGACAAAGGTTTAAGGGTAACACTTTACAGTAAGGTTCCATTTGTTAACATTAGTTAACTACAGTAGTATAAACTAAAAAATACTTATAAACCATTTAATAATCTACCGTAAAAGAGTATTGCTTATTAGTTAATGCATTTAATATAGTTAACAAATGGCACCTTATTGTAAAGTGTTTCAGATTTAAGAATTTCCTTGCTCATGCTAGCAGATATCAGCTTCTTTTTGAGAATCAAAAGAGAGGAGTCTATTCGCGAAACAGTTTCGTGTGTGTGTGTGTGTGTGTGTATATATATATATATATATATATATATATATATATATATAGTGTATATATATATAGTGTATATATGTGTATCTCTGTGTGTGTGTTTGTATTCCCAGTAAAGTTTGCCAGAGTATTGAAGTATGCTGCTTTCTCCACTTATGTGCAAATTTAATTCAGTGCATGTTTGTGATTTACCTTATTTGCATAGCACCTTTAGTGTATCAGGTATAAAACAGCACAAATAAACAATGCATAAACAAGTGTGAGTCATTCTCAATGAATTCACCCCAAAACATTTGAGCAGAATTCCAATAGAGGGAAAGTTAACATCCTGAGGACACACAAACCTGTTAAAGCCCATTAAACCTCATTCTCTCGTGTGTGTTTTGCTGTACTTCTAGTTTCGTTCCTGACTGGACTGAAAACAGGAATAATATTGGGATGTTGCCTTTTCGCTTGTGTGTGTGGAATGAATGGGTGAACGATTGCTATGAATGAGAGAGACAGGGCTATAGCCGCTCTGCCTGCAGCTGCATTAACATTCAGAAGCTGTCTTACTGACAGAAAAAGAGAGACGGGGAGAGCAGAGAGACAGGGAAGGGAGGGGAGGACTTGGAGGGCAGAGAGAGGGGGTAGGAGGGGCTGTTGATTACAGCACTAGGATTGAATGTGTGTGTGTGTGGGTGCAGGGCTGTTTTAGGGGGGTGAGGTTAGTCGTGCTCAACCCCCCCACACACACTAATCAATCCGGACCCCTGGCGCCCGCGCGTTGTCGTCTGCAACTGTCCGCGTACGGATAGAATGTTGAGGGCGGGAGCTTGCCAGCCCAGCCACGGGGAAACGGCACAGCCGCGTCACAGCGTGTGTGCGTGTGCGTGCGCCAGAGCCACGGGGAGAGAACATGCCCCACTCGCGGCGAGTGCAGCCCGAGCGCTCGGCGCCGTTCGCGACAGGCAGCCGTTAACGGGAGAGAGGGGGAGCGCTCAGAGGGAGGAGAGGTGGAAGAAAGGAAGAGAGAGGAGCAGAGGAGGAGAAGAGGGATAGGAAGAGAGGGAGTGAGCCGCTTTCACCTGACGCTGGCCCTGGCCGGTTCGGGAATATCGAAGAGGAGACCCACTAACGCACGCTTCTCACGGGACCATGTCGGTGACCACCGGATTTGGCTACCAGTTGCCGGGCATCACCACGGTAACCTATGTTTTTGTTTACAGCCCGGGGACAGTCCAGCGGGACCCCAGCCCTCCTCCCGTGGGGCCCTCGCACACACTCTCAGGAGCCCGGGGCCCCAAACGGAAACTCTACAGCGCCGTGCCGGGGCGCACCTTCATCGTGGTCAAACCATATACACCGCAGGGAGAGGGAGAGATCCAGCTGAACCGCGGAGAGAGGGTCAAAGGTGAGTGCCCTTTCCCTGCTAATCACTTTGCACCTGAGAGCTGTCAATCATCTGGAAAAGGGGCGGGGTTACGTCAAGTTTGCTCTGTGAACATGGTTTGTGCGTCGCAATGTGTCTCTCATGCTGTTAGAGTTGATTTCTTGGATCTTTAGCATCTTTATCGGTCTGTCCGAAAGTCTTTTAATTTCATTGAAAAAAAATAAAAATTTGCTTTTCACATAATCATGTGTAATGGAAGGGAAAAACTGTTGTTATGAACTGACAAGGCTGTTTGGATTACTTGAGTTCAACAAGTTTGTTTTTTAAACAATGCAATATCGCTTATCGGTCGATAATCTCAAAATGGCATTCTGTCAAAAAAATTTAAAATAATTAATAACAATTCTGATTTTCCTTGTGTTCATGCTTTGTAAATTAATTATACAGCTGTACTTTTTATTTATCAAATTGATGTGCTAAATTAAATTAAATATGTATTTATTATAGTGCTGGGCAATGATTAATCGCATCCTAAATTAAAGTTTTTGTGTACATAATATACGAGTGTGTACTGTGTATATTTATTATATAAATACACACACTTGCATGTATATATTTAAGAAAAATGTTATGTTTATATATTAAATATATTTATATATAATATAAGTTATATGGATATAAATATATACATGTAAATATTTTCAAAATATATACTGTATGTGTGTGTCTTTTTATATACATAATAAACATTACACATACACATTATTACATTACACAAGAAATACACACACGCTTGTATTTTAAAAACAAAAACTTTTATTTTGGATGTTATTAATCGCGATTAATTGTTGCCCAGCACTAATTATTATTGTTCATATTTATCTATTTATATTTTAATAAAACAAAAATATATACATCAATAAATAATGTTATAGATTTATTAATAATTTTCTAAATGCAACACATAATAAATATTCTTTAAACATTAAATACATATTTGCAAATAAATGTTAAAATTGTATAATTGAATAAATATACAGCTGTTCAATTACTTTATAAAGTGTCAATTGGAATACACAATATTCTGGCTGGGGACCTAATATGCTTATTTATAATCTGTTGCATACAGTGTCATTGCTATAAGCAGAAAATGGTTTGAGACAGCCTGTAGAACTAGATCTGCTGGCTGAGTTATGAACAGGACTGTAGCTGGATCCACAGTGACCTACAGATTGTCTGTTTAGCAAGATGCACATGATTTTCCATCTTTAACATGTCATCTGCCCTGGTATGCCTCAGAACGGGGAGACGAAGGGTTGTCGTCTGTCAAACACTGCTCTCTGGAGACCGTCTCTCACATCACACAGACACTGATGCTCAGCTGTAAGGGACATGCTCGCTTGCTTACATGCTCTAGCTAGGGAATCTTGATCCAGAGGAGATTCAGCTCAGACAGTATTCATGAATTTGTGCTGTCTACATGTGATGCTCTTAAAAGATGTGGTTGTAACTCATACACACTGTTGAGCATGTGAATGAGCGCTGTAGAAGTGTGTGCGCGCGCTCATGGCTCAGGTTCATGGCTTATGTGTTGTTCTGTTCTTGTCTCCATTCATGCTTCAAACCAGACTACCACTCAAACGCAGTGGAAGGTAAAGATCTCCATCCAAGAACTGCATCCATCCCACTGCCCTCCAGTGTGTATGAGTGTGTGTGTCCCGTGCACAGTCCCCTGCAGTGGTGTTTTATCCTTTCTTCCCACTATGCCCTACCTGCATGCTCACACATCTGTACCCAGCACCCTGAACACATACATGGCAATGTTACTGTGCTTCCTTCCTCCCTCTTGAAGCTGTACAGAAAAATATAGCACATTTTCTGATTTCTGTCACTTTTAATGCATTTTAATAGAATATAGTTTCTTCCGATTGTACCCAGAGAAGGCTGTTATTGCTCTGAGGTTGCTCATATGTAGCTCAGAAAAGTTAGTGGAGCTCAGATGTTGCTACAAAAAATTCCTTACGAGAAATACAAATAGACATGCATTAGATGAATATTTGCGTGTAGCATAAGTAAAGAGTTATATATTTATGCCGCTGGAGAGCTCAGATAATTTGGTCTTGAAGGAATTTGAATGGAAGTTGTCGTTGTGATTATTATTGCTCAAATGCTGCTTTTTATTGCAGTTCTAAAGACTTAATAAATGTCCTAGTAATGCTGCATTTATATATGAGCTTTGTCTCAGATGGTTCTCTTAAAATTCCTTATGGGAAATACACACAGACATAAGTGAGATTAATATTTATATACGGTATGAGTAAAAAGTATATATTTATGCCACTGACAGTTCTCAAATCGTTTGGTCTTGAAGAATCTGAATAGAAGTTGTTGTTGTTGTTAATATCATTGATCAGAACTGCTTTTTATTGCAGTTCTTAAGACTCAATTTAAGACTCAATGAAGGTCCTAGTTGTGCTTCATTTAAATATTAGCTTTGTCTCAGGTGCTTCTTTCAAAATTCCTTGTGAGAAATACAGATATACTGTACATGACATATACCAAATACCTGCATACAGGATTAGTTATATATTTATGCAGTTTGAAGGAATTTGAATTTAAGTAATTATTATTATTATTATATTGCGCTTTTGCATTCATGAGACTTCATGTACTATGTAAATATTACTTTTGTCTCAGATGTACTCCTAAAATTTCTTTAGTAACTTACTAAAGGAAACAAATAAGTCAATCAGTTGACATACGGTAACAGTATAAAACTGTAAAATTCATGTGGGTTGTATAACTCAGATAATTGATCTTGGATGGATTTGATAAGAAATGATCATATTGAGATCTTTGGAATCTTTATTAGCTCAGTTTGTGATCTTTTCTGAATGTCTTGAGATAGCATTACTAGTCTTCTCCTAATACTAGTTCTTGAGAAAAAAAAGAGCAATTTAATCTCATTGCTGCCTGGGAGAAACATCTGAGATATCATAGAGATCTTTTTTGTAATTTTACTGTCCTATGGGACATGTAATCATTTAGTCCAGAACAGCTGCACGTACGCGTTTCCTTCGGAAAACATCCTGACTCACATTCCTGTGCTGGTCAGCAGGTGCATTAGTGGCCGTGAAGTGCTAGGATGCCCATGCTGGTGGAGATGGAGTTGCCGCTATAATCTGGTGGCACCATGACAGCATGCTGCTTGTGCCAGATCAGTAACTGCCAGGACAAACCATATGCTGGACACACGACGCATCTCTGACGTAACGGCACCATATGTCAAAAAACATTAATATTTCCTGTGCACTTTCTCTTGTAGCCACCTGTGAGACCTTAGAAGGAGACGAGTCTCTCTTTGACTCCCAGCTCCTGATATATTCATAATGCCTGTCTCACTGATGTTCATTAATGTAGGAGTCACTGCTGCGAAAACATCTCATTTTCAGCTTCAGCAATGCTAGCTATGCAGTGGGTCTCATTTGTTAACCATTCAGTTTTGTACTTTAATGTATCCTGAATTTGGGTTTATATAAAATTTATTTATTTTATATTATGAATATATATTTTTATATAATACAGTGGTGTGAAAAAGTGTTGGCCCCCTTCCTGATTTATTTATTTTTTTTGCATGTTTGTCACACATTAATGTTTCAGATCAAACTAATTTAAATATTAATCAAAGATAACACAAGTAAACACAACATGCAGTTTTTGAAATAAGTTTTTTATTATGAAAGGAAAACAAAATCCAAACCCACATGGCCCTGTGTGAAAAAGTGCTTGCCCCCTAAACCTAATAACTGGTTGGGCCACCCTTAGCAGCAACAGCTGCAATCAAGCGTTTGCGATAACTTGCAATGAGTCTGTTACAGCGCTGTGGAGGAATTTTGGCCCACTCATCTTGGCAGAACACTTTTTCACACAGGGCCAAGTGGGTTTGGATTTTGTTTTCCCTTCATAAAAAAAACCCTTCATTTAAAAACTGGGGGGCCAACACTTTTTCACGCCACTGTATATATTATTCAATATGTTATGGTAATTTATCATATTATGAAATTATAAAAAAATAATAAATATGATATATATAAAACTACCATTTAGTGCATTAAATTTGGATTTGGAGTCAGTATTTTTTATAAGTTTCAAATGGTCATCAAGGCTGCATTTATTTAATCAAAAATACAGTAAAAACAGTAATATTGTGAAATAATATAAATTATAATCATTTGAATATATTTTAAAATGTAATTTATTCCTGTGATTGCACAGTTTAATTTCCAGCAGCCATTTCTCCAGTCTTCAGTTTCACATTTTGATCAATTTAATGCATCCTTGCTAAATAAAATGATTAATTATTAAACCCCTAACTTTTGAATCGTAATGTATAATACAGGTGCATCTCAAACTACTGAACTTGACTGAGAGATGCCTGCTATTTTTACTGTATGAATGGAAATTCAAACTCAAAAGGAAATATTTTAATAATTTTAGATACTTTTATTGAGCTGTAGTCTGTAATTAGCGGCATAAATGCATGAAACATTTTGAGTTACATATGATGAGTTGAAAATATAGTACATTTTTACATACTAAAACAATTGATGAAAAACATTGAAATTTTACACCGTATTGTATTTTTTTTAGATGAACCTGTGCATATTTTATAATATTTCAATATTTTAAGTAATACAAATTTTTGCAAAAAAAAAAAAGCCGCTTATATGGACATGAGTTGAGTGTGTATTATGGTAATTAATAACTGCAGGCACATTTTTTAGAGATTTTGTGTAAGAACCTCTTCTGCGCACCCATGTATGCAACTTATGTCGAATTACTGGTGAATGAGACCCAGTGAGAGTGTTATGTGTGATGTGATTTTGTACCCCAATCGCATTAGTTCACCTTTCGAGACTCTCGCTCCCTGATAAAATCACGTTTGCGTGAGACCTTGAGGACTGAATAAACCTGCTTGTGACTTCAGGTTGATAACCTTTACCGTGCTCATGTGGGAATGTTTTGATGGTCCTTTGCCTCATACAAATGTGAAATGCATTTTGACTGCGTGGCTTCAGTTCATTGGAGCTTACTAACTTCAGCCTTGCTTTGAGGTCGCAGTTGATAAACGGATGAGGCCTGGTAATATATCCCCCCTCACAGGGGTGAGACCTGCTACTGAAGAATTATATTTTTAGTTTAGCATTTTTAGGGCAGATTGGGTAAAGTCACATCTCAGGCTTGATATGCAATTGATACATTTGTAAGAAACCAAAGGTTAGAGTGTATATTTTTACCCAAATGTGATATACATGATATATACTGGTATATGCTTTGAATTTATTACATGTATTTTAGTGTGAACTTTGAACCAGTACATTTGATATCTCTACTTCTGATTACTCCATACTCAATTTGAGTACAAGTTAAGTACCAATCTATAATTACTAAGTCAACATATTCATAGACATCAAATTTGGAAGCACAAGCCAAGGACTTCCAGAATAAATACTGAGTACAACTGACATTCACAATAAGCTGTTGTCTGTTGCTCAAAGAGACAGTATGTCTAACACTTTATCTATTTCTGCTTCTCTTACAATGCTGTTTACCTGTTTTTCCCTCACTCTTCATCTTCGTCTTTACCTTGACTTTTTTCTCTTCTCTCTCATTCCATTTTCTGACAGAAGAGAATGTTTATGACGAGATCATGCTCGGTAAACATGAAGCCCACTGATCTCCACCTGTCTTTCCTCTTATCCTGTTCATAGCTCTTGTATGATATTCAGTAGATACTGATAGTACATACATAGTTATCTATAGAGAAAAGTATGCTAGTAAAAGCAGCATTGTAGACCAACATATGCACACTTGGCTTTTTGTATAGCTCTGATGTATGTGTTGTCTCTCTCTGGCAGAGTCTATCAAAGAAAGTGAAGAGGAAGGTAAATTCATTAGTGTAGAGCCCTGTACTCTGCACTGTTCCTGCTGGACTCTCTGTAGACTGCTTTAGGTCAGACAGAACCAGTTTGAGACTACAGACCACCAATAGAATGAAGATCCCTGTAGATCCAGTGCAGTAGGTTACTAGGTTTTTGCGAAAAAGGATGGAATGATGGATGAGGTTTGCTGTGCGCTTGTGTGCTTGTGTGTGTGTGTGTGTGTGTGTGTGTGTGTGTGTGTGTGTGTCCAAATGTCCCTACAAAGATGGTGAAACCTACATTTTAGGAAGCCTACCATTATATGAAGCAAAGCAACTTCATAAAGGCATTGACTTTGTTTCATATCTAAAAATGACATACAATCAGGGTTCTGGTTTTAGCAAGGTTAGTCTGTAGTAATTATATTGAGGTAAATTAAGATGCCAGATTGTTTGTCCCTAAACATTGTCAGGTTGAGAGAGAGCGCAGTTAAAGTTAAAAATAAATAAAAATCTATACTGAAAGATTTGCCTATGCTATTTCCCTCTGAAACTATATTTTCTGATTTGATGAACACATTTTTCTTATTAATTCAATGTTGAAAATAGTTTTTTGCTGCTTAATTTTTTTTAGGAAACTGTGAAATCTTAAGTATTCCAAGGTTTTGACCAGTAGTTTATATTTATATTACATAAAATAATAAATAAAAATAATTCTATCTATCTATCTATCTATCTGTCTGTCTGTCTGTCTGTCTGTCTGTCTGTCTGTCTGTCTGTCTGTCTGTCTGTCTGTCTGTCTGTCTGTCTGTATGTATGTGTATATATACATGTGTGTATATTATTTATACATATATACATACAGTGTATATATATATATATATATATATATATATATATATATATATATATATATGTGTATATTATTTATACATACATATATATGTGTGTGTGTGTGTGTGTGTGTGTGTGTGTGTGTGTGTATACATACAGTATATACACATACTATATATATATATATATATATATATATATATATATATATACATACCTACTGTGTGTGTGTGTGTGTGTGTGTATAGATATATATATATATATATATATATATATATATATATATATATATATGTATATATGTATATGTATATGTATGTATGTATATATATATATATATATATATATATATATATATATATATATATGTATATGTGTGTATGTATAGTGTAGTTCTTCACCTGGAATTTAGAATTTGTCTGTTAAATGCTTTTTTTTATTAAAGTGAAATAACACTGAATTTATTGTTGATTATTAACCTCAGGAGCTCATGGTAGGTTTGTCTTGAAAGCTTTATATAGAATCATTCAAAATCAGTTGCTATGTGTGTAAAACAAATGAGATTTTACTTCTGGAACCCAGCTGTTGCACATTATAGCCTGCGTGCTATAACAGCAAAGAAAAATAATTTCAAAGGAAGGGCATGTTATATTACATTTTGATTGAAGATTGAAAATAAGATTCAAATAAGAAAGTATATTTTTTATTTCATTTTGATATGATATTGTATAAGATCTTGTAACTGTGTGTAAATATGGTTATATTTTCTGTTTTGTCCCCGTGCTGTCAAATTCATTTCATTCATTCATTTCATTTTTTCTTTTTTTCTTAATGTCATCAGAAGAATCTCCCTATGTAGACCATTATATAGAGCATGAAATTAAGGAGGAGGATGGCCATGGTTCTGTGGACGATAAAGGTAATCTTACCCTTATAGCTCAGCTGTATTCTCTTAGAAACAGTAGGTAGAGAAGTCTGCTGTAGGTTTAGATTAAAATAGATTTGTGTCTGTTTTTATATCTGTGATAAGTTTTAATGTTTCTATATCTCTTAATGCTGTCCTGCATGATCTTGAATGCATTCTCTGCTCATTTCATTCCATCGACAACAAGGTAATATTAAAATTTGTATCCTTTTTAGCTCAATCAGAATGTCAACGGTGATTGGAATCAATTTGTCGGCACTCAAGAGAGATAAACATGGGCACTGGTCTTATGGGTGTTTAACATGGGCGTTGATGCATGCGATAGTCGTACAGCGTAACGGAAACGTGGCTGTCGCACGCATGATGTTAATATTCCACAAGCATTGGGAGTGTCCCACAGCCATTAATCATGTTTGTGAATGTCTAATCTGGCTGTTATTTGCAGCAATTCCATTTTCATGCCTGTCTTAAAGATTAATAAGTAGAGGTGTACGAGACTAGAGCATGCTGGGAAAACATGAGCTCACACTGATAATCTACTCTGTGACAAAATCATGGCTGGTTCAATCAAAGACCATGTGACTGTATCATTTTAGAGTTCAAAGTCTGTAGGGTAGTTTGAACACGTCTTTACCTAAATGGGAGCGAAACTGTTGAGTTTCTTGGTTCAAAAATGTCAAAAAAGGAAGGGATAAAGGACACTGTGTCCTAGAACAATGGCTGTTTGGAACCGAAAGAAATTGAATTGCTTGCTCGCTATTCAGTAAGTTGGTGCCAAAAGCAAGCAGCATTTTTGTATGAAGCTTCCTTTTAAAGGGCCCCTATTATGCCCCTTTTTACAAGACGTAATATAAGCCTCAGGTGTCCCCAGAATGTGTCTGTGAAGTTTTTGCTCAAAATACCCCACAGATCATTTATTATACTGTTTTGAAAATGCCTATTTTGAGTGGAAGCAGAAACACACTGTTTTTGTGTATCTTTAAATGCAAATGAGCTGCTGTTCCCCGCCCACTTTTTCAGAATAGAGTGGTGCCTTTACCTCAAATACTATGCCCAAAACAAAACATCTGTCCGTTCGGTTTCGATTATCATGTCTATTGTGCTGAAATCATGTGCTTTAAAGCCATATCAGTTTAAACTTCTTATATAAGGTTTTCTGAGCACACATCCGAATACACAAGTTTGTTAAAAACACGCTTAAGTTGCAAAAACACAGTTGGTTATGTCTGCAAAAGAAATTGCATGTTTATATTAGATCTGTGTATTAAGTGACAGCAGCGTAATATACAGTACAATGGGCAGGGCCTGTAAAATGTGATGTCACTATGTACAAATTCTTCAAACGTCTTGTTCTGAGACACTGCTTTTGATTTATGGGGATGAAAAAAAAGTGGGGTTGGATTTTTATCATTATAGAGTGGTTGTGTGCACAAACTGCCAACACACATTTATGTTCAAACACCATGTAGAAGTGAATTTTGCATAATAGGAGCTCTTTAAAGAAAACTGTACACTGACCGTACTTTACAAAATTTGGTACTTTGAAACAAATTTGTTATAATTATAAAGAAACAGCAAGTAGCACATTGAATTAAACATGACATTTTGAAGTAGAACGACTGAAATAGTATTTCCTTGGAAAACATACTCCAATAATCTTTTATTTACAAATGAGAAAATTTAATAAATAATTTTTACAGTGTATATCTTTGGTGCTGGTAAATTATGGCTTTGTATTTCAAGGAATGCATGAACTTATAAAAGGTATTGAGTCCAATAATACCAAACGCAAAAATGTAATATAATGTTTATGTCTGTAGTTACAGAATTAACATTTTTTAAATGTATTTAAATAATTATTCACTTCTAACATTCTGTAACATACTTAGTTTTATACTTTTAGCTCCAAAACTGCATGCACATGAATGTGATGTATTATAGGCAGTGAGGGATACACCTGTTCCGCCTGAAGAAATGGATCAGATGGAGCAGACAGGACCGTTTGCAGACTTTGGATTTGGACGCACCTTAATGCATTCCTGCTTATGCAAACGGTCTGGCTGATTAGTCAACATAACATGGGATTCGTAACCCATTTTACTTCCATAATATGATGTAATTCAAATGCAACAGGAAGTTCAATGGGTAAAAATGTAGGTTAACTTGATTTTTATCTATTGGGAATTGATTGGATTGTCACTGTGACTGGTGAGCAGGGAAGGTTCTTACAAGGCTCTTCTAAGATTATTGATTAATTATTATTGAGAAAAAGACAAACATTTGATCTTTAGTATTAGCTGATAAATCATTCACCATAGGACCAAAAACCTAAATATTGATTTCATGACTTTAATGATTGTCTTTACCCACATTAAGCATTCAAATAAATTCAAATAAAAAAGGCATTCATAGATGGGCACCAGTGTTTGATTAGATCCTCTAACATTTCCTGGTATGTTTGTCCACCTCATTAAAGATTTCCCATCGACCAACAGTAAAACCGCAATTCTTTTAAAGTTAAAGAAATCAATTAACTTTAATTGTGCTTCTCCACTAGTTCTGAGGCGGTTTTACCGTGTGGCCGGTTTCCCCCAGCAGAGCTCTATTACTTTTCAAAGCAGCTTAGTAGAATTGGAATTTGAAGAGGCCACTAGTTCCTAGTATTTGTCGAGAAGTTTGTGTTGCTGTGCTTAAAGTGAACATTTGTAAACAGCCACTTGTCCTGGTGGCCCACGGGCAGGGTCTAGCGCTTTCAGTACCAAGAGCACGACCTCTTGCTTTTCACGGTAGATATGTAACTGCACCGAACTAAATTATAAACTAAACACTTTTGTTTTTGCCCCCATTTTTCATGAGCTGAACTCAAAGATCTAAGACTTTTTCTATGTACACAAAAGGCCTATTTCTCTCAAATATTGTTCACAAATCTGTCTAAATCTCATGTTAGTGAGCACTTCTCCTTTACGAGATAATCGATCCAGCTGATTAGACAGCATGATTATTGCACAGGTGTGCCTTAGGCTGGCCACAATAAAAGGCCACTCTAAAATGTGCAGTTTTATCACACAGCACAATGCCACAGATGTCGCAAATTTTGAGGGAGTGTGCAATTGGCATGCTGAATGCAGGAATGTCCACCAGAGCTGTTGCCCGTGAATTGAATGTTCATTTCTCTACCATAAGCCGTCTCCTAAGGCGTTTCAGAGAATTTGGCAGTACGTGTAACCGCACCAGCCCAGGACCTCCACATCCAGCATCTTCACCTCCAAGATCGTCTGAGACCAGCCACCTGGACAGCTGCTGCAAAAATCGGTTTGCATAACCAAAGAATTTCTGCACAAACTGTCAGAAACTGTCTCAGGGAAGCTCATCTGCATACTAGTCGTCCTCCTCGGGGTTGACCTGACTGCAGTTCATCGTCGTAACCAACTTGAGTGTGCAAATTCTCACAATCGATGGCGTCTGGCACTTTGGAGAGGTGTTCTCTTCACGGATGAATCCCGGTTTTCACTGTACAGGGCAGATGGCAGAATGGCGTGTATGGCGTGGGTGAGCGGTTTGCTGATGTCAACGTTGTGGATCGAGTAGCCCGTGGTGGCGGTGGGGTTATGGAATGGGCAGGCGTATGTTATGGACAACAAACACAGGTGCATTTTATTGATGGCTTTTTGAATGCACAGAGATACCGTGACGAGATCCTGAGGCCCATTGTTGTGCCATTCATCCACGACCATCACCTCATGTTGCAGCATGATAATGCACGGCCCCATGTTGCAAGGATATGTACACAATTCCTGGAAGCTGAAAACATCCCCGTTCTTGCATGGCCAGCATACTCACCGGACATGTCACCTATTGAGCATGTTTGTGATGCTCTGGATCGGCGTATACGACAGCATGTTCCAGTTCTTGCCAATATCCAGCAACTTCGCACAGCCATTGAAGAGAAGTAGACCAACATTCCGCAGGCTACAACCTGATCAACTCTATGCGAAGGAGATGTGTTGCACTGCGTGAGGCAAATGGTGATCACACCAGATACTGACTGGTTTTCGGACCTCCCAATAGAGTAAAACTGCACATTTTAGAGTGGCCTTTTATTGTGACCAGCCTAAGGCACACCTGTGCAATAATCATGCTGTCTAATCAGCATCTTGATATGCCACACCTGTGAGGTGGATGGATTGTCTCGGCAAGGGAGAAGTGCTCACTAACACAGATTTAGACAGATTTGTGAACAATATTTGAGAGAAATAGGCCTTTTGTGTACATAGAAAAAGTCTTAGATCTTTGAGTTCAGCTCATGAAAAATGGGGGCAAAAACAAAAGTGTTGCGTTTATATTTTTGTTCAGTGTATGTCGAAGGCAGCTGTAGTTATTCTGGAAAAAAGAGCACATCTGCCTGTCTCTTAGCAACAGGTGTCTGTGCTTCAGTATGGTATGTGCGCTTGCCAAATGATGTGACATTTCACTGTCAAAGTTAAACACTCGGTGATATTAAAATATTTGTGTTTGGTCGGACTCTGCCAAGTCGTATGGTGTAGACACAGTGACCTAAATAAATACCCACAATGCACTGACGCTCTGGGTGATGCATGTTCGACACGGTGTAATCGCTCTCAAATGTGCCAGATATATAAAATATTATTTCCCATGCAACGTATTCAGAAAAATATGACCCAGTTCTGCATCCAAAAGTAGTCAGGAAACGATTCCGCCATCTGAAATGCGATTTAAAGTGTGCATAAATACAGATGTTTGTAAGTCAGAGTAGCCTTAATTTATGTTTTGCAAGGTCATGTCGCAGATGATGCTCAAATCATGCGGCGGTTTTGGATTTATGTTTGTCCGTGTGCGTTTTTTGTAGATGTTTTATGGCGTTTGTCAGCGTAATGAATGGCGGTTTTGATGTAGGTTCGCATTGTCCCATTGCAGCTGTAGGGAGCCCATCTCATCAACCCGCTTATGGCCGTAAGAAGCTTTCTGCTGACTCATGCCTGTGTATCATAGGGTCTGTGCATTTGTGCTGACTCACTCACAACTTTTATTAAGGTGACAGAGTAGAACATATGTTGCTTTATGGTGTAAATACATTGAGTCTGAAAGCTTTAGGATACACACTATTTGCCTGATAGTGCAGCTTCACAAGGTATTAACTTAGATTTGAAAACATATATGACGATATATATTTATATTTAGTCATTTAGCAGACGCTTTTATCCAAAGCGACTTACAAATGAGGACAACAGAAGCAATCAATTGTAGTATTAAAACAACTAAAAACAGATAAAAAGCTAAAACTTTTTAAATACTATATATACACATTTTAAAACTAAAGAAATAAAAATGACAAATGTATACAACAAAATTTCAAAACTTAACTACTATTAAAGCAGAAAATGTGTGCGCTCAGGAAAAACAAAACAAAACAGAAATTCTCAGGTGTGTATAACAAAAAGAAGAAAGTGTTTAGTCCAATAGGTAGCTGAATTTGTCCGCACTCTGCAAAAAAAACTGACCTTGGTTATTTCATTTCCATTTAGTTTGTTGAAGTATTAAATAACTCAGATTAAATAAAACTAAAACTTAATAAAAAACCTATACAGACATAATAAATTCAGACATAATTTAACTAAAATTAAAATAGATAACAAATACAAACAACAGTAGTTTATCAGTAATCCTAAAAAACAACAACTTACTTACACATAGTTAGAAATGGTTATAAAAACTGAAACAGAAGTGAAACAAGTAGTTGGAAAGAGGAGAAATAAAAAGCGATAATTATATCCTTTGCCGGTGTCGAAGATCTTTACACTCTTCGGTCTTCACACGAGAAGACCGTCACGCGACGGCTGCCGCAGTAAACTAAGCTTTTTTATACCTGTCTAACAAAATACTAATTGAATTCAGCTGGACACACTTTCCTTATTTGCAGACACTGACAAAATGCGCGATACAGAACGAGACCAAACGCAATATCAGCACGTCTCCACACAGTAAATAATGATGTAAAATGATACATGCATGTATAAATGCATATAAATGTTTAGACGCGTTAAATTGATCAAATATTACAGTAAAGATATTTATATTGTTACTGATAAAAAGTTTCAGTAAGACTATTCACTACTAAGAGTTTTCCCTCAATAAATTCCTAATTTTCTGCTTATTCATAGTTAGTAAGGTCGTTGTTAAGTTTAGGTATATGGGGCAGGATTAAGGGATCTAGAATATGGTCATGGAGTATAAGGCATTAATATGTGCCTAGTAAGTACTAATAAACAGCCAGTATGCTAGTAATATGCATGCTAATAAGCAACTAGTTAATAGTGAAAATTGGTCCTTAAAATAAAGTATTACCAAAGCACAACATTAATAATAATAAAAATGTTTCTTAAGATGAAAATCAGCTTATTTGAATGATTTCTGAAGGATCATGTGACAGTGAAGACTGAAGTAATAATGCTGAAAATTCAGCTTTGGATCACAGAGATAAATTACCTTTTTAAAATATATTAAAGATAACACAGATATTTTAAATTGTAATATTATTTCAAATTATTGCTGTTTTTATTGTATTTTAGATCAAATGCAGCCTTTGTGAGCATACAAGAATTATTTCCAAAACATTTAAAAAATATATAGATATGTATATAGAAAAATTAATTCATTAATTTCTCTGTATGCCTTATTCTCTGTTTATCAAAACAGCAAGCTCTAATCTGATTGGCTGGCTTTGTGTAATTTCTGAATATACACAGTTTCATCCATCTGACTTTGTTTGAGACACTTAGTAGCAAGTAAACAAGATATCTTTAAGTGCACCCGGAAACTCTGCTTTGTATTTGAAACTGTGATTTGATTACATCATGGAAATGTCCGCCTGCCATCTAAGTGGGTGATTCTTGGCCAGAATAAGCTGCACTGTGAACTGCATTTATTGCTGATGATCAAAAGTCTGGCTATGAGAGTTATTGTAAGTGACTGCTTGGTAGTTATCTCTGAAAATAATTTCAAATGTCACTTTTTATATCTGAGAGACTAATCAGCGCTGGTGTTTGTACTCGTGTTGTGTCTGCTTATAATGAGTCAATGTTTTGCTTACATCAGCTTGCGCTTGTTTGTATGCGATATCTTTGATCCCAAGGTTAATGCGCCACTCGGTGCATTTTGACTTTTCTGTCACAGCTGACCACCTGTATTCTCTCTGTCACCTTTACCTTGCCCCAAACTTTTGACCCACCCCCACACCACCTGTCACATACATACACACACACACACACACACCTGGGCTAACACACAATAGCCTTCTGCTTGTGGCATGTTGTATATGCACTCTTGTCTTTCTCTCTTAACCATGATTCACTCACACTTTGAGGGTGTTTAATTAGAGGGTGTATCTTGTGAACAGCATCTTGTGATGTTTTTTTAAAGAGGCCTTTATTTAAAGAAATCTTAAACAATTTTTTTTCTTGCTTTTTGGGAATATAAGCATTCAATTTAGCATGTAGACAAACATTACTATTCACAACGCAAAGCCAAAAACCCCCCAAAAAAACAGTTCATTCTGAATCTTCATGCTTGTGACACCAAGCATGAAGGCAGAGGTGGGACAGAGAGGGGCTTCCTCTGTCACTGCTGCTCCTGACTGCAGACTTCCACCTCCACCACAGCAACAATCCTGACAGTGAAGGAGTCCCTCCATAAACAAACTGCTGTTTGCTGATCTGAACCTGGGGAAGCCGTGCTGACAGTGAATGTGAATGAGAAATAATTCACCCAAAAATTACGAATAATTCACTCAAATAATTCACCTTGGAGCTCACACTTCTGAAAATGTTGAAGCAAATTTTCAAATAGACAATATCTTTAATAACAAACTGTATGTTTGAAGTCTAAACAACTACATTCTTGCCTTAAAAAAAACTACATTCCGTGACACAGAAACAGTATTATTTATAAAATTATAGTGTATTTGAGCATCAGCCATGACACTCGCAATTACTCGACACTGGGAAATACTGCAAGCAGAGTGAAACAAACAATGAAAACCGAGTTCTGTTATCACTAGAATAATGCACCGCTGGAAATGGCTCTCAGCCAATCAGATTCGGGGACCAGAAAAAACAGTGTGTGTGTATATATATATATATATATATATATATATATATATATATATATATATATATATATATATATATAATTTTTGGTGTTTTTGATCTTTTACACACAATTTTTGTGAATATGTGTTTGATATAAAAAGATAACAGCTAACAGGTTTGAAGAAACATGAGTGTGAATATATAAGGATTTTAAATTTTTTGGGTGAATTATTTGTGGGATAGGATAGGGTCCAATTTAATTTGGATCCAAGCCCAAAAACTCCCACACCTAGATATGCCAATACTTGTTAATGCAACAACAGTCATGAAAAATCGTCAGTCTCACACATAACTCTCCCAGCGAAGAAGTGTTTTTCACCTCACATCGCTCATCAAAGGTGAACTTGGCAATCTTTCTCTCTGATTAAATTCATTAAGCAGTCACACAGTGTTAACAAAATCACTAATGCAGGAGAATACAGGGGGAGGGGTGATGGACTGAGACCATTTCCATGGGTCTATTGTACCTGTCGGCCTGCTGTCAGAGAGAAATGCTTTAACTGTGCGTTTAATCTTCTCTAACTACTTTTATCTGGTGCTTTGAGAGAGACTGAGTGAGGTAAGAGAGTGAAGCTAGAGGAAAAAGTGGCTGCATTAATGGCCGCTAATGGTGTTCTGGGTCTAACTGTTTTAAATATTGGCTTTAAATAAGATTGGTGTTCTCTGTATGTTGATGGGAGAAGGGAAGTGTGCTGTTGTCTGCTGCAATCAGTGGTGCTTGTTGAGCCAGACGGACTGATTGTTCTTTACTAATCATTGTGAATGATGTAAGTTTACACTATTATAATAATCAAACTTTGATACAGTTTCACATTGGTAAACTGAGTCTAGCTATAATCTAGCTATAGATATTTTACATTAGATAATCGTATTACATATATACAGTATGTATATATGTATATATATATATATATATATATATATAAATAAATTAAAATTAAAAATATTTCTGTTGTATTTAATGTACACATTTTTTATGATGTCATTCTAATTGCCATCCACTGTTCATTCGGTCAGAAATCTTTATGATTAACTCTTTCCCTACCATTTATGGAATTTTCTGGCTTTCTGTGTTTTCACTGGTGTATGGTAGGAGGCACTTACCATCTTCTGAAAGAGTAGTGAAAGTCTGGGTCAAAACACAAGCTCAATTTAAGGTAAGAAAATTAGATGAGGATTAAGATTAAGGTAAGAAAAGATGAGGAATATTTAGCATAGCAATTATTGCCTTCAGTTAGCCTAATTGATCTAATTTAAAACCAGCCTTGATTATGGTTCATATTCATTGAAGGAAATAATATGCAAGTAATTGCTTTTATATGCTATGATTTAATAACAAATACATAATTTGAATAAACAAATATGATTTTTTTTTTATTGCTAGATTTATTTACGACCATCTTGTTCTATTCATAATCACTAGTCCCGCTGCTTTAATTAGCATCTTAAAGCAATCAGCCTGAGCTTTATGACAATCAATATAATTTTTACAAGAATGTTTTACCAGAAATCTGTTTAATCTTGAATCTTATATCATATGCAAAACAGTCTGAGGTTTGTGACAAATCAAACTTGTGAAAATCTAGCCTCTGCTTCGGGTGGTTCTTGGCCTCCACGGCGTGCATTAAAATCGTTTAATGTACAGCTATCTGTGCATTATCCCTAACATATTGCATGTTCAGATATTAATAAAACGAAATATTCTGGGTGCCATTTAACTTTTGGGAAAATTATCAAAAATGCTCGTGGTGGCTGGAAACTTTTTAAAAATCACTGGCTGGGAAATATATAATCTAATATTGATATATTTGAAAAATATAAGTAGCTTTCATTTAGTTTTTGTTGTTAGTAATTTAGTTTGTTAAATGCTTTAAAAGTATTATTCATTGTGATTTTATTTTAGCTATTGCATTAACTAATATTAACACACAGAACCTTACTGTAAAGTGTTACCACTACTTTAAATGATAGTTTCAAAATAAGTAAAATCCTGTAATGCGTGGCCTTGCTTTTTTTAAACTTGTGATCTGACAATCTAATGATGAACAGTGTGATTTACAGTGCATGTTTACTCATTAGTTTTACAGAGCGGCAGTGACCAGACAAGAATGTTGTGCTACAGCGAGCAGTCAGATACGGGAGCTTTTTCTTCATTAGGACATCACTATGATGATTGCAGACATAACCAGATTGTTCAAAACATGTCCATCAGGATCTAATACTGCCCTGCGCAGCACATCGCTCTCTTTCTCCAGCCAACCCAGAGCCACTCAGAAAACCGTCCTGCTTCCGACACACTGCAATTTGCTCTAAAAGCTGGAAACAAAAAGCAGATCGCCTAAATCCCCTCCACGGGATTTCTGTCATTTACTTCGGAGAAAAAATCCTGTCGCTCCGTCTGCCGGTGCACATGCTGTCCGCTCCCCTTCCCAGTCTTTGCACTATGGCAATTAGGTTTACGAGAAACACGCTGTTACACGTCTGTATGTTTACATTTACGTGTCCAACTGTGCAGCCATCATGACAGTTTAGGCACTTAAGTACGAGATGCCGTGATTCAGTTCAGGTTCTTACGGAGTCGTAGATTGTAAACACATAGCCAGCGTGTGTGTGGTTGAGTCAGAGGCTGAGAATAGTAAGCTCAGAATTCCCGGAGTGTGTCCATATGGCTTATATTGGAAAAGAGTGGACTCACGCACAGGTGACGGGTCCGACTGTGATTAGAACAAAGGTTGGATTGAACCCGGTGTAGAAATGCTTTGATAGGCCTCACTGTGAAACAGAGCAGCGCCTGACTCATCAATGAAGAAAGCTGCCCAGGATTAGTGAGAGAACAAATTACACATAACAAGATCGACCCAATATAGAGAAACAGGTCAAGATGGGAGGGAGGAAGAGGGAAAAACAAAAGGCGGGTTTGTTTGTTTCTGGCTGTGTTAGTTCATTAGCACACTAGTGGGGGAGAGGGCAGCTCTCTGGGCATGTAGCATGCCTGCAGACCTGATGAAGGGCATCTTTTATATGAGCCAAATAAACACTGCATTTCCTTTGTGTGTAATAGAACATCCAAATACATAAACATACTGAATAAACAGAACGAGAACCTGTCTTACAAATGATCATTATGAAGTCTATTTAATGTGTTTCTGAATTAGTTACTACCCTATTACCTCATCATATCCAAATATGTAGGTATTTATAAATAAACTAGTAATATTATATAGCAGATAAATTACTTTTATTCAGCAAGGATCCATTAAATTGATCAAAATCAAAATGTTCTGTTCCAAACAAATGCTCTTCTTTTGAACTTTCTATTCATCAAATGATCATCAAAATATTTAAATTATATTAAAGCTGCAGTCCGTAACTTTTTTTTGGTTGAAAATTATCCGAAATCAATATTTGAGCAAGTACATAACCAGCCAGTGTTCAAAACTATCGCCTTACTTTAGCCCGATTCACAACGGTTAGCTTATAATAATATTTTCTAATTTGAGTGGTACTGGTAGGTTTTCGTGGGAAATTCGAGCATAGCACGGCGTCATTACGTCACGTCTGTAAACATAAAGAAGTTGACCAGGCTAGTAGGCTATATCACACGTGAGGATCCTGCTGGTGGTGCATCGTTTATAGCCTTTTCTCACAGCAGCTAGAATAATTAAATGTATCATTTTGATGGCGGATTGTGATCCAGAAAGGATTATGTGTTTATGAAACACATGTGAATGAAATTTTATTATATTCCAGTTTTAATTGCTTCTGATTACAGATAGCCTGGGATTACACTAGATTTGTATTTTAAAGAAAACCAGTTCGAAGGAAGCATAGTTTGCTTTGTGGGTTAAAAGAATGTATTAATATGTAATTCGAATGGCATGACAATTAGATTAGACTGTACAGAAATTGAAATCTACATGCTAATATACACTATACTCAGTCACGCAATGCTGCTGATGTTGTTAAAATTAATAATTTGAGAATGAAGTATAACAGTAATAATAATTTGATGTGATATGAGCTAACCGATCTTTAGATTTAATCACCATTGGTAGCGCGATTTATAGCAATGCTTTTTTCCTCAGTTGGTCAGAACAAACGTGGCAGACTTGTTACTTGTTCAGATGGCAATATACGGTGAATATTCTTATTTGGGTCATATTTCCAAGACAGGCTAGAATCTGTGATTGCGAAGTACAGTAAACATCCACACCGGTGCGGTGATTGACAGCTACACATTCACCTCAAAACATTAGATTCATCCACGCTGAAGCCGTGCCGACTCACAACACCACGCAAGCAAGATAATTCTGCAAAAAGCTGCAATTCAGGTTTTCAAACAGAGATGGCGACATAGAGGCAAAACTTACGGACTGCAGCTTTAAATATAAAAATGTATAGTGTTACAAAATGTACTGTTTCAAATAAATGTTCTTTTGAATTTCTATTCATCAAATGATCATCAAAATGTGTCATTGTTTCCACAAAAATATTAAGCAGAACAAGTGTTTTCAGTATTGATGATAATAATAATCAAATCAGTATATTAGAATGATTTCTGAAGGATCATGTGACACTGAAGACTAGAGTATGCTGGAAATCCAGCTTTGCTTCACAGGAATATATTACATTTTCCAATGTATCCCTAAAAAAAACATTTATTTTAAATTGTAAAAATGTGTCTCATTATTACTGTTTTTACTGTATTATTGACCAAATATAAATTATTATTATTATTATTTTTACAAGTTTGATTTGTGACCTCAGGCTGTTTTGCATATGTTATAAGATTCAAGATTAAACAGATTTCTGGTAAAACATTCTTGTAAATGATATTGCTTGTCATAAAGCTCAGCCTGATTGCTTTAAGCTGCTAATTAAAGCAGGGGAAATCATGATCGTGATTAGAACAAGATGGTCATAAATAAACCTAGCAATGAAAAAAATTAAAGTATTTGTGAATTCAAATTATGTATTTGTTATTAAATCATTGCATATAGAAGCAATCATTTGCATATTGCATATTTTTCCTTCAATGAATATAAACCATAATCAAGGCTGGTTTTAAATTAGATCAATTAACTGAAGGCAATAATTGCTATGCTAAATATTCCTCATCTTACCATAAATTGAGCTTGTGTTAAACAGACATATTAAATAATTACAGTGCCGTGTTCATCATTTACAGTAGGTTTGCCAGCCTGTATGTTTCTGATGAGATCAGCTATAGTTGCTTCAGACTATTACTTCAGAGACTACTATTAACAATTTTAATAGTAATTTGTTTAAGTCTTTGTGTCAATATGTTGAAGATAAGCTAAGTAGTAAACATGATGAACTGATGTCACACTGAAGCAGTTGAATGAGCTGCATCTTTTTTTTTTTTTTCTCTAGTTATGCAATATTTTATTAGCTAGAGGCTGCTCTTTTTTGGGTATAATCTCCTTGTCTAGTAATCATAAATAACTGGGGAATTCATTGGTCAAAAGTGATGGGAACTCCGTCTATAACCTCATAACACACTCCAGCTCTACACTCCGGCTTCAGAATTTTGTGTAGAACATAATCATTGGTAGCATTAATAATCATGACCACCCTGCGGCGATGTGCCTGTAGCTCTGAACCTTTTACATTCTTCAAAATGAGAACAATGTTTAAGAGGGACAGTTGTAAATGTGTTTTAAGAGTGGCTTTGGGATATGCTGTTGTCCTGGGTTGCTTTTTTGAGGCTCGTGGGCTTTGTGCTTCGTTTTAAATAGCAGAACATTCCTCAAAACAGTTTTCTCGCTGCATGTCCATTAGAGAGTGCCTCACAAAAGAACTTTCCCAGCTGCTCTTTGCTCTTACATGCTTTCTTCTCTCGCGTTCCATGTGTTTTGCGGCCTCCCTCCGGCTTCAGCAAACCCATTGCTTTGATATGCAGCTCATCTGTTCGCTTTTTAAGAGCTGTGTGTCTCTCGTTTTTCTCACAATCTTCTCTCTCACCTTCTCTCGCCCTCTCTTTCTGATTTCTAACAATCTACGTGAATCCAGCATCTAAGCGTAATTGCTCTGGAGTGAATGTGGTGGAGACGCAAGCTGAAGAATAATGCTGAGTGCTTAGAGGCACTGCAAGGAGACTCGTAATTATGACCAGAACTGATGTGGACAGATAGACTCTCTCTCTTTCTCGTCCTCCCTGTCACTGTCTGTTTCTCCAAACCATCTTTAAAAACTTGATTTGTGATTTCTGCATGCGGTTAGGCTGATGTGCATATTCTAATTGTTTGTTTGTTTTTTTTCTGAACTAGATAAAGTGCATGTAGTCAGTACTGGTGCTTGTTAAGACAAATCACTATTACTGTACAGTAGCTTTAGGATATGTGCTTTTTAGAATTTTGTTTTATATTTAACACATATTTAACTAAAAACAAGTTGGGGATAGAAGTTCAGTCCCCATTGGGTTGTACTGTTGTGTAGTGTTGGGGAAAAAAACTCGGCTGCTGAAAATTCATCTTTATTATCTCAGGAATAAATTACAATTTTAAAATATATTCAAATAGAACAGTGTTATTTTATATTTTAAAAGTGTTTCACAATATTACAGTTTTTACTGTTTGTTTGTTTTCTTTTCAAATAAATGCAGCCTTGGTGAGCATAAAAGACTTCTTGCAAAAACAGAAAAAATTGTATTGACCCCTGGTCAAATTAGAAAAGTTCATAAAATTGATTTCATAAATGTGAGTATCTTGTAGATACATTTTGGAAGTAGCTTTCCTCCCAACACTGATCTAAATATTTCTCATCCAGTGCATTAGTCGTGTGCTTATCAATGGCGCCCAACAGCCCAGCAGCTGCTGTTCACATCTCCCATCATTCCCTTTGTTGAGCTGTGTGTGTGTGTGTGTGTGTGTGAAGGAGAGATTAAGGTGGTGACATGAAGTTTGGGCATGCAGCGAGACTCTGAGGTTGGAGTCATAAAACTTCCAAGCCAAGCTATTTCGGGCTGCACCCCTGGGGCTCGAGAGAGATGGAGAGAAAAGGTGAATGCTGTAAAAATAGAATGAAAGAAAGCCAGAAGGAAAGAGATGAAAAGAAGAGGGATTCCTGGGCATCCAAATCACTATTTCAGTCCTATAGTGCCTTTAGACTGTTGATGATATCATTGAGAAACACTATCATTCACTCTCTCTCTCTCTCTCTCTCTCTCTCTCTTTTCATTGAGGGTTCAGCATACCAATGAGTACAGAACTGCACCACTGCACTTCTCCTCTGTGGAGTCGTGACTCTCTCTCATCTCTGATGTTCACTCTTTACCTCAGTGACACTCGCTTCTCTGCCTTCTGCTTAAACTCACATCCTTTCTTCTTTTTAAACAATTACAGAGAATCTTTTTGCCATTTTCCTTATTGTTTCTTCTCTTCACCTTTGTCATCTCTTTTGTCTCTTCTCACCTGCTCTAATTTTGTCTCTTCTCTTAAATACTAAATTCTGACATTTTTCTTATAATTGTGAGATATAAACTTGCAATTCTGAGTTATAAAGTCAGAATGGTAAGATATAAGCTCGCAGTTCTTTTTCTCAGAATTGCGTGATAAAAACTAGCATTTGCATATTATAAACTCACAATTCTAAAAACATTAATTGATACTGTATCAGTCTTTTTCCCCCTCAGAATTGGATTTTTATTATTCACATTTGCTAGTTCATATCTCACAATTCTGAGAAAAAAGTCTGAATTGCAAATATTTATCTCTCTATATTTATCTATTTATCTATATCTATTTATACTTTATTTCTCACAATTGTGAGTTTATATCCCATTATTCTGACTTTGCAACTCACAATTACGACTTTATGCTATGCAATTCTGAAAAAAAAGTCAGAATTGCGAGATTATATCACAATTCTGACTTTATAACTCGCGATTGTAAGAAAAACAGTTGGAATTGTGAGATAAAAACTCTCAATTACCTTTTTTTTCAGTGGCGGAAACAGGCTTCCAGGTTTCTCATCTCATCCCATTCTTTATTTCTTTTTTTTTTTTTATCTTGTCTCATTTTGTTTCATTTCTCATCTTCTCATCTCTACTCATTTTTTATTGTATCTCTATTCTGTTGTTGTCTTGTCTTATCTCATCCTACGTTCTTCTCTTCTCTTCTCTTCTCTTCTCTTCTCTTCTCTTCTCTCACAGTCTCACACCAATGAGTTTAATTTCTTCTTTCTGTTCTGCTCTTTTCTAATTTCGCTGAACTTCAGTTCCCATAATTCCCTGCGAGACGGGCTCTGATATCACAGAGAGTTATCATCAGGCAGTGTATGGCATGTGGGCTTGTAGATCAGCAGATTAATTTCATAAGAGCCCAGCAGTGGTGTATGTGAGACGGGCTGTCTTGGTTATTGAATAAAGCACTGAGCTGTAATGCACCGCACACATATTGTACCACCAGAGTCAGCATTCTGCTGCCCACCACTGTAACTACACAACACACACACTCTTCACCCGGCCCACTTCCTGTTAGCTTTTAATTATGATTGCATGCAAATGAGATTATTACATACACCAGTACTCTCACTGCCAGAGGCTGCAGATCTGCTAGATCACAGTTCATATGTGCTGTACAGACATGACCGATCAATAACCCTGTGGACTGCAGTCACATGTACCGCCAGCTACATTTGAAAAAGCAAAAAAATGTTAACGAGTATCCGTACCGTTATTGACACAGCAAATCCAATTATCTCTGGCAAACCATTAAATCAGCAGGAAACTTTCCCTAAACAAAGTGTCCTCGGGCGATGCTGGAAAATGCCCACCATTGCATTCACAGCCAAATGAGGCCAATAGTCTTTAATTATCACAATCTGGAAAACAGATATTCTAGTGTTATAATCAAACAACTGGCTGTATATGTGAGGAAGTGTCTTTGGACCTTCTGTCCTCAGGGTTGGTGATGTATTATGCATGCAAATATTATAAACAATCAATCACCCACAAATTCTCAGTAGTGTGCAGACGAGATATAATGATCACTGAAAGGATAATCACCTATGGAAAAGATATAGCCAAGAACACTAATTTGAGATGCACAATCAGCATAGCCGTAAACAATTTGGCAGTTGCAAGAGACTCAGTGCAGCTTTGCATTTCTAAGACGATGTAGTCTATTCAGAGCTGAACGGCCCAAATACTGTATACTAAAATGATCACTTTCAAAGATGGAGCAGTATCAAAAGTTTCAAGATTTTTCAGGGTTGTGAAAATAAATGAAAGGGAGCTGTTTACTTAGACAGACAGGTAGATCTTTATCCTTCAGCTGTCTATTGTTCATTTGTTTGTTCTATCATTGTGTTTTATAAAAGGTCCAGAATTAACTCACAAGTGCATAATTTTTTTCCCTAATACATAGTGTCTGTAACATTTTTGTGAACTAAAGGCAATAGTACGTCTAAAAAACAAATTCTTACTCATGTTGTTCCAAACCTGTATGAATTTCTTTGTCCAGTGGAAAATAAAAGATATTTTGAAAGTCAGTTGACTTTAAGTGAATTATCCCTTAAATATAGAATTCAGTTGATTCAGCATCTTTGAAAGCTGCTCATCCTGCTCATCAGATTTCAGAATCAAAATTTCCCATCATTAAATCAAAAGTTCAAATAGTTTCTGTTGAGCTGAACTATGTTGCTTTAGTAATGTAACTACAAAGCACTCTTGAATTAAACTGGAAGAGAAACCATCAGTAAGCACCCTTTTTTATCAGTCTGAGACGAGTGTGTGTGTGTTGCGGTAGAACACTTCAGGCATTTTTCTTTCATTAACCTGACGGACAATCAGCCGGAAAGCCTTGCACTGAATATCAAATATCTCTGATAATTCGGCGGCTCTCCCAGCAGGTGTGTGAGTTCTGTCTGCTGATCAGATGTTATCACACTAACTGCACGATATAGCAGTCTGTGCACGAGAGAGAAAGTTTTACCTGTATTTAAAGCTGCGTCTTTCAGAAAACTTGGCACGGATGAAGATGATGACGTTTATGTGGATGATGGTGGAGATGACGATTGTAACAACAGAAGCATCTTTATAAAGGACTCCTTTGATTCTGACGTGACTGAAGTGAGCACAAGTCATCTGATATTTCAGTAGCTCAGAGCATCGCTGAGGCTTTTATGGAGTCATGTTTTCAGCTTATTGCTTTCTTTAAGTGTTTCTGTTTAAATGGCTTTTTGATAAAAGCGCAGGTCAAAGCCCTCTCAAACACACACACACACACCGGTAATGGGACTTGAGGGACTGGAAAACTGGGCTTTCTCTAGGATTTTTACACACGTTTACTCCATTTTGCATTCACGCAGATCTCACTTCGCATTCATACTGATGTCATCTCCATTTATATTTACCCAGTGCTGACTTTTTCCCACTTTTTTGTTGTTTTGTTTTTAAAGGAATAGTTCACCCAAAAATGCATGTATCCTAAAAATGTACTTACCAACAGGTAATGTAGATGATTTTGTTTCTTCATTGGAGCAGATTTGCAGAAATTTAGCATTACATCACTTGCTCATCAGTGATCCTCTGCAGTGAATGGGTGCCGTCAGAATGAGAGCTGAGAAAGTGTCTGTAATAAATTCATCATGAAGATGTTTTTTGCTTCAGACCATTGCTTCTGGTTCAACTTCAAGTTCTCTATCCATATCTAGTAAAAAAGTCATCTCATCTGAATCGGGAGAGAAATATGCACATAATAATCAATATTTACATATGAAAACAGTTCAAAAGTGTTCTAAACAAATATATCAGTGGATTTTGATGTGAAAGGACAAAAGGGATTGACTTTTTCACTGGAATTGTTTGGATTCATATTTTGGCCAGAAGTAAGAGTTAATACACCTCAATAGAGTAGTTTCTTACAAACATTTCGCTTCATTAGGCATTAACTGATGGACTGGAGTCGTGTGGATTGTTGCAATGTTTTTGTCAGCTGTTTTAACTCTCCCATTCACTGCAGAGGATCCATTGGTGAGCAAGTGATGCAATGCTAAATTTCTCCAAATCTGTTCTGATGAAGAAACAAATTCATGTTGGATGGCCTGAGAGTGAGTAACTTTTCAGCAAACTGTCATTTTGGGTAAACTATTCTTTTAATGCAAGATTTAAATGGTCAATATTATTTTATTGATTAATTTTAGACTAAAATTGGATCTAATATTAGTCAAATTAACATTTCAGTTAATAAAACTGCAGAGTTAAACCAAAAATCTCAACATTTCAGCACAAATAGGTCAATCACATTAATTATATTTGAATCATTTGAAAAGAATATTCTTTCAAAATTGTTCTTGTTCAAAAACAGTTACATTGCGATAGTATTTTTTTAAATACAATTATTGGATTATTATTTTTGACAAAATCAAAAATACCCTCGGTTTTCAAATTGCATCACTTAGTCACATTCATGTCACTAAGTGACTGTATTCATTTAATGCTCCATTTGCACTTTGCATGTTTCAAACAGGCAGCCTCTTGTTAGTCATCCTATGAATGAAAAGCGTAGAAACATTCCAGCCCACCTTTTTTCCTCCAGTCCTGTAATTACATTAATTCATAAGAGCATTTCTTGTTTTTACGGTCCTTGTTTACACTCTGTCAGCTTGTCTGGGTTTGACGTTTTTGCTGCTTCTTTTAGTGTTAATTCCAGCCAATTAGGTGGAGCCGTGTCAGACTGGGAAAAAAATGCTGTATACCCTTTAATTCAGGCACACGATTTGATTGGTTCAGCGAACATTACATCACCTTGCACATATTGCACATTAATATAATTACAATAGCAATAAGTATATGTAATCACAGCCTGTTAAACAACATAATTACTAAAGTAAATTTGTGTATTACTTATACATAGTGCATAGTTATGAAATCATACCATAACATTGACATTGTAATGCAATTAGTGTGACCAAATGCTTAATGTGACCTTTACCCGTCAAGCTATTTAACGCATTAAACAAACCAGATATTAAACTGGACGTATTCGTGGAAACCGTCCTTCCTGGAGCTGGTAGTTTTTGCAATTTAGCATTTGCCATTTAGCTTTCGGTTGCTTTAATGAAAGTTATTGAGCAGTGGGATTCATTCGAGACAAATGATTAGATTTGATACACCCTGTCTCTCTCTCAGAAGGAGAGGCTTATCACAGTTAAGTGGCCTGGAAATTTAGAGCTGCGGCTATCATTCTATTTATAGAACGAAAGAGAGCGCAGAATTGAACCCAGTTGATTAGCATGTGATTGACGTGCATCTCAAGTCAACCGGCGGTTAGTTCGCTCAGATTAAACTTTATTACATATCAAGTTAATAAAATGATTAACAGATCGGAACACACACACTTGCTCTCGTATACTCACACACACACACTCTTAAGGCAACTGTGATCATTTCACTGGCAGTGTAGAAGAGGCCTTGACATGTACTTCATACTAATACTCATGAATGCAGACACATGCATTAAAGTACTACAAAAAAATGAGTGTATATATACATAAAATAATGTCAATTATTCCTGTGAATAATAGTTAATTAAAAATGGCAAAGATGTGATGTCAGAGCTGAATTTGCTTTCACAAATCATTCTAATATGCAGATTTGCAGTTCAAGAAACATTTATCATTTTTAGCAATGTTAAAAACAGTTTTGGTGCTTAATATTTTTGTGGAATCCATATTTTTTTTTTTCATTATTTTTTATTTGTTATTTTTTATGAATAGAAAGAACTAAGAGAACAGCATTATTTAAACATTTGAACATTTTAAAATGTTTTTACTGTCGTTTTTGAGCAATTTAATGCAGCCTTGCTAAATAAAAGCTTAGCTTTATTTTGAAAAAGGCTGAGTTTTGAACGAGTGTGTATATTCATTAAAAAAAATGTTGTCCAAAAAGCATTATTTTTATGTAAGCTTTAAAACTCTCTCTTAGTGTCTATATTGATCTTTTCCTTTTCACTTTGTAATTCGGTCTCTTTTAACATCTTTTTAGGCATTTGTCTCCCATCTCGTTCATGTGTGATTTGGCCCAGTTGTGTCATTTACCTGTGAATGAGCTGTAAATGATTGAATGAGCAATAGCCTGAGTCTCTTCTGTCCTAACAGAAAGCCCTTCGTAATACCCAGCTACATTCATTCATATCTGATTTATGCTGAACAAAAATGAAAGAATCACGCTTACACAGTGTCTGTATTTGTTGAGCTCTTATTGTGCACCATTGAAAAGTTACATGCTAGCTGAATTACTCATTCTCCTTTCATCCTTTTTAAGACTCAATGGGGCTTTGAAGCTCATAAGAATAGAGAGTCGTGATGGTATCTCAGCAACACTCTCCTGTATGCTTATACACACACACACACACTTCAGGGCCTTCTCCTCAGAAACAACGATCCTTCTGTCAAGAGCTCGCCGTGGCAGTGTGCCTCAGTCGGCTGCTGGTTGATGGTCAGGGACTGACACTGAGAGCTTGGCGAGTGTTTCTCCCATGGTGGTTTGCCAGTATGTGTGAAGGTCTGTTTCCAATATGCCAAGCATGTCCAGGCACGCGGCAGGGCTGGAGAGGTCCGGCGGGCCCACTCCTGGTACTTTGTAAACACACTTGTGCGAGTCCGTTGAGTGATCGATTATGTAAGACACGCGCAGGCCTAAAAACGTCTGTATGGACATGCTGTTCTTTGTAGTCTTTGGTTAAAAGAGGATGAGTTGATCCTTCAGGATGTGACAAAAGGATTGCACACACGTCACTTATGCTTAAATATTCTATAAGTAAATTTGTGGCATTTCTTTTTTGTAATGTTAGCTTCTTAAACCAAAAACAGCAGTTTAATGTGACAAAAAACTTGAGCTTAAAATTGAACTAAGCTCTAAATTTAAATGAAAGTCTTTTCTTAGAAATTATCTGTGCGTGTGTGTATATGCATTTTTTTTAGAAAATTATAAAAGAAAATAAAAATTAGATAAATTATGTTTGTGTGTGTATGTGTGTATATATATATATACACTGAACAAAATTATAAACGCTTTTGTTTTTGCCCCCATTTTTCATGAGCTGAATTCAAAGATCTAAGACTTTTTCTATGTACACAAAAGGCCTATTTCTCTCAAATATTGTTCACAAATCTGTCTAAATCTGTGTTAGTGAGCACTTCTCCTTTGCTGAGATAATCCATCCATCTCACAGGTGTGGCATATGAAGATGCTGATTAGACAGCATGATTATTGCACAGGTGTGCCTTAGGCATTTTGTGCATTTATCATTTTGTTCAGTGTGTGTGTGTGTGTGTATATATATATATATATATATATATATATATATATATATATATACACATATCCGGTTTTACATTAAATGTCCCCTATACGCAATACATATACAGTGCATAAATACCCATTACACTGATTTGATTGGACTCAAATATTGAAAACGTTAAAATGAGAAGCATCACTGATGAGATGTGCATTTCTATTCCTCCTGAATTTATTACAAGACGAGCCCCATTTACACAAGTGTTTAATTGTGACATAGGCAGCAGAGGCATCCATTTGTATGTGTGTGGAGGCGTGTGAGAGTGTGTGTATGTGTGTGTGTGTGTGTGAGTGAGTGAGTGTGTGCGCACATAACCTCAGTCAGTAGCACTGAGGTGCTAATTTTCTAATGGCTGTGCTGCCGGCTAGATCATCACTAAAAACCACTCACAGAATTTCAAATCTCCTGATTAAAAATGCAGTATAATTGGTTGATGATTAGGTTTTGTGTGTGTGTTGAGGAGTGATAGAAGGTTTGTACAGATCAAAAGAAACTTTTGCTAAGCCATGTGATATGCTTTTTTCACTTTTTTTAACTTTAGTTAGTGTTTAATGTTGCTGTTTGAGCATAAGAAACATCTGCAAGGTTACAAAGCTCAAAGTCCAAAGGGAGATATTCTCTTGAACACAAAACCCGTTTCAAGAACTACAACATACAGCTCGTTCGGACTTCAGCACACTTCTGGATGTCACAATAGCCGCGTTTCCATTACCGTTCAAATTGTGCAAATTAAAATTGCGGATTGGAAATATGCCTAATGGAAACATAAAAATTTTGCAGAAACTCCCATATATCGCAAAAAAGTTTCTACACTCGCATGAGGTGGTTTTTCAAGCAATTCAAAATATGTTGCAAAACTGCAATGGAAACAGGCATACGTACGTCACATGATCATTCTTTAATGTACTATAACTTCCAGGAAACACCTCGTACGTGGCCACTCTCAAGTATAAAGGGCTTTCCTTGCCATTAATGTTTGTATAGCCCCTCATTTACACTGCATTACGGCTTTGACACGGCCAAAAGAGCTGATCGTTCCCACTCTAGTCAATGCTTGTGTTTACACGTTTCGGAAGTGGCTCTCCGCACTGCTTTGCTACAGATACATGTCTTCATCTCCTTCGATTAATAATAATGGCTAGTGCAGTGGCTGCAATATACATAAACCTACTAACATCCGTTGACATGAAAATTTGTTTTAGTTGCATACCATTGGTTAATGGAGACGCCATTATATATTTATAAAATATCGCAAACGTTTTGTGCAAATTTGTAATGAAAACCCAGGTAATGTCAGTCATTTAAATAATTCCTGCCCACAGAATATGCAAAAAAAAGGGGATGAGGCCTGGTTGAGCTGCGCTAGAGATCATAGACTGTAAAGAAAAAAATATATACCACTGGATTGTGCTCAAATTGCAATGTAATTGGCGGCATCATTAATATTTAGAGCTGAGCAGATTAAACTCTTATGGTAAGGGGCGTGTCTTTTCTGGAACACACTCCAAGTGATTTGCCAATCACAACACACTAGGCCAGCTAACCAATCAGAGCACATTTCATATTTCAGAAGGAGGGGTTTTATCAAAATGGGAACTAAACAGGGTGTTTGAGACAGACTTGGGAGAGTGGTGCTACAATCATTTAAAATATGAGAAAAATAAATATGTTGGAACAATCAAGCATGAAAACCTATTGTAGTACACCCCAAAAAAACTAAACGAGACTTCATAAAGGACATAATAGGACACCTTTAAAAATGTTATTGACCAATCATGCATTGGCAGCTGTTGCCATCTGCCATGTTTTCATACTGAAATGGGTTTCTTCTCTGTAAATTCTACATTAAAATAATTTTAATTCTGTTAATGGAAATCTCCAGTTCATTCCTATGGGATGTTCTGTAAGTGAGCAACAGTAACTGAGGGGACGGAGCTTAGTGAAGGGTCAATTGGCATTGTAGACCATCAAGCAGCACTTTCATCATGGATTACACTACAAGAGCAGGGGGAACAAGTACTTCACTAAGAGGCTGAAAGAGACACTGCGAGAAAGTGTGTGGTTTGCCTTTGTTATGTGCTCTGTGTAAGCAGGGTTTCACTTATATGCCATGTGCAGTTAAAGATCTACTTCAGCATGAATGAAACCCTGCATGTATGTACAATACACAGCACACGCTTTCATTGTTGCTTATTGATTTATGGAATTCTTGGAGTACCACAAAATTGCCCTTTTTGCACACTTTGCGCTTTCGATAAACACACATATACACGCGCACACACACGCACACACACACACACAAAACTCATACACACACTGCTTTTAAACTGCAGTATCCTAGCAACTAAACGCTTAAGGACTTGCATGTGACTGCATATGTTTTTAGTGTGTCTGGTGTGGTCACCACATGTGTTTTTTCAGTTAGTGTAGAATATCACTGGATGAATCAGTTTCCGGTTGAACACAATGTTCTGCACCGTCTCAGATTCCACTGGTCATTCAACTCACGTCATCTATCTGTTCTCCCTCTTCAAGCTTATTTCCGAAAGGAAAAAGATGTTTGAAAGCGTGCTGAGATCACATTCATGCACACACCACACATCTAAATGAGAATGTATCATAGACTTTCTTTGTGTGTTTTTATAAAGTTGATTATAAGTATTTCCATATATATATATATATATATATATATATATATATGTATGTATGTATATGTATGTATATATATATGTATATATATAGTTTATTTTTTATTTATTTATTGTTTTGGTTTTTTTGCATTTTCAGATAAAAAATAGTGTAAAAAATAAATGCTAAAATAAAAGAAAAAAATGCTTTATATGATTTTTTTTTTGTTGATAATTGATGCAAATTCTATCAATTACTAACTTTATTTATTTATGTTTAATTCAGGTATTATCATCTAGGATGTTAGCTAACTTTTATGGGGATCTATGTGTGATCAATAACCAAGTGTGTGTTCATGAGATGATAATTAATGTCTCGCTCTATCTCTCTTTCTCTCTCAGTGTTAAGTATAGGAGAAGGGGGTTTCTGGGAAGGGACGGTGAAAGGAAGAACTGGTTGGTTTCCTGCAGACTGTGTGGAGGAGGTGCAGATGAGACCGTTTGATCCTCGACTTGGTAAGAAGTGGCACACAAATACACATTTGCATACTAGGGCTGGGCAATATATTAAATATTTATACTGTATTACATATTATTCTGTTGGCAATATAAAATCAAACAACATTATGACAATTGTGATGAATTTCATGTTTTTTTTTTTTTTTTTTGCCTTTTTCCCCAGTACAGTGGGGGAAAAAATTATTTGATCCCTTGCTGATTTTGAACAGTGAGAGACAGAATAATAACAACAACAAAAAAAATCCAGAAAAGTGCAATTCAAAAAAGTTATAAACTGATTTGCATTTTAATGAGTGAAATAAGTATTTGATCCCCTATCAATCAGCAAGATTTCTGGGTCCCAGGTGTCTTTTATACAGGTAAAATCTCAGTTTGTTACCTGTATAAAAGACAACCTGTCCATAGAAGCAATTAATCAGATTCCAAACTCTCCACCATGGCCAAGACCAAAGAGCTGTCCAAGGATGTCAGGGACAAGATTGTAGACCTACACAAGGATGGAATGGGCTACAAGACCATCGCCAAGCAGCTTGGTGAGAAGGTGACAACAGCTGGTGCGATTGTTCGCAAATGGAAGAAACACAAAATAACTGTCAATCTCCCTTGTTCTGGGGCTCCGTGCAAGATCTCACCTCGTGGAGTTTCAATGATCATGAGAACGGTGAGGAATCAGCCCAGAACTACACGGGAGGATCTTGTCAATGATCTCAAGGCAGCAGGGACCATAGGCACCAAGAAAACAATTGGTAACACACTACGCCGTGAAGGACTGAAATCCTGCAGCACCCGCAAGGTCCCCCTGCTCAAGAAAGCACATGTACAAGCCCCTGTCTGAAGTTTGCCAATGATTCAGAGGAGAACTGGGTGAAAGTGTTGGGGTCAGATGAGACCAAAATCCAGCTCTTTGGCATCAACTCAACTCGCCATGTTTGGAGGAGGAGGAATGCTGCCTATGACCCCAAGATCACCATCCCCACCGTCAAACATGGAGGTGGAAACATTATGCTTTGGGGGTGTTTTTCTGCTAAGGGGACAGGACAACGGCACCGCATCAAAGGGACGATGGACGGGGCCATATACGATCAGGGCCAGGGCATTGAAACCAACCAGGGCATTGAAAATGGGTCGTGTTCCAGCATGACAATGACCCAAAACACACGGCCAAGGCAACAAAGGAGTGGCTCAAGAAAAAGCACATTAAGGTCCTGGAGTAGCCTAGCCAGTCTCCAGACCTTAATCCTATAGAAAATCTGTGGAAGGAGCTGAAGGTTCAAGCTGCCAAACATCAGCCTCGAAACCTTAATGACTTGGAGATTATCTGCAAAGAGGAGTGGAACAAAATCCCTTCTGAGATGTGTGCAAACCTGGTGGCCAACTACAAGAAACGTCTGACCTCTGTGATTGCCAACAAGGGTTTTGCCATCAAGTACTAAAGTCATGTTTTGCGAAATACTTATTTGACTCATTAAAATGCAAATCAGTTTATAACTTTTTAGAATTGCATTTTTCTGGATTTTTTTTGTTGTTGTTGTTATTCTGTCTCTCACTGTTCAAATAAACCTATTTACAGACTGATGATTTCTTTGTCAGTGGGCAAACGTAAAAAATCAGCAGGGGATCAAAAAAAAAATGTCCCCACTGTATACTAGATTTGCAGCCGCAACTTGTTTGATTCACTTCTGTGTCAGTTTTATTGAATCAGTTCAAAATGATTCATACTCTAGAATTTTGCTTTAAATTTCTTTAAAATATGATTATTTATATTATATTGTCAGATTATACTATACTTTTATAGTATTAAATTATATAATTATATATTATGTTATTAGATTATACTATATTTTTATTGTATTTTACTGCTTTTCTTATAGTTGCTTCAAATATTTTGAATCACCCTTTTTACTTTTACATTTGTGCATTTGGCAGATGGTTTTCTCTCTCTCTCTATATATATATATATATATATATATATATATATGCCTAAAGCTGTTGTCTCACTTATGTCTGTAGATCAAAACTCATCATAGTTGTTCAGATCCACACATAGTCCTCTCTCCATGTGTTTTGCTGTCTGTTCGCTCTTACTCTCCCCCCTCTCTCTCTCTCTCTCTCTCTCATAAATGCTGCTTTTGGAGGTGTTTGTCATTTTTAGGGCCGTGTATTGAGATCAGGCAGGCAGGCCAGCGTGTCTGTACTAAACATCCCATTTAAATGCATTGTGAGAATGTGAGAAAGAGAGATGAAAAATTCCCACACACCTTTTCTGACTACAAGCATGGCACGTGTCCAATAATTCAAACACGCTTGCATAGAGAAGCAGGTTAAAGGGGAGCTCAGAGTGATCTATTGCCTCCATCCTTTGAGAGCTTTCTAAAAATGAAAGATCTAATGATGCCAGGAAACCACCGGCAAGTCCCTATAGAGGTGTCTCCTGTAGAGCACCAGGGTTTTTCCCATCAGATGTTTTATAGCAGAATCCTTCGGTTTTCACCATTTTAAACATATATGAATTGGCAGATTGATGAGTTTGTTTCTGTTCTGATGCTCTGAAGGAACATGCGTTTAGGATTACTATTTAAATACCACAGATATATAACTACAGGCCTAATGTTTTGCTTAATGTTAGCTTGACAGCATGATTCAGGAAAAAAAAAAGAAATGTAGATGTGGGATTTCAACATCTTGAGACATCAGCCATCTTTAAAAAAAAAAAAATTATAATAATTGTAGAATATTGTGGCTGTAATATGTTACAGTTTATAAACTTGTTTTTATAGAATACGATAATACCCCCAAAAAACTGCATGTTAGAAGGATTTCTGAAGGATCATGTCACACTGAAGACTGTAGTAATGATGCTGAAAATTCAGCTTTGCATTACAGGAATAGTTAGTTTTTACTGTGTTTTCGATCAAATAAATGCAGCTTTACTGAGCATTAGAGAATCCTTTCAAAAATATCATACCCAAACAGTCTGTTTGAACAATAGTGAACGTACAAAAGGCTTTGATAATTGTATTCCTTTGTGTGTGTGTGAGAGTCCTAAGGCTGATAGTTTCTCCTCTCTCATTTCCTCTAGTTTCATTAGAAAAGAGCATCAATACTCCAGAGAACAAAGAATGTAACAACCAGTAAGATCCCACGAGACCACACTTAATTTGTAATTGGTCTCATTCTTCCCATTAGGGTAAAATTAACAGTTTCTCTCCTGTTTGATTCAGATCACATATATACACAGATACACATACATTTGCAAACACAGTGCTATTGCATTTTCCAATTTATAACGTCTTTCTAATGGAGGAAGCACTGTTTGTCTTGCCGTCTACATCCTCTTTTATGGGCATCTGTGTGCACATCATTTTTAAGCATGTGCGGTATAGTGGTTTTCAGTGTACACGGGGCAAATGTACACATGTAATTGTACTGCTGTTACATTATAACATTATATATACATGATATTTCTTTATTGATTTGTTTAATTTTTATAATTTGATTAAATAAAAATTCAATTCAATGTTTTTCCCCAATTTGTTTTAATTGCTTTATAATGAAATAATGCACATATAGTTTCCTGGCTGAAGTTATTGGCCATTAGCAGGTGTGGCAAACTCTAAGTTATTTGGCATGCTAACAGGCAGCTTTCTCAAGGTATTCCAGTGCTCTTTGAGTGTGTTTCAGCACTAGCTGTGGTGGACAGCTCCCTGATTTCACTGGACAGCTCCTGCACATCAGGAAACTGGAGACTAGTCCAGAACTGCAGCGCTTCACTGTATGACAGATGCACTGTGAAATGTGTGTGTGTGTCTACATCTGCACACTCTGATCTCTAGTATCTCTGCTCTAAAGCTGGTAACACTAGGCAGTCTGTAATAGGATTACATAATGCTGCTTATGAGAGTGTGTGTTGCTGTGTGTCATTGTCCAGACACTTGTCACTAACTCGTCATCTGACCATCTTTATCAAGACTCGCAAGAGTGAAAATGAGCATGTGTGTGTGTTTGTCTGTGTGTGACTTTTGTGTTAGCGCTTATCCAGCAATAACAGATGAAAGCTCTTTGACAGTGGAGGCAATATGTTTCGCCTCAGTGAAGCGATGAAGACAGCGCTGTGTACAATTAACTTACCCAAACAAATCCCTTTATGTGCTCTGACTGTGTGTGTGTGTGTGTGTGTGAGAGAGAGAGTGTGAGTGTGTATGCACACATATGCGTGTGTGTTTAGTTGGCCATGTCCACAAATGTGTGTGATTTTAAGCTTGGGATTGTTTTGTCTTAGAGTGTGTTTGGGTGTGTGCGATTTAACATCGATTACTGCAGCAATTTCAGTCATGCATGTCATATTCTGAAGCCTGAACTAATGTTCATTCAGATTTCTTTCTGAGCTTACTGCTGTGTCGTGACTCGAGTGACATCAATCTCATTCTCTTGAGCTCTCTCCTCATCTCTCTTTCTTCTTTTCTTCTTTTCATCCCTCTTTCTCTGTAGTTGACCTCTGTTCTTAGAGTGTTGTAGTTTAGAAGATTAGCATATTTATGTGTATTAAGTGTAGGTTTTAATTAATTAGGCATATATTTAACAATATATTTAACATGTTTACCTAAATCTTTAACATTCAGTAGAATAAACCCCTGTGAAATTAAATTGGTGGGTTTTAGTGCATGTGTTGACATCCTCTATATGCTACTGTACTCTTAAACTTTAACAAAATCACTTTTAGCAGAAGTACACATTTATAATCTACAAATTTTTATATTTAGGAAAAGGAGCCAAAATAGAGATGAAGTACACATAGCAGAAGTAAACATTTTACAGGCATTTTCAAATTTTAATCCAAAGAAATTCTTTCTTGAATTTCCCTCCTTTTCTTAGGAGTAGCAGTTGGTTAATTATTATTCACAGCTGTTAAGGAAAACTAACACTGTTGGTTATTTTTTATTTTATTTTTTTTTAAAGGGGAGTGGCTGTTCAGTAATCATCACCCCCAGTGGTATTATTTATGTACTATATTGATTACTAGCTTTTATTTATATATTTTCATATAATATATATGTTTTCATATATATTTTAGTAAAAAAAATTAATGTAGTTTTGTCATTTTATTATTTTGTTTATATTCATATTTAGGATTAAATTATATCTTAAATTTTATTTCAGTTTTTTTGTTTTAGTTTGTTTAAATTTGATGTTTAATTTTTCTAGTTATCAATATTAGAGCTTCAAATTAAACACGTTTCAATTAATAGCCAAGGCAACATTTCTAATTTTCAAGTTAAATGTTTTATTGTAATATTTATATTGTATTTTGTTTTAACTTAGGGTTTTTTTAATAGTTTTAGTTTTAGTTTTACACCATGTGTACACCAGCTCTAACTTCCTGTTTCAGTAAGAAATACTCATGACATGACAAGAAATACATGCACTATTTCATCTATTATTTAACTAAAGTAATGCTTTCATTAACTTAGCCGTTATTTAACTAGGTATTCATTTTAACGTCATTTAAGCTAACTTTTTTATTATTACATTTGTGTAATACTGAATACAAAATAAGAGTAGGAGGTTAATTTTGAGTGTTGACTTGGCTTAACTTTTAACTCAGCAGATCACTTAAAAAAATATTATTTAAAACACTTCCAACCACACTCTTCTTGTGATAAGACTGTCTGTGTGCTGCTCTACACCAGGAGTTATTCCTGTCCTACACTTCTCGTATGGTCCGGAATACCTGTACACTATTTAGTATGCTGTTCAGCAAGTGTAGATTGCATTTATACACTAACACACTGGAATTTCCATCAGTGGTGTGCAGCGGGATCTGGAGAGCATGTCTGGAATCAGTAAACACCTACAGACCCACACAGACCAGCGTACCTGCTCTCTCTCCGTCTCTCTCTCTCTCTCCGCCCCTGTCTGAGTCGATGACTCATGCTTCTGAATCACCCAAATAGTTCCGTTGCTATTTTTAGTCTCATTTATGGGTTTGGGTGCAGAAACTCCCTCAGTTTTTTCTTCTTTCTTTTGTTTGATGTTGTTTTAGCAGACTCTCTCTATCCCTCTCACTGTCTGTCTCTCTTACGTAGATAGCAAACGCTTTTTTGGGTTTTCACATATTGACTTATTCAAACTTTTTTATGGTGCCGTCATTTGCAGAAATATTAGATGTGTTTGCTAAGGTAAGCATCACTGTTACTACTGATAATAGTTTAGATTAGTGATTTGAAATCCATAACTTTAAGTATACAAGTAACGTTTGACATCCTGCACCGTTTGGACTACAGACTTGAATGATGCTGGAAATTATGCCACTTGAGTTGTGCTATTATCTTTCCATCCAATCAGACCTGCAGTAGGCAATAAAATGAAAAAAAATCCTGTAGACTTGCATCGAGGGAAAGAACTGAGACACTTTAATTGACCAGAATATCATAGAGCGGTGGAGTTTTTTGACTTGGGCCAGTGAGCAACAACCCAGAAGACCATAGAAACAACCTAGCAAGCACTCAGAACAGCTAGCATAATTTTGTGTGTGTGTGTGTGTGTTGTAGTTCATCTTGTTATTGTGTCATTTTATAATGTGTGTACAGTTATCTAGGTCCATATATATTTGGACACAGGCACAATTTTTTATTATTTTAGCTGTTGACCAAAACGTATTCAAGTTACAGTTGTATAATGAATATGGGCTTAAAGTGCACACTCTGAGTTTGAGGGTATTGTCGCAATTGGAGGAAAGGTTAAGGAATTACAGCTCTTTAACATGTACCTCCCCCCTTTTCCAGGGGACTATAAGTAATTGGCCTATCGGTAAGCCTGATTCCAAGTATCCTGAGAGGATGAGCAATATAATTTATTTGATTACATTTCCTGAATCCAAACAATATAGAGCAAAATGTCCCTACGTATTCAACCCCAATATAAATGAAGACAAAAACATTAGTTTTCTGGTTGTCATACACTCATTAAGTTAGAATTTTCATCTGCCCAAGTAAAACGTTAATGTTATCTTGTGCTTTAGCAAGGTATCTCTGGCTAAAACTAGCTAACGTTAAAGTTAGTGAGTCCATGCTAATGTACAAACCTTAATAGTGGACTGTTCTCGCGTCTTGTACAGTGTAGGTCAAAACACATAAACGAAAGTCTACATTTCAGTGCCTCTCCATATTAAACTGGTTAAATGTACATTAATTAAATTGTACCCTGCAATACATGAACAGTGATGATCCTGCATGTTGTCATCCATGTTCGTGATGCTTGCATTGTGATCTGTTAACCCTCGCTTCGAGTTACCCACTGTATTTATTTTTTAATATTTTATAAATCCCTCCATGCAATATTTAATTCCCATTTGTGACCTTCTGTGTCCAAAATTGTGCAAAAACATCGTGGGACAAGGTTTTCACACTGCAGCTGTCATTGTAAGACAATGAGCAACTCCGTTTGTTTGTCCGAGAGAGCAACAGTAAGTAAGGGGGGTGGGGCTTACCGATCGGTCAGATGGACAGTTGGCTCAAAAGCCATTTCATTGACAGATGTTGGCTATCCCTTCGTTATTTCTACATCAATTAACCAGGTAAAAGGTCTGGAGTTGATTCTAAGTGTGCCATTTGCATTTGGAAGCAGTTGCTGTGAACCCACATCATGCGGTGTGGAGCTCTCCATGCAAGTGAAACAGTAAGGCTTGTTAGGCTTCAAAAACAAAACTAATACATCGGATAGATAGCAGGAATGTTAGGAGTGGTCAAATCAACAGTTTGGTACATTCTGAGAAAAAAAGAACGCACTGGTGAGCTCAGCAACATAAAAAGCCATGGACGTCCACGGAGGACAACAGCGGTGGATGATCGGAGGATCCTCTCCATGGTAAAGAAAAACCCTTTCATAACATCCAGCCAAGTTAAGAACACTCTCTAGGAGGTAGACTTGTCACTGACAAAGTCTAAAGAGGGTTCACCACAAGGTGCCAACAAGGCCAGATTAGACTTTGCCAAAATACATCTTTAAAAAAAAGCCAGACCACAACCTATACCAGAATGACGGGAAGAAAGTATGGTGAAGGTTTGGAACAGCTCATGATCCAAAGCATACAACATCATCTGTGAAACATGGTGGTTCTCATCGCCATCAAAATAAAAGTCCTGCCTCGAACACATCGGCCAAACAGAAACATTTGTTAGAATTATATGTGAGAGACAGACAGAGATTTGGAGATTTCAGAGATTTGCTGGAATTACTCTGTATGACATTTATGTTCTTAGTAGTGATTAATTGAATCAATAGTGCAAGTTTGAATATAGTTTCCATGGATACGGCCCGCTTGAAAATGTAGTTACTGAATTGACCTGAGAGCATGATTTATAAAGCCATCTGCACGAGGACAGATCATGACCAGATTTCTGGATTGAAAATTCAGTGTATTTCTAATTCAGATGTCAATATATCATTAACATTTCCAGTGTGCTATTATAAAATATCTTTACAAATAATTTATCTAGTTGAGTTCGGCCCAGCATGTCCCCAGTGGCTGCTCAGCTAGTGTGCAGTGTGTGGCTTTATGTTTGTAGGTTCCTAGTGTGTGCTTGGCCAGAGCCCTCGATTAGCATGTCTGTTGCTTTTCTCAGCTTCTTGTTGTGTGTACAGCATACATCGGCAGCTGTCTTCTAAGGGAGTATCTTAACTGAAATGGAACCTGACAAGTGTTTGATTAGGAACGCTCTACATAGACAGTAACTCTGAAACAGTGTTAAGATTCTGTGAATAGTGATATCTTGTCGCTAAGCTAACATTATCTTGTTCTAAGTACCAAGTACAGTATAGATTTAACAATTTTGAGATACGGTTTTGGTGTGGAATGAAATGTGTATTTATTATAAGGTAGTTTACTAGATTTTGGAGCAGAACTATTACACTAGGGGAAGAAAATTATGAAAATATGAGTAAATCGCATAAACAATTACTAAGAAATGGCAAGTAGCACACTGAATTAAATGTGAACTTTTGAAGTAGAAAAACCAAAATGGCATTTCCTTGTAAAACATGCTCCAGTAATGTTTTATTTATAATTTCGGAAAATAATTTTTGACAGTGTACAGTATGTGAAACACTGACTACTGAGAGAGCATTTTTGTGTCACACACACACACACACACACATATCTGCAGTAAACTGAGACTTACATTTAATGGTTTGGTGTAGAAAATAAGTTTTAAAATGTGTTATTTCCTCTTTCTGACAAAAACAGTCCAAGGGGTTTAAATTGTCTTTCGTATCACTGTCACTCAGTAAAATATGTCAGACCCAGTCGGGGCTGTCAAAAGGATTGTCAGTCACATGGTGAGAAGTGTTTGACTGTGTGACTAAAGGGTCCAGACAGTGACAGAGGAAGAGAGGGGGAAAAAGGCAATTTCTGTTTCAAAAGTGAGCGTTCTGTGGAGGCAACATGCTAAGACATTAGCGGTATATGCAATGTGAATGCTGTTTCGAAAGGTAGGAAAACCAGCACTCTTGGAAATCTTGCTTCAGCCAGTTCTAATGCAGCATTGAATGGGTTCTTTGCAGAGAAGCAATCCCAGAATGCATTTATGAGTTCAGTAATAAATCCAAAATGGTGGATGTGGTAAGAAAAAATGTTGAGTATTTCTGTAAAAACTAAAATAGTTGGGTGTCATTAAGAAATGATTATTTTGTTCAATATTTGTGTGTGCAGTAAACAGTACTATTCAAAAGTTTGGGGTCAGCAAGATGTTTTTGCTCTCCAATGGTGCATTTATTTGATCGAAAATACAATAAAAACAGTAATATCTGGGGGGGGGGGGGTTAATTTAAAATAACTGTTTTTAAATGCAATTAGTTTCCATGATGTCAAAGCTGAATAATGATTCTTCCGAAGTCATTCTAACATGCTGATTTGCTGCTTAAAAAACATATTTCATTATGTCATCAAAGTTGAAAATGTTTCGGCTGCTTAATATTTTTTGTGGAAACTGGATGCATTTTCAGGATTTTTTGATGAGTAGAGAGTTCAAAAGAACAATGTTTATTTGAAATATAAATCCTTTGTAACATTGTAAATGTCTTTACTGTCACCTTTGATCAATTTAATGCATCCTTGCTAAATAAAAGCATTAATTTCTTAGAAAATAAATCTTACTGACCGCAAACTGTTAAACGGTAATGGGTTGAATTCACAGGGAACACTGATAAAATATCATACTGATAAAATGTATATCCTGAATGCACTGTAAGTCACTTTAGATAAAAACACTGTGGCAAATTAATGAATAAATGTACATTTAGAAAACGAGGGAGAATGAGAGAGAGAGAGAGAGATATCAGTGAGAGGGAAGTTAGTGAGATAACAGCAGGAATGTATTCCATTAAATTAGCTTTCATGTTATTAATTTCTTTTCTGCAGGTTAAATGTGATTTCATTGTACGGTGGCTGTTTTGCATACTATTCAGAGATAGTTACTATGGGAAACACGGGATAGTCTGAATATGTATGTGTTTAACCTTGCTTTATCCTGAAGGGAAAGTTTTAAAAGAGTCAACTATATTTGTAAGTATGTATTGCTTGCTATGTTGTTGCTAGGGTGTTCTGCATGGTTGCAAAGAGAATTTTTTTTTTTTATGATTATATGTAAAAAAAAAAAATAGAAAGAATGAAACAGTATTTTCTTTAAAAACATACCACAGTAATCTTCTATAACTTTGAAAAAGAAATTTTACGTGGTAGGTTCTTTTATACGCTGGTCTGTAGATACAGCTCGAGTCCTTCAGCAATAGTGAAAGTGACGCTGGCCTTATCAAACCGCACTAATGATTATGTGCCTGCACAGGCTGAAGTGAAGTGAATGAGGCGTGTCACATGATCAGATGTGTTGAAGGGTGACAGGTTTGGCTCGGTGAGACTGTCGAGCGGGTGAAGGTGAGAGCGTGGAATCTAATGAAGGCCTGTAATCTGCTCTAATGTGTTTCTGGGAGGGCAGAACTCATTCCCAGGGCGCACAGTGCCGCTGTTGGTGATTGTGTGTTATTGTGTTGCCATGCTTCCAGAGTTACCATGACAATGCATTTTGATTAGATAACAGTCCTGGTTTTTGGCAGGTTTACATTTCTATATACACACACACGTGCGCGCACACACAAAACATAGTGCACACACTAATACTGAAAGTGAAAGTACGTCACGTGTGGCCAAGAATGGTGACCCATACTCGGAATATGTGCTCTGCATTTAACCCTTCCAAGTGTACACACACAGTAGTGAACATACACACACACACACCATGAACACACACCCGGAGCAGTGGGCAGCCATATTGCTGCGGCACCCGAGGAGCAGTTGGGGGTTCGGTGCCTTGCTCAAGGGTCTCACCTCAGTTGTGGTATTGAGGGTGGAAGTGACCGCTGGTTATTCAGTCCCCCCACCGACAATTCCTGCCGGACCTGAGACTCGAACCTGCAACCTTCAGGTTACAAGTCTGAATCTCTAACCATTACGACTGCCCCCATATTTACTCTGTAGTAGACTTATATTTTGTAAAGTTTTTGAAAGGCACATTACAAACAAAATTAGTAGTAATAATAAGAAATAATAATAATAATAATAGTTAAACATAAATAATATACTTTTTCTGTAATAATCTAAGTATAATGTTTATAAAGTATCCTTGTGTTTTGAAAAGACTTGATATAAATAAAAAATATATTCTTTTGAATATTAGACTGATTGATTGTATAGTATCCTCCAGTTTTGGAAAGGCTCTATATAAAATTATTATTATATTATTATTATTATTATTATTATTGCTGCTGCTATTATTAATAGTAGAATAATAGACCTTTTATTAATTAATCTGAGTTTAAAGTTTTTAAACTATCCTGAGTTTTGGAAAATGTGCTATATAAATAAAGATTATTATTATTATTGCTGCTGCTATTATTAATAGTAGAATAGTAGAGTTTTTATTAATACATTTTTTGTTTATTATTAATTGGAAATGTGCTATATAAATAAAGATGATGATGATCATTATTAATAATACTATTATTATTATTATTGATAATACATTTTAGGGATTCATCTGACTGATTGTAAACTATCCTTAAGTTTGGATAGGCGCTATATGAATAAAAATAACTTATAGTAGTATTATTGCTTTGTTATTTATACATTTCTAAATAATAATAATACACAGGACAAAAATGGGTTGCACTTGGATTTTGAGGTGGGGAAACATTACTTTTTAAGGCCTATTTTTTACATTAGCATACAATTAGAATAACTTTTTTAAATGTCCTACTTGTTATATATTATTGTGGTTGTATAGAAATGAGGTCAAATATTGTTTATTTCTGCTCTATTGATCGATTGATATTTTTCTCTGTTTACACAATCCTTGTTACATCAGCAGAAAAGTCATTTCAGAGAGTTGATTAAAAAATGATCAGCATTTTGTGAAACTTCAGCACTATTCGTACCAATGTACTGTAAGACTCTTTACATAGGAAAGCTTGTGCTGAAGTGCTGCTTACTGCTCATGTACACTGCTGTATGTTTTTAGTGAAAGAAAATATTACTTTCCTCTGAGTCTCCCAGATTCATCTCTCTCAGGTCTCACCATTCATAATCCTCATCCTATGACTTGGGAAAAATGGGCTGCTTGCCGTAAGAGAGACAAATGCAGCGACCCCTTTCTCTCATCTTGGCGCAAAAAAAGTGGCTCGGTGCAGGGCAGCCAGAGGCCATGGAGAGACAGAGAGATGTCTGGGAGAAAGCAGGAGAGATTAAAAACAGTGTTGAGGATGAAGGGAGAGAGTGTAAGCGTGAGGTAATGCCGAAATCACAGCAGCAGCTATTCTACTTCTGAACACTCTGATCAAGCGTGGAAAGAGACCCACCGCCCCATTGATCTGACCTATTTACTGCACCGTGTGTGTGTGTGTGTGAGTTGCTGTGAAAGAGAGAAAGAGTGTGTTAGTAAAGATATGTATAGTTTTATTCAGCACCACTGAGAAATTAAAGTCTGCTAATTTAATATTTGGAATTAATCGGTTTGTTTGGGTCTTCCGCTCTGCTGTTTTTAATGGCTTTCAAAAGCTCGCGAGTCTCTCTGATGTGTGTTTGGATAAAGGACCCTGTTGCCAAAAAAAGGAAGCTTTGAAAGCAAACTCAGATCGTATCAGTAAGCTGTGGAGATGAGAACACGACAGACCCCGCTCAGAATGAATCACACATGTCTGTTCAGAGCGGCACAGAGAGAGATCGAGGACTGAATGTATCTATCAGTGTGCTGAACTGGGACGCTGTTGTCTGGCCAAAGGCACAAGCTTTTCTTAGAGCTCTGCCCCTTCAGCTCTAGATATCCACAGCAGAGATACGACTACACCTGCAGTATGGCAACAACAATCAATTAATCTGATGATATGTTGCCATTTCAAGATTAGCAGCATCAGCTGATAATTTGATCACTTGGTCAATTAACAGACATACACTTAACAAGTATTTGTCTCCCCACTTTGCCAGTTCCAAATTCTACTGACAGCTCTGTCAATGTCAATGCTGTAAACTATTTCTGTTTGTTTGTTTTGTTTTAAAAAAAAATTATATCATTGAATTGTATTCGAGCATTACATTAGTTACATTACATTTTATTCATTTATTTGTTTAAAATGTGTTATTTTAGGTGGGGGGAGTGAATGTCCAGCGCTCTCTCCACCTTCAATACCACGACTGAGGTGCCCTTGAGCAAGGCACCGAACCCCCAACTGCTCCCCGGGCGCCGCAGCATAAATGTCTGCCCATGGCTGCCCACTCCGGGTGTGTGTGTGTGTGTGTGTGTGTGTGTGTGTGTTCACTGCTGTGTGTGTGCACTTTCACTTTTCACACCACTTAATTTATTTATATTTATTAACTCAGTAACTCAAGTTTTTATTCTTAATATATTTTAGAAGTCTTACAATTTATAGTTATTTCATATATTTATTTATAATTTATTGTTTCAGATATTTTGTCATTTATTAATGTACATATATGAAGTGTATATATATGTGTGTGTGTGTGTGTGTGTGTGTGTGTGTGTGTGTGTGTGTGTGTATTATTTTTCATTAGAATTTATAATAGATATATGTTCAGATATGTAATAGTCTGTACAATTTATAATTTTTTCGTTTATTTTGTTAATTTATTTATATTAGTTAATATATTTTATCAAATTATTTATTAATTTGTAACAGATATATTAATTACATTTATACAGTCTAATTTTATTTATACATAGTTTTGTTATATATTTTTATTTTATTGTTATTTGTATTCATAATTTATTTATTTAAAGATATATATTTATCTGTATATAATTCAAATGTTATTTATGCATAGTTTCTGTTATATATCGTTTATATTTTATTATTTGTATTTATAATTTTATTAATAATTTATAATAATTATTTATATTATCATTTTAAATCTATTATAATTTATTAATGTATTCATCATTTATGTATATTTATTTATTTATTTAGAGACATATATTTATCTTTATATAACTCAAGTGTCATTTATCTAAAAAGACCTTTATAAAGCAATAAGGTTAAAAACATCTTTTTTTTTTTTTTTATTGTCATTTCCTGTTTCAATGGGGATGAAAAATGTTATTTACACCCGCAGCGGATAAACTCTTCCAGATGGCTTGGTGCCTCTTTCACATAGCTGATGTAAATCAGAGAAATTCTCACAGTGCCTCATATCTTGGAGATCTATTCTGCCATTTGTTTTGATTTTTAAAAAAATCTGCATATTAGACATCTTTAGGCTTTAAGTGTGCTTTCATTTCAAAATCTGAGTACTGGCCATCCACATCCCACCTGTGGCATACGGACGCTTCCCATAATCCCTCGCTGGCACCAAGGCACGGCCATGCATGGTGCTGTTCATTTAAAGTAGGAGCATATTTTACAAAAGCATTTAGCACTTTAAACTGTTGAGCCGGAGTGTGATTGGTTATGGGGCTTCGACAAGCTTCAGTCATTGATCACGTCATCAAGTTGCCACAATGAAGCTTTGAGACTCTGAATGCCTTTATAGACTGTCACTCAACTGATCAAGACTTTACAGAGAGTCATTTTTGCTTCTGAAATACGGGATTTGCCATTGAAGTCATTGATTATTTCTCCCAAGATGGCTTGATTCTCCTGCATGGACATTTGTCATTTCCTACAGGCTTTTTGCAAGTATTTTCATCTTTTATTTGCAGTTTGGTGTGTTTAGTGATTCTGAATAGATCGGTAGCTATATGCAGTCCTATGGCATCTCCCTGTGGTCTTGATTGGTATTGCAGGTTGACGTACTTTGTTACTGTATATTTGAGCCTTAAGTAATTTTAAGTTAAGTTTTTAATGTCTGCAGTGACATTTTTGCAAAGTATATTTAAAAAAAAAGAACACTGAAGGTTTGAATCTGTCTTGAATGTATTTTGTTTAAAAAATAACATGGAATTGAAAAGTAATAACAGAATACAAAGGATTTTGTGAATAGAAAAAGTTGGGGGCCTTGCAGTATTGTTTTGGAGAGGAGGGGGCCTTGGAGTAAAAAAAGGTTGTGAACCACTGCTATATGCAATACTAATACCAGTGCTTATATATGTGCATATATATCACCCTCTTTCTCTCTCGTTCTCTCTTTCCCTCTCCTGTGAATTTGATCTGCGCGTCCTTCCTTGCCTTCAAGTCATTAAAATGCTAATGCATGCTTTAACTTCTCAATTCTGTGGTGACAGAGTAGGACACAGTCAGTAGATGTAACTCTTGCTTTTGCTCTCTCTCTCTCTCTCTCTCTCTCTCTCTCTCTTATATTCTTTCTTTTGAAATGTAATCAGTTATCAATATAATGTAATTATTAATCACATTAGTCTGTAAAGTGACTAAAGTGTCAGTAAAACAGGCAGATTTTTAGACTTATGGAACTGAGTTAAAAACTGTTTTTTTTTTTTAAAGTTCAAAATTTTTTAAAGCAAGTTTTCCTATTTGTTATGAGCTGTTTTATTTATCTATTAATTAATAATTTTTTTATAATTAGTTTATTCTTTAATTTAGCTTAAATAATTTGTAATGAACTAATTTTTTTATAATCTATGTAAAGATTTATTTTTATTAATTTATATGCATTTATTTCTGTACAGTACATATACTACTGTATATTTCATTTGAAATATTTTGTTAAAAAGGTTGTCTCATTTTCATCTTTTTATTTTATAATATATAATATTGTTAATTGTTTTTCTTCAGAAATTGCAGTCATAATTTAGTTATACATTTAGTATCTATAAGTATTAGTACAAATCTGGCTTCATATACACAATATTCATCTGTCATTTCTTTTTAGGGGCTGACAGACAGTATTATTACAGTATGGTTTCATAGTGTGCTGAACTTGTTTATTTTGAAACATCAAGGAAACTTTTATGTATCATAATATGACTCCTTTAAACACACAATCAGTAAGACACTTTGCCGCCTGTCAAAGCAAGAGAGGGCTGAAGAAGAGCAGACATGCACAGTGGGAATACCAGAGTGTGACACAGGAAGGAGTGGACACAGGGGACGGAAGAAAAGACAGAGGAAATATGCATTAGTAATCAGACCAGAGCAAGTGGGTCACTGAGTTTATTAAGAAAGGGGAGAGAGAGAGGAAGACATCTCGAATTCAATAACACACAGAGCAAAGTGTAATTCAATAACCGCTGTAACACAATTTATAATGTATCTAGGAAAGAAATGCATGTGCTCGACGGTCTGTTCTTGCTAGAAAATATTTGTAAGATTCATTATTTGTGAGATTGTCAGGGTGTGTGTTTGTGTATGTTTGTGTGTGTGAATGTGAATATGTGCATATGTGTGTCGGCAGTTTGGGCTTCTGTAGGGGAGCAGTGCATTGATTTCCAGCCCAAAGTCCAATCACATAAATCTAGTCTGGCTTGAGACACCAGAGCTATTAGCCAGACCCTCTGACTGGATTAACGAGACGCCATTCTCTCATACACACAAATATACAGTTGACCTTGCCTGTGCATTTAATTAAGATTGTCTGCATTTTCACACACAAACAAACAAACGCCCACATTTTTGCAGAAGGCTGATTAGAGACATGCAGTCGGCTCTGAAATGCAAGGAAAAAATGACAAATAGGGTGTGATTAATGTTTAATGTGTGTCATGTTTTTTTTCAGAGACGAGAGAGGACCGAAACAAGAGGCTGTTCAGACATTACACTGTGGGCTCCTACGACAACTTTACCTCATATAGGTAATGAATGTATGTGTGCATGCAGAAAATATATACGTTGGGCATTTTGGTTATCAATAGTTCAAAGCAAACCTGAGAAAGTTAGTCTGACTCGGTGGAGTCTGTCATTTGTGGTATTGAGTTTCTACTGCCATCTAGAGGATAGAAGTTGTGAACACACATTACATCATGCTTTTGATTTTTACCACTCATATTTGCTTACACGTTCAGTTCTCATTTCACATTTTATTGCATGCAACATATTTCTTTTTTTTCTGTTTGTTTTAGATTAAAAAAATAAATGCATAATAGCTTGATTCCCTTGAGAACAGAGAACTGCATTAAATTTTACAGCAGAGTGTAGTAAAAAACAATCAGCGCGGGCTATTAAAAGAGAGGTCATGTTTTACATTATGCTCAATGTTACAGTGTAATTGGATATGCAAATCTACTTATGAATCATATCTACTGTGTTTCAAGGGACAGTTAAATTAGATTGTATGAATGTAGTTAATTCTGTCCCACCAACGAATATGCAACAAAACATGATGTTGTATGCTTTAATATAAAAATAATGACAAAATATATGTGTTTTCTATATTTTATACATCATTTTATATTATTAAATGCATTTATTTTATTCAGAATGAATACATTTAGATATCTACTACAGTTTCTCACAGCATTCCACAGCTTCTCATTTAAAGTTTGTAGTTTTATACTACAAAAGTTTGTATGTGGTATACTTATATTGATGCAAAAACATCAGAATGATTTGATTTGCACCCAAGAAGCCAAATGGTGACATTGGTGAAATATCGTTTCACTATACAAAGTTGCAGGTCAGAGTTCATCATGTTTAAAAAAAAAAATCATAATTTTTTAAATTCTATGTAGCTATATACTTTATTCAGGCTAGTGCATATGTAATTTTGGGGATGAAAACGAGGAAAGATAGAAGTACAGTTTAATGGAGTGTACTGTTGTTTAACAAACCTACCGATTGTTCGCCGTCTTTCTGGAAAACAAAAAACAAAGCAAAACTCCATAAAGTTTTAAAAGCTATAAGTTGTGAAAAATAAGCGATATAAGCTTATACAGTGTGTGCCATTCTAAAGATTGTAAGTGAATCCCTCACAGCCCTTATTTTCATCCACGGTAAATTCAGTTTGGCTAAGGTCCAAACCCATTAAGGTCTATTGAGGCAAATTCTTTACATACTCTTGCACATCCATTCTCAACGCAACACATAAGCAAGTTTTTGTTACTTCTATTTGAATTCTGTTGATTCTGCATGTGTAATATATTTAACACTGTAACGTGTTTTCAAAATTAAAGACTGATGAGATGAGTTTGGGAAAGGAGTAATAGAGAGAAAGAATGAGAGAGGATTAATTACTGGAGTCTAACTGATACTTTTCACTCCATTCATCTTCTCTTGCCAGGATGCTCAACAACAGCAGCCTAAAGAACTGCACCCAGTCAAATCAATTACCTACTGAAATTGACTCGAAACGTACAAGACAAATGAAGCCTCTCCCAGACTCTTAAAATCATCTGTTTCTCAATATGAGATGTGAATGAATGACCATCACCTTACTGAAATCCTCAGTAGGGGCTCTGTTTAGAGTAGCTGTTGGAAGATGCCATGATGGCGATCCATCTCTGAACTCCAAATTGTCATTGTATCAAATTATTATAAATTATTTTTAAATCATTATTAATAAATGAATTAATGAATCAAATTAAAATGTTAAAGCGTGTGAGTACGCCAAACTGTGCTCAGCTAAAATGAGAAGTCTGCTAATTGGTTTAAGCTGTAAATGTTAGCATGTGAACTACGTTCAGGAAATGTGTTAAATCTACATATTTGATATTAAATCCAATTATTATTGTATATATTAGCATGTGTGTGCCAAACTACAGTCATCTATATGAATAGATTTAGACTGTTAGCATGTAAGTATGCTAAACTATGTTCCGCTAAATCTGTTAGGCTAATCGATTTAAACTGTAAATATTAGCACGGGAGAGTGCCCAACTAAGTCTGCTAATTTATGTTAGCGTGTGAATGTGCAAAGCAACTTCAGCTACAGTATATCCGCTAATCCATTTTAACTTTAAATGTTAGCCTAGCATTAGCCTAGTGTGCCAAACAATGTACAGCTAATATGATATGTTCGCTAATCAATTTAAACTGTAAATATTAGCATAAGCGTGGCCAAGTACATTCAACTAATATGACAAGTCTGCTAATCAATATAAATGGTAAATATTGGCATGTAAGTTTACTATACAATATTTAGCTTATATGACATATTCGCTAATCACTTTAAACTGTAAATAGTTGTTCATGAACTACTTTTAGCTAATACATTACAATGTCCAATCCATACTAAAAGTTTGATGTTAAGTTAAATATTGTAATCTCTAATTAGATTTAGTGTGAATGTTAATATGTAAGTGTGCCTATCCATGTCAAGTTACACTAAGTGCACTAAACTGGACATCAGCACAAGTTAGCACATGTTGACCTAGCTGTGAAAAGATAGCACACAGACAGAAAGCACACGTTGGCTGAAGTTCAAATGTGTGCTGTCAACTCGCTCCTCTCACAAGCGTTCATTATATGTGAATGTCAGTCACCGTACAGAGATGTAACTTCATTGACATGGGACAAAGTGGAGTTAACACGCTCATGCACGTTCCCTTCGGCTCAGGGGACATTTTAAGGAGTTGTCTGCACTACATTGGCAGCGCTACAGGAAACCTTCTTCCTGAGGTCTAATGGCCTTTATATATTCATTTTCACACTTCATTATCTCGTCAAATTATCATTAGGTGCTAGATTAGCTGAACTTGACTGTGAGGGCTTTTGTAAGCTTATAACAAATATTTGAAATGGTTAATGCATTTATATAAAATAAATATTACATAATATTACATGTTTTGGGTCATTGTCCTGATGCAATATGAAGCACTTCCCAATGAATCTGGTGGCATTTTCTTGAATATTGGTAGGCAAGATGGTTTTGTACCCTTCCAAATTCATTCTGCTACTGTCATCATACATTACGTTATCAGTAAAGTTGAGAGGGCCTGTTCCAGAGACAGCCATGCCATGACACCACCTCCACCATGCTTTACACATGAGGCTGTATGCTTGGGGTCATTGCAGTTCCCTTTTTTCTCCACATTTTTGCTTTCCCATCACTTAGATAAAGGTTCATCTTTGTCTCATCGGTTCATAAACACAGTTCCAAACTCTTCTAGCTCACCTTTGTGCTTTTTTTGCAAACTCTAATCTTGCCTTTCTATTTTTGGTGCTGGTCAGAGGTTTGTATCTTGCTGTGTAGCATCTGTAATTCTGTGTCAAAGTCTCCTGAGGACAGTAGATTGTCAGAGCATCATCCCAGCTTTCTGGAAGTTGTTGGTGATTTTACAGACACGTCTTTTAGGATTAATTTTCACAGCTTTACGATTTGTCTGTCATCAACTACTGTTGTTTTCTCAGATGATCAGGTCGTTGTTGGTTGCTGGTGTCGCTGGTGGTTTCCAAACTCTTGATTTCTCCATGCCCTTTGTTTTTGCTAGAGCTCTAACTGACTTCCTCTTTTCTTTTAGCATCCAAATTTCTTGCTTTTCTCTCAAAGTCAGCTCCCTCATCTTCATCCTGGTTTGTGTGTGTCATCATCGAATGCAAGATTCAGAATACAGAAATAATGGATATAACTGATACGACACATTCCCTGCTTTTAATATCTGAAGAATTAATGCAACAGAACACAGCTGATCACTTAGAAACACCTGTGAGGCAAATGCTCCAATACTTATGCTCACATCAGATAGAGGGATGATCTATGTGTTGAAACGGCTAATAATAAAATGTGACATTCTGTAGTTTTGTCTCGTATTCATCTTTTAATCATATTTGTAAATGTCTTTAATCCACAGCCAACAGAGCAATTTTGTCTTTACTCTTCCAATACTTTTGGAGGGCACTGTATTCCACTGTCCCAGTTAAATGTGGCTTGTCTGGGATTTAGTTTGTAAACAAAACCACAGCAAATTCCAATTCCAGACGCCCAACCGTACACTGATGTTATCACAGGTGGGACTGCTGTTCTGTAGGACAGAGCGTTTCGTTAACCCCAGGCGCTAATGACACCGAATCATCTGTAATTGATCTAATTGATTCTCCACTGCTTAATTAGATTCTTGTCACTCCTAATGCATCAGTGATGAAGACCCTCGGGGTACGAGAGAGAGAGAGAGAGAGAGATGAGATTTATTCTAATAGTTGATGATACAGACACCAGTCGTTGCTCTGGTCTCATGTGATCACAGACAGCTTTTAGTCGTTTTGTGGTAATTATTCAGCAATCAGCACACAAGCAGCTGTTCACAAGGACTTTATTATGCTCTGTTTGTAAAACAGATTTTTAGATGGTATGGGAGTTGTTACAAATGAGGTGCTGTGTTTAGAGATATAGATTTTGCTGTAATAAAATGAAAATCTTTTTCTTTAGCTTGACTGGCAGAGCGTGGCACCAGCACTGCCAAGGTCATGGGTTTTATTCCCAGGGGAAGACACAAACTGATCTACATCATGAAATCACTGTAAATTGCTTTTCACACTATGATAAACTTTGGATTAATGTCTTTTTACACCCTCTGCTGGTGCTTGAATATTACAGGCAGTTGTGTAGCAACAGATAGCCAATCATAGACTAATTTATAATGAGTTGACTCAATTAAATATTCATGCACTTAGCAGAAACATCCATGAGTTATTTAGTTTAAACATCTGAAGGAGAGTTCAAACTGATGCATCAGATGAGATGCTATAATTTTTGTATAAGTTTAAGAATACTTAAATGAGTAGTTAAAAAATGAAAATTCACATTACTACTCGCCCTTGCCCTTATGTCGTTTCAAACCTGTATGACTTTTTTCAGTGAAACCTAAAAGAAGATATTTTGAGAAATGGCAGTGTTTTTTTTTTTTTTTATTCTATAAGATGGAAGTCAATGATCTCCAGTGTTTTTGCTTTCCAACATCCGGGGGAAGTCACCAGAGAGTCTATCATTTCACTGGAAAATCCAGTATAATTTTTTATTAAAACACATGCATGAACAAATCATTCACAATATGATAGATAAAATGCATTTAGAAAATAGATAGGGTGTATTTTTTTTATAATACCAACTTTAACACAACATTTTTAATGCAAGACACTACAAGCAAAACTGACGTTTTTCAAACACTGGTCAATTTTGAGATTTCAGGCTATTTTGCTTCTATAACTTGTCTTCTTTCAGACTAGTGCAAAGAAAACATCTAAAGTACACATTAAACTTTGGCTGTTTGCATCTGTAGATTTCATTTACAATACATATCTTTTTTTTTTTCCTCATGCCCTGAGGCAGAAATCTCCACTTCAGTATCTCAGTAGCACTTACATACAGCAAACTGTACAGTTCTATATTTTGAAGGTTTTTGCTGAGGGGTTTGTTCATATATCACTCATCTGATTTAAATGGCATTTTATTCCTTAAAACATGTAGATTTTCTCCTGAAAATAGTTTCTGGCTTTTGGAGTGAGATATTAAAAAAAAACCTCTGTAAAAACCATTAACTCATCAAAATGAATGAAATATCCAGTATTCAGATTTCTGTTCTGGGAATGTATGCAAATTACACAATGCCTCATTTGCAAATTCAAACATAACATTTCAGAAAACTTGTAATAAAAAAACAGTTATCTTAATGTACTGTGATTATTCAACTGAGGAAAGTACAGTGATATCTGTTAATTACAATTTGTACCCTTTTCACCTGTAGTGTCTTGCCTTAAGCTTGCGAAGCCCATTAGTTGTTTTAGATAGAAGCATCTGCCAAATCATGCAAATGCATAACAGCATAGTTAATCATAGCAGTGAGGTTAGTGAAGTGATATTTGTATGTCTAGAGCGCTGTTTGTATGTGTGTGTTGGCGGGGGGCTGATGGTGTCTACAGACGGGTAACTGTGGCTCACATGAGTAAGGAAGAACAGATTTGTCCCTGCTGTTCACGCTGATGATAACTATCTCCATGCATCCAGACAGATGGACCGTGTGTGTGTGTGTGTGTGTTGAGGAGAAGAGACCACCATAGAAAAAGATCCTTTGTGTGTCTCTGACTCCCTTTCTCTTTTGTGAGCACTCATCCCATCTTTTTATCACTGATGGGCTGCACTTTAAGGCATGGATGCAGGGTTGACATTGTCTTTGTACGTTTCTGGCTTTTAAAGGATGTTTTTGTCTCTCTACTGCATTCGGAGTTGGACGGGGAAAGAGTTGAAGGCCCTCATTTTTCTGTCCTTTCATTTAATAGCATAAGAGGCTGGATATTAGCATTTGGTCCAATATCCTAATGCAGTTAAAGAGGCTGTGCTGGAGTCAAACAGAAGGACAGGAGCTTCCACCTGAGCTTTTTCATACTGTCCACACTCTCACAGCCTCAGCTTTTAACCTGATTGGCTCATCAGCGGAGCGGGACGGGGATCAGGGAGAGTAGCGGTGTGTGGGGGTACGTCCAGGTGGTCCGGCCGTGGTGGTTCTGATACAGGCATGGTGCTGGGGTCTGACCTCAATGTCCTGCTCTCTCTTATGCCCAGTGATTACATCATCGAGGAGAAGAACGCTGTGCTCCAGAAGAAAGAGAATGAGGGATTCGGCTTCGTCTTGCGGGGAGCAAAAGGTAAGATGTGGCTTTGAGTTCATGGCCTTGGTTTGCTCTTACAGTCACAGTTGCAGCTTCTTTCACAATACTTGGTTACATTACACGCTTAAAGTCAACATGAAACACTGTTCGCACACATTTTACTTTTGTAATGCGATGCATTTCCAAGTAAAACAGGATTTTCTAATTGTTTGATCTGTCCTGTCACAATAAAGGCAAAAAATGCCAAAAATACATATTAAAAAATGTATAATAGTAATTATTATTATTATTGTTGTTGTTGTTGTAACATTAATTACCAATAGTTAATAATAGTTATTTTATTATTAACAATAATCAAAATTATAATACATTTTTATTATTATTGTTTTTGTTCTTAAATTATTTAAAAATATTTGTATGAAAAATGTTTTATTATGAATATTATTATTATTATAACTAAGTAATAATAGTTTGTATTATTTGTATTGATAATAAATCAAAATAATTTGATATTAATCAATATATTAATAATTAATCATCAAAATTGGCATGAAAATTATAATACAAATATTAGTATTAAATTATTAAATAATAATAATAATAATCATAACAGTTGGCTTATATTCCAGGGCACAAAGGGATTGATATAAAGAGGAAAAAATAAATAGATTTTTAGATTTAAGATTTTCTACTTGTGACTAAAAGAACCCTAAAAGCAATAGACGCATCTGAAGAACGTTCAGTATAATGTACCATGAAGAACTTTTTAATAGCCAGTGAATAACCAATATAATAATCCCTGTAAAAACTCAAGCATTGAACCAAAATGTAGTTTTTCTCTAGAGTTAAAATTAATATTACTCTGAAATAACATCATCACACATCTACAATCATTTATATGAAATAAATACATGATATTTCAAACTCAATGCATATCAGTAGTGCAACAGTGTGTGTGCTTTACAGATGCGGTTCTGGTGACAGCATAAAATAGAGTTAAGTGAATGTTAACTTCATTACTAACATAATCAAATATCGCGGTCACTGGTTCATATCGTGACATTTCTGAAACGTATATAGTGGTGACTCAACAGCATTATTAGACAGTTGTGTTTGACAACACGTACAGATCAGCAAGGTTTGTGAGTAGTGTGTGTGTGTGCATGTGTGTGTGTGTGTGCGTGTGTGCGCCCAGTCTCTGGGGTGGCACCATCCTGGGTAGGAGTTATGAGTTCCTAATGCCATCTGTTAACCACATGGTGCATTAATATCTCTTATGAATATGGGTGTCAGCAGTCTATTTATTGCTTTCATAATCTCTATATTATGACTTCCTCAAAGATTAAAAGGAAAACACTTACAGATCTATTTGGACACGTTTACATTAGTATATACTATAAGCAAGCTATTCATTGACTTCACAAAGAGTCTAAGCACCAGTAATGTGATATTCCATGTGGTCCTGTGTGTCTGTGTAGCGGAGACGCCCATTGAAGAGTTTACACCCACACCTGCCTTTCCTGCACTGCAGTACCTGGAGTCTGTGGATGTTGAGGGCGTGGCCTGGAGGGCGGGGCTAAGGACTGGTGACTTCCTGATTGAGGTATAGGATTGGTTTGTCCACTGATATCCCAGATCTTTCTGTATCTACTATTCATCTTGTTCCACATTTTCAGGACATAAAATGCAGTAATGTTTGTTGCAGCTGTGTAATGACCTGTGTAATGAGTCTAGTCTGATATTCTGGGAATGTGCCGTAGGGGTGGAAAAACACTTATGATTTCTTTTTGATTTTTCTCTCAGGTTAATGGTGTAAACGTGGTAAAAGTGGGACACAAGCAGGTGGTGTCACTTATACGGCAGGGCGGGAATAACCTCCTGATGAAGGTGGTGTCAGTCACACGCAAGCCAGAGTCTGAGGAGTCAGTCAGGAAGAAGGGTAAGATGCTGGTTCACCTCAAACATATCTGTTCTGTCCTAGATAATAAAGCTGCTATATTTCATTTTTATTTTATTTTGTCATTGTAAAATTAATTATTATAAAATAATTATCATTATTTTATATTTTCTTTAATTATATTTAGTGCTGTCAAATGATTAATTGCGAATAATCGCATCAAAATTTTGGTTTACATAATATATTTATGTGTACTGTGTATATTTATTATGTATATATATAAATACACACATACAGTATATATTTTGAAAACATTTACATGTGTATACATTTATATATTTTGTATTATATATAAATATATTTAATATATAAACAGCATATTTTGTATTTATATATACATAATAAATACACAGATTATACACACATTATGTAAACAAAAACCTTTATTTTGGATGTGATTAATTGTTTGACAGTACTATTTATAGTATATATTCTGTATTTATTTAAATTTCTATCTTACTTATTTTTATTTATTTTACTTTGTCATTTTAAAATTAAGTAAAAAAAAAAAAAATAAATAAATAAATAAATAAATAAAAAAAAAAAAAAAAAAAAAAAAAAAAAAATATATATATATATATATATATATATATATATATATATATATATATATATATATATATATATATATATATATATATATATATTATTTATTTAAAAAAAATCATTATTTTTTTGTAATTTTAAAATTAAATTACTTTTCCATCAAAGGAAAATGCAAGTTTATATATTGCAGAATTTCCCAGCAGTGAATAAAGTATTACTATTATTTTATTTTATTTTTTATTTTACATTCTTAATTTTAATTTTAATTTAATTGACTTTCCAACAATGAAAATGCAACTATTATTAACAGGGTTTGCGGCTTACAAACAAGGTCTGCAGTTTAATATATTGCTTAAATGTACAGTAGTTCTTATGTATTCATGTGTGTCTCTCAAGAATAGCATCTTACTGTACATGCAAATGGTGTAATATTGAGTATGTGGTATTATGGTTGAGTTATATAGAATGTGCTGACTGCTGGTTTTGTTTGTTTATTGTGGGCGGGGCTACTGCAGTCAGACAGAAGAGCTCTTAAAGGCACGGGTTGCTAGGGAACCAGTCTTTGATGCTCTGTACTGTATGTAATGATCAGACAGTGAGAGATTTCTCTCAGCAGGGCGATCTAGTCTCAAACACGAGGAAAAGAAATGCTGCACGAATGAATAAAGGAGCGCGTGTAATGATCATAGCCGATTGTGACAGTAATGACTGTGTTTGTCAGAGAAGAAAACTTCAGGAGCATTAACTAAATGACAGGGTTATTTGTCACAAAGAATTGTGATGACTAAGGAGATTGTTTTCTGTGCAGCTTTTCCACATGCACACATTTGTGCATTCCTACACCCACTCAATCGATTAGCAGTTGAATGAGTCCACCGGTAGAGTTATTAGAACCACAGCAAAACCTCGAAACCCAAAGAGTTAGTCTATTCAATATCCATGCAAACCATCTGCAACTCCCACAGAATCCGAACCCTTCATTGACCTGTGTTTGCCTTTAGTGGATGATGGAACAGCATAGTAAGACAGTCGTTTAGCTGACACTTTTATCCAAAGCGTCTTACAGTATAGATTGAATCAGGATGGTTGACTATACTGATCCATCCTGTAAAGTAAAGTACTGTAAATAAAAGTTTTTTGCATTTACCTTATGCTTTTTTGCAACTCTTTATAGATAAATCAGACATTCTCGCAGTCTTTTCAGCATCTCAATCAATGGACATGTCTAGTTAAATTAATATCTGTTCTGTTAGTTTTTTTATAATTATTATTATTGATTATTATTTTATTTATGTATAATTATTTTTTATAAGTTTCTGGATTGAAGGAAAATTGCTGCACATTTAACATACTCCATGAATATTTTATTTTATATTTTTAAATAAATTTTATAATTTGTTTTATAATAAAGTGGATTTCCACCAAAGAAAATATGAGTACTGTATATTTAACAAAGATTGTAGTTTATAAATAAGATCCACAGCTAAACATATTGTTTAAATGTAGTTCAAATATGTTCAACAGTGAGTCTCACTAGTGCAAAATGTATTAACTACACTTCTATTTAATGCATTTGCCAAATACTTTCATCCTAAACAACTTTTATTATTAATATTTATTAAGTTGCTAGATTTTTCACCATGGAAAATGACAACACATTTAACTTTTTTTTTTTTTCTTTTTTTTTTTTATTAAGTGGATCTTTTTTTGCCAAGGAAAATGCGAGTTTTATTAACAAAGTTCGTAGATTATAAGATCCACAGCTTAATATATTGTTTAAATGTAATTCATATGTTCAACAGTGAGTCTCTCAAGTGCAAAATGCATTAACTGCACTTCTATTTAATGCATTTGGCAGATGCTTTCTTCCAAAGCAAATTGCATTGCATTTAAGCTATATATTTGATCAGTTCATGCATTCCCTGGGAGTCAAACCCATGACCTCGGTGTTGCTAGCAGGATGCTTTGCAGCATGCAACAGAAAGGAACTATCCCTGAAATCAGAGGAAAGTGCTATTGTTTATGCCCCTAAGACAGATCCTTACCCTAAAATCTGATTGTTGATGAGAATGTTGTTCTTACTTGGCAAAATCACAGTCACCTGCAAAGTTATTGCAGGGTTATTGCATAACGCTGGGCTATGCGAACTACCACACACTTACACACTACTGATGAAGTAATAATAGAGTGTCTGTTGTTAGTTTTGTGGCTATATCCTCCTACACACACATACAAACTCACACACACAGATTCTCACAGTTGAAATGCACAAACCCAGGCCTTGCTCCTGCCAGAGTTGCCATGGTTACTACAATGCATGTTTGAAGTAAGTATTGCATTAGTGCCTTGCTATTTCTCTCCTCGTCTCTCTCTCTCCAGCTCCACTCTGCTCTGCAAGGTTGTTAGCTGAAGGAGTGAGGAGTTTGACGCCGATGTTACTGAGACGACAGAAGTGTCTGATCTCCTGGAACTCTGATCGTTTTCTTGGTGCTCCTTGTATCGCTGCTTGGGAGTTTATAGCATGCTTTGGACATAGCATCAGGTTTCGTTTCTGAGAGACAAAGGGAAACTCGGCCACCATTTGGGTTGTAAGAGGCTGAATGTGATATGAGGAGTTTGGGGAGACGAGTATTTCTTTCTACCATCGGAGGGCCACCAAGAACGGAAGTTGGTTTCTGGTCGTGCAATCACACAGGAGATGTCTGATAGTTGCATGATTCTATGTTGCATGTCAGAGAGAGAAAGGCGGAAGGAGAGCGTTTAATCGTGGTGCGGCAGTGTGGTACGTTGATCTTCGGATGAAGATGGTGAAAAAGCGCTGGCAGCTGCCGATGGGCAGCAGCCGTGAAGGCCCCTCGCCACGCCATCCTATCTTCTCATCTACTCCTTGCCTTTCCTCCACAGCGCCCCCGCCTCCTAAACGAGCGCCCAGCACCACCCTCACTCTGAGGTCCAAAAGCATGACCGCTGAGCTCGAAGAACTAGGTAAGAATTCCTCAAACAGGTTGAATATGTTTTCTTTCAGTTTTTGTCTTAAAGGAATAGTTCACCCAAAAATGAAGATTTGCTGAAATGTATTCAACTTCAGGCCATCTGAAATGTAGATGAGTTTGTTTCTTCATCAGGACAGATTGTGAGAAATGTAGCATTACATCACTTACTCGCCAATGGATCCTCTGCAGTGAATAGGTGCCGTCAGAATGAGAGTCCAAACAGCTGATAAAAACATAGCAATAATCCACTTGTATTTTGGCTGGAAGCAACGGTTTAAGGTTAAAATGACTTTATGATGGATTTGGACTGGAGTCATGTGAATTACTTGTGGATTATTGTGATGTTTTTTATTCAACTGTTTGGACTCTCATTCTGGTGGCACCCATTCACTGCATAGGATCCATTGGTGAGCAAGTGATGTAATGCTAAATTTCCAATGAAGAAACAAACGCTGTAATTTACTCTATTGAAGGGCTGCACATTCTTGAATTCAGTGTGCACCTTTTTAAGCCTATATGCATAGATGGACATTTTTGGGCAGCAGGGTTCTTCCAACTAGTCAGTCATTCAGATTATGAAATAGTCAATTATGAAAATAGATAGTTTTACAAATCCTATTCCCCTAACACATGCACACAAATTTGGATGCAACATTTTCTCTCCATCTCTCTCTCTCTGTGTTGCTCTTTCTTGTTTATTTATTAACTGCCTCCCTCCTGCAGCCATTTGGGCTGTTCAAAACATCAGCTGTCTTTTCCTCTCTCGCTCAATCTGTGCTCTGAGTTTACAGAGTTCATTATACATATTCACTCACGTTCACACACTGAAACACATATCGACAGGCATTTGCTGCTGTGAGACTTTAATGGAGAGGTGTTCTGTACATTTATTTCATGCTCAGCCTCTGCAAGGAGGAGAAGAGGAGGTAAGTTGAGGTTTTTAGAAGCCAACGAAATCACAGAAATATGTATACGCAACCATCTTCATCTTGCTCATGCTGGAATATGATTCATTTAGCTCTGTTCCAAAACCTAGTGAGCTGCCTACCTAACCAGTATTTTTTAGGCAATCCCATCACGAAGGCAGTAAAATTATGCTCTCTTAAAAAATAAGTTTTGGATGTCCCAGAATCTTTTGAAAAAAATCTAATATTACAGTTATTATGCTAATTTAAACATACACTGATTATATTATTCAATTTTTTTTAAACAAACGTGTCAACATGTAATTGATTAATGACTATTTCATCCAGTATTTCTGTATTTTTCATGCTTATTTGAATATCGCACTCTTAACGTAGCAACATGTGCTGATGCCAGACTGGAAATCCATTGTGAGTTCCACCTCTCATGTGCTTCTATTTGTGTGGCACGTGGAGTGTTCCAAATGAGTCACTTATGAGGTTCTATTTCAGTTAGGATGCTGCCTTAGGGACTGTTCACACAGGATGCATTCCTTGCCTCCATCTGTGATGTTTTTTTAATTGTTTTTCTTTGTCAACATGCGATACCTTGATAAACTTCAGAAGAACATACGAATGTATCCTGTGTAAGGCACTACTAAAGTAGACAGTATACAGCCAGACAGGTCTATGGGTTGGAACCGAGCTTGCCAAACTACACCTTTTGCCATAAATAAGGAGCAGTGATTCATTCCATTAATTATGTGTCATTAACATTTTTATTTTGCCTTTTTTATTTCAAAGCATGTGATCAAATGAGATCCATTTTGCAACCTGTTGAAAACTACCTGTGTGGGTGTTTATAATGAACTTGGTTTTATGAGTGTGTTTCTTAACAGAAAGGCTAGATGAGATTTTGGCCTCTCAGGAGACAGTACTGAGGCCAAAGGTGGAAACAGACTACAGAGCAGCAACGGTGAAGCAACGTCCTACTAGTCGCAGAATTACACCAGCAGAAATCAGTGTAAGATACAGTATGTCTGCACACGCTCAGATGATCTGAAAGTGTCCCATTTTAGCAGCATTGACCAAATATTTTGTAAGTACACAGTGGACTTCAAAAGTCAAAAACATTTCTTTGTTTTACATTTATCAAACTGAAAAACTGGCTTCAGGCAGGTTTGATGGTGGTCTAATGTACCAGCATAGTTTTCCAAAACGCCGGTGTATGCTGGTATTTTCAGCAGGGATCAGGCTTCTTACGATAACAGTAGCCAATAGAAACACTTTGTTGAAAATATGCCAAAATTTTCTTGCTTGACCCTTTTAAACATAAATGTTTTCTTCATGCAGTCTCTTTTTGAGCGGCAAGGACTTGCTCTCCATGGTGCTCTACACCCAGCGTTGGATAAAGCCCACATGCAGCTGCCGAAAAGCATGGCTAGAACAAAGTCTTTTGGTAATTCTTCAGGAATCTTTTACATACACTACTCAATTAAGCTCCTCAATTTGAAATAGCAGTAAAGTGCTTGGATTTGTTCTAGTTTATTTTATCTATCTGTCCTTTGATCTTCAAATCTGAATGCATTTAAATGCAGAACTTTGACACACAGTAACATTTGGAATGCCAAGAATAAGGGAAGCAGTGAAAGGAAAGACCAAAGATCAAATCTGTAAACTATTGCATACTTGTTCGCCATCAAAGCTTAGCCAAACCCAAAATAAATTTTTAAAGATCTATCTATCTGTCTGTCTGTGCAGGAGCAACAGAAGAGGATCGACTGTCTGCCCTGGCAGCAGAGCACAGGTTTCCACGGAGCTCCTCCATGACGGACAGCCTGAGAGACAGCCATAATATCCCTCCACCTCCTCAAACGGCTCCCCCACCTCCCCCATCGCTTTACTATCTAGATACTGGGCCCCCTCCTTCGTTCTGCCCACCCCCTCCCCCTGGCCGCATTCACGACCCCAGCCGTTCCAGTTTTAAACCAGGCTCTGAACCAAGACTGCATGCTTTGCCACAGACAATGTCTGCTGAGATGTTTGAGCCGCCTCGCCATGCCTCCCACATGGATCGGCAGAAGAAAGCCCGTTCCATGATCATCTTGCAGGACTCCTCCCACCTTCCCGTGGAGCCTACTGACATCCCCAGGCCAGGTCCTGTTTCAACTCCACCCGAAAGGATCAAACGGAAAGGTCGGGTCATCGATAACCCCTACGCCAATGTAGGTCAGTTCAGCGTGGGCCTGTTCACTCCGCCTCTGAGCAAGCCACAGCGGAGGAAGAGCCCGCTTGTAAAGCAACTGCAGGTGGAAGATGCTCAGGAGAGAGCCTCGCTAGCACTGGCATCCATCCATGCGAGAGAGCACTCTCCCTCTGGGCGCCTAGCTACCCACCATACCAGCAGGGCTGATTTCTATCAGCAGCAGCAACAGCTGTTGCTGGAACGCAGTCAAGCTCAGGCTGAGGGACTGTTGCAAGGAAAGGGACCTTTCTCTGCTGCCATTGCTGATGCTGTGAAAGACCGGGAACGTCGTCTGGAGGAGAGGCGGAAATCCACAGTCTTCCTATCAGTGGGCACTATGGAGGGCAGTTCGGCACCACCCCCAGAGGCCCCCTCACTCACACCATCCCGTTCTGTTGATGAACGATTGCTCACACGTGAACTTGGTCAGTTGCCTCCTCCCGCCCTGGCGTTGCGGCCCTCTCCTGGGGGCACCACCTTCATTCACCCACTGACGGGCAAGCCCCTGGACCCTAACTCTCCATTGGCACTTGCGCTGGCCGCAAGGGAACGGGCATTAACCTCCCAGAGTCAGTCCCCTTCAAGCAGCCCTGAGCCCAGAACTAAACACGAAGCTGCTGGAGGGGTGCTGTATATGGAGACCAAGACCAAAGAGGCTGCGCGGTCAGAGGGTGAGGGGGAGTTTGCCTCGCCTCCCTTTTCCCCTGCAACAAAAAGAATTTACGAGACCTCCTCCCCCACCAGCAGAATCCAGTGGGGAAGTCCCATATCCACCAGGAAAGAGTTAGAAAAAAGGACAGAATCGAAGGAGGAAAGGAAAATTGAGGACAAGAAGAGTATGATCATCAGAATCATGGACACGTCTCAGCAGAAAACTGCTGGTCTTATCATGGTTCATGCAACGAGTAATGGGGAGGCCATGGGGCCCAGCCCAGAACACACTGTCCCCTCTCCCTCTCCTAAGGGGGCATTGTCAGAGAGCCCGAAACCCATGTTAGCCGAAATTAAACGCGCCAAGTCCCCTGGTCCTGATGCTCCTTCGAGATCCACCCCGCCTCCAGCCACAGCTCCAAGTTCCCAGGCACCTCCCAGCCCGTCCTCAGATAAAACCCTGGTACAGGGTAGTTCTGAGGAGGATGTGGAACCCTATACGGTCACATTGCCACCTGCCATACTCTCTTCCAGTGACGAGGAGACGCGTGAGGAGCTGCTCAAAATCGGTGTGGTTCCTCCACCGAATGAATTTGCCAATGGCCTTCTTGGAAAGACACCTGCATCTGCAGTACCTCCTGCTCCTACATTGGCGCAGACAAGCCCTTCTGCCCTGCCCTCGGCTCCACCCCCACCTCCTGCTCCTCTAGCAGTAGTCGCCGCTGCTGCACAGGTCCCCGCTAGCAGTGGCCCACAAGCAGCCTCAGGGAAGCCATCTGAGTCCCACTTGGGCCCAGAGTCTGCTGCTGACTCCGGGGTGGAAGAGGTAGACACTCGTAGCTCCAGTGATCACCACCTGGAGACCACGAGCACCATCTCCACCGTCTCCAGTATGTCCACACTGTCCTCGGAAAGCGGCGAGCCCACGGACACCTACACCACTCACGCAGATGGCCAGACGTTCATTCTTGATAAGCCGCCAGTGCCTCCAAAGCCAAAGCTCAAGTCCCAGCTCAGCAAGGGCCCGGTGACGTTCAGGGACCCCCTGCTCAAGCAGTCATCTGATAGCGAACTGCTCTCACAGCAGCACGCGGCTGCGTTGGCTGCTGCTGCGGGAGCCCCAGGCCCGGCCAGACCCCGCTACCTCTTCCAGAGACGCTCCAAGTTATGGGGGGACCCCGTGGAACCCCGTCCGCTTTCAGGGGCAGAGGAAGGCAAGCCCACTGTGATCAGCGAGCTCAGCTCTCGGCTGCAGCAGCTGAACAAGGACACGCGCTCACTCGGGGAAGAGCCGCTTGGAGCTTCACTTGACCCCGGAAGAAAATCGCCCGTGGCCGGTGCAAGGTAAGGTGTGAATCCTAGAGAAGACCGAATGCATATCAGCTTTGTAACTGAATCTGAACTTCTATGAAAACAAATTCAACATCTTTTCTATAGCAACATTGCAAAGAGAATACAGAACTTTGTTGTTTATACTGCAAATGCAAGTTTCCTATTGGTTAAATAACAGTGAGAACACTGTGCAATTCTTTTCCCATATCTGAATAACAATGTTCAATCGAAGCTCACAGTTTGCATTTAATAATATGAAATAAAATGAACATAAATTATATATTAAACATCCTCATATAAAACACAAAGAATACCAAAGAACATAACATGTGTCTGTCCAGAGTTTCACAAGCAGTCACCTTTAACTTTTATTTAAAAGAAAGCTAATCCAGAACCTTAAAATTTCTTACTCGTTTAGAAGCATTAAGTGTTAATGTTTAACATGCTTTCTTCATTGAGACGTTTGGAGCCTACGAACTATCTCAGCATTGGACGACCACTGGTAAGTAATGTAGAATGGCCTCAGGCTGATCTCACAGCTCTACCATATAACCCGTAGACAATAGTTAGAGTGATACAGACTTTTCTATAGATACACCAATGCACATAACCAGAGCTACAGGGACAGTTTGAGTTCAAATAACTCATTGCAATAAAAAAGTTTAATATAAAAATCAATAAAAGTCTGTTTTTTTCTGTCTTGATTTTTTAAAGCACCAGCTGTGTACTATTTTGCTTATATCCTTAAATACAGCTGAAGTCCTTTATATCCCAACAGATGTGACAAGGACATGGAAGACAGTAAACCTTAGCTTTTAGCCACTAGGGTAAATCAAATGTCATTCCTTTTATTTTCTATTCTTTAACATCCACTAATCCCATATTCAGTCACTTTTGCTGACATTGTCCTGGGTTTTATTAATCACTTCTGCAGGTTCTGTGTTCCCTTGTCCACCCTGGCAAATCAACCAAAATGTCTGTCCCTTGACAGTATTGTCAAGTAATCTGAGTGCATCTGTTTCGGTTATGACAACTTTTTCCGTGAACACGTGACTCAAAAAACATTCTTGACGACATGCAGTAGGGTGACTACATTATGACATAAATTTAATTTGAAAAGCACTTCTTTAAGTCTCTCTGTCTTGCCATTTGGGTGTTCACAAGGTAACAGATGGCCTGAGGGCATGCACCATCTCAAGCTTCGACCTCTCACCTTCCAAACTTCACCTTCACATCTAACTCAGTGAGCTTTTCCCTGCGGCCTGCTTCTCTATGGCACTGTGCTAGCAGTATGTATGTGGGTCCATGTGTGACTGATGTTTTTTTCTTGCAACCTCATGGGATATGAATGTGTTGTTTGACCCATGTTTATCACAGTAATCGTGAGCTATAAACCCATGTTTGTCCAACCCTCAATAAAGTTATTTTAAAACTGGATTGAATTTAAATTAATTACACCATCTGAAAGTTGTCGTTTCTCATTGGATATTCCAACATAAAACCATCATAACCATCACAGTGTCATCATAATAATAATAATAATATATCATTCCTCTTAGTCTGTGTAGTCCTTCTTTTTCTTTCTCTCCATTCAAACATGCTGTCCAAGCTTACTGTACTTGCTAAGTGTTTTGTGACACTTTCATCCATTAATCATGCTAACACAGTGATGCTCATGTAGTTTTATGCATTGTTCATTTTTTCATGCATATTTGTTCATTTTGCTTAATTTTTGTTTTATTTGACCAGAATGGCACCTTACCCCAGACAGAGGATGTATCGAAAGAAATGCTGTTTAATTTCACATCATCAAAAGTCACTCTTTATTGATAGTGTTTATATGTGCACGTTCCACCATTGAAAGCTGAGGTCTGGGGCTAGCTGCGCTCTGGTCTGTGTCGCTGCGCATTTGGTTTGCATTCAATTGACATTGTTGAGGATGTGAAGTGTGTGGTGTTTGTTTTTGTTCTGTCATGGACTGATGCTAACCGACCGCTCTCTCTCTCTCTCTCTCTCTCTCATTGCCCCTCACTCTCTCTCTCTCTGTTTCTCTCTCTCTCTTTCTCCATCTCCCTCTCTCCCTCTTTCTCTCACTCTCTCTTTGCATGCTACACTGCTCTGTCTAGAGCTGAATCTGAGGCTAAGCCCAGAAGAGCCGGGCTCCTGTGTAAGTGCGCATGAATCATCTCATCTCTGTGTTTCCACACCTCTGAGTCGAGCCCTGATCATCATCCACCCTTCCTCATTTACTGACCTGCCTTATGCTAATTTGGCCAGTCCCCTCTAAACCCCAGCTTTTCCATGTTTTTCATTGTCTGCTTAATTCTCAATCCTCAAGTTACAGAGGCAAAAGGATTCGATCAATTCAAGTATAGGGCATTAGTTTTCATTTAGATTTTTCATAGACTGCTTCTACAGATATGATGGGTAATGATCAGAGCTTGCACCTGTATTGCTAAATAAGTTCTGTCCTCTTCACCCGGGGTGCAAAAATATGGCGGACTTGCCTAGTTATGTAAAAATCTCAAATTATGAATCCTATATTGTTATATATTTTTAATAAAATAATCCAATAAGTAATTGGAAGGTTGAGATGTTATACGTGTCTCCAGATCTGTCTTCTGTTGTTTCTCATGTGTTGCATGTTTGGTTGTGCTTTCAGTGTTCTGCTGTAGTGCTCATAATATCTGTATAAATCTGGCCATGTTTTACATTTCATTCAGATTGCATTCAAACTCACATAACACCCCAGTCATTACCGTTGATTAATTACATCTGATCTTCGCTTCATTGCACACAGAGGCAGATTTTAAGTGGAGAGCGAGTTTCTATTTCCTAGTTACAGTTGTAGCATGCAGAACTAAAAAAAAAGTTTATGACTTCAACCTTATAAAAAATTTTTTAAACAGTCTTAACAAATTTAGTGGCAAAAACTAAAGTCATTTAAAAGATTAAAACATTAAAAAATGTATAAATTAAATTTAATGTGGATATGCATTTGGTCCGTTGCTCTGCATTTAGTGTTTCTATTTAACTAATTACATTGAAAAATGAATAATCTTAAATTATTTTTGATTTTTGTCTGATTGTCATCTGAAAATATGTAGAAATCCTCGAAACTATAAAAATTTACTTGTGAAGCCATACACCTTAAGATTAACTAACAGTGAGCAATACTTTTGTTACAGAATGTATTAATCTTTGTTAATGTTAGTTAATTAAAATACAACTGTTCATTGTTAGTTCAAGTGAGCTTAGCTCCAATAAATATTAACAACTTTTAAATTTCAGTAATGTATTAGTAAATGTTGAAATTAACATAAATACCTAAAATTTAAAATCTGAATTAGAAGTTTAGATGCTCATGATCAAATGTAGCCTAATGTTAACAAATGAAACAATTCTTGTAAAATTTTTATCCAGTATTTTTTTTACTTTTTACCTTATTAATACTAAAAAAATAAATCTGTCAGTGCAGTAAGACAAAATACTCCAGATACAATGCATGAAAACAAGTTTTAATATTATTTGCGTTTTGCTTCACAAGTAAATTTAGGGATTTTTAGATATTTTCACTGAAAAATTTGGACTTTTTTAGTGTATATAGGTTGAATTTTGATGTCATATTGACTAAGGAGAAAACACTTTAAATTTTAGTTGTATGACTAAACTATAAATTCTAAAAGCTAAAATCCAAGCTCCTGCGTGGATCTTATTATGTATTCTCTCTATCTTTGCTCCGCAGGTCTGTAACACCTTTGCACTTCTATTATTACGGCTAAACGCATTAATTAAACACTAACCACGTCTAACTCAAATAACTTAGAGTCCTAACATAGCTGATGCTTTCCTTGCCACTGAATCTGTTTCTCACAACAACAACAAAAAAGCTGACTTTCATCCTATCTGCCCCCTTCCTTTTCTCTTTTCTTCTGTTCCCTACTTTCAGACTCTTCAGCAGTTTGGGGGAGCTCCATACTATCTCTCAGAGAGGATACGGCACCACCTACACCATCAGACCAGGCAGCCGCTACCCAATGACCCGGCGGACGCCCAGTCCCGGTTCCCCGGACCGCTCGGATCCTCTGGGACCCATCCGGGGCTTTGGTCTGGCCACTTCTCCCGTCACACCCCCCACGATCCTTAAGTCGTCTAGCCTCAGTCTCCCTCATGAACCTAAAGAAGTGCGTTTCGTCATGAGGAGTTCCAGCGCACGGAGTCGCTCTCCGTCGCCCGCCCCCTCCTCGGGCATGCCCTCCCCCCTGCTCACCCTGCGGCCGTTCCACCAGAAGCCCCTCCACCTGTGGAACAAGTACGACGTTGGCGACTGGCTGGCCAGTATTAACCTGTCTGAACACCGGGAGCGATTCCAAGAGCATGAGATCGAGGGCTCCCATCTGCCTGCTCTGACCAAGGAGGACTTCGCTGAGCTGGGCGTGACGCGCGTCGGTCACCGCATGAACATTGAGCGCGCCCTTAAACAGCTGCTGGAGAGTTGACCTCGCGCCTCCCTCTACCTGTAGCTAGTCTCAACACAGTTTTCTTTTATTTTTCTTATTTAATTTGCTTGTCATTTTTCTTGCCGTTCTTGAGATTTAAATCCGAAGTGTGTCATTTCGATGTTAAAATAATTGTCCTATCCCACACTTTTGTAAAAAGCAATCCCTGGTGTGGTATTAATATGTACCACTGAGGTACTAATAGGTACATTTTTGGTGCTAATGCTGTATGTAAGGCAGAGATGTTTAATTTTCCTTTTGATGGGCCACTTTTTTCAGAGTTTAGCTCTCAGCAGTTTCAGTACACTTGCCTGGAAGTTTCTAGTGATTCTGTAGACCGTGGTTAGCTGTTTCAGATGTGTTTAACTGGAACTAGAGCTAAACTCTGCTGACAAGTGGCCCTCCAGGAGCAGGATTGGACACCCCTGCTTTAAGGTACTATTATGAACCCTTTAGTGGTAGAAAAAAGTAGGGTTGCAAAGAGGTGGACATTTTTGGAATGTTTACAGAAATGTTCCACCCTATAAATAAGGTACAAAGGAAGGGTACTGCACCAGTGACAGCTTTTTTTGTTACTTTTTTTCCCAAGAATGCAATTTAATATTCCCCTGAAAATATTGCTCTGTTTATTTGAGCATCCCAACCAACCCGACGCTCCAACCAATGGCAGATTGGGAAACAATTTAAACAATCATTTTTGCAATTTCCGCAGAAATGACACACTTCACTTTTAAATAACCTCACCCATCATTGGTGTAGTGGGTGTTGACTCCATGCTGTTTTTTGTAGCACTATCCTAAGCCCCTCCCACTCTACTGCCAGCAGCCAATCACATGGCTGCTGTGTGTTTGGAAGGGCTGTGAAATTAGTGATCAAATTGGTTTGGTTCACACTGCACAAAAATCTCATTTATTTTGCTAAATCAGATCTGCTGATATCTGGTTTATCCACATTTGCGTCATGTTGCAAATACTAAAAAATGCTCATTGAGTCAACTCATTTACTATTCACTGTATAGTTTGCTATATGGTGAAAAAGTGAAAGAAAATTTGTGTATTTGCAAAGTAAATCTCATCCGGAATTAGGAAAAACTACTTGAAATCCAATTTGACAGTTCACACTGCATTTTAATCTGATTTCAAACCACTTACAGTAATGTGGGTCAAAAATTGTTTTTTTTTTGTTGTTTTTCTATCCAGACTACAAAACTCATATTTTTGCTGTCAAAACAAAGCCTATTCAAAACATCTCGTAATTGATTCTTCAGTTTCATTAGCATGATAAACACCCACTCATCCCTTAGTCCCAAATCCATTTTTTTCTACTTTACGATCCGCTTCTTACTGCTATGTCATTCATTCAGAGAAAGGAGGGATGCTGTTGAGAAAAGGAAGTTCAGTTGCCTTTCAGAGTATTTTTTTAGGAGTGGATGAGCAGAGTGGGCGTGGCCGGATCCTCTCTGTCTACCGCCTGCCCCCTTCTGGCTGAAGGACGTACTACACTCGGAGAATGTTTAACCAACACTAGTGGCTTTTTCATAATCAGACTCTTAACTTTGGGTTTCCAAAGGAAATATGACATTAGATAGAATATCAATGTATTTAAATAGCTTTGAAAATGGAGGGAGACAGCAAACAACAGGATGGACCGTGCAAAACTGCACCTGTCTCTCTCCCTAGATTATTTATTCCACCAATAATTTACCCATTTTTACCAATTATATACATATATATTTGACAGAAAAAAGTATATAGATAAATGAATATAACATTTTTGTCATAAATATAAAACTTATATAGGATATTATATATATAAGACAAAAAACACTCTTGAAAATGATTTTTGATGGTTATCCTTTTATGATGGACTGTAGCATGAAACGTTACATCACCATATGGAATGACGGTTGACTGGTTTGTTTGATTTGCATTGTACCACCCCCTTTTTTGCTTTGTTATAGTTTTACAGAACCTGGTCTTCCATCTTTAATTGGGCTGTAACGGTGTGTTCATGTTTGAGCCGTTCACACACACCGCTTTTGTCTGTTATTCATTTGTAGATTTTTTCGAATGAAACAAAAAGGCGTTCCCAGTACATTTACACATTTTCATGCACACAACCACACCGGTTTCTTATCCAAATTTGATCTAAATAAGTCTTCTTAATCTGGTAATAAGAAATTCTGAGTAAGAAACTCTGCAATAAGTGTGCGTGCAAACAAATGTGTGAACAAACGTGTGTGCGGTGTGCATGACAGAACCACTGTGGGACGAGAAACATCTGGAATATTGCAGCTCATCTGGATGGTAACAACTGGTGTTTGACATCTCATTAAGAAACCAGAAGACAGAATCTATAATTGTAAAAGTTTCCAACATATGGATTATATGTTAAGCTGCTGTAAGCACTGAAGCATTTGGCTTATTTGTTTTGGCCTTATTTATTTATTTTTCTTTCTTCTCATAGGTGGATTTTGTAGCTTGTGAAATATGATGCTTAGAAGAATTTTTATGAATTCATTTAGAAATTAATTTTAGAATGACAACTAGTTAAACGAAGAAGCTGAGGACAAAAGATTTCATGAAAAAAACAATCAATGAAAAAGAAGCCCAGAGATCCTGCAGCTGTATATATGGACAAATGACTAAAATATTTGCTTTTTATATCAATCACAAGCAATGTATATATGATAGTTTTCATATAAATTTTTAAAAATCCAAAAATATATAGATCTATATATGAATGTTTGGCATATATGCATAGTTAACCACCTGTCAAAAAAGGTGAAGATTTTACTCTTTGTATGGAGTTCGGGGGTGATTTGCACAAAACAAGGTGCTAGCATTTCAAGCCATTCATTCCCACCTGTCCCGTTCAACCCTCCATTAGGGCTCAACAGATGCATATTTAAATGAAACCTGGGACATGCAAACACAGACGCTCATTTCTCTTCTGTGCGCCATCAGTCCCGTTTTTAATACCCAACGTGTGTGTGTGTGTGTGTGTCTTAGACTGTGATGGCAGAAAGAGTTAATGCTTCACCATTGGTCATCTCTTCTCTTGCATCTGAAATCAGGCCGCACGCAAACAGCCAAGGATGACGGGACCTTCTCGGTGCATCATCAGATGTTCACGCCAGTAACACTGTGTGGGAAAAAGCACTTCTGTAGGAGCAGCGTTGAGTCGGAGTAGATGCCATATTTATCTTGATATGAAAGAAAAGAGAAGCTGTGAGGGATTGAAGTACAGCCTGTTCACACTGCAGGTAAATACAGATGTCACTCCTCTTCTTTATGCTGTTCTGGATACACTGTTAAATATGGGAGTGACATTCGAAACCTGATACAAAATCAATTGTGATTTTAGACATTACAACAGTATAATGTACAGAATGAAAAATGGATATTCTTAGATTTGCTAAAGATTGTATTTTACAGTTATTCATTTATTACTGGTAAATATTCATTAAATTTTTTTTTATTTGTTTTTGGGGGGAAAGAAATGAAACTTTTTGTCAGCAAAAATGCATTAAATTGACCAAAAGTGACAGTAAAGACATTTATAATGTTCCAAAGATTTCTATTTCAAATATTTCTGTTCATCAAACAATCCAGTATCACAGTTTCCACAGGAAATTTATGAAAATGATAAATGTTTCTTGAGCGGCAAATCAGCATATTAAAATGATTTCTGAAAGATCATGTGACGCTGACTGGAGTAATGATGCTGGAAATTCAGCTTTGCCTCACATGAATAAATTGTATTTTATTAACTATATTAAAATAGCAAAAATTATTTTTTTAATTGTAATAAATTAATGTTTTTACTGAATGTTTTGATCCCAAAAATGCAGCTTTAGTGAGCATAAAAGACTACTTTCAAATGAATTAAATAGTTTTAATGAATATTAATATTGATCAATATTAATAAATTAACAATCTACTCATATGGTAGTGTCTCGAAGACATTTATATTATTTTTTCCTCTGATTGGCATTTAAAATATACAAATTTCCAGCATAAAATAAGGGTTTTAAAAATCAAATGTGACCTTAAAACAGTACAAAATTGAACAGACTGTACTTTTATCACCTCATAGCCTCATTTCTGTTCTGTAAATATGGTGGTTGCTCTGATTCAATTTTATTCGCCTATCCTAGATGAAGACTAGTTACTATTTAGCTCATTAACAGAGATCCTGACCTCCCCTCCTAAAGCAGCCGCTCTGCGTTATACATCAGTCTGTTTGACTGTACAAGGGCTTGAATCAAGGTGTTGAGGGGCCGTTTGGAGTCGGGCCCCAAGATAACTGTGAATTACTTACTATACATGTCCTCCAATGCAGATGAGCCCTGGAAAAATACACACAGATTCCTTTATCCCACTTAGTTTTTTACATAAAATATTACAGAAATGCTCAAGTTTTGATTTAGAGATGACCTATTTCATTTCCCGTCCCGCTAAAAAAAAAACATGTCCCTTTTTTCAGTTCATCCAGAAGAACAAAAGCAAGCGTGCGTATGTTTTTGTGAATGTTGTCCCACTCTGGAGACTTGGAACTGCATTTCTGAGCCATATGTACCACAGATTTCTCTCTTCTCATCTTCTGTACACATCACTTTCATAAGATTGATTTTTGTCATGTACATTACATTATAGTTGTTCTAGCAGGAGATGAAAGGACATGAAGAAAAATGAACAAATGTGCCAAAAAGTAATGTTTTTTTTTTCTTTGAGGTTTGTAGGAACTAAACGCTGTTTGAACCAGCACTATGGTGCCACCTCCTGGAAATCTTGAGACATCTCCTATTTTATTTTGCTCTCTTTTGTTCCCCCAAATATAGGAGTTTATATACATTTGAATGTTTTTCAACGATTTCCATATGTGGCCCAATTCATTGAGTTTCATGGGCACGTTCATGTCTGGGTTTAATGGTCTGTTCTGTTTGGCTTGAATTCCAGTAAGTCAATTAGTGACTGACTTGCACATTTGGTGGATGCTCTCCCTGACCTTTGCCCTTTACTCTCTCCCAATGTAGCGCAGACATCAGGGGTTCTGCATATTTAACCAGAATGAAAATTGCAATTGATTTCTTTGTAATTTTACTCAACCAATGGCAGGACTAAACATGAAATAAAACACATCATTTACATGACTACAGTATGTTCTATAGGGTTGTCCATCTTGATTTCTGACCAACAAAAGCACAATAAAAAATGGCAAGAAATGCAGAATGTACTGCTTTAATGATCATTGTTTTCTGGTGGGTTGATGATTGAAGTTTATTTCACTCAGGTACCGCTTGTGCTTAACAAAGAGGGAGAAGCACTTTCCACAAAGAAGTGCAAAACAAGGCTTCAAACTATGAAAAGGTCTTCATTTTGTAACCGAGTAAAGAGTGATAACCTTCAGGAATTGTTTGCCTCAAATAAAACTGCTCATATAGTATTTAGTTTTGTAGGCTTGATGAACATTAAATGTACAGAAATTTTTAAATATATAGCATTAAAATAAAATGACCAGAGTGGGTGTCGCTTGCAGATTTCACTGTTTCTCTAATTTAGGCTCTAATGCTGATTTGTAATGAATTTCACATAAGAGTATTTGATTTTAAAATGTTTATATTTCATGTGAATTCAGTTTTGCGTGTTGAGGAGTGTTGGGCTGGTTGACTTTTGATTTTAAAACCAGCAACTTTTCATGCATTGATAATTTTCTGTTAGAAGCTAGATGTATTTGTCAACTTGCAACATTTGTGGCGAGTGCTGATAATTAATTACTGAATGATGCTACATGCAAGATCTCGCTTGTTTATATTTCTTTAATATGAACCACATTCTGCTTACAGAACAAATGAGTGTACTTAACATAAAAACCCCAGAGGCTTCAGAAATAAGAGCATTTTTCTAATGACATAAAAGTTGTATCCAGTTCAGATACACACATTCATGTGGAGTACAAAGCTGCTTCTATTTGAATTCACCAACATGAATGCATGTTCCATATATAAAGCACTTGTGCAAAACATCACAAAACACAAACCAAAAGCAATAATCTAAATTAAAAAAAATCTTCACAGTGTGCGCAATATGATTAAATGCTCTTTACAGTAATATTTATTTCTTGTCTCTAAAGGGGAAACTCATGAAGAAATATCAGGGTCAAAGTTTACTCCAAATATATATTTTTGCATAAGAAAACTGCCTAAATGCATCTATTCCAGCATGATATTTTTAGGATATTTTTTGCATTTGTATGACAATTACACATGACAAGTCTTTAAAATCAGCATAAATTACATTCATTAGAAAAGACAACTATGATAAACAAATACTTTAAACCTGAAATCATTTACAATCAGTAATTAAAAAAAAAAAATGAGAGGGATTGTGTGTTTTCATTTTATTGTACCATGACAAGCATGTTCTTGACATTTCATGAGTCACTCCTGAACTTCCTCAGTTTCACTGGACAGATCATCGGACGTGGCACACGAATGCTTTACCAAAGATTGAAAGCTGCACATTTCAAACTTTACCAAAGATTGAAAGCGTTTCACAGCCTGAACTGTAACCTGGCTGTTTGTAATTGTCAGTGATCATCCAAAGCAGTCGCTGCTGTTTCTTTGCTCTGGTTTTCACATCCACACAAAGACATTCATCTGCTACACTGAGTTTGTGCCATGGCTGTCTTCTCATCCATTCCTGAGGAGAGTCTTATCCTGTGCTTAGATATACTTCCAACAGATCGCTTTAATATAAAAATCTGTTCAGTTGTTCATTAATATAAATGTATAAGGGAACATGAATGTTTTAAAGTACAGTATAATTAACTACCCTTGTACAAAGATCAAGTAGTTTATAGATACTGGTGAGCATCACAAATTGTTACTTGAAATGTGCAACTGTTGTAAAATATTACACTTAAAAAAAATGATTTTTAAAAATATTTCATGTTACATTCGGCACAAAGCTTCACATTCCAGACAAACTCTCTTTAGAGTGCTAAACGTTTTTTACTAAATCTGCATGCTGCACAATTTGTATCAAATCTGAGTTCAGAGTGCATTGTGATTCCATTATCAGACCAATCAGCTGTACATTCACAGAATCATAATTTATTTCATGAACAGACACGCACTTTGAGTGGTGTGAGGTAGAGTTGCTGCTCAGGGGTGCGTTTCCCAAAAGCAACTATGGTCGCAAGTTCCGTCGTTACCAATAGAGTTCAATGGAACTTACGGCCATAGTTAGCTAACGATGCTTTTGGGAAACGCACCCCAGGACGGTGGGAGGACAGCCATGATCTGAGGAACTCATCAGTACAAGTGCAGGAGCAGCGGAGAAGGAGAAAGAGAAAACGAGGATGGAGAATGTGACGTGATCACGCCGAGTCCGGTTTTCCCTCTTGTGTCGTCTCATCTTTATCAGATGATTCTTCTTTACTGTCTAAATCAAAGTTCTGCAAAATAGCATGGATAAAATCACTCTGCATGAAGAGTAAGCATTCCCCTTCAAACACACACATACACTCGTACAGGAGATGCTCACACACCTCTAGTTCCCTCATGACTTCATCCATAAAGTCGTTGGGGTTCCTCTTGTAGGACAGAGCCATCTGAATGGCATCTTTAAACATCTGTGGAACATTTACACAACATTAGACCCATATCCAATGACATAAATGACAATGTAAAGGGAAAATATTGACTTGAGCATGGAATTAATAGCAAAACTGGACCACAATTAGGTCACATAGTCAAAGACACCTTACCTGGGGAATTTACGGACTGTCGGATGAAAACACGTTTTATATGAAAAATATAGCTGAATAAAAAATGTTGTGTTACTGAATCAGGGACACTCTGTTTTCCATCCTCACCTTGACCACATTGGTCCCATCAGCAGCAGATACGAAGTAGAAGGGCAGACCTTGTTTCTGAGCAAAGTTGAAATTCTTCTGGGTGACCTTCATGTCAGCTTTTAAAGAGAGCAGAACACAAAAGAACAAAACATAAGAGACATGCAGCGCTTAACACTGGCTGTTAATGCTCTTATCTGGCATCTCACAAGCCAAATTTACCATCGATCTTGTTAGCGACCACCAGACAGGGAATCTCTGGCCGGTACTCTCGCAGTTCTTTGTACCAAACTGGGAGATTCTTATATGTGATTTTCCTCTGGACATCAAACACCTGGAAAAGGCAATCTGATTCATTCTGAAAGCTTTTTGAGATCTACTGTTTATGAAAAGCATAAACTAACCTGAACCTTTAAAACAAAAAAGGTAATGGTAAAAAAGAGGAGCATTGTGAGTGTGTTTTATTAAAATAGTAATTAATCTGCAACTACAGCGGCATACAAAGATTTATTTCTCTGATTCAAGAGGTTTCAGTGTAGCTATTGTTGTTAAAAATCAGTTTTGTTAACTGAAAATGTATATATTAGATGAAAAAAATGTACTTAAAAATGTTGCCTTAAAATACAACATAAATTTAAACTGAAATATTAAAATGACTAAAACTTAAATAAATTTAAAGCTAATAGAAATATTTTTTAAAAAACAAATGATAAAAGCACACAACAAAATGACAAATTTAATCTAAATTTAAAATAAAACATAAAATATACCCCCGGTTTCACAGACAAGGCTTAAGCCTAGTCCTAGACTAAAATGTAAGTCTGAGCTGTTTCAACTGAAAGAAACTTGCAATAACTGATCTTAAAATATATCAGTGACTTTGGTTTGTCTAAAGATGTACATCAGTAATGTTTTTTCCTAAGCACATTTATAAAAAAAATACTTAAATGGCCTAATTGAACTATGGCCTAATCCTGGTTTAGTCTAAGCCCTGTCTGTGAAACCGGGCCATAATCTTATAAAAAAATATTAAAGGAACAGTTCACCCTAAATGAACATTCGCTGAAAATTCTCTCACCCTCGTTTGTTTATAGAGTTTGTCCAAATCTACAGACAATACATCACTTGCTCACCAATGGATCCTCTGCAGGAAAGTATTATAATGGATCAAGGACTCGTTTTGTCCAGAAGCAATGGTTTAAAGTTAAAATACTTTAATGATGGATTTGTTTCTTACAAACACACAGCTTTTCACATCACAAAATGTTAATTGATGGACTGGAGTGGCCACATGTCACTGGACATTCATTTTCAAATCTGTTCTAATGAAGAAACAAACTAATCTACATCTTGAATGGCATGAGGGTGATCAATTTCACAATAGTAACACTAAAATAAGACAGAGTGGTTTGTGACCGACCATCTCTTACCATGATACAGGCATGAGCTTTATGGTAGTATGATGGGTGCATACTTCGAAAACGTTCCTGTCCTGCAGTATCCCAGAAATCTGTATGCAGATGAACAGCTTCAGTTGACATCAAAGCCAGAGGAGCCCATTGTTACATTATCGCACACTAAAATAACAACTTACCAACCAGGACAGTCTGCCCATTGATAGTGGTGGTGTATTTATAGAGAGTCAGAGCGTATGTGGAGAGCTGCTGAGGACGACTGACACATTACATTAAGAACCTGACAACTCTCAGAATGAACCATACAGACAACAGATAGCATACTGACATCAAACAACACTGTCAAAGGATACTATCCATCGATAAGGAATCTCTCCATAAGCCTGAAAAAAATCATCAAAGCCTTTAGAGAAAAAAAAACACGCAAACGCCTTTTCAATGCAGCAGTAAGACATTAAACATACTTGGACTTGCCCACAGCGCTGTCTCCGAGGCAGATGATCTTGACCTGCTCATCAGCGTCATATTTGTCCAGGTCCAGATCAGAAATGCCTCCTGCGTCCATCGCGCGCGAGAGAGAGAGAGATAACTTAGAGACTGAGAGAGATAGAGACTGAGAGAGATAGAGACTGAGAGAGAGAGAGAGAGAGAGAGAGAGAGCGGGAGAGAGATAGATAGAGACTGAGAGAGAGAGATAGAGACTGAGAGAGAGAGAGCGGGAGAGAGAGATAGAGACTGAGAGAGAGAGAGAGAGAGAGAGAGAGAGTTTAAACACTGAGCCTCTTAACGCCGCGGGATTAGATGATGATGACAGCCGCTGCTGCTTTACTCCATCACACGAACAACTCTAAAAGTGGCATTCAGCTCATCTTTACAGGCAATAAGCCGTAAAACGTATAGTTTATATTCCCAAACATACGCCGAGCGCGTCCGAATCTCGCTTTGGCTAGCTGGCTAATTAGCAGATTAGCGTGTTTGGAACGCAAGCTATAAAACTAACCCCGCTCTACCACTATTTACGGCAGAATATTGTTTTACAATCCCGGGCAGATATATTTAACGCTCGTCGACGGTTTGTTTGCTTTCACGGCTGGATTATAGACGAGAAAAACATCGCTATTTTTTGTGATAAAAATTCTCGGTTTGGTGCCAGAAAATTCACTGAACATTCACGACAACAACGCGTCTCTAAGCAACGCTAGGACCCATAAAGGGCCTCCCTGTAAACCCCGAGCTGTCATTAAAGGTGCCTGTTTCATTTCAATTTCGCTTTTTAATTTTAAAGTGCTTTATTCTAATGATTGTTCTAAACGTAATACAACTAAAGTGGCAGAAAGGAAATATTGGTATCACTACTACTAATATTAATAATAATACTAAAAATACACTATAAAATGGGTTAATTAAATTAAGCAATTACGTCTTCATTCTAATGTGATTATTTTGAAGTGATAATAATTTAAAACTTTTTTTTTTTTTCAAAATTATCATTCAATTCTGTAGGGGTGAACTTTGACCTATATTTATGCTTTCTAGGAAACAAATCCAAGAAATAATACCTAGAATGTCTTCGTTGCCTTTGACAAATTGCCTGTCAGTAATATCAAACACAATAATCTTACTTTTCTGAGTGTGAGAAAGCAGCAGCACGTTACAGAATGTTGTCTTGTCACATTCTTGACACAGAACAGAACAGAAAATCTGTTCTAAATAGAATAGATAATAAAACTATAGATCAGTTGCGATCTGCTTGTTAGACAGTATCATACAAGTCTTTTCTTCTTTCCCACAAAGGTCAGTGAGTTCATGACTAGATTAAAATAAACATTAAATTAGCTCCACCCTGATTTTCAGGTGTCTGGGATGTAACAGCTGAGCTGAGAGACACTCTTATGCTCTTTGACAGCTGGATCAGACACACAGAGAGAGCCAGAGAAACACAACTAGCTAAAACATTTAATGCAAAATGGCCTGTAGACTGTCCATTTCAGAGGAGGATTTCTACTGCCCCATCTGCTGTGAGATCTTCAGGGATCCCGTTCTCCTTCCCTGCTCTCACAGCATCTGTAACAGCTGTGTGAAAACCTTCTGGAACCACCGAGGAACTCAAGAGTGTCCTATCTGCAGAGCTGTGTCCTCCATCCCTAACCCACCTATAAACATTGTGCTGAGAAACATGTGTGATCTGATGAGAGAAGAAACAACTCAGGAGCCTCCCGTTGAGACGGTGGAGTTCTGTAGTCTTCATGGAGAACCTCTTACTTTCTTCTGCACTGAAGATCAAGAACTGGCTTGTGAGAAATGCAGAAGTGCCAAATCGCATAAGAACCACCGCATTCGTTCAACAGCAGACGCGTCGCAGGACCTCAGGGTAAGAGCTCAGAGCGTCAGATTGTATGGATACACAGTTTTAAACAATAGTCAGTAGCTTGGTTGAAATGACCAGCTTGTGGACTTTAGTCAGATTTCACTGATTGTCAGATTTAATGGATTGGAAGTGGGTGAGATATGAAAGCTTTCTTGTCAAACAGGTCTTAGCACACTAACGGCCCTTATATGACACACATTCTCAGACTTACAGAAACAAAAGTTTTGTGGGAACTTGCTGATAAAATCAAATATAAACTGGACACTGTTGATCCTTTTTGGATATGCAGGTTTGTAACAAACCACCTGTGTGTGTGTTATAGTTTAAAAAAATCATTGATTTAAATAAAATAAATTCTAACTATTGCATTACAAAATTAAAGTTATATAGAAATGCAGAAATATTTTTAAAAAGTCATAAAAAATTTAAAAAGCACAAAACAAAGTTTCTAAAACTTAAAGTATATAAAAATAAAAGCTAATTCAAAATATAAATATTCTATATGATAATAGTATATAAATAATGCTAAAATAACACACATATTCTACATGCCTGATAAAAAATATATATATCTCTACGCTGAAGTAGTGTAACTTTGAAAACTTGCCCCATCTTTACTTGTCTCACTTCACTTTCTAACATTTGTTAGCAAGAGCTCCAGCTGAAACTAAAGGCCTTTCTGGAGAAACTCAGAGTCTACGAACAAATTAAACAGTCTTGGGATGAAACAGGAGAGTATATTAAGGTGAGTAACGGGAGGATATTTCAACATTGTCACAGTTTAACTACCGTATGGAAATTTCAGCCTGAATCTTCTGATATTTTGTGCTTAGAAACAGAGTCAACACACTGAGACTAAAATTAAGGAGGAGTTTGAAAAGCTTCACCAGTTTCTAGAAAATGAAGAGGCAGCCAGGATGACGACGCTGAGGAAAGAAGAAGAGCAGAAGAGTGAGATAATTAAAAAGAAGATTGAGGAGATTAGATCAGGGATGTTATCTCTCTCACACATTATTGAGTCCGTCGAAGAACAGCTGAGAAGGAATGACTTCACATTTCTTGTGGTAAGAAGCACTTGGTTTGGCTTCAGGATCTCTGAATACTTTGAGGATTTATGATGTTTTATTTCAAAAGATCCAAGAAAAATGCATATTTTTCCATTATATTAAGTAATAATTGCAAGGATGCTTTAAACTGCTCAAAATTAAAGACATTTATAATGTCCCAAAAAGTAAACTTTCGATTCACTTCTATTTCTATTTTTAAAAAATCTCATAAAATATGAAGCAGCACAACTGTTTTCAACATTGGTGATAATAAGTGTTATTTCTTGAGCAGCAAATTAGAATGATTTCTGAAGGATGACATGATTACATTTGAAAATTTATTAAAATAGAAAACAGTTATTTTAAATTGTAATGATATTTCATGATATTATTGTTTTTATTATATCTTTGGTCAAATAAATGCAGCTTTGGTAGACTTTCTGATCACATAATAAAGATTAATCTTTCTGTTTTTATCTACATTATTTCTAGAATTATAAGGCTACAACTGAAAGGTGAGAAGGTTTATTTTCTTTAACTTCTGGTTTTGAACCCAAACCCACATCAGTGCTGACTAAATGTTGTTTCAGAACAAAGTGTGCAATGCGGGATCAGACCAAACCTTCAGGAATGCTCATCAATGTAGCAAAACATGTGGGTAACATCACCTTTGAAGTATCGAAGAAACTACAAGCCAACGTCCGATACAGTGAGTACTGAGCAGATAAAGTAAATCTTCTCAATCTTCTCACACAGAGATGCAGCAGAATGAAAACACACAAGGTCTAGAGATGCATTTTAAAACTCGGAACCATTCACACAGAATGTGTTTTTGCTTTGAAAAACTCCAGACACAGAATGTGTCAGAATGCGAGATGTAAACTCTGAAAAAAAAGACAAACTTGCAATTGCAAGAAAAAAAAAGTCAGAAGTGTGAGATAAAATGTCAAAATGACCCTTTTTATTATTTTTTATTAATGGCAGGAAAAAAAATATTGTGAGATGTAAACTCAGATTTCTGAGAAGAAGTCAGAATTGGAGATACAAACTCAAAATTGTGAGATATATACATGGAAATCTGAGAAAAAGTCAGAATTGCATGCTTTTATCTTGTCTGAAAAGAAAAAGTCAGAATTGTAAAATATAAACTCAATTTTGAGATATACAGTAAAAAATTCAGAGAAAAAAAAGAACAAGTCAGAATTGCAAGATTTTATGACTTTAAGTTTTGACTTTTGGATTGGGAGTTTATTCTGAGTTTGTATCTCAGAATATCAAAAAAAAATGAAAAGAAAAAAAAAGAAAGAAAGAAAACAAACAAAAACAGTCCAAATTGTGATATAAAGTCACAATTTTTTTTTCTAAAAATGCAGCACTCAAGTTTAAAGAAGTTTAAGAATTTGCTTTTTGCCCCATTCCACTGCTAGTGTTTTTCAAAGCAAAATACTTTGTGTGTGAGTGTCTTAAAAGTGAGTATACATCTCTATTTCTTTCCCTCCAGCCCCAGTAACCTTTGACCCCAACACCGCCCATCCTTATCTGCTCGTGTCGGATGATCTGACCAGTATAACATACACTGACGAGCACTTCCAACAACTTCCAGCAAACCCAGAGAGATTTGACGGCTACACAAGCATTCTAGGTTCTGAGGGCTTTAACTCGGGGACTCACTGCTGGGACATCGAGGTGGGCGACAGCACAGCCTGGGCCGTGGGAGTGATCACAGAGTCTGCATACAAACACAGACAGACCCCCTCCAAAACGGGCCTGTGGTATGTGGGCTTCTGCAACGGTAAATATGGGAAGGGCTATTCTCCAGAGATCCTCACCCTTCTACGGGTCACCCAGAGAATTCAGAGGATCAGGGTGCAGCTGAACTGGGACAAGGGCAAAGTCACATTCACCGACTCGGGTCGTAATATCGGTCTTCATGTGTTTAAACACACATTCACTGAGAGAGTGTACCCTTACTTTTATAGTCACTGTATGAAACATCCAATGAGGATCATGCCGGTAAAGACAGCTGTGGAAGCACACGTTTAGAGCCAATACTGCTTGGTGAAGCGAAGCAGTTAAAGGTTAACTGTGATATCAATAATACAACAACATAAAATCATCTTAAGGAGACAGTAGCAAGTACAGCAATAAAACGTTACTGCATGACAGTAATATTCAATCCACCTACACAACAAATAAATCAATAAAATAACTAGAATTGTTGTGTTTTGGAGAAAAAAAAACCTTAAAAATAGATTTACATGATAAACTATATTGTTTAAAGTAAGATTGCATTAGGTTTTCAGAGAAAGTGTATTTTATAAAGAAAGAAAGAAAAAATTTATGAACCAGAATTTTTTTTTTATAGAAAGATTCAAAACAGAATAATGTACTATAAATATTGTTCCTGATTTGTCTCTTTTGCTTTGAGCTAAACTTACATTTTTAGATGCTGCTTGACTGAAGTGACAAGTGACAATAACAAAGTAACAACAATAATGTATTTTGATTCAAAGATTTACTTTTTCTTGATTTACACAGTAATCATCAGTGCTGTTTGCCACCTCTATGCCATTCCAATTTCCAAAACGTAGTGAGTTGGCATGCAAAAATTCAGCTTTGCCTTCACAGAAATACATTACATTTTAAAATATAATAAAATAGAAAACAGTTATTTTCAAATGTATTTTGATCAAAATAAATGCAGCCTTGGTGAATAAGAGAATTTATACATTGTATAACTAGTTTTTAATGATTTGTTTTTGCTGCCTATCTTTTGGAACAACCTCTGTATATGATTGTAGAGTTGGGGTATTTGGACTCAGACTGCAATTATGAATGAACACGGACTCAAACTTCTAAGGATTTGGACTTGACTCGGACTCAACAAGGTGGAATCAGACCCAGCACTAGTAGATTGTGTCTGTGATGTGTTAGAATGTGATTACTGTAGGCAGACTTGGCTCACTTGGTTTTGGAATAGAGCTTATTTCTTATATTGTTGCAAAAGGACAAGTATTGCATCTTGGAGCCTTTTTCACTGAAACACCATTATTTCAAGTTGAATGTTTTAGCAATATTAAGACCCGATACGACAGACTAGCTTGTTTAACAGAATTGACCTGTTTAATCAGCCGCATCCACAATTAAAGGAGCAGTGTACTCCGAATGACGAATTCCAAAGGAATAGCTGGGAGCTTTGGTTCCTGCGAAAGTAACCTGTGGAGAAAGGGAACCGTTTTAGTACTAATTCTTGTTATTTAAATAGTTTTAGTAGAGAGCATTCCAAAGTTAGAAACTAAAAGAAAACAGTCTCTTATGCTCACCATAGATTAAAAAAGTTCAGTAAATCAGTAATATTTATTTGCTATTTAAATATATTTTAAAATGTAATTTATTTCTGTAATGACAAATCTGAATTTTCACCATCATTACTCAATGTTGAAAACCATGATACATTTTTTCAAGATTCTTTGATTAATAGAAAGTTTTAAAAAACAGCATTTATTTGAAACAAAAGTCATCTGTACTAATGTTATAAATGCATAGTATAGTATAGTAGTATAAAATGGTATTGTGTATGTTAGCGTGGTACAGACCCTTTCTGGATGGTGGGCTGCAGGTCCTGGTGTCTTTGTAGTGTCTCCAGGTGTGAAGTTGCGTCCGGTCATGCTGTACTGAGGGGCCTTGTGTTTGTACACACCTGAATCCACCACTTGGTAGGTCCCTGGGCCTGGAGTCTGAGAAAAGGAACGTTATCATCTTTGCAAATGTAGAGGTAAATACTGTAAAATGATGTATCCGCACCTTCCGTAGATCTTCATGGAAGCTTCCGATTGCGCTACGACCGCCGAAGAAGACATTTGGGGCAGATGCTTTATTCACAACTCTCGACCCTAATACTGGGGGAAGCATGTATGCAGCTGGACCTGGAGACAAGATAATGCATGAAAGTCACAGGAAACACACCTGTTCCAGTAGTGTTGCTATGTAAATCTGTGGAAATCTACCTGGTGTTTGATCGTTACGGAACAATTTAGTCCTTGCCGACAGAGAGAACGCAGGGGAAGAGTAAAAGATGGTTTTTGTTGCGTATTCAGGGGAATAACTGCCTGAAAGAAAAATCAAAATCCAGTTTAATCTGTACTACACTCACAGAGAAAAGGGACAATGCTGTCACTTGGCCCTTTTTACTCCTAAATGCTACATATTAGTACCTTTAGAAAGTGTGCCTCCACAGTGACAGTTTTGTACCTTTTCTTATAAGAGTGAACCTTGTTGTACAGCTACAAAGCCTGTGTTTATATTGTGTAAAAGACCTGGGCCAGGGGTTTTAAAGGGCTGAATAGCCTTAGTTCGGCCATAGACTGAGTACGCAGGGGTTCCATCCCGACCCATCCGGGTGATGTTGGAGGGAACGAGGTATCCAGGACCTGGGGAATAGTTTTTCTGTATGTCACGATGACGTGTGCCAAAGCTAAACGCTGGGCCCTTCTGCATCCGCGGGTCATGGTTGTTCATTCCTGTGTAGGGCACAGAAATCCCACTAAGTCATGGCAGTGCAATAGCTTATCATTTTAAAAAATAACATTTAGAAATTGTTATTGGTCCTCCGAATCACTCCCACATTTTAGCTCCTGATTTACCGGGTGTATTTATAGTAAATTGTATGTATGTACCTACTTAAACTTTTTGGGACAAATTTGTACCCAGAGAGCTGAACCTTCTTTTTCAGGATGTCATCATTTGTAACGGTATAAAAAAGTAAATAAAAAAGTGTTTTAGAAACTGAAAAATGTCAAACGTTTTCTCTTAAAGTTAGATTGTGGATTAATGTGGAATATCCACATAGTGAAATATTACGACAAACAAAAAGTGAGGACATTTCACATGGTTTCACTAGTTTAAAAGACTCATAAAGCGGTCAAATATTGTTTTAAAATCCGCAGATTTGCAGAGGTTTCTGTGAGGGTTAACTTTATGGGTAGGGCTCTGGTCAGGCTTGGTTATATATCATTAATCTAATATTTAAAACCATTGTCTAGTCTATAAAATGATAAGATGTCCTCACTCATATAGTGAATTGTGTGTGTGTGTGTGTGTGCATGTTTATGTGGTTTATGAGGACACAAATTTGTATATTGACATAGGTATGACAGAGGTATTACAATATGAAGGTGGTTTATGAGGACACTGGCTATGTCCCCGTAATTCAAAAGGCTTTAAAAAAAAAAACATAAAAGGTGTTTTTTTGAAAATCTAAAAATGCACAGAGTTTCCTGTGAGGGCTAAGTTTAGGTGTAGGGTTGGTGTAGGGCAATAGCACACACAGTTTGTTCAGTATAAAAACCATTACGCCTATGGAGAGTCCCCATAAACCATAAAAACCAACATGTGTGCATGTGTGTGTGTGTGTACCAGTTGCAACAGGCAAAGCATATGTTGGCCCTGGACTGTTATACATTGCAGCAATGGGGCCCCTTGGCCTGTGGGGCTTCCAAGGACCAACCCATACTTCCACGTGTGCCATGATGTCTATTGGAAAAAAATAATTACTTTTAATTGCTTGTAATTAAATAAATACTTGCATTGAATAAAATAACATGAATAACAGTAGCATTTGATGATGCAAAGTAGCCTTCTCTACCCTTACATTAGTGTGGTAGTTTTCTGGAAGTGATCACAGGTAGACTATCGAACACATTACCATGACAATTGTCAAGTGTAGGCATATGCAAACTATTTTAATTTAATTTAAATAAAATTAGCATACAGCTCCGTAACTGGGAACTGTAACAAAAAGCTTGAAAGTAAACAGCAAACGAAGTAAAAATAGCAACTTACCTTAAGTGCAAGATATTAAAAAGTTCGTGAATTTAATAGACTTTCGATGGCCAGGTGAGTTTTGAAAGAAATACTCGTTTAAAACTACCTTAATGTGTTATGGCTTATTAGATGAATATTTTTTAGATGCAAGTTACACTTAACTTAAAACAAAACGACGCCACTTACAATATCTGCACAAAAACGATGTTATTGACATAGAAAAGTAAAATAAAGTTATAAATGTAGCTCGCGAAGAGCTCTAATCAATCTCCCAGCTGCTCGACTGTTGTTGTTTATAATTGTTTCTTTTGAATCTCTATGACGCCGTCGCTATGGTGATTCTTTGATGTCATTTTTGAGTGACATTCCAGTGTCTCTACATGAGAATCCGCAGTATCATTAATTATTAAACAAATTAAGGTATAACCAGATTCAATAAGTGCTCTCCTTGGAGATATTTCAAATGTTAATTTAATGCACACCTACTGTATTAAGTTCCTCCATCTTTAGGCCAGAATATACTACTTTTAAACACATTAATCGATATTTCAAAGTAACCATTAATAAATAAAAACTTTTAGCAGTGAAAACTTATTTGGACACTATTAAAAATGTTTGTATGCATCACTGGATAACAAAATATCTAAATTAAATTAAACTCTTAATAGGCCAAGTAAATAAATACAATTTATTAAAATAAGATTTAAAAAAAACAAACAAAAAAAAAAAAAAACACAATACAGTAATACATCAGGGGCAAAAATAAAAATATTTACTTTATATTTATCTTTTTTTCTCTATGATTTTGGTTTTATAAAATTGTTTAAAAAAAAACAATGATAAATTTGAAGATATCTTATGTACTATATTATGTGATGTGCCACTTCCAAAGAAAATATGTAAATAAATACATTTTACAGCACATTACAGCATTAACATTTCAGTGTGTTTACATTTATACTTCAATACTCTTAAAAAGAAAAAGAGAAGCCACTCAGTTGATATTTTGTTAACAAAAACAATCATATAGTTTTATACGTGAAATACTACATTTTTAAATATATGGATCTCTTGATTGGTTTCATTAGTTAAGCACTGCTCCTAACACTGTGATGGTGTTGTAGTGTTTGGGTAGTGGTTGTGTAGGTACTGCTCTCTCATTGTAGCTCTGAGGACACTTAGCAAGATGTTGTTTCTCTCTATTTCCTCAGGAAGGCGCTGTTAACACAGAATCATGCAAAAGTGCATTTAAGATACTTCTATGTTTATATATCTGTTTATTTGGGAAAATTAGCACATGTACACACACAATCTTACTCTTGTTAAAGCTCGAATGAGTCTCTGTAGTATAGCATGTTCAAACGGAGGACACCGAACCGCCACTTGACCCACACAGTCCAGCAAACAGCAGATGGTGTGATACTAAAACAAAGAAACAACCACATGAAGATTAAATTTACTGGCAATTTCTGAGTATAAATAGTTTCTATACCATTTTTTTAGTGATGTAAAATATGCCAGTATGACACACACTCACAGAAAAGTGTAACAGACATGCAAGACATTTTTAAACATCCATTTCTGTGTGTTTATGCTTAAATGTATTCCCAAACTGTACATAATACAGTTCAAACTAGGGTGTCCTGTCAGTACGAGTTCAGATTTTCACCTTTTGCAATGAAATATTGTGCAGGTTTTGTGCAGGCCAGGTTGAGGTCATCCTCTCTATGTCATCTTTACTGAGAACGGGATCCTGTTATGATAAAGCACAACAGCTAAAACACTGCATATGAAACAATAAGAAAAAAAAAACTCTTAAAAGTATAGTTTTTAAACATGTTATATTTATGTCATGCTTATTGTTTTCCAAAACCTATCACTGGCATCTTTTGCACCAGAATTGCCATATAATGTGACCTCTGACCTTTAGTTTGTCCAGCCAGATCCATAACAGTGTGCTCAGAACGTCTGGATCGGTTTCCATGACAAGTGTAGCCCAGCCACATTCACTCAAGTTGAGCTCATCCTGAGGAGCATTAAAACAGGGTGAAATCTCCTACATTAACCTGGGATCAAACAAAAGCCTTTGTCATACAGACAGTCAGAATAATGTGTAAATGCAAGGAGAATGCTAGATAAATATGATAAAATGTAAAAGCCAATATGGTTATGAGAGATTTAAAAAAAATATATATACTGGGATTTGTTTTTAATGTTTTTATTAAGCATTGCTCTGTATATTATATCTGTACATGCAGTCATATGAAAACATGATAATGCGTTGTATTGTGAAAATAATGTGTTAATGTTCCAAAACCTTTCCTGAAACTGACAAGGGTGTGGATCCAGGAACGTTATTCTATGTCGAAATCAAGTCAAGCATGCTTTACCTGCAAACCCGCTGCTTTTTTCAATACAGTGTCCAATGGAGGGCGCTGTTGTGCCATTGCTTTAGCGACAGCTCTTGATAATGATGACTGAACTGATGTACGATGCTCCAGCCTTAGCTTTAAGAAAATCATCCACAACAGTTGCACAAATAAGAGGTAATGCAACAAAAGTTCTCAGAATTCTGCAGGCAGAGATCTAAGATGCAGACAAAACAGTGGATATTTTATTTGCTCTCACACTGACCTCGATGTTTGAGCTGAACTTGAGATAAGCCTGAGGTTTCTTGGTTGTACATTTTGTCTTGTTCACAGTCTCATTTTGTGAGAGAGGAGCTGATGGTTGGTTGGGGCTGTGTTTCTCTGTAGTCCCATTGCGCTGGTCAGTCATCGGGGTTTGAGGACTCTTTTGGGATTCTGTTGGGATTCTCTGATCTGTTGATGGGCCGATTTCTCCATTGCTTATTTTATGGTGTCCACCAGATTGAGGAGAGTAGCGTGAGAACATAAAATCCTTGCAGAAACAGGATCTCATGTCACTTATGCAGTTTCATAAACTTAAACTTTCATAAAGAATTATAAAATTGTATTAAAATTAAAATCTAGAAAATATTTAAATTCCAAAACTGTATTTTTATACATACACATATACTCACTGGCCACTTTATTAGGTGAACCTTAGTACCGGGTTGGACCCCCTTTTGCCTTCAGAACTGCCGTAATTCTTCGTGGCATAGATTCAACAAGGTGTTGGAAACATTCCTCAGAGATTTTGGTCCATATTGACATGATAGCATCACGCAGTTGCTGCAGATTTGTCGGCTGCACATCCATGATGCGAATCTCCCGTTCCACCACATCCCAAAGGTGCTCTATTGGATTGAGATCTGGTGACTGTGGAAGCCATTTGAGTAAAGTGAACTCATTGTCATGTTCAAGAAACCAGTCTGAGATGATTTGAGGTTTGTGACATGGTGCATTATCCTGCTGGAAGTAGCCATCAGAAGATGGGTACACTGTAGTCATAAAGGGATGGACATGATCAGCAACAATACTCAGGAAGGCTGTGGCGTTTAAGCAATGCTCAATTGGTACTAAGGGGCCCAAAGTGTGCCAAGAAAATATCCCCCACACCATTAAACCACCACCACCAGCCTGAACCGCTGAGAAAAGGCAGAATGGATCCATGCTTTCATGGTCTTTATGCCAAATTCTTCCCTACCATCTGAATGTCGCAGCAGAAATCGAGACTCATCAGACCAAGCAACGTTTTTCCAATCTTCTATTGTCCAATTTTGGTGAGCCTGTGCGAATCGTAGCTTCTGTTTCCTGTTCTTAGCTGACAGGAGCGGCACCTGGTGTGGTCTTCTGCTGCTGTAGCCCATCTGCTTCAAGGTTCAGCGTGTTGTGCGTTCAGAGATGGTATTCTGCATTCCTTGGTTGTAACGAGTGATTATTTGAGTTACTGTTGCCTTTCTATCATCTCTAACCAGTCTGCCCATTCTCCTCTGACCTCTTGACATCAACAAGGCATTTTCGTCCACACAACTGCCGCTCACTGGATATTTTCTCTTTTTCGGACCATTCTCTGTAAACCCTAGAGATGGTTGTGCATGAAAATCCCAGCAGATCAGCAGTTTTTGAAATACTCAGACCAGCCCGTCTGGCACCAACAACCATTCCACGTTCAAAGTCACTTAAATCCCCTTTCTTCCCCATTCTGATGCTCGGTCTGAACTTCAGCAAGTCGTCTTCACCACATCTAGATGCCTAAATGCATTGAGTTGCTGCCATGTGATTGACTGATTAGCAATTTGTGTTACCAAACAATTGAACAGGTGTACCTAATAAAGTGGCCGGTGAGTGTATATATACACACACACACACACACACACACATACATAATACATAAATACATACATACATATAGATATACACACACCCACACAATTTTAGAATTTAAATATAATATACACATTTATTTATATGAAACATATAACTTTATGTTTAATATAAATAAAGGAGGGAAGGGGAGGTTTTTTTTAATATATATTATGGTAATGAGAAGTATGAGTGGCACAATATAAATATCTTAATTTTCTTATATTTCATATACAGTCATACCCAAAAATATCGACACTCTTGGTAAATATGATCAAAGAAGGCTGTGAAAATTAATCTGCATTGTTAATCCTTTTGATCTTTTATTAAATAAATTCACAAAAATCTAACCTTTCATTGGATAATAAGAATTTAAAATGGGGGGAAATATCATTATGAAATAAATGTTTTTCTCTAATACACATTGGCCACAATTAACGGTACCCTTTTATTCAATACTTTTTGAAACCTCCATTTGCCAGTTTAACATCTCTAAATGTTCTCCTATAATGCCTGATGAGGTTAGAGAACACCTGACAAGAGATCAGAGACCATTCCTTCATCCAGAATCACTCCAGACCCTTTAGATTCACAGCTCCATGTTGGTGCTTCTTCTCTTCAGTTCACCTCACTCATTTTCTACAGGGTTCAGGTCAGAGGACTGGGATGGCCAGCAGAAGCTTGGTTTTATGCCCAGTGACCCATTTTTGGGTTGTTTTTGAGGTCCTTGGAGAGTCTTTAGCCACTCAAACTCTCCTCCTCACCGTGCATTCGGGCGATATAGACACATGTCCTCTTCCAGGCAGTTTCATAACATTTTATGTTGATTGGAAATTCTTAATTATTGCCCTGACGGTGGAAATGGGAATTTCTTAAAGCCACTTCACTAATTTGTGAAGCTCAATAATCTTTTGCTGCACATCAGAAATATATTCTTTGGTTTTTCTCATTGTGATGGATGATTAAGGGAATTTGGGCTTTGTTTTCCCTCCGATTTATATTTCTGTGAAACAGGAAGCCATGGCTGGATAATTTCATGTTCATAATCACCCTGGAGTGCTCAAAATTGTGAATATGAATATGAATATACTTCAGAGATATTTTACTCATAAGAATTTCTAGGGGTGGCAATAATTGTGTCCAACGTGTGTTTGAGAAAAACATTTATTTCATAATCATATTTCCCCCCATTTTAAATTCTTATTATCCAATGAAAGGTTAGATTTTTTGTAATGTTTTTTAAAATAAAAGATCAAAAGGATTAACAATGCATCTTAATTTTCACAGCCTTCTTTGATCATATTTACCAAGGGTGCCGATATTTTTGGGCATGACTGTATATATATATATATATATAAATATATATACTCAAAATTAAAATAATATTCCAAAAACAAAAGAAGCTTTGAGGCTGAAATCCAACTTTGGAGATAATGTGGGTGGATTCAATCCTGAATTGATGAATCTAATTAATTAAACTTTATTTATGGTATAGAATATGTTTTTTAATTAAAAAAAAATAAAACTGCATTAATTAACAATTAATTACAGTATTCAACGTTTTTCAAAAATGACTTTATAAAAAAACAACTGTTCACTGTTAGTTCATGTTATAGCAGGTCCACTACAATATTCATATTTAACACATTAGTAAATGTTGAAATCAGTATTAAAAAAGATTAATAAATGCTTTACAAGTATTTCCATTGTTAGTTAATGTTAACTAATGTTGTTAACTCATTTTAACAAATATTACCATTTCTTTTTATTTTCAAAAATTTCAAAATACAGCAAATTTGCAGTAAACTGACTGACTCACCTCAATAATAGTAATCTTGCTGAGATCTGACTCGCTGTAGCTTCGCTTGTTTAGAAGGACGTCTCTCTTCCTCTCCAGGAACCCGAATGGCTCGTCCCAGGACTTGCAGGAGTACACTCTGCATGAGCCTCTCCTTTCCTTCAGAGCAGACAGGTTTCTCTTCAGAAGTGTCACCTTCACTGCCTTCTTCAGAGCCAAGATGTTCAGCCTCTTCTCCAGTTCTCTCTGGACCTCTGGAGGACTAGGAGCCCCCTGGGTGAGAGTGATCAGCATGCTGCAGAGGACGTGCAGGATCTTGGGCGTGTGTTTGAGGGTTCGGGCCTCGTCACCGTGCAGCAGAAGGGCCTGACGCAGGAGATACTGCCGGAGACTGAAAGAGGAACCGTGCCGCATGTTCAGACACGGGTATTGGGCCAGCTGAGAGCCCACCAGCCGGGCGAAATCAAACACCAGATTGATCTGTGATCGAGTTTGGATTGAGCGAGGCCTTCTGATCCGAACATAGTGGACAGCTTCACAAGCACTGATTCGACAGGTGTAGACCAGATAGCATGCAATAAGAACACCTGTAAAGTAGGGTTGATATTAAGGACATTACTCTAATAGAATATCTTCTTAAAGTAATAATGCACAAATTGCAACTTGCCTGTCCTGCCCAGTCCAGCATGGCAGTGAACAGCCACCTTTCCTTCCTGCACAGCGAAGGCCAAAACCTTCACGGCATCCAGCATCCCCTCCAGAGACGACACTCCAAAATCAGACATCCCAAAATTATAGAAGTAAACTGTTAGACAAAAAGGAACATACTTCAATAATTCATCAGTTAATTTATTGGGTGAATCTCACAAGGAATATTGAGGTTATATTTTACCCCAGCATTAAAAGAAAAATTAAATTATTGCATGGTATGTAGAAAATTAACCTTCATATATTTTAGGCCCAATACATATGTTTGCACTGTGATTATATTATATATTGTAATATATACATTACTGTTCAAAAGTTCAGTAAGATTTTCTATAAAGAAATTAATACTTTTATTCAGCAAGGATGCAATAAATTGATCAAAAGTGACATTTATATAATTTATAATGATTTCAATTTCAAATAAATGCTGTTCTTTTGAATTTGTCTATTCATCAAAAAATCCATATATATATATATAAGTATAAATACTGTAAAAGTAGTGTTTTTACTGTATATTTTTGATCTAATAAATGTAGACTTGGTTAAAATAGGAATCTTTTTTCCAAAAAAAATTTTTTTTTAAATCTCACCAACCTCAAACTTTTGAACAGTAGTGTTATAGGAGAAAATTTAGAGCTAAACTGGCAAATGGAGGTTTCAAAAAGTATTTCATAAAAGGGTCCCGTTAATTGTGCCCATTGTGTATTAGAGAAAAACACTTATTTGATAGGATATTTCCCCCCATTTTAAATTCTTATTATCCAATGAAAGGTTAGATTTTTGTGAATCTTTTAAATAAATGATCAAAAGGATTAACAATGCAGATTAATTTTCACAGCCTTCTTTGATTATATTTACCACGAGTGCCAATAATTCTGACCACGACTGTATATATATATATATATATATATATATTCATAGGTAATTATATTTAGGAGTGGCACAATGCAAATATCTGTTTAGGGTGTAATATGAACCAGATATGTTGCAAAAGAATCATACTACTATTAGTTCTATGAAACATAATGACTTAGGCTCACTTTGACTGTCCATAAAGATCTGAGGTGAATATGTAAACCCACTGCCAGGGTCCAGAGGAGGACCGCAGTGAGCATGTTCCCCTGGGAGCTGCATATTAATGATGGATTTAATGTTGAACCTGTGGTTTAACAAGTACACACATACACACATTGTCACTTATTAACCAGAACCACTCCCCTGTAAGTAAATATTAAACATCTTTTTAAATACTGTATTAAATAACACTCACTGTTTGAACTGCTCTATGATGTAGTATCTCTTGATGAGACACGTAGAAGGTCGTGCCATTGCAATAATGTCATCGGTCACCCTAAATACAAAAAGCACATACAGTGAATATGGCTATTTTTATAAGGCAAAGAAATAGGGAAAAATATTATATTTAACATTCGTTTTAAAGGAACAATCTCTCATTCTTGCATTCAGTTCAATTCTTACAGGTTTGATGTCACTGGTTCTTCTCACATATAAATATTCCTATTTGTTTGGTGTGTCTCTTCTAACACTAAAGTTATGTCCAAATTAATCTGGATAAATTTTAAAACATCTTTTTTCTTTACTTATGGCCTTTTGTCCACACGGAGACGTTTTTGTCCAGCAAATACCAAGCTTTTTGAAGACGCTCTCGCAAGTGAGTAAATTTGGAAGCACCGTTTTTATGTTGCTGCAGTGTTACCTAGATTAATGTTGATGTAGCCTTAATCATTCAGACAATAGAAACACTGTAGGCCTCACCAGCTGGAGAAGACACCTTTAATGGCCTGTTGGCTTATGCTCCAGCACGCCGGACCTTCATATCGACAGTCTTTTCCCCCACAGGCAAAAAGACAGATGATCTTCGAAGGAATAGCCTTCACCAGACTCTCCCTGGCCTGAGAATATGAAGGTCTGGGCACTGGAACCTGCGGTGTCATGGAGGACAGGAGAGGACAGGACAGAAACTAACAGCAAATCACTGCTTCTATATGCACTAATGGCTTAACATTTAGCAGGCAACTTTATGGATGTACTGTGCATTCGGAAATTAGCTGAGGAATACTATAGACAGAAATATGACAAAGAGACAGAAAACAGAAGAGTCAAATTCCACCTACTATATAAGAAATTAATCAAATAACAGTAGAGCAGTAAAGCTAACACACAATAATTAATCACTGTTAGGTGACCTAAGCATGTTGATATTTGTACTGCTCTCTTATTTTCTTTATTGATAATTGACAGACAAAAAAAACAGACTTACCCATGTGGTTCCATTAAAAGAAAGTGTTAAATGTTAGATGTTTACTTGTAGATAGCATGGCAAACATGTAGAGAGAATCTAACATGGCTATGCAGCATACAGACACATTTTCATGTCTCAAAGCTGACCCAGAGATTGGCTTCTAATCCTTATTAAGTGTCATAAACACATTAGTGGATAGACGTTCACGATTCATAGTAAGCCTAATTATATAACGTGTTCTGTGTCCGGCAGTTTATGCATACAATATACCTACCAAACAACTACAAAGATGTTTGTCATGTGCAATTGCTTTAATGCTTCAATTTACCCTAAAGTCTTTGAAATTGAGCCAAACAACAAGACACAGACTTGACAAGACACAGTTTCACAATATATATTTTTCTTTTATTTGGGGGGAGTTCCACGTGTAGCTCATTAGAAAGCAAAACATTCACAACACAAAGAACATCAATGTATAAGTGAGTGATCACTTACTAATGATCCCCTGCCACATAACCAAGTCTAATTAAATAGTAGGCTATTTTGAAAATTGAACATCCTTTATATTCGGACAATGTTCTATACTTTTCCAATAAAGGTATATCACTTTAAAAATATATATATTGAGACAAACTCTAACCATTTGTAAACCAGTGAATCAAATGAATGAATCAGTTGTCACAAACTCACAAACCATTGAATCTAAGTTCATACACACAAATACATGCCATTATGGTCACACATGGTAACACGTGACAATAAAATAATGCAATACACATTGATTAAACAACATATGTTGTAACAACGTGCAACTTATAACAACTTGAAACAGCTTAGAACTAACAACTTGCAACTTATAACTGGTAACTTACAACTTATAACAAAGACTATGCTTATAACTTGTTAGCTAACAGGTTTATACTGTAGCATATTGTGTAGTGTTAGTAAAATGGATTCAACTACCAGCACAAGCCGTCTGTGAACCCAACACTCTTAAAAATAAAGGTTGCAAAAGAGGGTTTTTGCAGCAATAACATTGAAGAACCGTTTCTTTCTTCCCCAAGGAACCTTTCAGTAACCAGTTTTTAAAATAAATTTTCTTTTCTAAGTGTTGTCACAGATGCTGTGCGGAGCAAGGAGCGCACGACGAGCAAAGACAATTAAACTTTCTTTTAATATATAATCCAGGAGCCGATACATAGAAGGAACAGCACACACATCTATAAATGAACTAATAACCGACGGTCAGACTAACAAACACAGGAACTTATAAAGGGGCAGATAATTGGGGAGGACAGGTGAACACAATGACTAATCAAACTGAACTAGGTCAAAGGGGAAAACAGAAAACCCGACATGGAACAAGTGTGAAGCGTAGGCCTATTTTAATAATCTAAAGAATGTTTTTCCAAAGAAAGATGAAAAAAGGAAAGTTTCCACTGAACTATTGATACCAATAATGAACCCTTATTTTTAAGAGTGTATCCTGGTGAACATAACACATGCATCTAATGCACGCATCTAACATGCATCTAATGCATCTACTTGATGCAAACTGCATAGCAGCTTAACAATCAGGTCATAACTTGTCAGTGTACATTTTTCTTCAATTTTGCAGACACACAAAAATGCAGAGCCATTCTGAAGAATCACACAGTGGGAATGTAGATCCAACATTCTCTTTAAAAAATCATGGTGTCAGGTTTACCATGAACATAACATTCAGAAGGTGCTTTGAGTTGTGACATCAGCCACAACACAAGCACAGTACAGTTTGTACATTCCAGCCTGCTATTATGTTACTGACGGCAAGTCTATCCTTGGCAACAGACTATTATTGCAGAAACTAAATCAACTTCTTCATCATCATCATCGTCATCGTCCTCCCCTTCATCACTCCCCTCCGCTGAGATCTGTATGGAGGACAAGCATTGTTGCTCAGTTAAATATATGGAGCACAATATTTCAGAGTTGTAACTGAGAATGAATATGGAAGTCACATGAGAGGAGGCAATGTCTCCATCACACTATAATTGGATTGGATTTATGATTGGATATGATAGGTTCATGCGATAAATCCTGCCTCTTGTCAAGTGTGTTCCGCATTCATAAATCAGTCTGAATTAATAAAATGATTATCTGTGAGGAGTTTTTAGTGAGCAATCAGCTGGGTGAAGTCAGATGTACATCTCTATGTCTGTGACCAGTGTTTATGAAGCTTTGATGACTGATGATCACAATAATAATGTAATGTAATAATGTAAAATAAAAATTTTGTCTTATTTTTTCTAATTTACTTGAAGGAAATCTTTTAAGAAAGCTTACCATGCTGATGGTTTGTTGAAAGTTCAGTCCAGTTGAAGAGTAGTGCAACCTCACTCAAGGAGAAGTAGAGCTTCATTCATTATTCAAAAAAAATCACAAGCATATGGTGACCTGCAGCAGCCAATCCGGTGGTGGCTGGTGGAAAATCTAGAGCTTTGCCATATCCGACAATTTCAGCAAACATCCTGGTATGACTTAATGCTAAATGATGAAAGATAAAGAAAACATTAACAGAAGAAAAAAAAATCTAAATCTGGAGACTTAAAACATCTTTGGGAAAATAATTATGTTTTACCAAGTTCTAGATTATATTTGAGGATAATTCTCACAAATCTTTATTTTCCACAAGATTTTTTAAAATGTAAATTCATAATGTATGTATACAGTGCAACAGCAAAAATTGTGAGGAAAAAATAGTGATGAGCACATATATACAGTTTGTTTGCGCATTAATAACTCACATATGGCTAATATATGGCTTTTGTATGTCCCTATAATGGTCTTTACCTTGATTACAATCATCATTGATCAAAATGTTACTAGCAAGACATTTCTCATATGCATTTTACTTAAAGTTTGAATTGTATTTACATAAAATAAAATTGAATTAATAAAAATTCATTTGAAATGGTATAAAATGAAAAATCATGTACTGTAACTTAGTCCGGCAGTCTGTACATACTGTTACATTAAGAATTGAATTGAGGAAGCCTTTTAAATTTGAAGTTATGAAGAACTGAGATGAAATAAAATGTAAAGAAATTCATATAACACATTTAATTTTTCAGTATGAAAACGATACACATTTAGGATATATGCAGAAACGTTAGTTAATATTAACAATCAGTGAAATAAAATGTCAGTCATAGAACTTCTGTTTAATTTATAGAATTATTTATTACAATTTATTGTTTGAAATATTAAAAATAAAAAAATTACGTTTATGAATTAACTAGTGTTGTTTTTGTTAACTAAAACTGAAATTAAATTAATTAAAGCTACATAGAAACAATCACTAAAACCTAAACTAAAATGATAATGAAAACTGAAAATATAAAAATAAAAGCTAATTCAGAATTTTGATAGATAATATAATAGTATGTAAATAATACTAAAATATCATGGAAATAATCTCAAATTTTATGAACCGTAATTTCCCAGAATGCTCTAATTTAGCCCAGAGTTTAAAAAACGTATGTCCAAAAGCTACCTTTAAAATATTAAACTAGAGTTTGGCTCCATCAGGCAAACACAAACACACACACATACACAAAGTTTTTTGTTTGTTTTGTTTTGTTTTTGTTAGTTTATTCGTTTATTTCACAAGATAAAGTTGGGGAGTTATCGTGTAGCTCATCAGAAAGCAATACATTTAGGCAGATGAATGCACAGAAATCCATCTGCATTCATGACATTTCTAAGAACATCATTATAAAACTAAACAGATCACTTGCTAACAATCCCCTCGCTACATAACCAAGAAAATGACGAGTACTCAATAGGATATGATGTCCTTTGATGTTGTGTCACATCTATTGGGCTTCATTTCTGACTAGACCTTAAGGTCCTTTGATAAGGACCTTGTTCTGTATGAGATCATGTCTCATTACAGGTACGTTACCTATGTTGAGTAACTTTTGTGATACAGCACTGCGATAACACCTGTGTGTGAAATTCTGCAGTGTGTCGTATTGTGTATTGTTAGTAAGAAAACTGAACCAGTGGATTCAACCAAGTCAGCACAACCTGCAGAACTGGTGTGCCTGTGAACCCTCTTCTGGTGAACATGTTATCTCGCTCTGATCACGCTCTCTACGGCTGAGCGGCGTTGACGTGGCACCAGAATGAGGTAAAAGAACATCAAAAAAGAAAGAAAAAAAAACTAACAAAACAGTGGGCTTTTACCTCTAACCCTGATCCGCTGCCCCAGAAACCTTCTGCTAGTTTTACTGGAGAGCTATTGGGATCAAGCAGCCATAGTCTGAATATATCTTTACAACAAATACACTTGGGCTTCAAAAGGGCATGACCTCCCTAAATATGTGAGCAACATGCATCCATTAGTACATCTACAAAATGCCCATCCAGCCCATTCTCTGTTTGTATTTTAATGGATTGTTGACTACTGTAGACCTTTTGCAGAAACAATCAGTCCTGCGTTGGAGTCATGTGCGTTGCTCGAAGGCACAATGGTGATTGAGGACGATTGTGATCACAGAAAAAACTGCCTCACATCTTCCAACCTCTGGACCAGCAGCTCTCATCAGGGATCACCTCTCCGTGAACATTTCGTTCTTCTCTCCATGGTTTCTTCAGGGTTGCACAAACAGACAGGAAAGCAGAGCCGTTCTGAAGAAAAGCGATGGTGCTGCCACTGCACAGCGGGAAAGTTGCGAGATCCATCGTTTTCCATGGAGGAATCATGGTCTACGTGTCAAGTTTGCCATGGACACACATGGCGTGGGAGATACTTGGGTTGTGACGTTTGTCACAACTGAAGCTGTGTGGTTGCTTTAGCTGCTGCTGGCATGTATAAGCAATTGCACACAGTTTGTTTGATCCAGCGTGCTATTGGGTCTTTCTCAACACTGGCTGCATCAAGGTCTGGAGCAGTTGTTCACCCTTGGCAGCGGACACTTACTCCAGCACCTCCATCATCTTCATCATCATCGTCGTCATCATCCCCTTCATCACTCCCCTCGGATATGATCTGTTGATGGAGAACAAAAGCTGTTGCTCAAACTCAAACTGTCGACTGTAATAAAATGTTGACTTTATATTTTAACTTATTGAGTTATATTTTTGCTTTGACTCAGTTTCATTTAATTTACTTCGAATATAACATTTTGATGGCGCAATTCTATTTTACTGACCCACGTGGCTTCATCAAGTTTAGTTGGAATATCTTTATAAAAGTAAGGTCAGCCCCAAAGTTAATGTTCATTTATCCTAAGTGTGATGGAGACATTGCCTCCTCTCATGTGACTTCCCTATTCATTCTCAGTTACAACTCTGAAATATTGTGCTCTATATATTTAACTGAGCAACAATGCTTGTCCTCCATACAGATCTCAGCGGAGGGGAGTGATGAAGGGGAGGACGATGACGATGATGATGATGAAGAAGTTGATTTAGTTTCTGCAATAATAGTCTGTTGCCAAGGATAGACTTGCCATCAGTAACATAATAGCAGGCTGGAATGTACAAACTGTACTGTGCTTGTGTTGTGGCTGATGTCACCTTCTGAATGTTATGTTCATGGTAAACCTGACACCATGATTTTTTAAAGAGAATGTTGGATAAATGAACTTATTTTTTTAGTTCAACCAAATATAATAATTCATTATTTTCAGTTGTTCATTGCAACCATATCAAAAGGCAAAGAAAGTAAATATAACATTTATGAAAACACACCTTATACAACACACTTTATTATCAATTGAACAAAGTAACAAAATGACAGACCGAATCTCATTTTAAAACATTTAGTCTTTGTAATTCGAAAGTTTTTGAAAAACAATCCTGTCTGTAGTTTTAAAAATGGATTCAGTAAATATTAAAATAAGAGCAGGTTGCACAATGCAATGATAGCAATGCAAAGAAAACAATGCAATGCATATTTATGAACCTTAAATGTCTTATTTGTTATGCTGTATAGTTATGGGGTGCATTTTCTCATCTAATAAATAGCTACTTGACTAATAAATAAATAAATGGTGATATTTATTTAAGTTATTATTTTATTATCTTACTTGCAGATGACCAATTTATATATAGCAAGTAAGTTTGAGTTATCCACCCATTATTTTCCCTGAGGAAACGCGCACACCCTCTTACATAAACACATTCTCTACAGATGTGGGGTGAACAATAGCCTGAACTTTGAGCTTAAGGTGCCATGCACAAACTAAGAGTTAACTTAAAATACACTATAATTAAACTGTCCGTGTCTCCGCTATAATATGATAGCAGATGCCCTTACCATAGTGTCAGTTACTCCTACAAGACACATTAGTGTATATATATCTTTAAAAGTATGTTATCTGCAGTGACACTTGCAATAACATTATCCATTATCCTCAATCTATCTATCTATAAATCTATCTAAAGCTGAGTTTATATATACATGAAAGATTTAGATGAAGTGATATTTACTGCAGTGTAATAACAAACCTAAAATGTGTGATTCGAAATAGTTGCTGAAATGGAAAAGTTAAAGCTAAGGAGATAATATAATAAAATGATAAACATCATTGCACATCACTTCAAAAAGAGTTTTCACATAAATATGGACTCACACATATCATTAAAAATTGCATACCTGCTAGTTTCCAGCACCAATAATGAATAATAATAATAAAAAAAAACCTTACCATGCTGATGATTTGTTTAAGGTTCAGAGCAGTGGAGTGCAGTTTGTATGAAGTGAATCTTCATCAGTTATTTATACTCTTCCTACAGAAACTGCTCACACCTCCTCAAAGAACACAACTGTGCAGTAGCCAGGCTGCTGCAGACACATTTCCACAGAAACGAAAGTGAAAGTAAAACTTTACTTGTGAGGGATTTCAGATGTTCTCAATTATATCATTTATCATGAAACAAATTAGTACAAAAGTACAAAAGTACAAAAGTTTAAGCTATATTATAATGTACGATAAGGAAAGATAGCCTTGTTAAAATGGAATGACAGCGACACATGAGGAAGTTTTGATCATGTTTGGCCTCTTGGTTATACTTTTGTCAAATCTATGCAATGCTTTTGATTGTTTTGTATATTTTATACTTCTGGTAACAATTTCATTTGTTCACATTCGTAAAGGACATAAGTTACATAACATGAACTATAAGTGAAGTGAAGTGACATACTGCCAAGTATGGTGACCCATACTCGGAATTCGTGCTCTGCATTTAACCCATCCAACGTGCACACACACAGCAGTGAACACACACACACAACAGTGAACACACACACACCGTGAACACACACCCGGAGCAGTGGGCAGCCATTTATGCTGCGGCGCCCGGGGAGCAGTTGGGGGTTCGGTGCCTTGCTCAAGGGCACCTCAGTCGTGGTATTGAGGGTGGAGAGAGCGCTGGACATTCACTCCCCCCACCTACAATCCCTGCCGGCCCGAGACTCGAACCCGCAACCTTTGGATTACGAGTCCGACTCTCTAACCATTAGGCCACGACTTCCCATTAGGCCACGACTTCTCTATAAGTGATAAATACTTCTAAAACATTTATTAATCCCAGTTGTTTGTTTGTGTTTAATGCCATGCCAGCTTCTGTGACTACTTTCATGGTGAGAAAATGTATGACTGAATTATATTAATCCTAGTTAATGTCAATTTCAGTATTAAAATCAAGAGTTATGAAAACTTCAGATGCAAAAACCTGTCAGCCTGAGATTCTTTTTCTCTTTCTTTTCTTTTTTCTTTAAATGAGCATTTTGTTTAGGTTCAGTAGTTTCACTTTAATGGCAATGAAAAATATATTAGTAAGTTATTGAATTTTCAAAAAATGCCTGATAAAAAAGATTTTTCAAAGAAAAATCGGAACTTCGAAACACGGACTTGCATCTTAAGTCTTCATATGTTATTATTTTTTAATCTAACATGGACAGTTGTACTTCTATTAACTAACGCAAACAAAGATTAATAAACACTGTAACAAATGTATTGCTTATTGTTAATTAATGGAACCTCATTGTAAAGTGTTACCATACTTATATATAGTTTGATTTATTTTTTATTTCCTATTTTCATACAGAATCTAAACAATCTCATAGTGGCCTATGTAAGAAGTGCTATGGTTAGTAAACTCATCATCAATCATTGACAGATAAACAAAAATAAACACAGCACAATATAATTTTTTTCTTGTTTTTATTTCTTTTTCATTTTTTTCCAAATTCTGTTCCGGGGCTCTTTGTTTCCCAGTTCTGCCCCGGAAAAACTGAACCAAGCAATGCAGAAACCAAAGGTTTCATCAAAATTTCACTTCTTCACATTTATTCATTTCACGTTTACATTTGTAGCATTATTCAGGAGTCAGCAACATGTTAAAGAGATTTCTTGGTTCACTTTTAGTATCACATGCATTGGTTTTTGTTGTGGTCGGTTTTTGTTTTTCATAGCAGTTGTCAGAGACTTGAGGCTTTGCGTGTTGATTGTCAGGCATCACACAGTGTTAGCCTCTGCGCATCTGGACAGCAGCACCAAACAAATGGGTTTCCCCTCTGAATGGCACTGGGCCAGATGACCCTGCCCCTGGCAGCAAGGATTTACATAAACTCCGCCTCCTTCATGATGCTAGAACAAACAACAAAACCATTCAGCTACAGGAAGTGCAGAGGGTGTCAAATATCAATTATATAGCAACTGTATAACCATATAACTTATTAAAAAACAATATTACCAAATAATGCATTTGAATGACATCATTGGATATAACATTGTGTGGTTTATTTTTAGTTCCCTGTCTTTACAGTAGCTCAAAAAAAAGTCTGAAAAACATTTGATGTACTCACACATTAGTGCTACAAGACCAGTCAAGTTTCCACGGCATCTCCCACAGAGGAAACACCATAAAACCTGTAAAGATATGATTCAGTTTCCAGATTACACAGTGACAAACCACCAAAATCATTTAATTGCGATGACAGAAAACACGTTTAGGGAATATGTTTTTCTAATAATAATAATAATAATCATGATAATAATAATAATTGTGAGATATTTTCTCTATCTTACCTTGTTGATCTGGCAGCAGAAGGTTCTGGAAAGGACAGATCAGTGTGTCTCTCTGTAATTTATACTGGTACTCTGTTCCCGCCCTCAATCTGTGATCAGCTGTTGCCCTTGTTTCCCTAAGTTTCATTTTCTCAGTAAGTTTCTGTCTTCTGTCGGCCCATCCCTCTACAGGAAGGCTTTGTTGTTGTTTCTTAGTGAATGACACAGCATTTTTCTTTAAGCCTTTTAAAATGAATCTAACTCACTTTTACCCGTGTTGTTTCTGACCAGTTGTTTTGCATCCATTTATATGTTCCAAAATTTCATTTTACTCTAAACATTATTTGAGAATATTGAAAATTGGGGCTGGTAAAAATGCCCTCCTTAACACCTATTTCCCAAACATTACTACACAGAGGACTGAAAGTTCACATATACTATATTAATAATCATGGTAACATCATAAAGTTATATTTGTCATTTTTAGCATGCATGAATAATGAAGACTACTTCTACATTTAATCTTAATTTTTACATTTACTAATTTAAAATGTAAAGTTGTATCTGTTAACATAAGTTAAAGCACTAAAAACTAATATGAATTCACAACAGAGATTAATAAATGCTGTAAAAGTGTATTGCTTATTGTTAGCTCACTATTAATGTAATAACTGATGTCAAACAAAACTTCATTGTTTTGTGTTGTATTGCTTTGTTATTTTAGCCTTTTCTTCGGCAGGGTTTCTGGTTGCACCAGGTTTTGTTTAATTTGGACACAGAATAAGCAAGTTATGTTTGATTCTGCTATTGCTCTTTGTTTATCGGTCCTTATTGAGCAGGGAGGATATCATGGAGGAATAATGAAGGATAATGTTCATGAATTTGGATGATAGCAGTTCATCCAAAACTGAAAGTTACCATGTCCTACCAATCCTTTATGAATGTATTTCTTCTGTGAAACACAAAAGAAGATTTTGGGAAATAAAATGGAAGTTATACTTTTAAAATATATCCCGTTTACCCTGTTATTAGTGTTAAAACGTGTTCCATATAAAACAGACATTAGTTTCAGTTTCAGGTTTTTCCATTTTTATTGATTTTTCTGGAAAGAGATGCGCTCAGCCTTCATAAAATAAAACATAAATTAAAAAAACTGGTTGTTTTTACAGCAGGCCATCCCCATAGCCTGCTAACCAAGCAACAGACAACCAGAAGCCGACCAAAGGGAAAAATAAGGGGGGTTAAGGGTAGTAGTCGGCTTCAGTTTTCTTGTGTGTGTTCAGTTTTCTTTTTTTGGTTGCTTCTAGTTTTCTGGTGCTTCGTCAGCGGGTCATAGACCTGGCGCTGTTCACTGCAGGTCCACTGGACCCCGGCCAGAGATCCAGTGTTGCCAGAGAATGCACTAGAACAGGGCAGCGGACCCGAGTGCCCGAATCCCTTGGCAGTTGGGTTCTCCTCCTCTCCTCCTCAAAATCTAAACATGAAATGATCACATTATTATATCTAAACTTCAGAGATACAGGACTGATCTAATAATAATTATTATTATTATCATCATTAATAATTCAATGTGAAAGATACTTACAAAATAATAAATGCAAGCATGGAAAGAGATCCTTAGGCAGCGTGACGTCTCAACTCGTGTGCAGTTATCTAGTGGCAGCTAAAATTGACAGGAATTGAAAAAAAAATAACATTAATATAATCGATTATTAACAGACTCAAAACTACCTATACAATTCTGCAAAAACAAATCGCAATATAATCCCCCAGATAAATCTGCGCACATAATGATGGAGAATTTATCTAAGTAGGAAATGTTTTTTCTATTTAATCAGATGAGACTACAGTAAAACAGCAGGTCTAAATCTCTTTAGTTTGCTGACAAGTATGCATTGTACATTTTATTTGACAAATGGGTGGGGGAGGTTTTATTCATTATAGGCTACGTTACACAAGCACAACTTCCTTGTTGCATAGCCAGCAAAGAGATCACAGAAAATTATTATTTTTATAAAAGTATGTGATTATTATTTCTGTGAGTTTTACAAAGCATATATAGACAAGATCACTCACCAGACTGCACACTAGATCACAGCATACAAGCAGACCATCTCCGCTCCGTCTCAGATAAGAGTCTGCAGAATAGAAAGGGCCAACCTCTGCTTCCTCTCGCTTAAAGACTCTACATTTCCTCAATACATTCCTCTCTCCTCATCAGTTTCGGTTCGTCAGTAAAGAGAAAGCTACAGCAGTGACTTGTCTAAAGACATTTTTATTTTGATGTTATACTTCACAGAAAACAGGGAGAGTGTTTTATTGAGTTGTTAAAAGAGGAAGGGCAAAGTGTAGTGTATGAAAACTACGTCAAATATTGCTGACAAAAAACACAAAGTGCAAAGTTTCAAAACAGCAAATAATAAAATAACCCATAAACAACTCAATAAATGCTCTCCCTGTTTTCTGTGAAGTATAATGACAGTATAAAAAAAAACTATATGAATTACTCTTTGGAATTTTTTGGCCTATAAACACTAAAAAATGTCTGCAGTTGCCTTTACATCTGCTACAATATTAATCTGGTTAAAACTTTACAATAAGTTTCCTTTTGTAAACAATTTTAGTTGACATGAATTAATGGAATTGTATCAAAACAACAGGGCTTCGGGTTAAACATGCAGATGATCTCATTATCAAGTGTCTTTGTCTCAAGAATCGAGGAAGTAAGAAAGTAACCATTTTAGAAAGCTCCTCTGCAGATTCTACCATCACTCTCTCTGTTATTGCATTCATTTCATGGACCATCATTTCTCAGAATGCTTCAATGAAGCCAAACATGACACAAAATTCGGAAATAATTCACCTAAAGAATTAGAACAACACACAAAATATATATTTCTCAACATACTTCATTTGGGGATTAACATTTACATTAAAAAGCGGTAAATTTAGAAAGATGTCAAATCTGCACAACATTAGTGTCTCTATAGATCTAAATGTCCTTTGATCTGGATCATGTTCTGTATGAGATCATTTCTTCTTATAGGTACTGTAAGGCACTCAATAATGTGTAACTTTTGTTCAACTGTAATAACTCCTGTATGTGGGAATCAGTGGTGTGTCATATTGTGTAGTGTTAGTAAGTGAAGTGAAGGAATCACCAGGGGGCCCCCTTGCTCTTGAAGATGTTTTCATTTTAGTTTTGCTTTTGAATTTGGCCAGCGGTTATGAAAACATGAATGATCATTTCTTTTAATGCGGTGCACTGTCACCCTCTCTAGGTAAAAAAATCAGTCAAATCATGTAACGTGAATGTCGTACAATGTCTTGTGCGACAAAAAAAACCCGAGCCGCGGAAGAGATACCGTTTCGATTGGAGACGGAGTGAAACTGACAAATGCGTTTCATCCTTTCTTTCATCCCAAGATCACCAAATGGGATTGCAGTTGATAACAATGTTGCAGTTTATAAACTTTGTACTCAGAAAATGTATCTGAATGACATTTATAAATGTACATTTAACTGGTGCCTCCTGTAATTTATTTGGATAGATCTTGTCCTGGAAATTCCTGAAATGATCTCCGCACCCAAATCTAATGATGATTGATAAAAGACAAACACACGCAACAGGGCGGCTCCTGTGCTATCTGTGATGTTTACAACTGTGGCTGTGAATGGTGACATAACTGTTCTTAGTAAGTTTCTGATTGCATGCACCATACTTTCTTCGCTGTTTTTATGACTTGTACACTTTATAGATAGGGATGGGCAGAGTACATCATATTATTTAAGCCCTTTACCAAATTTGGCAAAGAGCTCACTTTCTCTGCTTCTCAAAAATGTACAATAGCTCATGTAATTACACAATGCAAGTAGTTTGAGTACAAACACCACTCAGTATGCATATGTATGTATATATACACATATACAGTATATGCACGCACTTTAAACAGAAACATTTATAGAGGTAATCGTTTAGTTATTTAACTGTAGTAATTAAAGGGGCAGTGGCCTAATGGATAGAGAGTTGGACTTGTAACCTGAAGGTCGTGGGTTCGAGTCTCAGGTCCAGCAGGGATTGTAGGTGGGGGAGTGAATAACCAACACTCTCTCCACCCTCAATACCACGACTGAGGTGAGACCCTTGAGCAAGGCACCGAACCCCCAACTGCTCCCCGGGCGGCGCAGCATTGGCTGCCCACTGCTCCGGGTGCGTGTTCACTACTGTGTGTACACTTGGATGGGTTAAATGCAGAACACAAATTCCGAGTATGGGTCACCATACTTGGCCACACACCACTTCCCTTTCCTTCCCTTTAAGGTACTGCTCAGTTGACTGGAGTTTTTAATTCCAGGTGCCATCTGCTGGACTGATGCAGTAATGCAGCTTAGAATTTAGTACAACTGAGACATTTTCTGATTTGTCTGTCATTGAAAAATTATAAGCATTCACTTTTGATTTGGTGAAAACACAAATCAATGACTATTTTCACTCCCAAAAAGTGGGACACATGAACTTAAAGTCTGCAATTAAGGAGCAAAATAGATTTATCACATTCAACACAATGATAAGTTCATGATTACGTTTTATTCTAAAACAATATGATACATATAATACACAAACAAATTTGTCATGATAATAGGGTAAAATAGATTGTATCTGTTACACATCAGTTTAGGAAAGCAAACCATTTCAACCAGACATGGAATTCATCAACACATTAAACCTGCATTCAGCAGTCAAATTCAGACACAGACAATGATAAGCTCAAGAAACACGCCTGAGCAAAACATTTCACATGGCATGACAAACATAAAACACGTCAATCAATTTCAGCTTTAAATTATAATGGAAAGAACTTTATTGTGTCGTTGTGGCTAAAGAACATCACGTTCCCTTTGACTCTGACCCACAGCAAAACCAGTGTTCTGGGTCTCAAACATTTGCCATACACAGCAATGGCTTGTGTGGAAAAACTAACCTAATAAAAGAAACTTAACCTTTTCATGCCACTCATGCCATGTGCTGCTGATGAGGGGAATTTAAACCAAGACCCAGAAGCTGTAAACTCATGCAGACAAGGATAATGTTTAGAAGGACCACAGGACTCCACGCCACAACAGTGGATAATGCAATGTAACAAACTTTAGAGCTTGCATATCTATAAGACGGAACAGGCATGGCTTTGATTCGCCAAACGACTCCACAAGTAAAGTCCAGTTCTGAAATATTACTAACCCCAGAGATTCTCCAGTGAGCTTGACAACAAATTCTCAGATGAACGAGGTTGATCAGACTAAAGCAAAACCAATAACCCTGCTCACTGATCAGGGACTCCAGTGTTTTTGGTTTTGCATGAGGACTTTCTGAGAAACTGAAAAAGCCATAGCGAAGGAAGGTCCTTCAAAACATTTTTCCTCTCGCAAAAAAATGGATTTAAAACAAAAATGAAATAAGAAAAGAAATAGATAGCCTTGGGCAAAGAAATATACTGTAGAAAAGGAAAGCTAAGACAGGCACAGAGTGTTTGATGGTTTCTCCCCAGTTTCCAGTTGTGTCACACACTTAAAAATTCTAAGAGGAGTCTCTAGCCTTTCCATTGGTTCATACGCACCATCTCACCCCTAACAGCCTCACTAGTGTTTGGAGAGCTCGTTGGATAACCAGTCCAGTCCTTCATAGAGTCCAGTGCCCTGTGTAGCGCAGGTCGCTTGGACATACCACTGCAAGAAGCCCAGACAGAAAAAAAAATATCAACCAAAATAAAATGCAAAGCAGACCACACTCCATTCACAAAGTATGTTAGAAAAAATGTACAATGCTGTCACTGGGGCGATACCTTAAAGTAAAATATCTAAAAGGTAAATCTTTGTACCTTATTTAACCCTAAATGCTGCATATTAGTATCTTCTACAACCCCAGTAACAGGTTTGAACCTTTTTTTTCCTGAGTGAACATGCACTTTAATATTTAGATTTCAATCACTCTTAAGAAATAATTGATAGTAGCAGTGGTTTTGTCTGGCATATTTACTACTGTTCAAGAGTTTAGTGTTGGGAAGTTTCTATTTTTTTATTCTTTGAAACAGATTAATACTTTTATTTAACAGGAATGCATTAAAATGGATGAAAAGTGACAGTTAAGTCTATTTTATTATTCAATATTCAATTCAAAATCTCTCCACAAAACTATTAAGCAGCACAACTGTTTTCAACAATAATAATAATAATAAGATAATAAGATAAATGCTTTTTGAGCAACAAATCAGCATATTAGAAGAATTTCTGAAGGTCATGTGACACTGAAGACTGGAGTAATGATGTTGAAAATTCAGCTTTGCATCACAGGAATAAATTACGTTTTAAAACATACCCAAATAGAAAACAGTTATTTTAAATTGTAAAAATATTTCAAAATATTACTGTTTTAATTGTGTTGTTGATCAACTAAATGCAGCTTTACATAAGAGACTAATTAAAAAAAAAAAAAAAAAATCAATCTTAGAGAGTAGGTAGTGCATGCTGGTGTTACCGTTCTACTGCGTAGACTCTGCAGCCCAAGTTTGTCTGTGAGTTCACTGACAGCCATGGCGTTAGGCAGATCCTGTTTGTTTGCGAAAACCAGCAGCACGGCATCCCTCAGTTCATCTTCTTGCAACTGCAGATACGCACAGGAAAAGACACAGATGAGGCAACTCAACCAGATTAAGCAAACAAAACACTTCCGCAAATGTCCTGATTCATTGCACCTAGTTGCCATTTGAGAAGATCACAATTATATATGCTACCATTTTAGAAAGCTCCTCTGCAGATTCTGCCACTCTCTCTCTGTCATTACTGTCCACCACAAAGATCAGACCCTGGGACAAAGGGAAAAACAGAAAGAGCTATGAGTCTCTGCAAGGACTATAATAAGTATGTGCACCCTCATGTTATTTTGTATGAATACACATCAAGATCTTACCTGTGTGTTCTGAAAATAGTGCCTCCAGAGAGGACGAATCTTATCCTGGCCACCAACATCCCACACGGTGAAGCAGATGTTCTTGTATTCAACAGTCTCTACATTAAAACCTGCCCAAAAGAAATGCAGTGACATACAATACATTAGGTGGAATAGTTCTGCTTTTTAAGGAAACACTGGCTGAATGTTGTGGTGCAAGACAGGACACTCAGGCAATCACTGAAGCCACATGTATGATGACAGCCAGTGGACATAAAAGCCGACAAGTACAACAATTTCATAAAAATTCCCCAGGAGATGATGGGATACTCATATGACTGAAAGCACAACAAGACAATGACCTCAATCTACCCATGAGAACTACTTTGAGATCATAGTCAAATCAAAAACAGTCCTGTCCTCTTACCTATGGTTGGAATGGTGGTCACAATTTCTCCTAGTTTGAGTTTGTACAGTATTGTGGTTTTCCCGGCAGCATCCAGCCCCACTGTAAAACAGCAAGGATTCATGATGAGAATAAGGTATCTAAATATATAAGACATTAACTGCTGTCACCTCTCCAAAAAAAAAAAACACAACGAAGAGCTCATGTCTTTAACTGCACTGTACTATTCTAGTACACATACTTCACTAGAATACATGTACTACAACCAAATTACTCTATAGCATACTACTTTATGTACTATAATAAACTAGAGCATAATTTAGTTATGTGCTGTTCTGTATTACTTAGCACTCTACAAAGTGAACAGTAGAACAGTACTGTACTAAATAAATACTATAATCCACAGTATACCATTTAAAATAGTAAATATGTGCTTTCATTCAACATTATACAATTATACATGCAAAAATAAAACAGAAAAATAACTATCAAAAATCAAATCAGGTAAAGAAAATATCAAATAAATACTCTTTTAAAGTCTTTATTTATTTGAAGTCTTATTCAAATAGTCTCTAATACTATGTAAACTGTACAGTCTTCAGTCGACAAAACCACACAGTTCAGTTTTTATTAGTAAACTTGCATTTATGAACGTCAAAATAATTTATAATAATTAAATAGTAGTGTTATTACATTTAAAATATTCAGTGAAGCCAAAAAGTACATAACAGTGAAAGAGGTCATTGATAAATAAACGCGATTAGACAGTACAGTATACTAGAATTTAATATATACGTCACTCGAATATAATAAACGGTCAGTGGCTAATCTGCTCATGAACTGCCTTGAAATTATTTACCAAATTCATTTATTCAAAAATTTAGCAGGTAAATAAACGCGCAGGTGAGTTAGCTCTTTCTCTACAAGGTAAAGACAATCATACTTTGAAGTAAAGCAAGGAAATCAGTTATAGTTTTTGTATTTTAGCTGTTATATTTCGGAGAAAAGTTGGCTAACGCCGCTAGCTTAGCTAGCACGAGACTCAACACTCACCCATGAGAATTCTCATCTGTTTCTTCCCAAACAGCCTACTGAAGATCGATGAGATGGTCAGACCCATGATGAAGGACACAAATGACCTATAACTACGGGATTAATCCTAATGTCCAAAGTGTTTTCGGTGTGATGCTCGTCGGCTCTGCGCTTGCGTAATGCCACGTCACGGCCGCCGTGGAAGAAATGACGAAATGCCACTTCCGGCGAGTTTTTCCATAATTACAGATTTTTGAACAGATGAAAACAGCTTATAATTATACAAGCAGGTTCACATACTGTTCAAAATTACTTAATAATAATAATAATGATGGTAACAATAAGCAGCATGGGCTTGTAATATTCCACGCTGGTTTTAGTTGTAATACAAGCTGTCTTTATGAAAATCGAAGGATTAAAGATACGAGGAAGTACTTTGGTTCTTGGGCTTCAGAGTTATAAATATTTAAAAAGTTGGCTTCTTGACAGCCATTATTCTTTTGACTTCGTAAAGTATACATCCTAGTGGTGCCAGAATAATTAGTTCATTTACAATAATGTTTTAGAATCACATCCAGAAGCTTTTAAATAAAGCATCTTGACACTATCAGCAGTTTGTGAAATGTACCGTTGATCTAGAACGATTGAGCTATAGGCCAGTGCCAACATATATGTTCTAATGTTTATTACAAATGGACAATGTCATTTATATTGTAATTTTGTGAAATGCAAATCTCCCCTACTGGATAAATATGATCAGCAGTTTAGTATGATCGTGTATGTAGTGAATAATGCAGTTAAAATCCAGAAGGCACTAGAACTGGATTGTACATTTAAATGTCCTTCTCATATATTCAGTACACTATGTGGGATTTTATTTTACAAAACACCAGGCAGCTAATTTGCCATTTACACATTAATGTACATGAACATATAGAGTCAACCACACTATTCTGTCATAGTGAGGTAATCGCTGTCATTACTCATTACATTACAAAAGTACCAAATTTATTATTTTATTTGGATTCATCTATGCATACTTGCAATAAGATATCTCTGTATTTTTCAGATGTTCATGAAACAACAAAAAGGAGGTGCAATTAATTGATCATGTCTATGGCGTCTTATTTAAGTTAATTTATTAATAACATGCATCTCAGTGGTAGCTCTCATATACATGACACCCCATTACAATACAAACCTGCAGATTAAACTATTGTAATGGTGTTTAAAGAAATAAATAAAAGCCAAAAATAAAAATGTCCTAAAATTTCCCCTTCAGGCCTTCCAAGATATAGATGTTAAGAGGTCTTAATTATGGATTTCTTTCTCAGAGGTGTGTCACCAGAGTATATCGATGAAAAAAAACCTGCATACGATATATCAATTTAGTTTTTATCAGATCTTTATTTTCTCACAGGGGTAGACCTTGTGGCACAGTTTGAGCAAGAGTAGGGCATTTGCCGCAGTAGGGAAGTGTACAAGATCAGAAAATCTTGCTCAGGAAATGAGGACCTTATTGGTGTACTGGAGTGCCCCATACAAAATTCTCACTTAATGACCCTTAATTACCGATATTAAAGGTGCCAGCATACATACATACATCCGTTTGACATGAAAAGAGAATAGAAACATGGAGCAGACTGAAGAAACAATTCATCCCGGTCCAAACCACCACATCCATCCCACCTCAGAAAAATCAGGCAAGGTACTATGATATGTTCAAATGCTTTCAACTAAACTTAAATATACTTAAATATTGTTCAATGGAGGTATTTAACATCAAAGGTGGTTAGAGATCATTGGGCTAATCAATCATGTATGACTCCATATTGCTGTCAATACTTCATGTACCATTTTGTTCCAAAGAATCTGTTGGTGGCAAAGTCCCTGAACCAAGACTTCTGCAACAAAAGTTAATGTGTAGCTTTGCAAAACAACCCCTGGAATGAAATTAAGTACCATGAAATGGAATGTTCATGGAGTGGCGAATCCTGCGACTCACTTGTCAAGTTAGGCAGCACTGCAACAGGGATCTTGGAGTGAGCGTCAATGCACAATGGCTTCTTCCTGGCATTTACTCGCTCTTAAGCTACAACTACTCAAAACTTGCACGAGAGGGACGCCTCGACCTGGAATTCCTCCCAAACTTCCTTTCCGTTGTGCCATAATGCTCTCACAGTTAACAAGCAAACGTGCAATTTAAGCATTTTCTTACAGACGTGGAAAACAATCAGATTTGTAAGGGAAAAAATTAAAAGAACATTAGTAGGAATTCAGCATAGAAAAAGACAGATAAGATAGATTAGACATGATGCTGAACATTTGATAGCTCCTCCACACACACATACACACACACACACTCACTCACTCAAGTTCTTCAAGACAGAGTCTATCAACCCACATACTCTGTCTTTCTAAAGTTCACACGCATCTCGCTAATATGAGCAGGCACACTAGCGTTTGGAGAGCTCGTTTGATAACCAGTCCAGTCCTTCATAGAGTCCGGTGCCTTGTGTAGCGCAGGTCGCTTGAACGTACCACTGTGGAAACAGACAACAGACACTCAGAATGCAGTTGATGTTTAAGCAAGTGCATGTTGGAGTCAATTGAGTAAGTGCATGTACCGTTCTACTGCGTAGACTCTGCAGCCCAAGTTTGTCTGTGAGTTCACTGACAGCCATGGCGTTAGGCAGATCCTGTTTGTTTGCGAAAACCAGCAGCACGGCGTCCCTCAGTTCATCTTCTTGCAACTGTAGAAATGAAAAAACATTGATAAAAATATTGAATCCAGCATTTGGTCATAATATAGCATAAGAAATAAGCTAATTTTGTATGCTTGTCACTTCTGAAACCCTTTTTCACTTTTTTGGTTTTTGGAAACCTCATGTGTGAGCAAAGTCAGTAAACAATAACATTAACTAGTATTTTCGGGATGCTAGTCAAAATGACCAGAACACAAGAGGGTTAAAAGCACAAGCATAACACAAGTGTAACAAGCGTCACAAACATATTACATGGGTTTTTCTCTAGATTCTTTGGTAAGAAGGTCTCCACCAAGTACAAATGCAAATGTGAAGAAATTTTGTAACATGATCTCAATTTAGGTCACTGAGGGTGACAGGTTTTTGAGTGTTATACAGATTGTATGTTAAATTGAATGCTGAAAACAGAGCAATTCTTACCATTTTAGAAAGCTCTTCAGCAGATTCGGCCACTCTCTCTCTGTCATTGCTGTCCACCACAAAGATCAGACCCTGAGGACAAAGGAATAAAAAAATAGCATTAAAATGCTTCAAATTAATAATGACCACAAATGCACCTGAGTTTTAAAAGATCACAATACATCCCAATTTTAGGATGCTCAAATAGCATAATTCCTGTAACTGATCTATTATAAGTTGCTTTGAATAAATGCATCCAGAAACAGCTAAGTGGCACTTTGGCCAGCAAAACGTCTTTAAATAAAGACCATACCTGTGTGTTCTGAAAATAGTGTCTCCAGAGAGGACGAATCTTGTCCTGACCGCCGACATCCCACACGGTGAAGCAGATGTTCTTGTATTCAACAGTCTCTACATTAAAACCTGTCCATGAGCAAAAATAAATAAATTCAAGAACACTTTACTCAAGGTGCATTATAATATAAAGATATATTTGATTGGCTACAATGAGATTTGTAATACACATATCAGCCAGTCCATTTCCCTGGCTTATGTTTGGCTGTTAAGAGATTATCAGATGATGACAGTGTCTAATAGACCCTTTGGTCCCTCGGTTACTGTAGTTCACTATGAAACATAGTTTTACCATAATGTCAATTATGATAATTTGGCAGAGAGTGACAGTTGCTAATATAGGATTGGTCAGTGATGTTTTTTAAGGTGGGGCTTAGTGGTAAATTAACAGTAGAAGCCATCCAGCCTTATGTCAGCTCCAACATCTACTGTCAACGAATAAAATATTTTATTTTGATACATTTTGAATAAAAATAAAAAATGTAAGTAATTTTATTGCATATGCTCATTATGCTGTCAATAAATGATCAATGCTAAAAACACTTTCTGAAGGATCGTGTCACACTCATTCATCACAGGAATAAATTACATTTTAAAACATATCGAAAATATATAGTAAAATTGAAAAGTTACTTTAAATTTTAATATTTCACAATTCTGTTTTTACTGTAATTTTGGCAACAACAAAAAAAATGCAGCCTTGGTGGGCAAAAGCATAAAAAAACGCAATTATTCCAAACTTTTGACCACCAGTGTACATATATATTACATATATAGTCACAAAAAAAAAAAAAAAACATTATTTCAGTTGTAACATAAAAGACACTGGTTATCAAAATTAAGATTTAATAACGAGCTCCTTCTTTTTAAATGAAAAACTTAACATTGTGAAAGCGTGAGTAGAAAATGAGGAACAATCATAGTTATGATGGTGTAATCTCACCTATAGTAGGGATAGTGGTCACAATCTCTCCCAGCTTTAGCTTGTAAAGTATTGTGGTTTTACCTGCAGCGTCCAACCCCACTGAAAAATAAAACACCTTCAGCTGTCAAACTCATTACAGCCGTGACTTATTCTGTTCTTACAAGCTCTATCTGAAGCTAGCATGCTAACATTAGCCACTGCCCAAGAACTATCACAGTTCAATTTCAATGGGTACATTAATAATAAAAATTATTTCATCTTACACTCAAATATTATCCCTTTTGTCTTAAAAATGAAGATTTACCACAGAAATACATCAGGAAGACACTCACCCATCAGTATTCTCATCTGTTTCTTGCCGAAAAGTCTCCCAAAGAGCGATGAGATGGTCAGACCCATGATGACTTTAAAAGAAACACCTAAACCCTAACAATAGGCGAAACAGTAAAGAAAATGTGAGAATGTATTTGAATGAATATCGGTCTCTTTGTGCTCAGTGTCTCGCGGTCGCTTGACGCGTTGCCACGTAAGAAGAGGAGCCACCGTGGAAGACTTGGCGTCACTTCCTGCTGCAATCGCACTCCGGGCAGTGATGTCATAATTATTCATAACTTCCGATATTTTCTGAAACGCTCACGTGCTTTTTATTGCCTGATGACAACAGTGAATAAACTAAATTAACATTATTCTCAGTTCTGTGAAATTGAATCTTGTTTATATACATATATATATTTTTTTTATTAAGCAAAAAACATCTAAATTCGTTCGCTCATTCTTTTATATTGTTGTTGTTGTTATGTCAAATGAAAAACATATATATTTTACATTAGTATTTTAATTAATTAATTAATTATTTATTACTTATTTGTATTGTTGGTTTTCATTTTACAGCAATCAAGCTGATGTGATATTGTATTGTATTGTATTGTTTGTGACTGAATATTGTAATGTTGTAACAACATCCTGCCAAGGGACTGCAGATGCAAATGAGCTTTATAGCTAACTCCTGTTAAATAAATGAAAAAAAAATATGATTTTTATAATATTATGTCCCTTTCACCCAAAAAAAAGGTGATGCCAAAATATATTTCGGTTTTATTTTCTCTCTCAGTTCAATAATAGCACATTCGTTTTTGACCAGTAGAGGGCATTGTATACTAATTTTGGGTCCGAGTTTTTGCAAGACTTCAACACACACACACACACACACACACAAGCGTTGATTTTTATGTTGTAGAGGTGACACATAGGACTACCACACAACACCTGAACAAGCTCAGTAAGGTAAAACATCCACAGTTTTACCTGCAAAAATACATGGTTATGAAAGAAATGAGAGGAGAGCAGCTGCGCCAGTACAGGTGAGACAGGTATAAAATGTGTTGGGCCTTGTAAATATGCCCTAAACCAAACCCAACCCTAAACCTACCCTCCCTCTTGGAGCTGCCCAACCTACTTGCGGCATAAGCCCCTCCCACTTGTATACCTGGTACAGGTGAGTATAGACAGACGTCACGTGACCAGAGGTTCACCGTCCAGGTGAGACGGCGGGAGTCAGTCAGAAAGCTGCTGTACATGACAGAATAAAAAACAACAACGAGCTGGCATGTAGTTCACGGAATAAATCTCTTCATCATGAATTCAAGCGATGAAGATAAGGTAATCAATAACGTCACAATTAATTATTCATCTGAAGTCAACGAGAATAAAATTTAATGTGAGAAAACAGCATATCTCATTATTTGCCACTGTACTGCAGATGGAGATTAATGACTGTCATTTATTATTCAGATTTAACATAATGTCTTTATTTTCGTCTCGATTGCTTACACAGATTACTATTTTATCTTGGATCTACGTCTCGACTTTGAGTTTAAGGTGAGAAATAATTAAGCCTACGTTTATTCGACTGCCATGTGATCCAGCAATGTTTTAGGATCTGTTGCTTTAAATGAACGCACAAAGAGAAAGCATTACTTGCAGCTGAAGTTATGCTTCTGATTTGAGAGGCAGTAACTGGCAGTGTGATTTATGAAAAGTGAAGTAAGGATTTTAGGAATTTACATGTGACATAATAGGAAAACACATGGGGCAACCCCCCTGTAAACATGTTAATCATTTGAAATGTAAAAATACTACAATATTAGCATTTGATGGGATAATTGTCATTTTTTCCTATCATAAATCAATGATATTGTAATTTAAAAGACAATATAATACATTTTATTATAAAACAGACATGTTTTTCGAAGTAAAAGCATGCCTTTAATTTACTGAAGCAATGAGTCAGTATGTATGCAATTTGTATTTACAGTTAAAATTATGTTTAATATTGTTAAAGTATGAGTCTTTCCGAATTTAACAGAGCACAAACCATCACATTAACATTTAAATGTTTATGTTCTTAATCATGCAAATTAAAGTGTTTTCTCTGGCATTTTATGTTGTTTATGCAATATTGTATGTCTTGTCTGTTTAAAGTACCTCTATACAGATGAATAACACATTTAACCTACAAAATGTGATTAATGTGGTAACATCAAAAATAATGTTAAAAACCTATATGTAACATCTAATAATTAGTTTACACTGACAAAACTAAATGTAAGTGTTAGACGAGACAGACATAATAATAATAAGATTGCTTTTGCAGCTTACCACATTTCACAGTGAGACCAAGACAGGACAGAGAAAGTAGAATTCTTAACTGGTTGTTGTTCATTACATTTATCACATTGCTGCTACAGTGTTAGCTGTATGGAATCTAGGTTTATTATTTTAACCACCTTTTCTTTCTGTTGCAGTCTGATAGGTAGTTGTTCTGTCGTTGTGGTTTCCATCATAAAGAGAAGGCATCTCAATGAACAGGTGAGTCACACAGACAAGAGAAAGAAATGTCCTATATAAATATATAAACTACTAAAATTGGAAGACAAAAATTCAAACTTTACAATTATTTTTTTAGTTGTAGTTTTTTTGGATACCAAGCTAGTAGCTGAAATTAAATTTAGTTCATGTTTATTTTATTTGAAGGTAAAGGATGGTTTTTGATAGTTTCAGCTTTGGTTAGCTATAATAACCCTGATCTGTATGCAATAGTGAAATTTCATCTTGAGGAACAAATCTGATCAAGCCACCACGCTGTAATAAAACAAAACAAAAAACAAAAGTGTTATTTTATACAGGTGTTTTGCCTGTATTTTGAATTTTGCACTTCATTGCATTGTGTTTTAAGGTTAACAGAAATGTGCATAAAATCATATAATGTCCAGGCAAAAAATTACCAGTACTTTTTTTAACAATGCATCCTCTTAATAGCCACATAAAATGCCTACTTGAATATTTCCAGCAGATAATCTGAATTTTTCAGTGGACAAATGAGGCAGAATTTGAGGGATCTACATTCCCCAGCTGAAGCACATTTAGATTACATACATTCTCCACTATTGCTGCAAAAGTCAACAGAGATGGTCAATATTGGCTAACAGTGGGCCAGTGCACTCAGACACAGGTTGAGAATGAAAACTAAATCTGATTATGTCACTGCATACAGCTCTCTTCGTCAGTATCACACACTTTAGATAACCTCTTTGCAAAGTTCACCAAAGCATATGTAAAAATATTTCTTCAGCAGTTTCATTGACTCGGGCCTCTTCGTTTGCCGCATGTTCTTCATGATTTAATGTTTCTGTCATTGTTCTTGTATTACAGGCAAAGCCTCTTCTTCAGCTGGCACTGGCAGATTTCCTGGCATCGCTTGTTTTGATGATCACCGCCATAATTAATTTACCCCATGAAATTTGGTTGTTCAGTGAAAAGATGTGCAACTATGGATTGCCTTTGTCTTTGGTGAGAAACTGCTGACACAGAAACATGAAATCATTCATAGCTGTTATCTAATCAACACGATTTAGGATAACCTGCAATAAAAGTCTGAAAGTAATTGTTAACATCTTCAACCGAAGCTGGGGATACATGCACACATTCAATGCGCAAAATCTCTAGGGTGTATGACATAACGCTGAATAATGGCTTTCTTATGCAACAACTTCCTTGAGCGGCTAAGAAATGAACATCTCTGTAACAGTGAGATGTTGGTGTAGAGTTACACACTAGATGTTCATTTAGTGCTTTGCAGATTTTCTGCAGTATTGTGTGTCACCATAAAACAACTGAAGAGCCTTGTGTATGCACATATAGAACACTGAGTCATGCGCTGCCCTGTAAAACCCTCATTTGACACCGAGTTGACACAGTGGTACAGTAAAAACACGAGTTTATTATTTACAGGAGGACACCCACTCTGAGAGGTCACCACAGTAAAGGAAATGTTTATTAATACTGCTTAAAATACAGTCAAATGTTTGGACGGATTATGAAATATCATTTTTATATACACTACTAGTCAAAAGTTTGGATTAACTCAGATGTATTTTTTATGCTCACCAAAGCTACATTTATTTGTTTATAAATACAGTAAAAACAGTTGAAATATTATTATAATTTAAAGAAGTGTTCTCTATTTTAATCGATTTTAAAATGTAATTTATTTCTGTAATACAAAGCTGAATTTTCAGCATCATTACTCCAGTCATCATGTCACATGATCCTTCAGAAATTATTCCAATATGCTTATTTGCTGCTTAGTTATTATTAATAATAATGGCTCTTATTATTACAATATCAACGTTGAAGACAGTGCTGTTTAATATTTTGACACATTTCTTTCCATGACCCTTTGATGAATAGAAAGTTTAAAAGAACAGCATTTATTTGAAATAGAAATATTTTGCAACATTATAAATTAATTTACTGTCACTTCTGATCAATTCAGTGCATCTTCGCTGAATAAAAATATGTTTTTTTTTTTTATATATAATACTTACCCCAAACATTTGAGCGGTAGTATATATTTCATTTGAAATATATAATATAAATAATACATTAATAATATATAATATACATTTATATAAGATTGATTTAAATTATATTGTTATATATATTAAATATACATAAAATATTTAAAAATATAATTAAATGGCAGAATTCTACAGGAATTCATGCACATTTCATAATTGTCCAAACTAATTTGAAGCAATGCAGCATAAGCCTTTAAATTGAAATGTCAAATGAAGAGTTCATTTGCAAAAACAAATAAATTCATTTTGTACAATTCTCAAAAATCATGTTTTTTCATTGTGCTTTCCAATTATTCTCAGTCAAGCTGCAGTTGGGTTATTTTGACTAGGTTAAAAAAACAGCTAACTAACACAGTCATGATAACAATAAAAAAAAAACATTAATTTTGAAAATTTGTAAAAATGGAGTTATCTGTTTTTGCAAATAAACTCTTCAAACTTTTTTTGTTTAACTCAAAGTCAGTCATGTGTGTCCAAACACTTCACTGTGGATCTGTGCAGCAGCTGTGATGAACTTCAGTAGTGTAAGCATTAACTCTCTGTGTCTCCTCAGGCCTTCTACTGCATCTCGTTTCTGCTTGTCATCATTTATGCCTGTGAGTCAGCACACGCGTTTCAAGGATGGAGAGAAAAGCCAGTGCAGGAAGCCTTTGAAACCCAGGTGAGCAGGGTTTCTGCTCATAAACATTCACTCTCCGTCACTGTTTTATAAATCAGATCAACATGACAGCAGGTATGAATGTTTGCTGACGCAGCAGTTTGGCAGAGTCTGAGACCTGTCAGGCTGTGCAACATTCCTCCCGCATTTTCTTCATGTAGTCACAAACAATTATCTACCCCAGGAGTTGTTTCTACCTGACTGAACCCTTGAGATCACTAAAATCACTTTTTTTGTAACCTAATGTAGTTCAGTCTTATTAAATAATATATTTAACTCCAAACCTGTTCATTTTGATCAGTGTAATTATCATGAACTAAAACTAAAACCATTAAAAGCATATTTGTTACTTAAAATAAAATTATGAAAAACTTATTTTATTTCAGATAGTCTCCAACATTTCTCATTTTAATTTTAAGTAACTAAAGTAATTTTTCTTGCATTCATTCAGTCAGCACAGTTATCACTCAGAAGGAGGAGGTTTTGTCTGATCTACGTCATTGCGTGGTGAGTAGTTCCAGTTTGCTTTCATAAATGCATTTAAATGCAATTTATGTAAAAGTGTAAATATGAAAAAGTAATGCTTTGCAGTAATTTTACTGCAGTGTTTATGTAATGATCTGTATGTTTACATATTGTTGCTTTAGGCTTGTACCAATAATTGGATACTTTGTCTACATTTGTACCGTCCATTATATGGAAGCTACTCTTACGCCAGCACAGATGCCAACGCTGACAACCGTCAGCAGAGGACCCACCGCCAGGTTCTGCAACAGGTAAGAAAGTGTGTCTGTTCTGTATGTGAGCATCTCCACATACATTTCTGTGTCATTTTACTTAATTCTTGTCTGATTTCTCTTGCAGCTGCATTCTCTTCCTGCATCTCACAAATGACTCCTGCATAACAGTGGTAAGAAATTATTACAAGCACCATCAAACAAGTTCAGCTACAGGTCCTTTTAAAAAAATTAGCATATTGTGATAAAGTTCATTATTTTCTGTAATGTACTGATAAACATTAGACTTTCATATATTTTAGATTCATTACAACACAACTGAAGTAGTTCAAGCCTTTTATTGTTTTAATATTGATGATTTTGGCATACAGCTCATGAAAACCCAAAATTCCTTTCTCAAAAAATTAGCATATCATGAAAAGGTTCTCTAAACGAGCTATTAACCTAATCATCTGAATCAACTAATTAACTCCAAACACCTGCAAAAGATTCCTGAGGCTTTTAAAAACTCCCAGCCTGGTTCATTACTCAAAACCGCAATCATGGGTAAGACTGCCGACCTGACTGCTGTCCAGAAGGCCATCATTGACACCCTCAAGCAAGAGGGTAAGACACAGAAAGAAATTTCTGAACGAATAGGCTGTTCCCAGAGTGCTATATCAAGGCACCTCAGTGGGAAGTCTGTGGGAAGGAAAAAGTGTGGCAGAAAACGCAGCACAACGAGAAGAGGTGACCGGACCCTGAGGAAGATTGTGGAGAAGGACCGATTCCAGACCTTGGGGGACCTGCGGAAGCAGTGGACTGAGTCTGGAGTAGAAACATCCAGAGCCACCGTGTACAGGCGTGTGCAGGAAATGGGCTACAGGTGCCGCATTCCCCAGGTCAAGCCACTTTTGAACCAGAAACAGCGGCAGAAGCGCCTGACCTGGGCTACAGAGAAGCAGCACTGGACTGTTGCTCAGTGGTCCAAAGTACTTTTTTCAGATGAACGCAAATTTTGCATGTCATTCGGAAATCAAGGTGCCAGAGTCTGGAGGAAGACTGGGGAGAGGGAAATGCCAAAATGCCTGAAGTCCAGTGTCAAGTACCCACAGTCAGTGATGCTGGTGTTGGTCCACTGTGTTTTATCAAGGGCAGGGTCAATGCAGCTAGCGATCAGGAGATTTTGGAGCACTTCATGCTTCCATCTGCTGAAAAGCTTTATGGAGATGATTTCATTTTTCAGCACGACCTGGCACCTGCTCACAGTGCCAAAACCACTGGTAAATGGTTTACTGACCATGGTATTACTGTGCTCAATTGGCCTGCCAACTCTCCTGACCTGAACCCCATAGAGAATCTGTGGGATATTGTGAAGAGAAAGTTGAGATGCAAGACCCAACACTCTGGATGAGCTTAAGGCCGCTATCGAAGCATCCTGGGCCTCCATAACACCTCAGCAGTGCCACAGGCTGATTGCCTCCATGCCACGCCGCATTGAAGCAGTCATTTCTGCAAAAGGATTCCCGACCAAGTATTGAATGCATAACTGAACATAATTATTTGAAGGTTGACTTTTGTTTTGTATTAAAAACACTTTTCTTTTATTGGTCGGATGAAATATGCTAATTTTTTGAGATAGGAATTTTGGGTTTTCATGAGCTGTATGCCAAAATCATCAATATTAAAACAATAAAAGGCTTGAACTACTTCAGTTGTGTTGTAATGAATCTAAAATATATGAAAGTCTAATGTTTATCAGTACATTACAGAAAATAATGAACTTTATCACAATATGCTAATTTTTTTAAAAGGACCTTAAATCATCTTGGAAGTTGTTCCCATCATGCTGCCTTTTGTCCAACAGGATAAAGAACATGCTGAGTTCATTCGAATTCTCCCATTGAGCAGTGTGTTGATGGTCATCATTGTCTGCACAGTGAGTACACACAAGTTTATGAATAATACTAATCACATCAGTTGAGACATATTTCGTCAATGTGACACCATAAAAAAATCCCTAGTGGCTGTATGTCATGTTTTGCTTGAAAAATGTCTTTAAAATAAATGACACTTATTTTATTATTTAATGGAATGACATTCAGAATATTTTAAAGGGGACCTATTATGCTCCTTTTTACAAGATGTAAAACAAGTCTCTGATATCCCCAGAGTGTGTATGTGAAGTTTTAGCTCAAAATACCCAACAGATAAGTTTTTATAGCTTGTTAAAATAGCCACTTTTAGGGTATGAGCCAAAACGTGCTGTATTTGTGTATGTTGCTTTAATGCAAATGAGCTGGTGCTCCCGGAGAAGAGGGCGGAGCTTCAAGAGCATCTGATTGTACAGTGCATAATAAATTTGCATTTATGAATTACACAGACAGGGAGCAGAGCGCGATAAAAATAACAACATAGCTGGTCTCATGGTGCATGGCATGCTATAACAAACTTTATAAGTCCCACTCGTGATTATGAGCTCAACAAACTCAAGCGATCGACTCACATTGCTTTCATATGCAACTTTTAACTACCATATTCCTATTCACGATCATTCATGAAGACAGCACCAGTGAAAACAGGCAGAGACAATGATAGCTTTAGCATCATTAGCCTTACAGAGTGCCAAGAAGCTCTTTCAGAAGGGCAATTTGGAAAAAAAACGTGATACTTTGTCTGGAGCTTACGTTCGCGCACAAAGCCTTGGTATTGATCCCTACACGTATTGGGAACTTTACAGATTTTTTCCAGGACATTTCCTTAGACAATGAAGCTTAACCACAGTGTCCTCAGCGGCTCAGATGTAGGGAGTCTATGGAGACTCCTATGTTCGTTAGTGCATCCCAAAACACAACACTTGAAATGTCTCTTTGGCGCTGACATTGTATACTGTATCTCTAGCAGCTACAGCAAGTAATCAGGAATGGCGGAGCTGGACTGCTGCTTCTCACTCAGGGCTGTGTTTATGTCTATAGGGCAGCGTAGCAAATGGACGGGACTTTTTCCCCTCGGTGACGTGAACAGAGGGAGAATCTGAAACAGCTTGTTCTGAGAGATTGTTTATGGTTTTTTTAGATTATAAAAAAAAGAGTGGGTGGATTTTTACCATTATAGGCTGGTTGTTTTCACACACTGCGGCCACACAACTGTGTTCAAACGCCTTATAAAAGTGATTTTTGCATAATAGGTCCCCTTTAAGAGTCCAAATACATTTAGTCACTGTAGGTGTTTTATGTAAATAATCTCCTGTAATACACATTTATCATCCTGTAGGTGGTGTACTTTAAGTTAGAAAGCTCTTATAGGCGCTATGAGAACACAAGCATGATCGCAATGACACAGAGAAATCAAGGCAGGATTTGGTCATCGGCTCGATACATGATCCTTGTTATCATTTTCTGCTGGGCACCCGGTCAGTACAGTAACACACACATGTTCTCAAATGCTACACGTATAAATATGTCTATATGTATTTACCTAAAAGGTTGTAATAAACTGATATGTTTAATGTTTTCAGCTCTGCTTCTCATCTGTCTGTCTTTCGTACAGCCTAGGATAAAACATCTCTTCCCTCTCCATGTCACACAGGTAAAGCAGGTTTTCTAAAGCAGAACATATTATGTTAAATAATAAATTATACAGTATTTATGTAAGATTATACATTAGTAATGCATCTTTGCATTAGTAGTAGGGATTTTTAATGGACTCTTTCAGTAGGCAGAAACAAGTTGCTGTCTTTATCGACAAGTCACTGAATTGTCCACTCAACCAATTCGTTTAAAAATGTTGATTCATTCAGGATCTAAACAAGTGACTTTCTGTATAAGTCATTGAATTGTTCACTCAACCAATTCGTTCGAAAATGCTGATTGGGAAAGGATCGGAACAATTGACTTTATTTCTAAGTGATTGACTTGTTCAGTCAACTGATTCATTTAAAAACACTGATTAATTCAGGAATGAATCAAGTGACCGTATGAGTGAGTCATTGAATCATTCATTCAGTAGATTAATTCAAAAAATGGTTCATTTCAAAAGGAAACAAGTGACTGCATGAGTGAGTCGTTGAATAATTAACTCAACCGATTAGTTTAAAATAGCTACTACTTTCAGGAACAAAAGTTACTTTCTCAATTCATTACCACATAATAATAACTCTTACTATTATCTGTATAATAATATTGTAAAAATATTAAGAGTAGTACACACATAACGTGCTAGTACGCAGTTCTGAATTCAGCCATTGTCTGCATGAGTGAGTTATTGAATCATTCACTCAACTGATTCATGCAAAAGCACTGCCTTATGACATGACAGATTATATGAGTGACTCATTAAATTGTTCCCTTAACCGATTTGTTCAAAGAAACACTGATTCATTCAGGAATGAAACACGTGACTGACTGTATGAGTGAATCTTTGTATAAGATCGTGTGAGATTCGTAGAAATAGATGCTATTCAGAGATGTTTTAATCATGTGGAATATTTTCTCCCATGTGCTGCTGTACAGGCGCTGTCAGTGTCACTCCAGGGTCTTCTGAACAGTATTGTGTACGCATGGAGAAGACGCAATTTCAGAGACGCTGTGCTCGGGGAACGTCTGCCTCTCTTGGCCTATTCTAACAGAGCCTTCTTTGACCAATCGTTAAACGAGCCATCATGAAATCACAGTATGAAATCACGTTATGGGTGTATAAATGTTTTCTATTTATTTTTATATATGTATATTTGTGATAATCGTTGATAGGAAATGTTATGATATATTTTGCTGTCCACAGAACAGTAGTACACTAGAAATGTATAAAACAATAGTTGAGTCTCAAAAAGATTATTACTTTTTTTTTACATTATTACTTGATTATTTTCAAACCATACTTTCATCTTACTTACAAGTGATATATAGGAACTCTATATTTAATATATAATGTTAAACTTCAGTTTTGTTCAATAAATGTCAATGTATAGCCATTAGCCGGTACTTCTAGTTCTTGACTGAACGATTTTTCTACTTCATCTCTTACCTAACAATGACAAAGCAAAGTACGCCACAGAGCCGTGCTAGTAAAATGTTTCCTGTGTGATCTCATAAAGTTCTTCAGTACAGAACAGTCATATGTACTGAACAGAATGATCATGTCACATGTTGAGTCGACAGCTTGAACGTTCCTTTGCTTTCTGGTTGCACAAGATCAGATCCAAAACTGAAAGAATAATGAATAAAATCAAGATATATTTCAGTTGTGGTAGATTAGCCATTATGTATTACAAGGGCCATAAAATTGTGACGAGTGGGAAAAAAACAAAAGCAGGGTCATGTGGTATATTGCATGATTAATAGCGTTATATAATTTTTGATATGAAAAGTGATATCTAAATAGCTTCATAAATACGCCCTCAGGCAGGCTATCTTTTTTTTTTTAAAGGCTATGGATATATTAATGAATGAATGGAAAGGTACTCACAGAACCAAAGCCCCACATTTAGATCATATTTACATAATGATTTAAATAGAATTCTATTTAAGAATTCTATTTTGTATTTGGCAACCATGCTTAGTAATAAATGCATAAAATCTGAATGTTTATCAATCAAAATACAGTTTTAACATGCCTTTGAGCGAGACATGTGGCTTTTATTTCTTTCAGGTTATCTATATTGTTGAAAAGAATGACAATTTATAGTTTCAGTGATCATTTGATCACAAAAGCATGCACATAAAGTATATTATATGGGATCAGCCCTGGGATTTCCCTTTAGGAACTTCCTGACTCGAACACTGAAACTGTCCTATTTCACAGAGTTTGTCTGTATTAATTGACCTGATTTCTAGATTTTATTTGTCTATTGATTTTATACATGCTTCTATAATAAAAACAGTAAAAATCTAAAGTGTGACATGACAAACCATGAATGGTCAAGACGACACAAACATGAGGGCTTCATGGATGAGAACTTAAGAATAAAAGCACATGAACAAAACCAAAGAAAATGGGAAAATGGCACAAAACATCTGAAATATATTAGAGAGAACCAGACGAGGGGAAAAGAGCACTGTACAGTTTGGTTTATGACAAAGGTGATTATGTCTATAGTCTATGGCAAACCGTTTTGACTTTTATTCATTCACAGGATATGAATTCTTGATATCAACAATTCAATTTTCACTAGTTAAAATGCTCATTCTTGATATCAAGAATGAAATTGTTGGTATCTGTAATTGTATTTTCACTAAATAGGCTGCCATTAAAAATCAATTGTTGATATCAATATGAATACTAGTTGAAATTCCAATTTCACAAATCAGAAATACAGTTCTTACTAGTAAAAATGTATATTCTTGATATCAACAATTTAATTGTCACTAGTGACAATGTTCATTTCTGATATCTGAAAATGTATTTCTGATATCAACAATTGGGAGGGTAATTTCTGATAAACAATTTAATTCTTTATATAAAAATTAACATTGTCACTAGTGACAAATTCTTGATATCAAGAACTAAATTGTTGATTTCAAGATTTAAAGGGGTCCTATTTTGCTTTTTCACGTTTTGAATTTTAATCAGTGTGTAGTGTGTATGTTTGGGCATAAAACGATCTGCAAATTTACAAATCTCAAAGTTCACTCCAAAGGGAGATATTTAGTTTTTTAAAAAATCCCTTTTCAAGAACTACAGCGAACGGCTCGTTTGGACTACAAAGTTGTTCTCCTGTATTTGTGACATCACAAATTGTAAATCCCACCTACAGAATGGTTGGCGGGTGGGGAGAACGCTTGGTTGAGTTGCGACAACAGAAGTTGTCAGAAAACACGAATGAAACATTTAACCGGCAAGGCTTGTATGCAAATAATGTACTTTTACTAGAACTGTAATTGATAGAATATGTTCTGTCACAACGCACTGGGACAGCTAACCAATCACAACACATTTAGTTTTTCGGAAGGCGGCCCTTCATCAAACCCGGAACTAATCGAGTCGTTGTGTCAGGCTGGGGAGAAAGGTATTGTAATAATGTAAATTATGTGAAAAATAATGTGATTTTCGAACCACCAAACATGAGAGCATGTTCTAGTACACCCCCAAAACAAAATAAAGACTTTGTAAAAGAGCATAATAGGACCCCTTTAAATTCTTGATATGAAGAATTAAATTGTTGATATCAAGAATATTAATTTTTACTAGTAAGAATCGTATTTCTAATTTGTGAAATTGGAATTTCAACAAGAAATTAATTCTTGATATCAACAATTGATTTTGAATGGCAGCCAATGGTGACATTTAACTAGTGAAAATAAAATTACAGATATGAAGAATGATAGTTTTTACTTGAAATTTAATTTGTGATATCAAGAATTAGCATTTTAACTAGTGAAAATTGAATTGTTATCAAGAATTCCTATCCTGTGAGTCAAAACGGTTTGCCATACACAGTCATACTATGGTCATAAAAACAGTCTTTTGGCTGCACAGTGATGTCAGACAAAATCATTTATGTGGGCGGTTTCATGTGCATTTGGGAAAACTAAAGAAATATCTATCTCAGATAGCCTGTCTGGTTACATATTTACTGTAAATTAAGCATGTCTTCTAATATGTCTTATAATTTTGTCTTCTCTTTATTTATTCCTTCCCTTTCTAGCTTGTACTTATTTGAACAATGCCTGAAACGTGGTATCGCGAGCACTTCTGTCTGTTTGCCTCTTTAACCCTCTGGGGTCTGAGGTGATTTTGGGGCCCTTGAGATGTTTTGACATGCCCTGATATTTGTGCTTATTTCAGCTACTTATAACGTACTATTGACCAACATGTATTTTTTTTTTTTTTTGTATTCAGCACAAACTGTGCTACAATAATATGTGACCAAGATGTACAGAAAAAAAATATTATGCGTGGTTAGTAAGTTTTGAGGAAAAAAAAATGTAGCTGAAATAAGGCCATAAAAGCCACACTAAATCGTCCTGAATAAGACTTTTGTGTAATCAGTCTTGTAGGCTAGAGTATTTACTTCACAATTATGTGAAAATCATTCTGCTTACTCATTCACAGAAAACAATATATTGATTTAAATTTTTAAAGACATGTTTTGTGATCGAAAGCCAATATGCGAGGGAGAGACAAAGGGCCCTCCCCTAAAGGCTGCTAAAAATGTTATAATTTTTTTTATTAAAAATGTTAATGATGGGGTAAACAGACACGGATGAGTAGGAAACATCTTCGTAAAACCAGATGTGAAGGGGGATTTTGGACTTCCTCAGTTTAAGTTATATTATTTGGCCGCTCATTTGAATATTTTTTCATTTTGGAGAGACCGTCTCCCAAGTTGTGATTTTCAAGACTTGGCTTCCAATTGAACGCTCTTCATGTAAACATACTTCACTCCCAGCAATTCTCTATAGCCTAGTGAAAATGAGTAAAGTATTATATAATCATAATCCAGTGATTCATCATTCATTAAGAATATGGAAGATAGTGATGAAAATAATTAAAGGCCCAAAGCTATATATAGATCATGCCTTTCAGCCAGGTTTAACGGATTCAAGTTTTCGATCTTGGAGGGAAGCTGGCATAGTCAAAACGAAAGATTTATATATCGAGGATCGATTGGCATCCTTTCAGCATCTTCAGCAGAGATACCAATTTCCAGCCTCTCATTTTTTCCGTTATCCACAAATAAGATAGCATACATTGTACGTTATGAGCAGAAACCTCAACATGCGGAATTGGATATGATGGCAGATTTTAAGCCTTTTGAGAAGGGATCTGTGTCTAGAGCAAAAAATCAAAATAAGAGTTCGACATCCTCAGAAGCATTTCAACAGTCCTGGGAAAAGGAATTGAGCACACCAGATATATCGGTGGAGACATGGAAATCCTGCATAGACAATATTCATAATAGTTTGATAAATGCACGTTTGGGTCTGATTCAATTTAAGGTAGTTCACAAGCTTCATTTTTGCCAAAGTAGGTTGTTGAAATTCTCTCTTTGTGTCCAAAATGTTCGGCTGCAGAAGGGACACTAAGCCACCAGTTCCTCACATGCTTGGTCATCTTTCTGAGGTATGAAACAGAACTATTATGCCGGATCATTATGGCATTGTTTGGTGTGGTGGCACCAGAAACGGGGTTGGACAAATATGAAGTACAAGCTGTTGCCCTCAGCATGTTACTTGCAAAACGTCTGATTTGACAACATTGGAAGTCTGAGGCAGTGTCAATGTTTTGATATGTGGATCATGGGAAAGATAGTGCATTTGGAAAGGATTTCTTTTAAGGAAAAGAAAGAGCATTTTTTTTTAGCATGTGGGAGTCATTATTAATTTGATGGGCAAATCTGCAGATTGTGCTGGTGCATCATAGTTGCTGTAATGTTTTGACTTCGATCTCTTTTTTTTGCTTTGTTATATTGTTTGTTTATTGTCTCTCTTATATCAGCCTGTAACCACCAAATGTAAGAAATTGCTGTGTTATATAAAAATTACCATAATAAAAGGGAATAATTTTTTTTTTTAATGATAAATTATTTTTTTTCCCCTTTTTTTTGTGTACCTTAAAATCAGTGAATGGCCAATCAGAGCAGTGTTGTTTTAGTACAATTGAGCAACTATTATAGTTTATAAAAAGATATTTTGAATTAGTTTTTATTTATTTAATGTTATGTTTTCATTATAATTGTAGATAAAAAGATAATTAATTTTGTTGCGTTTTTGTCATTTTTTTATTATAGTTTATATCTATATGATTATTTAAAATAATTTTTTAGTTATTTTAGTACAATTTGAACTAAATAAAAATAAGAAATGTTGCTTTGGCAACTAGCCGAAATGAAATAAATGCAAGTATTTTATTTTTTATTTGAGTTAAGGTTCAGTGTGAAAAAAAATGGTTTAATGGTTGTGGTTTTAGTTTTGGTTTTAATTTACTATAATAACCCTGATTCAAGCGGTGGCAAAAAGGAGATACTGAGAACAAGAAAACCGTTGAAATAAAATAGTAAAATAATAAAAGAAATGTGAACATTTACAGCTATGCATTATATTATTTAATTATATGACTTCCGCTCCACTCAGAAGTCCATATGAGGGAGTGCTGTTGGACCAACAAAAGAATAATAGCAAAAGTAGGGTTTTTTTGTTAAAACATGATGTTTATTTTCACAGAATGGCGTTCACGTGACAATGCTCTTGGTAATCCCCATGAGGCTGTGTCATAAACAACACTTTAGAAATGACTTACTCTCCTCAATAAACCTCGGTGAGCATCACTGCCTCCTCTAAAAACACAAGCACAACATCAAATGCCACAGCACACTCCAACCTACATCAGAATAGATTGGTTCAAAGAAAGAAAAATCAAATAAAAACAGAAACAATCCACAATCCTTCCTGCCATCTCTTCATACAAACTATCTACTAATGAATAATGAAATCATTCACAAGCCTTCTGAGCAATTTCTGATGATTTTTCAGTGGTTTTATCTCCAGAACTCAATGTACACACTATAATTAAATTTAACTGATCAAAAGTAGCAGGAAAGACATTTTAAATAAATCTTATTTTAAAGTTAAGATTAAAGAATCATTAAAAATGTATCTGGTTTCCACAAAAATATTTTCAACATTGAGAATAATAAATGTTTCTTGAGCAGCAAATCAGCATATTAGAATGATTTCTGAAGAAGACTGTAGTAATTATGCTGAAAAAACTGTTTTGATCACAGGAATAAATTACATTATAAAATGTTAAAATAGAAAACTGTTCTTTTAACTGTAATAATATTTCAGAATATTATCATTTTTACTGTTCTCCAAACCTTTACATGGTAGTTTAAGTGGAAAATTCTTTACAATCAACTAAATGTATTAGTAACAAAATCTTCTAGTTGCTAGCCGGCTCATGGTGACACAAAGAAATGAGCTGCTGGTCATGAATATATGCAAAAAATGTGGACTAAGGAAAAAAAAAAATGTAATTAGCAAAAAATACCATATCATGGCCAGTAGGAGGCAGGTGTGATAAAAACCTAATTTCAGTCCTGACCTAAATAATCTGGTGTCTAGGAATGAGAATAACACCAATAAAAAAAAAATACTGGACAGGAAGGGCAAAGGAGGTACTGAGAACTTTGAAATAAAATTGTAAAATAATAAAAGAAGGTGTGGGCAAACATTTACAGCTATGCATTATATAATTGAATTTTTACACAACAAATAAAGTGTCAGCTGACTACGGCTCCAGTCAGAAGTCCATAGAGAGGGAGCGCTGTTGGACAGGGTTGGCATGATTACGTACCATCACAACGTTGCGTCCACGGGTGATAAAATCATTGTAGCCGATCTCCTCCATCACCCGTTCCTCCAGCCCCAGCTCCTCATCTTCCACTGCCTCTCTCAGACTCTGGGCGCTGTAAGCATGAGCGCGCGGGTCGTGTGTGAAAGGCTGCGAGTGGGAGCTGCTCCTGCGTCCATGGAAGCTGCCCCAGCCTCTAGCCCCAACAACCGTACTCATCTCATCAGAGTCGTGCGAGAGATGATGCGCTCTGCTTGCCATGACGATGGAAGAGGCGCTGCTCGGAGCGCCACAGTGATGCTCGTGAACGCAGCGGGACATGCTGGAGGAGCGGCGGAGTTTCTGCAGACTCTCCAGCTCCTCTGACAGATCCTCCGGCAGCTCCGCTTCCCTCATGGAGAAGAGCTCGTACTGAGGAGGCTCCAGCACCTCCTGCATCTCTGAAGCGCTGAACAAACCCTTACGGCTCAAGACCTGCAGCAGACAAATATGTACATAAACGGTAAAAAAATAAATAATTATATATATATACACACACACACACAATTATAAAATATAAAAAACCTGAAAAAAGAGAAACTGTAGTTATATTAAAGATCATTTATTTAAATATTTTTCTTTGGAATAACATGGTCTAATTTTGAATGATTCATCAATGCAAGTCCACCTATTTAAAAAAAAATAATATTCAGTTTAATTATCTCTTGTATTGTGTTGACTTCATTCTCCAAACTAATGAAATATTTTTAAACTGCAAAAATAAAGGTTTTCCGAAAACTTGCCCTTGCCTTTGGTCAAACAAACAGCACAAAGTCACACCAATGGCTGAGTCAATACTGCTCTGTCAGGAAGCTCAAATAGACAAATGCACTAGTAGTGTTTTCATAGTGCCACAGTGTTTGCTTTTTTCAGGGAAATCAACCTACAAATGGCTTATGTATATTTGTAATTGAAGAATAGAAAAAAATGAACATTTATAAGGCTGGAAAAAATATATAATCTTCATGTGTATTTCTGAGCCCTGTATGAGGCTGTTATTTTCTCATTCTAAATGCTGATTTTGATATAAATAGCCACCTTTTTTCTCGGCTGCTTCATCTGTATAAATACAGATATGATGAGAAGCAGCAAGACCACACCAGATGCCACTCCAATCACAGTGCTATGAGTTTTACTCATCTGTTGGAAGAAACCTTTAGACTTCTTTTCTGCGAGAGACAAGGACAATAAAGACAAAAGAAAGCAGAAGAACACGAATAAGAAAACAAATGAATATTTCTCCACCTAAATAAGACCAATAAAAATTTATATTTATTACTGCTTTACATAACCAGGGTTCATGGAGTTTCCATTCTCCACAATAACCCTTTAACCCATGATGTCCAATCCTTCACAAAATAATAATTCAGCATACATAAATATTATATGCTTTATTTACAATATTCATTTAGTGAACATAAGGTCATTGAGGTCAAACCCCTGAAGGAGGGACAAAACAGTTATGGACAAAAATATTTGCTTGCTAAACTATCCATTAAAATTCTCAAGAAAACTTTTACATTTCATTAGCGACACTGGCTGGAAAACTAGCATGTGAAAGCACACCATACCTTTGCAGCTGTTCTCGTCCCAGGGAAACACACAGTTCTGAACACCATTGCAAACCAGAGTATTGTTGATGCACATGTTGCTGTGACAGAAGAATGTGTTGGCCAAACATGGAGCTGCAAAACAGAGCTTTTAATGAGATGAAAGCTACATGGATGATGCAATTCCAATACTGTCCACATGATGGATCTCTCACAACATGTTTGAAATCTAGCACCACTGGTCAGTCTAATTGTGTTTGCCATGTAAAACTAGTGAAGCACAGTAATCTGACACAGTATATTATATAGCTATAATATATTCCTAGACAAAGGACTGAAGCTCAAGGTAAATTTAATCTAAAAAGGTAAAATTTTTTAAAAATCTCCTTTTGCATTCAGCAGACAAACAGCATATGGGTTTGGAACAACATGAGGATGAGTAATGACATCCATTTCTGGGTGAATGATTACTTGAATAAAATTGCAGAATGTAAAAAGGTATGAGAGCTTACGTTCAGCAAAGACCGTGAAGAGCATACGGAAGCGGCTCAGTTTGCTGGTCTCGTCGGCCCACATTCGGACCACGCCCACAGCATTGTCAAGCGTGATGTCGTTGGCAACGGTGCTGCAGAACTTGGCCTTTAGGTCTTCAATGGCATTACTGCCTTCATAGATTGCAACAAAGTTCTTCTTACACTCATTTGAGTTCTCCAACTGATACTCCAGAAAGCGGAGATAGATCTGTGTGTGAGATAGAGACACAAACAGTGACACTTAATGCCACTGTAGGTACGTTTAATGGTATATATTAAGTTTTATTCTACAAACCTGATTCATTCTCTGACAAACCTGATTCTGATTGATCATTCACAGCATTCTGATGCAAAATATTTTATATAAAAGACGCTGAACTTCATAATTGCTCATTTTCATGTCTCTACACTCACTTTCCTCTTGCATAAAAATAATTTCAGCATTTAATGACCATGTATTTATTTGGTAAGAAACCATAATTTTATTTTTTATAATTTATTTAAATGTGTTTATATCACTACCATATATCTACAGCTTGTGTTTTTATTTATTATGTTTGATTATTTAATATTTTTTTAAATGCATGTACATGCATAATATTATTTCTTTTAATTATCTTATTTTTATTTGATTTGTATTTTCAGTTGAATTATAAGTATTCAAGTAATGGCACTATTAAAAAGACAAGTTCTTTAAAAAAGTTCAATAAATGCATGATGTTCCAAAGACAATTATTAATTGCGATCTCAATATTGACCAAAATAATCATGATTATGATTCTTGCCAAAACTAAGCAGCTCTAAAAGCATGGATAATAATGGGGGGAAAAAACTATTATTAAAATGACTAATGAAGAATAATTAAAATGTTCTCAATTGAAATATTTAACACAAAGGCCAGTCTTACTGTGCATTTTCATCGAGCACTTTGACAGAGGGGTTTATTTAATGACCAGCTGATTGTATGTTATCTTGTATCTTACACAACTTCATTCCAAGACGCGACGTCAGTGACTGTACATGATCCGTTACAAATCTGTGAGAGAAACAGATGTTTCATCAGGGCTGCATTACTAACCTTAGACATCGGTGGAGCTCGTATGGTCCAAATACAATCCAGTGCTTCCCCTGATTTCACCTTGTTTTCTTCCTCAACTTGACTAGATCTGATTAAACCATCTGATCCAGACATTTCAAACTGACAGTCTGGCGAGAGGAAATAATTATAACCTAATTTAAAATGCATAGTGCAACCATGAATGAACTGAAATGTGAACAATGCATTATAAGGTGCGTTAAAATTTTCAATGCATTATGCATATAGGCTTTAAAGCTGCTGTCCGTAAGTTTTGCCTCTTTGTCGCCATCTCTGTTTGAAAACCTGGAACTGCATCTGCTTGCGGAATTATCTTGCTTGCGTGGTGTTGTGAGTCGGCACGGCTTCAGCGCGGATGAATCTAATGTTTAGAGGTGAATGTGTAGCTGTCAATCACCGCACCGGTGTGGATGTTTACTGTAGTTCGCAATCACAGATTCTAGCTTATGTCACCATATAATGCCATCTGAACGAGTAGCAAGTCTGCCCAACTGAGGAAAAAAGCATTACCATAAATCGCGCTACCAATGGTGATTAAATCTAAAGATCGGTTAGCTCATATCACATCAAACCGTGCAAAGTATTACTTTATTCTCAAATTATTGTTAACAACATCAGCATTGCGTGACAATGTCTATTAGCGTGTAGATTTCAATTTCTGTACAGTCTAATCTAATTGTCATGCCATTCGAATTTCATAATAATAAACCCAAAAAGCAAACTATGCTCCCATCGAACTGGTTTTCTTTAAAATACAAATCTTGTGTAATCCCAGGCTATCGGTAATCAGAAGCATTTAAAACTGGAATATAATTTCATTCACATGTGTTTCATAAACACATAATCCTTTCTGGATTACAATCTGCCATCAAAATGATACATTTAATTATTCTAGCTGCTGTGAGAAAATGCTAAACGATCCTCCTGCAGGATCCTCACGTGCGATATAGCCTACTAGCCGGGACAACTTCTTTGTTTACAGAGGTGACGTAATGACGCAGCCATGCTCGAAAACCTACCCGTACCACTCAAATTAGAAAACATTATAAACTAACCGTTGTGAATCGGGCTAATGTAAAGCGATAGTTTTGAACACTGGCTGGTTATGTACTTGCTCAAATATTGATTTCAGATAATTTTTAACCAAAAAAAAAAAAAAAGTTACGGACTGCAGCTTTAACATAGCATTAAAATATTATAACTTTATATCTTACAACTACTTGAGAAGAGGCCTGAGAGTCTGCAGACAGCAGCTGGGAAAAGTAATACTAATAAATTCTAGGGCACTGAAATATTCAGGAGTTTACATTTATATTTGTTGGGTGCAGTAACCATAGCAACTGGAAACCAGTGTGTATGAAGTATCATTCCAATAGGTATCAAAACATTTAGAAAAAATTTTTTTAAAGTCTACATGGCATTCCATGTCAGGTTTAGTTAGTAGGTTAATAGAAATCTAAAACAAATTTACCATAGACCATTACAAAAATTTAAATATATATTTTATGAAGTGAAAAATCACCTACTAACAGTTTTAAATTTTTGAGCACAAAAGTTTTGAATAAATTTGCAGTTTCCAACCATAAAATGTATGATTCTTTAAAAATACTATTTACATAAGAAGTCAGTGCAGAAGCTTTATCCAAAGCAATAAGTAGACAAACACCCTGAAATAACCACCACCCGCCCCATACTACAGAAGTATTTTCTGTTTACCTGGAATGGGATTCAAGAGTCCCCCAACATGTAGATGAAAGTCAGGATCTGGATGCAAGAAAGAAAATGAAGTGCAATAAAACTAATACAAAGGGAAGAGAAAAAAAGGCATCAGAGTAAAAGATTCTAAGATCTACTGCCACATTCATTTACCTGCAGTATATGAATACTCCACCCTGAAGCCCAGTCCTTCCAGCTCCTCATCGGTGGCAAACCTGATCCACATGAAGCGTCCAGAAGAGGTAACAATTCCTGGGCTCTCTGCTCCGCAGAACCGATTAATCAACGGAGAGAAAACAAATGGCCCATCACGGATTTCAATATTATCAAAGCGGCACTCAAAGGACGGCTCGATGTAGTAGATGTCATTGAAGACAAGCTGGATTCTCTTCCGTGGATGAGCTAATGTAGATGAGAAACAAAGTTTACGACAAGAATAACTGTTGTGCCAGAGAAATATACACTATTGTTCAAAAGTTTGGGGTCGGTAGGATGTTTTTTTATGTTTTTGAAAGTAAAAGTCTCTTATGCTCATCAAGGCTGCATTTATTTGATCAAAAATAAAGTAAAAACAGTAAAGTTGTGAAATATTATTCAAATTTTAAATAATAGTTTTCCATTTGAATATATTTTCAACTTTAATTTATTCCTGTGATGGACAGCTGCATTTTCCGCATCATTACTCCAGGCTTCAGGTTCACATGATCCTTCAGAAATCATTCTAATATACTGATTTGAAGCTCAAAGAAACATTTCTTATTTATTATCGATGTTGAACACAGCTGTGCTGCTTAATATTTTTAAATGCTACAATTTTCCAAGATTCTTTGGTGAATAAAAAGTTCAAATTAACAGCATTTATTTGAAACAGAAATCTTTTGTAACTTGAATAAATCTTTACTGTCACTTTTGATCAATTTAATGCACCCTTCCTGAATAAAAGTATCAACTCAGCAAGACCCCAAACTTTTGAATAGTCATGCAATGCATATTTTACCAAAGAAATAAATAAGACAAGTATCTGTGGAAGCTTGTGGAAGTAAGACTCATACCCTCCAGGATGTACACACACTCCTTGTTTGGCGGGTAAGTGTTGGGGTAGTTTGGAGAACTGAATGATCCTCCATTTGCCGTCTGGATCAAAGTTCCACAGTGAGCGGGTTTCTTATCCTCAACAGCCACATTCTGAGGCAAAGCTAACAGGATGCACACACACACACACGAGATGATCTACATTAAAGGTAATGGTTAAAGCAAAACAGATGGAAAAGACTCATTAAATGTTCATTTCAATTTCTTTTTCGGTTTAAATCTCTCACACACTCCAAATTAAAAATGTCGCTTTGCATGAAAGTTCCTACTTCAAACCAACCTTGAGTTTTCTGTGCCAGTGCGAAACCCTCCTCTATCAGGATAAGCAGAACCAAAGCTGCAAGAAAACAAAAATGGGGCACGTTTACAAAGTCTTGGGCGTCTTGGACATCCAGTGAACTTTTCTTAACGCGATACACACTATGAAGAAATCAAACACAACTCAGATAGCAGATATGTCGAAAATGTAAAAAAAAAGTATCTTATGTTTACAAGCCTGTAATTATTTGATCAATAATGCAGTAAGAGAAATATTCTTTTTGAATATATTTTTTAAATGTAATTTATTCCTGTGATGCAAAAGCTGAATTTTCAGCATCATTACTCAGTGTCACATGATCCTTCAGAAATCATTCTAATATGCTGATTTGCTGCTCAAGAAACATTTATGATTATTTTCAGTTGTTCTGATAAATATTTTTGTGGAAATAGTGATAATATTTTTCTGGATTCTTTGATGAAAAAGTTTTTTGGAATTAAAAAAAACATTTATTTTTCTTAAAATTATAATTGTTAACAATTAAGTGTTTATTTACGTAATAAAAGTATTCACTTCTTTCAAAATATAATAATAAATCAATCAATCTCTTACTGACCCCAAACGTTTGAGCTGTAGTGTAGCTCTATGTTCTGTTAAAGATACCGGCAATTGTAAATCAACCTATGGCTTCACCGTTTTTATAATATGAACAATTACATTTTAACACCTTACCAATTTATTGTTATTATTACTCTAACACCACATTGCTTTACTTCACACTTGCTTATTCTGCTATTTGTCTGTCCTTGAAAACAAGACATTCACAATGGGATGTGGATGTTCAGGTCACATTCATCAAGCCTAAAATAAATTTAACAAGCTCCCCAACTCCTGATCCACACATACAGAGCTGCCAATTCACAAGTTTTATTAAAAAGGAAAATGACATCAGCCTGAGATCTGAACTCAGAACATTTTTCAATCAGAGCTCAAGCTCAATAGTGAGTTGACATTATTGACGAGGCTTGACAACACCGGTATAATGCAGCACGTGTTGGCCAGGGTTGTGTTTAGGGGCATCACATATGATTTTCATGACATGAGGTATTGAGAGTTAGCTTATCAAACCGATTTGATCAAACAGGATGGGAGTGAGACAAATCAACTGAAACCACAAAACAGAACTCTAAAACTTGCTTGTATTTTTTTTTATGTCGTTTCTCACTAAAATACATGGGAATGAACCAACTGCATCAGCCTCTTCAAGCCTTTAGAGACTAAGACTTGATGAATGATGTCATGAATACAATTCTAGGATATGTGGTTTGAGTGAGGGTTTGTGGAGGAGCTGTCTGTTCAGCACCACATGTGCGATCTGCTGTACTCAAAGCAGACATTCCACCTGGTTTGATATAACTTTACTAAAGGCATTCTGGGCTGGCTGATCAATCAAACAAAAGTGAAAAGCCAAGAAATAATTCTGAACTCTAAATGATGTTATGAGGTGGATGTACGGAAAGCAAAATTCAGACATACTTTGATTAAAAAATACTATGGTTCCATTAAAATGCTATGGTATTTTTATTTTTTATTTTTTTTTGGAGTACCATGTAAATATGCACTGTAAAAATGTCAACCCACTACAATTGAAATCTTAAATTCAATTGTTGCATAAATTTTTAAAAGGCATAAATTACATGGAAGGTTATTTTTTTACTTTTTCCACAAATTTGAATTTGATTAATAGTGAAGAAAATCGATGTTGAAACTGAAAACTTATAAAGCTGATAATAATTGACAAATGATTGTGGGCAAGTTAAATGGAGGGAGGCATGCTATTATGACAATTAAAACAATTATGATGAATCTGATTCCATCACTGTCCCATGGTGAAACCTGTGCTTTACTGACAGGCTATTCTCAAAACATGTTTGGCATCAGATTTACAAAGACAAAAGTAGCCTATCATTCATTAACAAAGAAGTAACATTAATAATTGAAACATGAACTCACCCTCATGCATTTCCACTCTCACTGAACACTTTTACTCTCGTGAGGTTGTTTGTTATCTACATTTTCAACGACATTAAGATTTCATGAATAAAGCAGCATCTCCTTCCTGGAATAAACTGGAAAAAATCCATCTGAAAGCTCTAAAAAAAAAACACCAAAATAAACTGTATACGCCGAGACGTCTGCAGAAACTCCTGAGCGACGCGCTTCTGAAGAGCCAGTTCTCATTATGACATTGAGCAGGGATAAGGCTCGCCTCATGAATATTAATTAATTCCATGACCTAATCGCAGTATGTGCAACTGATTGGCTGATAGACACTAAACACTCCTGAATATTAATTACGTCAGAATACTTTTGTTCTGCCTTATTTGGGTTACTGATGCGAGGCAGCACAGAAGCTGCATCTGAAGCTACACATACACTACGAAAATGTGCATTTACACAGGCTTTCAGTGATGAACAAACTAATTATAGTAGCAGAAATATATAAATATATCATATATTAGCATAATTAAAAAATGGTTTATATTGCAGATATTTTAAAACAATATATACACCGTCTTAAATCTTCAATTATAAATATAAATGAGAAATAATGAAATTATACTTAAAAATATGAAACTATAAATTAGAAATTAAATATATACAGCTGCATTCAAACTGCTTTAGGCACTACTAGGGCTGAGGTAAGTCAGAGCTACCAGTACTACGGTTTTGGTGCAGTATTACAACTTTGCACAAAATTTGAAGGCAGGACAGAGCAGTCTTAAACTGTGTAAAGAAATCAGTGTTTCTCAATCCTGTACCAGGAGGCCCTCCAGCACCGCACGTTTTGGGTGTCTCCCTTACTGGACATACATATTTCGGGTCTTGAACCCTCTATTAATGAGCCGATTAGATTAGAAGGCATCTCAAATGTACAGTACTCCAGCCAGGGCTAGGATTGAGAACCACAGCTCTAGGAAGATTACAAAGAAGCATCCACATGACCCAAGTAATATTCACAAGCTAAGTCTTGATAGTGGGATTCATAATATTGCAGATGGGGTCCGCACAGCTGTTGGAAACAAGGGATTTGAGACTTAACACTGGTCTCTTGGAGGGGTCTGTCCCACCCAACGCCTGATAAGCAGTATGGAGACTGAACTGCTGAGGCGTGTCGCAGAAGCTGATTACATGGTCTCTGTATAAGGAGGGATATGAATTCTAATAATATCTGACTTTCAACGCTTGATCACGTAATGCATTGACTGTCAAGGTTTGTCACACACTATGGCTTTAATAACCTTTAAACTTGGCAAGCATCACTATTATTATTGCTCATAAACCCTTGACCTTTAGTATTAAACTTCATAAGTTATCTCACAGTGCTTGTGATACAAACATGAATGATGCCACAAATCATGCGGCTCTAAGAGATCAGATTTCTGATCATTGCCCATAATGTTATAGAGGCTTGGAGGTGGGGATAATCTTGGATCATTGGCAAATGTTTACAAATATTGTGTTTTGAAAGATGCATCCTTTGCATGTTAAATACATTTTAGTTTAACTGTGCTACTTCAGAACCATTCAACTGTTGATCAATCAAACTTGTGAATATTATGTCACGTGACTGTTGAGTCACAAGTGAGTCAGCACAGAAACTGCACATATACTATGCAAATATACATTTATATAGTTTTTTAATTATGCATAAACAAATGCATTTAAAGTTGCAGAAATAATATTAAAACTGGACCCTCAGTAATAAAGTTCACCCAAAAAAATTTTATTTGCTGAACATTTACTCACTCTCAGGCCATCCAAGATGTAGATGGGTTTATTTCTTCATCAGAACAGATTTAGAGAAATTTAGTATTCCATCACTTGCTCACCAATGGATCCTTTGCAGTGAATGGGTGCCGTCAGAATGAGAGTCCAAACAGCTGATAAAAACATCGCAATAATCCACAAGTAATCCATATGACTCCAGTCCGTTAATAAACGTCTCATATTGTTTGTGGTAAATATGAATGATGCATCAAAACATGCATCTCTAGGTAATCAGATTTATCATTTCTGCCCAAAGGCTTGGATGTGAGATAATATTGCAAAACTAACAAATCTATTTCCCATAATTGTATGCTGAATGCTAATGATGCATAATAATTTTCATCCTGTATGTTAAACAATATTCACTTAACAGCCCAGAATTGTTTAACTTTAAGCTACACGTTTCAAAAGTACAATTCGGCAGTGTAAAAATGGAAAAAAGTTTATCAAAGCCCCTTGAATTATACTCCTAACCAGTTAAAATACATGCACTACTTAAATGATCACAGAACAGTTATTTTCCACTCAACAGGAACATGCCTGCTGACAACTAGTATAAAAAGAGCTTTCATAAATAACTTAAGCTGCCAGTGAAGTAGGATGGCACTTATTTGCAATTCAAATTAAGCTAAAACTCCCTTTCATCTCTGACAGAGAAGATGAGATTCTCACCTGAGAATAGAGATTCTGCCACATTCATTTACAATGGCCTAGATAAGGCAATGAAGCCACTCTGTGCTGAAGTCAACATGTAACCATTGAGGTATAGGATCCACATTTGGCCAGTGCACATCTAGTTTAAAAATTGAATTTCCATGTGTTACGTAGCAGAGTAATACATAAATGGATTGATAGTTTCAGGATGTTTTTTGTAAAAATATTAATGCAAACAAAAAAATAGAGTAACATTTGTATATTCTAAACAGCCACTACAGTATGTGCACAGCAGGGTTTGTTTCTGTAAACAGAAATCAAATAAAAAAATAAAAAAAAATTGAAAACCTCATTATCATGTTTTATTTATTATTGTAGAATGGAATAGCCACTTTTTTCATTGACAGTGTTTTGGAAATGGATCACGTTATGGAAGTAAAATGGGTTTGTGACTAACATTTTTGCATATATCTTGAATATTTAGCATATATTGAATATATCATTCCAAAAGAACAAACAATTACTTTTAATAATTCCACAGTTGCTGTTTAGATGGGACAAATCTTTCACTTTTTAAAGGAATAGTTCACCCAAAAATGTTCTTCAGCAAAACATTACATCACTTGCTCACCAATAATCACAATAATCCACACGGCCTCAGTCCATCAATTAATGACTTGTGAAGTCTGTGAATTCTGACGGCACCCATTCACGTGAGAGGATCCATTGGTGAGCGAGTGATGTAATGCTACATTTCTCCAACTCTCTTCCAGTTAGGAGTCAGATTTTCTAAAAAAAAAAAAAATATCGAGGGGGGGGGGGGGGGGGGGGGGGTACACTATTCCTTTAATAGTGTGCTGTGAAGTAATTCCCTGATGCTGTAAAAAAAAAAAAAAAAACCTTAAAATGTAACATAATCTGAGGATGCAATTAAACATTTATATGAAAGAAGATTTATTTTAGATAACACTCAAAAAGAGCATCAGTTAGGCATGGCATGTTTTTGCAGCTTCTAAGTTCGTGATTTATGTGTATTTGTCTGCACACGATTGCAGATCTAAGTCAATCTTGCTGTCGCGTCTGTCTGAGTGTTGAAGGATTAAGAAAAGAGTCAAATCTTTGTTAATCTGGTGCTTTGTAGAGCGAGAGAGAGGGAGAATTTGCTAGTCAATTTCCTGTCAGCAAACTTAATTTCAAAGCAGAAAAAAACAAGGAATATTCAGTACGAGTAAAACAATGAGTGACCTGCCAGTGAACCCAGACATGTAAATCCTTTTACTTAATTATATTTATATTATTAAACATGGCTATTATTAATATTTAAACAAATTCAAAATAGAATTATATTTATATTGTTTTGAATAAAAGAACACTTATGTTTGTGTTTAAAACTATACAGTATATTTATGTGCTAATCCAACTAGATTTTGAGTGTGGAAGAAAGACCATAGAAGATATATTTAACACAAACACTTATAACAGCTATATGGCCATACACACACACACACACACACACACAAACGCAGTGTAGTAAATCTTTCGCATTCTCCGAGTAGCTGTTCAGCAGAGAAGCCAAAGGTTTTGCATCTTTCAGATTCATCAAAACTATCTCATCCTACGGTCGTCTCTCTCTAATACACACTCAATCAATACAAGTCCCATAATGCACAACCATAATATCCTCTTATCAGAATCAGTAACATTGCATGCTTCATATATGGAGCTGATATTTTAAATGCATATATATTTCAAACCCACAGCACAGAACACATGGTACACAGCTAACCCCTGTATAGCCATGTGTGTATGTGATTTTAAGGGTTAAATCCATGAATCACTCTGGATTAGACTATAACATGTGACAGGGCACACAATCAGACTTATTCCAAGATGACATTAAAGATACAAGTGATTTTCTTCAGATATTTCAACGGATGTGTGACGTTGACTATGGTAATATCCTAAGAAAGAGTGGTCTTCTAGCATTCGTTAGAATCATATAAATTATTATTGTCATATCTACTGAACTGAATTTGTTAGATGGCAAAAGTTTTATTAAATATAACATTTAAAAATACATGTTCAACAAAGCAGATTTTCAAATCAGCCAAAGAGACAAATGTGGCAAAGAAGAACAGCTGAGACATGATAGCATCTATCTACAGTAGGTCTTTAAATAAAATTACATACAAAGTTATATATACATATATAATATTTTCTTCCTTTATTTACAAAATACATATTTACAAAACATGTTATTTAAACTATAGGTCTAGTCATAAGTCACAATAATGTAAATTGCAGATAATCTGTAAATGCATCTAAAAATTTCACTGAAAGAAAGAAATTAAGGCAGCCAGCCTCTCTCTGTGAGAACATGGGGAGGGAGATGGAGAGAATCTTTCTGACTGAAGTCCTGATGTCAAGCAATCTGAGACTTCAGCAAATCTGTCAACATCCCTCAGACTAAAAATATCCTCAAAATACATTAAAGCCACCAGCAACCCGCTCACACCAAGGAGGTCAGAAACACATACTGATCTTCACTGCTTTTATAACGTTGGGATTTATATAGTTTTTCTTAACTATCCTGAAAATTAAAATCTCAAAAACTTTTAAGTCATGGGGTGAAGTCAGCTAAAATGGGCTATCAGGTAAAATGGGCCAAATAAGGTTGTAGCGTCATATCGCTTTAAATTTTTACAGAAAATGACAATAACTGATCATGCATTGTTGCTTCAACACTTGTTGACATGCAACTAATTTTTATTGGTCTGAGTTTAAGGCAGGCAGGGCAGAGTGCTCTGAAGAACATGAAGCTCGTCAGATAAATTGTAAGGTAATTGAGCCTGACATAGAAAATTTAATTAATTGCTAATAACTGTACTAAAGCAATTATAAGTAAGCTTACCAACAAAGCAAAGGTTTATGAACAATGCTTTGACATGCTCTTTCAAATAATAAAAAAAAGTTTTATTTATAAAAGAAACTTTGATTTTTGTGAAAAAGGTCATTTTAGGTAGAAATGGCTGGTTTAGCTAAAATGGGCCACAATTTTCAGCTATAATGGGCTGCATACACACAGACACACTTTTAGACAGAAATTGAGGGTGGAAATAGGCCTAGATATGTATCCATACAAAATCTTAACAGTCTTTTAAAAAAAAAATTGCATTGCAGACAGTATGGCAGGAGGACAAGCAAAGAAAGGAAACAGAGAGACAAGAAGAGAGAAGAGAAAGGGAAAGAAAGGAAGATGTCAGTAAAATGGGCTGCAGACACACGCACACACTTTTACACAGAAATTGAGGGTGAAAATAGGTTTATAGGCCTACTGTAGATATGTATCCATACAAAAAAGTCTTTAAAAGAAAATGCAAGCATACATATACATGCACACAAAAGACACCAATGCACAGAAACACACACGTATACAACATGATCAGTTCATTTTTAATAAAATATTCATTCAACTTTCTATTTAATGAAATACATTTATGGTGTTGCAATGGCACACTGAAGACTATTTTAGCTGACTTCACCCTATCCTTATTTACAGCAGACCGCATCCATAGATGTTTGAACTTATAATCTTGAGATGAAACAGGACCTTGGCGAAAATGCAATGATTTCTGTAGAAATCTCGATGTCAAATTTCAGTCCGTTTACAAAATCCCATGAGTTGCATTATCAGAATCGTCTTTGGCTATACATGTGATCAAAGACACAATGGATAAAACCCAAGGTATTATCATTACACATGCTTTGAATAACAATGAAACCCTTATTTCTGGCTTGACTGGTGTATGACAGCATCCGCTGAATCTAAAGTTTTAATTTTTGAGTTTTTTGGCTTTACTAAGCAAAAAAAGAAACATAAATGCACACTGTTTGTATATTGATCTTGTACTATGTGCATGTTATTTCCTTCTCAACAGAAGGAAAATTGTGGTGAGAGGGAAACGGAAAACAAAAACACTAGTACTCCAACTTTGCCACGGTCTTTCCTCCAAATGTTTCTAATCATCCCTGGATATTTACTTTCTGTGCAAAGAGCTTCCGAAAGGACGAAAGAGCATGAAAATGTCATGACAGACACTGAGAAGAATCAAAATGAAGGGATTGAGAGACTTAAGAGCGATAATAGCTTCATCTCTCTGTCTCTCACACTCATTACACGACAAGCAGATTCTCACAGCTCTGCAATTACTGCTTCAGCTGTACAATTACTGCTAACAACAACAGCTGCCATCATCCATAGCAAAAACACAGATGACTGCACACACAAACAAGAGAGAGATAAGGATAGAGGCATTCATGTGGGATCTAGAATATTAAAAGGGAATACATAAACCAATGCTTTAATCTCAGGGTCATATAGGGTAATTTGTAAAAACATGAAGCACTAGTACAAATAATAATTTAAAATAATAATGTATACTGCCATAGTGATCCACAGCTCTGTGTCCCCATCTTGTGGATAATATCTTATAGCAGCAGCAGCAAAATAATAAAGTGGCATTATAAACTAAAATATTACGAAATATAGGCTACCAAATTTTTTGGGAAAAAAATTAATTCACATTGGGGGGCTTCCTCATTTCCGACCCTGACATTGATTTTTTACAGTAGCAGGATGTTGCATGCAGCAAATTATCTGTAGCCTGCTTCCTGAAATACTGAATACTGTCAGTAAAATGTTTGGACCAGTAATTGTATTTGTTGTGTCTGTGTAACTGTGTAAATGTAAATATACAGCTCTGAATGCCTGGGCATCATTGAACCGTTTGTGCAGTCAAAGAGGCAGAAAATGACTCACTTTAATCAATAGTTCCACATTTTAAAAGCGCTGACGCTGTGCACGAGCTCGGTCAGGGAGTGCCTGTGTGGAAACACGTAAATTTCCAACAGCTCTGTTGACGGAGGGAGTCAATCAGGGGTGGCATTATGTCTGATTCATTTTAATGACTCGGTTCGTTTCAGTGAACCGGTTCAATATTCTTTTGAGTCATCAAGTTTTCCTAGATGTGCGGAATTTAGCGGTTTTGTATTTATGTATACAAAATTATGTTGGTCCTGACATGTAATGACATTTTGTCGACCCGATGCGCATGAAAGAAAAAAAAACACCTCAAACCAATGCAACTTCATATTTAATGCACTCTGAATACCCTTGTATTTGTTTATATTTTGTTAAATATTGAGTTTAAATCAGGTGTTTTGCCAGACAGGGTTTCTTAACTGCTTAAAAAAAAAAAAAAAAAATCTGTCGTCTAGCTTTTCGAATCGGCTCAAATGAATCATTAAAAAGAATCGGCTCAAAAGAGTGATTCTGGAAACTGTGCATCACTATCTGAGAGTTTCCTCCTTTTGCACAGTCAGTCTCTCCATCCCAGATCATCTGCTCGCGTCTCCACTCATTTACTGTTCAACGAAGGTAGGTTTTTACTTAACTGACTTGCAATGTTTACGTTTTGGATTAGTACTATAAGTCTCCTGCTTATCTGAATAGTCTCAGAAGGACTCTGCTTTTGTGCCGCTGTCTCAGCTCTGATGCCACGTCAGTGGGGAAAATTATCTCCATGTTATTTCAGGGTTAATTATTTTAAAAACTTGATTTGACTGTTTAAATTGTGCTTTAAATCTCTTTACAAGAGTGAGGTCCCCAGATGAGACCCATGTTCAAAGCACTTAATCAGGAAGGTGTGGCTGAGATCAAATAAGAGTTTAAACTGTCTTACATATAAACTTTATAAATTAATTAATATGGGTAAAATAATGAGTTTGTTTTATTTAATAAAGTTATTTCATTTAATGTCCAGAGTATGCAAAATAAAAATCTCTTTGTGCTTTTATCTACATAAATGCCAATGGAAGCTTTTCATATCCATCAATGTGTGCTTGTTTCTCTTCCCTATTTAGAGGCCAATAAAACCACAAAAAGGACATGATGTTCAGATGCCTAAAAGTTTCAATATTTCAGTTTTTGAAAAATGTGAAATGTTTCAGCATCATAACTCCAACATTCTTTTTTTCTTATATATATATATATATATATATATATATATATATATATATATATATATATATATATATATACACACACATACAGCATATGTTAAGTGCAGTAGTGGTTATACTTGTACATTTAATTAGGCTAATTCAGTTTTTTTTTTTTGGTTCTACATGTTCCACTGGCTAATGTTTTGCATAAATATATGCAAAACACCCTGACCATGACACCTACATATTAACTTTCTCAAATTGTGACTAATAATTCTTGCTTTATTTGAAAAGTACAAGTTTTTTTTTTTTGTCATTCCTGCTAAAGCAACTTCCTTTGGCCTTCCTTTCCATTATGTGATGTTTTATACTTTTTCCAAAACTATAGCCTGTATCTACAATATCTGTAGTCCTGTTTATAGTCTGAGACCTTCACCATGAAACCTTTGTGCTTGGCCCAGTGACAACCTCTTACTATGTTCTCCTAGTATTTTAGAAACTAGTTAGACTACTGTAGTATACACTCTTAAAAATAAAGAACCATTCAGTCAAAGGTTCTTTAAAGAACCATCGCTTTCTTACCTTTTTATAATCTGAAGAACCTTCTTTCGCCACAAAGAACCTTTTGTGGAACAGAAAGGTTCTTCAGACAAAAATGTTCTTCTATGGAATCGTGAACCACCTTTATTTTTAAGAGTGCACATAAAAATAGCTGTTTGTGTGAGATGGCTTTAATAACTGTGATGTATCTCTCTATTGCAAGGGGGCAGAATGGGAGCAAAGCTCAGTCGGAAGAAGAGTGAAGCAGGGATAGGAGCAGAGACAGTAGGTCCAACTGTACAAGATGGCTCACCTGTGGCTGAAAATGCAGAGCAGAAATCTTCTGAAGGTGAGGCTCAAGAGGAGAGCATGCCTGCAGAAGAGAAGCCCATCGGTGAGCCTGGCTCTTCAACCAGTGCTCTGCAGAGCCTAACACAAGCTGTAGGAGAAACAGTCAATGCAGTCGCTGAACAGATTGCTGCACCGGTGGGAGATGTTGTAAACAAAGGTATTGAAGCAGTGGAGTCCGCATTGGCATCCGTCAGCCTGATTGAGAAGGAACCTGAACCTGAACAGAAGTCTGAACCTGTAATAGATCTCGCCGATTCTGATGTTCTCCAAGAACCCAGCCTCTTGGATGACCTGCTGAAATCTCCACTCTCAGAAGCCCTCATTTCTGGAGGCACTATGGTGAGTGAAGCCATGACCAGTGAGATGGTGGAAGACAAAATTAGCAATCCTGCACCAGCTGAGAACAAGGATATGTTGGAATGTCTGGATAAGGTGGAGACTCCTTCAGTGGACCTCCTGGACTGTAAACTGACCCATGAATCCACAATCCCTAACTCAGATCCATCATTCACTTTGGAAGATATGGGACAGAATGCAGTCGACCTTATATAAACCACTACACTCGCCTCTAGAAAACAGCAGTGGCTGGAAGATCATTAGGTGCAATTATGTTCGAACAATATTCAACAACAATATTGTTTTTTTCCTGAGGATGTAGTCATGAAACAGGGTTGTTTATCATTCAGAATTGAATTGAGGTAGCAAACTGGATGCAGAATTCGTTAGAAAGAATTAAAATGAATAAAAGTTCAAAGAATTTAATTAAACTGTATTTTAACACCTTATTTAAAAGTTTGGACTAGATTATAAAGCCTTGATGTTTCAAGGTTAATATTAGTCAATAGAGCCAGTTGTTTAATTCTGAGTTTTACACAACCCTGACATGAAATAGATGAAAGCTACATGTAAAACAAGCCATCTCAGATTTCTAATGAACATTCCTTATGCCTAGCAATTCGTTGACAAGCAGCAAACCAGCTGTCTGATATCTTTTCTTTGTGGTCTATTTTCTTCCAAGCTCTTGGTGATTGTGGATGAAGTGTTCAGTCTCCCATTGGGGAAGAGGAAAAGAATGTACATTAAAACATTGATTGTTTGTTGTAAAGGAAAATAAAGACTGTAACACATCACAATAACATTGTTCTTTGATCTGTATTTTCTATTTAATCAAATATTGTTTGTTGTACACATTCCTCCAGTATCTTCTCAAACATCGGAGTAAAACATCAATATTTGAAAACAGCTTGATTCAACAGAAATAAAACTCAACACAGAAGTGTATGAACAATCCCAATACATGCCAGTTTCCTGGGAAGATAACATGCACCATCTCCCTCAGTTTTCTCAGCGAAGCTTCTGGGGAGAGGGGCAACATTCTTTCCAGAGAAAAGGGGTCTCATGGGACTTTTTTTTTTTTTGAGGTTAACTTTCTGGCTCTTTTCCCAAGAAACTTTGGCTTTATTATAAACAAACATCTTTCAACTGAGTTTTCTGTACTGAACATGTAGAAAAGTTTTTGATGAAATTTTAAGCAGCTTCCGTTTGCTGGAATCTCCAGGAAATGCCATGCCTCATTATCCTTGTATAACAGAGCTTTGTGTACTTCAGCCATAAGAGGAATACATTTAGATGACATAGCTCTAGGGAATCTACAGTTGCACAACAAGTAAACTTTATTCAAATATACATACAGTATGGACTCCCATGCAAATAAAGTGGATTTACCAGAAAACAAATAAACAGGTAACTGCCATACCCATATCCCACATTGGGGAGAAAAATAAAACAATAAATAAAAACAAAAACAAAATTTTTCCTTTTCTCTTTAGTGCAAACAAAGTTATTTTCTAACACATCACCTTGTTGTATAGCAAAATAAGGGCAAAACTAAAATCCAGTAACAAAAATATACAATCCATAACTCTGTTCAAATAAGACATAACAAATAGTGATGGCTGAAAATGAGTTCGGCTGGTGATGTTTTATTCGTCTCCTGCCCCAGACAGATCCTCACCCCGTGCTTTGGCTTTCTGTCAGTAAAAGAGAGAAAACGCAATCAAGATTCTGGACGAGCAGTACTGTGGAAATGAAACGGGAAGCAAATATATGAAATGTGCTCTTCTTTCACAATACAGGCAAGATCGCACCACAGCCATGAAGGCACTGGCACGGCAATATAACTAACATCTGATGCCCTCTAGATCTCATCGAGCCATATCATGTTTGTCATGTTGTTATTTTGAACTGAGAAAGTCAACCAGAAGAACAGATTGTGTTATGCAACAGAGCGAGGGCCACATTCCAAAGAGGTCAGTTTCTTTAGCATTTCCTCTTAGTGAGATCATTCTTTAACTGGGAGTCTAATATCGGTTTATTTAATCATTACTATTCACTTTCAATCAGTACATGGGAGCACCTCATAAAAAAATGTCTGTTCACCCCAAACAAATGCACTACTGTTCAAAAGTTCGGGGTCAGTAAGATTTTTTTATGTTTTTGAAAGTCTCTTATGCTCAACAAGTCTGCATTTGTTTGATCAGAAAAGAGTTAATGACTTGTTTTCTATATTAATTCTATTATTAAATTGTGAAATTTAGCACTCCGATTTCTCACCACTGTAATTTAAATCTTGGTGGAAGCATAGAGTGATTTTGATGTAAAATATTAAGTGAAAGTTTTTGACAGTCTTTGTTAATATTTACAAGTTACAGTATTCAGAAAACTGATCTTGGTCACTGCTGGTCATGTCATGCCTGCATGTGTTGGTACTTCTTGGCCAGGTCTACATTGGTGCGTCCGGGCTGGAAGGGATACGTCCAGCGGATGGAGTTCCAGGCGTGACCAAACCTCTTCACACCCATTTTGAGGTACTGCAACTCATCAGCAGAAAAGTTCCGCCTCTCCCTGTGTCTGCCTGAAAACTAAAGCAGAAAACCTTCACGAATTCACACATTTACATAAAAATGGGGACTAAAGATGACATGCATAATGCATATGAGTGCACATATGAGATGCACTCATATGCAAAAGATGACATGCATAATGCATATGAGTGCACACAGTAAGTTTATCTTTAAAGTCAATGTGAATTGTTTCAGAGGAAGAGCAAGTTAATGAATTTTACATTTGCTTTTTATTTGATTATGCTCAGAATGTAATAAACCTTGACATTGGATGACTGCCTGTGCAATAAAAATTTTAAAACAATATAGGATGTTCTAGGTTCAATGCAAGTTAAGTTAGTGTGGAATCATGGTATATAATTCACCTAATACTAACAGTACCATACATTTTTTGAGAGACACTCTTCTGAAGTTTTCTTGAGACGGCTGTGATCCATGTGCTTTTTTATGCCTTGGCCTAAGAGAAAATAAAAAGAGAGCAAAACAGGTAGTGGAATTAATGAACCAAACCATACAAAATGTGTACATGCTGGTAACAGCAATACAAATGGTGAGACTTGCACAGGCAGTAGGGAGGTATATTGATCTTTAGAATGATTTAGTGGGCAGTCTGTGAAACTGCACACACAGTACTAAACCCTGTACTAGTATCCTACTGAACAAATACACACTGTTCTTTAGCAGGACTACAGCAGGACATTCCTCTCAGCATGAACGGCTTTCTTATAACCTGGTTCTTTGCACACATATGCAGCTTTTATCAAATGTATGGTGTAGTTTACAGATGTTTGTGGCACACAGACATTTTGTTAAAGAAAAGAATACATCTCTTACTGTATATTTCTCTCGATCTTCTCAGGGGTGTGAGCCTAACACCTGGAAAGAGAAACACTGAGAATTAGAGAGCAGAAAAGACACCAAATGCACTAAAATGCCATGTGAAAATATCCTAAAAGAGGCTTTTAGATACTTCTATGCAATAATTGGGACATAATACATCATAAAATTGCATCTCGATTCCACAGACCATTTGTCACATACTGTTTGTATTTTAATCATCTATCTAGAATTTGTATAAAATGGAATATAAACAGATCATCAGACTTTCTATGCAATTTTAAATTCCCAACACTTTCCAAATATACATTGTATCTTTGGATTGAAGCATTTGTGACCCTGGACCACAAAACCAGTCTTAAGTCGCTGGGGTATATTTGTAACAATAGCCAAAAATACATTGTATGGGTCAAAATTATCCTTTTTTTTTAATGCCAAAAATCATTAGGATATTAAGTAAAGATCATGTTCCATGAAGATATTTTGTAAATTTCCTACCATAAATATATTAAAACTTAATTTTTGATAAGTAATATGCATTGCTAAGAACTTCATTTGGACAATTTTAAAGGCATTTTTCTCAGTATTTACATTGTTTTGCACCCTCAGATTCCAATAAGATTCCAGATTTTGAACTAGTTGTATCTCGGCCAAATTGTCCTATGCTAACAAACCATACATTAATGGAAAGCTTATTTATTCAGTTTTCAGATTATGTATACATCTCAATTTTGAAAAATTGACACTTATGACTGGTTTTGTGGTCCAGGGTCACATTTGCTAAAGGAATTAATGTAAATCATGAGGGCGTGCTTGGTCATATACAGTACAATACAGTCACGTTATTCCACCAACTTTCGGAGGAACAAAACCCTTTGTGTGTGCATGTATGGATGCAAATGCAGAATGTGAACGTGTTTATTGGTAGACTGGAACACACTGAGCTTGTTAAAGTGAAACAGTGTGTGTGTGCTTGTATCTGGACATATCCTCAGTCCTAATGATTTTGTTGTGGGGTACAGAACAGACTAGTCTCCATAGCAGCAGGTCAATGACTAGAGGTCAGAACCCACAGGGAACTATATAATCTAGTTAACCATCTTCCCTACACATATGCTCCAACTATCTTCCTATTTAACTGACTTTCTCTTACACACACACACACACCAATCTTTATCATTTACTTGTTTCATCCAGGCATTAAGATATCTAAAAAATAATAAAATACAAGTTAAAATAATAATACAAAATACTTATATTTTACAATTTAAATTAAATAATTAAAACCAAATAATACGATTCAAAAAATTTAATTATCCATTAAGATCATCTTATTTATTCTTCATTTTGTTTGGTCAATTGCAGAACTGAGCAGTAATGTATAATGGCTGCTAAATTATAAATTGCAACTTTTACATCAGCACCAATTAGAATTGCATATTAGTGGCATATTTTGACTAGTGAAAATGTAAATGTAAATGTAAAAAAATTGGGTTCCTGATCACCCTTTCCAGGTTTGATTATGGATAATGACTGGATGACACTGCATTACCCTTTACTTGACAATTAGTAAGAACATCTCTAGAAAGTTCAGTGAGTAAGTCTTGAGGTTACGGGAAAAAAGCCACATCGGAACAACTGAACAGCACTCAGAGACCACAACTCGGCAATAGAGGGAATGGAATGAGTGAGACTGAGGGGAAAAAGGAGGACAAAAGGAAAAAACTGAGAGCAAAGATGGAAAGACATTTCAGCAACATAGACAAAAGTCAAAGCACAGATGAGTCTTGTGTTACATAACTACTTTATTCAATAATATAACCTGACTCTTAGGAATATGCACCATTAATCAAATGTATGGGGCAGTGTGCAGATGTTTATAGTGGCACAGACATTATGAATGTTACCTCCCCCCCTCACCTCTAAACTGAAATACATCTGAGCTACAGTTCTCTTTTGTCCTGAAAAGGAAAGAACATTTCTCTTACTGTATATTTCTCTCGGCCTTCTCAGGGGTGTGAGACTAACATCTGGAGAAAGAAACAGAATTAGAAAACAGGAAAGAAGCACCAAATTGCAAATATAGCATGTGAAGATTTGCATACGTCTATGCAATAACTGGAACATGATATCTCATTAAATTTCATCTCGATTCCACAGACCATTTGTCACATACTGTTTGTATTTAATCATCTATCTGAACAGAGTTTGTATAAAATAGAATATAAACGGATCATCAGACTTTGTATGTAATTATAGATTCCCAACATACATCGTTTCTTTGGATGAAAGCATCTGCGAAATGAATGTAAATCATGAGGGTGTGTTTGGTTCTCCAGGCCTTGTTCTATCAAAGCTACTTTCTAAACATTTGAGGTCGGAGCAATTCTTCAACACTGCCAAAGACACTGTGAAAGACCATGTGTGGACGCCATCACTTACATCTGTCTGATGGTTGGTGACTCAGCCTGTGTTTTTCCCTCTTGCTCCTCTCTGTATCCTCACTAGTGCTCTTTCTGTTTTTGTCATGTTTGTGGATGTGAGTGTGTGTTAGAGTGTGGCTAGTCCTCTTTAACTGCTGGCTTCTCCTAAATCGATCCTCAGCCTCTCGTAGCACCAGGTGAAAGTCACACTGAAACCTGCAGCTACTCAACACAGCGCCAAATGAACGACTGTCCATCTCATTCATATGTTTCACACAACCTAAGAGATAGAAAAGGTGCATATGTGCACATGACAGCATGGAGAAAAAGAACACGTGAGACAAAAAGAACAATAAGAGTAAGTATTGCTTTTATTATCTAATGTGTTGTTTGTTGGTGTGTATTTATACCTGAACAGCGTAGACCCCTGGGTTTAGAGGCAGGGGGCGGCTTCAGAAACCTGTTAATTTCTCTGTCTAACAGCTCAGAGCACAGAGACATCTCATCTGAAAACAACAGCACAAATTCATGATCTGAAATTTTGTAGGTGAAGAGAAATCAAAGGGTTTTCTGTGACTTAGCACAAAGCGAGCGTGATGTTTTAGTAAGATTTACCATCAGAGCGAGTGTGTGTGCAGTGGTTTCTCTTCATGGGATCAGGACGTCTGAAAATATCTGGGCTGAAACCCAAGAAAAATAAAACGGAGAGAAATGTCACTCCCTCGAAGAGGAAAAATTTACTGTCTCCGTCTTGAAAAGTAATTGACATGAAATTAATTATGTGTATCTGGATTTAATGTGAACATTCTAATCCTGAATAAAACAACTATGTATGAGAAAAGCAAGAATCACATTTTCTTCCAACAAAAAAATCTATTTATTTACTTTTTCTGGCAGCAAGTGTACGATAAATTTTTTAAAGACATTAATTTGAACTTTTTATTCATCAAATTACATGTATTTAAACAGTGTGTTTATCTAGCAAAACTGTAAAAGTATAACTTTAATGCATGATTAATGTTTACCCCTGTGTATCTCTGCCGCCCCCTATTGGAGTGCTGCAGTGCTGTAGAAGTTTGTTGCCATCATCATCATCTGAATCTAGATTCATAATCTTTAATCTCTTTGCCACTCTTTCACACTGCATTTTCCTCTCTGTGTCTCTCTTTTTCACATCTCCCTCCTGGTTGCCACTCCTCTCATTCTCTCTCATTAGTTCATGCTCTCTCTCATTGCCCTTTTCGCAGCTAGGGTCTTTGAAGTGAGTGACTTGGGCAGGTCTCAAACACTCTTCAGTGCTAATGCACTGCTACTTACAAACACAAAACAAACAATGTCATGTTTACACCAGTTATATCAATGAACACAAACATACTGTCTGTTGTTGAAACAGCTGTAAACTGATGCAGAATGCTTAACATTTACGCATTACTATCTGTTAATGTGTTTACATGTCATTCTCACCGAGTTCTCTTTGTTGAATGGTATTTCATTTGTGAATGGTCGTTTTAAAGTTTCAGCATGGGTTGTTTGTAGCTCCCCACATACTCGATGGTAACCTTTGACCTTTCGCATCACAGAACCCTCCCACCATGCCTCGTTACATTCCAAAGATGAGGCCGACCTCTGATTGCTGCTCTGCTGGATTTCAGTGTCTTTTTCCAACAGTTTCACACCAATCTGAAAATCAAAATACAAAATTAGGCTAATAAAGTTAAGAGGATGAATTTATTCACAGCACTCTTCCTTTTCCATGAAATGTAAGCATGCTTGATAAATTAAAAACCACCACAGGATTGTGGACTCTAAAATACTCACATGCTTTTTCTATGGTGTGTTATCACATCTGGTTAAATTTTGTTTGTTAAGACTTCAGGTATTATGTACTAAACACAAGAATGCTCTTGAAATTATTAAAGAATAAAAAAGAATTCAACAAAAAATGAATTCAAACGCACTCAAAAACACTAAAATCTCTATTATAGCATGACTTTTAAAGGGAAGCACTTGGTGAAATATATAGGAACTAAGGGTGCTTTCACACTTGGTTCGCTTGCCTCGTCCGAACCCGAGTTCGACTGCTCCCCCCTCCCCCTGCCCCCACTGGACTACGTCCATATTATTTTATTTGGGTCCGAATCGTGGTTCGTTTGCATCATCAAGCCAGCAGCTATTTACCCCTTTGCTAAGTAACGACAGTGAAGGAGAAGGCTGCAAAATGCATAGTTGCTCTCTTCATTTTTATATATTCATGTTTTTGAACCATTGGTTTTGTTTCCAAAGCTTCTGTACATAACGGCACTTACGTCTGTCTTACGAATATACTGCAAATGCTCTAAAGAACGCTGAAGGTGAACATAAATGAGACAACAGCTCACTGTTTGCAGCATGTCAGTCACGCTCGTCAGGAAAGTAATTGAAGCACACACAATTTTATGAAATACATCATTAATAGTGGTTCACTTCCGCGATTTGGTATGATTGCGTTCACATCAGCAGCAAACCGTACCAGAGTTCACTTGAACTGTACCCCAGACCACCCTTTTTACACGGACTCAGGTACGGTTCACGGGAGCGCACCCGAGTTCGGAAGACAGCGTTCACATCATCCAAATGAACAGAACTCTGATGTCAATCGAACCCAGGTGTACACCAAAAGTGCTAGTGTGAAAGCACCCTAAAATATCATAATATACATTCACAAAAAGAAAAACCTTTTTCTCCAGGAACTGAATTCTCTGAAGGATTTCTCCAGCAGACCGCCAGTGACTCTCCATGTCACTCTCCTCTTGTAGATCCATAGTTGACATGCCTGTGCCCAGTGATTCAGCTGGGTGGAGAAGTAAAATAAATCTCAAATCCTCATTTGCCAAAGTATCAGTTTAATAGAAGCAGGACATTAAATGAAGCTTGTGGTTACTACAACAAGTGCTGTGATGTGGTGCACTTGAAATTAATAGCATATAGACTAGTACTGTCCTGAATAAATCGTTTATTTTCAGGCTTTTTCATGAAGACATTTATTTGCATTTTTATATCAAGAAAAAGGTTTGTCACTACTTATTGCACTGTGACCTTTGTTTCCTGCAAAAGACTCTTTTGCAATAATTTCTGCATGCTACTACAACCATTTAGTGTGAATATGTACAAATATAAAAATACGCAACTCACTGATTCTCTTGCAGGTGTGCAGTACGAACATGGCTGCCTTTCTAACCTCTTCATCACTAGCCTCAGTGAGCAGTGAAATCATAATAGGCAAACCTCCTGCCGACAACAACTGAGACTGATGCCCTACTGCACAGACAGAGAACAGACAGACTAATTACAATAATATACAAGATATGCATTTCCCAAAGGAAACACCAGTGCTTGAAAGGCAGCAAAACAGTGTGAGGTTATTTACATTTGCACTGTAAAACAAGCCATATGTGGTGAAACAGATGCATGAAATGATACTTATGTACGAAAAAACAACAACTGGAACTTATATACAAGTACAAAAATGCTCAAAATATCTTTAAACACCACATTTGTGACCCTGGACCACAAAACCAGTCTTAAGTGTCAATTTTTCAAAATTGAGATTTATACAAAATCTGAATAAATAAGCTTTCCATTGATGTATGGTTTGTTAGGATCGGGCAATATTTGGCCGAGATACAACTATTTGAAAATCTGGAATCTGAGGGTGCAAAAAAATGAGCTTCCATATTTCCAAAATACTGAGAAAATCGCTTTTAAAGTTGTCCAAATGAAGTTCTTAGCAATGCATATTGCTAATCAAAAATGAAGTTTTGATATATTTACGGTAAGAAATTTACAAAATATCTTCATGGAACATGATCTTTACTTAATATCCTAATGATTTTTGGCATAAAAAAAAATCAATAATTTTGACCCATATAATGTTTTTTTGGCTATTGTTACAAATACACCCCAGCGACTTAAGACTGGTTTTGTGGTCCAGGGTCACATTTATTAAATGATCTACAATACAAAATTTGAATGGAACCTGTAGCTTAAGTGCATTGGGCTAAACTGCAGAAAATCAATGAGAATGATAAAAATAAGTAGCAGGAATTTGAATCAAGAGCTTACTTAATCATTTGTAGTGCAAATTAGGGCTGCTCGATTATGACAAAAAACATAAACACGATTATTTTGGTCAATATTGTAATCACGATTATTTAACACAATTATTAGCGGGCCATATGACCAAAACTTTATATGAAAGATTTATTTAAAGATATATATATATATATATATATAAATAATCTATTTTCTGTAAATAAGGTTGCTATGACATCTATATTTTAGAGACCAGTGAAATGTCACAATTCTCAATACCACAGCAGAATACTAGAGTAACTAATCTAATAATCTAATGTAAAACAAAACAGCATAGTCTTCATTGTAAGAATTAAACTTCCTTTGTTTCTTACTAAAGCTACAAAAGTCCTTCAGTCAAGAGCAGTGAGATAATTTGTCTTTGTCTTTTGATTAATATTAAGCACACAGTCGCAGCAGGAATATAGTCCACTGTCACTTTAAGAGCCGCACGGATTTAATTTACTGTTACACACGCATTTTCTTCAAATTTAAATTTCAAAATTTTACATTCATTTATTACATAACCGGCGAGGGTTTACATGAATAATCACTAAGCGCCGCGGTCACGAATCCTGGCCATGAACTCGCATTTACTCACCACCAGAGGTCACTCACTCACCACATGAACTCTTGCACTACACTAACTGTTGCACACCACCTCAAACTCCAATTCCCATCATGCCTCATACCTGGGACTGATTGCACTCACACCTGCACCTCATTAGCACACATGCATATAAACCACTCACACACTACAACACGTCGCGAAGTCTTGATTTGCCCCGGCCATCATTTCTGAGCGTCTATATTTACCTGTGTTTACTTTTCTCCTGTTGACCTTGGACTGCTTATTGTTATTGATCGTTTTCTGCCTGCCCCAACTTGGATTGTTTAATGGACTCTGCATCTCGCCGCCTGCCCCGACCTATTGCCTGTTTGACCTATGTCTCTGCATTACCTCCATTGTTCTGTTTGCTGGTATCTGACCTCTCCCGTCTGACTTCTCCAATAAAGCTGCATTTGGATCTAACTCAGCCTGACTCCTCGTTACAGCCGCATTGTTACACATTTTTGCGCTAAAAGCTGCGCATTTTTGCAGTTTAGGCTCTAAAAGTTTACTTTACATGTCCGTGTTCTGTTTCGATTCTGAGCGCATAAACGTTAATCCTCCCGAGGAACAGCGCAAGTTCTCTTTCACGCTTTTAAAAACATGAATAAATCTAATATACTTCAATAAGTCAAGCACATCCCATGAATCGTTTTATCTCAATTATTGTATTTTCATAATTGTTGGAGGCCAAAATTGAAATCGCCACTGAATTTCAATTTAATTACACAGCCCTAGTGCAAATTAGAGCCCTGCACGGGCCTCAAATTTAGGCCCTAGCCCGAGACGCTCAGACACTAGCCCGGCCCGAGTCCGACCCGATCAGGATCAACAACTTCATCCTTGCGACACAGACTCAGAAAACATTAGTTTATTAGTAAATAATTCAAATATCTCCTTACTATTTCCCGCAGACACATTCATGGTTATGTTTACTGGGGTTTTGCAGCAAGCTTTAGCCTATTGCATGCATTTGAACGCAGAACCATTCAGCTGCGCTGAAGTCACTTGCACTCGCTGCTGCGGGACACTAAAGACCATCGAGCTGCTCTCAGTCTCGTGTTGACACGGTCTCGTGTTGTTTCCACCAGCGTGGCAATTTTTTCATCACTAATCGATGGGTGTCTACAATATAAAAATGAGGAGAAACCCAAAACAGGCCCGAGGCCCAGCCTGCGTCTGAACTATGACGTGAAAATTGGCCCGAAGCCCAGCCCTAGAGGCTCTAGTGCAAATGTCATTTTACTACCAGCTGGTACCCACAAAAACTCACCACAGGCATCCGTGAGGTGTCCAATCGTTAAAACCACAGCGAGCTGGTCTTGTGGGTCAAGGTTTGGGCTGGACAACAGACACAACAGCCCTGGAATGACCTTCAACTTTGATAAAGAAGATACCAACTGCTCTGAAACAGGAAGACAAAAGAAATTGAGAATTCAATACAACCAAGTAGTTTTCTTGGGGTATGTGTGCATGTGTCTTACCATTGTTAGAGATGCAGGCAGAGAGTGTTTTAGTGATTACTGTAGCCATCTTACAAGCAGGAGCACTGTGTGCCGACTGAGACAACACTCTGGTAAGAGTGTCAGCGAGTGAATCCAGGCCTCCCACTGACACAAAATACTCCTGAGCACAAGCTGAAAGGCACATATTTACATGAGAGCACATAATGTAGCATATGTTAGTTTGTTCTGATGTTGTTTGTGCTTACGATTGTTTGCAACAGTCATGCCAATAAATGAGCATATAGGCTGTGCCAGCTCTGCCCTGGGCAATGCCACTTCCTGCAGCCAGGTCTTCAACAAAGGAAACACATGCATACATGCGTTCTGATTCTCCTCTGTCAAAAACAATGCATTAGAAGATTGTTAAAAGTGTTTATTTGCATGTGTGGAAATACACATGGGTCTCTCAATCTCATTCTAAACAAACGTTTAGGGTTTAGTGATGGTAAAGGGGTAGAGAAGGGATGGAGAACATAACCATACCATTTTGAGGGTTGTTGACAGAGCCACAGAGAGCACTAGACACAGTGGCCCACAACTGTAGCTGCTCATAAGATGCGTTAGAATCTGGAAAACTATGCCTGAAAAGTGGCATAAGAAAGAAAATAAACTGAAACCTGGTTCTGTTGAGCATCAGGGGAGTGTTTAAATGAATTTACAGATGATTATCTGGATTTTTGTGATTCACTTCAACAAAACACCACAGTGTTTGAAATGTTTCCCTTCCGCACCAAGTAGGGGAGCATATTATGTTTTGTTTGGAAATGTTTTCATTTATCCAGGATATTGTCTGTGGTAGGTTTTAAAAGAAATTTTTATTTCAAAATTTCATGTTTAACTCAATACTTGCCGTTTCTTTGTAATTGTTTGTGAAATTTACTAGCATTTTTTGAGCAAAATTTGCTTTTCAGTGTGTCGTTTCAAACCAGTATGACTTTCCATCTTCTGTGGAACACAGAAAATATTTTTTGAAATGTTATTTTTTGGCCATACAGTAAAAGTCATTGGGGTCCAATATTGGCCAAAGAGTTTTTATTATTTGGAGAAAAACATTCTTAAGAAATATCACAGTAGAAAAAAGTCATACTGAATAACTAATGACAGAATTTTCCGTTTTTGGCTAAACAATCCCTTTAAGCAAACAGCCAGTAATTTCCATTGAAGATAATTTTAGAAAATACATTTTCTCCATAAAACAATTTTGAAAATTATGTGATCTATTACCTAAGTCCATCCCTTAGAGCAGGGTTCCTCAAATCTTTCCCTGGAGGTCCAATCTGTTTGATTAGGGTTAGAGCTAAACTCTGCAGGAGTGGGCCAGATTTGAGGATGCCTGCCTTAGAGCTTTGTTTTAAAGGATAAAAATAAAGACAGATAACTGCGCATACCTCAACACACTGAACTTAACGTGTGTACCTGAACAAATTGAGCAAGGTTTCGATACACCTGGAGGTCTTAGCAAGTGTCTGTCCAGATCCTGGAACAGAAAACACACATACACAAACCGTTTGTGAATTGCAAACTCTGCAAAACCACAATATCAGCACAGAAATGGTCTTATTGGACTTAAGTTTTACGGTAAACCTTACTGTTGTTGGCAACCAATACAGACAGCATGTACACCGCTACTCTTTTTTCCGTCAGAGGCATTTTCTGTTCCAGATGCTGCGCTAAGTCACGAAACGTCTCCTCTCTGCACAGTGACTGTTTACAGCTCTCTGCAAAGAAAGAATATGTATATAGTCAAAAGTAAAATTTCAAATATTAACTATTTAACAATACAATGATGAAACCACACACATATATATACATTAGGGATGCACCGATACGGCCCGATACTTAACTCCTGTACTCGTTAAAATGCCCCGATACCAAAGCATGTGATAAGTGCCATATTCAGACAAAGAACCACCGACAACAGAACAACAGGCAGCAGAATGGAGTTATTAGAGATTAAGGATGTCTACAAAGTGTATGTATGCAATTAATTTAATGTTAAACATTCAGTATTAATGCCTGTATAGCTGATGTGCGCGAGCTGATGGGCTAAGCAAAGCACGCTGAGTGGATTGAGCGCGCGGCGGCGCAGATGCGCGAGCTCGTCGAGTGAATATCCCTTTCTCACAGACATCACTGGATAGTTTGTAGTTCGGTCGGATATGAAAAACAAGTAAGTAAAACAATGCACATGTTACTTAACTTAGTTAAAGTTACTGAGGGAGGGAGAGAGAGAGAGAGAGAGAGAGAGAGAGCGCACACTTCTGTTGTGTGATCTTTATTGCAGTTCGCTCACTTAGCACGCATCATTTGGATTAAAACTAAATCGTAAATATAAGACAATTTATAGGGGCATTCACTATAAACATCATTTATTTTCAACCTTAAGCAAACACGACTTCCTGGTGAAAGTGAAACTAACAGCCTGTGTGAAATGCGCTAGGCTGTTCTGTACTTGTCCCTCTCATTCTGCACCAGTACAAATACGTGCACACATTGCACGTTTTGCTTGTTTCATGAGTGATTCTGCATTATATGAGTGGTTTTGGAATATAAATCGCAGCACGTTTCAGATTAAAAAAACGCAACTTTTATTTCTGAAAATATCACATTTAGGAGGTTTATAATGAGTGGTTCCCTGCATTATTACAGCAAAACGCGTGATTACAGTCTACTGCGCCGCTGCAATGGAGCAATGGAAAAAAAATGAACAGTGAAAGTAACAAAAACTTGTAAAATACAATTTAATGGACATAATTTAGTGTGAAAATATCCAAATAATATACAGTCAAACCAAATATCATTCGTAAGTGAGGATAGCAAAATAAAGTGAACTGTGACATATTATAACCAAAAATTCTTCATACAGTGGACTACAAGTAAAATTGATACAAATTTGGGACCAAAAATGATTCAATCTGGGAAAAAATTTAAGTTCAGGTTTGCATGAACCTGGCTGACAGCATGCCCAGGAGACTACAGGCTGAAATTAAGACTAAGGGTTGCCTGACAAGGCATTGCTAGTTGTGTAAATATTGTCATACTAACAGCTGTCTGAATAATTTTTGGTTGATTGTAATCCATTATATACCTTTCTATCAAAGTTATCTTGCATTATCAAGCTAAATTTGTTCTGACACAGTTTAACTCTGAGTTCTTGTCATATTTTATTACCATTTTCTAAACTATAGCGAATAAACTGTGGTAATGTGAGAAATGTTGAAGGTGTCTGAATAAATGTTGGTTTGACTGTATCTATTTGATAAAGGAAGTTAACCAACTAACATTATACACACTCTTTTTTTTGGTTTCTGTACCCAATATTTAAAAATTTACAAATGCAATGAAAATATCGGTATCGGAACTCGGTAGGGCTGTGCAGTTAATCGCATGCGATTCTCATGCGCATCTCGTCAGTACAGCCGGCGCCGTGATTGGTGGTAAATCTCCATCACCTGTTTTCAGATGGAGCGGCATTTAACACACAGAGCCGTAGTTCACTGACAAGCTACGCGATATCACGTTCATAAACGAATGCGATTCATCCGCGATATTGCGTAGCTTGTCAGTGAACTACGGCTCTGTATGCCGCTCCATCTGAAAACAGGTGATGGAGATTTATCGCCAATCACGAGATGCGCATGAGAATCGCATGCGATTAATTGCACAGCCCTAGTACTCGGTATCGGCAAGTACCCAAAAATAAAATTATCGGCGAGTTATCGGGCGAGTACTGGAAAAAGTGGTATCGGTGCATCCCTAATATACATGCATATATAACGTTAACTGCATACACACCATGTAATTCAGCCAAGGATGCAAGTGTAAATAGAGCCGTCTCTTTAACCTGAGAGAAAGTGCTGGACTTTGACAGGTTATAGATGAAGGAAATTCCTCCAATCTCTCTGAAGAACTCCACATACTGACCTAATACACAAAGAAAAATCATTAAAGTTAAATATGTTTAGGTATGAGACATGAGTGTGTTCTGAGCTGTAAATCAGACCGTTCTGTTTGCAGATTGAGATGATTGTCAGAAGAGCTTGTTTCTGTGATCCAGGCCATTTCATCTGGTATTTCAGACATTCCAGTAACAGACGCAAATCTGTCTTGGTAGCTGAAAACGTGAAGACTGTTAACTCCTTTAGCTTGAAAAGCAAAATATGTACTTGGATCTGTACAACAGATGGGTATTGTGCAATAAAACACATCATGATATTAATAAATTGTATGTTTCCACTTAATACCACGTACATTTTATCAGAACACAAACCAGAGAAAGTAAAGGACTTTACTAGAAACTGAAATATCATTAAATATGTTTACAGTTCAATTTTGCACATCTCAAAGTTTCAAGATATTTAAAGATGCATAAGAAAAATGTTATGTAGTAATATTTTTAATGTTATAAATGAACGTTTTATCTTGTTATCAAAAATAAACTACACATTCTATTACGATAATATGCTCACCTTCCATTTTTTTTATGTTTGTACTCATTAAACCATGTTTGCACCAACGCTATATCCAAAGTGTCACTATATCCTGCAAAAAATATGACAAATTTTGTTAGAATATGGTACATACACTGTCAGCAAATAACTATAATCAAATATTTACCTCAACTTTCGCGGAACGAAACAATATTTACCCTCCCGACTTAAGGTTGTTTACCTTACATAATATCCACGACCCAAACCTTAATGTTTTAACAAAATAAATTTAAAACTGTTGAAGAGACAAAACCAACGACATTTCAACGGAAGACCTTCATAATCCCGCTCCCGAGTCCCTAAAGTGCCGCTTTTTTAATCACGTGACATGCACATTTCATGAAATAAATTAAATAGTAATTAAATCATTTATATTAATTAATTTTTAATCTGTGTGTGCAATATAATATAAATAACTTAATTACTAATTAATTTTTCATATACAAATATTTACAAGTTGAGTACACACGTCACTGTAGGGGGCGCTCTGAGCTCAATGTTTGCAACCTGCTACCATGGAACTGAAAAGCAGAAGAAGATCATTCAGCGAGCAGGGCCAGGTATGTGTCTGTTTGACTCAGCATTTACTCATATTAAAGCTGCTCTTTGAAGGAAATTATTGTACAGATAATTACAGAATATGTGTTCAGTTACAAAAATTGGCAGAAAAACATTACTAAATATTAAAATTAACCATTACATTTGCCTATTATCACGAAAACCGGTATTTTAGCTTGTAAAGCTAGCACGTTTTACACTGAAACCATGAGGTAAACAGTGTTTATACGTATATAGATTGTTTTATAGATAGATAGATATATAGATAGAATGTTTTACCCTGACATATACGAGAAAGCCGGATAGATTTATACTTTGAAGATTTTGCATTATTTTATGAGTTCATAACATTATGTAATTTTAACATTTCGTAATTTATTGGTTGTATCACTGACGTGAGGCTGTTAACACAACTATTTCAGCAGCTTTTAATCTGCACAATGTCCATTTTCTGTGATTAGATCGATTTAAGACTAAATGTTATTAAATTTTGTGATTTCACGTTGTGTTTTCCCAGATGCTGGAGGTGTCGACTGCTTTGATCACTGCATCCAGGCAGTAATGTCTGGCTATTTGCGTTCAAGGCTCCTCCTTTGCACTGGTGGAAGACATCTGACCAGTTTCTTTGCACCCAGCCAGCATGTTTTACCTGATACACTGTGTAGAACCTTCCCGCTCCCTTCTCAAGGCCGGCGCTTCTCCTCCCGTCGTGGTCGATCAGATGGAAGCTCAGGACAGGAAGGAGAAAACACACTGCGTGCTCCAAGACGTGAAATGGATTTCCAGCTGAGCCGGCTGCAGATCAACACAGTTCTGCATGCTAATGAGCAATCCGTTCGTATTCCAGAGTTTGATGGCCGTGGTGGTCCCAGTCCAGTGCTCAGGTTTGAAAGCAACCAGCTTTCAGCCAACACTCCGCTAGAGGACCGACGCAGCAGCGCCAGCTGCCTCCAGACTCGTGGCATGCTTTTCGGCGTGTTTGATGGACACGGCGGACATGCGTGCGCTCAAGCGGTCAGTGAGCGTCTTCCTTATTACATAGCTGTATCGATGATGTCAGAGTCCGTCCTGGAGGATCTAGAGGCCGCCATGGAGACCTTACGACCCGTGCCGCCCATTCTGCAGTGGTACAAGCACCATAACGACTACATCTACAGGGAATCAGCAGCCCTCTACATCAATCATTTGCGTGTTTACTGGCAGGAGCTTCTGGCGAGTGAAGAACACGGTGACGGCATGCGTCCCACAGATGCTCTCAGCTATGCGTTTCAGCGACTGGACACGGATCTTTCTCTGGAGGCACAGGTACCGCTCGCAAATGACCTGATGCGGAACACTGCCATCCAGACCGCCTTCGCTGGCTGCACGGCTTGTGTGGCTTACGTTGGACCAGAAGGTGTGCATGTTGCAAATGCAGGAGACTGTCGGGCAGTTTTGGGCGTCCAGGAGCATGATGGGAGCTGGAGTGCTTTGCCACTCACACAAGACCACAATGCTGCCAATGTAGCTGAGGTGGAGCGGCTATGGCGGCAGCACCCTGATAGCGAACGACAAACCATAATTGTAGATGACAGGCTGCTCGGGGTCCTGATGCCGTTGCGTGCGTTTGGAGACGTTCGATTCAAATGGCGTCGTGAGCTCCAGCAGAGTGTTCTAGAGAACGGAGACTCTGATTTAGAAGCACTGAATATTTATCAATACGCTCCACCTAATTATCTCACTCCACCTTATTTAGAGGCCACACCAGAAGTCACCTACCACCGGCTTCGACCGCAGGACCGGTTTTTGATTTTGGCCTCTGATGGCCTCTGGGACGAGATGACAAATGATGAGGCGGTGAGGCTTGTGGCGGAACATCTGACTGGTATTCACCTCCAAGCTCCGATCTCAGCCAGCCAGCTCAACTTGGGACAAATGCACCAGCTGCTGCTGCGGCGACGGGCCAGAGCAACACCCGCTTTGGATTTGAATGGAGCCACGCATTTGATCCGCCATGCACTGGGCACAAATGAGTATGGAGAGATGGACCAGGAGAGACTGGCAACCATGCTGGCTCTGCCTAGCGATTTAGCACGCATGTACCGAGACGACATCACTGTCACCGTGATTTATTTTAACCCTAACTTTATTAAAACTACTAACTAATAAAGAACAAGATTTTAAAGTTTCATATATAAAATTATATTTGAAGGATTGTTTCCGCTGTGAATTTTTCTGTACTTTTTTCAAATGTGTTTTTCTTGTTCCTTTAGTGTCTTTTATATTATGTACACGTAAAAATGCCAACAGCTGACTTTAATTTGAGTTTGCAATAGATGCTTGCATTTCATTTTGGAAAATATGAATGCAAACAATGGGTAGAATTCATAATGGGTGACTCACTTTAAAGGACACTTTATGGGTTACAAATGTGAAGGTAAAGTCTTATTCTGTTCATGTATCTCTGTCAGCAGCAGACTCAGCTAAAATGCAAATCAAAAAGCATCTCTTTAATTAAGGCCAGTTATGTATTTTATGTCTCTGATGGATATAGAACTGTTCTTGTGTAGTTAATGTCTACATGTCTATTATCATAGATATATTGGGTTTGTCTAGGATCCTTCTAATTTAGGATTTTTTCTCATTTATTCTGTAAGACATTAATTTTACTTTCATTAAATTTAAGTTGTTGTGTAGCCTGAAGTTTCCATGAATTGAGCACACTTGGTTTTTTCTGCTGTACGATATTTGTTTCTCTGCTTGTGCAATGAAGACGTTTTCACTTTGCACTTTGTAGTGACTGCTGGTGTGTCAAAGTATTCTTAATTCTTATCAATGGTTAAACTGATATTATTTGCAGTGCAAGGTATGAAGGTCATAGGGACCAGCTTTATTGAAGGCTATATTACACGTTACATTTTACATTAACGTTACATCAACTCGCAAGTACATTTCAAAATAATTTAGCTTTAGCAAAATTGTCTTCTGCATGTTGATTTATGAAGTAAAACTGGTGCACCATGTTTCCTAATAGTAAACAATGTTTTCCTTTTTACATTTCTGTGTCTATGTTGTTATTATTTGTTCTGGTCTAATGTGAGTGACAAACCTCAAACTTTGGGAAAATTTGGGAACAAGATAATATATTTTCACTGCAGAATTGTAAATTTTGTCTAATGTTGTATTTTTATGATGTCCATTATAATCTAATTCTTTGGTTATTAAAATATGTTTAATCCAAATGACCTTGTTGATCTGTTGATGTTTCAAAACGGCACAAAGAAAGAAACAACAGACAATTTTAAGTCCCATTGTAGTCTCTGAATATGAAAATGTTATGCCTTTCTTATAAAAACAAGGTTATTAAATAAAATATGCAAAATTTCCTCAAAAGGATTCATATAAATGTAATTCCCTGGTCTGAATTCTGTATCACGTTTGTAGTCGTGTAGAAAAGTTCTTTGCTCTCTTATGAGAATGTGGATTTTACATTTAGATTTATTCATATGCCAGACGCTTTTATCCAAAGCGACTTTCAATTGAGGAATACAACAAGCGATTTAAAATAAGAAAGGGATACGGATAATAAGAGAACAGAAAAAGAAAATGCATAGTTATTTTTTTTTTACTTTTGTTTTTTTTATTAGAAAGCTTCACGGATTTTGCTTCAGTTGATTGCTTAAATGTACATGTCACACAACAGGTAAGTATTATTATTTAAATTTCTGTAAATGATCTCTACATTTGTATAACGCTGTCAGTCCACTGGAGGGCTCTGGAGAACGTGATGTGAGCTGATGTTCTGCGCATGCGCGGAGCACCCGCGGAAATTCAAACGCTCGAGCTCAGCTGACAGACGCAGACGTTTGAATCCATAAACTCTGACACGGTTATTTTACTGAGGTAAGAAATATATACTTTAACTGTAAAACCGACAAAAATGACTTAACATATTTAAAAGAATGCAATTATATTTTACTCTCTACGACTTCGACCACTTTAAATTTCGTCTTTTGTTTTGTTTACGAATGACTGCTAACGTTAGCTAGCAGCGCTTTAGCTTAATGTCTCGGTTGATGAATAATAACGATATAAGTTATTTAGATGAAAAACTCGACTCGACGTATAACAATAACGACTTTATTGATGTTGATATGAACATTTGAAATGAACCCATATAAATTGTTCTAAAGGACTGTGTAAACAAAGTTAGTAACCACGGCTGTATGTAATGATTTTAATTCAAAGTCATACGTCACATATACCTGATCTGTGACTAAATTAAATTTAATTTCGTTGAACTTGAAGCTGTTTTTATGCTGACAGGTGTTAAGATGGAAAATCAAAAGAGGCCGAGAGATCCACTGGAGGAAAACACTTCAGCCTGTAGTGGTAGGACCGCCTTCACTCTTCAAACATACTACAAACCATTTGGAGTATAGTAACTTGTCAGTTGTTGCAAGATGTGTCAGTTACATTCATTTGTAACTGAGCTTTATTTTTTATATACACTGTTTAGCATTATATGTCATTGTCAGTAATGCCACATGATGATATCAGTGCGAGTTATAAGTTATAGAATGTTTTGCAGAACTTGAAAATGTGTTGAAGAAAAGGCGGCTGGCAGCAGGAGGAGAGGAGAACCAGGACCCCAAGAAATCTCCTGCCAGGACACGCTTGAGATTGGCAGAGCTGGAGGTGAAGCCAGACACTCCTGCCATAGCCTCCATCCACTCCAGAGTCCAGCAACTCAGCCAGAGACGAGATGGTAGGAATTCAGTTTTATCCTTTTGTAAACTTACACTGGCAATTCAACTATATTTTAAACTTTTTTTTTTTTTTTTTTGCTGTTTTTCATCCAACCCCATTGATGTAGCAAGTTGATTTTCCAGTACATTTCAAGTTAATTTTGCTTAAGCAGGTTTTATACTGTTTTATATGTATATTTATGGAGCAAAACTGGTACACAATGTTTCCTGATAGGGAACAATGTTTTACTTTTTGCATTTTTGTTATTTGTCTATTTTGTATTGTTTTGTCCGATTTGAGTGACAACCCTCGCTATTTTGGAATAGGGATGTAACTATTACCAGTTTGACGATAAATCTTGATGAAATTCCCCGCGGTTAGTATTACCGTTTCATATTTTAATTATCATTAAAACCGTATTCGATTACCGCAATTTGAACAACTCATGATAAATAAATATACTGTCCAGCATAAAGTACAGTTTTGAGTAACAGTCTCACGTGCACACAGCAGCAGACTAGAGTAGTTTTGTTTTGAGTGAAAATAGGGCAGGAAAAGCTGAGGTTTTAAAAGAGTGCTTAGGGAATTATACATATGAATATATGAATGAATTAATTATATGAATGTACCTCTGAAGGTTCGTCAGAAACGATTCGATGGCATTTTGTTTTAATCTTTGCTCCAAGTAATACCTAAAGAAAGTGTTCTTAATCGCAGCGCTGCTTTGTCCACGGAGGTTACGGGAAACAGCTGTAATTCAGCTTTTCCATCAGCGCCACCTGCTGTCAGTGAGTGGATTTACAGAGACTTATATTTACATCCAGCCTGTGTGCAGTTTCTGTCTGGCCAAAAACGGACCGAATTTGCATGCCCTGTTGTAAATTTTGACCAGTTGCTGAAAACCAAGCTTATGTGGATTCTACATATATAATCAATTCAGATAAGTTATCTAGAATTATTTATGGAGCAGATAAAATACATATAATCATTTATTAATCAATTTTCATTTTGACTTAACTAGGGCTGCAACGATTAGTCGACATTATCGACAACGTCGAGTAGTTGTTTGATCTCACATGACCTAATGTTGACCAGTGTGGCACTGTAGCGCAAGACTAGTTCAGCCCTCCTGGATGCAATTCAAGAGAAGACACACACAGTGCTTCAGAGCAAATGCATCCAAACCTGAGCGGCGTTTGGATGAATATGTAAATATATGTTGCGCGCTTTCTTCGCAGTAACAAAAACTGACAGCAGTGTGAAATGCATCTGATAACATCGATGTGGACGTTTGCATGAGCTCTGCAGTTCAGTACTCCAGTAAAGTCCGGTCACATCATGTTTATTTATATAGTACTTTATGCAATAGCCTTAATTCAACAGCTTTACTGTATTAAACATGAAAAACCAGAGCCAGTGTCGCTTTCAGTTAGAACAGTTTCAATTACAACTTGATTTTCTGTTATAAAGCTGCTCTCCAGTGTGGGGCTAGCTAATGGTAAAATATTATTATTATATAAGCTTGATCTAGCTTTAAAACATTGTTGTGAATAAAAGTTTATCCAAAGCGTCTAATCACTTACCTTTATTTTGTTTCTTATCTATATGACTTACAAAAGGAGATGTTAGGTAGAATGATATGTCATTCAGTTACTTTTTCATGTAACTAATTAAATGGTGAGAGAGTGCCTCTGTCGGTCATCTCATTTTGTATGCCAAATACATCTATTTGTATAATTGGTAACAGTTTACAATAAGGTGTCATTTGTTAACATTAGTTAATGTATTAACATGAATGAACAATACATTTATGTATTAATCTTTGTTAATGTTGGTTAATAAAAATACAGTTGTTCATTGTTCATGTTAGTTCACAGTGCATTTACCAATATTAAAAAACACAACATGTGATTTTTATAAATGCATTAGTAAATGCTGAAATTAACATTAGACTAATAAATGCTGTAGAAGTATTGTTCATTCTTAGTTTTTACAATAAGGTTCATTAGTTAAGTGTTACCAGTTAATTGTATAATAATTCTAATGACATAATATGCATCTCTAAAGCTGAAGTGACCTTTAATTATGTTTTATATTTTAACTAATTGAAAAAGCGGAATAATCAATTAAAGACTGCTGATTAATCAGTGAAATAATCGATGATTATCAAAATAATCGTTTGTTGCAGCCCTAAACTTAACCCTTTTCTTTGTTTAAAGGCTGAAATGTGAGGTTTACCTTTTTATAAAACTTTTTCAAAGCTTTATTTGAACATTTACATTAGATATTTGAACATGCTATTATACTGTTGCAGTCTAATTGTCATTTAAAATCCAAACATCATTGGTAATGTTATTGTTTTAGTAATTATGCAAACAAAAAGTCATTATTTGTTGTTTGTTGATTGTTTTATTTTTTTTAAATATAAAACTTGAAGTAATTTATGTGTCGGTACTTTTTGAACATCTCCAGCACATTTTAACAATACCGTAATAATACTCATAACTGTGATAATTTTGGTCACTATAATCGTGATAAGAAATTTTCATACCGTTACATCCATATTTGGGAATGGAACGCTATTTTCACTGCAAAATGTTGTTTTTCTGGTGTACACTATAATCAGCCTCTCTGGTTATTAAAAGTTGCTTAATCCAGCAGCAGCATAAAAAAAAAGCAACCAGAGTCATATTTGTTGTCACTGCACATGGAAATATGTTAGTTATGCCTACTTGTTATAGCAAGCCTATTACATATACCATTAAATGTATGTAAGAAATAATTTAAGCCTATTAAAAATATCTGTTAATAACACACAGTTCTACTAACACTTTAGAACTATGTTTTTGTATAATCTTGTAATGCTATTCTTATTATTATTATGCATTTTGTATTTTGCGTGGAGGCTACATGAAATATTTGTACTTTTAAAATGTAATTGTAAGTGTTCCAATTCATGGCTATTAAAGCGAAATGCAAAAAAGACTCAAACTTGTGAAAAAAATATGCACTTTTCGCAATGAAAATTTTAATATAAACTACTATTCATTCTCTTTCATATTGCACTTTTACATTTTATTGTCTATGGGTGGGGAGAAGAGAGTTGTGCTGTTGATATGCATTTAAGCATGTTTATGTAGTGTAATTATATATCCAGAGTTTAGGAATGAATTGTATTGTTTCTGTGTGATCAGGTGGGACTGGGTTAGTCCAGCGCTGCCTGTCTGACCCTGGGTCCGAGGGTTGCACCGGCAGCATGTCCTCGCAGATCTGTCACATCGGTAAGAATTTTCTTCCACATAGGCTTCACACTTCTCAACTGCTGCTTCTTTCACTGCATTCTTTATTAAGTCTTGAATTGCGGCAAGCTGAAAGTGTATTTTTATGGTAGGTGAGGGAGAGTTTAGCTCTCGCCTGCAGCGATTCAAAGCTCCAACGCCACTGAACAGCCCCGATCACTCCACCCCCTGCACACGCAATCTCTCCAGATTTGTGCATGGCATTCAAAAGCAGCTGAACACTGCAGTGACACCCAGCAGTAAAGAGGCCTCCCGTATCCGCCAGGTAGATCTGTCCCACCCATCTGACCTATTTTCTAACCGTTTCTGAAACAAATCGAGAAGGATATGTTTTGTTACTAATTCTTGTCTCATTAACTGTCTCAAATGCAGGCACGTGAGGATGAGTTGCGTCAATTGAAGGTTCAGCCAGTGGCAGAAAACATGTGGTTGAAGAGGAGTCTGTCTGACTCCTCCCTCACTGAGGTGAGCCAATCAGGTTAAGATGGTTTGTCTGCTTACTGTGCAATTTTGTCTGGTTTTTGAGCATTTAGAAGTTTAGTTCAAAAGTAAATAATCCCCATTTTCCCAGAGGGCATCTCCATCCACATCCTCTCCCTGGGTTTACAGGAAAAATCGGAAACCCCAGTGGCCTCCATTACAGCCCGGGAGTGTGAGCATGTATTGGAGTGTATTTGGCTTTTATTTTTGTCGTTTATCTGTTTTGTCATACTTCCTCACCCTTGGTTTTGAGGTTCACTGGGGCAAAGTGATTTGTTTGTACAGACTCACTTTGGGAGAACTGTTTTTTTGTCTTTCATGCTGTTTTATAGGGCAAAACCTAATTTAAGCTTTTGTCTGTTCTGCAGGACGAGCTAAAGGGAACTGAATTCATCTCCTGTGAGCTTGACAGTAAGGTATTTGATGGAAGCCTGGACACCACACTGCCAGGTTCTGTGGACATCCGTTTCCCCAATGAAGAACTATATACATCGACAGGTAAATGTCCTTTCTGAACACTGAATCTAACTTAAAGGGATAGTTCATCCAAAAATGAAAATTATGTCATTAATTACTCACCCTCATGTCATTTCAAACCCGTAAGACCTTCTGGTCATCTTCAGAACACAAAGTTTTGACATTTTTGATGAAATATGAAAGCTTTCTGACTCTTCATAGATTACTACCACGGTCAAGGCACAGAAATGTTGAAAGGACATTGTTAAAATAGTCCATGTGTCATTAGTGGTTCAACCGTAATTTTATGAAGCTACAAGAATATTTTTTGTGGACAACAAAGGAAAACAATAACGACTTTATTTAACGATTTCTTCCTGCGTTGTGGTACTCTCAATAATGGCGGTGGACAGTTATTTTTGTTTTCTTCTGCGCACAAAGTATTTTCATAGCTTCATAAAATTACGGTTGAACCACTGATAGTTTAATGAGGTCCTTACTACCTTTCTGTGCCTTGACCATGGTAGGACTCTTGCTTTCTATGGAGGGTCAGAAAGTTCTCGGATTTCATCAAAAATATCTTAATTTGTGTTTATGATATGATGGCGAGTAATTAATGACAGAATTTTCCTTTTTGGGTGAACTTATCCCTTTAACTCCAATATTTACCAATTTTTTTTCTGTAACAGAACCTGGGACTTTGAACACTTCCGTTCTAATTGACAAGATGTTTGAAGACGTCCTGCAGCATGTAGACAAGGAAGCTGAAAGTGAAGATGGAAATAAAGAAGAGGAGGTGGAGAAAGATGAGAGCAATTCTTCAGAGACTGAAAAGGAAGACAAAATGGAACCGGTCACTGTCACATTAAATGAGAATCCTCTTGACCAGAGTGAGATGTGTGAAGAGAGAGAAGAAACTCCAGAAGCCAGTTCTTCAACAGATAAAGAGGAGCTCCAGTCTGTTGACGATGAAGGAGAAATGAAGGAAGAGAAGGAGAGTGGCACCACGGGTGATGAGGACTTTCTAACCCTGCCGCCCAGCTGTATTCTTTCTCCCCTCAGCAAATATGTGGAGGCTGTTGTCACCCCACTGGTATTGGCCTGATTTTTAGAGATTTTAATTGTTCATATGGTGACATCTAGTGAATTATGTTGCCAATGAAATCCAAGTGCTTGTCAAAATGCCTTTTAGCATAATTATGCCACTTTTCATATGAAATTAAATGCCAGGCAGTGTTTTGCATGTGAATTTTTGGAAAGTTCAAACATACAGATACATGCACCTTTTAGTTACAGTGTAAGAGTGTAATTTATTACATGGATATAAGTGTATCAGTTGGTTAAGAAGACAATAAGTGTATCTTTCTGAATGTTTCTACAGAAGATTGATATCAAAGTGTCTGAGCCCTCACCTGAAGAAATGACAGCTAGTCCTGCTGACAGCGTTCCACCTTTATACAGGTATGCTCACTTAAATAATAACAATAATAATTTGTCAAGAGCCTTGTCATTCTGTATCGCTGTGTTTGCCCAACTTGCTAATTAGTACTGGTAGTACATGCTTTTTTTGTTTTTACTAGTGATAGACTAATAAGTCGGCCATTTATTTAATAAAAAAAAAAATACAGTAAAAGCCTTGATATTGTGAAATTATTGCAATTAAGGTGTAATTTATTCCTGTGATGGCAAAGCTGAATTTTCACCATAATTACTCCAGTCTTCAGTGTTACCTGATCTTTCAGAAATCACTCAAATATGCTGATTTGGTGATCAAGAAATATTTCTTATCAGTGTTCAAAATATTTTTGTGGAATTTCTGGTAATTTGTCTCCCAGTATTCTTTGATGACATTTTTTTTTTAAATTAGAAATAGAATTCTGTAACATTATAAATAACTTTACTGTCATTTTTGAACATTTTAATGCATCCTTGCCAAAGAAGTGTGTTAATTTATTTAATATATAAATATATATTAAATGACACCAAACTTTTGAATGGTAGTGCATATCAGTATTATATCGATCAAGAGCCACTGAACTCAACCACTGATATTTACCTTTTTACCCAATTGTTTTTCATATGATTAACAGCATTGACACCTACCGTTCACAAAGGAAGATCCACGCCTCTTCTACTCAGAGCTTGACCCCTGGAGTTCAGAAGCAGGTTCAAGAGAAGACCTGCTCAAAAAAGCCCGTCAACATCAAGGAGAGAATTAAGGTTTGAAACTTATACTGGGAGGCTTATACTGGGGTATTTTAGGAGACTTCATGCATTCAAGATCTAATGCAGGTGATTGTATTTGGTCCATTAAGGTGTTAAACGAGGAGGCAGCCAAGTTGCAGACAATCATCACACAGACACTGCAGGCTCTGAGCTGTTGCAGTGATGAAGAACATGGGAAAGGTTCCCAGCAGGAGGCCGAGGCTGAGAAACTCTTGCTTGTCTCCAGTAAGTGGAACATTTGTGAACAAAGTGCGTTTCTCTATTTGAACCTCCTGCAAATCACTGAGACTGCGTGTTCTGATTTGGCTCTTATTTGTCTGTTTAATCCAGGTGAGAAGCGAGCAGCCTTACTGGCAGAGGTCAGCAGGCTGAGAGAGGGTGAGTCCGGTGAACCAGACTCCCAGAATGCACCTCTGCAGCCCTGCAGAGGCACAGTCAGCATCATCAGCATCCAGCTGCCCCTCAAAGTGGAGTTTGTGTGCTCAGCTCGCACAGGTGAGCGTTAATTCATATTTATTAATGGCAGAAGATGAATCATCATTGCACAAGGTCAATGTTCTCATGCAGTTTATGGCTGCTGTCTCTATAAAGGCCGTCCAACGCACTACTTCTTCGTTTTGATCCATTATGGCCCATGTAATATTGTGGCAACGCCTTTGGCTACAGCTGCTGATGCCCAAAATGGAGACACCATCACCTTCCCGACTTCTATTACACTGTGAGTCCACATGATACATACAATGATTCTTTGATGTCAGAGTTTAAAACTGCACATTGCTTTAAGAGAAGGTTTTTAAATACAACATTAGTGATTTACACTGGTTTGAATCTTTTCCTTCCACAGACAAGACATTTGCTCCAGTTTTGAGATTGATGTTGAGGTCTACAGTTTGGTAGGTAGAGTTCATGTACAAGCAAATATTTGTTTTCATTAATTTAAAAGAGTTAATTTATAAATCTTCAAGCTTTAACTTACAATTTCTAGTTCATAATTGGGTGTTATGTATTCCTCTGTTTTATAGTCCAGCACTCAGAGTAATACCTGCAGTGTGAATGCTCAGCAGTTCCGCAGCTCAACAAAGTCAAGGGTTTGTACACTTTCACACATTATGTTGAGAACGCAGAGTGTTTATTACTTTTGGCAATGCACAGTTGCAGCAAAATGTTTGTGTTTCTAGGTGACACCCAAGAAGATTCTCCACAGCATCAAAGTATGTATCTACTGTCTGTTTACTTACCATCATTGGGCTTCATTCATGAAACATGAGCTTAACAAATGTCTGTATTTTCTGTATCTCTGTGATATTTATAAAATCTCACGTTTTGAATTGTCACAAGAATACTTTCACAAACAATTCAGAAAATCATTAATGGGGCACATTGTGTGTTTTTATTTTTGTTGAGTGGTAGATAGCTGTAGCTCATTTAAATGTTTATTTTTGTTTTTCTAGAAATCTAACCAGAGTGTGATTTGTGAGTATTCATCAGTTACTCATTTAATCATTGGTTGATTGGTGGTATCAGACACTGATATTTCTTTTCCGTCCGTTATAGCTGCTACTCTGCCTGGTCTGAGTGCCCAGCGCTCTAGTAACTTCACATTAGTGGGCTCTCACAAGATTACCCTGAATTCGTTGGGACAGAGCAAGTTCCCTCTGGACAAGGTATTGATGCAGTAAAGCTTTGTTCGTATTAGTGAGTGTCTGTGTTGCTGTCCTCACCTTTTTGAACACTTGTTGCATCACTCAGTTTTTCTTTTTAAAATCAGTAAATATTGTGGACACTACTTCACGCTTAATTTTCACTTGGTTAAACAGGAGATCAGTGGTAGTTCTGTGTTGTGTTTGCACTGTGGTGTGGTTGTGGTCATGTAACTGGGTTTCTGTCCATCTCTCCTGTTTCTCTCCACTCAGATGAAATTTGAAGGCAAAATCAGGCGACTCCTTGGAGATGAGTTTCAGGAAAAGGTGTCACTCTTTCCACCATAGTCTCTGTTTCTGGTTAAGTGGGCTTTGCGCATTTTCTGTGTTAGGGTGTTTGGTGGGCCTTTTGTTCATCTTTTTACTATTCATGAATCCCCTGGCCTGTGCAAGTGTCAATAAAATGACACTGTCTTGATTATGGCATTCATAACTTGCTTTGGGATAAATTAAAACAATATCACTACAGTTACCCTCTCTTTTTCTCCTTATGTTCTGTATTTTATTATGGAGATATGGAATTTTACTTCCAGACCTAGAAAATGTAACACAAAATGTATAGATCATTTAAAGAAATGTAATACTTTTATTCAGCAAAGATGTATTGAATTGATCAAAAGTGATAGTAAAGACATTTATAATAATGCAAAAGATTTTTGTCAAATAAATGCTGTATAAGATTTAGTTCAAATGAATGTTCTTTGAATGTTATCATCATTTTGGAGTGTTACTACAATTGGAGAAGTAATTTAAATTTGAACCATTCAAAAATTATGGCTGTTTTAGAGCCTTTTTTTTTTTTTTTTACTGTATTGTAATGTGTACTAAAAACGTGAACTATATTGCTGCATTTTTACATGCACATCTGTTGTTGTTTTTGTGTAGGTTCCCTTTCTCTCTCCTCTAGAAGGCCACATCTATCTGCGGTTGCACAGTGAGGGCCACTCCAGCGTCCAGCATCAGGGCTTTTTGGTGAGTTGGTGTGTATGCTTTCCAGACACTGACCAATGTTTTGCTTAGCTTGTTTTATCACATGGAAAAGGCACTTACCATATCTGTAGTCCCTTTACTAATTTGTATATAAGCAAAAAATGTGAAAATACAGTTGCCAATACTAGTGATCGACCGATATTGATTTTTTATAACCGATACCGATACCAATTATTTGCATGTCTATGTGCCCGATAACCGATATGCAGAACCGATATTTATTTACTGTTATAAAATAAATAAATGACTGCGTGAAGTAAGTCCATACTTCACTTTGGTTTTTCCTCCTTTCAGTCATCTTAACAAAAAATGTTTTGAGAATTAGCAGTCTTTCATGCAGGGCTCTAGACTCATTCTTCCCACTGATCTCACTTTTGCGCACGAGCACATAATTTGGTTGCAATTTGTTTTTTGTTTTTGCTACAACATTTGATTAATCAATGCATGCTGATGAACTTTTATCATAGTTTATAGTTATATGGTAACGAAAGTTTTCAACATTCAACTCGTTCTTTTTCATCTGTATTATTTGTGTTTAAATTTTGTGAACAGGAATTCCTTTTTTCGTGCGCTTTTTACTTTCAAATTTGCGATCTTGGTGTCACATTTTACAAGAAAAGATCATTGTCTGTTTTGCTTATATCTATACACCTTTAACTTTTTAAGACTAAAACAAAAGATGGATTCATTGTTATTCTTAATTAAAAAGCGCAACAACAATAAAACAGTAAGTTGACAATGACAAACTCTTACATAACATTTATCAACAAAAACGAATAAGACGAGGCATGGCATAGGACACACCACATGCTGTACTATATACAGAGTATATTACAGAATGTTTAGCAAACTCTGAGGAAGCAAATAAATATTAATATATTTTTTTTTTTTTAATTAAGGAAAGCCTCCATAGCATAACCTGAGGTAAACAGCAAAGATAACAAGCTTCTCAAAACGAAAACAAAAAGAAAAGTAAAACTAAACTGGCTGTAGCTGACAGGACTTGCATGTTTGTTCTACAAGAATACCACCACGTTCACCTTCTCTGGTTTAAGAAGCGGTCTTTTACTTTAGTTTGAAACAAATCCATCCGTTGCGCTCCATCCGCGACGCGCACCTTCGCGCTCGTGCTGACGCGGCAAGTATAAACCAGGCTCTACCCACTAAGCGCTCGTGGTGAAAGCACCTCTCTTCACGTGATCAGTGAAATCTGACTCCTGCTATAATGTGCTGCGGCTGGCAGCGCGCGCTGTATGAAGCAGACGCTTTGGAGTAGCGCAGACCTGGCACTCGTACAAATGCGACCACGTCAAATTTGAACTCGCAAACAATTACCATTTTGGTCGCAGTCTAGAGCCCTGTCATGTTCAATTTAATCTTCGTATTACAACAATAAAAAACATTTTATTTATAAAAAGCTTTAGCAGCAACACTAATATTAGCAGTAAGCAAAATGAACATAGAAAGTCTAATGTTTTCAAATGGAGAAAATAAAGGAAAGGAGTCATATCAACTTCATTTTTAACTACAGTTTTAGTAGGTTTATAAGCTGTTTAATAGGATAAAGAGTGAAGAATAATTCACTGGATAATGTTAATTCACGGAATAATATTCTCTGGAATATTGGAATATAACAAGCATTGTATTTTATTGCATTTCTCAACTGGCATGCTCTAAATTATGCTGCTGACAGAGCGGTTTATCTATGCCATTACACAGAACAGGCTACTCAAACTGCGATCGATCGCGGAGATAATAAATAATTAATTTCCATAGAGTTGTATTAATTTAGATGTTTATAAACGAAATAATGGTTATATAGTAAGTGTTAATACAATTTAGGGTGCTTCAAAAAAGTGAATCTTGTTAAAAGTTACATGCGGTGTCCGAGCTGAGCATTTCTTGAGCATCAACCCGCTGAGTGAACTGCAATATGAAAGCGGCTTCACGAGACTAATGATGAGCATATAGACAACAGAGAGAGAATTACATTCAATGCTTTTCTTTCCAACATGCAATCATTCATGGCTGTATTATTTAATTCATGCAAAGTTACGTCTTTATTGGGAGAGGACTTGACGGATTATCTATGTGACTCCGACTTCACGAGACTAATAGACCACAGAGAGAATTAAATTCAGCGCTTTTATTTCCACCATGTGCTAATTCATGGCTGTGTTATTTCAGGCAAAGTTATAGCCTATCTTTATAGGGACAGGGCTTGACAGAGTATCTTATTTATCATATTTCTTAGAGCCAAGTTGCATTTAAACTATATATCAGGCATTTATGTAATACATCTAATTTGTGCATTAATGCCTGCAATATTAAATAGTTTACTAACTACAGCAAATCAAGTACCTGCACGCTGTTGCTGTCTCGTCTCCCCTCAGATGCGCTGCAATTGCGATCTTGCGCGCAATTCTGAAAACGTCCACAAGATGGCGGTGTTTATCGGGGAATCCGATATTACAAAACCGATATTCGATTATGGAAAAATGCTTAAATATCGGGAAAAATATCGGGAAATCGATATATCGGTCGATCTCTAGCCAATACATATTTGCAAAGCAGATATGTGAAATACGTTAACAATTTATCTTCATAGTCGCAATCTGATCCATTTGAATGCAAGTTTGAGAATGGCTTAGGGCACAAGAATATTCAATGTGTTGAATAGTAGAGCTGCAACAAGGTCTTCCCGGTTACATTAGTACTTTATTTTAAATTATTAATTTCATCTATGATCTCAGTTTGTTTTTGTTTTCTTTTGAAATTTGATGTGCTTAATCAGGGCTCCAAACTGCGACTAAAACGGTCGCATTTTTTTGCTGAGGTCGCCACTGGCGACTATCTATATATATATATATATATATATATATATATATATATATGTATATGTGTGTGTGTAATGTTATGACAAAAAAAAATTGCATGTAAGGACTTTTTTCCTGATTGTTTTGCGCTCACATCTTTTGTTTTGTTCACGTATTAAACTTAAAATTAAAGGACGATGCGCATCAAAGTTTTACTGGAAAAAAGTTTCCAACAGTCCTCATCTATGCCGCACAGCACCGCTGACGCACACAGTCTGCTAAACGCAGCTCCAGTTGTGCCGCGCGAGAGAGACTGAAATGATGGAGACGTGCAAGTGCAGAAAAGCGTGTCTATTTCGCGCACAACTTGAAACAAACTGCAACAGGTAAAGTTGTCAGCTCTGTGGATACTGGCAATATTGTCAACAATTCTCATTTATAATCATTACTAATATGGCTTCTGTGTTCTGTTTTTGCATGGACTTGCAGTTATTTGAAGCGCACTTGCCATCCAGTAATCGCAAAAAGCTTTGTGCTTTGTTACTTTTTAATAAACAAAACATCAGCTTTAAAATTATGTCAAATAATACAGTTTTGGTGCTCTTTAATGCGGATTACCAGCGTACACTTTTGGTAATATAAATACAAGTAGTCCGTATCCACACTGTCCGTGTATGTGTCCGGACTGCGCACACGGAAAGTATAACACAGGCTTAATGCAGCAGTCGCAATCTCTTTAGCACCTCAGTTAAAGCAGCAAGTGAACCCATTATTATAGCTTTCTGTTTACTACTATAGTATGAAATGAACGTGATTTAACATCAAAAGGTAGGCAATAAGAGAGTCTACAGTACAACTTACTGAAATGTTTTATGTAAAAGCTCATTCAGTGTTTCAAACTGAGGAAACCGTATAAAGCTTTTAAACATTGCATTGTAATACATTTACCTCAGAATAACCACTCAGTGTCCATAAGCTCATCAGTCAGCTAGAAAAATAACTATAAAGAGGAGCATTTTGCTATATTTATGCGCTATTGCATATTAATATTTTTACTTAATCTGTTGTCTACATGATTCAACTCTTCCTATAAAATAGCATTTTACTAATGAAGAAAAACAAACTGAATGTGTGAAAGACTTGACAACATTTATAGGATGCACTGAGGAGGAGCCCAAACTACACTCAGTTGCCAAGTCATGCTTATGGTCCATGATATTGGTACACATTCTGTGTAACAAACAATTCTTTGTGACCATATTTCAAGTTGTAAAAGACATTTAGCTCCCACTTTAAGTGAACCTTAGTTACCAGGTCGACCTGATCATCTACAAGATGGATTAAAATGCTGATAAAGCCAAGAAAAGATAAGACATAAACACATGACAGAATGACTGAAATGTTCAAATGTAGGGGAAAAAAATAAAATGATAATAATAAAATACAACACTTTTATTCTGTGGCACCTAAAACAATAATTTGGCGCCCAAGTTTTTCTCTTATAGGAGCCAATGGCTCCTTACTCGATTTTTTTGTCTGGAGCCCTGTTAATGAAGTGTCTCTATAGGTAATGTTCTATGTTTTTGTGAAATTATGCTGCAACTTTCTTTCTCCTCTTGTAGACCATGTTTGAGGATGTGAGTGGCTTTGGAGCTTGGCAGAGGTTCTACTTCCTTCTGGAAGGAGGACACCTGCTCTACTGGAACTACCCGAATGAGATGGGCAACAAGGTGGGGTTGTGCAATTATGTGTGTAAATTAGTGGTTGACCGATATATCAGCCAATATTTGGCATTTTTCAAATATCGGCATTGGCCGATGCGTTCGTGGTGGGACTTTTATTTTGACGGTGCTGAGAATGGCAGCGCCTGAGCACACAGTGACAAGCACGGGTGGGTTGCGGGTCCAATAACCAAGACTATTTCGACTCGGTCCAGTACACGCTGAGCAATGTAGCCAATCACGCTGCTTATCGTGTGATTATTGGGAGCGCTCTTTGCTTGCTTTCTGTATTTAACCTATTCACAATTTGAATAAAAGTTTTAATAAATTAGTTTTTTCTACCTCATGTAGGAGATTTAATGCAGGTGAGGTTCGTGTCCAAGTTTTTATGTCAAATGGGTCAGGTATGGGATTAAATTGTTGTCAGATAACGTGTCGGGTGTTCTGTTAATTACTGCAGGTGTTGGATGATCATTTCTCCAGCCAGGAAAGGTGAATAAAAATGCCTCTCTGTGATTTACCACAAAGCATTACTTACTTGCAGATTTCAGGCTTCTGGAGGGGATGTAGATTCGTAAGAGTGAGGAGGAAGTACGAGGGTGCTGTTCTGTACGCAAACATCAATGTCTTGAACTTGATGCGAGCAGCAACCAGTAGTCAGGGAGATAAAGAGAGGTGTGAAGTGGGCCCTTTTGGGCTCATGGAAGACCAGTCGTGTCACTGCATTCTGAAACATTTGTCGAGGTTTGTTTGCGCATGATGGAGGTCCAGCTAGAAGAGCATTGCAATAGTCCAGCCTAGAAATGACCAGGGCCTGGGCAAGAAGTTGTGCAGCATGCTTTGTTTGGAAGGGCCTCCTGATGTTGTGCAATGCAAACCTGCATGATCGAGCTGTCTTTACAATATGGTCCTTGAAGGTCAGCTGGTCACCAAAGAATAATTTTTGATGAACCTAGCAGGATGATCAAATCATGCTGCAGAGTCGGAGTGGCAGGGAAAACGAGAAGCTCAGTCTTTGCCAGGTTGAGCTGCAGGTGATGTTCCTTCATCCATGCTAAGATGTTTGTCAGGCAGCCTGAGATCCATGCAGCTACTATTAAATTGTCTGATTGAAATTAATGATAGAGCTGTGTGTCATCAGTGGTAGAATTTGGTAGGAGAAACCATGTGCTTGTATGTTGGGTCCAAGTGATGTAGTGTATATGGTGAAGAACTAACCCCCGAGGAACCCCTGTGACCAGTTGATGTTCTTTTAGATACCTCTCATCCCCAGGAAACCCTGAAAGACCTACCTGTGAGATAAGATTCTAACCAGTGGAGCGTAGATGCAGTGATGGTAGACAGGATGATCTTATGATTCACAGTATCAAAAGTGGCAGATAGATCCAGCAGAATAAGAACTGATGTTTTGGAATCAGCTTTCTCTATCTGCAGGGCTAAAGTGACTGACAACAAAGCAGTCTCAGTTGAATGGCCGCTACTGAAACCTGATTGGTTAACATTCAGAAGAGAAAGGGAAGTTGTTAGAGAGAACAGCAGGTGTTGCGGAGTCTTCTGGTGGATGAATCCAGGTCTCAGTCAAGCCCAAGATACTAAGAGTAGACTGAGAAGCAATGGCCAGAATGAAGTTTGTTGACAGCTGACTGACAATTCCAGAGACCCAGAGAAAATGACATGGGTGCTGCAGAAGAGGTGCAGATAGGACACAGTTTAGCAAGATTGCGTTGCCATCTGCGTGTGTTTTAGAGCGTTGTTGAGAGAGAACAAGAATGTATTGGAAACATACTACCGCCTAACTTACTCTACCTGAGAGGTAAGGAAAAATACACTTACTTGAGATTTTTCTTTAGATCTGAAATAAATTGTATTCTTGAAAACAACCTTTTATTGTACTATTGAATAAAATATTAGTTAAGCTGGTGTGTGGTGGGCGTTCTGGCGCAATATGCCTGCTGTTGCATCATCCAGGTGTATGCTGCACATTGGTGATGGTGAGATTCCCCCTTCTATGTAAAGCGCCAGAGTACCCAGAAAACCGCTATATAAATAAAATGAATTAAAACAACCTTTTATTGTACTATTGAATAAAATATTAGTTAATTATCAAAGAAAGAGAAAAAATAACCATAATATGGACTTTTGTAAATGCTGTGATACTGTGATGCTCAGATTCTGTTATTTCTTTCTTACATTGCTGATTTCACCATTAACTCTTCACCTGAACAGTTTGTTGTTGTATATGGTGTCATTGTAAACCATCAAAACATAGGGGTAGACATCACCTTTTCTGTGTTATCATGTTTGGTTCAGGAGATATGACACAAAATACTTAATTTGGTTATGGCGGAAAGTAAAATGGTACTTGGCATGGCAACCATGAGGTATTTTTGCGATAGCTCCATTTCTGAAAATGTTCAGGGCCCTAATCTGTACAATTGTACCAAGTTTCATGCTTTTATGAAAAAGGGAACATATCGCTTCAAATTTTGCACACATCATCTGGACTATAATAGAAAGGCAAACATTATAATACTTTCTCGTTTGCCGTCAGTATTCAGCAAATACACATTTATATCATTTAAACTTTGAATGACTAATGAACATTTCATTTCACAAACCTTGCAGACTTAGTCGAATCTAGTTGAGATCTTGTGAAGTGTGCACTTGTATCCTGCATGACGGTCGGTCCGTGTGAATTGAATGCAGACAGGAGGAGAGTTCAGCTTCATTGGAGACGCACGATCGACAAACTTTAAACTTGATTTTAAATTATGCTGCGCTTCATGCTTTTGCCCACTGTCATATTCATGTAATTTTCACTGTGTGCTGTATGTAAAATGAGTGTTACCTTGGCTTTAGCTGAAAAAATATGATTCCCAATTCACACAAGCTTCCCAAAATACTGGGAAGAATACAGAGTGCCCTGTTGGTTACAGACAGTGTTTACATCCTTTTTAATTATTTTCTTTTATTAAATATTTGTGAAAAATAATTTTTCATTTAAAGTATAAGCATGTTTATTTTTACACATTTATTTTCAAATTTCTTAAATATTAATAAAAATGTATATTTGCCACCCTGCTTTCCAAGATATTTGCATCGGCTGTCAAAAAAACAATATCGGTCGACCACTAGTGTAAGTAATGTGTATCCTTCTCATTCATTATTATTATTTTTTTAAAAATATAATTTCCTTCTCTTCCAGCCAGCAGATGGAAGTCTCTCTCTCTTTGGCTTCTGCAGTGTCAGGCCTGTGGAGCGAGAGTGCTGTGCACGGCCCCACACCTTTGAATTAGTAGAGACTAACATCCTCCAGCAAGAACACAGCCAGACCTTGAAGAAGTAATGCATCCAATTTGCAATGCATTGAATTTACTAAAAGAAAGAGTTCAGCCAAAAAATGAAATTCCACAATATGGAAGAAAGGATCTGCTACTTCTGTTTTATGGCTTTAACATTTAGTATCGGTTTACAATAAGAGTATTGGTTTTAATTCAAATCTAAATGATCTTTTGTTGTTCAGGTGCTGGTTTTCAGCGGACACAAGGGAGGAGAGGTCTGACTGGATGGAGAAACTGAGTCAGACCTTACTGGACTCTGTAACGTGGAATAGGAAGCCTGTCTCTAACGATAACAGGGCCAGCACGTCCTCTAACACCGGAAACTCTCGTGAGAGTATCCTGTAACACAACACGCATGTGAACCCTCACCATGTAACACTAAGAAAGGAGATCTCAGAGAAGATCATATGTTGCACTAAAAAAATACATGAAGAGCTTCTGAGAATAGAAGCAGCCAAACAGAACTGTTTTACATAATAGTGCATACAAAATTACATACTACTTTGTTAGATGCATACATTATAGTGGATTATTTAAGATTTCTGATCTGTCATTACATCTTATAGATTGTGCTATATTTTTGAATGGTTTACCACACTGTAAGGATAGATGAATTTGCCATTGCTATTAATTTTCAGGCAAGCCATGTAGTAAGAGCAGTCTGGTTTGAATGCATGAGGTAAGTCTCCAAAGTGCCTATTTGAATGTTTATTTATCTCCTGCCTTATTCAGACAGTTGCTTATGATTGAATGATCAACTGAAATGCTTTAGATTATTGCATTGAAATGTGTTTCAGATTATGCTTATGTATGAGGGTGTACTTAATTACATGGTATAGTTAAGTTTACAGCATTAGTAGGAAAGCACTAGTCTGCCTTTGGCTAAAGCTTTTTATGTTTATTGCTTTTTCAATTACTCTGGGAACAATTTATGTGACTGTAGAACTGCAGTCTTCATCTAGAAGGGAGAATTGTTTTTATTTGAATGTACAAAATATGAAGTATGTCCTGAATTGTATATCAATTTTTCTGGGAGGACATTTTCATACTATGCCTCCTTGACAACTCCTTTTCTCCTGAAAAATATTGATGATTGTTTACTTCAAAAATGCTTTTGGTAGTACCTGGCCGTGCGTTATATCCAGTGAGGTGTGTATTATATTTTTTAGGAGACAGTCTGGCCAATATAAACTAAACGATTGAGTTAATACCGAATCTGATGGTCGTTTGGGGTTCTTGGGTTAAAGTCTGGAATGTGCAAGTATAAGAATAACACTACAGAGCTGTCAGTCTGAAAATGCCGTATGATAATTCATGCAGGGGGAGAGAGCGTGATTTACAACCTTATGACTAATTTGAGGTTTATTTGAAGCTTCAGTAGGTTGTATCTGTTTGTCTTACGAAAGAGTTTTCACTCTAGGGGCTGTGAAACTGATAGGAAGCTTTTCAGTCCCATGTCTATCCCATATATGTGTTTTTGCCAAGGGTCTCATACTATTACTCTGTTAAACTATATAAAACTATATGAAATATCCTGGTAAAGGTACTATCAAATAAATATGGCTGTTAAAGTCGGAAGTGTTTGTTTTTCTTTTACACTTGGTGGCGGATTTATTTGTGTTAATACATTTCTTACAAGTCTTAATTTAAATTAAATGTGCAAAGTTGTTGGTTTGTAATTACTTTAAACAATCAATCATTAGTTGTTCTATCCAGTAAATTTATCCGCTTCAGCAGATAATTAGCTTTAGGGTTAGTTCACCCCAAACTGAAAATTGTCATTTACTCGTCCTCATATTATTCCAAACTTGTATGAGTTTCTTTTTTGTGTTGAACACAAAAGATGCTATTTTTAAGAATGTTGCAACATGTAACCAAACAGTTGCTGGTAACCATTGGCTTTCATAGTATTTTTTTTTTTTTGGCTTGTTTTTTTCATACTATGGAAGTCAGTGGCTACCAGCAACTATTTGGTTGTCCAAATTCTTCAAAATTAGGGATGCACCGAATATTCAGCAACTGGAATTGTTAAACCAAAAATAGCAAGAAAAAACAAACAAAAAAAGCTCTTTCAGTGTTTGGCCGAATAAGCAAAAAGACTGAATAATATGTACCGAACTGACGTGACACGATCAAACGGAGGCGAGCACTAATGCAGCAAACATGTCTGCAGTGTGGAAATATTTATAAGAGAGAGAAAGACGCAAAAATCATTACAAGCTCGAAACAAATTCGTAATGAGAATCATTTATAAATCTGTAATCAAAATAAAAAAAAAAGCACTGAGATCTTCCTGCGGGTTTCTGCTAAAATAAAATATCATTTGGCCTTCGGCCCAGTGTTTCATTTTGTTTGGCTTCAGCCAAGAATTTTCATTTCGGTGCATCTCTATTCAAAATATCTTCTATATTCAACAGAAAAAAGGTTTGACACAACGTGAGGGTAAATGATGACAATTTTCATTTTTGGATGAACAAGCCCTTTAATTATGGATTATTACTAGCAAACTCGCCAGATGTGCTGCTGCCAGTGTTGAATATTATGTGTGACTACTTACAGTAGAGCATCTCCAAAAAAATTCTCATGAAGTAATTTTTCCATGATGACATAGCAGCACTTTTGTCTATCTGTTTGCCCTAAGGGTTGCTGCATCAAAGCACCATAAACGGTCTGCATTTTATTATAAAATATATAATAATGATATTTTGTTTTGTAAATGGTTTGTACAATCACTTACATGGCATCTGTGTATGTAGTTTGTAAAAGCTGACTTTAAGCTCAATGTCCTTTGATGTATGGCCTCCAGCACCTTTCCATAAACATGCAAATGCGCGCACACACACACACTAAGATCAGACTTTACAGTAGTTCAAGTGGAGAATTGACAAGGTAGCAGACAATACACGGAGAAAACATATTTCTCATTCTTTATACTGTTAAGTATTGCTGTGAAGATGAAGGGATTCACTCATGGAAGTTTCACTTGTCTTTTGTGTCTAGTAAGTCTTGTTTAATGTCATATTCTCGTCTTTTTATTTTATGCATGATGTGAAGATGACATCTCTGTGTATTTTTGTCTGTAAATGTTGTAGAGTCCAGACAACAGATCTTACATAATTACAATATAATTATATATTGATTAAATACATAGGTAATTATTTCAGTATTGAATTGTCATTGTTTAAATTACTGAATGTATAAGTTGTTAATAGTATTCATGTTTGTAGGTTTTATTACCTAATGGAGAAATAATATTGAATTAATATTTTTGTGTTCCTACTTCATCTAAAGGAACTGAATGCAACTTTACTTCAGAAAATGTATAGCCTATATTTATATAATTTCATATAGTTAATATCACATGAAGAATGCCATTTTTTATTACAAATGTGATATTCATTTTATGCAATAGTTCAATAAACAATAAGTTAATATTAAGAGACTTATGTTTTAGACGCCATATTAATTTTTTTAAATAGAATACATCAGTTTTGAACGTTTTATGTTTCAAATATCAAAACATAATTTATGCATTTGAAACTGCAGGTTAGCATTCTATGTCCCTCAGAGCTGCATTAAACAATGTAAATATTGGAAAAGATTAATTTCTATCACTGATGTGAACTGACCACACAGAATATGAAGAATATCAAAACAATTCTGGAGTCAGCTGTCCATTGGAATCTTTAAGATACCAGCACAATAACGCATGCAGCAAAATATCGTCTAATTATTGTTATCGTTTCGCACACCCTAATTCATGTTATTTAATGTATATAATAATCTATTGATGATAATTGTTAAAATCAATATTATTAATACTTTTGACTTATCCATTTTCTTAAAAATGGTTTAACGGCTGAAATGTAAAGATTATCATTTTACAAAACACTTTGTTTTTGTGAAAACTTATCTGAATTGTAAATCATGCTTTTTACAGTTTAATATGGTACTATAGACATTGCTCTACCCCGCTCATATGGTATTCATTTTATTTGTGCAGGTCTTAGAAAAGGTCTTAAATTTGAGCTTTAAAATCTTGCAGAAACCCTGTAATTAGATGAAACTTGATCAGTTTTTTTTTCTTCATCTATGTTTAAACAGATGGTCTTAACAATTGACGGAGAGATCAACCCAGAGTATTTAGCAGCCGTTCGACAGGGACAGTTCATGCTTGACAAGACAAACAGCAGCACACTTTGGCAGGTACATAAATGACACCAACATGTTTTCAGAATTTCCTCATTTCTAAAATGCATAGTTGCCTCAACAAGTATTTGGACATTTACATAATTTCGATGAAAATCATTGCAAAATCAAGTGGCATCTGCAAACAACTGATTTAACATTTATCTTAGACATTTTTGCATTTAAATGGTCTTTTTTGTGGATTCAAGTCAGTTTCTCTGAATGCATATGTATTTAATCACATTAACTAAAATGTGTATTAACAATTTTCACTTTTTTTTTAAATTGCTGGAAATTTGTACAAATAATTACAAAGAAAGGGCAAGTAACATTGAATTAAACCTGCAATTTTGACGTAGAAAGATTGAAATAATTTCTTGTCAAACTACTTTTGTACCCACTGCACTGTAGCTCAAAAGCTTTACAGCATTTACATATATTTATTTGATTTACATTTGTCATTCAGAATAGCCCAACTCCAGAGTCCCATTATGTCTTGATGACATCTAATGGCATGATCAGAAGAAAGAGGGATTGGTTGATTCCCCATGTCAGCATTCCAGAAAATGATAAAGGCCCATTCCCAAAGATAGTGGTGAAGGTGTATCTCTCTCTTATATGTCCTTTTTGCTTCGTCCTGTTTTTAATTAGCACATTATTGTCCTGTTCACATTGCAAGTTCTAATCTTAGTTTTTTATGTTTTGCTCCACAGATGAAGTCCACCGCTGCTGATTCCATGAGAATGATTTATAAAATCACAGGTGCTGGAGCAGATCAGCCTCCCAAGGGTCTTTTCACAGTGGACAAATATACAGGCATGTTATGGGTCACCAAAAGCCTGGACAGAGAGGAAACTGAAGAATACGTTGTGAGTGAAGAACCTGGATTTTAAACACAACATGTTAAACAGTTTGAGTTTGCTTGTAACTTTACCGAAGTATTTTGTCTTGATAAGTGCTGTATATTGTGTGTGTCTGTGTGCAGCTCACAACTCATGCTTCAGCACAGGATCAAAGCTTCATTGAAACCCCTGTTAAACTCACCATCAAAGTTATTGACCAAAATGACAACAAACCTTTGTGTACCCAGGATCCTTTTATGGGAGAAGTCCCAGAAAGGGCAAAACAAAGTAGGATTGGAGATCCTTCTCAGACTTTACATTTGTTTGACATAGCATAAAATACTGTTTTATGCTCCTACTGCAGATGCGCCCGTCATAAAAGTAACGGCAAAAGACATTGATGACCCAGAAACTGCAAATGCCATTGTGCGTTACAAGCTGGAGAGACAGGAACCCAACGGTGGGGTGTTTCACATTGACCCAGCCAGTGGAGTCATCAGCCTGGCCACTATAGGCATTTTGGACAGAGAGGTAATAAATCTTTGTTTGTTTACATAAAGACTGAAATTAACTGAATTGTATTAAAGCTGTTAAAATCTTTCTTGTGACTTAAAAAATTACTTAAAACAGAAATAAAAATAAAGCTAAACTTAAATAGAATTTGAATTGAGGTAGCAAAAAGGATGCAGAATTGCAATCCAAATTCAATTTTGAATAGAGTTAAAATTAGAAATTAAATCTTAAAATGTACATTTTTAAATTTGAAAAGGAAAGTTCATCAAGACAAACTTTGAATTATGGCTTGAAAAGCCTTGTTTAAAAGTGTAATTTTTTTAGAATTCCAATGGTTTGCAGTCCAATCCAAATTCAAATTCGCATTGAAATGAAAGAGAGCCAAATCTTACATTTTAAATTTTGTCCAGATTCGTGTCAGGTATGTCAAGTCAAGTCACCTTTATTTATTTAGCGCTTTTAACAATACAGATTGTGTCAAAGCAGCTTTACAGTATCAAATAAGAAAATAGTGTGTCGGTAATGCAAAAGGACAATAGTAAACACTCAATTTTCAGTTAACGGCAGTTCATCATTGAATTCAGTGATGTCATCATTCAGTTAAGTTCTAATAGTATCTGTGCAATCAAGTCGACGATATCACTGGAAATTAAGTGTCCCCAAATAAGCAAGCCAGAGGCGATAGCAGCAAGGAACCAAAACTCCATCGGTGACAGAATGGAGGAAAAAAAACCTTGGGAGAAACCAGGCTCAGTCGGGGGGGCAATTCTCCTCTGGCCAAACGAACCAGCAGTTTGTGCTGAGGACTCATCTGGTTCCAGAGGTCTCGTTCCGATGGCTGTCTAGGAGACAAGGTCTTCACTGGGGATCTGTCTCTGGGGCTCATCTAGGTGTCCTGATCTCCGCTGACATTCAGGTCTGTAGAGGTCATCTCTAGGTGCTGATCCACCATCTGATCTGGATACGGACTGGATCTTGTGGCTACGGTGAACTTGGAATAAGAAAGAAACAGACTAATATTAGCACAGATGCCGTTCTTCTTACGATGTAACAAGTACATCGGGTGTTATGGGAAGTGTTCCTGGTTCCAGTTGACCTAATTAATGCAGCCTAACAATCCTTTAAAGGATTTGAATAAGTATATGATGTCTAGCAAAGCATATGAGGTATTTTTTCCACATTAATTTCACACGTTTTGTACAAATTTAGTCTTGTTTCATTAATAGTGTATATATTTTTTTTTATTTACCCCAAAGAATGGAAGTGAATTTTGTGCAGCGTTGAGGAATGTAGCCAATCAGAGATCTATCTATTGATTTCTTGAACCCAATGACCAATCAGTGATTTTTCAGTTTAAGTCAGAGTCCACTCAAAACACCAGACTTTTTTTTGTTCAATCCTGAGTTTTGCAAGCTACTTTCATTATAACAAAGTGTTGGCACAATATAAGAGATTGATTGTGTTGTGTAGAGAGCTTCATTGATTATAACAGAACTTTGTGAGATTGCAATGAACTGAGTGACAGATTTTCAACGATTATAAAGGCTCTTTGCGCTACATATAATACATTCAGAATTTGAATAAAAACTTTTCATGCTGCTAAGTGGACTAGTGGCCACACACTGCAAAGACACCTGCATATAAATGTGTGGTTTGCTCTCGAATTTGCAATGATTGACAGTGATAACCACAGCAATAGATATATATGTCGAAATAGATGTGCATGCCTTACTAATTTCAGAAGCACCCATAGTAGTTTGATTCTGAAACCAGGCCTGTGCTGATTAAAGGTAGCAATGATATTTCACATAACCACTAATTCAATGTCAGATGTGGACTAGTGTACTTCACATTACTCCACATTAGCTAAATTTTCCTTTACTGTAACATACGACACTGTGACTGCTCTCCATGTATTACTAACACAGCATGCATTACTAACGTGTATATTAGGCTAAATTTGGAATGATCTTGTCTCTCTTATCTGATTAACTGAGCAAAAGGTCTAACGTTAACTTACACAGTGACTCAACTTTTATTAGGTTGTTCAGGAAATGGTAAACCATTCACTTCAAATAGGCTGTGATACACAACGAATGAGAAGTGCCGTGCCGTCCTGTTCTCACGTTCACGGCACCAGTCCAAAATCTAATCACTGAATCTAATCACCAAGTTCACTTCAGAAATAGGAAAAAAATGTCTGTCGATGATTTTTGCTGTAAAAACAACAACAACAAAAAAAAGAAAAGGAAAGAGTGTGTGTATGTGAAGCATAGACTTTAGCCAGTCCAAAGAAAGAAGTTATTGAAAAAATGTCCATTTTAATCTACAATCTACGTTAATGAGGTAAGACAAATGTAATTTAAAGGCGCATTAAGATTTTGATAAGCTCGGCCCTTCTCCTGCTCTGTGCCCAGACACTAGTAATAAAATAGTTCAAGTTTACTGCTTAATATTTTTGTGGAAACCATTATGCATTTTTCAGCATTCTTTGATGATTAGAGAGTTCAAAAGAGCAACATTTTGGTAAATTTAGCAAGATTATTCATTTAAACTTTTTTAAATGTAAAAAAAAACATATTGACCTCAAACTTTTGAATGCTGATATTGTTTCAGAACCATCAACTGAACATGGCTGTCTTTTTTGCCATCTCTGTGATAACAGAATCAAACTGTGTATAAGCTGGCTGTGGAAGCAGCAGATTTGGATGGTCACGGTCTTTCTTCCACCTGTATGGTCATCATCAAAATTACTGATAGCAATGATCACGCCCCTAAGTTCGGCCTAAAAAAGGTAAGTTCATTTTTGGATTTAGGCTAAATTTTCCAGACCCATCTGATGTTGAGTAGCTTTGAAATGGTCTGTTTGTGTGTGTTTTGGCAGTATGCAGGTACAGTACAAGAAAATAAGGCTGGGGAAATTGATGTAAGGTTGGATGTCACAGATAGAGATGAGCCTTTAACTGCAAACTCAGTGGCAAAGTTCACCATCATCCAGGGCAATGAGAAAGGGTTCTTCAACATCAGCACCGGCCCCAGTGGGATGGAGGGAATCATCATGGCATCAAAAGTGAATATGCATTCATATATCAAACTGAATATACAGCACACTTGGACTTAGACCCTAATGTTTGAATGTTTAAGACTCAGTAATGAAATTAGTATTTGTTTCAGCAAGGAAGCATTAAATTGTTTAAAAGTAACAGTAAAATACATTTATAATCTTGCAAAAGATTTTTATTTAAAAAATGCAAAATCAAAGAATCCGGAAAAAAATGTATCATGGTTTCCACAAAAATATTAAGCTGCAAAACTGTTTTCAACATTCATAAGTAATATTTCTTGAGGAACAAATCAGAATATTAGAAACATTATTAAAATTCAGCTTTGCCATTTCAGGAATAAATTACATTTTAAAATATTTGATTAGTAAACAGGGATTTAAATACTAGAAGTAATGATATTTCACTCTATTACAGTTTATACTGTATTTCTGCAACACTGAAAAAATTGGTGCAGAAACAATTTTCACTTAGAAATCGCTTGAAAATTTCACAAATAATTACAAAGAATCAGCAAGTAACACATTGAAGTAAACATGAAATTTTAAAGTAGAAAGACTGAAATAGTTTTTCTTATAAAACCACTTTTGTAACCACTGTGTTTTGTAATCACGTGTGTTTATTCGATTTACATTTGTCAAATCAGCATATTATAATGATTTCTGAAAGATTATTTAAAAAAAATTCAGCTTTGCCATCGCAGGAATATATTCTAATAGTAAACAGTAATTTTTTGGGTAAGTCGTGGCCTAATGGTTAGAGAGTCGGACTTGTAATCCGAAGGTTGCGGGTTCGAGTCTCCGGCCGGCAGGAATTGTAGGTGGGGGGAGTGAATGTCCAGCGCTCTCTCCACCCTCAATACCACGACTGAGGTGCCCTTGAGCAAGGCACCGAACCCCCAACTGCTCCCCGGGCGCCGCAGCATAAATGGCTGCCCACTGCTCCGGGTGTGTGTTCACGGTGTGTGTGTGTTCACTGCTGTGTGTGTGCACGTTGGATGGGTTAAATGCAGAGCACGAATTCCGAGTATGGGTCACCATACTTGGCTGAATGTCACTTCACTTCACTAATTTAAATTCTAGATGTAATGATATTTCACACTATTACTGTTTGTACTGTGTTTCTGCTCATAAAAATGCAGCCGTGGTGAGCATAAGAGACTTCTTTCAAAAATATTCAAAAATCTTACAGACACCAGACTTTTTGTTTAGTACAGTGAGGGTTTTTTTCATGAGCACTCACATTTTCCTCAGAAAATGAAAAATACATTTGTCCATATATTTTTAGGGTCTGGACTTTGAGCAGACCAACAGTTTCTCTCTGCTGGTAGTGGTCAAGAACGAGGTTCCTTTTGCTGTTCCTTTGGCCATCTCCACTGCTACCGTCACCATCACAGTGCAGGATGTAAACGAGCCGCCTGTCTTTGAGCCTGCGGAGAAACAGATCATGATTCATGAGGACCTCAAAGTGGGCAGCACTATCTCCAAATACACAGCCAATGACCCAGATACTGCTAGAGAGCAGAAAATAAGGTTTTACATGTATACACACACACACAAAAAACACAATTATACAGGTACGTCTCAAAAAATTTAAGAAAAGTTAATTTTTTCTTGTAACTTATTTCAAAAAGTTAAACTTTCATATATTTTAGATTCATTACATGTAAAGTAAAATATTAAGTTTTTTTGTTTTAATTTTGATGATTCGAGCTTACAGCTCATGAAAGTCAAAAATCAGTATCTCAAAATATTAGAATATTTACATTTGAGTTTCAATAAATGACCATCCATACAGTATAAATTCTGCGTATCTCTTGTTCTTTGAAACCACAATGATGGAGAAGACTGCTGACTTGGCAATGATCCAGAAGACGAACATTGACGCCCTCCACAAAGAGGGTAAGTCACAGAGGGTCATTACTGAAAGGGGTGGCTGTTCAAGGAGTGCTGTATCAAAGCATATTAAATGCAAAGTTGACTGGAAGGAAGAATTTGGGTAGGAAAAGGTGCACAAGCAGCAGGGATGACGGCAAGCTTGAGAATACTGTCAAGCAAAGCTGATTCAAACACTTGTGAGAGCTTCACAAGGAGTGGACCGTAGCTGGAGTCAGTGCATCAAGAGTCTCCACGCTCAGACATCTTCAGGAAAAGTGCAACCAAGCCACTTCTGAAACAGAAACAACATCAGAAGCGTCTTACCTGGGCTGTGGAGAAAAAGAACTGGACTGTTGCTCAGTGCTCCAAAGTCCTCTTTTCAGATGAAAGTAAATTTTGCATTTCATTTGGAAATCAAGTTCCCAGAGTCTGGAGGAAGAGTGGAGAGGCACAGAGTCCACGTTGCTTGAAGTCCAGTGTGAAGTTTCCACAGTCAGTGATGATTTGGGCTGCCATGTCATCTGCTGGTGTTGGTCCACTGTGTTTTCTGAAGTCCACAGTCAATGCAGCCATCTACCAGGAAATTCTAGAGTACTTCATGCTTCCTTCTGCTGACAAGCTTTATGGAGATGCTGATTTCATTTTCCAGCAGGACATGGCACCTGCCCACACTGCCAAAGGTACCAAAAGCTGGTTCAATGACCATGGTGTTACTGTGATTGATTGGCCAGCAAACTCGCCTGACCTGAACCCCATAGAGAATCTATGGGGTATTGTCAAGAGGAAGATGAGAGACACCAGACCCAACAATTCAGATGACCTGAAGACCGCTATCAAAGAAACCTGGGCTTCCATTACACCTCAGCAGTGCCACAAACTGATCACCTCCATGCCATGCCGAATTGAGGCTGTAATTCATGCAAAAGTAGGCCCAACCAAGTATTGAGTGCATAGAAATGAACATACTTTTCAGAAGCCTGACATTTCTGTTTAAAATATCCTTTTTTGATTGATCTTATGTAATATTCTAATTTTCTAAGACACTGAATTTTGGGTTTTCATTATCTGTAAGCCATAATCATCAAAATTTCAAGAAATAAAGTAATAGAAATTTAAAATAATATTTTAAATTTCTTGAAATATTTCACTCTATGTGTAATGAATCTATATAATATATGGGTTTCACTTTCTGAAATGAGTGACAAAAAATATTGACCTTTTTCAGGATATTCTAATTTTTTGAGATGTACCTGTACTGTCGTATCAAAAAAAAAACTTTTTTGCGTATTACCCAGCAGGGTATTTATCATTAAAAGTATTACGACATTCTTATTATTTGAAATAAAGCTGAAATAAAATTTTAATATTAGATGAAAAACTTGAACTAAAAATGTTTAAATGTTGAAAGTTGAAGCACTAAACTTACCAAATGGAAATACATACAAAAATAAAAAATAAATTAAACCTAAATACAAATATAAAAAAAGTAACAAAAACACATGCAAACAAAACCATAGTGTTGTTATTGTAAGAACCAAACTTTTTGTGTATTGTTGTGTGTTTGTTAAGCACCGCTGTGTCTGTCATGTGTTCATTTCTATCACATATTTGTGTGTTATGTCAGATATAAGTTGCTGCAACACTTTGCAAACTGGCTGGAGATCACAGAGGATACTGGACTCATCAAAGTCAGGAGCTCACTGGACAGAGAGGCCTTGTTCATAAGAAATGAACAGTACACGGTCTTAGTACTGGCTTATGACAATGGTAATTTAAATAAAGCTCCAAATGCCTAAAGACTAGGAATAGTTCACTCCAAAATGAAAATTTTACTGAAAAGTTACTCATCCTCAGGTCATCCAAGATGTAGATGAGTTTGTTTCTTTATCAGAACTGATTTGGAGAAATGTAGCATTACAACTCTTGCTCACCAATGGATCCTCTGCAGTGAATGGGTGCCGTCAAAATGGAGTCCAAACAGCTGATAAAAACATCACGATAATCCATAAGTAACCCATTTGTCCAAATATTTTCTGATGAAGAACTCATCTTCCTCTTGGATGGCCTGAGGGTGAGATTTTCTGCAAATTTTTGGAATTATGATCTTGAGCTAAAAAATCTGAGCCTGTGCCCATCACATACTATGCGATTTTCTGTGAAATCTGTCAAATGAAACCTGCAGACTGAAAAAAAAACTGGGCAAAAGTCAAGTAGTGTATTCAAGCTTTAAGGATAGTCCACCCAAAAATGAAATTGCTGTTATCTACTAATTTTAGTGTTACTCAAAACACATCTGATGTTGGCTTTAGACAGGTTGTGTGGACTGCTTTGTTTATTTGTTTCTGTAGATGACGAGCCTGCCACAGGAACCGGCACATTAATGATTAAGCTGTTGGACATTAATGACAACGCTCCAGTGCTGGAGGAGCGCAGAGTCCTGATGTGTCTCATCAAACCGAAACCTGTCCGTCTGACCATCACAGATCCAGACAGCCCAGAAAACGGCCCGCCCTTCATCATAGAGCTAAATAGAGAATATCAAAGCAACTGGACTATCATCAGCAACTCCAGCAGTAGGACTGGTTTAGCTCACATTAAGTTTTGTTAATCTGTTGTGAATATATTGGATATCTCACACTTCTGCTCTCCCCTCGTTTCTCAGGCAGTGAGGTGTTGCTGCAGCCGCTCAGACGTCTGGCTCTTGGCGAATATAGCCTGGTTTTGCGTATATATGACTCCAAGAGGTTATTTCAGGACAGTTCTATCTTAGTGGAGGTGTGTGACTGTAAGGGTGATGACGTTACCTGCTCCAGCGGCATATATGCTGCTGCTGTTGCTGACATCACTCTGTCCATCTATGTGCTAGCGACCATCTTATGCTTTCTTGGTAAGCAAACAGCCTGTCATAATGAGTCTCTAAATGAGAAAAATATCAATATATATTTATAAATATTATTTTATAATATAATTATAATTATTTTTATTTTTTTTTAAGAAAATGTTGTTCACCAAAGGTTTTGTTTAATAAAAATATATAAAAATTGTATTTTAATTACTGTTTTAATCTATTTTAAAATGTGCAAAGCTGAATTTGATTTTAAAAAATCAGGATTCTTTGAAAGTTCAAAAGAGCGGCATTTAGTCTAGACTTTCACAGTTACAAAAGATTTCTGTCACTTCTGATCAATTTAATGCCTCCTTGTGAAAAAGTATTAATTTCTTCTTTCTGAAAAGTATTCATCTATAAATACATATATGTGTGTGTATTTTCACGATTATAATGATGCTGGCCTTTAAAGTCACTACTAATAACAGTGATGATGTTAAAAAAATGTTTTCTTTTTTTCTATAGTGCTGTTACTGTTGCTGCTTCTCCTGAAGAGGAGATGTGGGAGAAAAGTTCAGTGGGAACAGTTCAACCATAGAGAAGAAGACAGGGACAATATTTTATGTTACAATGAGGAAGGAGGCGGCGAACAGGACCAGGTGCACAAGCTCTTCCACATATCATGTTCAATTAGCTTTAATTTGGTCAAGTCTTATCAGTGTTTATGTTGTGTATGTACATGTGTATTACAGGATTTCGATATGGTCCTATTGTGCAGCAGACTAGAGGTTTTCTCTACCGATATTGCCCCAATGGCCTCACCAACCGTCTTCTATCGGCAACATCCAGATGAGAATGAAGATATCGAAAGCTTAATTTATGAGGTATTGTAAGAGTGTTTATGTGTATCTGCATAAGAGTCAGCATGATTTCTGCAAGTTCAACATGCATGTTGGACCTGGGATTGAATCAACAAAAAATCCTGAAAAACATCCACAACCAAATCACCACCATCAAAAGTTACATGCATGTGTTAAATACTGGACTCTGTGTTTCTGTAGAGTCTGTGCACAGCAGATGATGACAACTTTGTGGCACCATATGACTCCGTGCTGGTGTTTGCTCATGAGGGTGAGGGGTCCGAATCTGGATCTCTCAGCTCTCTGCAGTTGTCCATCGGTGATGGAGGTCAGGACTTACAGCATCTGCAGAACTGGGGACCTCAGTTCAGAAGACTGGCTGATATGTTTGCTGGAGGAGAAGAAGAGTGATATGTGCTCTGATCACTATAGGAGTATGTATATAAAAGTGTGATGTGAAATGTGTTACCAAATTAAAGAAATATAGTTCTCCCAAAAATGAAAATGTGCTGAAAATTGACTCAACTTCAGGGCATCTGAGATGTAGATGAGTTTGTTTCTTCATATAAACAGATTTGAAGAAATTTATCATTAGATTACTTGCTCATTAATGGATCCTCTGCAGTGAATGGGTGCCGCCAGAATGAGAGTCCAAACAGCTGATAAATACTTCACAATAGTCCTCATGTAATCCACAAGTTGATAATTGATAAACTGGAGTTGTGTGGATTATTGTGATGTTTTTAATCAGCTGTTTTGACTCTCTTTCTGACGGCACCCATTCAATAATGAGGAGCGAGTGATATAATGCTAAATTGCTCTAGAGCTGTTCTGATGAAGAAACAAACTCACTGCTACAGTATGGTGGATCTTGTTTTTTTACTTTTTTTTTTTTACACATTTTATATTTGCATTATGCAAATGAAGCTGTTGAATTGACTGAATGTAAGACAAGCACCTGTAATTTATTTTTTGTTCTGCATGAGTTTACGTAAATTGTTTACTGAAGATTTTACTTTCGTTTAGTACTTTATCTCATTATATTGTATTTACTTTTTTATTGTATAAAATGCATAATGTTTGTTCAATTATCAATAAACACTGCTTTATCAATATATATAATTTTGATGCCATTTTAACTTTTTTCATTTTAATTATTACAAATTTTAATTTATAAAGCTTACTTTAAACGATAAGTTTCATATCAGCCAATATGACTCTTAACAACCTTTGATCAGATCCTGACAAATCACACATCAGGACTCTCCCTATTGGGCGGGCTTTAAGAGCAAGACCCTGAGAAAGAACTTTGACCCTGTATTTCACAAAGACGGACGTTTGTCTTAAAGTTAATCTACATATTTGAATGTTTGTTGACTTGTTTTGCACTGATTTAGAAAGACGTCTCGTATATAATGCCTGAGATTGCAGCGGTAAGTTATAAATTACTTCACTCGTAAATCCATAATAGTCATTATAGACTTGTATTAAATTGACTGTGATCAAGCATGACTGTAAATGCTACGGTATACTGTATGTATGTTAACCAATCAGAGGAACTACACAATAAAAAATCAAGTCCATTTGTTGTGGTGGTTACTCATGTTGTCACTTCTTTTGTTCCCAGATGAATCGGAACATGTTCCAGGAGGGGCTGCATCAGGTGTTTTTTAAGGCACGTATTTTGCCCCACCCTGTTCCAGCTGATGACTCCACAGCTGGAGAGCTGATGGAAGACCGACTGGTCCGCTGGTTTGGGACAGTGGTCAACACCCGCCTTCTCCTGTCTGGGGTAACAAAATCTAGTTTAACTGTCATAGACACCCAACAATCCCAATAAAATTCAGATTTAATAAATACATATGTGACCCTGGACCACAAACCAGTCATAAATGTCAATTTCTCGAAATTGAGATTTCTACATCATCTGAAAGCTGAATAAATAAGCTTTCCATTGATGTATGGTTGATGTATTGTTAGGATAGGACAATATTTGTCCGAGATACAACTATTAGAAAATCTAAATACTGAGAAAATTGCCTTTAAAGTTGTCCAAAAGAAGTTCTTAGCAATGCATATTACTAATCAAAAATTTAGTTTTGATATATTTACGTTAGGAAATTTACTAAGTACACTATATTGCCAAAAGTATTGGGTCACCCCCTTCTAATGAACATGTTTGACTACTTTAGTAATTTCTATGAGTACAAATCTTAATGTTTAAGCATATAATGATATTCTTTCGGCTTGACCAGGATTATAATTGTTAACTAAAACCATAAAAAACTTTCCTAGTACTTGAAATAAAGTAAATGTAATTGAAATAAAATAAAAACTTAAAACAAGTCTATTTCAGCTAGTTACCAGGGCTACATTTCTAATTTTTGTTTAGTTTAACATGAAATAATAAATAACTAAAACAAATAAACTTAAGAAAAATATTATAGACATTAAAAAACGAATAAAAATCACAAAAACACACAACAAAATTACACAAATTTGAACTAAAAGTTACAAAAATGAAAATTTGAAAATAATATCTTACTCAAATTATTAACAAAATCTATAAAACTATATTAATGATACTAAAATAATAGAGTTTGACAAATGATAGCAGTATCATCAGTGTTATTTACCATCTTTTTTTGACTTATTGTTTGAACGGACTGCCAAAAGTTGACACAAACTGGATCAAAATAACCATTTTAGTTCCAAAATGAATGCCACTTGCTATATTAAACATACATTATGGCAGCATGGCATACTAATATTTGAAACTTTTATTATTGCATAGATTTACTGTTTCACATACAATTTTATTTTGACCAATAGTAGGCAGTATATACTGTAGCCTAATTCTTGCTTTTGTTCCTCTTTTCTCTGTCGTTCTCTTTCAGGTTGTTCAGATTTTCAGTGCTGCCTTCTGCGTTCTTTGCACTTTCTCTTATACCTGTTTGACTTTCAGCTGTTCTGCGTCTATGACAGCTCCAATATGGTGTAGCCTTTTTGTAAGTGCTCCAGTTAAAATTTCTGGTTCCCAAATTTGACAGTCAATAAATCAGAACCAAGCAATGACCAATCTGACATTCTACAGTAGTTGTTTTCTGTCTTATATATCTGTTTATGTCTCAGTTTCTAGCCACGGGGTCACTTGCAATTGATGTCCAAAGGAAACCCCAAAAAATCAAAGTAAGCTTGTTTTGTCTTTTTTTTTTTTTTTAATAATCTTGATGATTTTCCTTTTGTCTTAACAATATCTTTTTTTTTTAACTCCATAAACATCTTTCTGTGAAATACTTAGCTTGAAAAATGTGTTTGTGCTCTCTTATTATGAAGTGAACGTCACTTGGTTTGATATTTTGTTGTCTAATGCAGTGATATTCAGATATTTGTGTCCAAATCAAATGTTTGTTGTGTATGTAATATGAGTATATCCTTAATCATGTTAATAGGCTTCCTGTGTGCTTGTTTGAGTAAAGTGTGATCTATGCTATTGTAGGTCATGACTCTGATGGGCCTGAATATCTTCAGCTTACTGTTTGCAGTTTGTTCTTTTGTCACCTTCTTTATTAAATCCTCACTAATGGGAAAGGCCACCCCTCAGCAGGTGCGTGTACAGAGACACTGCCGCTTAATAAACCACTAATTTACCACTGAAATGAGTTCATGGTGTCTCTCCATCTCTCTGTCTCAGCGCATTGGTGTGTATGTGCTGAAGAGCAGTGGTTTCGTGTCCATCCTCCTGTGCATGTTAGCAGCCATATACATGCTCTTTCTGATTTGGAAAGGTATTAAGTCCTACAGCTCCCTCTACAGACAGGACTACATCAGTGTAATGCAGGTACAACATTCACACAGTCAAGCTCTAGAAAGTTTTAAGAGTGCAATAATAATACAGGGTTTCTGCGAGTCTTAAAAACAAGTCTTAATTCACAAAATTTAAGGTCTTAAATCAGGGAAGAAAGTCTTAAATGCATAAAGCCATGGCATTAAATGATGAATGCATTGCTATCCCACATGAAAAAATACTAAAGTAATTTATAGTAAATAGTATAGTGTTTTTTAACCATACTATAGTAAAGTGTATTATACTGTAGTATTTACAACACTTTGTTAATGAATGCTACAGAATACTGTAGTATTAACTATAGTGAACTAATAAACTGTGATAAATACTGTAGTATACTTTAGTTTTTACTACAGTAAACTAGTGTATTGTAGTATAATATATCTTATAGTTGTAGAAAACTTAGTAATTTGTTTATATTACTATAGTTGTTATGCTACCATAGCAACTATAGAATTACCACAACAAATTAATTCAAGTATATTATTGTTCAAAAACACTATAGTATTTACTGCAGTATTTTCATGTGGGTACTAATGAATATCTTCCTCAGTATTTTTTGTTTGTTTGTTTTCCAGTACAAATGTATATCAATATTAATTTGAGATGCAACATAAAACTTTCTAAGAAATTGAATATAATTGAGTGTATGCTTCAAACAAGAACACATGTGTTTTTGAAAATATGAAAACTTGTATAAGTTGAACATTCTGAGCCGATTAGCAGAATTTCTCCGAAAATAAGATTGCTTATCTTATGTGTAAATGTACTTTCATGAATCTTCAGACGTTTGCACTGGAAAACAGGACAAAAATACAGATGAAGAACATTATTTTTTTTGCAGTGTGTTCATTTTGTTTTATAGCTATAAGCTATTTTGGTATATTAAAAGAAAAGGTAATGATAGATCTGTTGGAACTGTTTCAAACTTTGTGTTGCTAATACAACTCATTCTGTTCTCCCTGGACATTTACACTTACAGAACATATTGTGTTCCCTACAGTTTATTCCAAAAATGGTCTTAAAAAACGTACCTACATTTAGCATGCAGACCCTTGTTATGTTTATTATGTAGTTAATATATTTAAATCTGACTCCATTTTTCTTAGAAATCAGATGAACACACAGATCCACTGCTGGAAAACGAACAGTTCAGCCTTTGAACGGTCGCTGGTCGGAATCAGGAAACATATGCAAACAAATTTATGGCTTATTTTATTTTATCAATACATTTTTAAGCATTTACACCCAGGTTTAAAATGACAAATAATAGTGATATTGCAAAAACCTGACTACATATTTCCGTTTGTGAAAATCAAAAACAATATATCAACATAATTTATATGTTACATTTAATGCATCATTTATATATACATTCAATACATATGCATTTGTGAGGATAACATGGAACCCATCAATGATTTTTTATATTTATGTACAATTATATGTGGTAATTAAATTGCCTTAAGATGTCTTTGTTGTGCCATTTCTGAAAATCATACTGTTGATTCTGTGAAGACAACATTAGATTAAAATTTACCATGTTTACTTTAACAGTTGTTAAAGGGATAGTTCACCCAAGAATGAAAATTAGAATATTTTGGAGACATTTTGAAGAATGTTGGTAGCCATAGACTTCTATACTTGTTTTTCTGATAATATGGAAGTCAATGGCTACCAGCAAAATGTCTTCTTCTGTCTGTGTTTAACAGAAGAAAGAAACTCTTAAAGGTTTGTAACCACTAGAGGGTGAGTAAATGATGACTGAATTTTCATTTTTGGGTGAACTATCCCTCACAATTCATTAGTGAACATTATTTTAAAGATGATTGCATTTTAAAAATGTAATAACTTTATCCACTTCTGAAATGACTTTTCTGCATATGCGGGGAAAAATAAAATCAGTAATATCATAACCTACTTTTCTACAATCAAATACCAATGGATTTAGTCCCGGTTTTCATCATTTACTCATGAATATTCTGTTTTACTCAGGAATATGTTATTACAGAAGTTGCATTGTGAATGTGTTTCATGTTGTCAAATACAGTTTCTACTCCTTTAATATATCATTTAATGTATCTTTGTACATCTTGCTCGAGATACTGAAAATGAATGCACTTCTGATTATTAATGTGGCTGAAAGAGATGAGATTTGACCAGATCTACCTCAGACTTTCCCCACATGCACACACATACACAAACTTCACAAATGAAAGCAAACCACTGCATATTTATGCATACAAATGCTCACACACACAGCTTTATTTCTTCTTCAGTTCAGCATCCACATCCTCTTCAGGTTTAAGGGCGTGCCATTGAGCGATGGGTCTTCTTGGATTGGCTAACATATCTGACCAATGGCGTTGCTCCGTTCCTGTGCTGTTCAGTCCAATGAAAACCTTTCCAATGGCATCATTCTTCCCAATTTTGTCATAGTCCAGGACTGTCACCACAACCTGAACTTTCTAAAAGGAGAAAGAAGAATAGTCCAGAACCATTAATGTGTTCAGTTTCAGGAGACAGGCAGAAATATGGACAGAAATGAGACTTCAACTCTACCTGAATCTGCTCAGATGGCACTTCAAAGCTAAATGATTCGTTGTAATACGGGTTCAGTGTGTTCTTCTTAATTGTGGTTTTCTTTTTCTTCAGCCTTTTGCCGTTCTGCATCAGGTGGATTTTTACATAAGGGTCTGTGGAACAGATAATGTCCGAATTACTATGGTGAAATGGCATTTCAGATCTGTATTTTGAAATGTGTCAGTATATAATGTCACTTCACTTTTTCCACTCACCCGAGAGGCCGCCCACATCCATTTTTTTGAGGTTTTTGGCCTCTAGAACGACAACAGTCAGTTTTCCAGCAGTCGGTACATAGCGCAGAGACAAGCAAATATCACCTAACCGCTCATGCTGTTGAGTCAACAACGAAAAGTCGGATATTATTTCACTCTTCATCCTGAAATCAACACAATTCTGTCACATGCTGGTACAAAGGTGTAATTCATAATTAAATCTGGAAATGGAATATATATAGAAATATTTCTGTTTTATTTCTAAGTGGATATTTAAAATATTAAAAATTGATAGAGCATTATCAGTTGTTGAACATATTTTTCAATATGAATTACTCATATACTTGCATAATGTATATAATTGTTATATTTTTCATGCATTATGTAAACAATGTGTTAATGTCACAAAAGTTTAACATTTTTACCTTTAACGATTTAAGATCACTATAACAGTATAAATAGTTAACCTAAATAAATGTGTATTATTTAAAAACTTCTTATAAATTATATCCATTTTTAAATATTAATATTTTTTACATGCATTTATTTAAATGTGTAAATATAGTGATGTGAATATATATTAATATTCTTTTCAAATGCGTAAGAGTAAATAATCTGTAAAATTCTAATAAATGTTTTTATTTAGTTTTTATGTTTTATTGCAAAGCTCGTTTGTGTTGGATTAAAGAAATCCTATTGTTTGGGGTCATTCCAGTTCGCCATGAATTCAACTATGTGACCGATTCAATTCAGATTCAGACTGAGCCATGAAAAAGGTTTTGGCCCAACCCTGCATGTATTCAAGACTCCCTTCCTCACTCGTACCTCCTCTTTCTCTGCTTTCTGCAGATCTCTCCATTCCTCTGTAAGCTGACTGAAGTCCACTTTATTCATCTGCAGCCTCACGTCCCCAATAGCATCATGTTTGGAGAAACGGTCAAAGTCGTACACTGTCATGACCAGCGTCTTTCCTCCGAGCTCTGCATATGGAACCTGCAGACAGAATATATATGAGAGTATCCATATATCTGACACCCATTCATACATTATTGTCCCAACAGCACATTGTGAATTTGCATGCTGTGACCTCTATAACATTCTTGCCATGGAGGATTTTTAGTGCAAGTGGATTTTAAGTTGTACCTTAAAGGTGAAGTGCTCATTAAAAGTGGGATCTAGTGTTTTACGATGAACTTTTGTCTCAAACTTTTTCTTCTTGTCAGGGAGGAGGTAAACTTTCACATATGGATCCGAAGTGCCACTCATATCCATAGCAGCAAGACCTTCTGCCTCAACCACACCTACAATTAACTGGACAAGAAAGAATATCATATTCATTCAAAATTATTCAGAATTGTAATTTTAAAATGAAGTTCTCCACATTACAATAAAAGCCGATCTGCAGATTAAAAACCCCTGCCGAAGCAAGTTTCTCTCTTTAATATGGATATTGATGACTGAATTAATGCTTTTTGCTGATTTGTATTCATACCGCGCTGTCAGTGAAGTTGTAGTCAAGGGTATAGTGAAGTTTTCCAAGTTTTGTAGCCTCTTTAGACTCAGAATCCTCTTCCTTGTGATCAGAATCAGTGCCGTGATGAACAGCCTGTAAATACAACCATACAAATGCCAGTCATTGCCATATACACTCACCTAAAGGATTATTAGGAACACCATACTAATACTGTGTTTGACCCCCTTTCGCCTTCAGAACTGCCTTAATTCTACGTGGCATTGATTCAACAAGGTGCTGAAAGCATTCTTTAGAAATATTGGCCCATATTGATAGGATAGCATCTTGCAGTTGATGGAGATTTGTGGGATGCACATCCAGGGCACGAAGCTCCCGTTCCACCACATCCCAAAGATGCTCTATTGGGTTGAGATCTAGTGACTGTGGGGGCCATTTTAGTATAGTGAACTCATTGTCATGTTCAAGAAACCAATTTGAAATGATTCGAGCTTTGTGACATGGTGCATTATCCTGCTGGAAGTAGCCATCAGAGGATGGGTACATGGTGGTCATAAAGGGATGGACATGGTCAGAAACAATGCTCAGGTAGGCCGTGGCATTTAAACAATGCCCAATTGGCACTAAGGGGCCTAAAGTGTGCCAAGAAAACATCCCCCACACCATTACACCACCAGCCTGCACAGTGGTAACAAGGCATGATGGATCCATGTTCTCATTCTGTTTACGCCAAATTCTGACTCTACCATCTGAATGTCTCAACAGAAATCGACACTCATCAGACCAGGCAACATTTTTCCAGTCTTCAACCGTCCAATTTTGGTGAGCTCGTGCAAATTGTAGCCTCTTTTTCCTATTTGTAGTGGAGATGAGTGGTACCCGGTGGGGTCTTCTGCTGTTGTAGCCCAGCCGCCTCAAGGTTGTGCGTGTTGTGGCTTCACAAATGCTTTGCTGCATACCTCGGTTGTAACGAGTGGTTATTTCAGTCAAAGTTGCTCTTATATATCAGCTTGAATCAGTCGGCCCATTCTCCTCTGACCTCTAGCATCAACAAGGCATTTTCGCCCACAGGACTGCCGCATACTGGATGTTTTTCCCTTTTCACACCATTCTTTGTAAACCCTAGAAATGGTCGTGCGTGAAAATCCCAGTAACTGAGCAGATTGTGAAATACTCAGACCGGCCCGTCTGGCACCAACAACCATGCCACGCTCAAAATTGCTTAAATCACCTTTCTTTCCCATTCTGACATTCAGTTTGGAGTTCAGGAGATTGTCTTGACCAGGACCACACCCCTAAATGCATTGAAGCAACTGCCATGTGATTGGTTGATTAGATAATTGCATTAATGAGAAATTGAACAGGTGTTCCTAATAATCCTTTAGGTGAGTGTATATGTATATTTAATAATAATATTGCAATTCGAAAGTGCTAATAATTTAATCAATTATTGGGGCCCAATTTTCTGTGTGTGTTTTCAAATTTACTTCCAGCCCTTGTTAACAATTATATATCACTTATAAATTATTATATACAAAATGAAAAGTAGTTATTAAAATATATGCGGTTTGGCATTGGTAAAATGTGCGTGGAAAATAATATGAATAATTATACACACACTGTATGTATATACATCCACTACAACGCATCAATAATTAGTACCAGTTTTGTTCCGTCCTCTTTCACGTTTGACAGGTTAATGTTGTTCTTTTCATTTTTCTCTTTCCCACCCTTTTTCTTTTTAAATATCATCTTCTTGCAGAAACACAGGCAGCAGCTGAGCGTGATGAGGACTATGAGGAAGCCGAGGGCCACCAGAGCCCAGGATGGTACTGAAACAACACACAGACACAGAAATGACAATAAATATACAGGTAAGTGATTACAGTAAGTGTGTGAGAGACTGTCTACTCACATGGGACTTTATGAAGCTCATTCAGAAACTTGCTTCTGATACTATGAGCCAAACTCTCTGCGGTTGTAGTCTGAGGATGAACAGCCGTGGGTGGAGAACTCGCAGATCCAGGTATCTTTGATCCATTCAGTGCTGGAGATGAGGAAGGACCAGCCAGCAGAGCATCACCTTCATGCATTCTGAGGACATGCAGTGCATTATCTGAAGAGTTGCATGTGACTTTATAAACTCTCTTAATAACCTTTGGCATTTGCACAGAAGGTAGTGAGCGTAATGCTGATGTACTGGAAGCTCATTATAAAGTGTAAAGGCAAAGGCAGGTTCACATTCAGCACACACAGCAGGTGACATGATGCTCCTTAACCTTGGATTATTTTGAGAAATGCTGAGTAGGGATTTATTGATTTTCTCTCTATTTACAGTGAAATGAGACACAGAAAGCCAGTGACACTGATACCCCGACTCAAACGTATACCTATCTAACACAAATAATAATAAACATGCATTTATAAATATACACAACAAACCCCATCAAACAAATCCTAATGCAAACCTCAGAAGCATTCATATAATGTATATATTCAAAGCATTGCTTAGTTTATATAAAAATGCATGGATAGCCTCAGACATAAGTAAATAAGTTCACTGTATATGTAATGTAAGGATCGTAAAAAATCACATGCTATATTTGAGGAGGAATAACACTTACCTGCAGCTCTGATTTGAGAAGTGCACTTGATAGGCAGGTTATATGAATTACTATGAGGAAAAACAGAAAATTAAAGACAGAAATCTAAGGTAGAGAGAGAGAGCTTGTTTGTCTTGGCAAGACTATTCTTTTAAAAGAAAGAAAATATCAAGAGTTTTACACTGCTAGAGAGACAATGACAGAGAGAGAGAGACTGAGAGAGAGAAGCATCCAATTGCAAGCTGTGCAGCAGTGGGTGGAACCATATGGACATTATGACAAGCTTTTAATGAAGGATGTAGAAATGATTTGAAAAACAGGGGTCACATTAAGGTGCCAGTAGTGGTTATTTCACTAAATATTTGGGGGACATACATAAAAATATGTAAAAGTGGTATCTACATCCAAAGAAAACAATAAAAGCCATTTGCAACCTTGACTTAAATATATTTGGCTCATTTAAGTTTTTGATTTGTATTTTTTTGCACACACTTTATTGTTTTTAGAATTGTAGCATGTGTCATTTATTTGATAAATATAATTATAATTTATATTTCATGTATAATTTATGTAATAAATATAATTATATATTTTATAATTTATTATAATGTAGAATTCATCTACATTATACGTAATATACCTTATGTATTATTTTAAAACGCTGAAACGTTTAATTTAACGGTATGATTCACTCATTATACACTGCAGTAAAGGTTTTATTTAGCTAATTTTATTGAAGCTGAAGTGATGAAATGCATCAATGAATCAAACCTTTTCTATGAAAAGATGTTAAAAGTTTTATTAAATATTTCTTTTATACATTATTAATAATTGCATTTAAGACACTTCCACGTTCTGTCCGGTAGGAGTCAGTATATCCCGCGATGTTTATGATGAACTGCACGAAGCTTGATTAGAACATTATTATCGTTTCGAGATCATTTTACACAGTTTTGTAGGGTTGTATTGGTTTGTTTTGGTTCAGTTCTTTGGTTTCATGTTTTCTTTTGTATATCCAGCAGTGTTAATATTACGAATTTCATTGGTGTATTTTGCATCTGTCTGCTTCACAAAAGTACTACTCTTTAGATAAATGCACACAAGTTCATTAGAAATTATTTATTTTTAATGTGTCTGTCCTCATGTATTGTTGATGTGCGCTTTTGTTTTATACATTCTCTTTGTTAGTGTCATCATACATGTGTTAACAGTGTTGTTGTTGTGTGTGTGTGTGTGTGTAGATGCAGCAGGAGTGTGTGTGTGCATTAAAAACAGTAGTATTGAGAATAATTATTACAATTTCAAATAACTATTTTCTTTTTGAATATATTTTAAAATAAATTGTATTCTTGTGATGCAAAGCTGAATTTCCAGCATCATTACTCCAGTCTTAAGCGTCACATGATCCTTCAGAAATCATTAAGAAGCATTTCTTATTATTATTAATGTTGAAAATAGTTGTGTTTATTATTTTGTGGAATAATCACAAATGTGATTTCAGCATTCTTTGATGAATAGAAAATTCAAAAACAGCATTTATTTGAAACAGATTTTTTTTGTAACAATGTAAAAGTCTTTACAGTGACTTTTGATCAATTTAATGCATCCTTGATGAATAACATAAAAAAAATCTTGCTGTCCCCAAACTTTTCAACAATAGGATATATATATATATATATATATATATATATACGTGTATTAATATACAGTCGTGGTCGAAATTTTACATATACTTATAGTATCTGCAAAATGTTAATTATTTTACCAAAATAAGAGGGATCATACAAAATGCATGATAGTTGTTCATGAGTCCCTTGTTTGTCCTGAACACTTAAACTGCCTCCTGTTCTTCAGGAAAAGTCATTCAGGTCCCACAAATATTTTGGTTTTCCTGCATGTTTTGCATATTTGAACCCGTTCCAACTATGACTGTATGATTTTGAGATCCATCTTTTAACACTGAGGACAACTGAGGGACTCATTCGCAACTATTACAGAAGGTTCGAATGGTCACTGATGCTCCAGCAGGAAAAACCATGCATTAAGAGCCAGGGGTGAAAACATTTGAACAGAATGAAGATGTGTACATTTTTCTTATTTTGGCTATATATCATATTCTTTTCCATTTAGTATCCCTTCAGAATCTACAGAAGATACTTACATGTTTCCCAGAAGACAAAATAAGTCCAATTTACCAGTTTTCCCCTCCAGGCTCTTAATGCATGTTTCCTTTGGAGCATCAGTGAGCATTTGGACCTAGAATCAAGTGGATGTAAACTTTTGATTGGGGTCATTTTTCATAAATTCAACTATTATTTCGTCCTATGGACTATACTGTATGTAAACATTATGTGAAATATCTTATTCAGGTCAGTACTAAATAAAAAATAACATGCATTTTGTATGATCCCTCTTATTTTGGTAAAATAATTAACATTTTGCAGATACTGCAAAGTGCATGAAAAATTTTAAACACAACTGTACATGTATAAAAATACGAAGCATTTTAGGGTTAGTAGGTACCCATGAAGTGTATATAGTCAAATTTCAAAACTAGAGAGAAAGTAAAAATTTCAACATTTTTCAAGATTTATTTATATTAATTATATTTTTATATGAAAATAATGTGGATTTATGTGGCGTTTGCTATCTTTGTTCTTTAGGATGGTTTTGGACTGTGTGTGTGCACATGCTAAAGCTACTGCAGACGGCACAAAACCATTCATTCTCCTGCTGGCCACGCTGTTACGAGGAATTGAGGACTCACACATGCGCCGCAAAGGACCTTGGAGCATCCCTAATCTTCAAAATCTCGCTAATCGCCTGTTGGCTGTGAGCAGGAAGGAATTGGACAATGTCGTAGCACACAAAATTACCCCATATGCCTCATTGTACTGTAGTCACCATAATTACAAACTGGAGGGCAGCGGTCTTGATTTGTTGATTGGTGGATATATTTCTGGAAGAGTGGGGATCGGCCAGGCGGATGTGCTGAAACGAGTCCTGTCTGAGTTCTACCACAAAGTCAATCAAGATCAAAACGCAGTAGAAACAATCTCATTCATACATTCAAACTTCTCTTTTCTACATACGCCCGGCCTGGTTGTGACTCGTGATTGGTCAGTGTGGACTGAACCAGCAGGGTCAGTAAAAGGACTCATTTTATATGAGAGCATTGGAGCTTTATTTGTTGCTGTAGGTGAAAACATATCTGTGTGCATTCAAAGGGACTATCTGCACCGCTCAGAGAACATCACGAAGCAAAAGTTAGCAAGTTTATTAGACATACAGGTGCGTGTGGTGCTATCGTCCATGAAGCAGCCGGAAATTGTGTTGCAATGGGCTCGACTGAACCATGTTTCTCAACTTGAGTGTGTCGATTCAGCCCAGCTTGACTTTATTTCAAACATCAGTGCTGCAGAAACACTCTCTTATCCACCACTTCAACACCTCGTGATGCTCAAGTCCTGTAGACGTGTGCAACTCGGTGGGCATCGCTATGCCTGTCTGGGCATGTTTTCGCACACACACGCTTGTTCTTTGTGCACCAGTGCCGGGATTGCTTGACCAGGCTGTGTATGTGTGCCAAGGTGTGTTTGCAATGCTGCAACATCTGTCTGAAAGCTTCTGTCAGACACTGTTCGGACCAAACACAAAGTGCGCTTTCATCACAAGACCTGTGGGGTGGAGTTATGCACGCAGGTGGAGTGCTTCCTGTTGGAGGCATGTTTGAGTTCTTGCTACATTACTTTTTGTTGAACGAGCGTAACTCTTGTGACCCAGAGAGCTGCAGGTTGCTGGCGGAGGCTTTGTTGTGTTTGCCTAGAACTTTGTATGCTCATAATCTCAGACGGTTTCTGAATTTCCAGACACGTTTCTTGGATGATCTTAAGGAATGGGACAAGACCAAAGAGCGAGAGTCAGAAATGCCTGAGTTGAAGTTTGGGTTCGGGTTCAATGAGTTCTGCATCGGGTCTTGAGTCAGTCAGTGGAAAGAAGCAGCTGCTTGTTTCTGTGTTGCAGTGTTTGCACAGATTCTTATGTGTAGGGGCTGTTTTACACACACACTCTCCATTATGCACTGGCCTTCAAACACAGTCTGAGGAGGAAGAGGAAGAGAATCCGGAGCGTTCAAACTCCACTCAGACAACAGATGCATAAGTCTGTAATATTCAGTCATCCGCTATATGTTTATGTTATGTACAGTCACCTCTAATCTGTTTACAGTGGCCCTAAAAAGTTTTTGAATTTAAGTCATGGTTAAAAATGTCTGAAGTTCAAAGCATTTGATACAAAATATCAAACAAAGTGACCTCTGCAAACAAAAGCTGCTATATATATATATATATATATATATATAAATCAGTAACTTTTATAACACCTTCATAGAATAAACTAATTATTTTGAATATTTAAATATAGAATATAAATGCATTCTATAATTTTATGGATACAAAAAGGAGTATTTGTAATACAGTTCTATATGCATTATACATTTTAATGTCTGATGTTTTGTTGAAGTTATTTTAAAAGCCTTACATTTAGTAAGTCAATAAAAGTAGTAGAATTTATTATCTTCAAAAGCTTGGGATCAATATGATTTTTTTTAAATGAAATAAATCCTTTTGTTCAACAAGGACATTTATGATATTACAAAAGATTCTATTTCTAATAATTGCTGTTTCCACAAAAATATTAAGCAGCACATCTGTTTTCAACATTGATGATAAGAAATGTTTCTTGAAAAGTGAATCAGCATATTAGAATGATTCATGTGACACTGAAAACTGGAGTAATGATTCTGAAAATTCCGCTTTGTATCACAGGAATACATTTTTAATTAAAAAGAAGAAAACAAAACAGTTTACAATTTAAATTTGTCATTAAAATTTAATATTGTAATAATATTTCACAATATTACTATAATAAAACTGTGTTTGTGATCAAATAAATGCAGCTGAAGAAGATACTTATTTCAAAAACATGAAAAAATTACTCCTAACTTTTGAATAATAATGTACTTCAAAAATAATATTTTGTTATTACACTGGCCCAGTCACTGATAAAATATAAATATGAGATTTCAATTAAAAAAAAAAAAAAAAAAAAAATCGCAGAATGGTTAATTAATAGCAAAGTGTTCATCAAAATTGTTAGAGCCGTGATTTTGTCTTTCCTCCAGCTCAATCTCCTCCCCTCAATAGATGTCCAGCCGATCCCAGAAGTCACAGAAATGGTCCCTGTCCTCATGCTGTGGGTGTGACTGTAGAGTCAGGTTCAGGATGGGCCAGCCCTCTGGAGCCGTGTACCGTGGCCAAACAGGCAGCCTCTGCTGTGTGCAGAAGTGTGTCTGTTCACTTCGAGTGTTTGGGTCTCCCGTGTGGGCAAACGTTCCCCAGTAACACGCCATCCGATTGGCCAGAAGGGTCTCTTGAGGTGTAAGTGTGAAGTTAGTGCTGGGGGCGGAGTCAAAGAGAAAGGGAAGCTCTGCCCCATGGCAGGTACGATTGTAGCAGAACGGAAGCCCCGCCCATATGTTGTGATCAGATGGAGCGTGGTCAAATACATACAACCAAACGGCTCCACCGACTCTCACTCCAGAACGAGCAGAACATCGAGTTGGACACAGAAACATGTAATCCGTGACAATCTGCAAAACAGGTCAATTTTATAAGCCAAAGAAGTGTAAGAACAAATAATGCCTAACCGTTATTTTATGCTGTTTGTCTTGCAGTTGTTTTATCTGAAGAATACTGATGTCTTACTTGTGAAAGCATCACTCTTCTGTCCTGGTTTCGGTAGAAAGGAATGTATTTGTGCAGAATTTTAAGCGCATGTTGCTTAAAAATGGCCGCAGTGTAGAGTACACATTCCAGCGTTGATACAGACCGGTTGAAAACGCTGTACACAAAGGTCACGCCTTCCTCAGAGGTTGTACCTACAGGACAGAACAAACAAGAGCTGACAGAGGTAAACAATGCTAACCTACTGAATATTCCAGGTTAAAAGAATAGTTCACCCAAAATGTAAAATTTGCTGAAAATGTACGAGATGTAGATGAGTTTGTTTCTCCATTTGAACTTTATTGGAGAAATGTAGCATTACATTGCAGTGAATGGGTGCCGTCAGAATGACAAAACATCACAATCTACAAGTAATCCACACCACTCCAGTACATCAAATAACATCTTGAGATGCGAAAAGCTGCATGTTTTAAGACACAAATCCACCATTAAGACTTTAAACTATGACTTTCGGCCAAAATACGAGTCAATATTATTATGGATAGAGAAGCAATGGTTTGAAGTTATAATCGCTTTATTTCACAAGACATTCATTGATGGACTGGAGTGGTGTCGATTACTTGTGGATTATTGTGATGTTTTTATCAGCTGTTTGGACTCTCATTCTGACGGCACCCATTCACTGCAGAGGATCCATTAGTGAGCAAGTGATATAATGCTAAATTTCTCCAAATCTATTCTGATGAAGAAACAAACTCATCTACATCTTGGATGACCTGAGGGTGAGTATATTTTTAGCAAATTTTCATTTTTGGGTTAACTATTGATTTTTTAAAAAAAACTTCATCCCACAGCATTTATGTTCTGTGGTAATCAACAACATGTGATATCTTAGCTAATGTTTAACCCAGAATATGCTGATGTTGTTGTTGAAGCACAAACCAAGTATAACAGGCTTGTAACTCTGCCAGTGGCCTGTTTGGAAGGCTGTGATTGGCTGTTCCTGGATCAGCTCTCCATCAATGAACGGCCCCCATGTCTCAAAGACCTCCAGGAAACGGAAGGGGTTGATGATCTTAGAACCTTCAAAAGCACAGAATTAGATTTTAGTTTATTTCAGTGTTTGCACGTTTATGTCTGATATGTGTGTTTATTGCCAGCCGCATCATTCTGCAGTCAGATATTTTTATTAATTGTTCACTAAATTATATATTTGACTGTTGTCCCAGATAACCATCTATCACTCTGTATGTTTCTTTGTTCACATAATAAAATCATTCATATGTATCCTTCATCATTTGTATTATATTTATTTATTTTTTGTAATTTTTAGTTTGTAGTAAGGTTATGCTTTTGGCATTTTTATTAGTATTTTTTATATTTCTGTTTAGCTTAAATTTACTTTTACACCGTGTTCCAAATTATTATGCACATGCCATTTTTGTTTGTTTTTCCAAATCAGTCTTTTTGATTTGGTATGATTAGTATGATTAAGGATTAATTTTATCCTCAACTATTATTTTACAATGAGAATATTATTACACGTGAAAGAACTGATTAATGTCAAGAGTTGTATTGATATTTAAAAAAAAAAAATATATAAATGTTCTAAATAATTATGTAGAATGCAGTTTGAAAACATTCAATGGATTATAATGAACTCAAAACACAAATCTGTCATATGTTCTGCATGGACAGATAATTTTGCAAAAATAAATAATTTAAAACAAAAAACGCAAGGATGCTCCACATGTTCTCAATAGGTTGGAGGTCAGGGGACACACCAAGATTTTTTCTCTTTTTATGCCCATAGCAATCAAGGAATCAATGGTGTTTTTTACAGCATGGGATGGTGCGTTATCCTGCTTGAAAATCATTTTATTTCAGAAGGCATGATTCTTCTTTCAATATAGCAGAAAATGGTCTGTTAGGAACTCCACATATCTTGGAGAGGTCATTTTGACACTGTCAGGGCCCCTAAAGGGACCTACCATCTCACTTCCCAATATTCCAGCCCAAATCATCACTCCACCACCTCTTTGTTGACATCTCAGTCTTGCTGAAACAGGGTGGCCATTCACCAACCATCCAGAACTCCATCCATCTGGACCATCAAGTGTAGCACGGCATTCGTCAGTGAATAAAACTATTTGAAAATAAGTCTTCATGTAATTTTGAGCCCATTGCAAACATTTCTCTTTGTGAGTTTTGATTAGGGGTGGTCGAAATGCAGCTTTATGTACAACTGCCTCTGAAGGATCCTGCATCGAGAGGTTCTTGGGACTCCAGAGACGCCAGTAGCTTCAAATACCTGTTTGCTGCTCAATAGAGGCTTTTTTTGTAGCTGCCCTTTTAATAACATTAATTTGTCTGACAGAAACCTTTCTTAATAAGCCTTGAATTCTTCTGTGCTGTGAATCACTCACAGATCTTTTGACAGATCGATGATCTCTTTTCAGTTTTCACGATATATCAATGTTTTCATGCCCGTTGCAAGGCGTTGCACTTTTTCACGCTTTTCATCTTCAGAAAGATCTTTCTTCCTCCCCATATTGCATGAGAAGTGTGACTTGCTTAATAATGTGGAGCAACCTCTTTAAGGAGGTTTCCCTTTAACTAAGATCACCCGGCAAACTAATTAACTAACCTGTCTAAGATTGATACCAGTTATCTTAAAACATAAGAAATAAAACAAACACGTTCTTTGAAAAAAAACTAAAACATGAATATTTATTTTAATTAAATCCTACTGATATGCTACTTGCATAATAATTTGGAACACGGTGTATTTCAAATCATTTGAGTATTATTGAGATACTATTATAGTTTTTGGTAACATTTTGAATTTTGTTTTTAGTTTTATTATTTTCATTTTAGTTTTATTTAGTCAAAATTTAAGTTAGTAATTTTGTTGTGTTTTTGTAATTTTTATTATTATTTTTAAATGTCTATAGTTTTTTATTTTACTTGAGCTTTATTTCAATTAATTCAGTTATCAGTAACACTGATGTGAGTATGTACCTGATTTAACCTGGGCGTTGAGCACGTCGTGTGAGCTGAGAGAGCGCAGACAGGGCAGATCAAATGCTGAGCAATTAGTCAGTTTAGTAAAATCCCAGCCCAGTTTCATAGCATCCCATCTACAAAATAATAAGCATCATCAGCAGCAGCAGCTTCATCATGCTTTCTCTATTGTTCTATAGGCTAAGGCTCTGTTCCAAAACATAGTGAACTGAAAGGCTAATGGCATAGCTGTGCAACCAATGCAAATGGTAAGCAGAATTATACAAGATATCTTGTCTTGCTGAGATCTTGTCTTGCTGAGAGAAGGCAATCCCAGAATGCACTGCACCAAGGCATAAATGAAAGATGGTGGCCCGGTGGATGAGGTGAGGAAAATGTTGATTAAAAACAAAAAAATAGTTGAGTTTTACCGTATGTGTTGAATTTTTATAAGCAAGATGTTACTTTCAAATTTATTGGCTCCGGGCAGAGGCAGCTGACCAGGTTTTGGGACAGAGCTTAAAGGGATAGTTCACCCAAAAAATAAATTTCTGCCATTAATTACTCACCTTCCAAACCCGTAAGACCTTTGTTCATCTTTGAACACAAATTAACATATTTTTGATGAAATCCGAGAGCTTTCTGACCCCCCATAGACAGCAAGGGTCCTACCACGATCAAGGCCCAGAAACGCAGTAATGACAGAATTAAAATTTTTGGGTGAACTAACTGTTTTATGTGTTTTTTACCTGGTTTTCAGTGGCAAAGAAAATGGTAAACTCTGTATGGCTGCATGTCTAAACAAAGACTCGCTGCTCTGCATCATCAGATGAAGACACACTGATTGGGCTCCAGCGCTCTCACTAAACAGAGTAACCTTCACACACAGAAATAATATACTGTAATTAGATGTCCACACTGTCGTCATTCATACACCCCACCCCGTGTTCCCTGATACCTTATTTGGGTCTCCTCCAAAAGCTGCAATGTTTTCTTGGACCCAACGCAGTGCTGCCTGCTGGTCTAGAATCCCATAATTCCCCACTGCAGAGCTCTTGGGATCTTTGCCTGTGACTAAGAAGCCAAACGCACCTAAAAATTGACCAGAACATCTTAGGAAGTGGCTCAGTCAGATGTCATCATGTACACCAATATGGAAAATGAGTTTGACTAACCAAGACGATACTCCATGTTTACAACCACTGTGTTGCTATAGTTACTGATGAAACGGCCATCATATAGAGGTTTGGAGGCGGAGCCAGCGATGAAGTCACCGCCGTGAATCCACACCATCACCGGCAGTGCTGTTACTATCGGCAATGACAGGTTGATGCTCACAGGAACAAAGACGTTTAGATACAGGCAGTCCTCGCTAACCTGTGCAAATGCACACATTCACATTTATGCATTAGGGTGTTGGAATTGCTAAAGTGTGCTGAGTCTTTGTTTGCAATGTGGTTGCTATGGCGTTACAGTGTGGTTGTCAGCGTGTTGCTATGTGGCTGCTATGGAGTATTTTTTTTCTTAGTGCTATGTGGTTGTTAGGCTTTTGCTATGCAGTTGTTAAAGTGTTCTGCGTCTTTCTTAGCATGGTCTAATGTGGCTGCTTGGGAATTTCTAAATGGTTGCCAAGGCATTGCTATTTGGTTGCTAAAGTGTTGTGAGCATTTTAAACATGTTGAAGTGTGGTTTCTAGATGGTTGACTGGGTGTTGCTATGTGGTTGCTAAATTATTCTTAGTGTTTCTAAATGGTTGTTGTTGTTTTTTACCATGTTCCAGTGTGGTTCCTAGAACGCTTCGGTTGCTGAAGTGTTCTTAGTATGTTGCTATGTGTTTTCTAGAGTGTTGCTATGTGGTTGCCAGGGTGTTGTTATGTGGTTTCTATAGTAGATTGTTGCTATGCGGTTTCTAGAGTGTTGCTAGGTAGTAGCCAGGACGTTACTAGGAGGTTGATAAAGTGTTATTTCTTAGTGTGTTGCTATGTGATTCCTAGAGTGTTGCTATGTGGTTCCTAGAATGTTGCTAGGTGGTTGCGATGTGGTTGCTGGAGTGTTCTGAGTGTTTCATAGTGTGTTGCTATGTAGTTCCTAGAGTGTTGCTAGGTGGTTGCCAGAGTGTTGATATGTGGTTACTGGAGTGTTCTGAGTGTTTATTTGTGTGTTGCTATGTGGTTTATATTCTTGCTAGGGGGTTGCCAGGGCATTGCTAGGTTGATAAAGTGTTCCTATACAGTATACTGTATGTCCATTTAGTACAAACGACATGGTAAATTACATTATTAAGATTAATAGTTTTGAAAAACCTCTAACCTTAAAAATGTAACATTGAATTTGTTATTGGTGCTCAAGCCTTAAATATATGAATGTAACACGCACTATGATTGTGTAAATGCACTGTTTTAATTTGTGGATGGTTTGCAAATGTGAGTGTTTCATACCTTAGGAGGACACATCCGAGAGAACTCACCAGCACACACCTGCATACAAGCAGGACGGGGAAATGTGGCGTCATAAGTGTACGTCCAATGTGACATGGGTGAAGGAGGAGCCCAGCGTTTGTCCCCCACAGGAGGGTCTGCATATGGAATCCCATAAAACACATGAGCTTTATCCCGAGTACGGCCACGAACTCGCCCCTGATGTGTGATGACCACTGGATCACCACTAGAGGTATCATCCAAGGCTTCAGACGAGGTGTGATCCAGTGAATTAATCATGCATTCACCATCACACCCCACCTTATTCAACTTCTCATCCATCTCAGGCTCCTTGTCTACAATATTATCACCTTCACAATTATTTGTATCACATTCAGTTCTGGTTGATATGGAATCAGCTACTGAATGCATATCAGTCGATTCAGCCACAGTGTTTCTTGAAAATTCATCAGCACTAGCATAAAACTTAAACGGGTTTAAAGCGGGTTCATCTAAAAAAACATCATCCAAGCTCTCATGTGTTTCATTATGTTCAGTGTTTGGGATGTTGAACATCATTATCCGAGTCCCAGTTTCTTGAGTTTCACCTTTCAGTCTTCCTCTCACAATTGGCATCATTGATTGTAGCGTGACCACAATCAATGTAGTAAACAACACCATGATGGCTCACCGAGTCAATCACAATAGAATTAGTTAGTTCCACTTACTTCAACAGGAGAATCTCAGCAGCCTAAATCCACAAATAGATGCTTGCAGAAAGTTTTATGCTGTAAAATCTCGTTCCCGTAACTGTAGTTTGTCTTCAGTCAGCAAACAGCGATTGTGTAAGAGTGTAGAGGAATCCGACTCTCACACACTCGTGAGTCCTTCTCAAGGACGCTATTGTGAAACAAATCAGATTACTGGCAGTGAGAGTTCAGGGTACTGCAGATGTTCCGGTCAAGGCTATTTATATAAAACAGAATCACACGGAATTGATTATGAAAGCATAAAAGCAGTTTTTATCATGCAATTACATTTATTTAGCCTCAGTTACCTGTTTGTGCTTTAACTTCTTCAGCTCGGTCAGCCTGCTGTCAGTGTACTTCTGTGTAGAGATCACTCACAAAGCCACAGGAGACAAGAGTCCAAGGAAAGTAATCTTTAATCCTAGAAGCAGGGTTGGGGAGTAACAAGTTACATGTAACGGAATTACGTAATATAATTACAAAATAAATGTAACTGTAATCTGTTACAGTTGTACAAATATTTTCACACACACAGATTTGATTTATTTATTTCCAAAATTGCATTGATTGACTGCTATGATAGACAACAATGTTTCAGCAGTTTAGGACACAAAACGGGACACAATTAATTTGATAACTGTTTTATTTCCTATTTGAGTTTATGTATTGGCTATATTTTTTAAATGAACTATTTTTGTCCAAGGCATTGTTAGATGCCAGTGTTTCCTGTTATTTTGCAAAAGATTTGATTTCAAAAACTATATATTTTTTAATGATTTTAAATCTGTATTTAACCCCAGAAAGATCTCAAAATAAAAAGAGGTTTGTGGTGCTGTGCTTAGAAAAAATGAGAAAAGTCATCAAATTTAGAAAGGTAATCAATAGTAATCAAATGTAATCAGTTACATTACTTAAATAAAGTCATGCAAATAGGTACACTACTTATCACATTTTAAATAGGGTAACTTGTGATCTGTAACCTATAAACAATAAACATGGCAAAAAACAAAACAAAATAACCCCCTCAGAATACAACACATTTTCTGACAATATATTAAAAATGTACAGAAATGTTTTAACTTTTCTACAGAATTTTTTTAATTTTTCTACAGAAATACAATTCTTTTTTAATGTTTTAAAGTTCTGAATTAAAATGTATTTTGATATTTTTGTGTGGCAAAAATAAAGAAAATGTTGCATTAAAGTTATTATTTTAAAAATTCCTTCATAATATTCATGACTCAAAAATTTGTATTTATTTATTTTAATGATGTAGATGTGTACTCTCACATGTATTCATTGTGTCAGAAATATTTTGTTTTTTTACTTAATGGGTACACTTGACCATCATTAAAATACTTTTTTTATTATTATTATTTTTTAATCGAAAATTGTTTAAACATTTAATGAAATGTTTTTGTCTAAGAACTTGACTTGTGCATTTTTAGCTAGATTCTTAAAATATTTCTCAATTTAATTCATCTCTGACATCCTTATGTGTCATTAGCCTAGGTGTACAGACATCTTAAAATAATGACACATTACTCATGCACTAAGAGAGCACTGATTATTGATTACTCAGAAACATAAACACACAACAACTTCAAAACATAATTCATAACTCGTGACTCATAGCTGTTCTCACTCACGGCCTACAGTGTGCTATACGTACACCTGTTTCCATGGTGACTGTAAAATCATCAGGAATGTGTCGTGACTACGTTGGTTATATGTGTGTGTGAAACACACAACAGCTGAATTTACAGGCACTGATGTGTATCTTCACTATCACACACAGTCATATTCATGCTTCATAATCCTGAGAGGTTGTAACACACTTTAGAAATGAGATTGACTCTGAAGGCTAGAAAATCACACAGAAGACAAGCAGTAAGAGTATAAAATATCAACCCAAGTTTATTCAACTAGCACTTTTATGATGGCAATTCTTACAAGTAAAGTGAAAATTCCAGTTTTTTAATGCATTTACAGGCCTATGGAACTAAAATAAATGATTTACACACAGCAGAAAAGAAAACTATACATGTATATTTATAGACTGATTTCTTATTATTATTTCAGTGATTGCTAATTTAATATCCAACCATAACGAAATTATGGAGAGATGCTAATTTTAAGGTGGAACAGGTTCACAGGATGACATTAATGTGTTGCATAAAAGTGGAGTAGCCAGCAAACTCCTAGTAGACACAGTCCAAGATTAGTCAGCCAGTAGGAAATACCGTAGGCTGAAGAGGGCGGGCCATAGTCCCACCCAGGGAACCAATCATATCCTGTAAAGAGAGACATCACAGCATATCTGAGCAAGATGTAGGTTTGAAAGACGTCATACTGGGAAATGTATGCAAAGTGGATATAAATATGGAAATGATAAATAAAGTAAAAAAAGATTAGATTGGCATGAAGATATTTTAAATATAATCACGATTGTCTAAAAAGCTACAAGTGAAAAGTGCTATACAAATAAAATAGACTTGATATTTTTGTGATGTATTGTCAAATAGTCAAAAAACTTACTAAATATATTTTGAATTTAGTTACACCTAAATTAACTGGTTTATTCAAGTCAAATATATTACTTAATATGGTTTCATAAAACTGACTACACTGTAAAAAAATATTAAAAATAGATTTAATTCAATGGGCTGAAATGTACTAGCAATTTCTAAATAAAAATGTTTTACGCCATTTTTTTCAGTGTACATGAAATCATTATATTACACAAATGAGTCATTTTAAGAGTAAGATCAGGTAGGCATCCTGTAGCTCCTCTGTACAGTGAATATGGACAGTTTTTATTGAAATAATAATCTACATATAAGATTAATAATAATATTTTAAAAATATTATGAAAAATAATATTAATATTATTTAATATAAATGTTATGTAGTGTAATATAATGTTATAAATAAATGTTGATATGTATATATATAGATAGATATATAGATACATACATATATACATTATCTCACAGAAGTGAGTACACCCCTTACATTTTTGTAAGTATTTTATTATATCTTTTCATGTGACAACACTGAAGAAATGACACTTTGCTACAATGTAAAGTAGTGAGTGTACAGCTTGTATAACAGGGTAAATTTGCTGTCCCCTCAAAATAACTCAACACACAGCCATTAATGTCTAAACCCGCTGGTTGCCGCCACACACGCTTGACACCATCTGAACCAAATAAGTTTATCTTGGTCTCATCAGACCACAGGACATGGTTCCAGTAATCCATGTCCTTAGTCTGCTTGTCTTCAGCAAACTGTTTGCAGGCTTTCTTGTGCATCATCTTTTGAAGAGGCTTCCTTCTGGGACGATAGCCATGCAGACCAATATGATGCAAAGGCTGACCCCCCACCCCTTCAACCTCTGCAGCAATGCTGGCAGCACTTATACGTCTATTTCCCAAACACAACCTCTGGATATGACGCTGAGCACGTGCACTCAACTTCTTTGGTCAACCATGGCGAGGCCTGTTCTGAATGGAACCTGTCCTGTTAAACTGCTGTATGGTCTCGGCCACTGTGCTGCAGCTCAGTTTCAGGGTCTTGGCAATCTTCTTATAGCCTACACCAACTTTATGTAGAGCAACAATAATTTTTTTCAGATCCTCAGAGAGTTCTTTACCATGAGGTGCCATGTTGAACTTCCAGTGACCAGTATGAGAGAATGAGAGCGATAACACCAAATTTAACACACCTGCTCCCCATTCACACCTGAGACCTTGTAATACTAATGAGTCACATGACACCGGGGAGAGAAAATTGATAATTGGGCCCAATTTGGACATTTTCACAATTTTGGACATTGTTGTACTCATTTTTGTGGCCAGCGGTTTAGACATTAATGGCTGTGTGTTGAGTTATTTTGAGGGGACAACAAATTTACACTGTTATACAAGCTGTAAACTCACTACTTTACATTGTATCAAAGTGTCATTTCTTCAGTGTTGTCACATGAAAAGATATAATAAAATATTTACAAAAATGTGAGGGGTGTACTCACTTCTGTGAGTGTTATTTTGATGTTTCATTATGAAAGCTCTTACTACAGACGTTGTCTCGGCAGATCTCTGACCCACAACCGCTGCAGCCCACACCTGCTATATATGGAGTAACACCATGAACGTTTCCCCTGTAACAGAGAACATGTTAGAATAACTTTTCCTTCTAACTTTTCCTAGAATAACTTTGAACTTTTCAACCACAAGAAGCAGACATAGCAATATTATGACCTGCGCTGAACATTACTATGCATTTGCAAATATAAATCGAGCAAAAACTATAACCACCATAGATACAAAGTCAATGTGTTCCCATAATATGGTAAATATATGCACTCTTAAAAATAAGGGTCCTTTATTGGCAGTGATAATTATAATAAGCTTTAAAAACAGTTCTTTATAGTGGATATATGTTCTTTAGATTATTCAAATGCTCTTTAAAGTACTGTTTGCTGAGAGGTTCTTTGAGAGAAACCAAAAAAATGGTTCTTCTATGGTTCTAAACAAAAACACACAAAAAAGTGTATATATATATTATTTTTTTCATTTCTTGGTCCCCCTAGTTTTGAGCATTTGGTTGCATTTTTGCAAATATAAAGTCTAACTTACGCATCGCCATAGTTGCACACAAAAATAGTGGATTCTGGGTGAGAGGAGAAGTTTTCGATTCCTTTAGAGCACACATTTACAGCACAGCCCATCTTGAAGCTTGTAGACCACATTAACTGAAATACACAATACATGCACAAGTACATAAGGTTGATAAACAAACCTTTGATTTTCATTCCTGAAAAATATTCACAGCTGAACATACCTGTGCGTAGTGGCCACACAAACGTGAGCAGTTGTTATTTTTGAGCGAGTAAGCTCTTTCTTTGCTCCATCTGTGTATGACGTTCTCCACTGAGAAGGCTGAAAATGGAGCCCCAAGCCAGATGTTCTCACCCATCCACCCAAACAGCGGGTGCCCAAAATGTGCCAACCCAGGGTGATGAGAGGCCTTGCAATGTCTCGCTCGGTCTCTGGCGCCTCTGGCCAATTCATTGTCCCAGGACTATGAACAAGCACACAAACAATGCTCCAAATCAATGAAATTACAAAACAGAGATATATAACTGACAGGATTAGATGAACAAGAGCCATTAAAACATATTTAAGCAACATTCTCACATTCTTTAGTGTCTGAAAAATATCGATCAAAAGATCAAATGAATAACACATTTCAAATGATCACTGATGAAGAGATATCTGAGAATATCTTTCCAGAACCTTCTTCAGGCATCATCACAATCAGAAAGACCCTTTGTTTTCTTTTCATTCTTCTGCTACTACTAAAAAAACAACAACAATCCAGATCAATACACAAACAATAGGGAGCCTTTCCTTTCCACTCATACAAAAACATCTCTCCATTGCCATGGCAACCAGAATTATGGTTGTACATATTTTTTATACTGAAACCAAACACCTAAGACAAAAACAAAATGGCATGCTGTTAGTATAGCATGAGCGTTTAAAATGTGGAACATGGAGACAACAGGTTTTGCAGACACACACAAATGTAGATGAACATGAGCAAACAAGATGAGACAATAACATGCAAACTGCGCGAATGATTATGAACACATCAGTACTATCAGGAATGATTAATCTAAAAGGAAACATCAAATACCTGCGTCCTGATCACCTGTCTTACCATTGAGCGCGCGCTGGCCGCAGGTGGAGCGGTGCGCGAGCGCTGCGTGTTATGCGCCTGCACACACCTGCGGATGAACTCGGGCTCCGTTATTCCAGGTAAGAGCGCCAGAACGCCGCAGGAGCCGTACAGAAGCACCGACATCCGTAAGAGGAGACTGCCGAGAGAGTCCATGGCAGGAGACTGTCCTGAGCCGCGCTGCTGCTTCGCTCTGGATAAATGAGTCAATGGAGCATCACTGCAGGAGACGCGCTGACCTGTGCGTCATGGTGCCGTGGATTTGCCCACTCTCTATCTCTCCCTCTCTGTCTGTCTGTCGCTCTCTTCCTGCGTGTGTGTGTCTGTCTGTCTTTCTTGGTACAGGGGCTTTTTAAAGGCCTGAAACGCAACCGCCCACCATGTCACGAAAAGATAAGATGCGCGGGGCTCTTTGTCTTCATCCCTCACGCACGAGTTCAGCGCGCGCGCACCCGCTTGTCCAAATGTAAATTTAAGCGTGAGACAAACATGGCCATTTTGCCATATTTAGAATGTCTATTTAAAAATACATTTAGAATTGTTTTTGTCCGCTAAATATATTAAAGTTAATTTATTGTAGATTTAGCCGAACATATTAAAGGTTTTTAATGAAAATAAATTAAATGCATGTGTTTTGTAAGAGGATATTGTTTAAAATGTTTAGAATAATAATGGTTGTTCTCGAGGAATATTACCTTTAGTCATAGATTTATTTAATAATAAATGAATTATTTTATTTGAATATGCTTCTCTTTTATTTAGCCCTTCATTCAAGATTTATAACATTTAGATCTTTTTTTACCTCTTCATGTAGCCTGTAGAAACGGGATAGATAATTTTTATACATTTGCTTAATTACATTTAAAAATTTGGATCTTAGTAGAATATTTTATTTTACTTCACATTTCTCATTCATTATCATAGTCTTCATACATGCATTAACAGGGTATTTGTGCAGGACGTTTCAGACTACATTACCCACAATCTTTTCTTGAGCACGTGTGTTGGGTTTTAAACGGGAGCGCGGAAGTGAAACCTGTTAATTTGAACAACCAGTTGCACAACTATTTACATAAATAGTGGACAGCACCATATGATAATGAAAGCAAACGTGAAATCTTCACCTTTACAAAAAAGTGTGCAGCAGGTAAGTGCGTAATGCCTGTAATGGCTTTTTAAAACGAACAGGTGTTACCTCTGTTAATTGTTCTGTAAATTTACTTGTATATGTATGTAATGAGTTGTTCATTAATTATTAATGCAAGTTATTTCATAATTAAATATCTCACAGAGATCCAGCGTTAAAGTTAGAGACCCGTGCAAGGCACAGAGGAGGAGGTGGGATAACAAGACATCTGTGTAGTTTATTATTTTGATTATGAATCCTAGTGGATTTAATGTTACAGTACATGTCATTTTGAACTCCAAAGGATGCTCCAGGAGATCTGACAGCCATGAGCTCAACACAATCAAAGCAGGTGCTCATTCAAAATGATCTTAAATAACCTAAAAATTGCAATTCTGTCATAATATACTCTTTTCTTTTATTTTTCTGTGGAACAAAGAATGATTTTGAAGTACTGCTATTTTTCTCCAGCGCAATGAACGAGGCTTTCAGGCTTCAAAGCTGAAACATGTTTCCCCCCCACATAATACACCTTTATATCTGCTGTATATCAGTGTATAATTAAGATACTATTATAGTTTTTATTTATATTTTGAATTAGTTTTTATTTAGTTTACAGTAAACAATATATGATTTTTATTTGTATAGTTTTTATATTTTTATGTTATGTTATTACATGTTTTTTTAAAATTGTATTTAATTTAAAGTAAAAATAAAAAATGGTTTTAGGTTTAATAACCCTGCTGTATATAACTATAACTGTATATGACTTCAGTGTTTAGGTTAAGCGTCTTGTGCTTTCCCTCCCTGTGTTTGGCAACCGAGATGAAGGACTGCTGGTGTCTGCTGTGGATAATGGGGAATCACTTCAGCTGAGCTACAGAGTTCAGACACAGAGATGTCCGCTGTCTAGTCACAAACCCAACCTAGATTCATCCCACTTCACCTGTAAAATCACAGCACAACACAACTCCAACCAGTCCAACACTGTACGACCAAACAGCAAGATGAGGCATGCGGTGAGTTCTGCAAACTTTAGCGTTGAAATAAGCACAGAGGTCAGGATAGATCATTTTCACTTCATAAGTAAAATATATACAAAAACGTGACATCACTGAAACACTTTCTGAAATTTATAGGGATTTAATGTTGACAAAAACAATAGTAAATGTTCTAGAAATGAATCCTACCTGTCACTCCACATGAATGTCATTGAAAACATGCTGAATGGTAGCGATTTATTTTATTTCCATTTTATTTCCACACTAAAGAAATTTATGTGTTAATGTATTTTATTTTATTATTTATTATTTTAAATTGTATTTATTTCCAGAAAAAAAGTAATTTGTTTTGTTTTAACCACACATTTATCATGTCCCTACACAACAGCCATTTATAACTTTATTTTTTATTATAATTATAATAATTGTATGTTTTTTCACACATGTATTATGTTTCCACACAAAAGTAGTTACTCTGGCAATTATGACATCTACTCTGTTGACCTCCATTCAGGCCAAACATCCTCTGCTACATGTATTTGGTTTTTGACTAGAATTTGTTGTCTCCCTCTGGAGGAGGGAGGGTGTTTGTTATGCTCCAGAAGTCCTATGTGAGCACATATTGTGATTGGATGATATATTTATATGTTTGTGAGTAGGAGGAGCTTACCGAGGACAGGAAACTGCAAGCAGTAATTGAGCAGGTTATGGTGGATCAGCTGTCGAGGTCAGTATCTCTCTTTCTCTCTCTCACTGTTCCATTTTTGTTCTCAGTTTGTGGTGAGTAATAACATCGTGAGGTTCCTCTGATGCTCATGCAGGGCTGTCATTAGCGATCCGGAACAGAAGGCTGTGTCTGTCAGTCCCACGAGTGTCCCACCACACTACAGGAGAACTCTTCACCACACTAAGTAAAACCCACACGCATACATGACTCAGATACTAAACGCTCTCTTTCTCCCCTTCTGTCTCATACTCATGGATTTGGAGAAGGTCACAGTGGTTACGTCCCCACTTTCATTTTTATTTTGATATTTTTGTATTTTTATACATAATAGATGTTTTTGCTAAGGAAGGCACCACTATTATTATTATAGCTTACACTGATTTAAACAAACTACTAATCTTAAACTTTGGCAACCGCATATCAGCATGCAAAAAAATCATTCTGGACACATTCACAACCACATTGTAACGCCTTTGCAACTACCCACAAGCACTCAATAATCGTGATGGCCAGTTTTGCAAGAACCACTCACATTATCTTTCCTGGAATTGTGTTGTCCAACATAGGGAAGAATATACATTTCTAATATACCTCAGATAAAAGTATCTGCTAATTCAATGTTTCCTAAACTTTGGGGATTTGAGAGGGAACTACAGGGGGTTCAAGAGTTAATGAAAGGCTAATAATTAATAAAAATGTAAAATTATGTGTGTAAAAAATAAATCATTTTAAATGAAAACCAATCAAAATAAAATATTTACTAAAAGATAAAAGTTATTTGTTTACCTGTATTTCAGGGACCATTAACTGACATCAGAAAACTGTGAACATGCAAATGTGTTGTTACATTATTGAAATGTTAACTTAAAACACTGTATTTTGAGTATTTGAGGTATTTTTGAGTAAATATTTCAGGTCAGAAGGGTTCAGCTGACAAAAAAAAAGTTTTAGAACTTTCTGTTGAAAGAAAGAAAGAAAATGCATGTTTAAAGCAGTGGTTTTGAACCTCAGTTTCACAATAAAAACAATTAAAGACTCATTCGACATCATTTTCACTGCTCCTGTCTTGATCCACCAATAGATAATTTTGCAAGGCTTCTGTTTGTTTGCACTTCATTGCAATTATCTAGAATGCTACTCGAAACTCTAATTAAGTATCAATAACTCATCTAAAAAAACACAAGTTACATTTACGGTAAGAAATTGAAATTGGTTTTTGTTGAACCAAAATTGCGGCAAAGAACCATTCTGATTTAATCAAGTTCAAACTTGTCATCACTGCAGAAAAAACACCCATTCACAAGCTTATATTTAGCTTTTGGTAAAACTGTGATTTGTGCTATTTAGGTTTTTGTTTAATGTCTACAGAGTAAAAACTCTGATGTCTTTAACAGGAGAACATCTTATCCAACAAGCTCTGCTTTCAAGCCAGGATTTTATCAAGGTAATTACAGCTACTTACTTACTTTTAACTTTTTTTGTGTGTTTTATTTTGTAATTTGCACGTGTTTGATATATAGGTGTGGACGTGAGGCGTGTCGAAAACTGATTGGCTTCTTTTTCACATGTGACCAAACACTGACCGTGTACAAGTACCGAAATTTTGGTAAAAACAGGTAAGGCTGAAATGCTTTGCATTTATACAGTTACAACTCACACATAGTTTTCCTCCATATTTAAAAAAAAGCTAATTGTTAATCAAAACTCTTTCAGATGGAACGCACTGCCCTTTATCGCGCGTGGTGTGTATTTGAACAGAGGGAGGCCGTACTGCCTGCAGGACATCTCACAGGTTCGACACACTCGTCATCTGTCACACACACACAGACTAATATTAATTCATTAACACTCTGCCTACATCACCCAGGGTGCCGAGCTTCGTTTCTGTGCAGACGGCCCACACCTCCCCCAAAGTCTGAGACACCGACCATGCCTGACCCTCAGAGTTACTGATGTGGATGACACAGCCAAGGGAGCCCTGCTGTATGTACCACTCACACACACACACACACACACACATACATGTACGTGCAAGTGAAAGGGCTCAGAGTATTTATTTTGCACAGAACTTAGTCTACATCGTCTCTCTGAAGAGGAAATCAATGATCGAAACACTCTAAAGGAAATTCAAGGTTAATACTTAACACAAGCCTTTCTCTTACACACAACTATTTCTTATTGAAATGCATAAATATTCCTCCAGAATGTTTCTCACCCACACAAAGGTGATGTCATTTTCCATGTTAAAATTGGAGCTGTCAAATTTTTTAATCGGATTAATTGCATGATAATCAATCAGTCGGTAAGGTCGGTTAGATTTTCTGTTGTTTTTGAAAGAAGTCGCTTATGCTCATCTAGGATGCATATGTTTGTTAAAAAAAAAAAAAAACAGTAAAAAGTAACTGCTTTCTTTTTTAACATATTACTTTAAAATGTAAATTATTCCTGTGGTGCAAAGCTGAATTTTCAGCACCATTACCCCAGTGTTACATGGCCCTTCAGAAATCAATATGTTGATTTGCTGCTCAATAAATATTTATTATTATTATCAATGTTAAAAATACTGTAGTTGTGCTGCTTAATATTTTTGTGGAAACTGTGATACATTTTATCAGGATGAATAGAAAGTTGAAAAGAACAGCATTTATTTAAAATAGAAATCTTTTTAAGAAATCTTTTTTAAATAGAAAACATAAATACCTTTATTGACACTTTTGATCAATTTAATGCATTCTTGCTGAATAAAAGTATCAATTTCTTTTAAAGTCTTTTACTTTCACAGCACTTAATTGTTCACAGCACTTAATTAATCATATAATTGTGCAAACAATTATATGTACAAACCAAATCAAATTTATCAGTCTGGTCTTGCACCATGAGAATGACATTTTCAAGATGTCCTGTGAAGTTAAAAACCTTTAAAAACATCTATCTATACAGCAGAAATGAATATATCTATCTATCTGATGTAGGACATTATATGAGTGCGTTGAGTTGATACGTTAGCATGTGCTGTATGTGACAGGACTTCGAGGCGGTGTGGAGGATTGTGAGTCGGCGTGCAGAGGGGCGGGTGCACCCCGCTGATGTGATGCGTGACGTTACCGGGGAGATGAGCGAGAACAGAAAAGCCATCTTCCTGAAGGTAACAGACCAGCTGGACTGCTTGCGTCCTCCAGAGGACACCCTTGAGCTGTGTGACTTATTGAGTTTCCATTCTGGCCATTTGCTGCTGTTTTGAATGTTTGTTTCTTTGTCTTTTTTTAGGTTTATGTAAAGCTCGACCCAAATAAAACCAGCTCCATCTTCCTCAGCGATATTGAAAAATTCTATAGAGGCAAACAAGAGTCTGACGCAGCACTCGGTGAGGCTCTGATCATTTAGTCTCTTGCTCACAGACAAAAGTATTATAGTTGCGTTTATTCAGTGCGAGTCAATATTTCATAACAAATATTGAGTGTTAAACCTGTGGCACTTAAGTATTCATTTCCAAAAAGGCTGCATAGAGTTCATTTTACAGATACGCTTATGAAGCTCTTGCATACGCGTATCTGAGTTTCACTCTACAAGAGTAACATTACTGCATAGCCCACATGGATGATTGATGTTTATGAATTTATTACCATTCTTATGTCAAACTGTTGACAGAAGCCGATCCGAACCCTGACTTGCTGGCCTTTGTACGGGAAGCAGAAAAGGTCACCAAGACCGTGTCCTATGCTGAGTTTGAGGACCATTATGAGGGTCTGAGTCTTGAAATCCCTGATGATGAAGAATACATCAACAATCTGAGAGCTACGTGGAGTAACTGAGGGCATCTGCCTTTTTTACAGAAGGACACTTTCTGAATATGAGTGAAATCTTGAGCTATTATGTTTGCCACTATATGTTATTCTTCATATTCATATTATATTATTCATGGCATGCAGTGTTATTATATAATACAGTGTAGAGTACAATTCAAAAATTCAGGGTCAGTAAGATTAATACTTTTATTCAGCAAGGATGCATTAAATTGATCAAAAGTGACAGTAAAGACATTTGATACAAAAGTAATGATCCAAAATATTTCTATTTTAAATAAATGCTGTTCTTTTTAACTTTCTGTTCATCCTGATAAAATCACAGTTTCCACAAAAAATATTAAGCAGCACAGCTATTTTCAACTTTGATAATAATAATAATAAATGTTTCTTGAGCAGCAAATCAGCATATTAGAATGATTTCTGAAGGATCATGTGACACTGAAGACTGGAGTAATGACGCTAGTGATTCAGCTTTGCTTCACAGGAATTATTTCACAATATTACTGTTTTTACTGTATTTTTATAAAAATAAATGCAGCCTCGCTGAGAATAAGAGACTTCATGTTTTTAACTTCAATTTAACTTCTCTTTGGACTGGCACATGCTAACAAGTTTTAATTAATAAATTAATGTTTAAAAATATTAAAATGACTGTTAACTTGTGTAACAATTTGTATTGATTTTATTCTATCTACCATACATATAATATCTGTACATATACAAACCTTAATATGAAAGGCTATGTAAAAAAAGAAATTTCACAGATGAATCGTGTCCAATATGGACATATATGCATGCATGGCATCAAAAGGCTATTTGTGTCTATTTGTGGAAGGGCTCCCTCTGTGTCAATGGCCATTAGACAGCCCATTCCCTGATCCATTAGAGTAGGTGTTTGTGTAGTCTTCCTCAGAACCCTCCTCATCCTCTTCTTCATCGCTGCGCTCATCGCCCTTCAGCTAAAAAGAATGAAAGAGAATTCATTTTGTGCATTTAATCTGCAAAGTTTTTACATACTCACACATTTACATTTTTAATAAAGTGATGTTTTTTTAATACATGAAGAAAAGTCCTACCACTCATTAACTGTAGTAAAATCACTAATACTACTTTATTTGTTATCTTATATGATAGGGTGACCATACGTCCTCTTTTCCCCGGACATGTCCTCTTTTTGGACCTAAAAAAATGCGTCCGGCCTGGATTTTTTATATATTGCATAAATTACATTTGACTGAAATGCTTGTAACATTCTTCCTATGCTAAAACTTTGATGGACTTTTACATGAACTGTTCCCTCCTGGTGGAATGACCTGCCCAACTCAATCCTTAATCATTTTCCAGAAACAGAACACGCCCTACAAACCACGCCCCCCACTGTCCTCTTTTTGGAATACTAAAATATGGTCACCCTATTATATGAAGAACAATGGATACTCACTTTGCCAAAAAGAAACTTTTTGACCATGCGGAGAATCAAAGACGCCCAGAACACATGCAATAACAGCAGGACCACAAGCATGATGTTAAAGAAGTAATAGCCGAAAAAGGGTTCGAACTGGTCCAGAGGATACAGCCATGTACAGTGGATCAGCCTGTGCACACGACACACACACACAATTTAACAAATGTAACCCTAAAGTCTCCCACTCATTTACCTCTGTCACATGCTTACCAGAAAGGGAAGATGATGAGTCTGGTTATCATGAAGACCAGAGCGAACACCACAAAGATACTGTTGCAGGTCGTTTCCCATCCAGCATAGTTAAACATCTTAGCAGACTTAGAAAAACAGAAAAATGATAACCTTTAACACAAAACACTCATACATACAAGTTTGGGGTTGGAAAGATTTTTTAACATTTTGAATGAAATCTTGTGCTCAGCAAATTACAGTAAAAACATAAATATTATAAATGTAATTGCAATTCAAAATAACCGTTTTCTATTTTAATATATTTTAAATGTAATTTATTGTTATTTCAGCATCATTACTCCAGTCTTCAGTGTCACATGATCCTTCAGAAATCCTTCTTATAAGATGATTTGATAATATGCTGAAATAGAAAAATATATCTACTATTGAATCTACTATTAAATAAATACATTTATCTCCTTTAGTGTTCCTGGTCATACAGGTTTTGGGACGATGTGAAGGCAAGTAAGTAAATGATGACAGAATTTTCATTTTTGGGTACACTATCCTTCCCTTTAAGACGTGTTTAACTCTTCTTCCACTGTTCATCTCTCTCTCACCTCGAGTAGGACATCAGATGTGTCGTGCACCAGCATGACCAGTGTGCCAATGCGGATGTAGTTGGCACACCAGGAGAAGGACAGCAGTGTTAGTGTGGCCCAGTGATGGACCAACTGCTCCTTAAAGTCCTACAAATCGACACCGAGAAAAACAGAGAGAAACAGAGCTCCATAAACCTAGACAGACATATCTCTCAAGGTATGGCAACTTCGTATATCAAATTTTTCAGTCATTTACAATTTTCTTACTTATTTACTAATTTTTGACATTATTAGCAGTGCTATCTGCAGGCTAGCTGAATAACAGTGCTTGATGTGACTTTAATAATTTCATCTCAAAGTCATACATATATATATTTTTTTAGAGAAGAGGAAATATTTAGAATTGTTCATAATATTAGTGCATCCTTACCTTACGTTTTACATCTGCAGCCACACTGAACAGTAAAGAACCATAAAAACTCATCTCAATGATGTAATACCAGTACTGAGAGTCCAGCAGTGACTGTACACACACACACACACACACACACACACACACAAAACAAACATATTTAAAAACCAACCACCATACAAACATGCTTGCACAAACACAACCCTCCCAGAACAAAATGCAAATATTCAGACTGGTTTAGACAATATTCAGACAGTATATCCGTTTTTGCTTTTAAAACACTCAAATGTTTTTATCTTTTTCTTTCTTTCTTATGTTACACTTCACTTACTTGTTTGGGAAATCCTGCCCACACTTCCCGTAGATCATAAAACCATGGTTTCTGTGGCACAAAACAGCACAATTCAGTTTATCAGAGTCAAATAACACAAATAAAACACTAAAGTATTGCAGTCTGTGCTGAGGAGTTTTCAGATGCTTTCTCCAAGTTGCTTCGTTATAAAAACAGTTCACTTGTGATTGGTGAAGTAAAAATATTCAAACTGTCAATATTGTTTCTAAAATGTAAGTTACTCATGTTTACCTTCTTGTTTATTGAACTGTTGTATAAAAGCAATATCGTAGTCTACTCAGGTCTGAATATCACCACAGCTGTGATACCCTTTGCTCTTGTGAATTTTTTTAATTAAGTTCTTCAAAACAACAAGTTGATTTATGTGTTATTAAAAACTCAATTCAAAAGAGCCCACCAATAATTCTCTACCCTAAACACTTGATATGGTGATATGGGATTACATGCCTAAATTTAATACGTTAGTATAGTAATAGTGATACTTGTCTTAACAACAAGTTAACGTGTGTGTGTGTGTGTGTGTGTGTGTGTGTGCAGACCCTGTCCATGCCTGTTATTGTACCCGTTTGTGGATCTTTCTGTCAGGCTGGCGCTGTTCACAGGTGGGAAAATGTTATTAATAACCCCACAGGCATTTCTCACAAACACACATGCTGATTCAAGGTCTCTCCTGAGAATCTCTATGTGCTCTAACACACGCATACACACACATACACGCAGCTGTTTGGAGGTTATTCCGATGTTCAGATACAGCCTGAGGTTTGTATATCACATCACCGGTACATCAAAAAAAAATCACTTACATCATGTAAAGCCAGCACTCCTCCGAAAGACAAACACAGATAAAAGGCAAACCGCCAACTACAGAGAGGAAATACTATTGTTAATAACAAACATATACAATTGAAAACGGTTAAAAGGTCAAATATGGCCAAATATAAATGAGTCACTCAAGAAAGTTTGTTTAGTGTGTGTAAATATACCTGGCTTCTTTAAATTTCTGTAGTACTCCAGGTCTGTCCTGGTTCCTCCGTCTGCGGAACCAGCGCTCCACCTGCCTTTCTGACCATCCCAACTTTTTGCACACACCTTTTATATCTGCCTAAGTACATGACATACCCAAACATTACTAGACACACAAACTTCATATGTCAATATGTGCTGGCCCTATACATATTCAGGTGAATAGTACATATTTTTCTATTAATTGGTAAAGCCTTCTTATATAAAACAAAAATTATTAGAGCATATTTTTAAAACAAAATGTTTTCAGTCTTTCAAAATTTCATGTTTAATTTGCTGTGTTGTTTGCCATTCTTTGTAAATATGTATTTCAATCAATTTCTCAGTGAGAATTGTTTCAAAGCCAATTTTTTTCAGTGTTTGTAATACCTAATACCTATACATATTGTGAGACATTATATATTTTCATAAATAACTGAACTGCTATTATAATACATTATAGTATGTACCTACCCTCAACTTAACTCAGCCTTTAATTATAAAGCACTTTATTTATATTACACATGGCTCCAAAAGACTCTAATGCATTTTAAAACATAATATTTGGTTTTAATAACATGTTTTAATCACTGATCTATATAAATGACTATTTTTGAGGGTCATTTTCACAAAAACATGGCATATATTACTTGCTAATTAGTCTTGATTGTGATTAAGAACATCACTCATTCAGAGATGTTGTTGTATTATTATTATTCATTAAAATAAGCCTAAATGGAAGTTAACAACGATTAATATTTTGGGTGAAATGTGCTTAATTTTCAAAATAATATCACAATGTAAAAAAACCTTAAAGGTCCTTAAATTATTATTTATATTTGTAACTTTTTTTTTTTTTTAGTGCTGTCAAATGATTAATTGCGATTAATCACATTCAAAATGAAAGTTTTTGTTTATAGAATATATGAGTGTGTACTGTGTATATTTATTATGTATATATATATATAAATACACACACATGCGTGTGTGTGTGTGTGTGTGTGTGTGTATATATATATATATATATATATATATATATATATATATATAAGAAAAATGCATTGTTTATATATTAAGTATATTTATAAATAATATGAATTATATGAATATACATATATGCATGTAAAGACATGTAAATATTTTCAAAATATATACATGCATGTGTGTATTTATGTATACATAATAAATACACACAGTACGCACACATATATTGTGTAAAAAAATATATATATTTTGGAAGCAATTAATCATTTGACAGCACCATTTTGTTCTGTTTTTTTTTACCACCAAACTTATTTTTCTTCCGATTAAATGCATTATATGAATGCATTAAAAATGCATGTTTCGGGGGTTACCTGTGTTGGAAGTTTAGAGTGTGTTCTGTAGTATTTTTCCAGTACAGGGTTGTGTGACGCTGTCTTGCGAATTTTGTCTTTAACCCCAAGAGCCTCAGCGAGTGGCACCGCGATCAGCCTGTTTAATGAGAAAGAGGCAGCGAGACAGAGTCACACCTTCATTTGCTGTTAACCAGAGACATTCACTGCAATTATAAGAACATATAATACATGACTTATTAATTAGCTTAAGCAGTAAAGCTTCCTTGACCAACTGGCTTTACCAGCTCAGTTTTCCTGTTGAACAGCATGAATATAAAATTCCACCAGCACTATTTAGCAAAAACCAGCATATAAACTAATGCTGATGTAAGCTGGTCTTTTCAATAACATTTAGCTTGTGTGTGTACCTTTCATAGAAAGCTCTTAAGCCTAGCAGCAGGACTGCTACAGGTAGAATGATGTACAAATGGGACACACGGGCGTAGACACGCCCCTCACTGTCCTGTAGGTCCTCCCATGTCACCGGGCTCGGCAACCACAGCCGATCCCACCAAAACCACTCACTAAGCATCGCCCTGTGAAAAACACACAAACACAGCAACAGCATTTACTGTACATGCATTCATTTAGCAGATGCTTTTATCCAAAGTACCTACAGTAAAACTTTAGAATATAGAAGAAGAAACAATGGAAAGCCATGTTTGTGAGTAACAGAGTTGTGTACCATTCAAATCTAAAAGAGAATGCATTTCATGTTTCTCAATTTGAATTGGAAACATGATGCAGAATTGGAATTCAAATCTGTAATTCAAATGTACGAAAGCAGAGAATGTGAATTGAATCAATTGACATGCAAATAAACTCATGTAACGGCAATTTTTAACCAGAAAAGCAAAGTTTGTCAAGACAGACTTTGAAAAGGCTTCAGTCATGAAATTTACAGATAAACAAACAGATAGATAGATAGATAGATAGATAGATAAAATCTTGTTTTGTTGGTATAAATCAATGCATTTAGGTGATTTTTAAATAATATTTCTTAAATAATAATATTAAAAGCAGTTAATTTAGATGTTTTTATGTTATTTTCTCAGTGTACACAGACAGACAGACAGATAGATAGATGGATAGACAGACAGAATAGAATATTTGGGTCCATTTTTCCAGGCTATTGTTATGCAGTAGCTCCTGTAATAGGATACGTACCCGAGCACAATATACAATAGAGACAAATGAACACAGACACCTGCAAAACTCACTGGAAATTTCTGTTTAGTTTGTGTACTACTTCAGGACCATAAGTTTAGTCCTTTAGAATCCAGAGGCTTTTTGCAATGAAGACTTGTTTAACAGTGTCAGAAACAGTAGCGGCAGACTTTATTAATGAAAGATAATTGACATGCAAATACTGAAATTTACAATAACATGCAGGAACTGATTGTGGAAAAAGAGTTCAAAACATGTTTGAACAGTTCTAAGCAGAGCCAGTTATGAGTCTCACTGGGAGTCCCCGACTGCAGTACGGATCTGGACTTATATAAAGTCCTTCAATAGTATCTAATCAATCTTGTATTACACATAAGACAAAAGCAAAACACTCTGATTCAAATAGTATTTTGTTAGAGCGAAAGCAGAGGAGCTCAGGTTACTGCATGTTCTCATAGTAAGTAGTGACTGTTTATTATTACCATAACAAACAGACATATGGTCCCAGAGACTGAGAAACACATGTCAAACAGAAACAAATGCATCCATACCAGATTTGTCCCTTTATTGTTTGTACACACTCTTCTCTCTCCTCCTGTTCTCCTGCTTTCACTGTTGCAATTCTGTTCACACACACCTTTAAGTAGATCCTCCAGAGCTGTGCCCAGTCCTGATGAATCCACTAGGTATAGCAAACTCTCTCTCTCTCTCTCTCTCTCTCTCACTCACACACACACTTTCACTGCATACCTCAACCCCCACAAAGAGCTCATTGAACCGCCGGTGTGTGTCTTGAAAGGGGGCCAGAGAACTGGATAGGTAGGAGGGGCCACAATCAACTCGGGTATAGTCAAAAGGCAGAGTTAGAAGGAGAGAGAGGACATGAACCTTGAAATATTGCATGCACTAAACAGGTTAATAACACAAGTTGAATAAGAAACATGTTCTTTCTCTTTGTTGTGACATTCTTACTTGGCAGTGTTTTAGTTCTTATTTACATTTATGCACCTGGCTGATATGCTTTCATTCAAAAGGGCTTACAGTGTGGTCAAGCTTTACATTTTGTTTTTGTTTCGTTTTTTTTATAAATGTGTGCATTCCCTGAGAACCAAACCTGTGACCTTGGTGTTGTTCGGGTCATGCTCTACCAGCTGCTACAGGTTCTTGGTAACTACTTTAGCCAAAATCATAATTTGGACCAACTGAAAATTATACTACTGTTTTTTGTTTTTGTTTTTACTGGACGTCAACAAAACACAAACCTTTAGAACACATACTGTAGTTTGGGTTTTTATTCTTAGCAGTCAGATAAAATGCTCATGTAAGACATTAAAAGTAATTGACAGAAAATTGTTTAGGATTTTTAAACTCCTACAGTGCCTCCTGTGGGATTCTTAACTGTACATTACCAAGACATAGTTCTTGTGATACCCCAGTCAAAATGTTTAAATAATTTATTTGGATCATAATTTGGAAACAATTTAAATAGATTCCAATGAAACTTAACCAAATGAACCAAACTGAAAATCCTGGATCCTTGAACTCCTAATGGATATTGTGTAATCTTTATCAGAACATGCCTTACTACTGGATAAAGGACAAAGGAAAAAGGGAGATAAAGATAAGGAAATCCCACTGCTCTTTAAATTCCTTTTAATATCCCACACAGACATATTTTAATGATAATCAATCATTATAATGCTGTTAGGAATTAGATCTAGTTTTTAATTTCAATTGGTGTATGTATGCTAAAGTTGGTTCCAAAATATGATCCAGTAGGAATCCTGTACACATTCTTATGGGATTTTGACAACATTTATTAATGCTTTTTTATAATGACTTGATTCTGACAGTCCTTTGTCTTACTGGTGTTCCAGCCCTCAGTGTCTTTTGGTGTAGGTTTGCTGTCTCCATCTTGTGGTGGTCGAAAATACAGCGTTTAGAGAGTCATTATACAGCAGAGGGTCAAAGATGCATGACCCAATAAGTTGCTGTAACTACAACATTATGAGGGATAAAAGCACATTTTCCATTGACAGACATTCAAAAGTAGCAGTGCATTCTGATAAACCATGCTATCACAAACAAACAAACAAATAAATAAAATAAGAGAAACTTTTTCCTTTCCACTTTTTATTATGAACAATAATCATGTCTTTTTCATTATAATATCAAAATATTGTCAGAGTTTCTCAAGACCTCTAGAAATAACATGGATGTGAATGAATCTGCTTGACTGCTGTTTGTAACTCTTCTTAGCTAATTTATCCCTGTTAGCACAATGCATATCATACACACCTGCCATGCCACATAGACCTGAATACACAGAGGCCATGCCCACATTGCAGCTAAATACAGCCGTCAACTCCTGTTGTTTTAATAGTTCACCCCAATATTTGAGTTTGTTTGTCACACAAGCTGTTGTATGGCTTCAGAATATAGCATACGAGTCGTCTGGTCTGCTTTTATGGTGCTTTTTGTCTTTTATAGAATTTGTAAAGTATTTACAAAATTACAAAGCCATTCACTTTATTACATCAAAGAGAGAAGCCTGGACACTCAACATCATTTAATATTTTGTGTTCTAGGGATGAAAGAAACTAATATTGGCTTGAGCCATCACGGCGAGTAAATGATGATATAATTTTCATTTTGGGTGAACTAATCCCTTAATCCTGTTCTGTACACAGAGAGTTTGGTTATTTGTGACAACTAATGACGCATTAAAAATTGCCAGACGCTAATACATCTCAGTATGCTAATATTAGTATATTAGGAAAAATATAAAACACCAAACAGGCTAAACTGCTGGCATGTATCTTTACAGCTGTAAGACATTAACTATTGCTTGTTTGGAGTGGTAAGATTGACAATTTGTATTCCGTACACAAATGGAGCGGTAACTTAGCTATTCATTCCTGCAAATAAATGCATTTGTCACTTCAAAAACTTGGCAGTGTGAACGTGGCCTGTATGCATTCATATCTTTTGTCCCCGTTAGTGAGGAAAAACATAAAAAGTGACGATTGGGTCTAAATCCCTGAAAACCTCTTCACAGTGAATATAGCATGCGTTACATTAGCTTTAGCTGTGCTAGCATAGTGCTAAATGGGATTATGTAAAATACTACAGTGTATTTAAAATGTACAATGTAATTGGCTTTGAATCCATTTCAACATTAAATGTCTTTATCATGTCATGAGCATGCTGCCAAGCTATGTGCTAAATTGCCATGTGAATGAGACACTACTGATGTTGCCACCAAAGACAATTCCACAAACAAGTTGACTCATTTTGAAGCTGACGTATTGAGTCAAAAAGTTCACATTTAGTTATTATTCTGGTTAAGTACATGTTAGCAAAACTCATGAAAGAACACACCACGAAATGAAAGTTCCACTTGCTGAGTAACAAATCGTATGGACTGCAAAGCCCTTTGGCCCATATTCCTAAGCCTCTCTCTCTTCTCACCTGTTCTGGTTCAAGAGGTCAGGTTAATGAGATTTGGTGTGTGTATATCTGCGTATGTCTGTACAGGAGTTTATATGTGAAAGAGAGAATGGCAAGTCACAGTATAAGACAATGTTTAAGAGTCATCGAGCCATGTCAAATGGCTCCAGAAGAATACCCAGAATGCACAAGTCTGCACTCGGTCCTCCAGGAAAGTTGGTGATTCTGTGCAAAAGAAGTCCGCTTGGTTAACCAACCAAGTGAACCTCCACCAAGCCATCAACGATTAATCTACATCCAGAGTTACTGGAGAGGCTCGTTCAGTCATCAATGAGAAGTCAAAGATGAGTTGTTGATGGCATGGTTTGCCTGGCACTGAGAACAGTGATCGGATGCAAGGTGCTGAAAAGGTGGAGTGCTGCTCCACTTCATCTTGTCCCACTCATATGGGAGTGTTACGTTTGAGATCACTGGGTGAGGGGGGGATCTTTTGACTGAGGTGTGTGAAGGTGGTGGAGTGACTAGGTCTGGTCTTCGTCTCCCCAGAAGTCTCTGCGCCTCTATACTTCGGAGGAAGAGTCTGGCATCGGCCCTTAATTTTCGAGCCTGGATCACAAGGTGGAAGCCCTTTCGTTGAGCTTCCCATCAGCTCTGGTTTGGAGGGAGGCCGTGGTAGTCCTGTAGACTGGCTGCCCACAAGCTCTGGTTTCGAAGGAGGATGTGGCAAGACTGTCGAAAGGCTGCTAGCAAGCTCCGGTCTGGATGGCGGGCGAGGGAGCGCTATGGAATGGCTGCTCGTCAGCTCTGAATCCAGTGAATCCAAGACAGACGTTTGGCTTTCAGAGGGCTTGGTTTTAGATGGTCCTCTAGAGACCATTCGGGTGAGCTCGCTAGAAGATGGAGGAACTTTCTGGTCGAGATGTGTGAATGTGGTCGAGTGGCTAGGTCTGGTTACATGCGCTTCAGTTTCAGGCCCTCCGTGCCTTGGCGGAAGGGTTCGGCAACGGCTCTTAGCCCTGGAACTTGGATCTCGAGGTGGAGGTCCATTCGAGTCAAACTCTCGGTGCCTTGATAGTGAGCCGGTTTTGATTGAATGAACAGACTGGTTTGAACATCCTGAAGGTGTGGTGGGTGATTCATCATAACAGGCTATCTTAGATAGGGACTCTGAAGTTGTATTGAGACTTTCACAGGTCGAAGTTTGAGGTCTATCAGGCAGATCACTGGTGGATGCGATGGGTTCCTCTGCTGATTGTTCATCAAGCTCCTGCTCCTCTCTGTTGGTCACCCGTAGTTCTTTCAGCTCTTCATCTGACTGGCTTAACATTACCCCACTGCAGACAGGCAGCTCCTCTGATGATCCTTCCTCTAGAGCCTTGATGACTACATCATTGTTGATAGTTGTCATTGTGTGTGACTGGGTGCATTGCTTGTCTACCTCCTCGGTGAGCAGAAGATCCATCAAGAGTGCTTTCTCTCTCTTCAACTGCTCCTTCAGAGAACGAGGCACGTCTGGGATCAACCATGCCACCAGCATACTGAGGAACATGGCCAAGTTCTACAAAACAACAACAACAGAAAATCAAACATCCTGTCCTATTTTACAGGAATATTCTGGGTTAAATACAATTTAAGATTTAAGTCATTTGGATTTGTTTCTCAGTTTGCAAGAACATAAGAAAACCCTTGTACAATAATGCACTTTTATAGTGGAAGTTTATGGGCAGAGTTAATCTTGTCAATAAAATGTTTGCTGACCAAGGTTTTTTTTTATTATTATTTCATCATCGATAGCAAAGTAAAACGTTAACTAAAACATATGTTTTTGCAGGTTTTATGCTGATAAATCTTATGTTGAACATGGTAATTAATAAATGTTTATACATTTTTCAAAAAATTTGGCCTATTCAATATAATTGTCAAAAAATGTCATTAACAAAAATTGTGCCATTTTAAAAAAATAAAAAAAGAAGATTCAAATTTATGCATATTAAATGACGAAATACTGATTAAATTTAAAGGACATTTTTATCATAAGACAATTCCAAATGATTGAGATGAAAACTGTGTAAAAATTATCACTGCCTATGGGGCATGTTGGGTTTAAAACAGAATTAGGCAGCATTGTATATTCATTTATTTAGCTAGCTTTATTTATACTTAGCTATACAGCAATTGCATTAATTTTTCATTAAGAATTTTTATAATACATATATACATATTACAACCTGAATTCCGTAAATGTTGGGACGTTTTATTTTATTTGAATAAAATGAAAACTAAAAGACTTTTAAATCACATGAGCCAATATTTTATTCACAATAGAACATAGATAACATAAATGTTTAAACTCAGAAATTGTACAATTTTATGCACAAAATTAGCTCATTTCAAATTTGATGTCTGCTACAGGTCTCAAAATAGTTGGGACGGGGGCATGTTTACCATGGTGTAGCATCTCCTCTTCTTTTCAAAACAGTTTGAAGACGTCTGGGCATCGAGGTTATGAGCTTCTGGAGTTTTGATGTTGGAATTTGGAATTCTTGCCTGATATATTGTAGGTTTCCAGCTGCTGAAGAGTTTGTGGTCATCTTTGAAATATTTTTCGTTTAATGATGCACCAAATGTTCGCTATAGGTGAAAAATCTGGACTGCAGGCAGGTCAATTCAGCACCCGGACTCTTCTACTATGAAGCCATGCTGTTGTAAAAGCTGTAGTATGTGGTTTTGCATTGTTCTGCTGAAATACACGTCGTCTTGAGGGGAGCATATGTTGCTCTAAAATCTTTATATACTTTTAAGCATTCATAGTGCCTTCCAAAACATTCAATCTGCCCATACTGTATGCACTTATGCACCCCCATACCATCAGAGATGCTGGCTTTTGAACTGAATGCTGATAACACGCTGGAAGGTCTCCCTCCTCTTTAGCCCGGAGGACACGGAGTCTGTGATTTCCAACAAGAATGTCAAATTTGGACTTGTCTGACCATAGAACACTTTTCCACTTTGAAACAGTCCACTTTAAATGAGCCTTGGCCCACAGGACACGACGGCGCTTCTGGACCATGTTCACATATGGCTTCCTTTTTGCATGATAGAGCTTTAGTTGGCATCTGCAGATGGCATGGCGGATTGTGTTTAGCGATGGTGGTTTCTGGAAGTATTCCTGGGCCCATTTAATAATGTCAATGACAGAATCATGCCGATGAGTGATGCAATGTCGTCTTGAGGGCCCGAAGACCACGGGCATCCAACAAAGGTCTTCGTCCTTGTCCCTTACACACAGAGATTTCTCCAGTTTCTCTGAATCTTTTGATGATGTTATGCACTGTAGATGATGAGATTTGCAAAGACTTTGCAATTTGACGTTGAGGAACAGTGGTTTTAAAGTATTCCACAATCTTTTTACGCACTCATTCACAGATTGGAGAGCCTCTACCCATCTTTACTTCTGAGAGACTCTGCCTCTCTAAGACATCCCTTTTATAGTTAATCATGTTACAGACCTGATGTCAATTAACTTAATTAGTTGCTAGATGTTCTCCTAGCTGAATCTTTTCAAAATGTCTTGCTTTTTCAGCTCTTTGTTGCCCTTGTGCCAACTTTTTTGAGACCTGTAGCAGGCATCAAATTTGAAATGAGCTCATTTAGTGGTTAAAAGTGTACAATTTCTCAGTTTAAACATTTGTTATGTTCTCTATGTTCTCTTTTGAATAAAATATTGGCTCATGTGATTTGAAAACCTTTTAGTTTTCATTTTATTCAAATTTAATATTTATGTAAATACCATTTGTGAAATTTGCTCTATATGCATATAGATTTCTTAATTTAGCATGTTCATCCGTCAATCAAATTTAAAGGATTAGTTCACCCAAAAATGACAATTAGCCCATGTTTTACTCACCCTCAAGGCATCCTAGGTGTATATGACTTTCTTCTTTCAGATGAATCCAATCAGAGTAATATTCAAAATTATCCTGGCTCTTCTAAGCTCTATCATTGCAGTCAGCTGGTGTTTCTGCTACATAGTCCAAAACACGTAAAATAAAGTGTGCGAATCCATAAAATAAAACATGCCTCACATGGCTCCGGGGGTGAATAAAGGCCTCCTGTAGCGAATCGTACAAAAAAATGCGCTTTTGTGAAAAAAAATATCCAATGATATAAACAGTTTTGTGTAACTTCCGCTATCTATCGTACACGTGTTCACGAGAGAATGCCTTTCCGGTGGATGACGTAGGACGCCGGCACAGCGCATGCGCGTGTGAGTCTCGCAAAAACCAACGTTTGTTTATAGGAGCAAAGGAAGCAAAGTTCCCTTACTTTACCAAAGGAAAACCAGTCTCCTCTTGGCTTATATCGAAATCCTCTGACGTTTTTCTTTACATTTTCTCAAATTCGTGACTGGCGTTTATTGTTGTTCTTTCTCTGCGCTCGTCACTAATCACGCAACACCGACGTCCTATGTCATCAGCCAGAAGGGATTCCGCTTATGACAGTCAGATGAAGTGAGAGAGATGTGTTTATAATGTTTGAAATATGAATATTTTTCTCACAAAAACAAATGGATTCGCAACAGGAGGCCTTTTTTCATCTCTCGGAGCTGTGTGAAGCACGTTTTTTTTATGGATTCGCACACTTTATTTTACGTGTTTTGGACTGTGTAACAGAAACACCCGCTGACTCCAATGATAGAACTTAGAAGAGCCAAGACAATTTTTTATATAACTCCGACTGGATTCGCCTGAAAGAAGAATGTCGTATATAGTGGGGAAATTTTTTTTTGATCCCCTGCAGATTTTGTTTGCCCAATGACAAAGAAATGATCAGTCTATAATTTCAATGGTAGGTTTATTTGAACCGTGAGAGATGGAATAACAACAAACAAATCCAGAAAAACGCATTTCAAAAAAGTTATAAATTGATTTGCATTTTAATGAGTCAAATAAGTATTTGATCCCCTATCAATCAGCAAGATTTCTGGCTCACAGGTGTCTTTTATACAGGCAAGGAGCTGAGATTAGGAGCACTCTCTTTTAAAGGGATTGCTCCTAATCTCAGTTTGTTACCTGTATAAAAGACAACCTGTCCACAGAAGCAATCAATCAATCAGATTCCAAACTCTCCACCATGGCCAAGACCAAAGAGCTGTCCAAGGATGTCAGGGACAAGATTGTAGACCTACACAAGGCTGGAATGGGCTACAAGACCATCGCCAAGCAGCTTGGTGAGAAGGTGACAACAGTTGGTGCGATTATTCACAAATGGAAGAAACACAAAATAACTGTCAGTCTCCCTCGGTCTGGGGCTCCATGCAAGATCTCACCTCGTGGAGTTTCAATGATCATGAGAACGGTGAGAAATCAGCCCAGAACTACACGGGAGGATCTTGTCAATGATCTCAAGGCAGCTGGGACCATAGTCACTAAGAAAACAATTGGTAACGCCGTGAAGGACTAAAATCCTGCAGCACCCGCAATGTCCCCCTGCTCAAGAAAGCACATGTACAGGCCCCTGTCTGTAGTTTGCCAAAATCGAGCTCTTTGGCATCAACTCAACTCGCCGTGTTTGGAGGAGGAGGAATGCTGCCTATGACCCCAAGAACACCATCCCCACCGTCAAACATGGAGGTGTAAACATACTTTGCCCATGCCCATTCTTTGTCAGTGGGCAAACGTACAAACTCAGCAGGGGATCAAATAATGTTTTTCCCCACTGTAGGATGGCTTGAGAGTGAGTAAATGACAGGATAATTTAAATTTTTTGGGTGAACTAACCCTTTAAGATTAATGGGCCACTGCTGCTTTTATCACTTAGGTGACAGTTCTTCCGCAATCCCCCACCTCCACTTTACATCTAATATTTCAGCTCTATTTTAATCTCCTACTAGTAGTACAAATTAAATCTTGAGCCCCCTCAATGCAGAATGAAAACTAAATCTGCTTGCCTTTATCACGCAAAGATTATATTGACATATGAAGTCATTAAAATGCTTTAGAGATATTTACATTACAACCCTTCTTTGTTTCATTGCATGGATATCATGTATACGAGACCGGCATGACATGGCCATGACTTTATTATTTTTTTAATGGTAGAGAGAGCTTAAGTTGTATTTAACTTCCAGTGTTCATTGAACAACAAGAAAAGCAGTTTAACAAAGACTGACCTGGAAAAAAATGACAAAAGCCAGGCGTGCAGCGAGCACTGACCAGTACTGCTTAGAAAGCTGGTAAGACTCAGGAGACCAAGGTGGATCTCGATAGTCTTTGTACCTGTGGAGACGAATTGTTGAAAGAACAAATGGTATCAGATAATATAGGCGAGCAGAGTTCATGAGTATGAGTGTGTTGCATGAGTGTCGTGTGTACCTGCAAATACGGAGTTGTCTGTCAAAGTCAGTGTCATGCGGGGCAGTGCCAGGTTTAAAGTTGCTTGTGTTGAAATATGCCAGTGTGTGGTTGGTATAACCATGCATGGTGCTTGTCTCACTGTACAAATACTGAAACACCATCCGAGGAATGAACTCGGACGTAAAGGAGATCACAAATGCCTTGGAAGAAAGAGAGACAGAAAGAAGAAAAACCTTAAAATCTCTGCATGCAATGAGATAAATCATACTAAACAGCCAGCAACTAAATATGAATTTTGTTTCATCATAAGGCAAAACACTCACATTTGTAATGACAGCAAACTTGCTGATTCCACTCAAGATGTTGTACCATATGCCTGGGAAAGGGAAGATAAATATGTGACAGTGTGAACTAGATTAAATAACAGTTATGTTAAGTGTAACCATGAGTAAAGTTTGTGCATATTTGCTGCAAAAATTCATACCAATCTCTTTAGCACTGACTGCATCAGGTCTGCGTATTTCAGTGACAAATTTAGCTGCATCTAGTCGGATTTCAATGACATTATTAAGCAGAGCGAAGACTGGTGCCAACGGGAAGGAGGCCACAAAGAGTGTGACAAATCCATACTGAATAACTGCAAACAAACAAACACACACATACACCAATGTCCTTAATCAAACCCAATTCCTTAAAGTCATCACAGACATCCTTAAACACCATCACTAAACCTCTTCAAAGGAAAAACTAATAATAGTTTGTATAGAGTAGGTGTTGGCATCCATTCTGATATTTTTTATATTTCTTGTTAATCACCAATCCACCAGTGCTTCCCATACAGCTGTTTGAGTACAGTGAAGGATTACGGCAAGAATTACATACATTATTGCCATACAGATTTGGGGATTTCAAAATTAACAACTAAATAAAATAATACATGCAATATTCTTCTTTCTTTGTGACAGAAGAAAGTTTGTAACCAGGTTGTTTTGGGGCGCCATTGACTTCCATAGTAGGAAAAAAAAATAAAAAAACATCGATAGTGCCTCAGAACTGCTCTGTTTCCCACATTCTTCAGAATATCTTCCTTTGTTTTCGGCAGAACAAAGACATTCATACAGGTTTGAAACTACTATGTTTAAATGCTTTTAATATAAAGCCATGTGAATAAAGGCTTTTAAATGTTTTCACTATAATTTTGAGTGCATTGGAGTGATTAGTTTTTTGCACAAATCTTATTGGTTGAGCAACATTTTTAATAGTGCGATAGAAAATTGATTCGAAGCCCCTCGGTTTAAAAAAAAAAATTTTTTGTGATGGTCTAAACATATGAATTAACAGTCAATTATTAAAATTAAAATGTTTATTTTACTATTTGTATTGAATGCCTTTATTTTAAGGCAGCGGCTATTTTCACTAAGTGTAAATAGCGATAGATGCTATTTACACTGAGTGCAAATAGCATAATTTCTTAGCGATGGATTCTATATACAAGTGAAAATAGCAGTATTTTTTGTGATATGCTATTTACACAAAGTAGACACATAGATTCTATTTACACTATGTTAAAATAGCAAGATTTTCTGCTATTTATACTACTTATTGCAAATAGTGGCAATTAGCACCTCGGTATTGTAGTACATTATAAAACAGTATGCAATAATAACGTATTTTAACGTAAATTATAGTTTTAATTCAAATAAAGCCCTCCCTACACCTCCCCTAACCCTACCCAATACTTTCATTTTCAACTATTTGATTATTTCCTTCATTTTTTATTGAAAATAAATGCCTTTCCGATGCGATGAGATTTGAAAAGGGAGAAAAAAAGTTTGGCAAAAGGCAGGCTCGAACTCTGGTCGATCGCGTCAAAATGCATGCGCCTTACCATCTATGCCACAGAAACCCATGAGGAATAAACATCCTGTTTTAGTGTTGACTAACCTAACTAACACATTGGTGGGCAACGTTAGTGTAAGCAGCCTTTGCCAACAAGGCGGGCTATTTGCACTTAGTCTAAATAGACATTCCATTATTTTAAAGGTGCCTACTAATAAAAAAATTTAAATGTAATTTAATAAGAGCCAGATCTTGCTTTCAAGATCGATCATTTCTAAACAAAATGTATACCAAGCTTCTTAGCTAACTAGTTGTACAGGCAGAGTACAAAGCCTAAGATTAATTCTGATTGGTCAATATAGCACCCTGAGAAGACGTACATCATGGTGATGCCAAATGCCTAACAATTATATTTCATTATTACAGTTATTAAAGCCAACTTTAAACAGCATTCACATTGTCCTTTCAAAATGTAATGGAACAAATCATACATTTTGAAGAAATCTTTGGAACAAACACTGATGAATCACTGAAAATAAGACCAGGAATGTACATTAAGAAAATAAAAATTTTGTTGACTATAAAGAGCAATTCTAGAAAAAAAATGTCAAGCCACAACACTATCATTAAACAGTCAAATAAGGCTTTCAAGTTGCTACAAAGCACATAGTAATGATGTTTTTGGGGTTGTGACATTGCTGACATGTTCAATTCGAGCATATGGTACTCACCCATCTCCATGTACTCTGGGCTCAATCCTTCATATGGCTCCAGATCATAGTCCAAATCCCAGCGCTGTGGTTCTCGTTTAGAATCTTTGTCCTCCTCATCTGCCGATCCATCTTTCTCCTCCTTATATGTGCGATACATCTTCTTCAGCTTTCTGTATGTCAACAGATTTGGCTGTGTTATTTTAAACACCTCTTCCATCACTCACTGTGCACTGCTTTGATAATGTTAAACAGTGTGGAGAATTAAAATTTAATTTAACAAGAGAGTTAGGGGCTTCCTCTAATAGACTGGGGTTACAGAATCAAAGAAAATTAGCAGAGGGACCACGGGGAAGACTTTGCATGTGTGTATGTGTGTGTAAAACACTTACGGAATGGCAATTTCAAACACATTATTCTGAATGAGCTGCTTTCCCAACATAATGATTCCCAGCTGAATACACACTTCAATAAGACAACCACCTGGAGAACACTAGATCAAAAACACATGTTCATGCAAACTGTTAGTTACACTATGCTAAAACACTGAAGACAAACATATCATTTTTATAATTACCTCTTCCATTCGGAAATCCTTAAAGACATAAACATAGTCACCCGGACGACCGGCAAACCTAAATTAGCACACCAGAGTTATGAGAGATGTTTAACAAAAATGACAATTGGATTAAACAATGTAACCCAGAAATTCAGCATTTTGGTGCTAGACTAAATCATACTACACAGTGACACACTATATTGTAAACTACAACATAATAGTGTACTGTTCAGCAACACAACACATATAACACACAGACACCACAAAACAGGTTGTTATAGAACTGTAATTTGCATATGGAAATTTAGACATGAACTGTTCAAAAAAGTAATACATTAATAAAACATGTTAAAATTCTGAGCTTTTTGAACTTTTTTCAATTGTGCAAAAAATGGGTAAAAAATAATTTAGGGAAAAATGCATTCTTTCAAATGTACAACATGGGGCTTGTATACAATAATTATATAAAAGAGCATATTGCATGAGTGATATATATATATATATATATATAGTAAAAAAATTTAATAGAAAATATTTAAAAAAATAGAAAATTACTCCAGGGTATCATATTTTGGCTTTAGAATGCACCTTACAATAAAAACCCAGTAGTTAACGTTAGTTAATGCATTAACTAACAATGAGAAATACATTTGTTACAGTATTCATTAATGTTAATAATACTGTTTTTGTACTAGTTAGGATTAGGCTTTGGCTTAGGGTTACTTGCATGTAATTATGCATAATTATTTGTTATTATAATAGTAAGAACATGTAACGTTAAAATAAAGTGTTACCATAAATGAATTACAAGTAATTTTTCATTGTTGGTTCATGTTAACTGATGTTAATAAATGGAACCTTACTGTAAAAGGTTAACAATATTTTTTGTTTCTCAGTGTTGCATGATTTTAGGTTAAGATTTTTTTGCTCTGTATATAAAAAAAAAAAAAGTTCTTATGAAACAAATGGTCACTGCAAAGTGATATATACAATATAGATGAACATAGATAACATTCTCAACAATGGACTACACGGGACAGACATACAACACTACAGTATACAGTATAGACACTAGTGTAGACACAACACTACATACAAACACAATACTACAGTAAGCACACGACTACACAGCAACACACTGGACATGATAAACAACAACAAAGTACATTGTAATAATCCAATTACCATTGCCCGCAACAGAGACAGAACGTCACATTAGTTTGGGTGGGTATGCTAATGGGATGCCAATTTACCTGCCCTTAAAGAAGGCCACATAGAAGACAGGTGCAAATGCATTCATGCTCTTCAGCAAAAAAGCTTTCAAGATCACATGCTCCTCAAATGTCGATTCAGTCTTTGGAATCTCTGCAAGTATGACATTAACATCATATTCATAATAATCATCGGTAATGCATGATCATGTCTTCGTTAGAGTCACACTTTTATCAAGAAAACATTATCAATAAACATTTAATCTTTTGTCATGTAAACACACACACACACACCAAGCTCTGTAATCCAGGCCGCTATAGCGCCGTAGATCTCATCCAGCACCAGAACCACCAGCAAGTTGATGATGACAGCAGTGGTTGTCACGGTTACACGCACATTAGCCTTGGCCTCGTGATCAGGGTTCATTGACATAACAGCAAACACAATGATGCGGTAGAGAATCACTCCAGAAACGGCAGAGAACGTGACCCCAACCTGAGAAAACAGATAAATGTGAATTTTAACTAAAAGACAATGCGACAAATGCTGTTATGGGGAAAGGTACCTACCATAAGAAGTATAGAGGATATGTTGATGCAGTATCCTGGCAGCCGGTCTGTCCATGACAAAGACTCAGAGGCAAGCTACAAGAACAACAGGATGTTACTTAATGCTCACCATATCAGCTGTGAATACACTAGCTACTGGAGTACCAGAATCACATTTTGCCTGATACTGACAAGCAATTATTATTTGTATAGATTACAGTATTTCAAAATAGCGAGTATTCACACAAACACTATCTGTTATGTCTTAAGTGAACGATTGGGGAACTGTTGGGGAAAAACATCTAATGCGTAACATTATATTAGGTCTGTGCTTTACAGTAGGGCTAGTATGTTAATCTAACAATAAAAGAAACAAAGGAATCACTCAATGCTCTTGATTGAACTGTAATCTTGATTTTTACATTTGATTAGTCTATTTGTTTTTCTTGCTTGAATGTTTCTGCACTGAAAAAAATTATACCACATTTTTTAAGGTAAGTGGTTGCAAACAATTTATTTTAGCCACATTTAAATAAAAAAAAATGTTGAAAGTTAGTCAACTAAATTTGTTTATTTCAATGTGGCTAAAATAATTTGATTGCAACCACTTACCTTAAAAAAAAATAGTAAATTCAATGAATCATTTTTTTCAGTGTGTTTAGATGTAAGATGAAAAAAGTAAGAAAAGTTCTTTATTGTATTTGTTCTACTGTTTATTTGCATCTTTGTTCTATTTTTTAGTAATAAAGATAAAATAACAAACAGCTATATTGTGATTATTAATAAGAAAAGAAGTGGAGGAAAAGATGCAATGTTGTAGGTGATAGGAACCTTCAGAAAACATTTAACTCGTTTTTTTCAACTTCAAACAGGTGTTTAGAGAAATAGTCATTTTTTTGTCTGATTCCAATAAATCATAGAGTGGGGAAAAAAAATATTTGATCCCCTGCTAATTTTGTACGTTTGCCCACTGACAAAGAAATGATCAGTCTATAATTGTAATGGTAGGTTTATTTGAACAGTATAACAGTATTACAGAATAACAACAAAAAATCCAGAAAAACACATTTCAAAAAAGTTATAAATTATTTTGCATTTTACTGAGGGAAATAAGAATATGACCCCTTTGCAAAACATGACTTTAGTACTTGGTGACAAAACCCTTGCTGGCAATCACAGAGGTGAGATGTTTCTTGTAGTTGGCCACCAGGTTTGCACACATCTCAGAAGGGATTTTGTTCCACTCCTCTTTGCAAATCCTCTCCAAATCATTAAGGTTTCGAGGCTGATGTTTGGCAGCTTGAACCTTCAGCTCCCTCCACAGATTTTCTATAGGATTAAGGTCTGGAGACTGGCTAGGCCACTCCAGGACCTTAATGTGCTTCTTCTTGAGCCACTCCTTTGTTGCCTTGGCCGTGTGTTTTGGGTCATTGTCATGCTGGAATACCCATCCACGACCCATTTTCAATGCCCTGGCCCTGACGGTACATGGCCCCGTCCATCGTCCCTTTGATGCGGTGCAGTTGTCCTGTCCCCTTAACAGAAAAACATCCCTAAAATATAATGTTTCCACCTCCATGTTTGACGGTGGGTATGGTGTTCTTGGGGTCATAGGCAGCATTCCTCCTCCTCCAAACACAGCGAGTTGAGTTGAATCCAAAGAGCTCAAATTTGGTCTCATCTGACCACAACACTTTCACCCAGTTCTCCTCTGAATCATTGGCAAACTTCAGACAGGGGCCTGTACATGTGCTTTCTTGAGCAGGGGGACATTGCGGGTGCTGCAGGATTTCAGTCCTTCACGGCGTAGTGTGTTACCAATTGTTTTCTTGGTGACTATGGTCCCTGCTGCCTTGAGATCATTGACAAGATCCTCCCGTGTAGTTCTGGGCTGATTTCTCACTGTTCTCATGATCATTGAAACTCCACGAGGTGAGATCTTGCACGGAGCCCCAGTCCGAGGGAGACTGACAGTTATTTTGTGTTTCTTCCATTTGTGAATAATCGCAGCAACTGTTGTCACCGTCTCACCAAGCTGCTTGGCGATGGTCTTGTAGCCCATTCCAGCCTTGTGTAGGTCTACAATCTTGTCCCTGACATCCTTGGACAGCTCTTTGGTCTTGGCCATGGTGGAGAGTTTAAAATCTGATATAAGTATCAGGCTCCCAGGTGTCTCAGGTGCTCCTAAAGTCAGCTGGTTACCTGTATAAAAGACACCTGGAAGCCAGAAATCTTGCTGATCGATAGGGGATCAAATACTTATTTCACTCATTAAAATGCAAATCAATTTATAACTTTTTTGAAATGCGTTTTTATGGATTTTTTTGTTGTTGTTATTCTGGCTCTAACTGTTCAAATAAACCTACCATTACAATTATAGACTGATCATTTCTTTGTCATTGGGCAAACGTACAAAATCAGCAGGGGATTAAATACGTTTTTTCCCCACTGTACATCATTTTGAAGGTTAAAATAAAATAAAAATAATTAAAATTTGCTCATTGTGACTGATTTTGCCAGCACAGATCACATTTTTATGGTATGGCAATAACAATATGATGGCCCATACTGTAAAAAGTCTATACCAGGGGTGCCCAGTCCTGTTCCTGGAGATCTATCTACTGTACCTGCAGAGTTCAACTCCAGTGCTGATTAAACACACCTCAACCAGCTAATTAAGCTCTTCAGAAGCACTTGATAATTACAGACAGGTGTGTTTGATCAGGGTTAGTACTGTACTCTGCAGGTAGGATTGATGTATTTAGTCCTTTTTAAACAGAACATGAACAATTATCACATTAATCTCTATTCTAGAATTTTTACATGCTTCTGGACAAATCTGGCAACAAAACGTTATATAATGTTATTTATGTACATTATGTACAGTCGAAATATGATGCTTTTGGGTAAAAAACTAAAAGGAAAACCTAAAAATAAATAAAAGAAAATATGAAGAAAAAAAAAAAAGTATAAAGGTCCGTTCATGCCAAAAAATAAAACTATACAGGTAACTATAATGATAACTATATTAGTGTCTACATCAACATATGATAAGGTTTGTTTATCATTAGCATGCAGCAGTTTTGTTATCTGTTGCTTTAAATGCTTGAGCTCTTTGAAGCAGGATGGATTCTGATTGGCTACCAATGTTTTTATTGTTCATCAGCTGGAAAAAAAATCATTCTGACAGTGATTACAACGATATCGTTGTTCAGTGTCATTATCGTTATAGTTATGGTGTGAAGTTCCCTATTCTCAGAATTATATTAATTATTAAATGTTATAATTATTGTTTTAGGATGGTGTGAACTAAGACTGGTCATTATATGCTTTTAGTTGGTGTATTTCACAAAAAAAAAAAAAAAACTAATAATTTTAAAGTGTAATGTTGGGATATGAGTTGAAGTTTTTAAAGAAGCACGACAGTATTTAACACTTTGTGCATCAGGACAGTAAATAGTTTTGGACTTGGAACAAAATAATCAGTGAAACTAAGTAGGGGACTGATTTAATTGAAGTGCTGAAGTTAATGAACAGCATGGATCCAACCCTCCTCCAGACGCGCACGCATCAAATCTGAATTAAAACACTACACTCTCTCAGGTACACGCACATACACACTGAACATGTGTCTTTGATTAGAGGAAGGACACCACTCTAACTTGCATGTTTTAATCCCGCTCTGACTCTAATCCTGCATAATCTAGTGTGGAATACCCAGAGAGGTAATCTGCTTTGAGTGCCGTGTGTAGTAAGCGTGTACGCCACAGAGAGTGTTTGAGCGCATACGTGTGTTTTGTGTACACGCTACAGGCCTGATACTACGTACAAGGGCACAATGACAGTTACAAAAATCCGCAAAATCACATCAAGTGAAGTTGCGACCAAACTGCTCATTTCAAAGGGGAAAAACATCGGACTGAGTAATTCATCTAATTAATTCAATTGTCAGGAAGAATGAGAAGAAAAAGATAAGAGAGTGCTAATGCGGGGTGCGATAAGAAGAAAGTCGGATGTGAGCCGGGTGGGCAGGAGGGGTCCGACGGAGGTCAGGGCAGTGACCACTCTGTGACTGACAGCTGAGAACTAACTGCATTATCCCTGAAGCCCCGCCTCTTCTGGTTAAATTGATTAGCTAGCTCCCTCCTAGACAGACACACACACAGTAAACTCTCAAATTATCTCCCCCCTCCTCACCGGCGACTGTCCTCCTTTAGCAGACAGTAGCTTCTCTCTTCCTTTGTCATCCGTTCCTGCGTCCGGCTAGAACACAGACCAGAGATTAAAAGCACTACGCACACGCACTCATTCTCTTACATCTACCTGGAAAAATGTGCGTGGTATTCCAGGTATTTCAGCTCAGTGCATTTTTACGCAATAATTAAATTAAAGTGAAAATTAAGACTTCACCTTCAGATCCTGAATTGATAATAGTGAGTAAAAACTTAAAACACACATATTTATGAAACAAAATAAATAATTAAAATATGCATCTATTGGAATATCTATCATACTTTCTGCTCACTGATAATTTCAATTTTTTCTAATTTAAGAGAAGATCATTTCAATTTTTTTTTTAATCCTAATAGGGATTTAATAAAAACAATTTAAAAAAATTCTACTGGGTAAATTAAAATTCCTAATGTAATTCCAAGATTCTTTTTGCTACAGTCATCAATGAAAATTTATATAATTATCATATATTTCAAAAATATTATACAAATTATTAAATTAAAATAACATTTAATTTGATGAGTTTACTGAAATAAAATAAAAATTCTTGCAGGATTCTTGTTTTAAGTTATCGTTCATAACTCTGCATCCTTGTTCAGTAATATTTTAATAATTCAATAATATTCTGATATTTTTTAAAAATCAGATATGATATTTACATGATATCAGGGAATTGTGATTTCCAAGCTTGGAAAGCTCATAGAAATTATTAAAATTATAAGAAGACATGATAAAGTTTTAGTCATAGTAAATATAAAAAAAAAATATCTAGCTATATACAGCTCTAAAATAGTTTTTATAATTGTAAAAATATATTTTTATCCTAAATGAGAAATAGTTATAATTATAAAAAAAGTATTACTCTTTGCATGTACAATCTTTATAAAATAACTATTTTTTATTTTACAATAATTATTCAGTAATCACAAACAACTGAAAATGTTAATTAAATTATGGAAATTCATAGGTCAAACCATAAGAACCTTATAGTTTGTACATAAAGGTGCAGTTTACCTCTTCCTTCTTCTTATTCTTTGCCTTCTTCTCTTGTTTCTTAAGGAGAAAGTCCTCATATGCTGGTCGTAGCTCATTCTGTGATACAAACACAGACACATCAAGCTCAGTGATCAAGGACTCCAAAGATGTCAAAAAGCAGCAAATCCAACATCAATTCCTTAGACATGCATAAGCAAAACTGTCCATAAAAACAGGATTCACAAACACATGCACAAATAGAAATAATTATCTTGGTTCCACATTAAATCATTTTCTTGTCTTGAGGTAAAGTTCATTAAAAAGCACGTAACCCTCAGAGCTTTTCTAGCTAACACATTGCTTTTGTAGACTCAATCTATCAGACCAATATCCTCAACAAGAGTGCTATATACTTATGCGTAGAATGCTTACGTTGATATATTTATGACATAAAATGTGTTTCAACCAGACAGGTAGCATTTTCAACTTCACAAATAAGGTCATGATTATCTGGCAAGAACATTGTGGTCAGGATTATGGCATCGAGGTTAATGGTATAAAATCACGGTAAAGGATTTGTTGACACACAGGTTACTACAACGTTAATCCACTGTAAATCTCCCCTCTTCCTACGAATTCAGGGTTGATTCATCAAACAGCGTCACCATACACGCCGATGTAAAATTGACCCTCCTGCTGCGCAGAAAAACGTAAAGGGAGATGGAGTGATGATGAGGGTGGGGGAAGTGTGAGGGACGTGGAGAGAAATATGGTGTGCATTTGAGCGTGTCAGGGAACCATATAGAAACAAAGATAGAGAAAGAGAGCAGGAGATAGGTTTACCTCAGCCCTTTCCTATCGGTGAGCATGAAAGCAAAGAAAACATAGCATTAGACACACGTTTATACTCTTTAATATGCGGGGCAATTGAAGTTCATTATCGTTCACATTAGCATGTCGCTCATGATCTCCATGGCATCCAGTTGAGAGCGCTTCATCCTCAGCTCAATGCTTTAAGCAAAACACAATCTCATTACTCACACGTCCTAATACAAACACATACATACACACACACCGCTGTCTCCCACCACTTACACAACACATGTTCAGACTGAATCAGCTCCCAGGTGAACGGTTCAAACCCTCAAGAACAATGAAATCTTGAAATTTCATAAACCTAATGAAGAGCAGGCCATCAGCAGTCAGTGCGAGGGTCTGTTAGAGTCACACTAGAGAGAATCGGCTATTATGTTGGATTATGTGTTGCTGTGAGTTTGCGTTGATGCTCATAGATTCTGGAGTGGTTTATAAGAAGGCAGCTATATTGGAGGATATGCTTAACAATCATTATACCACAGTTAGGAAGTCATACTGGATACAGGTGCATGGAGCATGATCTATATGCTTATGTTACTTTTATTCAGCAAGGATACATTAAAATAATCAATAAAGAGAGTTTTATTATAAAAGAGTTCTATTCATTACAAATAAATGCTGTCTTTAAATTTTTTTATTCATCGAAGAATCCCGAAAAATGTATGTATGCACCAAATCAGCATATTTGTATGATTTCTGAAGGATCATGTGACACTGAAGACTGAAGTAATGATGCTGAAAATTCAGATTCGCAACACAGGAAGAAATTATATTTGAAAATATATTCAAATAGAAAACAGTTATTGTAATAATATTTCACAATATTGACACACTGTGACATGTTTTTGCCCAATCAACTATTCTGTACAATGAGAATGTCCCTTCTTTTACTACAAACTGCAACCATCTAGCAAGTAACAAATCTTTGCTCATGACTGTGACTTATATTAAAGTATACTGGCTATTTGATATATATATATATATATATATATATATATATATATATATATATATATGGAGAAATCCTTTGATGTGCCAGCCCAAACTGTTTTTTTAATCAGAATTCCACTGAGCGAGCAGCACTTTTATATGATGCAGTCACAGATATGCATATGTCAGCTATTTTACAGCTTCGGAAATCTGATTTTAGAGCTGCTGCTATTTAATAATGAATATTAAGAGGTGTTCTCTGACTTTGATCATGTTTCTAGTATTCTGAAATGCTTTGGACTTTTCTCACCTCATCGTCTTCCATGCCTGTCAGATCCCAGCTGTGCTGTAAACATCGCTGCCTCCTCTTCCAGTGTTCTAGAAACACTGCCGCTGAACACACACACACACACACACAATTATCACAACACTATCTATTCCATTTCATACCACCTTATTTCTTCTCAATATATTATAAATGTACAGTAAACACATAATTTATCATCAAATGCACACATTCCTACAGTTCATACCCCAAAGGGACATAAAGATGGCGAAGCCCACGGTGGCGTGGTTATCAAACAGATAGCTGGCACGCGCCGTACTGCAGATACTGCTCAGCTGCCAGTAATCACACACACGATCACATAGAGGACACATCGTGAAATTAAGACGCTCATCACACATCTCTTGACTGAAACAGAGGGAGAAATTAATTATTGATTATATCATAAAAATTCACTGCAATACATAAACATTTATTTTCTTTGAAAAATGTTGCTTTCGAATTTTGGAAAAAAATATCAAAACTAAACCTCAAGAAACATCCCCGGAAAAAGGCTTAATGAAGGAAATAAATCAATGCAATTCATATATAAATATTCCAGAATACATTAAATTAGAGTTACTGTTGGTTTGATCTAAAACAATTCACTTATATTATGAAAAAAATGATATCAATATTAAGTCCCCACAAGGTAAATAGCTTAATAAACACTAATCAAGTCTCGATGAAAACCTGTGAGGGTTAGATTCAGGATTAGGGCATAGAAAAACATCAGAAGTTAAGGCAAAGACCCCATCATGTGAATGTGTTTACCTGGGCACATTGGTGTCTACGGTGAGGCAGCCGTACAGGAATACTGCGACTCCTAAAGCCGAGGCTGGAATCAGCAGCTGTGTGTACACTCCCAACCAGGCAAAATACAGGCCAATCTTCTCTCCAAAGTACTTCCTGTTGAATACAGGTAAACGGGTTACAGAACTGTTATGAATTTGACAAGGTAAACAACCACTGAACACCAGCAAAGTTGTTTTCAAAAAACAACTGCACAGAATATGAACCTACTAGTGAAACTGAATGCCATTCACAACACTTATATTCATTTATTAAAATATTTTGGATTATGCTTTCAGCAGCCAGTGGCAACTACAGCGCATTCCAGAGCTTTTCCCTCATAATCAGCTCAGAATATGTCAGTTTGCAGACTCCATGTGAGCCAAATGATAGGTGATACGTTTACTAAGTAGTCTTAGTATTGTACCGTCAAAGACATACTGCCTGTTGTTCTCAGCATGCATGCTATATGGTAGGGCATGCATTTAATATTCGTGATATCCAGGCGGGCATATTAAATTCACCAGATGCAATGCGTCTTTTATGCAAAAAAAATCTGGATTGTAGAAAGTTGCAGGTCATTTAATAATGTTTTATTTAGTGCTGTCAAACGATTAATCGTGATTAATCGCATCCAAAGAAAAAGTTTTTGTTTACATGATATATGTGTACTGTGTATATTTATTATGTATATATAAATACACATACTGTATATATTTTGAAAATATTCACATGTATATATATTTATATATTTATATTTTTTATTATATATAATATACAAACATAAAAAAAATGATTAAATATATACATGCATGTGTTCGTATTTATATATACATAATAAATATACATAGTACATAAACAAATATTATGTTAAAAAAACTTTTATTTTGGATGTGATTAATTGTTTGACAGCACTAGTTTTATTATGCTGAAAATGCTTGTTTGATAAGCATTTTGGGATAGGCAGAATGAGATTTGTTCAGGTGTTTTATCACCTGCCAGTCAGGTGAAATCTTGAAAATGAAAAGTGACACATCGCTCCTCAACGAGCCACGTGATTTAAAGTAGAGCAATTTACAGAAAGCCACAAAAATACACACACACATCTGACTGTTCTCAGAAAAGACAACCAGTGAATAACCATCTGTGTGCTGAATAACATCTTTCACAGAACCAGATGGTAGGGATGTACATCATGTCTGATACCTTATGAGGTCCATTGGCTGATATTTGTAGCAAGCTCCATAATTGGCCCATTCCTCATGCAGCATCTGCAATTCACACAAATATCACTCATTCTTAGAGATGACACACACAAGTATGTCTTACAGTAATAAGCAGCTTATTGTCATTTTATCAATCAAATAAAAGCTTTTCCTAAATGTCACTGTGTGACACGCTGCCGTCCAATCACAGCAGGCTGCAGGACTCACCTGTCTGTCATTGCGATGCTCTTTATCTTCTGAGCTGTCAAAGTCTCCCTGCAGCAATGACAACACACACAGAGCTTTACCCAAACCACATCACACATTTACACCGAACTAACAAACGAATTACAAATCAGATGCATTAAGCTGGGTACAATGCAAAACTTACATCATGCAGAGGGAAGGCAGAATCATAAACCCCTTTAGCTAGCAGTGATGAAATACCTGAGACAGAAATGAGAGAGAATTTGAATAACTGTAGTAAAAATATTTAACGAAACAAAAAAAATGGAATTTTTTTGGCATCTCCAAGAACGTACCCATAGTTTGACAGGACTGTGTGCAGGCTGTGCGCCTCAGAATTTCATAAACCTATGAAAGAGGGTAGACGCAACACAATAATAGAATAAAATTAAAAAAAACATACATTAACAGAATTATTCACCCAAAAATGACCATGTAGTCTTTTCCTATCTGGTCACTATGTCAATATAATCCAAAATGCCTAAAAATCACCATAGAGTATCATAAAAATGGCCCATGGGAAATATGCATCTAGTCATAAGATATTTAAGTTTTGTGTGAGAAATAGACTGAAATTGAAGATGTTATTTGCTGAACATTCAGCTCAGTTCTTCTGGGCATGTTCATGCGAGTTCATGAGCTATGTAATGATATATAATTCATAAATTGTTCTTTTTGAGCCAGTTCTTTACAGTGAATTGGCTGACAAAACCAATTTGAATAATTCATTCTTGATTCATTCAATGCTCCAGTTACAGAGGTTAAAAGCCTAATGGAAGTGAATACAGACATTTTGTCTTATATTGTATGGCACACAAATGGTATAGTTTAATGACACTTTTATTGTGCTTTGGTGTAATTTTTTGATGCTTCAAAGCTCCAGTCCTCAGTCCTTGTAACTCTATGAGGAAAAACTACCATCATTGCAAAATTTCTCCTTTTGTGTTCCACAGCAAAACGAACCATTAGAACAACATAATTTGACATAATTTTAATTTCTGGGTGAACTGTTGTTTTAAAATCTGTTCTGATGTGTCCAGATGTGCATAATCATGCTAGGGCTGGGCGATATATCGCATGCGATTGTCATGCGCATCTCGACAGTAAAGCCGGTTCTGTGATTAGCAGTAAGTCTCCATCACCTGCTTTCAAATGGAGAAGCATTTAATACACAGAGCCCTAGTTCACTGACAAGCTACGCAATATCGCGTTCATTATCGCAGATGAATCGCCTTCGATAATGAACACGATATTGGGTAGCTTGTCAGTATTAAATGCTGCTCCATTTGAAAACAGGTGATGGAGATTTACTGCTAATCACGGAACCGGCTTTACTGACGACATGTGCATGATCATTGAGTTCGATATATCGCCCAGCCCTAAATCATGCAGCTTCAATTTTACCGATACTTACAATTCGACCTCGTATTGCATTGCTGAACAATCTGTTTTTTGACTTCATATCAAATCTGCAAAATAAAAAGACAACCAATTAGGCCAACGCATGGTCTTGCTATTTGTAAATGCTCTTTTATGATAGTCTGGCTGTCTACGAATGCTGGCACTCACAGGTGTAGCTTGTCTCTGCTGAACGGTTGGGATAGAACACGCGTGCGTGGGTCTTGGGGCTCAGGGACGCCCGGCTGGAACGGCTGATTGATCTTCATCCAAAACGAGCTTATTATGCCCATGAGCCCCATCTTCTCTTTCAGCTGATATGTCTGGAAAAACAAGCAAAATGGAACTGAAATTAAACAGAGATTAATCCATTTATATCCAGAGCTAAAGAGAGACGAGACACGCTAGAAGTTGAGACCAGGGTCAGACGATTTAACACCACATGTGTGGAATGGAAATATCTTGTTTTGTGGGCAAACAAAGCACATGGGATGTGGGTCCATATGTCTCTACAACTAATCCACCATTATCAGATTATATCATTCAATACAACTCACCACCTCAAAAGGATAAATCATTCTTTCAGGATATCACTAAGCCAAATTTAAATGTATGGGAAAATGTGACGTTAACAATCATCTTAGTATGCAGTGTATGACAAATGCCTCTTGCAGGAATTTGAAAACATGTAATCAGATAACTGTTTCTCTGCAGTGTTCAGACATTTGAGAATTGACTTTTGGCATTACAACTGCTCTTAGACTGCGCCAACCTGGAGCACTTACAAAGATCATCATTAACACCAAAAACATGACACTCATGGGTTGTGCCAGTGTTCGTATTTAGAGTGACTGTTGAGTCTCTGAACAGCTCGGATTGACACATTGGGCTCTCATTTCTAATCACTGGCATTAGTTTATTTGTGAGTGCAATCTGTACCAGTAAAACACTGGAGTAAAACATCATACATATGTGCATATAACATATTTAATGTTTTAGTCTTTCAGATTTGCTTTCATGGTTATTGAATGGTGTTGAAAACCTTCACATTCACTATACATTGTGAAATATCCTAACATGAGTTGCAGTGTGACAGCCTGAGACTTCAGAATCAGTACAATGGCTCAAATTTAATACTCTATTAATAAACTGTAATTTTGTTTTCGAGATATTGGTCTAAAAAGGAACACTGCATATTTAGGAGAGCAGAAACAAAATATATACAATTAGAGACAAACTATGAAATATGTCTGCGAGGCATCATGAGCTGATACATTTGTAGGAATCTATTAATTCAGTCAAATCAATTTATATAAATTAATGGGTGAAAACAGATTTTTTTAAACAAGTCTCTTATGCTCACCTATAGGCTACATTTATTTTATCAAAGATACAGTTATATTGTAAAATAGTACTACAATTTAAAATAACTATTAACAATATAAAATTGTAATATATTTTTTAAAATGTATTTTATTCTTTTGATGCAAACGCTGAAAATAAATTTCAGTATCATTACTCCAGTCTTCAGTGTTACATGATCCTTCGGAAATCAGTCTAATATGCTGAATTGCTGCTCAAGAAACATTTCTTATTATTATCAATGTTGAAAACACTTGAGCTGCTTAATATGTTTGTGCAAACCGTGATACTTTTTTTCAAGATTCTTTGATGAATAGAAAGTTCAAAATAATTTATTTGATCTAGAAGCATTCAAATGTCTTCACCATCACTTTTGGTCAATTTAATGCATCCTTGCTGAATACAAGTATTAATTTCTTTAAAAAAAAAAAAAAAAAAGTCACCAAAATAGGAACCGTCCTAACGGGAGCTAACAGTTGATTGTTGCTTTTAATGGAAGCATTTTAGGTTTAATACACTAGCAACACAAGGATTTTTAGAAAACACATATAATATATCTTATTAAAGATTCTGCCAAATGCATGCATGTAAATGTTGTATCCTGGTATTTTTTTTTCTATGGGGCTGTTAAAGAGAATCAAGTGTAAACGGAATCAGAACATGATGCAGTCCAGACTCAAACTTAGATCCCTGAGAGCTTTATGAGCCTCACAAATCACCCACTGCATCAAACCTGTGACACATCTTTATATTTTATTCTCAAATGGCAGCCTTTTTATGTTTCCGTTTCCCTTTTATAGTAACTCACCTTTTTAGTCGGCACTCTGATCTTAAGAAGTTCTGCCTCACGACTGAGAACGGACCAGGGAACATGGAGACGCGTAAACCGGACCGTTCTCATCTTGAAAGAGAAAACAATTGCGTAAAGACTAGAGTAAAGCACCACTGAATAATGCAGTCAATTTGATTTGCAGGATGCAACTGAAAACCCGGTTCAAGATAAGGTGATTGGTGCAAACACACACTCACAGTTTAAGAAGCGGCTGTTACTAAAATGGTCTTATTTAGCATGGATGAATGACACACATCAAACACAAACACCTCTGGCAATGAGGATCAACCATAATCTGCCTTTAGGCTGGAGACAGCAGCACTCAAATTTAATCCACACCAACATAACACAACTGATCTACCACCATCACACCACCAACAATCAAACGTACACCCACATCACAGCTTTCACTCAGGATTTCGCTCTCATCAGTCAATCTTTATGCTAAAATGAACCCTGGGGCCAATTTCAGTTCTATATAGACATCGGACATAGGGACAATGTCTTTGCATCTCAGAATTAATTTACTATTATAGCTAGTAATGAAATATTAAAAAAGATTGCTTTTCACTTCAAAAATCATTTGCAAGTATAAAACATGGTAGAATTTGTTTTACATTAAATGAATGCTGATTAATTAAAAACATTGCACATTTTCATTGCATTATTCATTATTATTATCATTGAAATAAAAACTATAAATCAGAATGATTTCTGATTTTCCTAAAAATTAGCTTTATTTTCTTTGTGCAAAATATGATTTCTTTTAGGTTGAAATATCTAGTTTATATCTTATGCGTTTCTTCACGCATAAGCATAAGCATGTCGTTTATTTTAAGGTGTACTCAAAGCGACATAATTATAGGGACTCTATTTGGATTCATGAGGGTATTGCTTGAGTATAAGCTTTTTTTGTGGAAAAAAGCTGCATGAGTCAACCAATCTACTCCTATTCAGAAATACTAAGCTCTCCCTGCTTCAACTTGGGAAAATCCATGATGCAGGGGGAACCGATCATCTCTTGTGACAACCACAGTTGCATCTGTCGCAAATATATTGCCGGGGGCGACCACTGCAGCACTGCAGGAAAGCAAAGAAATGATTTTTGGCATCTGTTAACTAGTATTAAAATATGATGCATTGCTTGAAAATGAAAACTAGCTCCCCCATCAAAAAAGATAGACTTTTCTTGTTGTGGGAGGGTTTGGGTTTTTATAAACTGGGTCTCCAATTCTTAAGTTTCAAGGTCACCTTTGGAATCTCTTGATTGTGTTCATTCTGTTAGTATTGCACTCAAAACTGATTATTCCATGGCTCAACACATGAGACAATGATGCATTAATAGTTTGCCAGGAAAATTATATAGAGACATGCATTGGCAAAAAAAAACACACACTGGCTATGTTCAGAATATACTATGCTACTCACAGTAATTTTGCAATATGCATATTTTTGGCCTATGTTACGCATAATTTTCTTTATCTGATCATATTAATTGAATTAAGGACTTTTACACAAAATGGATTTTTAGAAAATGCAAAACAACCCCTTTTAATTTCCAAAAATGATAATTGGACACCACTTGTGAAATTACATACATTACTGTTCAAACGTTTTGGGTCAGTAATTTTTTTGTATTTTTTTTTTAAAGAAATTAATACTTTCATTCAGCAACGATTCATTAAATTGATCAAAACTGACAGTAAAGACATTTATAATGTAATGTCTATTTTAAATAAATGTTGTTCTTTTGAACTGTCTTTAAATCAAAGAATCCTGAAAATAATGTATCACATTTTTCATAAGAAAAAAAAACTTTCTTGAGCAGCAAATTGGCATATTAGAAAGATTTCTGAAGGATCATGTGGCACTAAAGACTGGAGTAATGATGCTGAAAATTCAGCTTTGCATCACAGGAATAAATTACAATTTAAATTATATTCAAATAGAAAATAGTTATTTAAAATTGTGATAATATTTCACAATATTATTGCTTTTACTGTATTTTTGCTTAAACAAATGCAGCCTTGGTGAACATACAAGATTAAAATTTTTTTTTTGAACAGTAGTGTATGCATATAAGGAGATCACATGACAACAATTTAGCATCCAACTGTTTGAAATATTGCATAATGCATTGTTTCTTACATATTATTTAAGAACTAAAAATAGTAGGCAGAACAGTATTTAGTGCATACTGCGTAGTGTGCAGTGGGCTTATATTCTAGCATTCTGAACATTACCATGCACACATAAACACAAACCTCTTTGTCATGTTCAATCTCCAAGCCTTCCTCCTGAAGTCCTCTTTCAAATTCCTCCCTAATTTTATCTTGTAGTTCGTTGGTGGGTTCCGTTGCAAGCCCCGCCTCCAGCACCGCCTCCGAAATATCGCCCTTCGTACACCTGCGTGAAGGGGTGGGGCTTTGAGACGGCACGTTACCGTTAGAGACAACAGAGTGGCGGTGTTGGGACTGACGTCTCTTGCAGTGATAAACAAGAACATAGTCCACTCTTCTGCGGCCGTCTGCAAAACACAGCCCTCCTCCTGGACCAGGGCCCGGCTCCTCCTGAAAACACACACAAGCATTCGTCAGCTCAGTAACATCTAGACACATCTGCATGGCTGTACAGCGAAAGCTGTAATTACAGATTCCTGGAGCTCTCTCAAAGCTGCATAGCATGTATTTGACACTTTCAGCCAAAAAATTGAGGATCTGGGTCATCCACTGATTGGCTGGTGGTTCAAAGCTTTTGGATGTTTCCTGTCATACTCGTGTTTGATTCGAATTGTGCTTTTGAGCAAGGTGCATAACTAGGTCGGTCCCTGTGGTTTGCAAATTAGTGGATAAAACTGTCAGCTGACATTGCGGTTTTCATAATATTCTCTCCCCCAAAAATATTATGATCAGAAAATATAAGATAATATGTTTTACCCCAAATAAGAACAAATTAAAACTTATATCTTGCAAAAAGACATTATGTGATTTTTCTTTCTTGCATTATGAAATTACTGACATGCACCCCAATTATCATTAGCAAAAATAAATATACTATTTTTGTTACTGTAAAGCAAAAAAACAACAACAACAGTTTACTGTATGCATAAATATTTATGCAAATAAGATTTTTTTTATATATTTTTATTATAAAAATACAAAATATATTAGTAAAAAGTCTTTTAAAAATTGTAATTTGTTTCTTACTTTTGAGTTTTGAAAAAATAAAAAAATCACTGTTTTAGGGGGTAATATCTACCAGTGTCTGTTCTTGGGAGCATTTTTACTGTATGCTAAAGAACTTTATAATAATCAAGTTCGTTGGAATATGAATTTTGTTAAAAGAAAATGCCTGGGGATTTCTACATACTAAGCAATGGGAACGTCTAGTGTTAATATTTAACTGATGCCATTTAGTAGATACTTTCCAATGTGATACATTGAAAACACATTGCAAGTTCCACTGAAGCATGAAAAAAACTCATTACAACAAAGTATAAATATTGTATAAAATATGCAGATAAGATCTTTTCATTTATATATATATATATATATATATATATATATATATATATATATATATATATATATAAAATGCCTTAATGCAAATTCTAATTTCTTATTTCTTTAATTAGATTTTGGAAAAAAACATTTAAAGGTTCCACCAAAGCATGTTGGGATCTTGGGAAGTGTTTTATTCCACTGGAGAACGGATTCTCAGACTGTAACAGTCCAGTAGTGATATGGATTTTTCAATGGTCGATGCCAGTATCTAGAGACTTTTTCCCACTGACTCCAACCCACAATCTTTGTGTGACCAGCTTACAATTGCAAAATCATTGCATTTTCTTATGTCACCTTACTTGACCCCTGGGGGGTCTGTGAAACTTCTGCAGAGGGTCCATTGAGAAAATGCACATAGCATATGCAATGAATTTTTTTTTTATATGATCTACCCAGAACCATTATTTAATGCAACAATGCGAGTTAATAATTTAAAATAAAGTGCTCTAAAAATAATACCTGTCTTTGATAGTAAACAGCATTTGATCTTAAGTCCTGCATTAGACAACAGAAATCACGCACCGTGTCCTCAGCAATGTCATTGGCATCATGCCCGCTGTTGGCCGTGCCCTGCTGGCCCAGTTCAGAGATATCTCGGGCAAGACAGCGGAGTTTCTCGCTCTGCATTGAAGAGGACTCACTCTTCACGGTGGAAACACGCATGCGCTCAGGGGCCCCGTTCCAGTTTTCTGTTAGATAGAGATAGTCACAGGTTATTTTAATGTTGAATAATGTCTTACTGAAAGTCTTCTTTTATGGCATTTTTCTCTTATGTCAGTTTCTTTGTGTGTGCTTTGACAATACTGCATGCAAAACAATCGTGTTAATAAATTGCTTTTGCGAGAACTGAGAGAGAGAGAGAGAGAGAGAGAGAGAGAGAACGCATCCACATAAAAGTAGAGACCAAAAACCTTTCAGTACCAAGGACAGCGACATAATTGAAGGCTGTGCGTCAATGCAATGCTCAAAACCTGCGAAACTGACTCTGATCACACAAACAGCAGCACGTACACCTCTAGTCTTTCTAAACATTCTCACACCTGACTAACGCGTCACTTAAATATGCCTCATGCCTTCAGGTAAACAAACACAGGGATTCATGACTCTTAGAGAAAGCTATAAGCGCATTTACACCACCTGAACAAACCATCACACCACAGTCTATTTGTGCATTTATTTCCCAGTGCTTTCATATCAAATCACAGTTTCCATTCTGTCGTCAATGTCAAAAGAGAAAAAAGATCATAAAGTGTGTTTGATTGTTATGAGAAAACAACACATGGCGTCAGATTGCGCTTGAAATAGCTCCAGCTTATTGCCCCAGCTAATTATACAAACCCCCTCCGACACACTGAGCCCTCACATTGTTTTCCAAAGCAAAAGGATGAATTCTAACACAATTAGTTGCAACGTTAATGAGTGTTAAAGTGTGACAGCCCGTCTGAAGGGGCAAATAATGGCGCGCGCCTCATTGCAATTAACATCAACGACCAGTTTGGTGCCACTCAAATGTTCAGTTTTCACCACATCAGACTAATCGACTATAAATGCATGAGTAGATGAAATAACATGCATGCATTTGCAACAGTTGAATATAACACCATAACCAAACAAGCCAATTTATTCAAGTGCCAATTATACAGACATACAGCAAATGCATTTTCCCTTTGGCTTAGAGAATCCAATGCACTCGCACACAAACAACAGCATCAGCAAACAACATCCACCCGAGTGTTAGGACTGGTACTCACCCGTGGCAGAGGGCGACCTGTTCAGTGCCATGTTCATGTTCCCGGTGATATGGTGGACAATCCGCTCGCGGCCCCGCGCAGCTTAACGCGCTCGTGCTTCTGCAGTTAATTCCGTGGAGCGCTCGAGACGCTCAAACTTCCAGCGCTCGTGCACCGAGATAACAGTGACAGCCGACACAACCCCCTCCCACTCACTCACTCACACACACACACACACACACACACAAGGTATCACAAACAGACGCTAAATGCATAAGTCTTAATTATTACGAATTTACCGTGGAAAATATTTTAAAACATAAAAATATATTATATGGTTTATGATCGAGCATTACATAATAAATAAAGCAGAGCTATCTGCAAACTTGATATCGCCCTTTGACCCGTTTTGTCTGTTTGGATCCCCATTAGCTTCCACTGAGTGGTTACTAGTCTTCATGGGGTCCTCAACTCAATCCAAAACAGACAATCGTACAAATAGTAAAAAAAAAATTGACTTATCACATCACAAACCATACATCTCAGCAGAAGCAGCACTTAAAATATACATCTACATATTTATAAGCATATCTTCACATTTTCTTCGAAATACATATGTACAGTTACTCTTTCTTATAGCTATGGGAACCATATTCCAAGCAACTGAACCTCAATAAAGTAGTCTTTTTCATCAAATTTGTTCGTGGACACGGTAAAAATAGTTGATCCCTACTCACTTGACCTGTTTTATAATCATGTCTAAGTCCCACATAAACTAGCTTTTCAAAGAAAAAACAAGGAGTATGATACTTGAATAGTAAAATATACCAACAATCGTAAATGTAATTTAACCTTCAACGGTAGCCACGATAACTTTCTATGCATATCAGCCCGAAACTGATAATGAAGCACTAGCCTGGCTGCTCTGTTCTGAACCATTTGAAGTTTCTTAGGTGTTTGTCCGAAGCACTTGACCTTACCATAGGGCAGTACTCGAGATGCGATAAAACTAATGACTTTACCACATCTTTTAAAAGTGAAGATGGGATAAATGCAGAACATTTCCTGGCCACCGCTATACCTTTACCCATAGTACTTACTATATTATCTATATCAGGGATGGGCAACTTCAGCCCTGGAGGGCCGGTGTCCTGCAGAGTTTAGCTCCAACCCTAATCAAACATACCTGGAGCAGCTAATCAATGTCTTCAAGATCATTAGAAAGTTACAGGCATGTGTGTTTGATTAGGGTTGGAGCTCAACTCTGCAGGACACCGGCCCTCCTGGACCGAAGTTGCCCATCCCTGATCTATATGTTTGGACCAGGACAACGTATTGTTAAGCATCACACCCAGCAACTTAACATGTGTCACTTGTTTTATTGGCACCCCATTAATAAATTAATTAAAATCAGCAGCTTTAGTCATACTATTTTTGTTACTAAAAATAATAAATTTGTTTTTTTCTAAATTTAAAATCTATTTATTAATTCGAACCCACTTCATAATTGTTAACAACTCATCACTTAAATTTTCCTGAAGCTCATAATGTATGTGCCGCGGAAAACATTGTAGAATCATCAGCATACATAACTATATTTGCCTTATCAACAACATATGGTAAATCATTTATAAAAATGGAAAACAATAATGGGCCTAAACAACTACCCTGTGGTACACCACAGTAGATATTTTTATCCTCCAAGAAAGATCCATTATAAAACACTCTCTGTTTTCTATTAGAAAGATAACTTCCAATCCAGTCAAGAGCTGTGAGTGAAAAACCATAAAATTTTAGTTTAGCAACAAGAATGTCATGATAAATAACATCAAAAGCTGCGGTCTAGTCTAATAAAACAGCACCGACCAATTTCTTATCATCTAGGGTTGCTAAACATTCGTCTGTCATGTGTATAAGAGCAGTACTTGTGGAGTGTCCTGGTCTGTAACCATGTTGTGCATTAGTAAATAAATTAAATTAAATTGATTCTAAAATATTGTAAAATTTGTTTAAAAATAATTTTCTCCAATAGCTTGCTCAAAATAGGAATACTAATTGGCTTACAATTAGATCCTGAAAAGTCTATTTTTCCCTTTTTAAGTAATGGTATAATTTTAGATTCTTTCCATAGATTCAGATATACACTGTTGTTGTATTAACAACTGTGAAAATAATTTACTTTAAAAGAGAAAAAAAATTCTAGGTATTTAACACACTTTTTAAATCTGACCGCTCCTCAGCTCTTATCAGCAATCTGATCACTAACAGTGTATTAAATCCCATCAGAGAATGCATGGATTAGTCATGCACTTCCATAATTACCTTCAAAACACATAATAATAATTCAGTGGCTCACCAGGTTTAATGAACATACTTTCCGACATGATTTCCAGATTACTGTACAGTTATTATTAAGGTCATGGCAGCTGGAATTGAGATTAATCCTTTTCTGCACAAGTTATTCGTGTTATCATTTAGTTACAAACCCAAAGCATTTTAATCAATTTAAACCCTGTTGAATATAATAAAGCCATAGAACCACAGATGTGTGGAAATGTGCAGAAATGTAGTGTTTGTACTTGATATTACGCAATATTTCATGAGGCCTACAAGTATTTAATGTGTGATTCATGTGAATTGTATCCTTCAACACCCTTCACAACTAATTGACTGATCAGTATTCTCCGTGCACATGAACGCTCTCACACAAATGAGTTCAAGTGTCCAGAGCAACACCGAGTGGCACAAGTCGAGTACTTGTTTAGCCTTGTTCTTTATTGTAGGTCAGTTTAATAAACACCCATAAACTACAACCACACATAATAGTTGTACATGATCAAGATCATATTTGTATAGACAGGTTGTTTAATGGCAAAATGGTAAAGCAGTAATCAGAAATGACTGTTTATTGATTAATGATGTGTCTTAATGCTTTATATGCTGAAATAAAAACTGAAACGTATGATAAAGTGCTCAATTATCAGTGGTTAAAAACTCCACTGAGCAACACACCGGCTGTAGATGCATATATGAAAGAGTATTCTAGCAGTTTTTCACTTGTATGTTATTTTATCAGGTGTCTGCTTTCAGTTGGTCGGACAAGCGTGTGACATGCAGTCGCAGCCGGTGACGGCGAGGACTTGGTGGTGTGTTTGTGTGCCGTTAGCGCAGCGCAGAGGAACATTCATGGGCACCGTGCCTGTAGCTGAGCAACACACACACTCGCTCTCGACCTTGTGCTTGTCCAGTGAGTACATAGACTTACTGCCACAGTTTCCCTGTGGGTGAGAGAAAAAGACAGATAAATAATATGTACATAGCTTCATGGTATTGTTGCAATAAAACAAATGCATCGACTTACTTCACAGTAAGTGAGTTCTATCTTTTCTTCTGATTGGCAGTCATCCACTCTAATGTAATTCAGCAAACCCACAGTCCTTCTGCACTCTGGCTCAGTACCTAAACAGACATATGCACACGTCATGTTCAGATCAGTGGGATGGAGTAGGGCTGCATGATTTAAGGGAGAAATACAGTAATTTTTTTTCTGATAAAAATTGCGATTAAAAAAAAATCCAGGATTGATGTGGCTATTTTTGATGTGCAAAATTTGGCCAAAATGTGATTATATATCAATATCACTATAAAATAATAATAATAATAGTAACACCCTAAAAATAACTAAATAATAAAAGAAATATTATTCTTGTAATATTTCACTGTAAAAAAAATTTATAAAAAATATTTAAGAAAAAATACATTGGTTTTATTTTATATTACAACTAACATTCCTAATTTCTTAATTTTCAAATGTTTATGGGTTGCCTCTGAAAATGTGGGTTACCTCTGATTTGTATTTAACGCCCCATTCACACGGGGTGTCAGCGTCAACGCCTCTTGTGTACTTTGAATGAAGTGACGTTAAGCGTTGCCGAACTGAATTGTGGGTCCGTCGCGTCGCTTCTCTGGTATTGCTGGCGGCAGAAGTTGAAAACTTTTCAACTTTTCAAGCACCAACGCAGGCGTCAGCCAATCAGTTCGCCTTATGCAAATACCCTAGCACAGACCCTAGCCAATCCCGTTCATGCAACACCAGAAAAGTAATGTGATTGGCTGTTGTCACTGTGACGGTCGCGTCAGCACCAAGCTTCTAACAAGCCCTCTGTCAAGCATTGATGCTGACGCCCCGTGTGAATGTTAACTTAAAGCTTCTCTTTTGTTGATGAGCATTTCATTACAAATCTAGGAAGTTAAAGTGGGGACTCAAACTCAGAGCAGAAATTAAGTTTGTGTGGTACAGCATTTACAGCAAACTGAGCAGCTCTGAGATGCTGAAAAATGAGCTGCTCACCTGTAAATGAACACAGTGACACACTTCACTCTCAAACACATGTTTGTGCATATATTTATTTGATTAAGTGGTGGACTTGTGATTTGATATTCTCACTAATCCATATCACAATTTTGGTTTTATTATGATTAATCGTGCAGCCATAGGATGGAGTTTATAAACTGAGCAGGATGTATGAATGATGGTTTTGGTGGTCGTTCTTACACATCTCACAGCAGGTGTCTCCAATCTGGCTTATTTTACCCTGTGGATAAAGAATACATTGTTTCACTTTCGTTATTATGCAAAACAAAATATGGTTTATTAGAAGTAGAATATGTTCCTGGAGTCTTTAGGGTTTGGTAGATTTAGGATTAGGAATAGGGTTTGACAGGCAATCGTTTCATAGCAGTGTTGTTCTAGGATTAGGAGAGAGAGTGTGTGTGTGTGTGTGTGTGTACCCCATGTTCCAGACAGCGTTTGCGGTCAAACGGAGGACATGTTGTCACAAGCGTCTCCAGCACCAGTTCTTCATCTTTATTCACACTGCAGGTGTTTTTAGTGCAGCCATCTGTACGCGTTGCATTTGCCTGAATACACACATATGTACAGATTTATGACACTATCTATCTGAAAATCAATAGAACATCTGGAGCATTTAAAGCAGGGGTCTCAAACTACTGGCTCACAGCGGAAGATAGTTTCATACGACTGCTCAAGCATTAATAGCTTATTTTTAAATTTAGCCTGAAGATCACTTCACTTTCTGCATTTTAATTATATATTTTTTTAATGATTGATAAGCAATGGCCTAATAGAGACTACTGTTCTTAGGTTAGGGGTTGGTAAGATGTAAAATATTTTTGAATGAAATCTCTTTTCTCACAAAGCCTGCATTTATTTGATTGAAAATGCAGTAAAAAGAGTAATATTGTAAAATATTATTGCACTTTAAAATAACCGTTTTCTATTCGAATATATTTCAAAATATATTTTATTCCTGTGAGTGAAAGCTGAATTTTTTTAGCATCATTACTCCAGTGTCACATAATCCTTCAGAAATCATTCTAATATGCTGATTTGCTGATCAGTTTAATGGGTCCTTGATGAATGAAAGTTTTTATTTATTTTAAATGGTAGTGTATATTATTCATGAATGCATTTGAAATGTTTGAAACAGTTCTTAGCAAAGCTGCAGTTCTTAAGCTTACTAAACATATGGCTGTTTTTTTTCTTTGGCTATCTACCATATTCATTGGCACGTAGAGGTAGTTACTGGGGCGAGAGAGGGGGGATTCAAACCTGTGTCTTCCACACTGACTATTCTAGCTATTGTGACATTGACTCATGACTCTATCTGAAACATATTTATTACTTTCAGAGAGACCAGCTGTCCGTCAGGCCGTCGGATGCTACATGCAGTTGCTACACAACGGCCGCAGCAAGCATTAGGTATCGGCTGCAGCGTGTATCCCTACAAAACAAAGCACACATGTTACTGTACTCATACATATAGAGCTGACAGTCCTTTTAGAGGCTGTTTCTTTAGAAATGAAGATTCTGTCATAATTTACTTATCCTCATGTCATATTTAATGACTGTCTTTCTCATCTTATTTTCTTATTCAAAAGGCGTTTGAGAAGCGTTTGGCTTTATGGATGTCAAAACCTGACATATCTAAGTGCAGCATATCCAACATAAAAATGTGAATGTAATCGAAGAGCTGCTTTTTAAAAGTTATGCTCCTTTTATTGTATTTTCATTGCATGCAAAAGCAGCTTGGACGTTTTCAAAGATGGGCAAAACATCTGCTTTTGTGCTCTGTGGGTGAAAGAAAGTAATATGGTTTTAAACGACATGAGGGTGAGTAAATGATGAGAGAATTGTCAACTACCCCTTTAATAATCTTCAGAGTGAGGTTTTTACCTCTGAGCAGGGGGAGCAGCTCATTTTCCTACAAGAGAGCCGATAACTCCTCTTATCTCTCACACACTCGCAGTGTGTGCACACATCCACCATCACTCGCTCTCCAGCCTACTCACACACACAGAGCAAGACACCCCAAAGTCAATCTGTTATGCACCAAGACATCTGCACACGGCACATTAGTATTTTGAATGTTAACTCTATGTCTTTACCGCAATAACAGTTTTATTCAGCACGCAGACATCCATTGGAACTACAGAAAGAAAAAAAGCATTAATATCTAATGAAAGATGACAGGAAGCAGCGGTGAACGAGCAATGTGTGTGCAGGGTCCAAAATTAACACTTCAAACACCAAATGGGATGTGGCAAGTAAATAATACCTCTTCGTGGTTTTACTAATATTAAAAATCATCAGCTTTAGTCAGACTTTTAATGGAAATTTTTTAAAAGACTTCTTTAAGGAAAATGTTATAATTTTTTATAAAGTATCAAATGGAAAGAGCTCATATAATAGCTATATTTTTATATCACTGTAATATGTTAACGTTTTATGTTTTTATTTAAAAAATTGTACTATGAGTTTGTTCGTTTGCTGCTTTATAGGACATTAAATAAATAAATATTTTGAATCATATTAAATGATTCTTATAAATTGTTTAAATAAAACTCAACTGAGATAAAACTTAATTTAAATTCAATATATCCAATACTTAACCAATTGTGTATATATAATTGTTTGCATCTAAATTAAGATTTAGATGATCATGCAACACTCACCGAATTCCTAATATTTAGCTTTTTTGCAACAAAAATGCAAAGAAAATCGTATTGTCGAATTAAAATAAAAGTAAAATAAAAATACAGTTAAAAATATTAAAATGTATTTTAAAAAATTATGTATTGTAAAATATGGTTTCACTGCAGGTCATGAAAATTTAAGATGTAAATTTGATCAGTTCATTAAGTTATGAAGTTAACTTTCTGTGTTAGTTGTGTGTGTGAAACTCTTCGTACCGCAGTGGCAGGTCGGGCAGCAGTCTTCTACTGTATTGCACTGGAGCTCTGTGCCCAGTGGACAGGTTGGCGTGTCCATGAGGTGGCAGGATACGTTTGTATGCTGGATGAACACTTCCTCATTGACCTGAACACATTCGCTCCACACACATCTGTCCTGCGGAGACACCCACTGCTCTCCCACCTGCACACATGTGGAGGTAAAGAGAATGTCTTTCACATGTAAATACAGAGTATTCGAACACAGAGAGTAGGAGGAAAAAGACACTAAATACTCGCCTGTCTCAAACGTCCTCCTTCCACACAGCTGGATTTATGGCAGTGACCGCAGCACTCGCCCTCTGAGTGAGAGTATTTGGTTCCCTGCATACACGAAATCAATGTGAAATCATAACCGGCCTTTTTTATTTAGCTATAAATGTCCACGGGCTTACTGTGCATGATTCATCACTGCCTGTTATTGTAAGAGAAAATGTTTTTGCGCCTTTCATCAAAATGTAATAGCTCTTCTTCACTTTTAAATTGTTTCTATGACCGAGGGGAGAGGGAAATTATATTAGATTTTTATATTTTCTGAACAAAATACTGTTGTGAGTAGCTGGCTGGGTATTTGATTGCTACGATGTTCTTGGTGGTTGTCAGGTGGTTAATTACTGACTCAATCAAAAGAGTTATCATATTTAGATCACTATATGGGAGTCAATTTATGTGTAAAATAACCCCATTTTTTTGTAAATCTAAAAAGAAATAATAGCTCACATTATATTGGGAGATGGTCCACTCAGGGTGGAAATTCACCCTGTCTGTTTTCTAAATGCACGTTATTGTTCTAATAGTGAATGCATGCATGAATATTCTTGTGTTTTTAACTTGTTTGTTAAAATAACTCAATCTTCTCTTAAATGACTTCTGTCTGGTGATGCATGTCTCGTTCTTACATACTTCTTCCATTTTTGTGTGCAACATTCACATCTCAAAATCCACTAAACAACCGATGGATAGAACCAAGTCCCCACCTTTCATTTTTTGTTTTCAAATAATCCATCTAGAAAATATCTGTCTTTACTTTCACTGCGACTTTGCATGAAACCACTTTTAATGTTTTTTGCGCATTCTTAAGTGCAGAGCTCATAGGGAGTTAGTTCAAATCCCTTATGAAAGTATGCATAATAATGTTGCATGCTTTATGAAAAATCAGTCATAATATCATAGTCTGAAGCTGATGAAATCAAGTCCAGATGAATATTCATACAAAATGTCACTATACAGAAGTTAAATGCATTGTAAATGCCGCTCCGTGTCATCTTTTAAAGTGACTTTATAATATATTCATTGTTCATAAAAATGAATAAAATTCATAACAGTTCACAAATGAATACACAGCCCTGCATCTTGAATTAAAAAAAATGCTGAATTGCCAAAAGGCCTAATATTATCTAATTTGAGGATGCGGAGTTAAAAATATTAATAAAAACATTCGGTAACACTTAACTTAAAGCCTTTATGTATAATGCATTATAAAAGGATATTAAATGGTATAATGCATTATAATCATTTGTAATGTGCATTGTAAGACATTATATCTTGTCGTTAAATTTTAAGTGTAACAATGAATTAGTAAATGTTACTAATTATTAACTGTGGTTACAATTATTCATATTGTAAGGTGTAATTAATGCATTAAAACTACTTTTATAATGCATTATTCATAAAGTCTTTTAGTAAAGTGTTACCAAACTTTCCATCACATAGTGTTTTTTTTTTTTCATAAAAAAGAATGATTTTTTTTTTAATTATATACAGTATATGTATCATCTTTTATGTACATATCAAAATAACAAAAGCAGTTAATAGTCAAAAGTTCTCCTAAGATTAGAAAGAAACAAATAGTGGATTTAATCCAGCAAATATGCTGCAGGGCGGTGATATTTTTCAAACAGAAAGGACGCACCAGAGGACAGATCTGGTTGCAGACGGGGTCCACACACTGAGCGATGTGCAGGCCAGTCTGTCTGTCTGCTTGCTCCGTGCAGGTGCAGGTTTTACACTTCTCATCCCACCTGCTGCCCACCTGGTAGACCACAGCGTCCACCACACACACCTGCATATATAAATAGTCGATTACATGCTGATTGCAGAGTACACTCATCAGGACATGGAGCTGCAAGGGCAAGTGAATAACACATGCGCAGCGAGAGCACAAAAGCGTGCCAACCTTATCGGGCGTGCAGGTGACCTCTATGCAGTCGCAGTCATTGGTGGTGGTCTTCGTGATGTAACCCGGGGGGCAGGTGCGAATGATGCTTTGACAGTCGCACACACATTCGTATGAATCGCAGCACTCCGACGGTGTGACCGACAGCTTCTTGTATGCAGGGCAGGATGCTTTTGTTGTCACAGGACACTGATCCTTTTTGCAAACTGAAAGAGGACGGTGGAAGAGATGTGATTGAAAACCATCTTTGTGAAATGAATGAGAGTGTGTGTATGTGTGTGTGCTCTCACCACACTGGTAAACTGGAAGACAATCTCCTGGATTTGTGAGGACGACACTGAGTCCATGAGCGCAGGAAGGGGGATCTGACCGCTTACAGTTTGGGTCACACACTATAGACACACACAGTAGATTAACAACACTATATTGTGGTAGAGCCATCAGGTGTATCATATCTATAAGTATGGGTGGTAAAAGCATCACATATCTAAGGCCCGATGATTTTCATGTTTCAGAACACGTGAATGGAATTGCGGAATCCAGTCATAAAAGTCGAATTTACAGTATAAGACCATTTTTGGACGAATTAATCATAAGTATGGCTGTACACCTAATCAGGCCACAATATGAACTAGTGTCTGTTAATATTAAAGCACAAAAAGACTGCTATTTAAATATGAAGTCTTCATATTCTGCGTCTCTGTGTGGCACGGTTTTAAACACATACTCAAGCACAAAATATAAAACAGAGAAGGAAAAAAAACTAACTCAAAGGGCTCTATTATTGTAAAAATGTTGTACATTAAAGTTTTATGAAATCAATTGATTACGCATGTTTTTTGATAAAAAAAACAACTAAAAAGTATCTTGAAAAATCAGAAAACACAGAATTTAGGAAAACATGACATTTTATAGGGCCCTAAAAATGTAATTTTTGTTAAATAAATTGTTAAATTGTATAAGTTTCCAAATTTCAATTAATTACTGATTCCTAAAATTTTATTTAACCATTAAAAAAGTAAGGTGAATGAAAGAAGTATTTTTAAAAGTACAAATTTGTACTTTTTAATATTAGCTAATGCAATTGCAAATAATTGTTAATTAAGCTGCAATATTAAATAGTCATTTCTACCTGTTTTTCAATGTTTGAATACTTTTAGAAATACTATTACTATTTAAATTTGTAATACTTTTTTTAATAATATATATAAAAAACAGCTGTCAAATCGATTAATCACAATAAATATACATACAGGTATATATTTAAGAAATATATTTACTATTATATATAACATCGCAATTAATTGATTAATTGATATATACCTGTATATATATATATATATATATATATATATATATATATATATATATATATATATATATATATATATAATATGCGAGTAGAATGAGTAGAATGTACATTATCGATATGTTAAGTGTATAAATGCATACATAATTTTTGTATTCTCCGTGTTAGTATATATATATATATATATATATATATATATATATATATATATATGTGTGTGTTAGATGCATATTCTCAGCTCACCACACTCATATTCAGGGCAGCACTTAGATCCCGTCTTCTCCCGAAGAACCTCACATTGTCCACACTCTGGGGCTGTAGCACAGCAACAGTTGCCATGACAACAGACACTGAGAAACCACTTCAAGAAATGGGGCTGGTAATCGTGTAGTGCACGAGAGCGATAGTGAGCGAGAATGTGTACGCATTGTGGCTTTACCTTTAGCATTAGTGCAGGGTAACGCTGTGCAGTTAATGCGCTGCTGATCCAGACACACACACAGAAGACAGGGGTTTTCCTCAGGATTCCAGCTTTCCATAAACTGAAACACACACACACCAGGATCATGAGACTGGCAGAGGCTCATTGGTTTTATAAAGTGGTGGCAATAGCAATATCATAAAGGCATGATAAATGGCAGGCAATTAATAAATGGTAAAATCAATATACCTTGTGGGTTTTCCCATGGTGGTCCACACACTGGCTGCAGGTCTCTTTGCTTACACACTTATCTCCCATTAACACGGACCCTTCAGGGCAGAAACAGCCCTCTGTGGGAGTGTTCAAGCACACTGATCCATTGCCCTTCATTAAACCATCACCCATCATGTCACCAGGACTGAACTGGCTCCGTCCGCACTGCTCCAAACATCCGGTTCGACACGCAGCGTATTCCATTGAGTCTGAGCATGACATGGCTACACACAGAAAATAAAATGGGAAATTCAAGTATTTTGTATTCAAGTAGAACACAAAATTATTAATAACATAAAATGCCATTCACAACCTATTTAACGTTAAAAACGAGAATATACTGTCAGAAATAATGTGGGGAGAGATTTGAATTGTCCATCTGGAGAATAAATGTTTGGATATCATGTCATGTGACTTGTGTGATTGGTTACAATCGCAGAAAGGAAAATTGGAGAAATGGAGGTGGAGAAAGTTCTTACATTTTATGAAGCCTTTTTCTTTTTTAGAATATTGTACACTGATGAATTGAACACCATATCTGATCAGTAAATACTCACCTTCATATTTTTTTTTCTCCATGAAACACAAAATTATTTTTTTATTTTAAAGGATTATTTTATCTTAAAATATTTAATTAATTCTTTATACTTTTTCAAATTTTAATCTAGAACTATATATTTTTAATTTTCAAATTTCAAATTTTCTTTTTTAATCTAAAGAGCAGTGCTGTTTACGAAATCCTTAAATTTTATTTAGTTAAGATGAAGTACTAAAATTACTCAAACTAAAACAGAAATAAAAATTAATTTAAGCAAAATATTAAAATAAATATAAAAAAATTGACAAAATCACAAAAAATTTAAAATGACATAAATATAATAAAAGCCAACTAATAAATACTATATAGTAGTATAGAAATAATACTAATTTAACAGAGGTGAAGATTATCAGTGATTAATGACTAAAAAATCTTTAAAAGTCTTTTTATCACAAATATCTATGGTATATCTTCAGAAGACTACTTTTATAGTATTTTTTATATTTGGAGTTAGGTCACTATGAGCTGCTGTTGGATGGCAAGATCTGTGTAAATATGTCTCTTTTTGTGGTTGTTACAGCAAGGTTTTGAACAACATGAGGGTGATTAAATGATGCCATCATTTTCATTTTTGGGGAAACTTAATACCAGCCACTGTATGCTGTATGCTTCCACTTAAACTTTCTTTCAAGCTTGAAACATTCATTACGGCACACAGATCTGTAGTAACTCCTGTTTGTTCTTTCTCAGGCACGCTGATCAAAGTACCACCATGTCACTGAACTGAGACACGCAGGGTCCTCGCGGCTTCACTTCATGACTCATTAATCACAGGAGACTCACGGCAGAGGGTGGGCGTCCTCCAGTCCACACACACTCCCTGCTGACGGCACATGCTGCTGTACGCGGTAACAAGGTCACACACCGCATTAGGCTGGCAGGCCACGGTCCGGCAGATCTGTACATAGTCCTGTGGGGAAACCAGCACGTGACAGTGGCTGAACACCTCAGATCTTAACACATCGCAGCCCTTCGCCACCCCCACAGCACACGACTGAACCTCCTTATTCTGGACACACTCGCCCAGAGCCCATCCCTTCAGATACACGTCAGGGTCTGTGGTCACACGGCCGTCAGATAACACCAGACCCGTCTGATCATCAGAGCAGGAACCTGACAGACAGAGATGGGCAAGTTATGGACATCACACACATACGCTATGGGTGGCAAATATATAGGTAAAAAAATATATGTATAGGTACAAATTTCGACTCAGGTGTTTCATGGAATGCCACACCCCACAGGATGTTGCACTGGATGTTAAATTAGAATGAAAGGAAGCGTATCTGAGGTTCAAAGAAATTCGGCACAGTGACGTTTTATTAGATTTATAAGTAAATTATAACTTAAGCGGGAAGTCGTGGCCTAATGGTTAGAGAGTCGGACTCGTAATCGAAAGGTTGCGGGTTCGAGTCCCCGGCCGACAGGGATTGTAGGTGGGGGGAGTGAATGTACAGCGCTCTCTCCACCCTCAATACCACGACTGAGGTGCCCTTGAGCAAGGCACCGAACCCCCAACTGCTCCCCGGGCGCTGCAGCATGGCTGCCCACTGCTCCGGGTGTGTGTTCACGGTGTGTGTGTGTGTGTGTGTGTGTGCATTTGTTCACTACTCACTGCTGTGTGTGTGCACTTGGATGGGTTAAACGCAGAGCACCAATTTCGAGTATGGGTCACCATACTTGACAATACGTCACGACTTTACTTTTTAACATTTCAATTTAACATTTGAAGAAATAAACATTTCAATATTAAAATAAATAAAATAAATATAAATATCTACTGTGTGTGTGTGTATATTATATTTTGAATAAATTTTATATGTATAATACAGTATTATATATATATATATATATATATATATATATATATATATTTAATTATTAAATTCAAATATAATTCTATAACTATTAAGAAATAAATATTTAACCACAGAATTAAACTTCTTGTGTGTGTGTGTGAATACATATGTGTGTGTGTGTATGTGTATATATATATATATATATACGTATATATATACATAAATAAATACACATATGAATACATACACACACACTGTTATTAAATGCAAATACAAATACATTTTTACTATTCAAATAAATACAAATTTATATAGGTGGCATTACATAGATTATTATATATATATATATATGAATTTCATTTCATATTTGAATTTGATCATTTTGCAGGCAATCTTAAATATTTTTTCGAAATTTAAATGAAATTTAGAATAATTAATTTTGAATAGCACAAAACATGATACAGGTAGACTAATACTCTCCTAAGCAATCAAACTAAAAAACTACAGTCGTAAGCTTAAAGGAAGTGTATTTACCACATAAGCCAGTGGTGTTGGGTTTCATGGCGATGTCCATATTGAGCATGAACTCATTGCTGTGGGGAGTAAAGGTGAGTGTGAATCCATGCTGCTCTGATCTCAGCTGGTGCAGTATTGCACCAATTTGTGTCACAGTCACTCCCTCACTCCTGAATGGGACTGCGGTAATCACACCGCCCACAGTCACCTGCAATACAGACAACATGTTGACCCTCTGTGCTAACTTAGTAAACTATTTCACTTTGCATGCTTTTGCAGTGTATCAACCTTCATGTCATCCCGTAGCATCACACTCATCCCGCCCTCCCTCAGCTCCAGACTCTTCATGCAGATCTGATTAGGCGAGCTTTGACAGGCAGCTGTATGCAACACTAGCTCCACCCCTCCTGAGCGAAGCAGCAAATAGGAGCAAGCAGCTCTCAGCTTTAGAGCCGCACCCGAAAATGACACAACATGACTGGTGGAGCTGCCCATGCAACTACCTGTAGGAATGAAAGTATGCATATTATAGCTAGAAGTTCATGCATTTTCAAGTTTTTTAAAAGTAGTACGCTGAATTGTTGTTGTTACTTGGCTTCAATGCATGTTTAATTCAGTTTCAACTATAGATATTTTGCATTTTTAAGCCAAGATTGAGTAAAAATTACTATTTTTGACAGTCCAATCATATGAGTCAAGAAAACAACTGTTGAAACACGCAGGTGATATTACATAGGAAAGGTGTGGTGCATTGTATTGTGTGATATACTGGTTCTGAATGTGAGATTCGTAACAGGATTGGTTGTTGTATAGTGAGGGATGTGTATTCGTACAGGGGCAGGTCCAGGTACAGCCGCAGGTGTGATTGTAGCGGAGGGCCGGGAGGTTGTTTTTGCAGACGGGAGGCTCCATCTTCTCACAGTTGATGCGGTGGCTCTGCACCGTTACCGTTCCTGATGGGTTGCACAGCACTGAGTGACAGCCATCTGGCAACAGCCATGTCTCACCGGGCTGATGGAAAGAAATAATCAGAATAGATACTTAGTTGTACAAAACCAGAACATCAGGAGCCTTTGTTAGTCTGCGGTAGACGCTGCACGATTAATCGAAATAAAAGCAAAATCACAATAGTTAAGTTAAAATATCAAATCAGAGAGGCTGCAATTTATTTACATATGTGCTGTGTGTTTCAGAGTGAAGTGCAGCACTTTGTTGTTTTATACATGAACAACTCATCCAGTGTTTTCAGTGCTCAGAGTAAAATCATCTCGAACTCCATCGCTGCATCCGCTCTGTATTTGAGTCGTTTTTAACATGCATTTGAAAGCGCAACACGCAACAACTATCTTCTCATACTCATGAAGAAAAGTCCTTATAAACTGACACTTCGGTTTTTCACCCAAATAAAGCTGAAAATGAAGAAATGAAGACCTCCATAAATACTAGTATTGTAATATTACAGTTTTACTATAAAATAAAATAATCATTATATCATTTTTCTTAAATGCTTATTTTTTTATTTTACAATGAAACATTATGAAAGTAATATTTGTTATGTTGTTTAAGATTTAATCAATGATAATAAACATTATAATAAAAATATTATATTACAATACAATATGATTATTTAATATTATTATTCTTATTATAGTCATATTGATATATAATCTCAAAATTTTGGGCCAAATTGTGCAGCTGTACAAACAGGTACAGCAAACCTGGAACTTTATAACCCAGAGCTTTATAGCATTATGAATAGCAATTTCAGAAAATGCCCCAAACAGCCCTAAATCGTGCAGCCCTAGGTAGGCTAAATGATACTCTATGCGAGTAAGTGAACACAAACACTTGTGTCTATGTAAGCTGTATGCATTTGTTGTTTTCTGAAATGTTGCGTTTGCATGAACTGTCTTCAGTGGTCATTTTTCTCTTAAGGACATCTGCTGCCAACAGACTGAAGAGACTCTTTAAAAGCAAGCTGGTTCAAATGTTGACATTTATAGCTAACTGCCTAACATTACATTGAGCTTTAATGGTATTAACATTTAAATGTACCTCTATCGCCCCCTTGAGTTAAGAGGTTAGCTACTGCCATCATCACCCAAAAATGCATGTGCATGCATGTAATGCATCGGCCAAGCTTTCATGTTTGAATACATGCACAGAATATGTTACTAGCTTTATATTAAATGAGTGGTTAGTGAGCAGCTGTTGCTTAAAGTTTTTTTGACAAATGAAGTTATTGGTCCAGAATGCCTGATCCAGTGAAAGAGATTATAGATCTATAGAAAGATGGATTGTTTCTTAAAAAGTCTGCATCAGATCAAGAGGCTGAATGGTAGAATATTAGAAGCTGATGTTTGTAAAGTGGAGGTCTTTCATGGGAGTTTGATAGAATGATGGGAATTTTGCATCCTCCTAAAAAACACAGCTCACCTTCCGTTCATTCCCTTCATCATCTACACACACTCCAGGAGGACCCGCTGAGGGACATCATCATCATCATCATCATCATCATCATCATCATCACCATCATAATCAAACTGGTAGAGTATTCCTGTTTTATTGTGTTATGTGTGTGAGTGTGTACACGAGTGTATATGTCTCACCCCTGCAGAGTTTGTCGGTGAACGACTGGTCGAGGGCAGCCATGGCGAGCAGGTACTCTGTGCTGCTGAGCCTGATGATGTTGTCCTGAGCGTGCCGTCCCGCGAGTGTGCTCAGTTCAGTCTGGTTATACTGGTTACCCAGTCCAATGGGAAACACTGACACACCTGTATACAACAAACATGTGTTGCTTGTAAGTCATGATGTTATAAGAATAAAATCATAAATGTAGGAGTTTAAATGCATAATATTGGGTAAATAAAGTAACTGGAAAAAGGCTGTAATAGGAGTAGAGCACAGAGACAGCAGCTTTATAAATGCAAGAAATGGATGCGGTGCATCTAGTTATAGCGTAGTGTAGGATTTACGAACTAAGAAATCCTTGGTCTATTGCTGCCTCAACACCAACTGTCATTAGTATGAGGACAATGGAGCGGTTATCTAGGAAATTTAATTTATTCATGAGAAGGAACAAAATCTGTGCAATCTGAAGTAGCAACCGGTGCTGACTGCACTTCACCTTGATGTTACGTTCCTTATGAATTTATTCTCATAATAGTGCTATGACTTCATCTCATAATGATACAACTTAATTCTTTAAACTTTGCAATTTTTTAAACTTTGTTGTTTTTTCAAAACACTGATTTTATTTTCAAAATATATTTTTATATATATTAACATGATACTAAAACACTTTTGTAGTGACATGCTGTTGATTACAGCAGAAAATAATTTCAACTCATCCCTCTGTTTTAGACATAACATCTCTAAAATAATTTTTTTGTACATAGAAAAGAAATAAAACCAAACAAGCTTGTTTAAAACTAAATAAGCTGAACAGAACTTGCCCCATAGATTTATTAATTTTTTTATATTTTATTTTATTTTCTAATGTACTTTTACTTGCCAGGTGGCTGCTAGAGTGTCCAAAGTTGGTAAAGACATAGTGGCATCCTGTCGGTCACCACAGAAATGAATTAATTTTGACTTGAAATCACATTTCACGCATACAGTAAAATGTTTTAAACAAAAATACAAGCTGCACGGTATTGGTTTTAAATCATGCATTACTGTAAACAGGCTTGATTTTACAGTCTGAGGGAGTTTAAATTAGAGTGGAAATCAACCACATGTTGCATTTCTATTGAACCCTGAGCATCACTTTAAAGACCACTTAAAAGAGTGCATTGATAAAACAGTAAAACAATTTCACCCACCAGCGGTCAGAGCCTCGTTTGCTGCCTCTTGCACCGAGTCTATTGACCTGTCAGTCACCACCATAACCACAGCTTTAGGGATGCCCATCCGTCCCCCGCTGGTGGAGGAAACGGCTGTCTGCACAGCCAATCGCAGAGCAGCTCCTGCAGAGACAGAGGAAGGAACGCCCACATGTATGTAGCGTGGCGTATATTTTAACTGTCAGGCTGTACTGTACCTGCTGTGTCTTCGCGGCATATTTACCCAATTTTGGTTTGTTGTCTGTCTTGCTTTGTAAGGTTTCTAAAAGCTTGAGAAGGTTGTCTTCTGTCTGTTCATCTCTCCATGTGACTGCAACTGCTGGTTTCGCCCCATACACTATCACCGACACCTGTGTGTCATTGCGGCCTGCAACACACATAAGTACAACTCTAGAAGTAAACATTAAAATGTGTACACAAAATAAAAAAATCAGTCTTTTGGAGACGTACCGATATTTGTGCTCTTTATGAAGGTTCTCACAAATGTTTTCAAGTCTTCAAACTGGTTATCAGAAGAGGCTCTCAGCAGGAACAGCACGTCCATGGGCTTTGAACACGGCACTGATCAATCAAACACAGATAAAAAAAACAAAGAAAGCATATGTATTCACTCCTTAAGAATCCATGCTTTGACTCTCTTTGCATTCAACAGCTAGAAATGACAAAATTAAAAAACCGGCTTGAGCTTTTCATGGGTTACTAAGAAAGTGATAAATGGTTGCTAAGGTGTTCTAAGTGGTTGCTTGGGTGTTCTGGGTGAGATTGTCTAAGAATTTGCAATATAGCTGATAGGGAGCTTTGCATAGCTATTAGGAAGTTGGTAGATGGTTGCTAAGGTGTTCTTCACGGGTCCCTGACAGTTATAGTCGGATAGTCAAGCCAGCACAATTTATCTGTTCACTACTAGATAAAAAATGTGTAAGATAATTTGATATGTCATCTGAAATGAGTCATTTTGACACTTTAATTAGAGTGAGGTGTTAATAGACTAGTGTATATGTCATTTAGGAGCAGTATGTCCAGGCTAGCAGCAGCACTGCTCCACAGCCACTGACTGATCCAAATCCATTTTTGATCATTTTGTGTACAACAGCATGGTTCTGCATCATTTGCCAGCCAATTTCCACACTAATTGAGAGAATTACATCATTCCATTTAATTGTTCCACAGCAGTCACTCTCTCTGCTGCCTCACTGTTCCTTTAGCTTTCATTCTTTGAAATTACAACAGTCACACTCACTGTCAATAACACATCTGACAACTGAGATAAAAACAGCATGCAGTGAAATAGAAAGCCAGTTTAAAATAAAGCATATATGATGACTTAAAATTTATTAAAATAAGACAAAACATCATTAAAAACAGCTAAATCAGGTAAAAATCAAGATAATATTATTTTATATATTAAATATAAGATATAATTTTATATACAGTATATTCTGGACCATATAATATAATATATAAAATATATTATATTATTTGATTTCATAACTTTTTTTTTTCTTTGAAGAACCAGGGTTCCCCCAGTCTTAGAAAACCTGGATATATGCTGTAGCCTAATTTTAAAAATGTGTTAAAAGAAAAATCCAAAAAGCTCCATCTGCATTTTTATATATAATAACAAAATTTACATTTTTATGGTTATTCCATTCAATAGAAATTGAGTAAAAATTATATATATATATATATATATATATATATATATATATATATATACACACATATACATATACATATATATATATATATATATATACACATATACATATACATATATATATATATATATATACATATACATATATATATATACGCACACAAACACACAATTTTATTTATTTATTACTATATTTATTGTTAGATTAATATTAATTCAATATTAATACTATTTTAATTTAGTAATAATATAGTAATCATAAATATAATTTTCATTTTACAGTTATATTGATATATCACAATATTTTGACCAAATTGTGTAGCCCTACAAAAAAGAACAGCAAACCTATAGAGCTTTTTTTCTGCAGTTCATTTTTTCCCTAAATTGTGCAGCCCTAGAATGTGACAGTATACAAAAAGAGCGTAGCGCTGTTGTATCTGACCTGAAGGGGGCAGCGTGGCTCTCGGTGGCAGTGTGGGCAACACAGGCCTTCTGATGGTTTTACTGATATTGATCAGCATGGGCCGCAGTATCCTAAGATCCGAGGGATTGTCCAGCATGATCGGTTCATCTGGGAAGCTCAACTGCACCAGATCCTCGTATTGAATCTGTTGGCCAATCCCAATGGGATACACTTTCTTATGAGCAGAGCTCGAAGGCCTCTGAATGACATCCGTCGGAGGGCTCTGGGTTATGAGAAACACCATCTGGTCTGGTGTGTTACTGGGCATGTCTGTAGTAACCGTCTCGTATATGGAACGAATGGCATGGCCTGTGTTGACCTCCGCACCTTTGGTCCAACGTAATTGTCGCATTCTTTGCAGCACCTGCTCCCTGTGCTGCAGCTCCATGCGGCTGATTACCACAGTCACCGTGAAGGAGTACTGCATCACCGTAATCCGTAGATTCTCCACCTCTGTTTGATCAAGTGAATCAATGACGTCGACCAAAGCGTCGCGTGTTTTATTGAAGCCCTCTTCGCCCACTGCATCTGAGCTTTCCAACAGGAAGATGACCTCGTATGTTGTCACAGTAGGTGAAGGAAGTGTTGTTCCAGGGCTGGGAATGCTGGGAAATGCAGTTAACGTTACAATGGCAGCGGTTGGAGGAATCGTGGCGGCGGTGAGTTTTGAGGTGGTGCTAGTTGTGACCGAAGTGGTGCTGGATTTTGTAGTAGAGGGTTTCTTTGGGGGTTCAGGATCCAATCCCAAAGTGCAGAGGTAGTCCGTGATGGCCAGAGCTTCATCATCCAGCTCCGTCACGCTGCTCACCAAGTATGAGCGACTGCTGGGCGTGGCCTTCGTGATCTCATTAACCTGTGCCATGTTGACGTCAGGCCCTAGCACCACCGTGAGGATGGTGATGTCTTTCTTACGCAGCAGACGCTGAGTACTACGCATGGGCCGAGGATTCGCGCTCGCTGTCAGCAAGATAGCGACGCGGCCCGCATGCTCGCGCTTGTTTTTATCGTAAATGTAGACAGCTAGATATTTAATAGCCTCGTCCATGAACGCAACATCACCTCCGCTGTAAGGCAGCTCGCGCACCGTCTTCTTGAAGATCCACTTCTGCACCTGCATGTCGTAACTCTTCACACCGGAGTGGAAGAGCAGGACCGTGGCGCGGGTGTGGGCCGAACCCATGCGGAAGCGCTCCACCACACGGAGGATGAAGAGCTTGACCAAGCCGAAGTCTTCTTCACTCAGGGCAGAGGAGCCGTCCACGAGGAAGGCCAGGTCCATCGCTCTGTCGCAGGCGTCGGCAGGCACTGGGGTGGAAAACGGGAGCGGCGTGGGGGTGTTGCTGATGGTGGTTGGTGCTAGTGTGGAGGCAAAACCAGCTACAGGACACGGGCCGCAAATCAACGTGTTGCTCTCACAGTGACTGAAAAAAATAAACAAGACAATATTATACACTTAAATTGATTCATTTAGCAAAAAAATTATATATTTTTTATGTATTATAAAAATGATATAATGTTTAGTTATTTTCATGACAACTTCGCAAAAACCTGCCCTTCTTAGTTACTGTTGCTATGTCCGACAAGCCATGCCGCTCTCACACTACACACTATGTTATCAAGACAGAGCAGGTTACTTCTGGTATGAAACTATTTGTAATTTTTTAAGAAAATTATACAATAAATACCATTTTGTGGCTCTTTAATGTGTCGTGACAGATCACTGTAGCACCTCAGTTCAAGTGGCATGTGAACCGATCGTCTTTTCATCTTTACTTAAAGCACGAAATGATCATGAATGAACATCAGAACATATTTTATTTAATCCGCGGAAAGATGTCAATACACACAATTTTTCAAGTTTTCAGTCCACCGAAGTTAATCGACTCTCCAAGATGGCTGATTTGGCGTTATGATTGGTCAGATCACATGTCAATTAAGCTCTTTGCAAACTATCAACTAGGCACATTTTCCCCTCCACAATTCAAATTTTTTAATGTGGAATATATATATATATATATATATATATATATATATATATATATATAAATATTATAAAAATATTATAAGAATCAGAAGGAGCTTTATTGTGTGTATATCTGTGCTGTTATTGATAGCAAACTATTGGAAAATATTTGTTAATTGATATAAGATATGATACAAAATGAATACATTCATTATATGTTTTTTTTTATAAAATAAAATAAAAATATTAGAAGAAGAACACTTGAAAGAAATGTTGCTTTGGCAACTAAATGAAATAAAATAAAATACTGAAGTACCAAAATGGCTAAAACCAAAACTGAAATTAAATTAAATTAAATTATTAAATTAAAAATAAAGCTAAATAGAATTTTTTAAAATAAAAACAAATACAAATGACAAAAACACATAATATAATTACTTAAACTGAAATGAAAATGAAAACTAATATAAGATACTAACAAAATATAAATAAATATCAGTTAACATTATAATAGTATATAAATGTACATAATATTATATAAACAATTTACTTTTAAAATGACATTTACTTATAAATATTTAAACATCATGATTCATGATTTATCATACCAGAGATTATTATGTTATTGAATGATATTTTTGCTTTACAGTAATGAAAATTTGTGATGAAATCATGAAAATAGTGTAAAAATGCAAAAAAAAAAAAACACAAATGGTCCTAACAACAAGAAAAGTCTTTGCTTTTATGTTAATTTGAGATGAAAACTTTTCTTTGTGAGATTCTCCCACACACTGCATACAATAATGAGTAATGGAGATTATAAAAAGAACGTGGCATACCATATCTGGCAGAGATGAGGATCGTCATGGTTAAGGATGAACTGTTTTCCATGCGAGATTCTCTCTCCGTCATGCACACACACCTGACACTGTGACGGTTCCACACACTTCCTCAGCACCTCATCTAAAACTTGCCCTGAGGGATCGAAGCAGACAGAATGTGTGAATGAAAGTGAACTGTCAATTTACTTGCGAGTATGTGTGAATTGGCGCTACCTGGTGGGCAGACAGCATGGCATCCCTCCACACATGTGACGGGACAGCTCAGAGGCTCAGGGTGCTGGCAGGTGGGAGGGCAAGCGCTTCCACAGGCGTTGTATTTCCACTCACACTCCACCCCTGTGTCCTTATTCAACTCCTCACAGCTCAGTGCTGCAAGTAAACAGTCAGTTACAACACACTGTTACACAATGTGATTAAAGGGTTAGTTTACCCAACATTAAGAACTGGTTCTCACCAGACTCACAAGCCAACATTTGATATTTTTCATTGCATTTAGGCCTATACAGTTTACAGTTATAAGTTTAGTGCATTTTTATGTATTTAAATAATTTATTTCTTTCTTTAAAAATTATATATATACAAATAACTATATATATATATACACACACACACATACACACACAATAAATATAATTACAATAATTTCCAAATCATATTTTAAAATCATATTTCATATTTTAAAATCATTTTCATACATAATTTATACATAAATTTGGATTCAGAAATCATTTTAGCTCTTTTTAACTTTTTAACTTTAGGTAAAAAAAAAAAAAAAAATCTAAACCTGACAAAAACTTTTGAGGACATGCTCAAAGATAAAAATTATTCATAGATAATTGTTTATTAATAAAATTATATTTAAAATGTTTTTTACTCTAAAACTCTTTAAATCTCATTAAAACTCACTCTGTGGAAATGCTAAAGTGATTACTAAATTTTATGGGTTTAGTCCACGAGAGTTTTATTTATGTATATTTGTTGATGAAAATCTGTGCCAGGGAGTAAAAACTGACCTTTACTTTTTTATTAATAAAAATTAGATTTTTAGAACACAGCTATTTAACACTCTCAAACGACTTGGAGCACTGTGAACAACTGATTTGAACTACTTTTATGGTGCTTTTAGTAGTTTTTAGTTTTTTTTGTCTTTTTGGTGCTTGACAGCTTTTATAACCCTTCACTTGTACTTTATAAAAGAATATGAACATTCTACCTAATATGATCTTTTGTGTTCTGCAGAAGAAACAGTCAGGTGGGTTTGAAAGCGCATGTGGGTGAGTAAATAAGTGATTAAACTTACGGCACAAGTTGTTGGACCTCCAGTTCACCACCAGTCCCTTCTGAGCACACTCGTGAGCATAGGCAGCAATAGTGTTACAGAAACACGCACAATCACCCACAGACGGACACGAGCATGTGTCATGAGTACAGATGTCCCAGTACGGCTCCGGGTCCACCTGACACAGTCAGAGAAATCAATAAAAAAGCATAAGCAATAGGAGTAATGACCACATGGCAATGTACTGTATTTTCATCATTTTAATTGTGACTGTTGAGTATAAATGTTACCAACCACGCTATTGCACTCCCTGAAGATGGTGCTAGTGAGCACACGGCAGGACTGCTCCACCGTCACCAGCTTCACCATGTCTGTGCTGCACTGAGACACAACCTGCACACAGATGTCAAAATAGGAGGTCATTTGATGCCTCTATGTTCTGAGTCACTGTAGGAAGACACTTTAGTTCAGGCTGTGATGCTATGAACCCACCGGAACAGCATCAGCGCAGCTGGGTCGAACTTTCCAGGAGTTTCCAAAGTCTGCAGCGTCCACCTCCATCTGATTACTGCTGCTCAACAGATCATTATTCTGACTGCCATCGAAATTTCCACAAAGGCCACAGACTTTCCCCTTAAAAACACACACACAAAATATTTTAAGCTTATTCTTAATTTCTCACCTTAGATAATCAAGTTGTGTAAGCAGAGAATGTATGTGTGTGTGTTTTCATTTAGGAATTAACAAATTTTTATTTAAATTTCATTGTACTATGGGAACAACTTGGGTTTTTTCCACTTTGGGAACATGATGAATGGTATAAATGATTAATAAATCATATTTAATTCATACATTTTGATTCATAAATGATTATTAACCATTATTTAATTAGGGTTACCTTTTGCTAAATGTTACAAATAATCACTTTGGGGACATGTTCAAAACTAAAAAAGAAATCATAAATCATATTTAATTAATGCGGTTTCATAAATTCATAAAAAAAAAATTAACTTTAGGGTTACCTTTTTGCTAAATATGACATGTTACTTGCCTAAATGCCTAAATACATCAAAATATGCTTACGTTTTTATTCATAAATCATTTTCAACTTTTTTTATTTAACTAGTAAAATCTGACAAAAACCCAGGTAAAAATAAGTATTAAATCATATTTTATAAATACATTTGGATTCATAAATCATTTCTAAATATAAAAATATTTTGACTTTTTAGAGTTAACTTGCTAAACATGGCGAAAATTCACTTCTGAGGACAAGCTCAAAGGTAATAAGTTATTCATACATTTGAATACATTCATAAATTTGATTAATAAATAATTTTAGGGTTAACTAGCTAAATATGGCAAAAACTCACTTTGGGGATATGCTAAAATTATTCATAACTTTTTATTTCATTAAAAATGAAAATGAAAGTCTATGATATGTGCTGGATAGGTAGATAGCTAGACAGATGTGTGTGCATGACCATGTGTGTGTGTGCATATGTGTGTGTGTGTGTGTGTATGTGTGCACAGGTTTATATATCCTGGTGGGGACTTAAACCTAAATACACAGAGTAATGGGGACTCGTGACCTAAATTGAGGTCCCCATGGGTACAAAAGCTTATAAATCATAAAGAATTGGTTTTTTTGAGAAAGTAAAAATGCAGAAAGTTTTCTGTGAGGGGTAGGTTTAGGTGTAGGGTTGGTGTAGGGCCATAGAAAATACCGTTTGTACAGTAGAAAATCCATTACGCCTATGGAGAGTCCCTACAAGGATAGCTGACTAGATGTGTGTGTGTGTGTGTGTGTGAGTTACCCTGTACTGTCCATTGATCTGCAGTGAGATTCGGGTTCCTGTGTCCCAGGTGATGGAGATGTGTTTACCCAGAAGGATGATGTAATACTGTCCAGAGCGCACAATCTCAACCTCTGTCTCTTTCAACACGGGCTTCTTCATCCTCACCTGCAGAAGAAAAAAGACAACAGAGAAAGGAGGTCTGTATGCTTTTACTTCACACATGATGTGAAGATGAAAGGTGTTTATTTGACCTCGTTGTGTTCCATGACAATCAGTCCTCCCATGTACAACACTGTGATGCTTTTACTGCAGCGGTAGCCTGCGATCCCACAAGCCGAGTTCTCCACCAGAACCCTAAACGTGCCGTCCAACCCGTTACAGTAATCCTGCTCGGCAGACAGAAGAACGAGGGAAAGCGGGTGAATATGAGGGACAGACGAGGAAAGAGAGCGAGAGAGCGAGGATACTGGCTTTACCTGAGCTAGTATGTATTGGCAAGGTCCAGGAAAGGAGAACTTGAGTCCATCAAAGCTGATGTAGTGTGTCTCTCCTATCACACGACACACACCGTCACACACACGCTGCGTACACTTCCACTGACGCTTCTCACAAACACTGGGACGCAAAGGAAAATGCAACTGTAATTCAATAATCTGGATGATAATACTTGTCAGCTGATGTTTGCAACAAAGTGACATTACAGTGTCAGGATGAGCCGTGATTGGCTGATTTACCAGGTGTTGCAGTCCACATTAATGCTCTGTCCTGAGGGGTAGGGACGGTTGTTATGGTAACAAGGGCACTGGTCTTGTGGAATGCATTCTTTTTTGTGTCGAACCTGCAAACAGCCATAAAATCAATCCTGATTTTTTTATAGCTTCAAAAGGATAATAGATTATAAAGCTGCATATCATTCCATTCAAATTCACATGCAAATATTTGTCATGTAAGCACTTTACGTGTAATTTCAAACTTAATAAGACACTGGCAGTTGACGTATAATGATCTGCACTCTATGTGTGCTTTTTCAGTTCTATTTTTCATAAGTACTGCACCATTCAAAATTTTGGGGGAATATTTTTTAAAAGTTTTTTTTATACTGACCAAGGCTGTATTTTTTATTTTTTTTTAAAAACAGTAATATTGTGAAATATTAATACAATTTAAAATAACTGTTTTCTTTTTTAATGTATTTTAAAATGTAGTTTATTCCTGTAATAGCAAAGCTGAATTTTTGCTGCTCAAGAAACATTTCTTCTTATTATAATTTTGAAACAGTTTAAACTTTTTTCAGTATTCTTTGATGAGTTCAAAGTTAATTTAAAGTTCTTTTGTAATATTATAATTGTCTTTACTGTCATGTTTGGTCAATGTAACGTGTCCCTGCTGAATAAAAGTTTTAATTTCTTACAAAATATTTTTTTTAAATCTTACTGACCCCAAACTTTTGAATAGTATTGTATCTTTTCAGAAATATGTATCAAAGCGGTAAATATTTGTGAAACAATAGTGAAGCTCATCTGATATGAATTTACCAGTCCTACTGTGTTTAAGGCCTGGCTAATAAATTTCATTTGAATAAATTTCAGTTTCATTAATATAAACAAATAAAATTTGTGAGAGAAATGTCATGTTCATCGCAGTGTTTCCTAGTGTTGACTCTCACACTTACTGTTCCAGGTGGACACATACAGCCAGACACACATCCCTGACTGACACACTCCAGGTCCAGATTCTGGCAGGTCTTGGCACACTCTATCCCAGCATCCCTCGCACTCTCACACGCAAACTGCTGCAGCGGAGGAGGACAAGAGATAGAGCGCCGCCCTACAGGTAAAACACACACTCAAAGAATTCATTATATGTACTTGTCTGAGCCACTCGACAATATTCTGTCCACTTGTGTGTCTCTGATGTGTTCAAGTGCAATTGTTCTCCATTAGAAGTGCACAAAGATATGAGTGTGAGGAGGAGTACCTCTTGAAGAAGAATGTTCATCAAAGAAGAGGTCAGACAGAGTAGATCCAGCGGCTTCATTAGAAGTGCATTGCATGGATCCACTCTCGCATACACTACAAAAACACAGACAGAAAACATTAACACAATGATATTTAAAGCAATAATAAATATAGACACACTACAAATGTTTATAGTATGTTTTTAATAAAGTCTCTTATGCTCAATAAGGCTGCATTTATTTAATAAAAATACAATAAAAACAATAATACTGTTTTCTATTTTAATATATTATAAAATGTAATGTCATTTTATTTCTTATTACTATCAACGCTGAAAACAGTTGTACGGCTTCATATTTTTGTGGAAAATGAATTTTTTCAGGTTTTCTGATGATTATGAAGAGCAAATAGAATTAAAATATATATTTTAGTAACCATATTAAAGTCTTTGTCTGTTTTAAACTATTTAATGTATCCTTGCGTAAATAATATAAAAATAAATAAATAATATACAAATAAATATATACACACAATGCATTTTATATATTTATCAGCTTATCTGTACATTCAGTATGTATGGCCAATATTCTGGTTACTAGTAATATGATTAAGACAGCTGACATAATATTGTAGTCTGTGTCATCTACATACTTTAATTTTTAATATCAAATATAATATAATGAATTATGAGTTCTGTGAGACACAGGTGCTTGACCACATGTCAGGCTACCAAAGAAAGCTTATGTGCATCTGTATGATAAATAACTGTGATGTTTTGCTAACCAGATGGAGTGATGGTCACCAATCATGTCGTTGGGCTCAAAGATCTCTCCCTTATGGTGGCACGAGCAATGTTCGGGGGGCACACACTTGCCCGAGTCACTGAGGAAGAGACCTCTGGGGCAGAAACAGCCTTCCTCACATAAGCCACTGCAATCGCCGTCAGGCAGCGACAGAGAGCGGCACGTCTGATTACACACGCTCCCACACACCTCATACACCTGGTCATCCGGACAGGTCAGTTCTGCCCAAACACACACACACGTTTGGTTTTCTGTCCTGATGGAGACCTTCCATTGACTCTTGTTATGTAAACCTTTATGCATTCTTAGTACGTTTATTCAGCTGTTTTGCATTGTTATTATACTGCATAAAATGTCTTTCTTACACAGTATTTTTGTCTTCTTTTCCAGTACAAATATCTAAACATTCTTAAATCAACATACATTTACTTTAGAAGCATAACGAGTCAACTTGTTTTCTTGGAAATTTTTAAAAAATATATAATTTATTAATAAAAAAATTAGGTAATTTTATACTTAAAACAAGAAAAATATCTTCCTATGGGGTAAGAAAAATAAATGTAATTAAAAAAATAAATAAATATGTGACCCTGGACCTCAAAACCAGTCTTAAGTCGCTGGGGTATATTTGAAGCAATAGCCAACAATAACATTGTCACAAATATCTATTTTTCTTTTATGCCAAAAATCATTAGGATATTTGGTAAAGATCATGTTCCATGAAGATGCTTTGTAAATTTCCTACTGTAAATATATCAAAACTTCATTTTTTATTAGTAATATGCATTGCTAAGAACTTCATTTGGACAACTTTAAAGGCGATTTTTCTCAATATTTAGATTTTTTTGCACCCTCAGATTCCAGATTTTCAAATAGTTGTATCTCAGCCAAATATAGTCCTATCCTAACAAACCATACATCAATGGAAAGCTTATTTATTCAGCTTTCAGATGTATAATTCTCAATTTCAAAATATTTACCCTTATGACTGGTTTTGTGGTCCAGGGTCACATATATTTAAATTAGAGAATTTATTTTAAAACATTTATGTAATAATTGAAAAAAATAAATCTTACCACACTGGCAGATATTTTTTTTTTCTTGTTGTAAGCAAAAACTTGCTTAATTTGGATATATTTTCAGAAAACAAGACATATAATCTTCTATTCTCAAGTATAAATGGATCTCAATTTCAGAATGATGATACATTTGTACTGAAAAATAAGATAAAATACAAATATATATATATATTTATATGGCATTTAAACAGACAAAATGAGATATACCACAGTATGCATGTCCCCTCCAGTTGACTAGCACTCCCTTGGCTGCGCAGGCGGCTGCATAGCTGCGAACAGCATCGCACAGGCACTCTTGGCCGTCTGCGCAGGAGCAGACATCATAGCGGCAGTTTTTCACATATGGCTCTGGGTTGACCACATAATGACAGGGCTCAAACTTCACAGAGAGCAGCACGGCACAGGCCTCTTCTGCAAAACGCACTGTAAACACAATACGACACGTTACCTGATGGTCTGTGTTGCCCTCTGGTGTTAAGTGCATATATAAATCATGACATCTTACTTACAGGCATTACAATTCCTAAAAGTGCATTTATAGTCTATACATATCCATCTTTACGTGTCTGTAACCACCATTAATTAGTGTTTTGAATGCTAAATTACATGCATCTTTATGAGTGTGTGTATACCTCTCTTAGGGTTTAAAATGCAGGGATCTGAGGGTTGCAATTGAACATTGTCACAGTCTGCGTTCATCTTCCATGCATTCCCGAATCCTTCAACGCGTGTCTCCACCAACCCTCCCACTGTTAAGAAGTCGTCTCCTTGGTTACCATTATAATTACCACACAGGCCGCATGTTTTCCCAGCATAGGCTGGGTTTAGCTGCAAACACACACACACACACATATATGCTCACATATCAGGTTTGCAGCACGGGAGTATTTGATACAGGTCCCAGATTTAGCATTTCACACACAGACTCTATATTATGTTACATGGGAAGTATTTATGCATTATTTTCAGTGCCTAAAGCTCCCAGCATTCTCAGACACTGGACATCTGATCCTGACTGCTGGAAATTCCAGCTATTTACAGGGTTTCTGGATGGTCAAAACTGAATCAAACTGGTTTGGGTGACTAAAAGATGATGTTTGGCTGCTCACGCTGCTCTTTTCCATACAATGCAATTAAATGGAAAGAGAGGCCTTCAAAGCTTCAAAAAATCACACGATATCATAGTTATTATAGAAGTGGTCCATAACAATATTCCAGTGTGTCATGAGGTGCAATATTTGAATGTATTCCAATGTAAATATGACAATATATTATATAATTATTATATAAAAAATAACACAAGACATTGAATCATATGGCTTAAGAAGGTTTGAAATACAAAGTAATGTGCACTACTTTTATACATTTATGGTGCTTTTTTGGCAGCCGGATACTCTTACCCTCAGCAAAACACGTCCTCTGCCATCCCAATCCAGACGTAGATCATCACCATAACGCAATCTCACAGATGAAAACACAGTAGTCTGGATTCTTAATGCACCTACACACACAATGCACCGTTATGATTTTTACTTCAGTATTGTTACATTACAGCTGTCCATGTCTTTCTGTATGTTCTGTGTATGCATTCTGTGTATTTCATGGTGACACACCATTAATTAGGGGCGTCTGCACATCCATTCCATCCACAGAGACCACACCTCCATGCTTGAGGCGCACTGTCTGATTGGCCAGATCCTGGAACCTCAGTGTAATTGACCGTGTGCAGACAGCATCTTGGTCATCAGCACACTTAAACAGGAAAATACAACCATAAGCACACAGCCTAAAAAAAGCAAAGATGTATATATACCATAGGGAAGATTTCAGACCTGTGCAGTTTCAACGATGACAGAAAAAGAGTTGCCCTGGCAGTCTTTAGCCAGCAGATACTGACAAATACCACTGAAGGTGAAGAATTTATTGTCAAAGGTCTTATAATGGGACTGTCCTGTCACCAGACACTCCCCTAAGGAGAGACAGAGCAAGAAAGTGATTAGAAAACAATGTTTGTAGCAAATAAAAACATTTTCGCTTAAATAAAACTAAATAAACTTCACCTGAAATAAAAAAAAGTATTTCAGCTAGTTGCAAAATCAATATTTCTCATGTTCGTTAAGCTTAACTTAAATAAAATAAATAAAACTAAATAAACCAATAAATACAAATTACAAAAAAAAAGCATATATGGACATATTTTAAAAATAAACTAATAAAAATGACAAAACACAATACAATTAATAAAAAATTAAAATAATAATAGGAATATTAAAATAACATTAAGTAGGCCTATAAAATCTATTATAATCTAATTCAAAATATTAACAAAAACGATATAATTGTAATTATATTGTTTCTATATATCTATATAATATATATATCAATAATAATAAAGTAACACTATAGCAATGTTTGCTAATTGAGGCATTCAGAAATATTTAATGTCAACATGAAGCTGCATTTCCTACACATTTTAGTGTCCTAATGTGACGTATTTCCTGGTGAAATAGGATATTTTGTATTTGTTATTAAAATGGAGCTAGATTGACATTAAATTACAGTAATAGTTCCAAATTCACATTTACCAGGGCATTCTTCATTGGTGCATTCCCATGATCCATGGCGACAGACACTAAAAGTTAAGGGAAGTTAAGTTTAAGTCAATGTGCACAGACACAGCAGCCAGACATATTTGAATGCATTGTTTTGTGCATGTGTGCATATGTGTGTGTGTGTGTGTGTGTGTGTGTGTTTGTGTGTGTGTGTGTGTGTGTGTGTGTGTGTGTGTGTGTGTGTGTGTGTGTGTGTCCCACCATGTGTTGCAGTCCTGTGATATGGAGGAAGCAGGAGGGTATCGGCGCCCAGCATGCGTGCAGGAGCACTGAGAGACGTCAACACAGCGATCTCCATCCAGCACCTTACCCGCTGACACACAGATTTCACACATTCAACACTGAGAAGGAAACTGAGCACACTACAAAAATAACCATTCGTGGTCAGTAACTGTGTTTTGTTTTTCAGTAAAAATATTACTGTAAGATATTATACTAAAATATAACTTAAGATAAATTTTATCTAAAAAGCAAAATCGTGAAAGATTGCATCAGAGAATATATATATACAGTGTATATATGTGTACACACACACATGTATGTATGTATGTATATATATTATCTGATGCAATCTCATATGTATACTTTACTATAAATTCTTCTAGATTGGTGAACCGGTATCTCTCTCACCTGGACATTTGCAGCCATCAACACACTCTTCCTTGCAGACTTCCTGGATGTTTACATTCTGACAGGAAGTGGAACAGGTCGGGGTGCAGTCGCTGTACTCCATGCCAATAGGACACTTAGGGGCTGAGCAAATGGAAACATACATTTACACACAGTCAATATCAGACTTACTTATGTGTATTGTATTTATACATTTGTGAAAGTGAGTATGTATGTATTACTCACAGCACTGGCTCTGTACATGCCAGTTGGACAGTATTATGCCGTGACTGGCACAGGTACGGGCGTACTCCAGCATGGGCTGGCACACACACTCCTCTCCCGTACTGCAGTGACAGGCATCAGACTCGCACACGGACACAAATGCACCCGCATCCACGAGGTGAGCACAACGCAGGTAGAGTGCAGAGCTGCTCATGGCCTCACACCGTGACATCTGATCCTGAAACACACGCATACACGCTCAGAAACAGAGACATCTCTATGATAAGGCACACAGAATGTTGTTTTTGTTTGGCATGCGAGCATCTGACTTTAGCTGAATCTCCGGTGCTGTTGCAGCTCTGAGACGGCGGCAAGACGCGTTTACAGGGTTCATCAGCTCCTTTCATGGCCCAGGAGTTTGCAAAGTCATATGGATCATCTGTCAGGAAACCTGAACACACATTTTTAAATCTATGAATCTCATGAAGCTCTATACTGTATGTGTGTGTGTATGTGTATATATATATATATATATATATATATAGTATTGAAATATTTTATTATTATTTGCATTGCAATATTGTTGTTGTTTTTTATTATTTAGATATATTTCATATATAGAGAGTACTTATTTCTATTTCTTGATATACATACATACATAGTGAGAGAGAGAGAGAGAGAGAGATTGAAGTTTTATTTTCATTTATTATTTTTTATTATTATATTGAAATATTACATTATTATTGTAATATAAAATATATGTATGTGTGCATATATACACACACACACATATATATATATATATATATATATATATATATATATATAGTGTTAAAATATGCATTTAATATTATATTAATATTATCATTATTTTCATTTTAGTATTTTCTTTTTAATTATTTAATAGTACAGTGATTATTTAACGTTTTAAATATTTTTAAATAATCAATTTATGCTCTTTTGTAATAAAAAAAAAAAAAAGATTGTATCCAGACAGGAAAACTTAAAAGTAAATCATCTGGACACATTAAGTTAATTATGAGTTTTTTTGTTGTTGTTATTGTTGTTTATTTTTAGATAGTCTTTAGAAGCCGAATTATCAAAAATATGCTTTTCATTTGAGGTGAAATTTGACCAGAACACATTTTTCTTAGGATTCACCTGTTCAAACACGTTATCTTTCAGCTCTGTTTTCTCAGTTTTCCTGGCTCTCCGTATCATGTGGCAGACTCATGTGAAAGATTATGTTCTAAATTTAAACACAGCTTATAAATGCACCGTCAACTAAAAAAGCTGTAATACAGAACGATGACAGGGCACTAACATACTGTACCCCCCAAACACACAAGTAAACCTCTGAAACAAAGAGCTCTCTATTCAAACTTTCTATGTTTTGTCTTCAGGATGAACACTGACGCCACCTATTTCCCCAGCTCGTATTAATCAGCATCCTGTGCACTGTTTTAACACATTATATTACCAAAAGAGAGTTTGAAAGGTATGTGTTTGTGTTCTTTCCTGCATTTGTGTATCACCTTCTTGTGCGGTGTATTCATCCTCCACCAAATAATTGTAGTTTCCACACAGGCCGCAGGTACGGTTGCTGTGCTGCTCGGCGAGAGTTAGTTGAATGTTATGTGAGGGGTCTATACGGATGGAAAACCCGAACTCTTCGCTCCATAATCGAATGTACCCCAGCTCATACCCTGCGAACACAGAGCTCGATGCATACGGCAGTGGGAACCTGGAGGGGAAAAATTCAGAAGTATATATGCTCTACCCTGCTGAAAAACTAGCATAACTAGTTGTGTTTTATATGCTGGTTAGCTGGTGTCGCAAACCAGTCTGCTTAACTACTTTGACTAGCAATGGCAGCACTAACCAGCATAAACCAGTCATGATAATGTCTGATAATGATAGTCTTAGCTGGTATTTTCAACAGGGTATAGTGATAAATAATGTATATAAACATCCTAAAGAATGCCAAATTAATTGTTATCATGATTTTGTATTCCTAAAATAAAAATAAAATAAGGAAAGTACACTGTAAATATATATACTGCCGTTCAAAAGTTTGGGATCAGTAAAAAAAAAAATATGAAGCAGCACAACTGTTTCCAACACTAATTAATAAATCAGCAAAAAAAGAATGATTTCTGAAGGATCATGTGACAATGAATTCTGGAGTAATGATGCTGAAAATTCAGCTTTGCCTGAATATATTAAGCATATTAAAATATATGCAGCCTTGTTGAGCAGAAGAGACGTCTTTAAAAAACATTAAAAATCCTTGATTCCAGACTTTTGAATGGCAGTGTATATATACTGTATATCATTTTCAAAGAGTAAATTTGACAATAAAATACTATTTCAGTCATTCTACTTTAATTCAGTGTATTACTTATTTCTTTGTAATTGTTGATGAAATTTACTAGCAATTTCAGACAATTTTTAGACAATTTTGTTCCTTCAGTGTAGAATCTTCATTTTTTTTCACATTCCAGTTTTCAAAAGATATTTTTCAATCGTTTTTCAGTTTATCATTCACATTTGAATTCACCTTCAGTTAGCAATCTATAAGCATTTTCTTTTATATTTTGAATAGATATTTGTAATTTGTACCTTTCTGCTCCTTGTGACAGCGTCCCATCAACAGAGAGGTGAAGCTCGAAGAATTCTCCCAGAAACAAAGTCACTCCTTTCCTCTTTCCATGAGAGAAATCACCTAGATGTAAACATGCACAAAAGCAGGCATTTTATCATCTTGACAGTGTACAAACTTTGCCATAGCTTGTTTAATTCATGGCTTTTACCCAGTATGGAGAAGCTTCTGTGTTGGCAGTCTCCCGCCAGCATGTAGCTGCAGTCTCCAGGGAACTCATAAATCACACCATCAAATGTGTGTATGTGCTGCCGGCTAAACAGACTACAGCGACCAGACCCCTCCACTGACACCAAACCTACAGAACAAAGAGGTAAAGAGAGTCAAGCACCAGCACACTTGCTTTTAATCAAAGCGACATCTAAGGTTTAAAAGTTAGGGGTCGGTAAGATTTTAAAATCAACCAAGCCTGCATTTATTTGATTAAAAATATAATTTTAAAAAATTATATTGTACAATGTTATTACAATTTAAAATAACTGTTTACTATTTTAATGTAAATAATTTTTTTATGTAATTAAATTAATGTAATTTATTCTTGTGATGGTAAAGCTGAATTTTCACTGTCAAATAATCCTTTAAAAATCATTGTAATATGCTGTTTTGCTGCTCACGAATAACATTTATTATTATTGTTATTATTATTATGTTGAAAACAGTTGTGCTGCTTAATATCTTTGTTAAATTGATGTTTTTTTCAGGATTTAATTCTGAATAAAATAAATTTGGTAACACTTTTCTTAAAGCCTATATGCATAATGCATTGAAAAAATTGTAATGCACCTTATAATGCATTGTACACATTTCAATTAATTGTTGCACTATGCATTTTAAATTAGGTTATAATTATTTCCGACAAGATATAATGTATTACAGCGCACATTATGAATTATTATAATGCATTATATCCTATAATAACCTTTTATAATGCATACATAAAGGCTTTAAATAAACTGTTACCCCCCAAAAATGTGTTTATTTAAAATATATTAAGTCTTTACTATGACTTATGATCAATTTAATGCATTCCTGCTGAATAAAAGGAAAAAAACAACAACATCTAAACAAAAACAACAGTCAGGAGATGCAAACACGAACAAACATGTTCAAATCTAACCTGAAAAATTCAAGATGAAAACCCACAGGATTCTGCTCCATCCTTTCCATCTGCACAGTTCCATCTAATTAAAGAAAGAGAAAGAAGCCTTCAGAGACTTAGTCCAGTTAGTAATCAGAACACCCCAGAAAGCATGCAGTGCATTGCAATGTTTAGGCACTCTATACTTTTTTCCTGAAAATGTAAAAGTCTAATGCACAATTGCTGGCCATCAACAATATATTGAAGTGAGCATTTGGAGGTTTCATTTAGTGAAAAATAATGGCATGAGCCAAAACAAAAGTTCAGGTGGAAGTGAGAAACAAAGCAAAAATCTCTGAGCACCTACAAATCTGTCAGAGAGATTTTGAGAAGTCATGTATTCCACATAGACGGCACAGAAAGAATGCTGTTATTCTTGAGCATGAGCTTAGGATGGGAAAACGAGCATAATATATTCCCAAACATGCACTGTATAATTCCCATGCATGCCTAAACATCAAAACATAAGCCTTAAGCAGCCAAACAAATGTACATGGCTTCAGAATCGCTAATACTAGGATTTCAAATTATCACAGAAACAAATGCATATTGTAATGCAATTCAGGACAGCGTGCTGATAGTTTGACACCTGTTACCTTTGACCTCTGATCTCTGCAGGCTCCCAGCAACAGGTTCTCTGAAGCGCTTTGCTGTGCAAGGTCTTCGCTGTCCAGTGTCTCACAATCCTGAAGACATGACTGGAACTCAATCTAGAAGGAAAGAAACGCTTTATAAGAGCAAGAGAGGGAGGGATGGTGTGATTTCCGTTTTCAAACTCATTAAGAGAGGACAATAGGAGGAAGTCTGGGCATTGGAGGAACTGAAGGATTAGTCTGGCAGTGAAGACAGATAAGACAAACCAACAGAGGACATTAGAGCCAAGCTAAACAGCACACACACGCACACAAACCGCAGGATATGCAGTGAGTTCACAGCCTCTGTGATGTAACCCGTCTCTGAAACTGATTGATTAACTGTTGGAAAACGGCGTATTCAGAGCATGTTCACACGAACTCCATGCATTCATCATTAATATGGGTTTTTTCATGCTACCATTCTTTGTTAACCCAGAACTTGCTGGCAAAAATATGTCCTACATCATATCCTTGCTTCAGGACCCAGATTGTACAGTACATTTGACATTAAGTGGTGACCCAACACAGCAATTTGAACAAAGGCCCAACAATTATGTTAATATAGTAACACAAAATAGACTGAATAGGAAAATGTACAACTTTAAGGGAACCGAAAAGGAACAATTGCTGAACATTTACTCACCCTTAGGCCATCCAAGATGTAGATGAGTTTGTTTCTTCGTCGGAACAGATTTGGAGAAATTTAGCATTACATCAGTTGCTCACCAATGGATCCTCTGCAGTGAATGGGTGCCGTCAGAATGAGAGTCCAAACAGCTGATAAAAGCATCACAATAATCCACAAGTAATCAATATGACTCCAGTCTATAAATGAATGCCTTGTAAAGTAAAAAGCTGCATGCTTAAATCCATCATTAAGACATTTTAGCTTTAAACTGTTGTTTTTGGCTTAAACACCCAAAGAAGTCCATCATCCATAATAACGCAATCCATCCCCTGAAGAAAGAATGGCCCAAAAGTCCATCCCCTGTTGTCTTCTCACATCAAAATCCACCAACATATTTGTTTAGAACTGTTCCGGACTGTTTGTAAATGGTGCTTGATTTGTGCATACTTCTCACCTGATTCAGAAAGGTGTATTATGGAGGTGTATTACAGAGTTGAGGGATGCTCAGTATTTGATGTCAATAAAAAGTTAATAGGCCTATATATATATACAGAGAGAGAGAAAGGACTCATGCTATTAATCTTTCACTCTCCTTCACAACCATGCTTAATAAGCAATGTAAATGAGAACATACTAGACTTGTTTTGATGTAAGGTTAAACTATACATACATGTATATCTCCATCCATCAGATATAAAACGTGTGTGGATGCATATGACTCTTAATAATGATGTAATTCTGGATTATGAAATCATGTGTGTGGGAACTATGTGAGCTACTGTGGTGCTTCACTTGTAGTTTTTCTTATTTTTAGTATGAAAAAAGAGTTTGATTCAATTAAATATGAAGAAGATTAGAAGGTAAGGAACGTGAGATTAAATAATGTATCATTAAAAAAAAGCACTGATGAGTGGAAGAAACCTCTGGGCTCTGCTCTGACTGCGGTGACGTCATTCCATCATGACGTAATTCCCAAGAGTGGATCTTGCGATAAAATAAATGGTTAAAAAAAATAACAAGCGTAACTAAATAAAGCGCGCGCGCGATTTACGGTAATCCTCGAAAAACAGCAACCCGGTCAATGCAAAAAGTGTTCGACCTTTGGCACGATCGATTTTGCCTCACCGAGCAAAAGATTGCAAAGTTGATCTTTGGCAGGAGGAATGAGGCAGTGAGTTTGTGTCTGTCGTGAGTTTTTCGTGTGCGCGCGCTACACACTCACTCACGCGCGAGTAAAGTCACACACAGCCGCACGCGCGAGCCGCCTGTGACACAGACGGATCTTTTACTCTTTCATTCAGTGTTGTGTGTGTGAGAACAGACTGCTGCGATGGCGGCGTTGACCGGAGGAGAGATGTGCGTCAAGTATCTGATGTTCGTCTTCAATTTCATCTTCTGGGTGAGTGAGAAACGATTGATGCTCGCGCGCGGGACGGTGTTTTATGATTACTCGCGATTTTCCTCAAAGATTCATTGAGAAATGCGTGAACACAGCGTTCTGTTTAAAATTAATTCTTAATTAGTTGAGATTGTAATTAATAACGTAGGGCCGTCTGTGTGAAGCTATGCAACGGGATTGCAACCATTTGGCTGACCTAATTTGAAGGTTTTTAGCTCGCATTTCAGTACCATGGTCGTGCATGTGTGTGTTTGTGAGAGTCAGTGTTTGTGTGTGTGTGTGGTGGGACAAGCACTGAATTTTGATAGTGTTTCCTTTGACTCCTTTGTGTTTGTGTGTGTCAGCTGTTCCTCTCACGGCTGGACAGGCGCGTTCCGATTCGTGAGCAAATCGTTCTTTTGAACCGGTTCTTTTAAATGAATCATTCGAAACGATTCTCCAGGTGTTCAGTCTCGAATTCGAATCAGCATACCAACTCTTGTAGACAGTTTATAGTATATATTGTACATAGTATGCTAATATTTTAGTGCACAACAGTCGGGTTGCGGAAGTAAAATCTCATTCATTTTCTCCAGATGTAAATAGATTTTTAACAGTAATTTATAAACGTTTAAAAGACCTACTATGAGTTTTGAGGTTGTTAATCTATGACATGTTGCATCTTTTTATTGAAGCCATCAGTTTGATTTATTTCAACTTATATTTTAAAATAATGGTGCGTTTTTTAAATAGCAAAAATTCTGGTAAAAACTACATTACCGATGATTCTACAAATGTATCTCCACCAATCACAGAGCAAAAAAGTGCTGATTTTTAAGTACTTTTTTGCTTCAAATAATTTTTTTTTCATATTGTGATTAACGTTGTAGCTAGTCGATTTGGTTCATGGTTTATAACTCTTTAATGAAATCGTTTTAAAAAATCCCCATGGAATGGGAAAATACTTTAAAGAGTGGGCAAACATTAATGCACTCTATTTGATAGAATGACTGGATGAACTACTGCATGCTAAAATGCGCAGTATACAACCAGAGCACAGTATGTGGAATAATGTATCCCACAATGCAATGCACCTGACCTTTGATTATGAACATAGAAAGTAATATCAATCACACTTTCAGAAAACTGCATCTTCCCTCAATATTTGTTCTAACATTTTAAGATGTTTTTATATTTCAAAATAATTATATTTGTGATGAATGCACCTCTAGTGTCACAAAATGGTATTGCAAATCCTGATATGCATACTTATAAGCATACACCTCTACTATATAGCATGCAAAAGCAGTTTGCATTATGAATTGTCACCTTACATGTTATATTTCAACAACAACACAAAATCAAGCTTGCACAGTTTGTTTTGGGCTTAAATCCAGTTGGGTCTGCTCCGCTGTTTTTTTGGCAATACAGATCGCACCATACTGCAACGTTCATTCGGATGTTCAGTTTCATGCCAGAGTTCAGTATATGCGTAATCTAAAAGAATGGAGAATTTTTGTAACCTCATCTCAAATAAAATGTAATTGCACCAGCGGCTGCAAAGTGTGGTCTTTTACTCGCAGTCTAGAGCTCTCCAAACAGATCAATGATTGATCTTTCCATAGCGTTTACACATTATGGGAGAGCCGGCCTATGAATAGCTTATTTTTGTCGGCTTTCCACATTAAACTGGGGAAAAATTATCATCTTAAACACTGTGGTGAAACAAAAGACTAGATGTGAATTTTTGAACCTGTTCACTGAATTGAATCTCTAATTGTTCTCATGAACATGACCCAGAGCCATATGATGTGCATGTGTGTGTGTGTCCAGCCCGAGGGTTTATGTGAGCACGCGTCCTAGATTGTCTTTAATCTGCGAGTCTATTTATAGAGTATGATAATCTCATGGACAAACTCACTGTAAACTGCATTTGTTGTGGGTTTTGATGGGGAATAATGTGCACATTATGAAATTGTGTGGTGTGTGTGTATGTTGTATCTGGTCTCATTCATTTGCACTCTGTAAATATTACTTAATATCAGCATTACTTAACACCTCCTCTCCTCACACACACACACACACACACACAGAGAGAGAGAGAGAGATCCTGCAGGTCTATTGAACCATTGCAATAATGAAGCATTCATGCTCTTCCACTGTCTTCCCTCCCTGCATAGAGACTAAACTACACATTTATTTAGTGACCAGAGATTTAAACATATCGCATTTGTGAAATGTGTTTAACAAGATAGGACAAAACTGTATTTACACATAACAATGCATAGTTACTAATGAGTTTTCACTGGTAGTAATATGTGTGGCATTGACATTTTTTTAATATAGTTTGCATAAAGACAATAATGCCCATTTTTAAACATGAATATTTTCAAAATAATTCAATAATTATATTGAAAACGTTCAATAAATGAATCAATTAAATATTTACTCTCCAATTCACGTTACTATAATATGACGAGGCCTCATTCTCATTACTGTAAAGTGGATTATAGAATATTTAATATAAAAATGAGGGCTGTCAAATCTATGATTCGCATCCAAAATAAATGTTTGTTTACATAATGTGTACTGTGAATATTTCTATGTATATATAATACACATATACATGTATATATTTAAGAAATATATATGTAATATATATTTATATATATAATAAAAAATAAATATATATATGTACACATGTAAATATTTCTTATATATACACATACATATGTGTGTGTGTGTGTGTGTTAGTGCTGTCAAAATTAGCATGTTAACGCAGGTGATTTTTTTCAGTTTAAGGCGTTAAAAATATTTAAAATTAAGCCTATTTTAAGACCATTTAGGACCTCTTTTTTTAAAAAAGATTTGACCTTATTTTTTAGGAAAATTAAGCACATTTACCCCTACATTAGTCGTACCATAACATGAAAAAATAATTGTTCTATATAATTATATATTATTTTTATAAATACTGTGAAGTATTTATACAGCGTGGTAGTATGTGTTGTTCTGAATTTAGATTATGCTAATTTGAATAGCTAATTCGAATTTGATTATATCCATTACATCATAGTCATGAGAATGAGATTTTATTTCTGTATTTTTTTTTTTTTTTTTTTGTGCAATATGGTAATGGGAATTCAAAGGTAAATGTGATTCATTATAATGAAAATGTTGCAGTGAAAAACATGCTTCATTTTTGTAAAGCAAAATATAAATGTCTTTTGTTTTTGGGGTGAAATGGCCCAGCTAGAGCATTAGAACAGAATGCAGTGTGAAGTCACCTGCAGACTCGCACAACATGCTGCCTCCCACATACCTGTGAGCTCCTCCCACTGACGTACGCAGAAAATTGTGCAACACACAGACATTTTTTCAGGTTTACTTTCTCTTCAAACAAAGGGTGGAAGCGTGTAACGGACAAACACTACGTTTGTGAGCAGACTTTGTAGAAACAGATCTATTTAGTTGAGATTGTGCAGGTGAACGTATACGGTTTGTTTCCCTGAACGAAAGTGACTTAGACAACAGCAAAATGGGTGTTGATGGATGTCCAAAATGTATTAAATACGCCATGTTTATCTTCAACTTTATCTTCTGGGTAGGTGTAATTTCATATTTGTGTCTTTGTGTGGGATTGTGTAAAAGTAGCACGCCATCATTGATTTGTGAGTGTTAGTGTTGTGATTTTATGTGCAGTTTGTGTGTGGAATGGGGGGAAAGGGTGAAGTGGGGTTATTTTAATGGTGTTTGTTTAGTTTTAGAGATTTGGAACAGATTTGTCAACCTTCAGTTTTTCAAAAAAAAAGATCTGTGTCGGAGAGAATGAATCAAAGAGCAGGACGTGAACCCTGTGATCATGAAACCGTTGCGTTCAGCTTAGTGCGGGACATGACTAGAAAGAAAACTAAGTCACATGATATAATGAGGAGCGTGGTGTTTGCACGTGATAGTCATGTTTTTAAATCAAAGGGTGAAAGATGAGTGGTCGGTGTGATGCATCTGTTTGTTTGTTTGTGATTTTGTACATAACTTTGAAGCAAAATCTCATGGTGTCCTTGAACACACTAAGCTGGCTTGACATTATTAATCTGCCGTCATTTTGGGTCAAACCAACAGATGTTGAGTCTGACCTAATGAGTTGCACATACTGCAATATTTTTAGTGTTAAAAAAAGAAAGCAAGCAGGATTTTTCCATGTGACGGAGGTTATTTTATCCCTGCATGGAGGAGGTAAAATCAGATGTGCGGTTTTGCCAAAATGGCTGATAAACATGCATGCATACTGTATATAGCATCACGTCAGATTGGCAGAACTTCTGCCAGTTTTATTTGAATTCTGTCATTTAATATTGCTTGCTGGTTTCAGAAAAGATGGGTGTAAGCCTATTCAGTTTTACTAGGCGTTTACACATTATTACATAATTCATGCACCTGCAGTGTCCTGATGGTTTTGTTTGAAGAAACAAGCAAAGTGGTCAAGCTGGTTAACACTGCAAGTGCACACCTGTTGGTATAAAAATAAGCATGCATTCTGACTGAAATATTGTTTGCAAGTTACCTATAAATCCTAAATATTTAATTGTAATAAATGTTTTATTTGTACTTTTATTTTTTTATTTTATCGAGTCATTCTTTAAATATGACTTTTTATAATATTTTATTTGATGGGTTATATATATATATATATATATATATATATATATTTATTTTGCAAGCCACCTGTCAATTCTAAATATTATATTTTATTATAATAGATGTTGTACTATTTTTGTCATTTAATTATTTTATATATTGTTTATTTTTGTAATGTGTTTTAAGAATTTAAGAAGAAACAGGAAATATATTTGTCCAAATAAAATAATAGTAATACTATAATATAATACAATAATCCTATTAAATTAAGAGACTTTTTTTAACTGATGTATTTTTATTTTATTTTCATTAATTTTCATTTTAATGTATTTTAATTCAGTCTCTAATGCACTTCTATAATGAATAGTTGCTAGTGAAGGGGTGGGACTGTGTGATCAGGGTTGGCAGGATGTAATTTTTCTGTGGCAGTAATTATCTACGTGGCATTTATGGCTTATATAAACCCATTTATGGTTATAAAAAAACAAAAAACAAAAACTAGGCCAAGACCCACAAGGCAACCCATAAGCAAAGCTGGCAGCAAGCAGGTTGCGTTTTGCCAGCCAAGTGACTGCCATTCAGATGAATGGGAATGTAAACGGATGGCTTTTATACCTCTTTAAATCAAACCAATAACCTCTGCTGAGAACATTTCGTGCCATCATTTTAGTTGCTTCTATTTAATGTTAAAGGGGTTGTTCTGATCTGTGTGTATTTCTATCCATTTGTAGGTGTTTCAGGGTGATTTATTCACAATCTCTTGTTGTTTTATTGCAGATTGCAGGGACCGGCGTCTTGGCTATTGGACTCTGGCTGAGGTTTGATTCCAAGACTAAAAGCTTATTTGATGGAGAGAACTCACCTTACGTCTTCTACACAGGTCAGTATTTTTTATTTTGGGGAAAATGTTTTTTGTGTCGCTGCATTTGATGATCGGCCGGTTAAAGTGAAGCGTGCGTGTTGTAGGTGTGTACATCCTCGTTGCGGTCGGCGCGCTGATGATGGTTGTTGGTTTTTTTGGATGCTGTGGTGCCATCCAGGAGTCCCCTTGCATGCTGGGATTGGTAATCCCCCCCATTATATTCTCAAATATCCCTACTTTGTAGTATTATGATGTTATCAGCCGTGGTCTTTGACTGTTGTTGTTTTTTCCCCCACAGTTCTTCTTCTTCCTGTTGGTTATTTTTGCGGTCGAGGTGGCTGCTGGAATTTGGGGATTTTCTAACCAGACCAAGGTGGGCATCTCAAATGCTCAGTGCACATGCAAACACACCAATGGTGCACCTAATTCAAGCTACTATGATTGTGTCCATAGGTTACTGACGATATAACGACTTTCTACAAGGAAACATACAATAACTACCAACAAACCAAACAACCAGCTCTGAAAGAAACACTCCGTCTCATCCAGCATGGAGTAAGATCTCATTTCTTTCTTTCAGATATTCAGTATTGTGAGCTTTGTGAACGCCAACTGCTGGTTGTTCCTCTGAAGCGCTCGTCGTAACAGCCTGAGAGATTGTAAACATCTTCAGAAAGCACTTAATGTTTTTTTATGTGCTCTATGCATCAGATGGTTTCTCAAGCACTAATTATTCCTAGCTTGTTGACTCCGATGCCTTGCTAATTTGAGATGACATCTGTTCCTCATCTTCAGCTTAACTGCTGTGGCCCGTCAGCAAACGCCCTGGATGTTGATGGCGAGACCTGCCCAGGAAAAGAGGGGCTCGATATTCTCATTACAAAGGTAACTGTGTTTACAGGCTAAAACGCTGCATTTTGGTAGTTTTTATATTTAATATGTAGATGCCACTGATTACGGAGTTTTGTAATAATATATTAGACAAGATCCATGTAGACTATGAAGGCAATGATAAAATAAATGTAAGCATAAAAATACAGATTCAAATGTAAAAATGCAAAAATGTGAGAACTATGGAAATAAAAATATAGATAAATGTAAATTTAAATACATTTATATAGAAATAAAATATTAGAAAAAAATAAAATGTATAAATTGACATTTATTTAATATTAATGCAATCATTTATGCAGTCCTTCATAAAACAAAATTTAGACTGTTTTCTCAAATGTTATTTGAGAAATGATTTAATGCATGTTATTTTAGTATTTATTAATATTTCAAATGAGCTTTCATTTTAATTATTTTTATGGTTTTAGTAATGTGTTTTTGTCTTTTTGCCATTTTTATAAATATTGAATATTCAAAAGATATATATAAAAAAAGAAAGATTATATTTATTTTTATTTCAGTTTTATTTTACTTCAGCTTGAAAACGAAAATGATTTTAAAAATGTTAGTTTTTGTTAACAATAACAGCTGGTATTTGCCAAGGCACATCATAACTCTTTGAAATTGAAGTTGGGTTTCATATCCATGTTTTTGGTAGAAACATCTACAGGAACAAGAATACACAAATACTTTGATCAAATATCAGTTAATGATTGTGTAACATTAGAGTTGACCGTACTGGATGAGATTCTTGTAGGCAGCAGGTCTGGCTGTGGAATGCTTTTACACCAGCTTCACTCAGATTCAATGCACTGGAAATGTTTCTAACCCGAGGACCCTGCGTACGGCTCAGCTTGAATGAGTCAGTGAAACATGCTGTTTACTCTACCAGTAGAAGGCCAAGTAAGAGGTCATCGTGGCGTAGTAACTGTTCACAAAATTGAGAAAAGAGTTGAAAACGGTTGAAGTGGAAGGAAATGGTGTGTTTTCAAAGGTTGTGCTTAAGATCCAGCTGGGTTTAAGTAAACTAATGAACAACTTCTCCACCAAATAAAGACATTCATTCTTATACTAGTAGATGTTATACTATGATAGATGTAAAGATAATTTTTTGAACAATTCAGAGAGCATAAAACAATACAAAATCCTTTTGTACTAATTCCAAATGTTGTTTTATGTGTTCAGAGCTGCCCTGATGCCATTGATGAAGTCTTTAACTCCAAACTTCATATTATTGGAGGCGTTGGAATCGGCATTGGAGTGATCATGGTAAATTTGATATAGTTTTATACATTTATATACATGTATAAAATTTTATATATAATTTATATAATAATTTATATTTAATTTATTTACATTTTATTTATATCAGTTAGTTTTACTGTGTGGTATTGTTTTTTGTTCAGCATTTTGACCTAATATTTTATGAATATTACATGAATTTAAAAATGTCTAATTTGATTTATATACTCATTACCGTTCAAAAGGTTTGGGTCATTAATTATTTTTAAAGAAATGAATACTTCTGTTCAGCATGGATGCATAAAGTTGATTGAAACTGAAAGTAAAGAGATTTATAATGCTACAAACATTTATATTTCAAATAAATGCTGTTCTTTTGAACTTTATATTCATGAAAGACAAAAGAGTATCAATGGTTCCACAAAAAGACTAATCAGCGCAACTGTTTTCAGCATTGATAATAATCAGAAATGCTTCTTGAGCAAATCAGCATATTAGAATGATTTCTGAAGGATGTGAGACTTAAGACTTGAGTAATGGGGCTGAAAATTCAGCTTTGCATCACAGAAATAAGTTGCATTTTAAAATGCATTCAACTTGAAAACAGTTCTTTTAAATGGTAATAGTATTTCAGAATATTACTGTTTTTATTGCATCAAATTATTTTATTGCATTCTTTCAAAAATACATAATAATCCTAAACTTTCAAACGATAGATTCTACTAATGGTGCAGAAATACAAACTGCAGATTTAAATGGAAAAAAGTATATTTCTCTTAGTACCTTGATTGTAATGCTTTTTTGGAAACATGAATGGTCACATACACGTGTATGTGTGTGATTGGCATGTCACTGAAGAAATGTGTTCTCCATCTGCGCAGATCTTCGGCATGATCTTCAGCATGATGCTGTGCTGTGCCATCCGGAAAACCCGGGAGATTGTGTGAGGGTCCGGTTGCCTGGGAAACTGCCAGTGTATTTGTGTTGCATGATGTCTGTCCTAAAGCACCGTCTTGAACATGACCTCATCAGCTAAGAGCCAGTTAGATCACAGCGTCAGATACACGATCTCTTCACGTCTCTGATTGACTGGAATTCACTCTTTTTCTTAGTGCAGCTGTATCACTGGTTCAGTCACGAGTAATGAGACAAAAGGGTTGGTTTAGCATTCCAAGCCCATTTGAAAAGGCCTTTAAGTCTGACTTTTTATATTTTTTTATCGTTCATAATAGATTTTAAGGATTAACCATTTGTTCGCTTTATTGTACTCGCAGTACTGCTTGTTATGAATTGTTCTTGAACTTTTCTAATGTTTTGTTTCTGATTTGTGAAGAGGGTCGGTTGATTTACCCACATCAATGCATACGGCTCAAATAAAAGCCAAATTATTCGTGAATTTTGTGGTGGAATGTTTTTTTTGCAGTATCCAGGATGAAGTGTGTTTGCATGGATCTGTTTTAACAGCTTTCCCTCAACAGGCTGATAAGAGTCATTGTGAAAGGGCTTGATACCCAAAACTTCATCAGTTTCCCATAATCACAGCGTCACTCCATTATGTGACAGTTTACAACCTTTCAGTTTCCTTAATCTTGTTTGTATCATTTTCTCTTTCCGTTCTTCCCCGCTTCTTCCTGTTTACCTTACTTGGTCTCAATTAGGACAGAATTTGGCAACTGGAACAAAATCTGTACACTGGAAGTGGTTGTCTCTTGCCTATTGATTTTATGTGATCTCTGTGTTTCTCAAACACAACACTGACACATTGTGAAAAAATGTTTATCTGCGTAAGAAGTGACCGTATGACTCACCAACAAACCCAAACAGATCCAGCAACAAAGAGAACAGAGAGTTTGAAATCATATTAAAGCACACACCCATCAAAATATTTCCTTTACTGTGATTTTATTAAAAACTCAAAACTCAAAATCAATGTGAGGAGTTATACATGCAAACGTATGACTTAACCTTCTTCCTTGTATGCATAATCATAAACCAGCTGGCTGTTGTTGTACATGATGTTATCTAGTGGTGTTGGGTATCAGTGAGATACTATTATAGTTATAGTCTTTTTGTTGACTTTTTTCCATTTTTAATAATTATTGTATTTTTAATGTGTATTTTAAAATTTTTATTGTATTTTATTATGTCTGTATAGTTTTTATTTATTAATTTATTTTCAGTGCATCGAGTTAAACTAAACGAAATTGAGAAATGTTGGTTTGGCAATTGGCTGAAATGTTTTTATATAATTTATTTATCTTAATCTGTTTATTGAACTTTTATTATAATAAAAAGATAAAGATACAGGAGAATAGAAACAAATATTTTAATATATTTAATTTTAGTTAACATTTTATTTCAAGTAACAATTATTTATTTTATTTTAGTTAATGCTTCTATGGGTGGTGAAATACTTAAAAATACTCAAATGTGCTGTCTTTCTAGGGAAAATATTGCCACTTGGTTTGATAATTTGTTATAGGCTATATTATTACTATTAAATAATACTAAAAATCATTGACATGTCTATCAGTATCAATGTCTATCAAAACAAATTACATCAAAAATACATAATGAATTATTATGATTATAACTGTATTGTTGCAATGCGAATTTTTTAATTTTGCTTAGTAGTAGTTGGAAGGAATTTCCCCTTCAAAGATTTTTTCATATTAACATGCAATTTTAAATAACATGAACTTTGTTGTCCCCTGGTGGTCTATATGATGAATTATTTTGAACCAGAGACAATTAAACAAATAAACTTTATAACTCCACAACAAACTTTACAATAGACTTGTACGGTGTGCTGAGGTCATTTTAAAACTAATGTATGCTCACCAATAAAGAACTTTGAGTTTCTGATTAGTCTTTATAGTACAGAAGTGAACGAGCTCCATTACACTTTTAAAAGGTTTGATCACTTTAATGTAACTGTAGGCTATACTAAAACAGAGAGAGAGGAAGTGTGTTACAGTCTGCAAACCTCTCATCATACACTTCAGTACAATACTGAGCAGATGCTGGGGCTGGTTGACTTCTTCACTATTGTTTGCATGTAATTTAGGACAGTCTGTGTGCATCAAGACAAATCTTCAGATGGTACAGGTGGGCTTCCATTTTCATGTTATTTCTTAAGATTTTACAATAAGGTGTCTTTTGTCAACATTAGTTAATGTATTAACTAACATGAACGTGCAATGAACAATACATTTATTACACTATTAATCTTCGTTAATGTTAGTTTTTAAAAATGCAGTTTGTTCATGTTAGTTTACAGTATATTAACTAATGTTAACAAACACAAATTGTGATTTTAATAATGCATTAGTAAATGCTGAAATTAACATTAACTAAGATTAATAAATGCTGTAGATTGTTCATTCTTACTTCATGTTAGCTAAAGTAGTTAATGAACCTTATTGTAAAGTGGTACTGAAATGTCATATGCTTAAAAGTATGTAAATCTTACATTGTCTCAATATATTTAAATGCATGTTTTAATTGAGGTGTGTACATACAAATACATTACTCTTCAATATACAGTATTCAGGAATTGAATATGATTGACATTTTATTTAATGATTTATTATGTAAGTCACTGGTTTGTTTTTAAACATTATTTAATAAAAAAAATATATAAATGGATATATCAAAGCAATTAAATGCAGCTATAACTATTAATTGACTTTTTTTTTTTTTTTACAATTAACCAAATAAATAAAATAAAATGCATAGAAAAGTATAAATAAATAAAAGCATGGATACATTTCATACTACCTTTTGCAGGTTGTTACTAATAATTTTATGTATTTATTTTTATATTTATTGAATAATTATTTTTATTTTATTAACTCATGTATAAGAGATACATTTTAAATATGTTTTTATTAAATAAAATGTATTAATTTATTGTAATATTTTATAATAAATGTATAGGGATTACAATTGAGGTTTCTTCTATGCATTACTTCTATGCAATACTTTTCTTCTGTTCTATGTTTATTGTCCTGCATTAGAACAGACACTAACGTCATGAGTGACTTTCACCACAGCAGCTCCGTGTGCAAACACACCAACAAGAGGATGCAACACTCCTGTCACACATGAAGCAGAACCTATCCATGCCGTTTCTCAAGTGTGGGGCGTTTTGATCAGCTCATGAGGGATGAGAGCCAGGATTCATGGCATCCCTTGAGACTCCAAATGACCTGCTTTTCTGCACTAACCGTCGGATTGACCGCTGCCTGACCACTGACCACTGCTTCACCTACGAGAGTCTCTCAGGTGGGACCCTGATCAGCAGAGATGGACGATTTCACTCCGTCACTAATGGTTTCTGCTCTTTTCAAATACTCCGATCAGTGGCTATATTAAGGCTTTGAATAAGGTCAGCAATGAATAGCTTTGTTCTCAGCACCATATCCCAGTTGCAAGAGGTAACCGCTTGTTTTTTATATTGCACTTTCCTTTCTTGGACTGTTTTAACTTACATAGGATTTATATGCAAAAGTAATTGTTGTGGAAATCCTTCTCTGGCTGACCTGATTTTACAGCTGTGCTCCCTTTTGCAGAGCTGCATGTGCCTTTGACGAAGAGGGAGATGCAAAGGACAGTAGGCTTGAATTTCTGTAGTGTGCATGAGTACAAGCTCAAATCTGATGCAAATGGCTGAAAACCCCGAAGACCCCCTTGTATTGTTGGAGATCCTGGAAGTGTTAGGTGCATGCCATGGGAGTGTGTCATACGTGGATATTTGCGTTTATCTGAGTGGACGCTTCAGCCTGCAGCCGCTTCTAGAATTACGGAGTCTCTTGTACTCCACCGCCTGTAGAGACCCCTGCTTCCCTGCCACCCTCTTCCGAGAGCGACTTCACCCGCCCTGCAGCAACCGGCTCTCAGCGACCGCTGATGTCGTCTCCCTGTTCAACCTCCTCATGCACACCCGCATGGCTCCTACATACACGCAGAACCTTCACTCTCTGACGCCCTGTCAGGTCTGTGGGAAGGGTTTTATGCGTTACAACTGGCCAGCCGCCTTACCCGTCACAGGAGGAGGGACCGCCTCTGAGGACTGTAAATATGAGAACCTCCCTTGTGAAACATTCAGTCATAACACAGAGGCTTTACACGCTCAGACCACCTCGGTGTTGGTCTCTCAGCCTCACTCACGCATGCACAATCGAGACAGCATGCAGAACGAGCATTCTGGGGACGTTTCCATTGACGTGGTCAATCAAGAGGCTGGCAAGCCGCCGGCGACTAATCAGGGATCCCACGTCGCTCATTCCTGCTCCCAGAAGAGGAGTGCCTTTAAAGAAGGGCTCCACAAAATTTCACTCATACCTGTGGAAGGCGACGGCCAATCAGATCAAAGCCCAGATGGACCAAGATCGGATGGTGAGGACCCGCTTTACGTTCCCCAGAAGAACCCTTATCCAGACCCTGCAACATACGCAAACGACCAGCACAACCCAGCATCACATGCGCATAGCCATTACACGACTCATTTGAACTCACCTGAATCGGATGCGCACGTGGCCGACTCGCAATCGTACGATGATGCCTCGAACCCCTACGACCCTCAGACTCAGTGGCATCAGGTGAAGCACGAGAGTTTGGACGAGCTCCAGACATCCACCTACTTCGGCCCTTCGGTCTCCAGCCAAAAGCACCAAAACCCTGCTCTTCAAAACAAAAGCCACAGCTTGGACATAGACAGCAGGGCGGCGGACGAAAGACCTGAGGTGGAAACGACCGGGCTGCAGAAACCCAGATCAGAGCGATCTGTCTTAAAAAAGTCTGCATTACGAAAGACAGGATCTGTTAAACTTAGCATCGACGGATCAAGCTTCGACATTCCCGATTTCGATCCTCGCATCGTCAATTCGGTGCGGGATACCTTCAAGCGACTGAGCGGCATGAGTTTGGACGCATGGTACGATTGGGCACCGAGCATTGAGGGCATGGTTAGCATAGGCACCCAAACGGAGCCTGCAGATCGACGTGCTTTACGAAGCCTCATGCTTGCCGATAAACTCTCCATCGACAACCCTGACATCGGCGAGGATGACATCAGCGCCATCTTCCGTTTTCTAGATGACATTAGCATGTGTGGCTCCATGGCAGTGCTGCCAGGGGAAGGAGGCGGGGCCCAGGAAGGCGGCGGGGCCGGGCTGCCTGAGAGGCGTGAACGTTTGGGAAAGTTACGGCGGTTGTTTCACTCCTTGGAGGCACCTGAGGAGGGCGTGAGATGGGGTGTGGGGCGACTTCTCCAAAGGGTCACGGAGCTGGAGCAACAGCTAGAGCCGATTGCAGAGCTACGTGAGCAGCTGGCCCTCGTGCTCTTCACGCTGAACCGTCTGGAGGAGCGGGAGCAGGTTGCATGCCCACACGTGCATCAAATGCACATACAGCCACAGCTCACACCACGGGCTAGCCTGCAGCAACAGCAGGGGTCCCCGAGGACCAATTTAGTGGCGGAGGGCGTCAACGAGGCAGCGGCGAAACGCAGAAGGCTGTTTGTGCGCAGGACCTCCAGGAGCCACACAGAGAGCAGCGGATCGGAAGCCCCCAGAGAGTTTAGCATCAGCTTCAGCAAGGAGCCACACATACAGTCTTTTAAGGTAACAGGATAAGAAATATATAAAGCGGTGGCCAAAATTTTTAGAACTTTATTTTCGCCAGCTAAAAATGGTTTTAAGGCAGTTATTTCTAACTTTTGCTGTAGTGTGTCAGTGGGAAATATCAGTTTACATTTCCAAACATTAATTTTGCCATTAATTGTACCAATCCAGTTGAGATTTTTGTTTGCACAAGGAGTCTGACAACAGCCAGTGCTCCACACAGAGCTCTGATCTCATCATCATCCAGTTTGTGCCCTAGGTGCACTTGTGCATACCTTTTCAGGCAGCTTTGCAGGTTTCTTGAAGCATCTTGGAGATGTTGCCACAGTTCTTCTGGATTTAGTCTGTCTCAGTTTGTTCTGTTTCTTCATGTCATTCCAGACAGACTGCATGATGATGAGATCAGATCTGGCTATTGTTAGATTCCTTCTGCAAACAAAAATCTCACTGGATTATTACAATTTATGGCAAAATGAATGTTTGGAAATGTAAACTGATATTTCCTACTGACACACTACAGCAAAAGATAGAGATAACTGACTTAAAACCATTTTTAGCTGGTGAAAATACTAGTGTTCTAATAATTTCGGCCACCAATGTAAGTATATAAACATATTTTAAATGTGCTATAAGTGATGCTTCTTCCACATAAAATATCTCTATGACTTGAGAAATCATACTTGTCTTTGTGGCAGAACTAGATTCTGACTGAATTCAGACTAGCATGTTAGCATACTATTCTTATTTCTGCCACATGAAGAAACAGTATGTAACCTAAGAAAAAGTTGTAAGAGTAGTATGCTAGTATGCTATTGTGAACTCAGCTTCTGTAAACAACAAAGTAAGAGTCTGTAGACAAAAAAAACTTGTTGGAAAACTAGCCTATCAGAAATGCTCTCTGCTTGTCAATCATTTTGTGCATTTAGGAAGGGTTTTGAAGAGACAAAAGTTAGCAAAATGGCTGAAATCGCTTATAGCACATTTAAATATTAGGCTCCTTTCCTTCAAAAGATTATCTTCACAAGATTGTCTTGTAAGAATCAGACACTTTTGCTGGTCACAGAGCTTATTATCTGCAATAATCCTGAAGCTAATGGTTTTTGTTGAGGGAACCAGGAAAATGCAGGATAATAACTTTAAGGCTGGCCCAAAAAAATGACGTCATCCCTGCTACACTGTACTGAAGCACAAGATCCTCATTCTTATGAACATGATCAACAGGTTTTATGCAAACTTGTGGATTTCATGCAGCTCGAGCACTGCTGTCATTAAAACAAAAAAAATTCTGTGAATATTTCAATTTAACTTTGTACTTGCAGAAAATAATATTGTATTAATGTAGAATACAGAATTAGAGCATCTTGTTTTGCTTCTCAGTCAGATCATTTAGGTGGAGTGCATAAAAGAGAGGGCTCTGTAGTGCAGGAAGTGACGGGTTTTCACCTCATGCCACCTGAGACCCACAATGCACCACGCCGCACATCTGTTCATAGCACTACCCAGCATGTGACTGAACGCCCCAAAGTGACCTGGAGCCAATCAGACTTAACGCCGCTGGATCTTCAGGTGACACCTCCAAATGTAATGTTTTGAGAGAAAACATTGTCAGCTCATGAATCTGTATTTTTCTACAGGGTATTTTTGCTGGAGTCAAATTGACCTAAACTAGAATATATTTTTTGGTAACACTTTATTTTAAGGTGTCCATAATACAGAGTAATTACCTAGTTATGTACTTAGTAGTAGCCATTGTACTTGCATGAAACAAACATGTACTTACCATGTAACTAAGTTATGGAACAGCCTGTACTTACAGTTTGTAATTATGTAGATGTAAAAGGCAGCTACTGTTACACCAAGTCTGTTACACCGCTACTTATGTACAATGTTGGGAAGGTTACTTTGGAAATGTAATAGGTTACAGATTACAAGTTATCCTACTTAAAATGTAATAAGTAGTGTAACTTTTCAATTACTTTATTAAAGTAATGTAACTGATTACATTTGATTAATTTTTGATTACTTTTCTACATTTCTAATGTTTTCAACTGTTAATCATTTTCAAGCATGTTAAGCAGGCAGGGTTAACCTTACAGTAGTACTCAACACTGATTACTGTCAGACTTCTGAAATCTTTCATCACTTGAATTAAGATTATAATATTTTAATTTTAAAGGAGACATTGGATGAAAAATATCTTCATTTGCATATAAATGTGTCTTAGCAGTTTGTGGACACAACCACCCTACAATGATAGAAATTCACTTTGTGAATGGAATGCTAAATTTCTTCAAATCTGTTCTGATGAAGAAACAAACTCTACTTAATCTTGGATTGCCTGAGGGTGTAAATTTTCAGCAAATTTTCATGTTTGGGTGAACTATTCCTTTAATCTGGGATAATAATACTGGTTATTTTCAAAATCATCATTATTGTTTTTACATAAACATCATTGGGTTCTTTGGGAACCTAATTATTAAATCAATCTTAACAGAACATGAAAGAAAACAGATGATGAAAAAGCGCAAAGCGTATAGTAATGCAGATAAACCAGCACTTTCTCAACAATTTTCTATATACATTTTGCAGGCCCCTGAGTCTTTGGAGTTCTGGACAGACGAGATTTACACGCCAGCCTCCGACACGCTCCTGCGGCGTTCGCATTCGTACACCCGTTGCAGCAGGAACCAGGCGTACCGCATCGCTGCCCTCAGCATCACTGCCACCATCCTCCTCATCCTCATCATCGTCATTCCAGTCAGCACCGTGTAACGCACATGCAGTCGCATGACACGCCTGAGGCTACATTGAATGGTACAATATGTGTTTATTAGATAATATTATCAAGATTTTAATGAACGCATGAATTCTTCATGAACCTAATTCTTGAAGCATGGCAGACTGTCCCAGTTTAAAACCTATGCAAAATAGACTGCATTTCCTGAAACCTTTTTGGAGTTTCCCTACCTTTAGTTTTGTTTGAATTTAAGCAGGTTTTCTGTTAAATGCTTATTCTGCAGTTTATGGCCTCTTTGTTGACGGATATTAGGGAGTTCCCATTAGTCTAATGTAATTCTGCTGAAACCTGAGACGGCATCCACTTGCTCGCGCAGCGGCACACGTTTCTCTCTTCCGCACCTCTGCTCTCTCTCCATTTAAATGCTTGGAAAATCCAATATTAGTTGCAAATTTGCATGCAACTGCCCTTTAAATCTGCTAAATGTCCCCGTATTTGGAGGAAATACTGACGTGCGAGTGATATGAATCTCTTGTTTTCGTTTGATGCATATTCTTCATTACTGGCCTGAATTTGTGGTGAACTCGTTCACTACCAAAATAGTGCTACAAAACGTAATATCCTGCCTCACAAAAGCTTAAAAGAAAAGGAAAACGAGCCTCCAGAGATCCAGAATGGATGCATGATGGTGGATCAATACCGGCACACATTTTCAATTTGCTGAACAACAGCACTAAACTTTTAATGGGCTGTGATGGGACTGAGTGAGAGGGGAGAGACTGAGAGCAAGGAGTGTGTGTCCTCTTTTATTGAGCCTGGAGCTTTCTGAGTCCTACTTCTGTCTGCTGCAGCTGATTAATGAGTGATTTGCTCAGGTAAAATGGTTTCCAATTGGAACTGATGGGATTTTTACATGCAGTTTGATATATGATCACTATTGTAATTCATCTTGAGCTACGCACTACAGAATGAATGATACCTCAATCAATTACTTTTCTAAATGAACAGATTTGCAATCACAGCCCAGTAAGTAATCACCTACAACACAAGCAAAGTGTTGACAGCCGCTCAGAGCAACTTAGCAAACGCATAGTAAGCCTTGGCAATGCTTTCAACAGCTGAATACTGTAATGTGAAGACAATTGAATGAGATGTCCTATTTTAAGGAGGCAATGTTGGAAATGTTTTGACTTGATTTTGATTGACATTTTTTGTGTTCCTCTTGTAGAAATAACCTATGCATTTCATTCCATGATTGTATAAACACATGCATTTCTGGATTGGGATTTTTCCTTTTTCAGGGCACCTTTGACTGTGGAAATATACCTTTGTCTCTTCATAAAGCCGATTTTGGTTATTCAGTGGGATTGTGTCTTGTGTGTCATTTTTTTCCCGCCAGTTAAGCAAGCAAGAAGTTGAATAGGAAGCAGGTGGATCATGACAGTGGTTGGAGTGAGAGGTTTTCTTTAATAATATCATCAATGCTTTTGCACACTGCTGCTTGCTGCTTTTCCCAATGCATTTTTAATATTTCAGAGCACAGCTCTCATAAACGTGTATTATCTATTTATGATCTGTCAGTTCCGTTATTGACGTGAAAGCACTTAACCGCACTTACACACATAGTCTCTCAAGCTCAATTGAGGCTTCCTTCTAATGTAGTTTATCTAAAATCTCCACTGCCCTTTTCTCTCTGCATACATATTGTGAAAGTGATTTGGTTTCATATTTGATGATGCTGCAAAATTCATTATAGAGATCGCTCACGAATTGATTCCAGTGAAACTTTGAAGAGTGAGCTAATTTAATTAGAAAAGCCAGCTTCATATAAAAGATATTAATATGAAGAGACTTATTGAGTGATGATTGTTAGATCATTTCTCATAATTTAATTTCTGCTCATTTGTGTGTGTTGGACTGATGTGTTCATTTAATTAAGGAATTTCTATTAATTCAGCCTATTAGGTATACATTTTCCATTTGTTTTTATTGAAGATATGCACCTCAATGCCATATACCTTGGGAACAACAGTGAACATTGGGATTGTATTATAAGCCAGTCAACTCTTAGAAACCTTAATAAATTATAGTTATTAAATTAATCTGAAGGCCAATTAGGCAAGGCAAGTTTATTTATATAGCACATTTCATACACAGTGGTAATTCAAAGTGCTTTACATAAAAGAAAGTGAAATAGTCATTAAAAATAATAATCACAGCAATAAAAACAGGGAATTCAAAAAATAATATTAAAAAGAAGGAATTTTAAAATTATATAGAAATTGATTTAAAATGAATTTAAAACAGTTAAGAATAGAAAATGATTACATAAAATACAGTGCAGTTTTCAGACGTAACACAGTGCTCATTCAACAAATGCACAGCTAAACAGATGAGTTTTGAGTCTGGATTTAAACGTGGCTAATGTTTTAGCACATCTGATCTCTTCTGGAAGCTGCTTCCAACTGCGGGCAGCATAATAGCTAAAAGCGAACTCCCCTTGTTTTGTGTGAACCCTTGGTGTTTCTAACTTGTTCCTAATGATCTGAGTGGTCTGTTAGGTTTATATTCAGTGAGTATATCTGCAATGTATTTAGGTCCTAGGCCATTGAGAGATTTATAAACGAGTAAAAGTACTTTAAAATCAATCCTAATGTAACTGGAAGCCAGCGTAAGGACCTGAGGACTGGTGTGATATGCTCAGATTTTCTGGTTCTAGTCAGAATCCTGGCAGCAGCGTTCTGGATGAGCTGCAGCTGTCTAATGGTCTTCTTGGGATGGCCGGTGAGGAGACCATTACAGTAATCCACCCTGCTGGTGATAAAGGCATGAACAAGTTTCTCCAAGTCTTGACTGAAACAAAACATCTAATTCTTGCAATGTTTTTGAGATGATAGTATGCTGATTTAGTTACTGCTTTGACATGACTACTGAAACTAAGGTCTGTCTCCAGAATCACCCCAAGATTTTTGACTTGATTTTTAGTTGTTTGACCCCTAGAGTCAAGGTATGCATTCACCTTGAAAACTTAATCTTTGTTTCCAAATGCAATGACTTCAGTTTTCTCCTTGTTTAACTGAAGAAAGTTGGCACATCCAACTGTTAATTTCATCAATGCATTGGCAGAGGGAGTCAATGGGGCTGTAGTCATCTGGTAAATCTGGGTATCATCAGCATAGCTTTTATAGGCAATTTGGTTCTTTCTCATTTTCGGACTTAGTGGGAGCATATACAGGCTAAACAAGAACGGTGCAAGAATTGAGCCTTGTGGGACTCCGCATGGACGTCCACTTACACTTATGCTCTCCTATACTCACATAATAACCTCTCCCTTCTAAGTATGACCTGAACCATTTGAGTGCCATCCCAGAAAGCACGACCCAGTTTTCCAGTCTCTCTAGAATTATGTTATGATCGACAGTGTCAAACGCAGCACTAAGATCTAGTTGTACAAGCACTGAGATTTAAGTAGTTGTTCAGCTGATTAAAAACTACCTTTTCAATAATCTTACCTATGAAAGGAAGATTTGATATTGGTCTATAGTTGCTCAATATGGTGTTATCAAGACTGTGCTTTTTCAGAAGGGGCTTAACAACTGCAGTTTTCAGGGAGTTTGGAAAAGTCTCGGAAAGAAGTGAGGCGTTCACCACTTCTAAGAGATCTGCTTCTAAACAGTTAAGCACACCTTTGAAAAAAGATGTGGGAAGTGAGTCAAGATAGCAGGTTGTCGATTTAAAGTGCTGTACTATTTCTTCCAAAAGTTTGCTATCAATTGCTTTAAAGACAGACATAGTCTTTAATCAATTAGTTGAGGTATTACTGCAGGACGCCAGTATTGTATTTTTATATGGTGATTAAATGTTACATAAAAAGAGAGGATTTATGTAATCTGTTTACAATAATTGATTTGTTGTTAAAATTATTACAATTATTATTTAAATTTATTGCATTTAAAATTTAATTACAACAAATTAATTTCAAATAATTTTTAAATGCACAAAACTTAAAAAAAAAAAAAAAAAAAAAAAAAAAACCCATCGCGACTGTAAAAAAAAAAAAAAATTGGCAAAATGACGAACCTGTTACCTTGGAGACGTAACGCACGCAAGCGCAGTAGCGCACATGTGTTGTTACGCATCCATGGTAACACTTCTTGCCTGTAGTAGGCGCGTTTAGTTTCCTTTTGCGTTATAAATTGCATTTTCTCAGTTATCTGTCTGGCTGGCTTTACCTCGGCTGTGAAATGGCTCATGTCCGGACATATAATCCGCGCGTCCGTGTGGGCAACTGGAAAGAAGACGTGACTTTAGAAGAGGTTTGTTGTTTTGACGCATCTCATGTTTGTTGGTGTGAAGTCCAGACAGAGAACAAGTGAGTAAATGAGCAGTGTCTCTGCAGGAAACCCTCAAGAACTTCATCCTGCAAAAAGACAGAGGCGAGCTCACTGTTCAGAAAGAAGGAGATCTGAGGCAAAACATCCTGAAACCAGTGGGTGCTTTTTTCTGATATATTCAACAAGATATACAAGTTATCAGATAAAATATTAATATAATGTTAATTTAGATATTGTGATTAATATCATAATTTGTAATTTAACATAATATTTAAAACCTTTTAAATATATATATATATTATTTATTTAAACATATCTATGTAATATTAAATATTACCATATTCTATGGTCTCTTAATGTGTTTTAATTGTATTTTTATGTCTTGTATGAGTTTTAATTCTCTTTAGTGCTTTATAAATAAAATTTGATTGATTGAAATATACTTTGCCCTCTATATATTTAATCCAAGAAAACATTCATATTTCACATTTTAAGAAAACCTATTTGTATTCTATATTCTATAGCACGTAAACATAAAACAATATTTTATTAAATCACTGTAAATTTAGTTTTGAATTCTATTCACGGATGTATTTTCTTGACCCTGAAATACATTTTGAGATGTATATGAATGTTGAAGCTGAATATATACTGTAGCATTTATTTAAATTGATTTATTTTTTGCCAGAAATATATTTTTTGTCGTATGGGATTTGAAAATTGGTGGTGAAATTGCTAGTAAATTTCACAAATAATTACAAAGAAACTTCAAGTAATACATCAAATTTAAAGACGGAATTTTTTCCCCCAATAATCTTTGTTTTATTTACAGCGTATGTAGTGCAGTGGTGCTCAAAAAAGTCTGTTGCGTGTTTCTTTAGGTGAGTTTATCAGTGTCGCAGGATGGCTTTTTGCACTTTGGAGACGCAGTCATGCTGGTGAACTCTGGAGGTGGAGAGCATGAGCAGCGTGGCTCCTGTGTCCTCAGCATCATTGCTGACAGCAGTAATATCACATCACAGTCTGACACAAATGCAGTCCCCCACCTGCTCGGGCCTCTCCAAGTAGGCGGAGCCCACAGCATGACCCCTTGTGTTAGAAACGCCTTTATCATTACAAGGTATCGCACATGCACATTCAAACTCACTCAATCGCACACACAGTGGCTGACCTGTTTTATCATCTGTGGTCTGTGTTCAGTGTTGATGGGACCTCAGATGGAGAGGTGCTCCGATACGATCAAAGCTTTGCCCTGAGAACGACCGCAGGCTTTGCTGGAGAGGTAAACAAGCAAATGGCATGTATACTGTTTTATGTAATTACTGAGTTCCCAAGTCTCAGCATGCAGTCTGTTGAATTCCTCACAGCTATTCCTTGCCAGTGATCACAAAACATTTCTGAAGTGTGCTAAGAAGTCTCGACTGCAGGAGTTGAGCTTAGTAGAGGAGTTCGATTTCCTGTGCTGGTGGAAGGTGATTTACTTTGACCCCCAAGAAAGGCTTGAAAATGAAGGATACCCTGTTCAGGTACACACTTTCAACTAAATCTTTTCCAGATGTACTTGTTGTTATTACTTAGTAACTTAATAATGTGGAGTGGATGCTTTGTTTTGGCAGGTGAACAGCAAGGTTTTGATTTCCCACTGTAAGACCAATCAATGTCTGGCTGCTCTAGGCAATCACATCCTATGGTAATATGTTATGTTTCATATTGCAAAAATAAGTGATTCAGTTAAAGTGTTACAGATACACCAAAATTCAGTTCCTAATGAATAAAATACACTCCTATTCTATTTTCTTGTTGAATATATATATAAATATAAATATATATATATATAATATTTTTAATTTCTACATTTCTATATTTTTATTATGTATTATAATTTTTCTGTGAATAATATAAACATACACATAGATGTAACATGTCTATATTTTTATTTATAATTTTATCTATTATAATTTATAATTTTTATATATATTTATATATACCTTTTATTTTATATTTTATAAATGCATTATTTTAAATATTATTTTATATATAGGAAAATACCTGCTTGAGCTTATAAACAGGTCTGTCTAGTTTAATGTTAATTCTGTGTAGAACAATTGCTAGTGTTTATTCATTTATTTGGTTTGTTTGTGTTTTGTGTGTTTAGGACTCCTTTTGGTAAAGAGTATGAGCTCTCTGCTCACACCTTCTTGGACTCTCATAAAGCTGAGCGGGACAATAACCATTGGCTGTTTTTCATGGCTCATCCTGCCAATCAAAATCAGAGCCTGATGCAACTGCAACAAGACTCAGGCATAACAGATGAGCAGAAAGAAAACCAAGAGGACACGCAAGTAAAAGAGTGCAGTTAAAAAAACAGAGATAAAAGAAAATAAAAATTACACCAATAAATATTTTTAAAAATACAATTTACTGTTATATTTCTGTTAGTGAATTCTTGTACAAAAAGTTCAGATAATTCCATATCGCTCCCAAAAGGAGGCAGCATCCCCTCCGTACTCTCTGCTGCCTCCTGCTGTTGACTAAAAGTGTCATAAACATGCTCATACACACATTCACTGTCTCTATTTACAATGTTTCATTCAGCATAAAAATGCTTTTACAAATTCAATCATATGCCCAATTCAGGTTTTTTTTTTTCTGCTTTGTTTTTTTATTTATTTTATTTTTCTTCTTGTTTCTTTGTTTCTTTCTTTGTCCTTTGGTCCGGCCTCTTTTTCCCCCATTGGTCACCTATACGGAGAACAAGAAATCATGTGCATTCTGTCATAACCACACACACAGATATCTGACCTTCTGTCCCATATATACACTACCATTCAAAAGCTTGGGGTCAGCAAAATAATACTTTTGCTCAGCAAAGATAAATTGATCAATGTAAAGGTAAAGGTAAATACATTTTTCCACCAAAGGAATAAATAACATTCATAAATTTCTGCATGAAAATAGAATACAGTTATTTAAAATTGTAACAATATTTCACAAAATTACTGTTTTCTCTTGGATTTTTGATCAAGCAAATAAATAAATGATTCAAAAACATTTTAAAAAAAATCATCCAGACCCCAAGTTTTTAAACGGTAATGTACATTTGCAATACATATTAATAGTAATTGCATGTTAATTGTAAATTGAAAAAAAGCTCATCTCTAATTATGCTGCCAACATAAGGAAGTATGTTAAAGTGTTTTTAATGTTTGCACAAAAATTTCACTGTAACTCCTGTCAGGCCAGTGAATCACAGCCGTGCGACAGCATGATTGCAACTGTGATATTGCTTAATCTGAAGGAATCGAGAGACAGAAAAGAGTAGCAAAGGTTTTTAATAGGACACAGGCATGGTACGCACAATCAGCCAGCACGTAACAGTCATATGCAACCAACGATATGATCATTCATACATCAACACATATACAAAAAATAAATAAGGATTTGGAAAATGGGACAGGAGATATAAATAAAGGGTTCAGGAGGAAGGGAGGTTTAAATGGCTAGTTTACGTTTTCCCACTCGCTCCACTCACTCCACTGAGAGAGGAGCAGAAGGTCTCTGCAGCGGACCCTCAGTTTTGTGATGGAGCCCTGAACTTTGATCTTTGACCCCGCCTCCCATTCTTTAGTCTTCAGCTGAGAAGATACAGAAGCAGAAAACAAGATAATTAATTACTTCAACATTCTTAAAGGGACAGTTCATCCTAAAATAATAAATGTCTTATGTAACATGGACTAATTTTTTTATTATACGTCTAGGGTTTTTTCTTTGGTATTTTTTCGGAGCTTGACAGCATGTTTCCCATTTAAAGTCAATATTATGATAAACGTCTCCATGGAAGAAAGAAATTCATACAGTTTTGGGATGTAATTTTCATTCCATTTTTGGTGAAGCGTTTGTGTGCGCGAAAAGCATGTCGTACCTCTCCGTTGTCTCGCATCTCATACTCGATCTGATGCTTCAGAGGAAAGAAACTGTGGGGCTGTGGCCAGGTCGAGGGAGGCTCCACCTCTAATTCTATGATTTGATCATTTTTTATAGTGCAGATTGAAATGTTTGGATTGGCTGGCTTAACTAGGAAAAACAGAGAAAACACATTCAATCAGTGATGATGTGCTTTAGACCAGTGGTTTTCAACTAGGGAGCCAGGGCCCACTAGAGGGCCTCAGCAAACTTAAAATGACTCTTTTTTTTTTTTTTTTTTTGACTTTCAGAATTCAAGTCTGATCCAAGTGTAGATCTGAGCTTTGTTTTGGGCCAAGCAATAGAGCCAGGTGTAAAATGAGCCAGTTTTTTTTAAGCTAACTTACTAATAAAATCAGTAGAGTAGCATAAACTGCATTAAATGAATAGTAAATGGACACAAAAATTAGAAATCGGTCATAATTTACTCATCCACAAGTTGCTCCAAACCTGTATGAGTTTCATTCTTCTGAGAAGAAGATATTTTAAAGAATGTCGGTAGCCAAACAGTTACTTGTATAGTCAATGGTTACCGTCAACTGTTTGGTTACCAACATTCTTCAGAATATCTTCTTTTGTGTTCAACAGATGAAAGAAACTCATACAGCTTGAGGGTGAGTAAATGATGACAGAATTCTCTTTAACCCACATACTCACCGATGTCTCGTAGGTAGAAGCTGTAGTCAGTTTTCATATAGCAGCATGCGGAAGCCGCCTCCCCTGTTACCAACAGCTGCTCGGACTCTTCAGAGTATAAATTGGTGGAATGTGGGAGAAAAAATACCCCATTCACGGGCTGTGACACCCAGTCACCATTATCCCTAAATAGATAAGCATACGTGGTTGAGTCAATGATAAATTAAGCTTAATGTATCTGTGGGTGAGGGTGTTTCTGATACCTTGTATTGCGAAGTCTAAAAGCAAATTCATCTGAAAATTCATTTGAGGTCCAGGCACATTTTATTTTTTCACTGCAGGAAAACGTCTCTGCTGTGCAGTTGATATGAAATGCTGAAAAGGAAGAACGAAATACACTGAAAAGCTGAACAGACAAAGCTTGAATACTTTGACCGTGCCCAAAACCGAAAGTAACTGCCTTCCTGCTTTGTGGCCCAGACAGTAAATGACTCAACAGGCAGCTTTTTTATGAAGTCACTTTTGAAGGAAACTAGTTTCGAACTGTCGATAACATCACATCGACCCTATTAAAAATAAAGGTTCTAAAATGTGTTTTTTGCAGCGATGATTCTACACACTGATACCAGAATTTGCACAAAATATTGTAGAATTTGTTTGGATGCAGCCTTTGATGTCAACAACAAAAAATCTTAAAAATAAAGGTTCTTTATTGGCATCGGTGGTTCCATGAAGAACCTTTAACATCCATGGAACCTTTCCATTCCACAAAAGGTTCTTTATAATGGAAAAAGTTAGATTATTAAAATGTTCTTCACACCAAGAACTGGTTCTTTTAAGAACTAGACACTGGAAGGAAAATTGTTCTTCTAAGCCATCGCTGTGAAAACACCCTTTTGGAACCTTATTTTTAAGAGTGTGGAAAGTATTTTCTTCTTGTTTGATAAGCTATGCATGATTGTATGGATAGTTGTATTTATTATTTGCATCTAGCATATTTTACATCCTGCTGTATGTAACCGTGAGGACACCATTAGCAGGGGTGCAAACTTGTCACCTTTCGGCGAAATTCGCCGTTTTCACCTTGAAATAGGTCATTCACGTGAATTGTGTAGATCTGTAAAAAAATAAAATAATAAAAAAATGTTTTTGTCATTGTCGTCATCGTATCTGCAAGTCACCTGTAGCGTTTTTTTCCCCTGTTGGCAAAGGAATGGACCCGCCCTACTCTGCCTCTGATTGGCTTACCTTAATGTTCTTTCCCTCATCATCCAACCAATCTCACTCCTGAAGCCTAACTTTTAGATGCTGCAGGCAACTGTCCCTATTGTAGAGCTGATAAAATGTAAAAACTGTAACTTGAATGCAATGTAAGTCGCTTTGGATAAAAGCGTCTGCTAAATGCGTAAATGTAAATTTCGGAATTTGTATCTGCTGTAAATTATGGTGTTCCAGGTTAAATGGTGATTACCGCGTGAGGCTGCTGTTTTTCTGCTATTACTCTGACATGATGTCGATTTGAGAACTGTTCGACCTACAAGTAAAGCATACAGTAATATTAGTATCACTCAGCTCAAGTCAGGCAGCACTAAGCCATAGCTATAGTGTCAGCCTGTTTCAAGACAGAGAAACATCTCGCATTTAGCCCGTCAGCTGCTTCAATAATTCGAGTGCTGAAATGAAGATTTACAGTGGTTTATTTGCCCTGACTAAGTTCATGTAACATCTTAACAACAATCCTTGTTGATTGTAGACCGTAGTTGTCGCTCAAACATCTTTTAATCATATAAAGGTGTTTATGCTTGAATGGTGTACTGCAAAAAATGCTTTCCTACTTAGAGTTTTTGTCTTGTTTCTAGTCCAAATATATCTAACAATTCTTAAATTAAGAAGCATTTTCTAGACAAGTAAAAATTATTGTCTTTTATTGTCAAAATTAAGTGAGTTTTTCCTTAAAACAAGCAAAATAATCTTATTTCAAACCGAAAACAAGATTACTTGACTTTTGACTAAAAGATTTGATTTACAGTTAAATAAGTGACTTTTGTCAAATTAGATAAAGGATTTTATGGACTTATTTACTGCTTAATTGTACACATTTTATTTGGCTATTCTCTGTATACACAGCTATTAGTAAAATACTGTGGTTTTGCGGTTTAAAACATTGTGGACAGTGTTTTAATGTGTAATGTATTAATGTAATATCGGATGGCTAACTCAGGCCATGGTTAATGAATATCAGAATGCCTCATCTTTGTAAGATTAACAGCCTTTTTGGGGTTTTAGGATGATGTTCCCATAATACACTCTTAAAAATAAAGATTATTGAAATGTTCTTCACACGACATGGTTAAAAATAAAAGATCTTTATTTGTATTGATGGTTACATTAAGCACCTTCAACACCCATAAAGGTTCTTTATAGTGAAAAAGTTCTTTAGATTATTAAAATGTTCCTTACACTGTGAAAAAAAAAATTTCTTTCAGGAACTGTTCACTGAAAGGATCTTTGGGAAACTAAAAATCCTTGTTTTATGGCATCACTGCAAAAAACGCTTTATTTTTAGGAGTTAAGGAAAAATGGTTCTTTTAGAAACTGTTCACTGATTCTTGGGGGAACCAAAAATGGTTCATCTATGGCATTGCTGTGAAAACCCCCCTTTTGTAGCCTTTATTTTTAAGAGTGCATGGCAAACCTTAAACAATCATCAAGCAATATTGTTAACCATAAAAAGTGATTGCTTAATAAGAATGTTAGATATGATGTTCAGCAGATGTTCCCACCTGTAGCTTCTTTAGACTTGTCGAGCAGGAGATAGGTGTAGTCTTCGAGACCCGTATCACTCCAGCAGGTGTAATTCCCGGTTAGGTCTTCCTGCAGGTCAATCAAGGTCAAATCCCGCCCACTGAGGATTTCAAATTCTGATTGCAATATGTTCTCCATGCTATTTGCGTCCTCACGTCTCCATGTGATTATGTCTTTATCTGTTCTACAGGTCAGGGTAACGGATGTGTGTCTCTCAGCAATTTGAACTGCATAAAGAGAAACAATCCAGAACACAGAATGAGTGCCAGAACTCTCTGAATGTGTGTGTGTGTGTGTGTGTGTGTGTGTGTGTGTTTGTGGAGACTAAATGTCTGTCAAATGGTAGTAAAACCAGTCAACTATATTGTGACCATCTTCAATATTATTTATATAAAATAAATGTATTATATTATATTATATGTTCAGTAAATACTTTTCTAGAAACCCAGTAGTGGGGGAATCCCCACTATGATATAAAAACAGTACGTGTGTGTGTGTGGTGTGTGGTGTGTGTGTGTGTGTGTGTGTGTGTGTGTGTATATGTGTGTGTGTGTATTCATGCTTAAATAATGATGTGGTCAGTACACCCACATTTCTCAGGGAAAAGGTTAAGTGCGGACATCCTCATTATGGACAGACAGAAGAGAAGGATGAACCTCATCATCCAAACCATCTGGAGAAAGAAACACAAAAATGACATACTTAATATGAAAATGTTAATTGATTTATTAATCACTTTCTCTGAGCAACAGTAAAATACAAAAAAAAGTAAATATATAAGCAGCTTAATACATTCATCAAAAATTAATGTAGCATTGAACATTAATAATTATTGTAGCATGAACATGATTCCATACGGAACATTAATCTATATTAATTATAAAAATACCAGTCATAAAAATATAGTTTTAAAAGGAGGATATCTATGGCCATGGACCAAAAATGAAAAGATGAAACAATTACATTTTCAATATTTATATTAACATATCAATTTAAAGGAATGTATAAAGGCATATTAGGCATTTTCTATGTTTTATTTTCATTTGTACATTTTTAATTTACTTAGTTATTGAAGTTCATTTAAATGCTCCAAATTAAGTTAATATTAATATTTTAGAAGTACAAATATTCTCCGGGTTAATATAATCCTGTGAGACTATATATATATATATATATATATATATATATATATACACTTTTAAATACATCTCATCTTTAATGAAAATGAAAATGATGGGATTAAAGTGATCTGAGCTGGTTGTGCAGATGTTTAGCTCGTAATGCATGTCTTACCTTCGCTGCTGTTGCGTCAAATTCAGCGCAGAAAAATCTCAAGTGTGATTGCGCGCGGCGAGTCCGTCCTCTAGTGGGGTCTGTGCCTGTGCGCGCTTTTATTCCATGCATTCCCACCCGAAAACACTACGTAACCCGTGGGCAAATGCCTGCGGATTCTTAGAACGAGTTCAAAAAAGAACAAGTGTTAAAATGATGACTGCTGAATTTGTAAGAGATGGACTCTTTTCCCCTCTCTGTCATCACTCTTATAGTTTCATGAGTTACAATTGTGCGATCTTAACAGTAGTACAGTAGGCTCTTTAGATAAACGAAAGATTGTTTCCCCTGTACAAAAAATAAATGAATAGGCTACATTAAAAAAAAGTAAATAGTAAATAAAACAAAGATTATTTGAGAGCAGGTGTCTTATAGACATAGTTATAGTCCACAATGGAGTATGTAAATACTATAATTCACTGCTTCTACATCAAAATGTAACTTTTAATTCATGTTGTATCCGCTGTAATTATCTGTGAAATTTATTAGCAATTGCAATATGGTCTGATGATTGTTATATGTCCCTTGAGTATAACATTCTGTGAACTGCTATCTATATACTATACTATACTATGCATGGGTAAACAAAACAAAGTGAATCATGTCCCTTCAAAATGAGGAAGCTCCCCTTATATTTACTATGCTGCTGTAATATTGTATAACCTGGTATATTAGTGTCTACATATATTGCAGTATCAGAAATTAAATTACTTTTATTAAGAGGCAACATGTTTTACTTATCTTGTCACCATAAAGGCTATCTATTGAAATTAATTGTCTAATCATTATGTTGATTGTAGCTCTCTATTGCCAGATATCACAGATTTTTAATAAAATCCCCTTTATGATCATGCTATTATTTTTTATCTTCAAAGCGTATATCTTCAAAACAAGACTTTATATTTGCTATATATTCAACAACACTTGCCTTTGAGATATTTATTTTATTAAAATGCATATTTTAAGGAGGAGAGATTTTGGCTGCTCCTTGTTACTTGGATTATCTTTTTCACGCTTTTCCTAATCAGTAACTGATAAATAACAACATTTGTGGGCTGCTTTTCAGAGCCTAAACTATCTCAAGTATTTCTGTTTTAGCTTAAGAGAGAACACAGTGATGGGTTGGAAGAAGAAACTGAGATAAGTATATTGCGTTTTGTTCTTGTGTGAAGTTTGTTCATGTAAATATCAGTCAACAGGACATGACCAGACTTTTAACCACAAGTCCAAATGAAAACACTATTAATGAGAAATAGGGAAGTGAGAGAGTTACAAACAACAAAAAAAAAGATGTAAAGTTCAGCGAGTTTCTGTATAAGCACCGAATTCAGAGCGCTTACACTTTTGTCTTATAAATAAAAGTATAGTTTGCCCTTTGCCTGCAACTCCGTTAAAATGGCCATAATTCAGAACAGTCTCTTTCTTGCTCAGTCTGTCTGAATTCTAGATAAAATATCGGGTCTGAATTTCCCCTCAAATAAATGTGTGACAGAAACCAAACACGATGTGGTGTAAGGAGATAAGATGCCTGATAAATATCTGTGGTTAAGGCAGTGTAAATGTGTAGTACAGCAGTTCCTCTGTTCAGGCTTTGCTTTGCAAATGAACTGAACACTGCACTTCTGTATGCTGCATGCGCTGGGGGAAACTGCCTGATGTAGGCGGCTGGCAGTTTTGGGTATTTCAAGAGACGAAACATGGATGTTTTATTGCATTGTGTGTATGTTTGTGAGTTGGTGAACCTGTGCGTGTTAAACTGATTCCATATAGACTGATTCCATTTTTTAAAAGGGAAAAGTGCTGACATCATTCTGGCAGGTCCCCTGATGTCAGAGACACAACACTTTCCTTAGTAGTGCAGAGACTGACACAAGATATCAGTCATTAGGTGTTATTAAAATTCACTCGCCAAGCCGTGAAATTTCCTCAAATGCATATTATGATGGAAATTCTATGTTTATGCCTTGACACACTCTTCTCTGCCTCACACATGTGTCGCTAATTGCTAAATTTAGGGAAGTGCTTTGAAACTCAGTTTGGGGCAGTTTTATATTGTAAAGTGTTTTCAGTCCAAAGGTGTCTAGCTGCTTTTTTTGTCGCAACTTTAAATAACATGGCTATTTTATGAGGAACTCGGACTGTGATTCTCCCCTTGGTATATGTGCCCACGTCCTGAAAGCACCAGTAGGTACTTCTGCTATGAAAAATGCTATTTGACTATTAATGCTAAACTTGATGTTTCTGTTTCACTTAGGACATATGCCAAGACATATTCTGAAAAGTAATAAATACCCTGTTAATTTCTAGAAAGCCAGAATTGGCCTGTCCCTTGTCTAAATATCATGTGCATGAAAGTACCGAATAAGGCCAGTCACTTCTCGATGTACTCTTTCATTTGGGTCACAAATAAACATGCTGTACATTCCTGTTCACACATTTACCTCTGTAACCTTTCGACACTTCTTCTGATAATATTGGGGTTATAGTTTTAAAAATCAAGTAAAAAAAAATCTCTTTTGACATGTTGAAATAAACTCATTCGTACTTTCTGTACATATTAAAACTCCATCTGTCCATCCATCCATCCATCCATCCATCCATCCATCCATCCATCCATCCATCCATCCATCCATCTATCCATCCATCCATCCATCCATCCATCCATCCATCCATCCATCCATCCATCCATCCATCCATCCATCCATCCATCCATCCATCCATCCATCCATCCATCCATCCATCCATCTATCTATCTATCCATCTATTCATCTATCTATATCATTCTATCTATCTATCTATCTATCTATCTATCTATCTATCTATCTATCTATCTATCTATCTATCTATCTATCTATCTATCTATCTATCTATCCATCTATTCATCTATCTATATCATTCTATCTATATCTATCTATCTATCTATCTATCTATCTATCTATCTATCTATCTATCTATCTATCTATCTATCTATCTATCTATCTATCTATCTATCTATATCATTCTATCTATCTATCTATCTATCTATCTATCTATCTATCTATCTATCTATCTATCTATCTATCTATCCATCTATTCATCTATCTATCTATATCATTCTATCTATCTATCTATCTATCTATCTATCTATCTATCTATCTATCTATCTATCTATCTATCTATCTATCTATCTATATCATTCTATCCATCTATCTATCTATCTATCTATCTATCTATCTATCTATCTATCTATCTATCTATCTATCTATCTATCTATCTATCTATCTATCTATATCATTCTATCTATCTATCTATCTATCTATCTATCTATCTATCTATCTATCTATCTATCTATCTATCTATCTATCTATCCATCTATCTATCTATCTATATCATTCTATCTATCTATCTATCTATCTATCTATCTATCTATCTATCTATCTATCTATCTATCTATCTATCTATCTATCTATCTATCTATCTATATCATTCTATCCATCTATCTATCTATCTATCTATCTATCTATCTATCTATCTATCTATCTATCTATCTATCTATCTATCTATCTATCTATCTATCTATCTATCTATATCATTCTATCTATCCATCTATCTATCTATCTATCTATCTATCTATCTATCTATCTATCTATCTATCCATCCATCCATCCATCCATCCATCCATCCATCCATCCATCCATCCATCCATCCATCCATCCATCCATCCATCCATCCATCCATCCATCCATCCATCCATCCATCCATCCATCTATCTCTTACTGTAAGTTGAACTGTAAAACTGTTTTACAGTAAGTTGACATATGTATATATTTATTCTAAGGATTTTATTTTCTAACTAAAAAATATATATTATCTGATAATATCTTCAGGAAATACATCCTGTTTGAAAAAATGTCATCAGTGAAGTAAAGAAAACATTTTTCTCCCTGTACTCTTTCATTTGAGTCTCATAAAAACATGCTGTACATTCCTGTTCGCACATTTATCTCTGTAACCTTTTGACACTTCCTCTGATAATATTGGGGTTATAGATCAAAAAAAGTAAAAACAAATTCATAATTTTTTTTTCTCGATGTACTCTTTCATTTGGGTCACAAATAAACATGCTGTACATTCCTGTTCACACATTTACCTCTGTAACCTTTCGACACTTCCTCTGATAATATTGGGGTTATAGTTCAAAAATACATAAATACATCAAGTCAGGATATCTTTAGCCCAATATATCTTTTCAGGGAATCTCATTTTGACAACCCTGTTTGTGAAATTGAATGTCAAAATGAACAAAATGGAGACATTTCACTGAGTAAAATTATACTTTCTCTACATATCACAAACATAATTTAAACAGAAATGTACAGTAATAAATGGAAATGTAGGCTACTTCTGTAAAATTATATGTATATCTATTTTTCCCTTTTTAATCAGTGTGTAGGCTAAATATTTATATGAAGTACTGCTCACTGCAGAGCCAAACAGCCTCCAGCTCCACCTCTGAACTAATGGGTGGAGTTATGTGTAGTGATGGAGTAAGGGTGTGGTTAGGTGTCCATTACCTCCAGCGAGGGGGAGCTAGAGCTCAATATTTGGGCTGATACTGCAACAACAACAACAAAACAACTATTTGATGTTTTATACATTTTTTTTGTTGTTGTTAAAATGTCCGCTAATATAATAAGTGAAGTTCTCAGGCTCCAGCTCAAGATACTTTCTTCAGGAAATCAAGTCAATTTGATCAGCTGCTGTTGCGTGTATATGTGCATTTATGTATACTTTGTTTTAACATTAACAAAGAAAACAGCAAAATAGCTTCTTTCCGTTTGCAGAGGATCACGTGTGCAATAAAGCGTGCGCTAAGCCGGAAATGTGACGTCACACAATGGCGGCCTCCATGTGGCTGTAGAATCAACGTGATTTTGCTCACGTTTTCTAGTCTGTAACGTTAGCGTAAATAAAAAGAATCCAAAAATCAAATTGGTGGAAACCACAATAAGGTAAGACATACCTAATAATATTTAGATGAAAAGATTCCGAAAACAAACCTGTAATAATAGTGTATAGGCTAAGTTGGGTTGATAGAGGTAACGTTATGCGTTATTAGTTTTAGAAATAGATGTATGTGATATGTTTCGTCTTGCATGCATTTCATTTTAAACAAGCTGCATGTTATAATACATATTCCCATATATATTTGTAACTTATAGCCTATAAAATATACCGGGCAAATGTGTAATTTGTAAATGTGATTGGCAAATGTCGTATTCACTGTAAACATTTATGTAACATTAAGTTATGTATTTTGAAAACAGTAATCTAGACAGCTCTAATATGTTCAGATTCTAAAGTCTTTGTACTTATTTCGCTGCCTTATATTCGTTATGTTGTGTGCATTATGATGCTGAAGTGTTATATATTGCAGATCCTCAGAGAGAACCAGTGTTTATATCTGACATGGCTTCATTTAAACCCACCAAAGTTCAGATCCTTCCTAAACTAGGAGAGAAAGTAACAGAGGACACGCTCTACTGGAAGTATTACAAGGTTTGAGATGTCCTTGACACATTTTGTACTCTATATGTCCAGAGGAAAGTGTATATGGGTGTCTTGATTGGTCATCAATTCTTGCTAGTGTTTCAGTATTTATATACACTGACAGTCTGCATTTTGTCTTTCAGTCTCCTGTGCAAATTAAAGAGTTTGGTGCTATAACGAAGATCGACTTCTCTCCTCTCCCGCCTCACAATTATGCCGTCACAGCCTCCACCAGAGTGAGGCTCCCACTTTCTTTCATATTAATATTATTATATTACAAAATAATGGCTTATTATTTGCTAACTATTTGTTATACAGCCTTTAATTATGCTGATTATTAATACAATAAATAGAATTAAATAAATATTTTGTTCTCATGTATAAAGTGATTATAATTTTAAAGTTATGTGTATAAATATTATGTTTATTGTATGAATATATGAAATAGTATGCATACAGTGTGTTATATGTACATTTATTTTATTTCAATTATTATGAATGGTAATAATAATAATAAATAGTTCTGTTACATTTGGAAACACAAATCGTTCATAGAGTAAATACAGAAATGCAGTAAACATTACTTATATACAATAATGAAAACCTTTAGTAATAATAAATAATCAGAGCTACAAATAAGTAAAATGCTTGTATGCATTACAGTGCAGATGATTTGAGAATATGTGCTTAATTGACAAAAAAAATAATGCCACAATAGAAAAAAAATAAGACCTGTTTTTGTGAAATTCACTTGTATTTTCCCTTAGAATTAAACCCACGTCAGTACTGTTGCTATCATAATGTTACTATCATGCATGTCGTATGCTGATATGATAATGTTCTGCATCAGATCCACATTTATGGACCTCACTCTAAAGAGCCCATACACAGCTTCACACGTTTTCGGGATACAGCGTATGGAGGGAGCTTCAGAGGTGACGGGAAGCTTTTAGTGGCAGGAAGTGAAGAGGGACTCATCCGGCTGTTTGACATCAGCGGTCGAGTGGCTCTCAGACAGTTCGCAGGACACTCCAAGTATGACCCGGCATTAAATAAATGCTACTAAATAATGTGTTAATAACTTAAATCCCTCAAATCACATCTTTCACCCTTGTAAAGCAGCTCTGTCATCCTATGTGTGTCTTTTCTGCGGTCTCCCATGTGCAGGGCGGTACACACGACCTCGTTCCTGTCTGACGGCTTTCGTGTGGTGTCCGGGTCTGATGACATGTCGTGCCGTGTGTGGGACGTTCCCTGCGCTGTTGAGCTCAGCTCGTTTACCGAACACACAGACTACATAAGAGCTCTCGTCCCCAGCAAACTCAACCCAGATATGTTTGTCACAGGTAACCTCTTTAATTCTCATCTGCACCTCACATATGATTATTACACCTCTATTGACCAGATGCAGGCTTAGCCACATCTGTAGGTTTAATATTTACAGAAAAATTTAATTTTTGATCAAATAAATGCAGCCTTGGTGAGCAAAAGAGACTTTCAAAAACACAAAAATCCTACCAACCGCAAACTTAAAAGATAGTGCATATTAATTAATACGATTGTAAAGGTAATGTTATGTAGAGTAGTTGATGTTTGCATGATTGCCGTCTCTGTTGCAGGTTCGTATGATCACACGGTGAAAGTGTTTGACATGCGGTCAGGGAGCAGTGTGATGACTATGCAACACGGCCATCCTGTGGAGTGTGTGCTGTTGTACCCGTCAGAAGCCCTGCTGGTGTCCACAGGTGAACAACTCTCGTAATTTAACCAATCAGGGGTTGGGGTTGATTAGTAATGCTTAGAACCCCTTGCAACCATTTATTCTCATATATCATAATGCAGAAATATACTGTAGACTTAGTGCATTAATGTATTTTTCAGCTGATGTGCTGTTTTATGTCAGCTTGAATGAGGCTTTTCCAAAAAAAATGGTTGAAATAAGTTGGTGTATGTGTTACAGGAGAGCGCTATGTGAAAGTTTGGGACCTGTTGAAAGGTGGACAGGAGCTTGTTTCTCTTAAGAGTCATCACAAAACAGTTATGTGTGCATGTCTGAGTTCTGTAGGCAACAAACTGCTCACAGGATCACTGGACAGGTGTGAATCATACTAAAGAAATGCTATAAAGTGCTTACTTGTGTATTTTTGTAAGCCTGTTGTGAGAAAGTTGGGTTTATTGGTTTCGGTTTCTTTTCATTTTAGGCACGTCAAAGTGTATAATTCCTCTTATAAGGTTGTACATAATTTCGACTGTGACGCGTCCATTCTCAGTATGGCTATTGCGGTATGTTTAGTTCATGCACACAGAAATCTATAAATATTTATATATAAACTTATAAATGTGATTTTTCGTTTGAACTTGAATCAAAGGGTTGTTTATTGTGGTTCTCCTCTAGCCTGGTGATGAAGCGCTTGCCGTGGGGATGACCAATGGTGTGTTGAGTGTCAGGCACAGGAGACACCAAAAAGAGAAAGAGACAGTAACTAGTCGAAGGCGACGGGGCCCGTCATACCGGGTCTTTGTCAAGGGGAAGAACTTTGTGCCCAGACAGGTGATTTATTTAATTTTATTTAATTTTATTTTGACACTTGACTTTTTTTCTGGATGAATGAATCAATGAATTTTAATTAAATTTCTTATTTTCTAGCATTTCACAAGAACTTTGTGCCCAAACATGTACTTTTTATTTAGTTTTATGGTATTTTTTAATTAAATTTTGATTTATTTTTTTATTTATTTATTTAATTTGCTTTACTTTTTCTGCATCAATCAATTAAATTTCTTATTTGCTAACATTTCACAAGAACTTTGTGCCAAACGTGATTTTTTTCTTTTTACTTTTTTAATTTAATTTAATTTTGTATCTACTTTTTCTGAATGAATTTTAATTAATTACATTTCTAATTTACTAGCATTTCACAAGAACTTTGTTCCCAAATGTGATTTTTATTTTATTTGATAATATTTAATTTTATTTTTTTGTGTACTTTTTCAGAATAAATCAATGAATTAATTATTTTAATTAAATGTTATTTGCTAAAATTTCAGCTAAAATTGTTCTCTCATTTAGCTGTTCTACAGCTATATTTGTATGTAAGCAAATATAAATCATGATATCTACATAAAATAAGAATTTACTTTTAAGTCATGTTACTAAGCATGTATTTTCATATGAGAATGAACTTGCATGCTTCATTTTTTCTGCATTGGTTTCTTCAGTTGTCTCTTACAGTCTTTTGACATCTCTTTTAGGATGATTTCTTGGTCAGTAAACCAGTGAAGCAATATCTACGGAAATATGACAAACAGCTGAAAAGCTTTGAGGTGTCTAAAGCGCTGGACACAGCTCTGCAGGTAAACACACACCTGTGTGTATATAATGCAGTTTGACGTGATATGTTATGACTGTTCAGATGAAGATATCAGTATATGTTTATGCATGTTTCACAGAAATGGACACACACCAATAAACCAGATGTGACCGTAGCGGTTATCATAGAGCTCAACCGCAGAGGAACTCTGAAAAATGCTCTCGCAGGACGAAATGAAGTGAGCTTAACCAAGATCCTCAACTTCCTTCTCAAGTGAGTAACTCTCTCACATCTTATTCCGACACGCACATAGTCTTATGACGGCAGACTCCCATACAAAACACGATGGCTCATATATAGTGGGGGCAGTCGTGGCCTAGTGGATAGAGAGTTGGACTTGTAACCTGAAGGTTGTGGGTTCGAGTCTCAGGTCTGGCAGGGATTGTAGGTGGGGGAGTGAATAACCAACACTCCCTCCACCCTCAATACCACGACTGAGGTGAGACCCTTGAGCAAGGCACCGAACCCCCAGCTGCTCCCCGGGCGGCGCAGCGTTGGCTGCCCACTGCTCCGGGTGTATGTTCACTACTGTGTGTACACTTGGATGGGTTAAATGCAGAGCACACATTTCACTGCTGGTTATACTCTGTATAATTGTGTATGTGACAAATATAAACAAATTATTATTATATTATTATTATAGTTGGGAGGGGGAAATTTATGAACACTTCAGAATAAAAAAAATTAATTCTGTGGGACTTGAAATTCATCAACGTAGGAAAGATTACAACATTTTCCAATTTGCTTTGATTTCTAAAACAGTTTATGGGTGACTGGGTTATATTTCACTTTAAAATTTAAATATAAAAAACAATGTGCAGTTTTGAAGGTAAAAAAGTCACAATGGCAAAAAGTATATGTGGGTACATTTGTATTATAATTTTTTTTTTTTTTTTTGCATTTTGATGTTTTTATGACTGTTAAGTGCATTTCATGTTTTGAGTTTTGTTTTCATTATTCTCACTGATGATGATTACCGTTATACTATAATTCTTAGATATAACAATAACTACTGCCATGATGTATATTTACAATTTAAATAATAGCTTTTTCAAATTTTAGTAATGAGGATTTACTGAAAATGTGTTTAATTGTCATAAAACTCTACAATGCAAAAGTCTTTCTAAAATACAATTTGATATATACATATATAATTTTTTTAATATATACAAAAATTGTATATATTAAATCATTATATATATATAAATCATTATATTTGCAAATAAATATAATTAAGCAAATTAACACACACATATATGATTATATGTAGAATTGTAAATTAATAATTTTTCTATTTTAATTAAAAGATATAGTGTGTATATGCATATTATTGAAAGTCTGTGTGGGATTTCAGCACTTAATATTCTGTGAAAGGCATTCCATTAAATTCTTGTGACAAAACTGGAACTTCTTGGAATGATTAAAGCTCCGGGAAATTATTAGGCAGGTTCTCAGGGTGTGTTGAGGTTGAGATTTTGGGTCACACAACACAAAAACAGACCCAAAACAGGAGACCTCAATCGTAAACCTCAATCGTAGGGGTGGTGATGGCGCAGTGGATAAGACACATGCCTTTGGTGTGAGAGACCCGGGTTCGAATCCACTGTGAGACACCAATGTGTCCCTGAGCAAGACACTTAACCCCTAGTTGCTCCAGAGGCGTGCGACCTCTGACATATATAGCAATTGTAAGTCGCTTTGGATAAAAGCGTCAGCTAAATGAATAAATGTAAACACAAACAAGAGTCACGAGAGTCTTGACCAGATTTTCTTGATTCGAGGAATTTAATACCACAGTATTTATTTCTTGTTATAATGGCTTTCTCTGAAATGAAGTTGGAGGGTGTTTTTGTGTATTGTTTTTCAGGTACATCTTTGACCCACGCTTCTCTCGGCCTCTGCTCATGGTCGGGGATATTGTGCTTGGTGAGTTTCATATTGTATCATGCGTACATCAGCAAATGAGAATGAAGAAGTGAACTGCTGCTTACATAATAGTGTTGTTTTTCCTCTGTTTTTCTACATGTGAAATGTGTGTGTGTGTGTAGATCTGTATCAGCAGGTTTTTCACGAGTCACCTGTAGTCGAGCGGCTGCTGCAGCGTCTTATGGAGGTGTTGGGTCGGGAAGCAGAGCTTCAGCAGGAGCTTCTGCAGGTCTTAGGAATCCTGGACACAGTTTTCGCATCGCTGACCCCCAGAAAAGAGGTCGCGGCCCTTGCTGCCCCACCAGTAGCGCAGGAGTCCCAGCTACAAGCCGCCTGACACTCATTAAAAAACTCTCTTGTGACGCAATCGAAACATGCTGGACTTTGGCAGAGGCGTGGTGAAAAATGAAAGGGAAAACGGAAGGAAACAAACACGAGAGGCAGCTGTGGGAAAGATGTTGCCCAATACTGCTGAATAATCACTGTGTCAGTGTGTCATCCGTTTCTGCTGATGTTTGGAGAATTTGAAACTGCGTTTTGTGTATTCTTATCATAAAATCTTCAAATCTGTGTGTTTTGGTTTGTTCTTTCTTTCTGTAATAATCAAATGTCCTATTATGAAATACATTTACAATTGCTGCTTTTTGTCTTTCTTGACCAGTATCACTGAAACAATCAGAAAAGGTGCCAATTTGTAAGTCAGTAATTGTGTGTATGCATACCTGTCTTTTGGAGAATGGAGTTTTGGCAAAAGGCTGATGGGATAATCATTCAGTGGCTGACAGAAGTTAGCACAATATGACTTGTATATTGTAACTTAAAATCTATTACAGCAAATACTCAAGGTAACCACATGGATTAAATAATAATAATTTGAGGACCAGTCATTGAAAAATCCATATCTGTCTATTGCTGACCTTGAGTGTAACCACAGTTTTATGGCTGTATATCAAATGTCTTGCGGAATATAATTCTCTATCTTTTTTAAAGAATATATGGACAATTCAGTATCCTGATGACATTTTTATAAAAGAATTGGTTGTTTTGGTGTAGTGTGGCATGGAAAAGATTGAAATGGTTGTTGAAACTACTAGTAATAATGTACTGCCAATGATTTGATTTGTGATGGGATGCTTGAGGGCCAATATCAAACATTTCTACCCCTATTATGTTTTGTTACTTAATGCTGTTAAAATATTATATTAAAATACTTTTAGGGATTTTTTTATTTCTTCATATTTTTGTCAGGAGTAAAATATGATGCTAAAGCAAGACAAAATAAAAAAATGTGAAATTTGTAAGGCTTAGATTTATATTATTTGCTTATATTTAGAAAAACATTGTATCTATCTTTTGCAAGCGATTTGGAGTTTTAAGGCAATCCTCTTTTTAGGCTTCTTTAAGAATTGAATTAAATGCCACAGAACTTGGAGCAACTTTAACAAATCTACATTTGAGTAAATAAAATGTACTTATAATCAAACTATTGGAAAGATGAGCCTTGAGGACGTGGCAGTTCTAAACCAATGACATAATCACGTTCGGATTGAAGTGGACCAATCGCCAAGCGACTCAGATCACGTCAGCACGGGCGGTCCTGAGTGCAGTCCTCAATCTGATTGGTCAGTTAAACGAGGTTTGAGCGGTATCTCCAATCTGATTGATCAGTTAAACGAGGTTTGAGCGGTATCTCCAATTTGATTGGTCAGTTGAGAGGGCCATCCAGAGGAAGCGTCTCCCCAACCAGTTTGACATCCGGAGTTCCTGAAATCAGCCGGGCGGCGTGAAACACTACAAAATTCACCAGGTAAAGTTGCAATTTTGCATTAAAACATAAAACGGTTAATGCAGATATGCTCTAATATACAGTGTTGTGCTGTTTCATTTATGTCATTTGAGAGTTGCGGGTATTTGCATGAGGCTTAATGTGGGGAATTTAAATTATGTTTGCATGTCCAAAAATATTGGGGACATTCATTCAGTTTTACATTGAAATTATTTTAAAATTATGTAACATTTAAGTTATCTGGTAACACTTTATTACACTAGTATCAAGGTAGAAGTGTGTGTGTGTGTGTGTGTGTGTGTGTGTGTGTGTGTGTGTGTGTGTGTGTGTGTGTGTGTGTGTGTGTGTGTGTGTGCGTGTGCGTGTGCGTGTGTATAGCAGATCTATCTGACTTATATATATATATATATATATATATATTAGTCAGATAGATGGCATGGTGGGAAATTAATATTTGTAACAATGTTTTCTGTTTACATTGAGATATATATATTGATTCATGTTTTATGACCCTGTTAAAAAAGTGTACAAGAAGATGGACCTGCTGCCGCTGTTGTTGTTCGTCGCGCTCTGCGTTCTTCAGTCCTCCAGTAAACCCATGGAAAAGAAGGACCGCGTCCATCACGACGCCCCCCTCAGCAACAAGGAGCACGATGATGAGGAGAGCTTCGACTACGACCACGAGGCTTTTCTCGGGCAAGAGGAGGCAAAGACCTTTGACCAGCTTACGCCAGAGGAGAGCAAAGAGAGGCTGGGGTAAAAACACACTACATTTCAATGAGCTCTTCACTTGAGAACATTCTCCAGATCATTCACTTTCTCTTTCTATCTACAGTAAGATCGTAGAAAAGATTGACGAGGATCACGACGGCTTTGTGAGTGCTGATGAGATGAAACAGTGGCTCAAACACGCTCAGAAGCGATGGATCTATGACGATGTGGACCGGCAGTGGCAGGCTCACGATCTCAACTCAGACGCTTATGTCTCCTGGGAGGAATACAAGAACGCTACTTACGGCTACATCCTTGGTGTGCATAATGTGTTTATTGACTGATCATGTTTCAGAGGTTAAATCTAATCGAAATTTGGTTTCCAGTTCAATCTTTTGGACTGACCAGCTAAACTCTCATTTTGAAAGTATTGAAATCAAATGAGTGTGTAAAGACTCTGTAGTCAACATCTGTCCTCAAAACAACAGATTTTAGTCGGGGAAAAAAGAAAAGTATATCACAATTATTTTGAATAGCTAGAAATCCAAGCTGATGTGATTGTGTTTATGTCTGTTTAGATGAAGCAGATCCCGAGGACGGTTTTAACTACAGGCAGATGATGGCTAGAGATGAGCGCCGTTTCAAGATGGCTGACCATGATGGTGACATGAGGGCCAATAAGGAAGAGTTTACAGCGTTTCTTCATCCCGAGGAGTTTGACTACATGAAGGATATTATAGTGCTGGTACATCTGGATAATCAGAATGCTAAACATGTCTTCCATATACTTTTTCTGTTATGTTTTGTTATTGTTTACTCACCCTCATGTTGTTCCAGACCCATATGATAGACTTTCATCTGTAAAGAGACCTTTAGCAGTATATATATATAATTATATTATATATTTTTTAGAAATCAAATGTATATGTGGTTTGGTTTACAGGAGACCATGGAGGACATTGATAAAAATGGAGATGGTCTCATCGACCTTAATGAATATATTGGTAAGTGAAGTGTTTTTCTTTTTAAGTGTGTATGCTTGTATTTAAGAGAGACTGGAATGGACAGAAATCAGTTGTTTCCTGTTTAGTGTATTGATTTTGTCTCACTTTTTCTCTGGTCTGTGTGTGTTTTTCAGGTGATATGTACAGTCAGAATGGAGATGCAAATGAACCAGAATGGGTGAAAACAGAAAAAGAACAGTTTACAGAGTTCAGGGATAAAAACAAAGATGGCCGTATGGATAAGGACGAGACCCGTGACTGGATCTTGCCGTCTGATTACGACCATGCAGATGCTGAGGCCAAACACCTGCTGTATGAGTCTGACGCAGATAAGGTAAAAGCATGGTAATTCTCAGTAAAGGGACATTTTGCATAAAAGTCATTGCATATTGAACAATTTTATGTGAAAGTTCAAGTTTTCTATCTCCCCAATCCCTAAAACTGTTTCGAAAGCAAGTCAATTTCTGTCACAAAAAACATGTAAGATCTTTGCATAAAAGCTGGAATTAAATGAATGGTTCAGCCAAAGCTGAGCATTCTAGCATATTTTACTCACCCTCATCTAATTGGAAACCCATGTAATGCAATGTTTATTTTAAATTTTTGCATTTTGCAGATGCTTTTATCTAAAGTGACTTACATTGCATTTATGGTATACATTTTGATCAGTTAATGCATTTCCTGGGAATCAAACCCATGACCCATTAAACACTTGTTTGAGCTACAAAAATTGGATACATTTTTGGATTAATTTCATTTCTTAAATGAGCAGGTTGCCATAATTCTATGTCATTCATTTTGGTTTTCTTACCTTTCTTCCCCTCTGCAATTTGTACATGACTGAAAATGCCATAAAATGCCATAATTCTATAGGTTGTGCATCAGATTCGTTATGCTTATTGATGGGGTGATGAAAGCAAAAAAAATTATTATATGAAGCACTAACTGCTGACAACAATAAATGATTATATGTTTGGACTGTTTGTAAGAATAATTTTTTACCTTAGCAGCTGCTTCAATTACTAATGATTCTTCTACTGTCATGACAGGACGGACGGCTCACAAAGCAGGAAATTGTGGATAAGTATGACTTATTTGTCGGGAGCCAAGCGACAGATTTTGGAGAAGCACTGGTCCGACACGATGAGTTTTAATTTTGGAAACTTTGCACTTGAAAAATGCAAAACGAACAATAATTTATTTTATGATTTCAAGCATACCACATTGTGAAGCATTACTGTGTTTACAAAACATTTCTGTTCTTCCACAGCCTCTCGATGCATTTTATTATTTTTTTTGGCTTTTTCCGTGAACACCTCTTTCGTAGATTAACGCTCATCACCGTTGGATTCTGATGTGATTTCAAATGCACTGATGGAATAGTATTCAGGTCAGCTTGTGAAGCTTGTCAAAGTGTTCTGTAGAGGTTTGTCTGATGGTCTATAATGCACTAAAATGCGGCCATATAATGCAGCATAATGGCATGTGTGTGACACGGCATAGAGCAAAACCTCCCACTAGTGTTTTTACACGGCACATTATATGAACACTTAATTTTTTTTAGGTATACCCTCATGTAAACTACTTTTATAAATAATATATAATGTTTTGCAACATGTATGTGTTTATCTCCATTTAGCCAGAGGATGTATGATATTGGACATGACGCTACGTAGTAGGATGTTGCGTAATTTCATGGTCTTTCTTTGGCCTTAAAATACATCTAACCGGAAGTTTTGATTGGTTCCTGCAGGAACACGTATCAGAATGTCAAGGCTTGTTATTGTCAATCTATGGACAGATAAAAGCTGTGTGTAAAATTGATCAATCAACTGATTGGGTGCTCATTTATGAACAAGTGAAGGACTATTGAACGTCATTCCACCACTGCGACCTGTCAATGAGAGCTGTATGAAGTATTAGTACTCTCATTATTAGACTGAACTTTCCTCAAGTGCCTTTTTCCATCTCCCTCAATCTTCAGACTGCTTTGACTTTATTATGCAAGACTTTATTTTTGGTTTTCTTACCTTTCTTCCTTGTGCAATTTGTACATGACTGAAAATAACTTCCTCTCCTAACATTAGTACATAATTTGTTTATATATATGTTTATAATTGAATGTGAACTGTTTAGTATGCTGTGGTCAGGTATTGTAAATACTGTCTTGTAGCTGTCAGTGTTTTCTAAATAAAATTGATGAAAATTAATCACCTTTTCAATTGGGGTTCCATTTGTGGGGTTTCCAGGTGATTTTTTTTTTTTTTTTTTTTTTTTGCACAGATTCTAATCAGATCCACTAGGGGTGATCTGGTCACTGCTACTTCATTTCAAATTGGACTTTTTTTTTTAGGCATATTACACCTGTTCTTCCATTTGATATTATCATAATGAATGAGTCAAATTTAAATAAGTTTAATTTTAGCAGAACTGTATGCCACAGGCAGTCTTATTGTTTGTCATCAGTAGATTTTATTTGAGTTTGCAATGCAAAGTGCAATTTCAATACAAAGAAAGCATGTCTGTGTGCAATGATGTACATTATATAATGTAGGACGGGCACAGGATATCTGAAAACCATCGGTGCAGGGCAAACTTTAAAAGTTTGGGTTAGAAGTTAGCTTGAAGCTTGTATTACTCACCCATCTGTTCATTGCCTCGCAGATGCCAAATCTGTTCTTTTCCCATTTTACAAAGGCTCATTTGGTGCTCAAGCTCAATTCAAACATTGAGTTGATTCAGTATCACTCTTAGCTTCCATCAATCTCCCATCATTAGTTTCATCTGTGTCTGTATCATAGAAACATTCTGTCTGTGTGTCGAGAGGATCATGAAGATAGTTCAGATGTTGACTGCTTGTGTCTAGATTCGATACAGACTCCTCTTCTGGGCTACTGTCATCTAAATTTGTTGCAATGTTCTCGTTAACATATGTGTTTGAGCTTGGGGTGTTGTCCGTCTCATCTCCCAGACGTTCTTCTGATCCATTGTTTTGACCTGGATCGAGTGTTAATGTGCTTAGATGTGTTTGTAAGTTACTTGCATCATGAATGTTTTGTACAGAACTTTCAGCTACTGAAACCTGAGGATCTAAATTGAGATCATCCGATTTTCTGCTACCATCTGTTTTAAAGCTTTCTGAATAGTTGCCGACGGGTTTGTCGGCCTCTGAAACCAAGGCTTTAGGGTTAATGATATATGGCTCTCCTTGAAAAATGGAGAATTCGGCTTGTGTAGTATCTTTTAATGCTGAGTTTTGCGTCACTGTTTGATCTCTTTCTTGACTTTCAGTTGAGTGTCTTTGTATATCAGACTTGAATCTGTGCTTTCCAGCTATTTTTTGGTGCCTTATTTCCAGTGGTTTTGCATGAATTCTCTCTTCGAAGTCAATTTTTACTTGTGTGTGGTCTGTATTATGTGTTTCGTAGTCTCGGTTGACTCTTTTTAGGTGCGTATTGAGCATTTCTGACTCATTGTCGTCACAGTATGAAGTGATTCTTTGTGATTGGATTTTAAATTCTTCTTCTGGGAGATCTGAATCGTCATTTTCGAATTCGCAATCCATGTTTATTTCTTCTAAATCGGTACAAATCTCCACCTCTGTTGTGAACGTAGTCTCCGTATTTTCTTCACTCTCCTCATCCCATTCCCGAACCACAACGTAGTCGTGAAAGGACACAGTTTTATTGTTAAACCTGTTCACGGGCCTCCCGTTGGGCCGCAGTGCCAGATAATTGTGTCTTGGTTCCCGTAAGGATTTGTTGAAGGTAATTGATGGAAAGTTCACAGATGATGATGGAGGTGGTTCCTCTGTTTTGGTGTAGATGCCTTGTTTGCCGTAGAAGGGTGAGGTGGAGTGGTCGTACTCGCTGAATGCCTCGTTGTGATATGAGAACGTTTCCTCCACTAAAGTCATCGGTCGGCTCTGGTTCATCTGTCAGAGAAAAACTGTTACTCAGCTGGATTTACAGTTGATTCTGTGAAAACATTACTGTTGTTTAAAGACACAAATGCACAAGGGTAACTATGGGAAATTTGAAGGTGCACTGAGTAATATTTTCCTTATTTTAAGGAGATTTAAAATGATGTACACTGCAATTCAACATTGAATGTATCTACAGTTTCCACAAAAATATTAAGCATAAGAAATTTTTGCTGAGCAGTAAATCAGCATATTAGAATGATTTCTGAAGGATCATGTGACACTGAAGACTGGAGTTATTGGACTTTGTGTGTGTGTTTTATGCTGCATGTACACTGGTCGATGTATAAAGTCCTAGACCACTGTTATATTTGCCAGAATTGAACAAATACTCGGTGCACTTTCAAAGTTAAAAGGTCTGGGATACTGCATCAAGTAGTGTCTGATTTAACACTCTCTGTGACTCATATGCTTCAAACGATATTCTCGATTTAGTAACAAAACGGTCAGTCTATGCTTTAAGAAACCATTCTATTTCCACTGTTTACCTAAATGAAAATACAATGGCGTTTACTAAGGGGGAAGTGAATAGCATTAACTCACCATCCGGAACCATCTCAAACACTAGACATGGAATATTAAGAAATGCAAAAAGATTCATTTAAGACGTTTTTTAAGTGTTAAAAATGGTTACAAATTCTTAAAATTATTCTTTTTGGATTTTGTATATTATGATATAAAAGCTATAAAAAAATGAAGGGACAGTTTTGAAAGAAAGTAATATTTTTAAGTGTCAAAATTGACTAAACACATTTCAAATATTAAAAATTAGGTAACATTTTAGTATAGGGAGCAGTTCTCACTATTAACTAGTTGATTATTAGCATGCCTGTTGTTAACATAGATTAGTACTTATAAAGCAATATTTTGCATGACTATATTCTACATCCCTAATCCAATACCTAAATTTAACAACTACTGCACTAACTATTAACAAATTATTAGCAAATTGGGCAAACGTCATAGTTAATCATTTGTTAATGGAAAGAATTGGACCTTAAAATAAAGTGTGACCATAAATTATTACGGTTTTCTATTTTGAATACATTTTTTTTTTTTTTAATTCTTGTGATGCAAAGCTGAAATTTCAGCATCATTACTATAGTGTTACATGATCCTTCAGAAATCATTATTTATTCCAAACTAAAAATTATTAAAAAAATTATAAATAAATGCCGCTCTTTTGAACTTCCATAAGATTCAGACATATTTCTTGAGCACCAAATCACCATTTTAGAATGATTTCTAAAGGATCATGTGACACTAAAGACTGGAGTTCAGCTGTGCATCACAGGAATAAATTACATTTTAAAATATATTCAAATAGAAAACAGTAATTTTAAAACTGTAATATTATTTTACAATATTACAGTTTTTACCGTATTTAAAAAAGTAAAAAAAATAATAATTAAACAGTTGTGTAAGAAGCTCAAAGTTGGAGTCGTTACATAATTCTGCATCTTTTCTATTGGGTATAATTTGTTTGGAACATATGGATATTTTCAGCTGTTGTGTAGGTTGCATGAATATATCTTGTCTTAAGTTACCACATTAGGGTGTCTGTTGTCAGCCACGCTGGTCCGGATGACATGATGCCGCTTCTCTCTGATCATCCGTATGCACCGCACCAGTGTAAATAAGGTAATGGCCAGCAGGATCAGACACACCCCTGCCACGCCCTCTGCCCTGCCCACTGGCTCACTGCTGTGCACATGCCCCGCCCCCAAAGGACCCTGTGGAACTTATACAATACATTTGTTATTATTTATTTTATGTTCAGCCGTGTATTGTTATTATACACTACCGGTCAAAAGTAAAAAAAAATCTAATATCCTCATATGCTCACCAATGTTGAAAAATTATTACAATTTAAAATAACTTTCTCCTGCTTGAATATATTTTGACTGGTAGTGTATGTCGTGGCAAGCTTTGCATAAACAGTGCTCACTTCTAGTTTGTTGCACATTTTATGTATGTAAACCAGTTTTTATTTTATATATTTGTATATTCCTAATTAAGATATAATCCAGAGGGCTTGAATATTTTCTGGTACCTGGTTGGCCTTTTTGAAGAACTTCCACATGCAATGCAGCTTTAACAGTGTCTCCTGATTCCAGGTCAGCGGCTAGAACCTGCAACACAGTCATCAATTGTCTTATTTCAGACATTTTTGAAAAAAGTAGTGGTGGAGTATTGTTCAGATTCTGCCTATAAAATTTAGTGGTCAAACAATTTTCACTCTGAAATGACACAATTTCACAAATAATTACTAAGAGTTGGGAATTAACACAATGAATGACATTTTGAAGACTGAAATATTATTTTTTGCTTGTAAAACATTCTAATCATTTTTGTTTCATTTACAACTTTGAAGAATATTTTTGAAGTGTATTTATGTAGTCTTATGCCATACCTCTAGGAAATATTTGTGGCCAGGATGTAGCAGGCTGGTTTTAGCGATGAGCAGTCCTTCTTGTGGTTTTAGCGATGAGCAGTCCTTCTTGTGTAATATAAAAGAGCTGAGAGCTGTTGTGTTGGGAGTTTAGAGAATACTGCAGTCTGGGATTGAAGCCCTTTAACCCACAAACAGAAACATAACTCCATATTTCATGCAATGAATGTCAAACCAGTGTCTTTGTGATGTTGACACTGGGGTGTTACTGTTGTGTGGTTTTGCAATGTTGTCTTGTTGAGTCACGTACGTCAGTGAAGTCTTGATCCATGGCCTCCAGGATAAGCAATTTGTTGCCGTATGTCATGACGAGTGAGGCAGGATTTGCGCTCTCGCTGACAAAACCACGGTATGTTGAACGATTAAACTGCGGCGGAAACCTGTTTTCTGCTAGGACCCTCACCAGAACTGTAGCTACTGCATATTTCAGAGGGTCATCCGTCTGAGCTGCCTGAGCGGAAACATCACAATGATTTCAAAAAGAAAACATTTCTTTGTTTCACTCTCTTTTTTTACAAATGTTATTTATTTATTTTTATATATTAGAATATTGTTTATATATTACATTTAATATTAAACTTATAAATTTATTAGCATTTTTAATTTATTTTAAAATGTATTTTCCTATTTTTTAATTTTTTTTGTTCTTCACTCTCAGACGCACCATAACACGCAGTCTCAGTGTCGGGATCAGCAGTCTGTTCTCCACACGTCTGGTTAACCTCACCTCTCCAGAATTACTGTCAATGACAAATCTGCCATTATCTGCCCCTGTATTACAGCAGAGACACATATATATATAATCAAAATTACTTTCTTCTTCCAGGAGTTTACGTAAGGTTCAATGGCAGAGGAAGGAGAAGCACCTGACAGGATGGTGTACTTTACTGGAGTTCTTAGACCCTCGTCACCATCCACAGCTTGAATCGGACCCGGAAAGAAATCCAAGACAGTGTCCTGAGTGACAAATACACAGACGTTAAGAAGGAATCAGCTACAGTTGAAGTCAAAACTTTACATACACCTTTAAGAATCTGCATAATGTTAATTATTTTACCAAAATAAGAGGGATCATGCAAAATGCATGTTATTGTTTATTTAGTACTGACCTGAATAAGATATTTCACATAAAAGATGTTTACATATAGTCCACAAGAGAAAATAATAGTTGAATTTATAAAAATGACCCCGTTCAAAAGTTTACATACACTTGATTCTTAATACTGTGTTGTTACCTGAACGATCCAAAGCTGTGTTTTTTTTTGTTTCGTGATAGTTGTTCATGAGTCCCTTGTTAGTCCTGAACAGTTAAACTGCCTGCTGTTCTTCAGAAAAATCCTTCAGGTCCCACAAATTCTTTGGTTTTCCAGCATTTTTGTGTATATGAACCCTTCCAACTATGACTGTATGATTTTGAGATCCATCTTTCCACACTGAGGACAACTGAGGGACTCATATGTAACTATTACAGAAGGTTCAAACGCTCACAGATGCTCCAGAAGGAAAAGCCATGCATTAAGAGCTGGGACGTGAAAACATTTTGAATTTGAAGATCAAGGTAAATTTAACTTAATTTGTCTTCTGGAAAACATGTAAGTATCTAGTATAAAAAATATGATATTTAGGCAAAACAAGACAAATGTACTCATCTTCATTCTGTTCAAAAGTTTTCTAGGCTCTTAATGCATGGTTTTTCCTTCTGGAGCATCAGTGAGCGTTTGAACCTTCTGTAATAGTTACATATGAGTCCCTCAGTTGTCCTCAGTGTGGAAAGATGAATCTCAAAATCATACAGTCGTAGTTGGAAAGGGTTCATATACACAAAAATGCTGGAAAACCAAAGAATTTGTGGGACCTGAAGGATTTTTCTGAAGAACAGCAGGCAGTTTAACTGTTCAGGACAAACAAGGGACTCATGAACAACTATCATGAAACAAAAAAAACAGCTTTGGATCGTTCAGGTAACAACACAGTATTAAGAATCAAGGGTATGTAAACTTTTGAACGGGGTCATTTTTATAAATTCAACTATTATTTTCTCTTGTGGACTATATGTAAACATCTTTTATGTGTAATATCTTATTCAGGTCAGTACTAAATAAACAATAACATGCATTTTGTACGATCCCTCTTATTTTGGTAAAATAATTAACATTTTGCAGATTCTGAAAGGTGTACGTAAAGTTTTGACTTCAACTGTATATTCACAGGGTTTACCTGCTCATTCTCTGTGATGTTGGCGGTGTAAAGAGGATTGGCACATATGCGGTTGCTGTGATTGGCTGAGAGAAGAGTGCAAGGCTTGAATTGTGGGTATTGGTCGTCCCCATCTATCACATTGATGATTATTGTTGCAGTTGTGTTGTAGAGTTCATTTGTGTTCGTCTCCTAAAGCCACATCAACATCCGAGTAAATAACAGTTCAGTTTTTTTTCTCACATTTTTTATCATCAGCAAACAAGTGTTTTCTGTATGTGTTTTACCACTGCATAAAGAGTCAGTCGGAGCTGAGTTTTGATCTCATAGTCCAATGACTTGTTGAGAACCACTTTGCCACTGTTGGGTAAGTCCACTCGAAAATATCTGGCATCAGGCTGGAAATACACAAACAAAAGTCCACAGATTATCAAGACGATATACGTCTATACATAAGAAAAGGTTAAAGGGATAGTTCACAAAAATGATAATTCTGTAATCCTTTATTCATCCTCGAGTTGTTCCAAACATGTATGAATTTCTTTCTTCTTTTGAACATAAAGGCAGATATTTTGAGTTTGTTGGGAAACAGACAGTTGACGGTAACCAGTAACATCCATAAAAAATTTTTTTTACATCAAATTCAATGGCTACTGTCAAGTATTTGGTTACCAACATTCTTCAAATTGTCTTTTGTGTTTAACAGAAGAAAGAAACTCATACAGGTTTGGAACAACTTGAGGATGAGTAAATGATGACGTGTTTGGGTGAACTATCTCTAAGTCAAACGAGGCTGCAGTAGGGCTAGCTAGGTTTCTACTGTGGGTTTTGTGGATCTGATGAGATGATTGGTTCACCTACTGATGTTTCATCGATCACATATATCAGTGTGTCTCCATCAGCATCTGTGGCCTGGACTGTAAACACTACAGAGTTCACCGCTGTCAACTGAACAAACACATCAAACAAGCAGCAGAAGATGGGGGAAAAAAACTTTTTAAATATTTGCTTATATATGCAATATGCTGCTCAAAAGTTTGGGAATCAGTAAGACTTGAAAGTTTGTTTTTGAAAGTCTCTTATGCTCTCTTATTATGGCATTTATTTGATCAAAAATACAGTAAAACAGTAAGATACCTGTATAAAATTTTGAAATATTATTACAATTTCAAATAACTCTTTTCTATTTTAAAATGTAATTTATTCCTGTGATGCAAAGCTGAGTTTTCAGCATCATTACTCTTCAGTGTCACATGATCCGACAGAAATCATTCTAATATGCTGATACAGTTGTGCTGCTTCATATTCAAAATAATAGTATTTATTTGAAATAGGAATCATCTTTATATATGTCTTCACTGTTACTTAAGGAAGGAAAGAAGGATTGACCCTAAACTTTTGAACAGTAGTGTATGTCAATACATCACAAGCAAAGAGAATGTATGTTGTTTTGTTTTACCTCGCTGAGCTGCAGAGGTTGACCTGATCTTTGTAGGAACTCGGGTTTGTTGTCATTCTCGTTCAGAACCTCTACCATGATCCTGTGTTCAGCCTGACAGCAACATTGTTTTTATTTGACAAGGTAAAATTGGATTGATAAATCCAGATTTCTAAATAACTCAACTTACCTGTAGGGCTTTATGTTCGTAACACCCTACAGTTGCTGTTAAAACTGAGCCGTGCATCTGTAATATCATTATAGACAAATCATATAAACAGTTTAAACAAAATCATGACAGAAGATGGAAGAGTAATAGCATGCATTTAAAGATTTTTTTTAATGTTACCTCTCTATCAATAATCCTAGTCGATGTTGAGTTCAGTCTAATGGTTCTTCCCTCCAGATAAAACCAATCAGCATCTTTTCCAGAAAGTTTTAAGTGCATATGATTGGATGATGGCTGTGCAGTGAAATTGAAGTTGGCAATAAAAGTTCCCATCAGGCTGTTCTCTTTTACTGTGGCAAACACGTCATGACCACCGTCACAATTGCTGGCTGTCAAAAATAGACACATTATTTATTTAAATAACATTTTTCAGTCTGCTGTAATGTAAAATGTGGGATGATTTCCATGTCTGGATGATGGTAAATTGCAAATTTATCTGATGTTATAATTTGTCAATTATTAGATCATGTCTGATGCATTACAAGGAGCTTGTTGTTCAGCAAAGGTCAGACGGATTAGTTTGACTGGATTGTTGCCCGGATACTGATTTGTTCTTAATTTTCCGTGGTGCACGGATTGGAATTTCGTAAATCCGTAATTCCCTGCTCAAACAGAAGAAAATTCTTCCAGAACTGTTTTCGCCTGGTGTACTCAATATTTAGCTGTGTGAGGTTAATTGAAGTTGTATGGACGCATGAGTTTGTTTTTTGTGTGTGGTCTGTCTCTGTGTTTGTGTTATACCAATTACAGAATGCCGGCTGACCGCAGAATATAGCTGGCAGAATATTAGGATCTTCCACAGTGGCTGTTCACTGAAGATCAACCTCAAAACCATCTCTCACTGACAGGATAAAAAAAAACACAGGTATGTTAAAAATGACATATTGCATTACTGTACTGTATTATTATGAATTGGCTAATTTAGCTCAAGAGAAGGAACTGGCTTAAATGTATCTAAATGCAGCCTAGAAATATATTATTGCTTTTATGTTTAGAGGATCCGGAGTAACATGACCTTTAAATGTTTTTAGCAAACAGCCCTGCTCCTTTAAGACCTATAAATCTCGTAAGGAAGTTGTCAGCAGACAGATAAGCCTTCTTACGTGCAAACACCCAAACACACACTCTTACTTACACAGAGCTATTATAGCTTACTAAAACTTTGCTTATTTAGTTTGAAATAAAAATAAATGTTAACTAAAATAAAATACAATATAAAATATATATAACTTTAAAAATCATCAAAAAAATGTCAGCTAGTTGCTAAAGCAACATTACTTATTTTAATTTAGGTAAACGTGATGTATACTAAAATAATAATAAAAAAATAGACATATAAAATAAAAACGACTAAAAATAACAAACATAAACTCAGCAAAATTACTAAAACTTTAACTAAAATAAAAATAGCAAATTTTAAAATAAAATATGACTCCGAATAATAAAAACTAACAGTATCACAATTATACAAAAATCTTACTGTGTGCAGCATTTTTCTTTAATTGTTTTTATGCATATTTATTCAGATGACATCCTTTAACTGAAATCTGTTTGGAATTATTGTTAGAATTGTATTGTTATTATTATTATTTAGTTTATTTCATTTATTTATACAAGGACAATGCACGACTAAAGTGTTGTGCTAGAGTTAACTATAAAGCTAATTTGCATCTGCAGTCCCTGGGCAGGATGTTTTTTATTTATTAACATTTGCTAATATTTCACATTATCAGGAGTATTCATTTAGCTCTATCAAACTAAATCAATACAAATTGACTTTGCATCCTTATATTTCAACATTTGTCTTATAACTGGAATATTTTAGATCGCACATGAACATTTTAAACAACAGAAGAGGATTAAAAGGGAATTAAAGACTGAAAAAATCTGACAAATGATCACATAATTGTATAAAACTTTTGTTTCCACCATTGTGTCAGTGTGAAGACAAACACTCATGCTAAGATGTGTGAACATGCACACAGATCTTTTAAAGTTTTGATTGCCACCAGTTATACAAGACTATTACACAAGTCCTTTGGAGCATCTCACACTCTCTAGCCAAAAATAGACTTCAGGACCATTTGAGCTCACAAAATTTGGCCATGCTTTGTTCTCTTATTATTTTGATTATGCACTATTGTATTTGAGACAAAGACAAGAAAGAATGTCATCCTACCTCTCCCATCTAACTGTTCTTCAGGTCCAGATGTCCAGATTTTCTCTCCAAAGTTACATTATTACCATCTACAGAACTCTTTATTTTGGATGTGACTGTAAAGAGAGTTTGAGTACAGAGTATGTGTGTGACTTGTGTATGAGAGTCCACCGCATGTTAGTGTTTGGATGAGTTCCGAGCGGTGGATTAGTCCGAGGTTTAGTGTTCAAACTCACTGGATCAGAGCCAAGTTAAGAGGTCAAAACAAATGCCTCTGCTGGGTCTAACCATCATCCCAGGTTTAACCAATAGCATCGCTTCACTCCTGGCCAATCAGGTAACAGCATTCTAAGCTGGCCAGTAGTAACCTTTAAGGAAAACTGTGTCATAACCAATATGCATATGCTGTACTGCATAATCAAGCAAATACAGTGACTTACAAATGCCTGGGACCACACAGAAAATCTGGGATTCAAAATCTGGAAATTAACAGAAATGTTTGAATATAATTGATTGAAACTGTTATAAATACTTAAAACTGCACAATTTCTAGATCTCTAATGTGAACCTAAGTCAAATTCGTCATAATTTTAATTTCAACTTTCAATTAATTTATTTTTCTAATATATTTTTTCATGACAAAATGTCAAATAAATTTGAAAACAAATTTTCTGTAGTGGTTTCAGACTTTGAAGATATAGACAGACAGACAGACAGACAGATAGATAGATAGATAGATAGATAGATAGATAGATAGATAGATAGATAGATAGATAGATAGATAGATAGATAGATAGATAGATAGATAGATAGATAGATAGATAGATGGATGGATGGAAAAAAATGCCATTAATGTTACATTTCTTAATGTTTCTGCACTGTAAGAAAAAAAAACTCAGATTAACAGAAAAATAGATAACATCCTGGTAGAAAATTACTGAAAATTTGGTTAAATTTATGGATATTTCCTTTGATCCGTAAAATATGCAATGTAATGCATAATTCAAAACACGAGTAACACACCTGTAAAATACAGGAAAAATTCCGTCATATTGGACCATATTTTTAGGTACTTTTGTGTGTACTGTATGTCACACAAAGGTTTTCAGGATCCTGATGGTAAAGTGTAACAGCCTGTGTCTTGTGCTAATCTGACCTATTTTTGTCTCATCCTAGTGTATACCTTATATGCTGTAATAAACCCTGACAGAGAAGCACTTGCTCACACACACACACACACACACACACACACACACACACACACACACACACACACAGACACACACACACACACACACACACACACACACACTAATAGAGTTGACTTGGAAGCACACTGTAGTTAAAGCAGGTAGAGATTAGGAGGCTGAAATAGTGTCCTCGTTTAAACCAATAAGACATCAGTGGTATTTTACAACAATGACATACTTTATAAAACTAAATCATACTTGCACACAAAAACACCAATATAAATGTTTTTTCCCCCTCTAAATTGAGAGTGGGAAAGTAAAAAAAAAAGAAAAAGAAAAAAGACTTGGTAATCAAGTTATATAAAAAAAATCCAAGATGTAGATGAGTTTGTTTCTTCATCTGAACAGATTTGGAGAAATGTAGCATTACATCACTTGCTCACCAATGGATGCTCTGCAGTGAATGGGTGCCGTCAGAATGAGAGTCCAAACAGCTGATAAAAACATCACAATAATCCACAGTCCATCAGTTAACATCTTGGGAGGTGAAAATCTATGTTTGTAAGAAACAAATCCATCATTGAGCTGTTTTTAACTTCAATTGCTTATGGCAAATATGAATCCTGAAGAAACTATTCCTTTTACTGACCAATCAGCTCATACATAATCAAGATTTCATGGAATAGAAAGATTGTTCGTTTATATAAATTCATTGTTATTTTTGTTTGTTTGTTTTTGCCTCTTTTGCCTTTGAATACCATTTTTCTGTAAGCACTGATAAATACTATGGTACTGAAACTACTAGAAAATACTGTAAGAGTAAGTTCAAATGCATATTACTTCACATATATTTTCATTTTTATTACCTTTATGATATCACATATTGTCATAATTCGTATTTAATTGTTTTTGAATGCACATGATCTGTTGAGCATTCCACAATGTTTGTATAACCTATTATTATACATTATGTGTTAATTAAACGGTGTTGTTCTTCACTAAAAGCTGAGGACTTGAGGCGTTCTAGCAGCCCAGAAAACCGGAAATGTTCAACTGAAAGTCTAGTTTTTGTCTATTGGCTGCAGAGGAGGAGGATCAGGGGTAAAGGAGCAGAGAAACACCGACCACAGGAGAGAGCAGCAGTCTCCTCCGACTGTCACATTTACTGCGTTCATTTCACTCGCGGAGCACGGAAAAGAAGGAAAGTTTGCCTTGTTTTGTTTGGAGGCGACAGGAAAAGCTCGAACCCCCCAGCCAAACAACCGAAAACAAGTCCAGATGTTTCATGTCTGAGGGTCGCTGTCATACGAGACCAGACTAGAGGACTCATCCAGCTCTTCATCCGAGATCTCGCTTCATGTATTGATTTTTTTTTCTTTTAATGTATTTTAATCTTGACAATAATTTTCTTCTTCACGTTTTCTCTGAATAATGAAAACGTTATTTTCCCTCTGAAGATTTGATGCAGGACTAAATTGGTCTGGCTGGTGAGAATGGAGCTGAAGGCTTTAGTTGGAGGTCTCTTCCTGAGTTTGCTTGTTCTTTGGAATGTTTTTGACTGTGTTCAAACTCATCAGGACGCGACCGAGACCGGTGAGAGCAGCTGTCAATCAAACACATGATACATTGTTTCATTGATGTGTGCCGCCGCTACATTCTATCACTGCTGCGCTGAATTAGACATGCCAAAGAAACACACACTAAATAAATACAAGTATTTATTAATATTGATTTAGGGACTACATTGAATATTTATACTTTTAAAAATCACTAACTTGTCAAAGCAGGACTGTTTAAGTTTGTTTGTTTGTTTATTTATTTATTATTTTTTTAATGAAAAAGGAAAGTGATGACATATGACTCTTATAAATAGCCTATTCCTAAACTCATACCTTAAATGTGTACATTCAAGTTTTTTTTTTTTTATAACTTCTTAACAATTTGTCCCTAAAAATATAGCTAGTTAGAAGCATCTAAATTAGAACTTCTATTGTTCTAAAGCTTTTTATGATTATTACAAACTAATCCCACCCCTAAAAGAAAACTTTTTGCATTAGATTAATATCTAAAAATGCTAAAATTCCTAATTAATGAATTACTTATAATTAAGATTACAAACTAATCCCACCCATAAATTGAAAACCAAATTGCATTATAATAACAAAAAAAATAATAATTATAATTTAGCATTATAATTATCACAGACTAACTGTACCCCTCAATAAACATATTTTGAATTAGAATAATAAATAGAAATTAAATATTTACTCACAATTATGATTACACACCAACTTCCTAACCTTTTGCATCAAAAAATGTGCTTTATTTCCAAATTATTTTGACTAACATCAAGTATGTTCCCAAAGAGAGATTTTGATTCTGATTTTAGATTTATCTGTCTTCAGGAGACAGTGCTGCACTCAAACCATAGCTAAGTAAAAAAAAAAAAAAGCACTTCTCTCTCTGTTATCAATGGCTCTGTTTGCCTCTTTATCTGCAGTTTTTGATTTGCCCAGTGCAGGTATGTTTCTGCTTGCCAGCTGTTTTTTTTTTTTTTTTCTTGAATTGAATTGAAGAACCATCATAACCTTTGTTTTCTATCTTGTCTTTCTGTCTCTGTCTAGTCTTTTTAGTTCCTATCTCTTATCAATTCAGTCTGATTTTATACAGAAATACCTGAGATATTGATTAAGAGTGTGTGTTTGTGCATGTTTAGAGCTGTGTTGTCCAGGGAGCTTTGGAACAGTAAAGATCTAACAGGAAAAAGGAAGTCATTAAGAGCATTTTGCTCACTCACCATCATTGCTCTGCAGGGTTTTTCCCCTCACATATAACTATTTGCATGCTTATAAACTGTCAAAAACCTTTACATTTTGTACCGTTTCTTCTGTAATTATAGCAGATTCACTACCAGTTAACAGGTTGGAATAATTGAGATTGTTTTAATATTTTTGGAAAGAAATCTCTTATGCTCACCAGCTGCATTTATTGGATACAATAAAAACAGTAATATTTTGAAATATTATTGTGAAATAAAATAATGGTTTCCTATTTGAATATATATTAAAATGTAATTTATTCCTTTGATATAAAGTGGGATTCTCAGCAGCCATATTCCAGTTTTCAGTGTCACGTGATCTTTCAGAAATCATTCATTGTGTTTAATTGATGCATTAAATTGATCAAAAATGACAGTAAAGACATTTATAATGTTACAAAATATTTCTGTTTTAAATGAGCTGTTCTTTTGAGCTTTTTATTCCTGACAAAAATGTATCATGTATTTCACAAAAATATTAAGTAGCACAACTATTTTCAACAATGATTATAATGAGATATGTGTCAAATCTGTATATTAGAATGATTTCTGAAGGATCATGTGATAATGATGCCAGAAATTTAGCTTTATGTCACAGGAATAAATTAAAATTAAATTGTAATAATATTTCGCAATATTACCATTTTTACAATTTTTTGATCAAATAAATGCATAATAAGAGAATTCTTTCAAAAACATTAAAAAACATAATTAAAAATCTTTTTCCTGGTACAGTTATGAAGCTGCATCATATACTATTGTAATACCAGAGCACTTGATATATACCATGGTACTGAATGATTACCAGGCACACAGAATGTGGCTTGTTAATGTCACTGTCATTCTACATGTTTCTTCTATTAGTAATCAACCTCTTGGAGGCTCTTGACGTCACTCGCTCTCCCCGCGGGGTATCTAAGGTCAAAGGTCGTGACCCAAAGTCGCCGGCCTGGCGTTTCCGTTCCAACTCGCCTCATCTCAAACTACCCCAGACGTTTTTGGACTACCTCTCCAACACCTCACAGGGCGTCCTGGGTTTGCACCTGGTGGGCCGTCAGAGCAGAGGCTCGGAGGCCACCCTCATCTCCTTCACCTCCTCTACCTTCCTGCAGAATGACGAGCGCCCCCTGCTGGAGCTCGTCTCCAACACAAAAGCAAACTGGCTGCAGCTAGAGTTCAGGTCAGCGGACGGCCTGCGGCCGGAGGTGCTAAAGGTGCCCGGCGGGACTCCCTTCACAAGCAGAGGTTGGGTGAGGTTGGCTCTGAGTTTGGAGCCCAGGCAGATGGTGCTGTATGTGGACTGCCAGGATTCCGTGGTGCTCAAACTGAAAAAAGGGGGACAAATCCTGACTCTGGACTTCCCACATGATCTGCAGGTTATCTTCTCCAGCACTGCAAGAAAAAAGGCCAGCAAGTTCAATGTGAGTTTACTGATACAAACAAATATTTACCTACATGCAAGTGTATCTGGACACCTAAAAATGAGCCATTTTTTCACTTTTTTGACTTCCAATCAACTGATCCCAAGGTGATTTTTAGTAAATTTATAAAGTCAGTTCTCCTCAAGTTCACATGGGTGTTCAGAATAACTACTGGTAGTGTTTCACAATAACTACACTATAAAAAAATTGGTGTAGGAATTACTCTATTGGTCATTCTGTGTCAAATCAACCAAATTTCTGAAACTTCCCCAGCTCAAATTTTTGATTTTGCTAATATGTTTTCTGAAGAAAGATAAACGTATATAGTGATGAAAGCCAAAATATTAAATGTCATGGAATCTTCATTTTTAAGGCCCTATATAGTTCAGTTCCAGAGATATTGGAATTTAGTTATGGCCCCAGGAGTAAAACGTTAAATTGCACAAATTTTCAGTGGTCAAAAACCAATTGTTGGTCTCCTTGAGGAGTGTCTGAAGAACAAATAATGTTGAAACTAGAAATGTGTCTCGTTTCCTTGTGTCAAAGCAACGGCATTGAACAGACCTGTCTGAGTTCCACAATTATTCTTTTTCCAAAGTTTGCGTGCCTATAACTCAAGAAGTATTAAAGATATCGCAATATGATTTTAGATTCTAATTAACTTTTCTTCTGAAATCTTCATTTTCAAGGCCCTTTATCAGTCCCAAAGATATGGGGCTCTCATTGAGGCTCAATGAGACTTATACTTATTTTATTTAAAGAACAATGTCTGAAAAATAAATAATGTTAAAATTAGAATTGTATCTTGTTTTCCTCTATCAAAACAATATGCATTTGTAACCTGAGTGCTACAAATGCACTGAAATGGTCAAATTGAGGCACATTGCCTTGCTCGCTGTAGTCTGTTCATAAGATTCTATATTTGAATCAGTTTCAGGGATATTTGGAAGAAGGGATTTTGTTAATTTTAACAGCTTCTGAAGCTACCAGGAGTTCAGATATGCAGTATCGTATCATGTTTGAAACAAATGCCACTCCTCATAGGAAAGTGAACAGCTATGTGTAAATGGTGGGGAAATATCCATTTTGGGACCAGATGGTGTATTTACAGCATCTATGGAAGAAAAAAACTGTGTGGTTACCAACATTCTTCAGAATATCTTATTTTTGTTTTGTTTTCAATAGAAGAAAAAAATATCATACAGGTTTAGAGTAACACAGTGGTCAGTAAATTAAGACAAAATTTTCATTTTTGAGTGAACTGTGCCTTCAAAGCATTCTACAGAGGTGATTGTTCTGGTGCTGTCATTACTTATCTGTTTTACGATGTTACTGTCATGACTTTGCAATGGGTCACCATGGTTACAGAGTTCATTGTGCTCATGGCCACAGAACTGATTGTATGTGTTTTCTCATTGTTTCAGGGTGTTTGGCAGATGGCTGAACTCTCCACCAGGGCATATGAGAGGCGTCCGTGGTTCTGTGACAATGTAACAGGCATGAAAATGATAAAAACATTTAAATATCTGACCTACACATACACATAAAAAAATACACAACAGAGCTGAGAATTTAGGTCATACAGCTTCTTCTGGTGTAAAGTTAGGACCCATACATATACATATTTTCATCTGTTATGTTTTCTTTTTGGCTATAGGTTAATGTAAGCTAGTGCATTTTTGAGGTGTAGTATTATTTTATTAGGGATATTTAAGATTGTTTTCTTTTTTGCCCTCCAATACTCAGGGTGAATTTATGCTTCAGCATTATAGATTAAATACTAATCACACATCTTAAAATACAACCCGAATTCCGGAAATGTTGGGACGTTTTTTAAATTTGATTAAAATGAAAACTAAAAGACTTTCAAATCACATGAGCCAATATTTTATTCACAATAGAACATATATAACATAACAAATGTTTAAACTGAGAAATTTTACACTTTATGATTGTGGAATACTTTAAAAACAACGTTCCTCAACCTCAAATTGCAAAGGCTTTGCAAATCTCATCATCTACAGTGCATAATATCATCAAAAGATTCAGAGAAACTTGAGAAATCTCTATGCGTAAGGGACAAGGCCGAAGACCTTTGTTGGATGCCCGTGGTTTTTGGGCCCTCAGACGACACTGCATCACTCATTGGCATGATTCTGTCATTGACATTACTAAAGGGCCCAGGAATCATGCAATTATCATGCAAAAAGGATGCCATATGTGAACATGGTCGAGAAGCAGCATTCTTGTTGGAAATCACCGACGCCGTGTCCTCCGGGCTAAAGAGGAGGGAGACCTTCCAGCATTTTATCAGCGTTCAGTTCAAAAGCCAGCATCTCTGATGGTATGGGGGTGCATAAGTGCATACGTTATGGGCAGCTTGCATGTTTTGGAAGGCACTATGAATGCTGAAAGGTATATAAAGGTTTTAGAGCAACATATGCTCCCCTCCAGATGATGTGTATTTCAGCAGGACAATGCAAAACCTCATACTGCAGCTATTACAACAGCATGGCTTCGTAGTAGAAGAGTCCAGGTGCTGAACTGGCCTGCCTGCAGTCCAAATCTTTCACCTATTGAGAACATTTTGTGCATCGTTAAATGAAAAATATGTCAAAGACGACCACAAAGTCTTCAGCAGCTGGAAACCTATATCAGGCAAGAATGGGACCAAATTTCAACACCAAAACTCCAGAAACTCATAACCTCGATGCCCAGATGTCTTCAAACTGTTTTGAAAAAAGAGGAGATGCTACACCATGGCAAACATGCCCCCGTCCCAACTATTTTGAGACCTGTAGCAGACATCAAATTTGAAATGAGCTCATTTTGTGCATAAAATTTTCTCAGTTTAAACATTTGTCATGTAATCTCTGTTCTATTGTGAATAAAATATTGGCTCATGTGATTTGAAAGTCTTTTAGTTTTCATTTTATTCAAATTTAAAAAAATGTCCCAACATTTCCGGAATACGGGTTGTATGGATGGACAAATATCCAAAAAAAAACATGTTTTTTTTTTTAGCCCAGGACAATGCATTTGTCTTTTCTAAGCTGTGTTTTGCAGACATTTGTGTGTTTGTGGTTATTACAGATTCCCTTCCAGACACAGTCGTTCCCACCAGTCCCACTGTACATGCAATCTATGACCTGGATACGATGCAAGATCAGGGAGACCGTGGAGATGGCATAGTATCAGCTACAAGATCCCCTGCTGAATCAAACGTGCGGCTTGGCCAACTGGAGAACAACCTGCATAACATCAAGACCATGCTGGACATGCTGAAGAGACAGGTACATTGGAAACGTATTGCCAATTGGCATGCTGGTGTGTCTGCACTTGAAAAAAAGGACTAGAAAGTACTGTGGTACTATCAATGTTTTTGTGAATGTGTACCACGACCATACCAGGGTTTGTATAACGGAAATGTACAATGATAGTGCTATGGTATACAGTATTGAAATACCTTGGAGTACTTTGAGAATGTTGTAGCATTTGGACCAATCAGACACAAAACTATTTGTTATATTTAACAAATAATCTCTTATGCCCCCTCACCTAACTATGAGGGTCTGTGGACCCTTCCCCCAAAATGCATCTAACACCTAAGAAAGGCAGAACAGGCCTCTGGTTCCATGGCAACCCATCTGATAACACTTGTTTTATTGCTCAAAGGAATGCGGGCAGAGCAACTCACTTCATTTCCCCTTAGGAAAAAGACATTATGCCATAAAAATGGACTCTTCTCTAATTAATTGAAAGAAAAACCTTTCTTTGACTGAACACGCATATCTTCAGGTCATTGTGTATATTATTACTGTTCTTGTATATGTTTTTGTGTATTGTATACCGTTTTATGCATGCTTATGATAGATCACTAGTTAATATCACTTTAGCTGTACCATGTTTAGTCTCTATCAATTCGTCTTCGGATGATCTAATTGAGAGTGAACATTACATGTTGATACCTATGCAACATATTAGTGTCCTAAGAATCTTTAGTAGTTTGTCCATTTACCCAGCCGAACCTTTGTCCGTTTGTCCATTTACCCAGCAGCCTTGACTTTCCTTTCAACCAAGGATCCTTGGATCTCAGCAGATCTCTTTCTTAGCTCTTTTTCCCTTTCTACCTGGGAAGATACTCACAAGCCAGAATAACATCTTTTGGAGTTCATCACCCTTCAAACCCAGAAGAACTTGAAGAACTCCAACACCACCAAACCTTCAAACCATCAGAACTATCATCCGAGACTGCATCCGGACACTTGTTCAATGACCAAAGGCATTGCAAGTATCATACGTTTAACTAAACGAAACAGAGGGTTTAGTATAAGCTATAGACCCCGTTATAAATGGCGCTGATGGTTTTATTCAGGTGGTTAACTGACTCTTTTCATAGCTTCATTCTCTGGTTTCCTGATGGTTTCATCCATCAACTCTCATTTGCCCTTTCCCCATGTATGAGTGATTTTATGTTTGTTAGACTAGTTTGCGTTAGTGTTTAGTTAATAAAAGTTGTGTGCACATTGAAATTAATAATAATTAATTGTAATTATTTATATACAATCCCCCTTTGAGCTAAAATTTGCTACAATATTATGTATAAATATAAAAAGCTAATAAAAAAGGACAAGCTTACGGCTTTTGCAAAGGAAAATTGATGGATTTGGAGACCAGAATGGACAAAGAGAGTAGCCGTGAAAATTGGAAAGTGGCTACTCGCCCCAAGACCAAACAATCGTAATCTTATCTTCTTTCGGCTCAACCAGCACTGCCTCGGTCAAGGTCGCTGTTGGAAAAAACAACCCCGGGAAGAGCACTGCAGTGAGACGCTCTTGCGTTCCTCCCCCCTTCCACAGACACCTGCTGATTGTTGACTCTGTCTGGGTCCTGATCAAGGCTGTCGCCATGGCAACTTGCTGTATCACATTCTGCGGACCCTCGCCTTCACCACTTTGTACCGCCAGTTTGACAAGCGGGTCTGTGACCAGCGCAGAGAATGGCTGCAAAACCAGATGTCTGCTTGTCGGAGCTGGATTATCTCCTCTGTTGCAAAGCTGTGTGACTATGTTGTTTTGATTATGTGCTTTTGTTGCTGGGGTGTTTTTCCTGTTCTCACACCGTACTCCCACGGGAGCATAGTTTGGGGGTTAGTTTCTTTCTCCCCCTCCTTCCTCATGTTTTGCTGTATTTCTTCCTCAATTACCCTGTCTTCCTGTCCTGTCTACCCCCTTGTCATATTGTATGTATGTTGTGTATGTATGGACAGGTTGGTGGCTAATTTCACAGGTACTTGTGACTAGTGACAATAAAGGGCTACTACTACTACAACAGCACATACTGTATAAAGTATATTATTGTTAACTAAAACTATTTAAAAAAAAAATAAACAACTGAAATAAAGCTGAAATTAAAATAAAATGCAAATATTAGATGAAAAACTAAATTAAATAGGTTCAAGTGCTAAAATAAGTAACTGAAATTTAACTGAAAAAAATATATATATATATTATATTAGATGACAAACAGGTATGTTAAAATGTTACCTTGCCAACTAAATAAGTTTAAGTGTAAGTGAGTTTTGTCTTAAATTACTAACTGAAATTAAACTAAAACTAAAACTGAAATAAAATTAACACTTTTTTGAGATATTTGTTTTTAAATTTAATACAAATACCAAAAGCACATAACAAAATTACAAAAAATGTAAATTAAAAATTAAAAATAAAATTAAAAGCTAATTCAAAATATTTTTTGTAATACTTTTTATAAGTATCAAACAAGTGATTTTATACACACGTTTTAACAACTCTCTGCATGTATGTAGAACACGGCCCTGCAGACGAGAGTTGACTACCTGGAAACGTGTGAGTGTTCGAAACGGAAGTGTGTGTGGGAGGGTCGTGAGATGGATGAGGGGTTCCAGTGGTCTCCTGACAGCCGCACCGTCTGTTACTGCACCCATGGGAAAGTTCAGTGCAACCGCTTGAATGGTGAGTAATCTAACATCCATTACATCAGCATTAGGAATCAAAACACACAATAATTAATTACAACATACATACTCATTAACCATCTAAGCTTTAATCAGCAAGCCAGTCATCAAACCATAGATCAGGGGAATTTACATGCATTACATGCACGTCACAAATGAACACAATGAACCGCATTGCACAAATTTGTTTATTCTTCGTAGAGACTGGTTTTCCCTAAAGTCCTGTGATCAGGTTGTTTTTTTTTAATCTGGCTATGTGAGTTTGTAGTGGTATTAAAAGCATCTGCTGGTCTTTAATCTGTCTGCATCTATCTGTAATGATTGAATGATGCTAAGAGGTTCAAAACTGATTTGCACTGGTGCACCCCTTGGTATAAAAACATAAAATCAACATATTCTATTTTGATTTTATGGTTTGTTGTAGGACAGTTTGATATATTCAGTTAAATTAGTCTTTTTTTTGGCACAGAAAGGTGTGATGATTTAATGTGCGTGTGTGTGTGTCACAGATCCTATGTGCAAATGCCCCGTCACAGTAAAACAGACCCGTAAATGCAATAAAAGTTATTTATTTCTCCTCTCTTGCTTTCTTTTATTTATTTTCCATTCTTGCTCTGTCTAATTGGATGTGAATGTTTAGACAGAGTGGATTACAGATTCAGAACAGAAGATAATCCAACAGCTACAATCTCTCTCTTACTTTTCTCTGTCTTGTTTACTGAAATTGTGATCTTACTTATATACACTCACCTAAAGGATTATTAGGAACACCTGTTCAATTTCTCATTAATGCAATTATCTAATCAACCAATCACATGGCAGTTGCTTCAATGCATTTAGGGGTGTGGTCCTGGTCAAGACAATCTCCTGAACTCCAAACTGAATGTCAGAATGGGAAAGAAAGGTGATTTAAGCAATTTTGAGCGTGGCATGGTTGTTGGTGCCAGACGGGCTGGTCTGAGTATTTCACAATCTGCTCAGTTACTGGGATTTTCACGCACAACCATTTCTAGGGTTTACAAAGAATGGTGTGAAAAGGGAAAAACATCCAGTATGCGGCAGTCCTGTGGGCGAAAATGCCTTGTTGATGCTAGAGGTCAGAGGAGAATGGGCCGACTGATTCAAGCTGATATAAGAGCAACTTTGACTGAAATAACCACTCGTTACAACCGAGGTATGCAGCAAAGCATTTGTGAAGCCACAACACGCACAACCTTGAGGCGGATGGGCTACAACAGCAGAAGACCCCACCGGGTACCACTCATCTCCACTACAAATAGGAAAAAGAGGCTACAATTTGCACGAGCTCACCAAAATTGGACGGTTGAAGACTGGAAAAATGTTGCCTGGTCTGATGAGTCTCGATTTCTGTTGAGACATTCAGATGGTAGAGTCAGAATTTGGCGTAAACAGAATGAGAACATGGATCCATCATGCCTTGTTACCACTGTGCAGGCTGGTGGTGGTGGTGTAATGGTGTGGGGGATGTTTTCTTGGCACACTTTAGGCCCCTTAGTGCCAATTGGGCATCGTTTAAATGCCACGGCCTACCTGAGCATTGTTTCTGACCATGTCCATCCCTTTATGACCACCATGTACCCATCCTCTGATGGCTACTTCCAGCAGGACAATGCACCATGTCACAAAGCTCGAATCATTTCAAATTGGTTTCTTGAACATGACAATGAGTTCACTATACTAAAATGGCCCCCACAGTCACCAGATCTCAACCCAATAGAGCATCTTTGGGATGTGGTGGAACGGGAGCTTCGTGCCCTGGATGTGCATCCCACAAATCTCCATCAACTGCAAGATGCTATCCTATCAATATGGGCCAACATTTCTAAAGAATGCTTTCAGCACCTTGTTGAATCAATGCCACGTAGAATTAAGGCAGTTCTGAAGGCGAAAGGGGGTCAAACACAGTATTAGTATGGTGTTCCTAATAATCCTTTAGGTGAGTGTATACTGATGCTATATGATAATTATGGTATTAAAAGAGGCAAATCAGAATGTCTGTATCTACTTTTATTTTGCTTTTATAGCAGCAGCGCTGAAGCATCTGTAATATAATGAATGTCTCAATCATGCTCATTTGATGAATAGAATATTACATATTTTTTCAAAGTCTTTCTTTGAGAATCCTTAGTTCTGTTTATATACAGTAGAAAATTTGATTTCTTTGCATTTTTATATGAATATGGTACAAAATGATCCTGTTTAAATCAAAGTTATAAGTTTGGTCAAAAGTAATTTAAAAGTAATCAAAAAGTAGTCTGATTAAATTACCTACAACAATTTACAATATAGAAATATATATCATGTTAAAATATTATATATATATATATATATATATATATATATATATATATATATTGAAAGAAGCATGAATTTCAGAATCCCACTGACCTCATTGACCCCACTGACCCCACATTACACGAGAATGCATTGAATTGCTGTGAACAACACATTTTCAGACATCAGAAATCTAGTACAGTCTGGAGTCACTCATGAATACTCTCAGACATCTTTATAGTTCATATTGTAGATAAGATTGGATCTGATGCAGGCAGGAAATATGCTTGCAGACACACACACACACTTTTACCTGCTGTGGTTCATCTGAAATGCTTATCTCAGATTGTGTCCATAGGGGTTTCGTTCCAGTTCAATACAACTTATGCATGTCTCTGATTGCAGAATGCAGCTTTCATGGCAATATCTATAGCAATGGTGATGTTTTCAGCCCAGACGACTGCAACCGCTGTACATGTGATGTATGAAATCTTAAAGATTTGGCCTTTGATCTTCACTCGTGTCCTTCCCTCCGGCTGGCATGTCTTGTGCAACTGTGACATAGTTTTGTGTGTGTATGTGTGTTTATTATCTAGCATGGCAGAGTAGAGTGTAATGTGAATCCATGTCCATCACAGTCCTGTCAGCAACCACCTGCTACTCCGACAACGTGCTGCCCTGTCTGCCAAACAAGTACCCACAATGCATCTCTACACACACACACACACACACACATACCTTCACTGTGCTTTGATGTATTCCAATGAATGAATGACACTTTCATATACTATAGTATTTAAATGCTACTCCAAAGTACTTTGTTGCATTATAAAAGGTGTATTTGTTTTTTCTTCCGTGTAAATCTTTAGGATGTGAACATGAGGGTGAAATCTATGAGAACGGGAAGGAGTTTGTGTCGAGATCAAACCCTTGCCTCAAATGCAGCTGCTCTGTGAGTCTACTGTGTGTTTGTGTGTGTTCTCCTTATGGGGATGAAATTGAAATTAAAATTAAAACAAAAAAAGAACTGTACCACAAAACCTTTAAAAACCACCCAAGAAAAAGATGATAAAAGGGCTAAGTAATCTCATATTACTGTTCACATATTTCAGAGAATTAAGTAATTATTTATTTGTCACATACATAATCATACAGAGTATAACCAGCAGTTATGTAGGTATTATAGGAAGAGATACAGCTTAACATGAGGAACAAAATAATTCACAGACTATGCTCCTTGGAGTATTAGAATTGGTCTATAGGAACTCTAATAAGCATATTCAAAGATTATATGTTACGTTATAAAAGTTATACAGAATACAGATTTTTAAATACTTTGTTAAATTTTAATTGAGTGCAAAGGTTAAATGAGGTCAAACTGATCAGGCAAAAGACTTTTCAATTTTGCAGATGTTCTGGGACAAAGACTATCAATGTATATAAAGATTTTAAGATTTTAATAAGTAATTATTGATGTATTTGAATTTAATTTACCTTGTAAAATGAAATAAGAGTCAGTAGTTTTTAAATAGGAAAGTTTATTGAACTTTCAGATGAAATCCAATAAAAGAAAAAAAGTAATATTGACACATCAGGATTTTATTTTATAGGAGAATATGGAGCTCATAACTAAAAACTAAAACCATAACAAAACATCTTGTGAAATAAAATAAATGTTAACTTTTTTTATTTCAGCTTGTTGCTAAGGCAGCAGGTCTTATTTTCGTGTAGTTTAACTAAAAATGACAAAATATTACAGCACAATATACAAATATTTATTATTATATTATATTATATTTAGTGCTGTCAAACGATTAATTGCATCCAAAAATAAAAGTTTTTGTTTACATAATATACATGTGTGCACTGTGTATATTTACTATGTATATATAATGCACACACATACAGTATATATTTGAAAATATTTACGTGTATATATTTATATAATTTATATTACAGATAAATATATTTAATGTATAAACATAACATATATTTTTCTTAAATATATACATGTATATGTATTTATATAAACATAATAAATATACACAGTATACACGCATATATTATGTAAACAAAAACTTTTATTTTGGATGCGATTAATCATGATGAATCATTTGACAGCACTAATTATATTATATTATATGATATCCTATTATATTATATATTAACAAAATATTAAACCTTTAACTAAAGCTAAAGTGAAACCAGAAAATATAAAAATAAAACCTAATTCAAAATATTAACAAAAACTATATTAGTATATCAATGATACTGAAATATTACTGGCATCCTCTTCACTGTACAAAGTAAATGACTAAACTACTAAACTAAAATTAATAAGAGCTGCATTTTAAACATGTCTGCAAATTGCTCAACCATTTAACTTTCATCATGTTAACCTGGAATACACATGTTAATTTGCAGAAAGGTCAGGTGGCATGTGACCCCATCCAGTGTCCACCCACCCCGTGTCCAACCCCCTACAGGAGACCTGGAGAGTGCTGTCCCACCTGCTCCAGTACAATCACAAGCACATTTGTGACCCTGGACCACAAAACCAGTCTTAAAGGAACACTCCACTTTTTTTGAAAATAGGCTCATTTTACAACTCCCCTAGAGTTAAATGGTTGAGAGTTACCGTTTTTGAATCCATTCAGCCGATCTCCAGGTTTGGCGGTAGCACTTTTAGCTTAGCTTAGCATAGATCATTGAATCTGATATGACCATTAGCATCTCGCTCAAAAATGACCAAAGAGTTTCGATAATTTTCCTATTTAAAGCTTGACTCTTCTGTAGTTACATCATGTACTAAGACTGGCGGAAAATGAAAAGTTGCGATTTTCTAAGTCGATATGGCTAGGAACTATACTCTCATTCCAGCGTAATAATCAAGGAACTTTGCTGCCGTACCATGGATGCAGCAGACGCAATGATATTACGCAGCGCCTGAAAGTAGTCCCCAGCTAGGTAGAGATTAGACACTAGGTGAGATGCATCATCTGAAAGCTGAATAAATAAGCTTTCCATTGATGTATGATTTGTTAGGGCACGATTTGGCCGAGATACAACTATTTGAAAATCTGGAATCTGAGGGTGCAAAAAAATCTAAATATTGAGAAAATCGCCTTTAAAGCTGCCCACATGAAGTCCTTAGCAATGCATATTACTAATCAGAAATTAAGTTTTGATATATTTATGGTAGGAAATTTACCAAATATCTTCATGGAACATGATCTTTATTTAATATCATAATGATTTTTGGCATAAAAGAAAAATTTATTTTTGGCTACAAATTTACCTGTGCTACTTAAGACTGGTTTTGAGGTCCAGGGTCACATTTGAGCTCTTTCATTTGACCTCTATCACGTATTTGTGACTAACAATTCTGGACCAGTTCACACTGTAATTTGCATGTATTTTATTGTGTCCTTTGCAGCATGTAATGTGGGCGGTCGCCCATACAACGGCTTTTTCAGTACCATCGATGGCTGCCAGACCTGTTCTTGTGAGGTGCTTCATCCCTCTCACTTACACACATACAATGAATGACAGGTTCCTCCAATGAGTTCCTCCAGTGACCTCACGCTTGTTTGCACGTATTGTGTTTTGCTGATCAGAGTGGGAATCAGGCATGTGTTGATGTGCAGCGGTGTCCTCAGACGTGTCAGGATGGTGTGAAGCCACCGTTCGGCTCCTGTTGCAGAGATTGTTCCCGCTGTGACTTTGAGGGGCAGGTTATTCTAGACGGCGTCTCTGTTCAACCCTCCCGTGACCCCTGCAAACGCTGTGTGTGCAATGTAAGGCTGAGATGCCAGTGTGCTTTTCTGTTTTGCCCTTGTTGGGATGAGTCAACACAAGGTTACACATTGTACATTTACAATATTGTGACTATTATTTACAACAAATGTATATTTTATATTACAAGAGCATTGGTATGAGTTATTTAGTATTTAGTATTAGTACTAATTATTTAGTATTTAGTTGACAGAAATGTTTCTCTTTAAATTTTTCATTTTACTATTTTATAAAATGTGTACTTATCGTTTTAATACTCCTTATAAAAAGTACACTTTACATTCTATATCTTACTTACTGGAAAGTAATATGAGTTTATAGTTGCATCCCGCCACATACTTAGTTTGCAAAACTTATCACAAATTTAAATTAAAAAAATTTACAAATTGAAACAGGAAGTCAAGTATTATAGTATGTTGTTAATCCAAAAAGTGACATATTACTTCACTTATTATTTTTGCAAAATGAATTTTATTATATAACAAGTGTTATTTTTGTATACTATTGTAGTATTTATTAATAATTCGAATTAGCTTTTATTTTTAGCTTAGTTTAATTAGCTTATATATGTATACACACACACACACACACACACACACACACAAATGTGCATACATACATAGATATTATATACATATTAATAGTTATATTATTTATTATTGCACTGTAAAAAAAAAAGAAAAAAGTTGAGCCAACTTAATCTGCTGAAGCTGCTTGCCTTAAAATTTTCAATTGGCTCAACTTTTTTTTTTTTTTTACAGTCTGTATATTATTTGTGTGTGTATATTAGTAAAACATACAACACAAACATATATGTATGGGAATTTAAATTATTTTTATTTTTAATAATTTTAGTACTTCAACTTATTTTAGTTAGTTGCCAAGGCAATATGTCAAATTTTTAAAAATTATTTTATTTAACAATATTATTTAATGTTTTTTTATTTTAAGTATTTAATGTACCTGCAATGCAATGCTAAATAGTAAGTTATTGAACTTTTCCCCTTTAAAATCAGCACTAATTAAGTGGCGTGTGTGTTTTTTTCTTATAGTCCGGGAATATAGTCTGTAACACTGAGTCATGTTCTGAAATTGCCTGTAATTTGGTGGAGACTGTAGGTGGGCGGTGCTGTCCCAGGTGTCGAAGTAAGTGTGTTCTGGACTTTTTCTACATTGTCAATTTTAATTACAACTCACTTAAGTTAAGGTTGTCTTTAAAAGCTTATACTTATCATAAGAGTTTTTCTCGTGATATGAAGGTTGTGTCCAGGACAATGTGCGGCATCAGCACGGCTCTCGGTGGAAGCTTCGTAATGACCCCTGCACGACCTGTACATGCACGGTGGGCCTTCACCTGTTAGCGAGCTGCTTTTGGACCATTAGTGTTTTATTCTTCATATATCATCTCTTTCTCTCTCTATAGGAGGGTCTGGTTCAGTGCGAGAGTGAGCTGTGTAATATCCCCTGTAACAGCCCAGCCTCTCCTCCTCCTGGAACCTGCTGTCCTGTCTGTGACGGTGTGTCCAACCTTTTAAATATGATACATTTGAACTGTTTAAAACATTTAAAAAGTTAAGAACAATTGAGAGCATGAAATCAAAATTCTGTCAGTTTACTTTTTTGATACATACTGGACATTATTCCAAGAAAAAAATGTTTGTCAGAGTTCAGCAATGCCATGATAGGTCAACAGGTTATAACAACAAACATTTACTGAAAGGCTAGGAATATATCACTTTGGAAAGAAGTATCTAGTAAATGGCTACTTATACTTTAAATTAGTTTGATACATATATTTCTCACAGGTTGCAGTTTGAATGGAGTAGACATCCCGAACGGGATGGCTCTGCCGCCAGGACCCACATGTGATCCCACGTGTAAATGTGAGGTACGTTGCGTAAGAATCTGCTTTGCAACTTTTGTTTGTTTATAATTTCTACTTACTTTTTATTTGATCATATTTTATTTTATTTTATTCAGTATACAAATGTTTTTTAATACTTATATTTTTGTTTATAAACTGCTTCACTGTCATTGATATGTAAATTTTTTAAAGTTATTCATTTTGTTTTATTAATGTTTTTCAAAACTTGCCTTTTTGTTTGTAATCTGCTTCTTCACTGTCATTGATACAGTATGTAATTTTTATTTTATTTTAAGTTTTAAAATGTTTTGTTTTTTGTGTAGAATCTGCTTCACTGTCATTGATATGTAATTTTTATTTTTTTTTATAAAAAAAGTTATTAAATAATAAAAAAAAAATTCAGTGTTCGTATCTTTGTTCCTGATGTGTAAATTATTTTATTAATTAATTTTAAATGATTTATTAATTTAATTTTGTTTTTCAAAACTTGCATTTTTGTTTTTGTAATCTGCTGCTTGACTGTCATTGATATGAAATTTTACATATTTTTATTTAAGTTTTTAAGTATTTTTATTTTTGTTTAGAATCTGCTATGCTTCACTGCCACTGATGTCAATTTTATTTTATTTTATTTCCTAGAGAATGCATGAACTGATAACATTTTTACTCTGAATGCAGTGTAAATCGCTTTGAATAAAAGCGGCAAATTAAAAAAATCTCAAATTTATTTGGATGAAATGGTTTTCCAAATCAAAAATAATTACATTCTAGAAAAAGTTTTTAACAAACTTTTTTTTTTTCAGAATGGAAATATAAATTGCGTTCAGTACCCTCCCTGCCCACCGACTCCCTGTCATAATCCAATCAGGAGACCAGGAGAATGTTGTGCACGGTATTATCATTTCATCACGCTTTTAGCTAGAAGAGTGAACGAGACAGAGGTGAAACACTCTTTAGTTGACCTTCATTAATCAGTTCTGTGTGTTGGTGTTCAGATGTGAGGAGTGCACTTATGAGGGCGAGGTGTACACAGACGGTCAAACCTTTGTGTCCAGACAGGATCCATGCTTAAGATGTCAGTGCTCGGTGAGTGTTTACTAAAGTGTTTACTAATATATATATATATATGATCATGTGAATGTATGCGTGTATGGGTATATCTTGTGATGCAGGGTGGGCAAGTGTCGTGTGTATCTGCAACATCTTCATGTCCGTCTACGAGTTGCACGCACCCAACAAAACCACACAACCAGTGCTGTCCGACTTGTAACAGTAAATAAGCATGCAAATATCTTTCTTTTAAGACATTATTAAAAAAAGACATGGAGCTGTCCTGGATTTAAGACACAAATACTAATGTGTTGTACTGTGTTGCAGCTTGTGAATATGAAGGAAGGGTTTATGAAAATGGAAAAGAGTTCAGGCCTCCAGGTGGAGGTCCATGCATCCAGTGTTTATGCAAGGTGAAACACACACTTAGAGTGAAAAGAGCTACTGTCAGTTCAATTTCAAGCAAGGATAATCAATTAAATTACTAATGAAAATGTTTGTTTTTTGATTTTGTCAATATTTTTTTCAATTTAATCAAAGATATACTGTTGATAAAATAAGTTTTATTTGTTAAGTTGACGTTTAAATTAATTAATAAAATGTTTAAATATTTGGTTTATTTTGCATAAAATAAAATGTTGACTTAAAATGAAATGGCATTTTTGGCTAAAATTGACGAATATGACATGCCAAAATTTTGAGTAAATAAAAAATATATTTAAAAAAAATAAAAAACTGTGCAAAAAAAATCAATTGTCCAAAAAGAACAATTCCATATGACTCGTGCACTTTGTATTTTTATAAAGCCTTATGTTGGCTTCATCTCAGGAAGATGACAAAAAGTTGAATCTCTTGAAACTCTTTTGCATATGTGTACATTCAAACTTGACACATCAAAGCTGGTCATGCTAGGTCTGACGTCACTGAAGTCATTGATTCTTGTGTAACATTATGTTGTTTTTTTGTTAGAATGGTAACGTGAGATGTCATCAGGAAAGATGCCCACTTTTGACCTGTGCAGTTCCCGCTCCAGCCCCTCCTAACACCTGCTGTCCAGTGTGCACAGGTAAGACATTCTGAAGTACTGCTGCCACTAACTTGAACATAAAACACATTCTCTCATACAGTACCATTCAAATGTTTGGGGTCAATAATATTTTTTTTAGAAATTAATCCTTTTTTCTGCAAGGGTGCATTAAACTGATCAAAAGTGACAGCAGAATATGAACGCAATGTTATTAGTATGAATATTAAGTGTTTATGGTTTTCTACGGGAGGAAAACGCTTAACGAGAAACTTTGCGCATTGCGTTCATATTCTGCTGTTCTGAAGGCACGGATTTGCGGGTCTTGTCTTTTTCTCCTAGTTTTAATCGTTTAAGCACCACAGTGTCTTTGTCTCCATTGGCAACGCAAGTGACGTCGCAGATAGCGGCGATTGCAAGTGACATTGTAATTTAGTTTCTTTTTTCTTGTCTTCACCACGTGACTACTGTTGTAAAATGTTGAGAGATTCAAACTAAAAATAATCAATAAATAGAACAAAATAAAAAAAAAATAAAAGACTGCAAGTGTCGTCACCCGCGGAAGTGCAAGTGTCTGAGAGTACAAGTGCAAGTCTGCAGCCAGACCCTATTGCAATATATTGGTACTGACAATAATCATTATATTTAAAAAGTGAAATATCGTTAATGTGTTCATTAGGGGTGTGGTGATACACCGGTACTGAAAATAACCATGATATTTGTGACCCTGGATCACAAAACCAGTTATAAGTAGAGCGTGTATATTTATAGGAATAGATTGCAATCAAAGGCACATCCGACAGGCCAAAAGCTTAATGTGGGTGGTCAACCACAAAAACAATGGCACGTATGGTCACCCTACCTTATCGTAACACCATATCTACACCGGACGCGAGCGGCGCGACAAAATACTATAGAGCTCATTATAATCAGTGATGCTGTCTACACTGGATGCGGCGTGATGTGATGCGACACGACATATCCCCGACAGTAAACTGCTGCCGCGTTCTATTTATGCTGCTCGACACAACAACTGTCGCATCCGGTGTAGACACGGTGTAAGCATTCTTTTGTACCGCAGACGTTTTCCTCTTTTGTTTTTTATCCACCTCTCTTTTTATCTTTCTGTCGTCGCTCTGCTCGGCTAATGTCATGTGCACTGATGAGCGCTCTCTCTCCTCTGCATCATGAGTAGACACGCCCCTTCCTGCTGATTGGCTACAAGTTTGTTTTGTTACTCGGCCCGAGTACGAGTCTATTTTTTACAAAAAAATACATACCCCACCTTTAATATTTTTTTTGTTATTTTTTTTTATAATATATATCATTGTTCATTCTTTTGGCCATGGTAATTGTGTGGTGTAAAATCTGATATCATGACTGCCCTAAGCTTTTGAATGGCAGTGTATATGTATTCATTGCATTCTGTGTCCATGTATGTAGGATGTACGTGGAATGGTTTTCAGTATGAAGAAGGAGCCACGTGGACTGACGCTGGCCAAACATGTTCTTGTGCAGATGGACAGGTGAGGTGTAGTAGGCGTAACGACTGTCCAGATCCGCCCAACGTGCCCTGCCCAAATCCCCCAGGTAAGAGAACACAGAGGAACTGTTCCAAACCCAAATGAGTTGGATCTGTTTCTACATACATAGGCAGTTAACTTGTAAGGCAGTATCCTAGCCAAATCCTGACTGATTTGAATCACTCTGAAAGAAAAACTTTCAGAGTTTGATGTTAGACTCTAAGTAGAGTTACTTCAGTTAGAGTATTGCTAAGGTAATGAGTCAGTGCTGTATCACAAAAATGTATAGTAAAAGCATATAAAAAATAAATAAAGCTTATCGAAATTATTTGTATGCACATTTACTGTATTTTAACATCTGTATAATGTTTTTATATTTTGAAGTATATTTAAATATACTTATATATTTATATCTGAAAAAATATAAAATATTTGCACTTTAATTAGAACAAATTTCTTTCTCCTATTCTCAGAACTGACCGCATAAAAACGTTTCACATACTGTCTGCTGTTTCAAAACATCTGGAAGTTCCTATAATGCTTACTCTTGCTGTCTAGATAGGAATCTCACTAGGGTTTGGAACAGAGCTGCAGAATATTCAGGCTGAGAGGATAAAACAGTGGCTACTTAGACAAAGATCGGTCACAGTTCAATCCAGTGAGTTGTTTAGATGTTGATAACTGTATGACAGATGGCGACTGCTGTGGTGACTCCTGTGGGCAGTGCCAGTACAAGCAGCGCATGTATGAAAATGGCCAAACGTTCACGGACCCGGAGGATGCCTGTAAGACGTGCACCTGTCAGGTACATGCAATTGGAAATCCTAGATTTGACATTTTTGAACGTTTAATACCAGACTTGAACGGGGTTCAGGGTTTTATTTGAGCAAGTATAAGCAACTATTTAGATGTTTCAGTGTTTATTAAATGTTGAATATTTTGTGGGAAATGTGCTGTTCATTACAGTTCTTGTTAAAAGTTTGGAAACTGATTATGAATTTTAAATGTTTTTAATGACTTTTAATGATTAATTAAATGTTTTCAAAGTATCTTCCAAGGCTGCATTTGAATAATTGAATTAAAAATACAGTAAAAAAAAAAAGTGTAATTTTAGCAAATATTATCGCAATTTGAAATGACAATTTTCTATTGTAATATATTTTAAAGTATAATTTATTCCTCTGATGCAAAGCTGAATTTTCAGAATCATTACTCCAGTCTTCAGTGTCACATGATCCTTCAGAAATAATTCAAATATGCTGATTAAAAACATTTTTTTTAAAGTAATTTTTACAAACTTTTTTTTACAAAGTACTGTCTTAATTATCAGCTAGTTTATATATATTAATATGTGTGTGTGTGTGTGTGTGTGTGTGTGTGTGCAGGATGGTCAGACAAGATGTGGTATAGCATCATGTCCGGCACCGAGGTGTTCTAATGCATACACTCCTCCTGGAGAGTGCTGTCCCCGGTGTCCAGGTACACTTTCACTCTCTAACCTCAGATAACTTGATCTTAGTTGTGCACACTAACAGTTAGTTTCCTCTTGTCATTTTCCTCCTCTTCAAGACTGTGAAAATGATGATAGTCTCATCGTTACAAATAGAGATACTGTTACGTTCACAGTCATAACACAAAGGGATTGGTTCAATAGGGGAATTTACTTCAAAGCAAAAACAACATATGGTGTGGAGGAAAATAGTCAGGTAAAAAGAAAACAAAACAAAGGGGAACACAACTGGATCTCCAGGCACGTGCAGAGGGGGGTGCAGTGGGTGCTTGAGCACCTGCCCCTTTTCCCCTTGATGCCCAAAGTGCCCTTTTGTCAAGGCATTTTTTTTCTAATGATCTTGAAGACTCTGATTAGCATGCTCAGGTGTGTTTGATTAAGGGTAGAGCTAAACTCTGCAGGAGTGGGCCAGATTTGAGGATCCCTGGTATAGTCTGACATGTTTCTTTTTCATGACACAACAAGATTTTATGAGTCAAACTCGCATAATCTGACATGGTGACAAAACAAAATTGTGTAGTCTGAATGGGGCTTTAGTTGTGCACACTAATAGTTAGTTTCCTCTTGTTGTTTCCTTCCTTTTCAAGACTCTGAATATGATGATATCCTCATCATTACAAATAGAGATACTGTTACAGTCACAGTCTGAATCTCTCAACATTTTACAGCAGTAGCCAGGTGGTGAAGACAAGAAAAAAGAAACATTTACATTTAGTCATTTGGCAGACGCTTTTATCCAAAGCGACTTACAATTGGGGAATACAAGAAGCGATTCATCTTGAAGAGGCAATCAGCCAGAGGAAGTGCTCGTAACACCAAGTCTCAGTCATTGTTCAAATAAGTAAAAGCTAGCAAGGGAAGGAGAGAAAGATAGAGGGAAGGGTTACGTTTTTTTTTTTCGTTTAGAATGAAGTCAAGTAGTGCCGAAAGAGATGAGTTTTCCGTTGTTGCTTGAAGATTGACAGGGATCCAGCATTCGGGATAGGGATGGGAAGATTATTCCACCAGCCAGGAATGGTGAACGAGAATGTTCTGGAGAGTGATTTTGAGCCTCCCTGTGATGGTACCACAAGGCGTCGCTCACTAGCAAATCTCAGACTTCTGGAAGGGATGTAGATTCGTAATAGTGAGTGGAAGTAGGAGGGTGCTGAGCCTGTGGTCGTTCTGTATGCAAGCATCAGTGTCTTGAACTTGATGCGTGCTGCCACTGGTAGCCAGTGCAAGGAGATGAAGAGAGGTGTAACATGGGCTCGTTGAAGACCAGCCGTGCCGCTGCATTCTGAATCATTTGTAGAGGTTGGATTGTGTTTGATGGCAGTCCAGCCAGAAGAGCATTGCAGTAGTCCAGCCTGGAAACGACAAGGGCCTGGACAAGAAGTTGTGCAGCATGCTCTGTCAGAAAGGGCCTGATCTTTCTGATGTTGTGTAGAGCAAATCTGCAGGATCGAGCAGTCTTTGCAATGTGCTCTTTGAAGGTCAGCTGGTCATCAAAGATTACACCAAGATTTCTGACCAAAGTTGATGGGGCAATCATTGATGAGCCTAACTGAATTGTGAAGTCATGCTGTAGAGTCGGAGTGGCAGGGAAGACAAGAAGCTCTGTCTTTGCCAGGTTGAGCTGTAGGTGATGTTCTTTCATCCATGCCGAGATGTCCGCCAGGCAGCCTGAGATCCGTGCAGCTACCGTTGGGTCATCTGGTTGAAAAGAGAGAGAGAGTTGTGTGTCATTGGCGTAGCAGTGATAGGAGAAGCCATGTGCATGTATGATGGGACCCAGTGATGTAGTGTTTGTGGAGAAGTGGAGGGGTCCAAGAACCGATCCCTGAGGAACTCCAGTGACCAGTTGATGTGGTTTGGATACTTCCCCTCCCCAGGCCACCCTGAAAGACCTACCGGTGAGATAGGATTCAAACCAGCGAAGTGGAATGTTGGATCCCAGTGATGCCCAGTGATGAGACGGTAGACAGGAGGATCTGATGATTGACAGTGTCACAAACAGCAGAAAGATCCAGCAGAATGAGGACTGATGATTTGGAATCAGCCTTTGCAATTCGCAGGGCTTCAGTGACTGAGAGTAGCGCAGTCTCTGTTGAATGGCCACTCCTGAAGCCTGACTGTTTAGCATCCAGTTTGTTGTACTGTGAAAGAAACAGTGAGAGCTGGTTGAAGACAACTCATTCGAGTGTCTAAATTACAATGTCACTTGCAATCGCTGCTATCTGCGACGTCACTTGTGTTGCAAATGGAGACAAAGACGCTGTGGTGCTTAAACGATTAAAACTAATTTAATACAATAACGAACAGGGTCCTGCAAGTCATCTGTAGGAGAAAAAGACAAGACCCGCAAATCCGTGGCTTCAGAACAGCAGAATATGAACGCAATGTTATTAGAATGAATATTAAGTGTTTATGGTTTTCTACGGGAGGAAAAAAGCTTAATGAGAAACTTTTCGCATTGCGTTCATATTCTGCTGTTCTGAAGCCACGGATTTGCGGGTCTTGATTTTTCTCCTAGTTTTAATCGTTTAAGCACCACAGCGTCTTTGTCTCCATTGGCAACGCAAGTGACATCGCAGATAGCGGCGATTGCAAGTGACATTGTAATTTAGTTTCTTTTTTCTTGTCTTCACCACCTGGCTACTGTTGTAAAATGTTGAGAGATTCAAACTAAAAATAATCAATAAATAGAACAAAATAAAAAAATAATAAGTGTCGTCACCTGCGGAAGTGCAAGTGTCTGAGAGTGCAAGTGCAAGTCTGCAGCCAGACCCTATTGCAATATATTGGTACTGACAATAATCATTATATTTAAAAAGTGCAATATCGTTAATGTGTTCATTAGGGGTGTGGTGATACACCGGTACTGACAATAACCATGATATTTGTGACCCTGGATCACAAAACCAGTTATAAGTAGAGCGGGTATATTTATAGGAATAGATTGCAATCAAAGGCACATCCGACAGGCCAAAAACTTAATGTGGGTGGTCAACCACAAAAACAATGGCACATCTACACCGGACGCGAGCAGCGCGTCAAAATACTATAGAACTCATTATAATCAGTGATGCTGTCTACACTGGATGCGGCGTGATGCGATGCGACACGACATATCCCCGACAGTAAACTGCTGCCGCGTTCTATTTATGCTGCTCGACACAACAACTGTCGCATCCGGTGTAGACACGGTGTAAGCATTCCTTTGTACCGCAGACGTTTTCCTCTTTTGTTTTTTATCCACCTCTCTTTTTATCTTTCTGTCGTCGCTCTGCTCGGCTAATGTCATGTGCAATGATGAGCGCTCCCTCTCCTCTGCATCATGAGTAGACACGCCCCTTCCTGCTGATTGGCTACAAGTTTGTTTTGTTACTCGACCCGAGTCCGAGTCTATTGTTTGTATGTACAAAAAAATACATACCCCACCTTTAATATAAATTATTATTTATTTTTTTATAATATATATCATTGTTGTTCATTCTTTTGGCCATGGTAATTGTGTGGTGTAAAATCTGATATCATGACTGCCCTAAGCTTTTGAATGGCAGTGTATATGTATTCATTGCATTCTGTGTCCATGTATGTAGGATGTACGTGGAATGGTTTTCAGTATGAAGAAGGAGCCACGTGGACTGACGCTGGCCAAACATGTTCTTGTGCAGATGGACAGGTGAGGTGTAGGCCTAACGACTGTCCAGATCCGCCCAACGTGCCCTGCCCAAATCCCCCAGGTAAGAGAAAGAAAATGTGAAAGACAGGGAGAAAAACACAGAGGAACTGTTCCAAACCCAAATGAGTTGGATCTGTTTCTACATACATAGGCAGTTAACTTGTAAGGCAGTATCCTAGCCAAATCCTGACTGATTTGAATCACTCTGAAAGAAAAACTTCCAGAGTTTGATGTTAGACTCTAAGTAGAGTTACTTCAGTTAGAGTATTGCTAATGAGTCAGTGCTGTAAGTATCACAAAAATGTATAGTAAAAGCATATAAAAAAATAAATAAAGCTTGTCGAAATTATTTGTATGTACATTTACTGTATTTTAACATCTGTATAATGTTTTTATATTTTGAAGTATATTTAAATTATATCTGAAAATATATAAAATATTTGCACTTTAATTAGAACAAATTTCTTTCTCCTATTCTCAGAACTGACCACATAAAAACGTTTCACATACTGTCTAGATAGGAATCTCACTAGGGTTTGGAACAGAGCTGCAGAATATTCAGGCTGAGAGGATGAAACAGTGGCTGCTTAGACAAAGATCGGTCACAGTTCAATCCAGTGAGTTGTTTAGATGTTGATAACTGTATGACAGATGGCGACTGCTGTGGTGACTCCTGTGGGCAGTGCCAGTACAAGCAGCGCATGTATGAAAATGGCCAAACGTTCACGGACCCGGATGATGCCTGTAAGACGTGCACCTGTCAGGTACATGCAATTGGAAATCCTAGATTTAACATTTTATGCATGTTTAATACCAGACTTGAATGGGGTTCAGGGATTGTATGATCAAGTATGTGCCAACTATTTAAATGTTTCAGTGTTTATTAAATGTTTAACATTTTGGTTTTAATGAAGTCTCTTACACTCACCAAGGCTGCATTTATTTAATTAAAATACAGAAAAAAATAGTAATATTACAAAATATTATTGCAATTTGAAATGAGAATTTTCTATTGTAATATATTTTAAAGTATAATTTATTCCTCTGATGCAAAGCTGAATTTTCAGCATCATTACTCCAGTCTTCAGTGTCACATGATCCTTCAGAAATAATTCAAATATGCTGATTAAAAACATTTTTTTAAAAAGTACTTTTTGTTATATCAGCAAGTTTGTATACATGAATGTGTGTGTGCAGGATGGTCAGACACTATGTAGTTCACCAGGATGTCACCAACTGCCATGTGCTAATGCCTACACTCCTCCTGGAGAGTGCTGTCCCCGATGTCCAGGTACACTTTCACTAAATTAACGTCAGATAACTTGATCTTAGTTGTACACACTAATTGTCTCCTCTTGTTGTTTTCTTCCTTTTCAAGACTGAATATGGTACTAATCAATACTAATTAAGATACTGTTACGGTCACAGCCATAACACAAAGGGATTGGTTCAATAGAGGAATTTACTTCAAAGCAAAAACAACATATGGTGTGGAGGAAAATAATCGGTTAAACAGAAAACAAAACAAAGGACCGCCACTAAAAAATACTGTCTAGCATACTATTTTAAAACATCTGAACTGTTCCCATAATGCAATTGCTGTCTAGATAGGCATCTCACTTGGGTTTTGAACAGAGCCACAGAATATTCAGGCTGAGAGGATGAAACAGTGGCTGCTTAGACTAACATCAATCACAGTTAGACATGTGCCTGTATTCTGTAATACGATATATCACAATAATGAAAATGCATGATATTGTTATCATGGGCAAAATACTGTGAATAAATATTTATTAGAAATTGCATTAAAATGAATGCATTTTACAAATACTCATCCTATCAACTGGTTACAATACATAAGGCCGCTGTACACTGCATCAAAAAGGCATGCGCACTCTCATGTAAACAAACCCAACATGGATGAGAAGCGCATGGCAGAATGAGAGAAAGAGACATGATGAATGAAAATGCACATTCACTGTCTGACAGCAGATGGCGCTGAAGGAACAGCAGAAATGCAGCCGTAACCCCGTAAACAATGCAGCTGCCTACTTTCTGTTTCTGAACAGGATTTAAAGTGGTCATGAACTGCCTTTGTTTTTTATTTTGTACTGATAATTGTATAACAGATGACAATTGCCGTGGTGACTCCTGTGGGCAGTGCCAGTACAAGCAGCGCATGTATGAAAATGGCCAAACGTTCACGGACCCGGAGGATGCCTGTAAGACGTGCACCTGTCAGGTACATGCAATTGGAAATCCTAGATTTGACATTTTTGAACGTTTAATACCAGACTTGAACGGGGTTCAGGGATTGTTTGAGACGGTATAAGCAACTATTTAGATGTTTCAGTGTTTATTAAATGTTGAATAGTTTTGGGAAAATGTGCTGTTCATTACAGTTCTTGTTAAAAGTTTGGAAACTGATTATGAATTTTAAATGTTTTTAATGACTTTTAATGATGAATTAAATGTTTTCAAAGTATTTTCCAAGGCTGCATTTGAATAATTTAATAAAAAATACAGTAAAAAAAAAAGTGTCATTTTAGTAAATATTATCGCAATTTGAAATGACAATTTTCTATTGTAATATATTTTAAAGTATAATTTATTCCTCTGATGCAAAGCTGAATTCTCAGCATCATTACTCCAGTCTTCAGTGTCACATGATCCTTCAGAAATAATTCTAATATGCTGATTAAAAACATTTTTTTAAAAGTAATTTTTACAAACTTTTTTTTACAAAGTACTGTCTTAATTATCAGCTATTTTATATACATTAATATGTGTTTGTGTGTGTGTGTGTGTGTGTGTGTGTGTGCGCAGGATGGTCAGACAAGATGTGGTGTAGCATCATGTCCGGCACCGAGGTGTTCTAATGCATACACTCCTCCTGGAGAGTGCTGTCCCCGGTGTCCAGGTACATTTTCACTCACTAACCTCAGATAACTTGATCTTAGTTGTACACACTAACAGTTAGTTTCCTCTTGTCATTTTCCTCCTCTTCAAGACTGTGAAAATGATGATAGTCTCATCGTTACAAATAGAGATACTGTTACGTTCACAGCCATAACACAAAGGGATTGGTTCAATAGGGGAATTTACTTCAAAGCAAAAACAACATATGGTGTGGAGGAAAATAGTCAGGTAAAAAGAAAAGAAAACAAAGGGGAACACAACTGGATCTCCAGGCACGTGCAGAGGGGGGTGCAGTGGGTGCTTGAGCACCTGCCCCTTTTCCCCTTGATGCCCAAAGTGCCCTTTTGTCAAGGCATTTTTTTTTCTAATGATCTTGAAGACTCTGATTAGCATGCTCAGGTGTGTTTGATTAAGGGTAGAGCTAAACTCTGCAGGAGTGGGCCAGATTTGAGGATCCCTGGTATAGTCTGACATGTTTCTTTTTCATGACACAACAAGATTTTATGAGTCAAAATCGCATAATCTGACATGGTGACAAAAAAAAAATTGAGTAGTCTGAATGGGGCTTTAGTTGTGCACACTAATAGTTAGTTTCCTCTTGTTGTTTCCTTCCTTTTCAAGACTCTGAATATGATGATATCCTCATCATTACAAATAGAGATACTGTTACAGTCACAGTCTGAATCTCTCAACATTTTACAGCAGTAGCCAGGTGGTGAAGACAAGAAAAAAGAAACATTTACATTTAGTCATTTGGCAGACGCTTTTATCCAAAGCGACTTACAATTGGGGAATACAAGAAGCGATTCATCTTGAAGAGGCAATCAGCCAGAGGAAGTGCTCGTAACACCAAGTCTCAGTCATTGTTCAAATAAGTAAAAGCTAGCAAGGGAAGGAGAGAAAGATAGAGGGAAAAATTAAGTTTTTTTTTTTGAGTTTAGGATGAAGTCAAGTAGTGCCGAAAGAGATGAGTTTTCAGTTGTTGCTTGAAGATTGACAGGGATCCGGCATTCGGGATAGGGATGGGAAGATTATTCCACCAGCCAGGAATGGTGAACGAGAATGTTCTGGAGAGTGATTTTGAGCCTCTCTGTGATGGTACCACAAGGCGTCGTTCACTAGCAGATCTCAGACTTCTGGAGGGGATGTAGGTTCGTAATAGTGAGTGGAAGTAGGAGGGTGCTGAGCCTGTGGTCGTTCTGTATGCAAGCATCAGTGTCTTGAACTTGATGCGAGCTGCCACTGGTAGCCAGTGCAAGGAGATGAAGAGAGGTGTAACATGGGCTCGTTGAAGACCAGTCGTGCCGCTGCATTCTGAATCATTTGTAGAGGTTTGATTGTGTTTGATGGCAGTCCAGCCAGAAGAGCATTGCAGTAGTCCAGCCTGGAAACGACAAGGGCCTGGACAAGAAGTTGTGCAGCATGCTCTGTCAGAAAGTGCCTGATCTTTCTGATGTTGTGTAGAGCAAACCTGCAGGATTGAGCAGTCTTTGCAATGTGCTCTTTTAAGGTCAATTTTTAGCACAGCCATGGATTTGCGGGTCTTGATTTTTCTCCTAGTTTTAATCGTTTAAGCACCACAGCGTCTTTGTCTCCATTGGCAACGCAGGTGACATCGCAGATAGCGGCGATTGCAAGTGACATTGTAATTTAGTTTCTTTTTTCTTGTCTTCACCACCTGGCTACTGTTGTAAAATGTTGAGAGATTCAAACTAAAAATAATCAATAAATAGAACAAAATAAAAAAATAATAAAAGACTGCAAGTGTCGTCACCCGCGGAAGTGCAAGTGTCTGAGAGTACAAGTGCAAGTCTGCAGCCAGACCCTATTGCAATATATTGGTACTGACAATAATCATTATATTTAAAAAGTGAAATATCGTTAATGTGTTCATTAGGGGTGTGGTGATACACCGGTACTGACAATAACCATGATATTTGTGACCCTGGATCACAAAACCAGTTATAAGTAGAGCGGGTATATTTATAGGAATAGATTGCAATCAAAGGCACATCCGACAGGCCAAAAGCTTAATGTGGGTGGTCAACCACAAAAACAATGGCATATCTACACCGGACGCGAGCAGCGCGTCAAAATACTATAGAACTCATTATAATCAGTGATGCTGTCTACACTGGATGCGGCGTGATGCGATGCGACACGACATATCCCCGACAGTAAACTGCTGCCGCGTTCTATTTATGCTGCTCGACACAACAACTGTCGCATCCGGTGTAGACACGGTGTAAGCATTCCTTTGTACCGCAGACGTTTTCCTCTTTTGTTTTTTATCCACCTCTCTTTTTATCTCTATCTTTCTGTCGTCGCTCTGCTCGGCTAATGTCATGTGCACTGATGAGCGCTCTCTCTCCTCTGCATCATGAGTAGACACGCCCCTTCCTGCTGATTGGCTACAAGTTTGTTTTGTTACTCGGCCCGAGTCCGAGTCTATTTTTTACAAAAAAATACATACCCCACCTTTAATATAAATTATTATTTATTTTTTTATAATATATATCATTCTTGTTCATTCTTTTGGCCATGGTAATTGTGTGGTGTAAAATCTGATATCATGACTGCCCTAAGCTTTTGAATGGCAGTGTATATGTATTCATTGCATTCTGTGTCCATGTATGTAGGATGTACGTGGAATGGTTTTCAGTATGAAGAAGGAGCCACGTGGACTGACGCTGGCCAAACATGTTCTTGTGCAGATGGACAGGTGAGGTGTAGTAGGCGTAACGACTGTCCAGATCCGCCCAACGTGCCCTGCCCAAATCCCCCAGGTAAGAGAAAGAAAATGTGAAAGACAGGGAGAAAAACACAGAGGAACTGTTCCAAACCCAAATGAGTTGGATCTGTTTCTACATACATAGGCAGTTAACTTGTAAGGCAGTATCCTAGCCAAATCCTGACTGATTTGAATCACTCTGAAAGAAAAACTTCCAGAGTTTGATGTTAGACTCTAAGTAGAGTTACTTCAGTTAGAGTATTGCTAAGGTAATGAGTCAGTGCTGTAAGTATCACAAAAATGTATAGTAAAAGCATATAAAAAAATAAATAAAGCTTATCGAAATTATTTGTATGCACATTTACTGTATTTTAACATCTGTATAATGTTTTTATATTTTGAAGTATATTTAAATTATATCTGAAAATATATAAAATATTTGCACTTTAATTAGAACAAATTTATTTCTCCTATTCTCAGAACTGACCACATAAAAACGTTTCACATACTGTCTAGATAGGAATCTCACTAGGGTTTGGAACAGAGCTGCAGAATATTCAGGCTGAGAGGATGAAACAGTGGCTGCTTAGACTCACAGTTCAGTCCAGTGAGTTGTTTAAATGTTGATAATTGTATAACAGAGGACAATTGCCGTGGTGACTCCTGTGGGCAGTGCCAGTACAAGCAGCGCATGTATGAAAATGGCCAAACGTTCACGGACCCGGAGGATGCCTGTAAGACGTGCACCTGTCAGGTACATGCAATTGGAAATCCTAGATTTAACATTTTTGAACGTTTAATACCAGACTTGAATGGGGTTCAGGGTTTGTTTGAGCAAGTATAAGCAACTCTTTAGATGTTTCAGTGTTTATTAAATGTTGAATAGTTTTGGGAAAATGTGCTGTTCATTACAGTTCTTGTTAAAAGTTTGGAAACTGATTATGAATTTTAAATGTTTTTAATGACTTTTAATGATGAATTAAATGTTTTCAAAGTATTTTCCAAGGCTGCATTTGAATAATTTAATAAAAAATACAGTAAAAAAGTGTAATTTTAGTAAATATTATTGCAATTTGAAATGACAATTTTCTATTGTAATATATTTTAAAGTATAATTTATTCCTCTGATGCAAAGCTGAATTTTCAGCATCATTACTCCAGTCTTCAGTGTCACATGATCCTTCAGAAATAATTCAAATATGCTGATTAAAAACATTTTTTAAAAGTAATTTTTACAAACTTTTTTTTACAAAGTACTGTCTTAATTATCAGCTAGTTTATATATATTAATATGTGTGTGTGTGTGTGTGTGTGTGTGTGTGTGCAGGATGGTCAGACAAGATGTGGTGTAGCATCATGTCCGGCACCGAGGTGTGCTAATGCATACACTCCTCCTGGAGAGTGCTGTCCCCGGTGTCCAGGTACACTTTCACTCTCTAACCTCAGATAACTTGATCTTAGTTGTGCACACTAACAGTTAGTTTCCTCTTGTCATTTTCCTCCTCTTCAAGACTGTGAAAATGATGATAGTCTCATCGTTACAAATAGAGATACTGTTACGTTCACAGTCATAACACAAAGGGATTGGTTCAATAGAGGAATTTACTTCAAAGCAAAAACAACATATCGTGTGGAGGAAAATAGTCAGGTAAAAAGAAAACAAAACAAAGGGGAACACAACTGGATCTCCAGGCACGTGCAGAGGGGGGTGCAGTGGGTGCTTGAGCACCTGCCCCTTTTCCCCTTGATGCCCAAAGTGCCCTTTTGTCAAGGCATTTTTTTTCTAATGATCTTGAAGACTCTGATTAGCATGCTCAGGTGTGTTTGATTAAGGGTAGAGCTAAACTCTGCAGGAGTGGGCCAGATTTGAGGATCCCTGGTATAGTCTGACATGTTTCTTTTTCATGACACAACAAGATTTTATGAGTCAAACTCGCATAATCTGACATGGTGACAAAACAAAATTGTGTAGTCTGAATGGGGCTTTAGTTGTGCACACTAATAGTTAGTTTCCTCTTGTTGTTTCCTTCCTTTTCAAGACTCTGAATATGATGATATCCTCATCATTACAAATAGAGATACTGTTACAGTCACAGTCTGAATCTCTCAACATTTTACAGCAGTAGCCAGGTGGTGAAGACAAGAAAAAAGAAACATTTACATTTACATTTAGTCATTTGGCAGACACTTTTATCCAAAGCGACTTACAATTGGGGAATACAAGAAGCGATTCATCTTGAAGAGGCAATCAGCCAGAGGAAGTGCTCGTAACACCAAGTCTCAGTCATTGTTCAAATAAGTAAAAGCTAGCAAGGGAAGGAGAGAAAGATAGAGGGAAGGGTTACGTTTTTTTTTTTCGTTTAGAATGAAGTCAAGTAGTGCCGAAAGAGATGAGTTTTCCGTTGTTGCTTGAAGATTGACAGGGATCCAGCATTCGGGATAGGGATGGGAAGATTATTTCACCAGCCAGGAATGGTGAACGAGAATGTTCTGGAGAGTGATTTTGAGCCTCCCTGTGATGGTACCACAAGGCGTCGCTCACTAGCAGATCTCAGACTTCTGGAAGGGATGTAGATTCGTAATAGTGAGTGGAAGTAGGAGGGTGCTGAGCCTGTGGTCGTTCTGTATGCAAGCATCAGTGTCTTGAACTTGATGCGAGCTGCCACTGGTAGCCAGTGCAAGGAGATGAAGAGAGGTGTAACATGGGCTCGTTGAAGACCAGTCGTGCCGCTGCATTCTGAATCATTTGTAGAGGTTTGATTGTGTTTGATGGCAGTCCAGCCAGAAGAGCATTGCAGTAGTCCAGCCTGGAAACGACAAGGGCCTGGACAAGAAGTTGTGCAGTATGCTCTGTCAGAAAGTGCCTGATCTTTCTGATGTTGTGTAGTGCAAACCTGCAGGATCGAGCAGTCTTTGCAATGTGTCTTTGAAGGTCAATTTTTAGCACAGCCACAGATTTGCGGGTCTTGATTTTTCTCCTAGTTTTAATCGTTTAAGCACCACAGCGTCTTTGTCTCCATTGGCAACGCAGGTGACATCGCAGATAGCGGCGATTGCAAGTGACATTGTAATTTAGTTTCTTTTTTCTTGTCTTCACCACCTGGCTACTGTTGTAAAATGTTGAGAGATTCAAACTAAAAATAATCAATAAATAGAACAAAATAATAAAAGACTGCAAGTGTCGTCACCCGCGGAAGTGCAAGTGTCTGAGAGTACAAGTGCAAGTCTGCAGCCAGACCCTATTGCAATATATTGGTACTGACAATAATCATTATATTTAAAAAGTGAAATATCGTTAATGTGTTCATTAGGGGTGTGGTGATACACCGGTACTGACAATAACCATGATCACAAAACCAGTTTTAAGTAGAGCGGGTATATTTATAGGAATATATTGCAATCAAAGGCACATCCGACAGGCCAAAAGCTTAATGTGGGTGGTCAACCACAAAAACAATGGCACGTATGGTCACCCTACCTTATCGTAACACCATATCTACACCGGACGCGAGCGGCGCGACAAAATACTATAGAACTCATTATAATCAGTGATGCTGTCTACACTGGATGCGGCGTGATGCGATGCGACACGACATATCCCCGACAGTAAACTGCTGCCGCGTTCTATTTATGCTGCTCGACACAACAACTGTCGCATCCGGTGTAGACACGGTGTAAGCATTCTTTTGTACCGCAGACGTTTTCCTCTTTTGTTTTTTATCCACCTCTCTTTTTATCTTTCTGTCGTTGCTCTGCTCGGCTAATGTCATGTGCACTGATGAGCGCTCTCTCTCCTCTGCATCATGAGTAGACACGCCCCTTCCTGCTGATTGGCTACAAGTTTGTTTTGTTACTCGGCCCGAGTACGAGTCTATTTTTTACAAAAAAATACATACCCCACCTTTAATATAATTTTTTTGTTATTTTCTTTATAATATATATCATTGTTGTTCATTCTTTTGGCCATGGTAATTGTGTGGTGTAAAATCTGATATCATGACTGCCCTAAGCTTTTGAATGGCAGTGTATATGTATTCATTGCATTCTGTGTCCATGTATGTAGGATGTACGTGGAATGGTTTTCAGTATGAAGAAGGAGCCACGTGGACTGACGCTGGCCAAGCATGTTCTTGTGCAGATGGACAGGTGAGGTGTAGGCCTAACGACTGTCCAGATCCGCCCAACGTGCCCTGCCCAAATCCCCCAGGTAAGAGAACACAGAGGAACTGTTCCAAACCCAAATGAGTTGGATCTGTTTCTACATACATAGGCAGTTAACTTGTAAGGCAGTATCCTAGCCAAATCCTGACTGATTTGAATCACTCTGAAAGAAAAACTTTCAGAGTTTGATGTTAGACTCTAAGTAGAGTTACTTCAGTTAGAGTATTGCTAAGGTAATGAGTCAGTAAGTAAGTATCACAAAAATGTATAGTAAAAGCATATAAAAAAAATAAAGCTTATCGAAATTATTTGTATGCACATTAACTGTATTTTAACATCTGTATAATGTTTTTATATTTTGAAGTATATTTAAATTATATCTGAAAATATATGAAATATTTGCACTTTAATTAGAACAAATTTCTTTCTCCTATTCTCAGAACTGACCACATAAAAACGTTTCACATACTGTCTGCTGTTTCAAAACATCTGGAAGTTCCTATAATGCTTACTCTTGCTGTCTAGATAGGAATCTCACTAGGGTTTGGAACAGAGCTGCAGAATATTCAGGCTGAGAGGATGAAACAGTGGCTGCTTAGACAAAGATCGGTCACAGTTCAATCCAGTGAGTTGTTTAGATGTTGATAACTGTATGACAGATGGCGACTGCTGTGGTGACTCCTGTGGGCAGTGCCAGTACAAGCAGCGCATGTATGAAAATGGCCAAACGTTCACGGACCCGGAGGATGCCTGTAAGACGTGCACCTGTCAGGTACATGCAATTGGAAATCCTAGATTTAACATTTTTGAACGTTTAATACCAGACTTGAATGGGGTTCAGGGTTTGTTTGAGCAAGTATAAGCAACTATTTAGATGTTTCAGTGTTTATTAAATGTTGAATATTTTGGGGAAAATGTGCTGTTCATTACAGTTCTTGTTAAAAGTTTGGAAACTGATTATGAATTTTAAATGTTTTGAATGACTTTTAATGATTAATTAAATGTTTTCAAAGTATCTTCCAAGGCTGCATTTGAATAATTGAATTAAAAATACAGTAAAAAAAAAAGTGTAATTTTAGCAAATATTATTGCAATTTGAAATGACAATTTTCTATTGTAATATATTTTAAAGTATAATTTATTCCTCAGATGTAAAGCTGAATTTTCAGCATCATTACTCCAGTCTTCAGTGTCACATGATCCTTCAGAAATAATTCTAATATGCTGATTAAAAAAATTTTTTTAAAAGTAATGTTCACAAACATTTGACTAGTATTTTCATAATTATCAGCTAGTTTATATACATTAACGTGTAAGTGTGTGTGTGTGTGTGTGTGTGTGTGTGTGCAGGATGGTCAGACAAGATGTGGTATAGCATCATGTCCGGCACCGAGGTGTTCTAATGCATACACTCCTCCTGGAGAGTGCTGTCCCCGATGTCCAGGTACACTTTCACTAAACTAACGTCAGATAACTTGATCTTAGTTGTACACACTAATTGTCTCCTCTTGTTGTTTTCTTCCTTTTCAAGACTGAATATGATACTAATCAATACTAATTAAGATACTGTTACGGTCACAGCCATAACACAAAGGGATTGGTTCAATAGAGGAATTTACTTCAAAGCAAAAACAACATATGGTGTGGAGGAAAATAATCGGTTAAACAGAAAACAAAACAAAGGACCGCCACTAAAAAATACTGTCTAGCATACTATTTTAAAACATCTGAACTGTTCCCATAATGCAATTGCTGTCTAGATAGGCATCTCACTTGGGTTTTGAACAGAGCCACAGAATATTCAGGCTGAGTGGATGAAACAGTGGCTGCTTACGATAATGCTCACGATAATGAAAATGTATGATATTGTTATCATGGGCAAAATACTGTGAATAAATATTTATTAGAAATTGCATTAAAATGAATGCATTTTACAAATACTCATCCTGTCAACTGGTTACAATACATAAGGCCGCTGTACACTGCATCAAAAAGGCATGCGCACTCTCATGTAAACAAACCCAACATGGATGAGAAGCGCATGGCAGAACGAGAGAAAGAGACATGAAGAATGAAAATGCACATTCACTGTCTGACAGCAGATGGCGCTGAAGGAACAGCAGAAATGCAGCCGTAACCCCGTAAACAATGCAGCTGCCTACTTTCTGTTTCTGAACAGGATTTAAAGTGGTCATGAACTGCCTTTGTTTTTTATTTTGTACTGTTCTCTGAGGTCTACTTATAATGTTTTCAAGATTTTTACATCAGAAAACATCATAATTTAGAAGTAATAAGCTATTTTCTTTCCTGTTTTTTACCCCCCTCATCACAATGCTCTGTTTGAATAGTTGTGGCGGATTGTGGACTGAGAAGTAAACACCCACTGCTATGATTGGCTAATAGTTGTGTATGTTCGACAGCGTACATTCCTCATAGATGGACGCTGCTGTGATTTAGGTCAAAAATGAATAAAAATTCAATACATATCAAATGATCTGTAAGAAGAGACAAAGCAATAGTGACCGGGTAATGACCGGTCTACTCTTTCCTAACATTGCGATCAGAAGGAAGGCAGTGCAAACACTGTAAACACAGCGTCTTGTTGTCTTCAGAGCTATCTTTATCATTTGGTTTTTGCGTAGACCTGCGCGGTCGCATCTCTCGTAAACACGACAGGGGTGAATCGGTGGGCGGGGCTAAACAGGCAGTTGAAGCTGGTGTTGATCCAAAGCTGCAGAGGTGGTGCTTATCCACACTATTACATCAGAACAAAGTTTTGAGTTCTGATGTCAAAAGGTTAAGGGAATTTTGGTTTCTCAGTTCATGACCCCTTTAAATGTTTTAAAGAGCCTTTCAGATTTTTGTATTCGCTGTGGTATTCATCGCAGCACTGAATACCTACTGTACATACTTAGACTTAAAAGGCTTTTTATTTTTAAACCTTTTCACATTTTAATCTGGACTACAACCCCAGCAAACAAAGAACATTCCCCTAACATTAGTTTTTGGTTTGGTAACATTCTGCTAACAAAAATTGTTAGCTGGGACGTGCCCTAGATATTGTTCGGTCACACTTTACATTAAGTCTCTATTATTTAACATTAGTTAATTCATTAGTTAACATAGACTGCCAATGAAAAATTCTTCTAAGCAAGTTTTAATCTTTGTTAATTTAAAAATTTAATAACGCATTATTAAAATCAAAAGTTGTAAATGGACCCAAGCTAACATGAACTAAAAGCTGTATTTTTTTTAAACAAAAAATAACTTCTGTAACAAGTATTGCTCTTTGTTAGTAGTAATGCATTAACTGAGGTTAAATAATAATTATTTTGTGCTTTAATCTGTTTGAAACATTTGTTTACTTCATACTTTTTGTTATAAGAAAAAAAAACGTTTTAAACCTGGTATATTATTACAACACTTTTTTCAGTATCATGATAATACCGTATACCATGTTAAAAGCTTCAGCAATTGTCGCACCATGAAAATTTGATACTGTAACATACCTAGTCACCGTTCAATCCAGTGAGTTGTTTAGATGTTGATAACTGTATGACAGGTGGCGACTGCCGTGGTGACTCCTGTGGGCAGTGCCAGTACAAGCAGCGCATGTATGAAAATGGCCAAACGTTCACGGACCCGGAGGATGCCTGTAAGACGTGCACCTGTCAGGTACATGCAATTGGAAATCCTAGATTTGACATTTTTGAACGTTTAATACCAGACTTCAACGGGGTTCAGGGTTTTATTTGAGCAAGTATAAGCAACTATTTAGATGTTTCAGTGTTTATTAAATGTTGAATATTTTGGGGAAAATGTGCTGTTCATTACAGTTCTTGTTAAAAGTTTGGAAACTGATTATGAATTTTAAATGTTTTTAATGACTTTTAATGATGAATTAAATGTTTTCAAAGTATCTTCCAAGGCTGCATTTGAATAATTGAATTAACAATACAGTAAAAAAAAAAAAAAGTGTAATTTTAGTAAATATTATCGCAATTTGAAATGACAATTTTCTATTGTAATATATTTTAAAGTATAATTTATTCCTCTGATGCAAAGCTGAATTTTCAGCATCATTACTCCAGTCTTCAGTGTCACATGATCCTTCAGAAATAATTCTAATATGCTGATTAAAAATTTTTTTTAAAAAGTAATTTTTACAAACTTTTTTTTACAAAGTACTGTCTTAATTATCAGCTAGTTTATATATATTAATATGTATGTGTGTGTGTGTGTGTGTGTGTGTGTGTGTGCGCAGGATGGTCAGACAAGATGTGGTGTAGCATCATGTCCGGCACCGAGGTGTGCTAATGCATACACTCCTCCTGGAGAGTGCTGTCCCCGATGTCCAGGTACATTTTCACTCACTAACCTCAGATAACTTGATCTTAGTTGTGCACACTAACAGTTAGTTTCCTCTTGTCATTTTCCTCCTCTTCAAGACTGTGAAAATGATGATAGTCTCATCGTTACAAATAGAGATACTGTTACGTTCACAGCCATAACACAAAGGGATTGGTTCAATAGGGGAATTTACTTCAAAGCAAAAACAACATATCGTGTGGAGGAAAATAGTCAGGTAAAAAGAAAACAAAACAAAGGGGAACACAACTGCTTGAGCACCTGCCCCTTTTCCCCTTTATGCCCAAAGTGCCCTTTTGTCAAGGCATTTTTTATTTTTTTGGAATTAAACGCCCTTTTGTGAAGGCCTGCCCAATCTAACTATTAGTCAAATTAATTAATAATAGTTTAGCCATAAATTAAATTATCCACATGATGACCTTTCACCTGACGCACTCATCCGGGACGATCCCTCATGTTCAGACACCTTTAGGATTCCTTCAATAACGTCCGCGGCTGCCAGTAAGTGGAGTTCTCAGTGGAGCGGTGTGCTTGTAAACTTATATTATTGAATTATTATTATTTTACAAGAACGGCATGAAGAGATCATGCACAGCTGGTTAGCTGCAGCAAGGGTCTACACTATTTTTATTCAATGTTTTCCTAATGACAATTTTATGATTGATTTATAAAAGCTACCATTTTTATCACAGAATAATTCAGGAAATATATTTTATAGTTTCTATACTAAATGATATGTCAATCAGCACTGCATTTTTCATATAGTTTATTTATTTATTACCTGAAGATAACTTGAAAAACACACATAAACCATATATTTTCGCATCATGTGTTTATTGTCTTCACGTTTCATTAGTAAAAACGTTTCAGGTCATGTCTCTTTTCATTTAAATCTAGAAACCTCTATGTGAAAACACCTGCTCGAGCTCGAATAAAGTGCGGGGGACGAATTTACATTATATTAAAAATGAATATTAAATATTAAAAATGCAGCTAACGTAGTTCTACACACAGCAATAAAAACAAAGGTGCTTGTTCCCTTTCATTCTTGCTTTTTAATTGGGAAAAGTTTAAAGTGCGTCCAGGTGTCTTGTCTTTTTTATGTTATCTGACTAAAAACTATTCATACTTTTAATTATTACAGTATTTATTTATTTAATTATCACAACACTGGTCAACCAGGCTTATACTGATTTTCTCGTCCTCCGAATATACTTATCAATCCTGTTTTTATAATCATTATCATTCAAAAAATTTATAAATTCAGAACAGGATTAGAATAGAATTCTATTTTAAATAAGACAGGAATATTTTTTTCTACAACAACAACAATAGTGTATACTACAGCAAAACCACCATACCCTGTAAACTCAATAACAACAACAACAATAATAATATCATTCCAGAATAATTAAGAGGTGCAAAAAATGTCTTTAACATTTAAACTTAAAATGGTCTTTTCTGTTCTGTGCTTCTTTTTCAAACCTGCGTTATGGCATTTGCTGCTGTATCAATACAGAAGCATCCATTTCGATACACATATCAGCAAGAAGCACAGCCCTATTAAAAGCCGTGTTCCATGTGCCCCTTTTATACTTTGAGCACCTGCCCCTCCAAGGGTCTCTGCACGGCCCTGCAGTAGTGTATATGTATTCATTGCATTCTGTGTCCATGTATGTAGTATGTACGTGGAATGGTGTTCAGTATGAAGAAGGAGCCACGTGGACTGACGCTGGCCAAACATGTTCTTGTGTTGGTGGAGAGTTGAGATGTAGTAGGACTGATGACTGTCCCAAACCGACCCCCGCACCCTTCCCACCATATTCCCCAGGTAAGAGAAAGAAAAGAAATATGAAAAACAGGGAGAAAAACACAGAGGCACTGTTTTAAACCCAAATGGGTTGTCTCTGTGTCTACATACATAGGTTAGTATGTTATCTTGTAAACAAGGCCAAAACAACTGCAATGGTGAAAGCCTAAAGCATTACATTTAGATTTAGATTTAGATTTAGACTTATTTTGTATTTATTTTCAGGTTTGACCTTTATGGGGGGGTATATTTTCTGACCACTTTTAAAATTAGATATTCTGACCACTTTTACAATCCATTACGTCTTAACAATAAAAATTCCATCTACATCAACTAATATTTACAAAACAAAATGTATAATCAAGCCTCGAATAGAATAGTAATTTATCAGGGGCACATCTGCCCCATATTTTGTTTTTTAAGGACATTTTTGTTACATCTTATATCTAAGTGTGTGAGCTGTTTACTTACTTTTTAAAAATAGCCTTTCCATTAATGCTATTATATTACTCATTCATCCATTTGTGGTGATAATTTGTGTGGTGTATTAGGAGTGAGTATTATTAATAGCTTTAATTAAGAGTCTTTTATATTATAGGGATAGTTCACTCAAAAATGACAATTTTGTCATCATGACTCATTCTCAAGTTGTTCAAAGCCTGCATGAGTTTCTTTATTTGAAGGATTTTGGAAAACCAAATAGTTGACTGTAGCCATTGACTTTCAAAGTAAAGGGAAAATCCTATGGAAGTCAATGGCTACTGTCAGCTGTTTTGGTGAACTATCCCTTTAATTAATTGCTTGTTATGATTATATTGAGTTGTATTCTGTGTTTTAGCCTGCAGGCATGATGGCCGGGAGTATCAGAACGGTGAGGAGTTTCCAGACCTCGCTGATCGCTGCAGTCGTTGCGTGTGCAGTAATGGTCAGGTGACCTGCAACAGGAGGCCATGTCCAAACCCAGGATGTAGTAACTCCATCACTCGGCCGGGCCAGTGCTGTCCAGTGTGTGATGGTACCGTATAACACTGTGTCCACGTTACTAGTTACAAAAGCCTTGTCAATGCAATATATACATTGTGTGTTTTAAAATATTATTTTGTAAAGCAAAAATATGTCGTTTTATTCATTTTAAGATGCCATATGTATGCTAGTGTTCTCCTAGTGTACTTCATTGACAAAGTGCACTTTTGTTTTTTACAGAATTTCTGTTTTGATAAGAATTAAGAAGTATTGACTCCTTCTCCTGTACTACAAAGACTTTCGTCCAATCAAAGCTCTTTAGAATGAGAATGCTCCCCTCCTTCCTAACACCTGCAAATGACATGGCTATGATATAAAGTGGGACCTGCACATTGATAAGATTGTTTGCATATGTGTGTGTTTGTTTATTGCCCAGGCTGTCAGTATGAGGCAAGTGTTTATGCCAATGGTGAGTCATTCCAGTCACCCACCGCACCATGTGAGGATTGCAGATGTTCTGTGAGTACACATTTATACAGAATCATAATTTATTTATTTACGTTTTATTGAGATTAAAACCCACCCACCCTATATATTCAACCCACCCAACGACCGCTGCTCTACCTACACATACCAGATAAGACCACTTATATACTGTATATGTGTAAATTTACCATTATAAATACAGTTCCCCAAAAAAATGCCCTAGTTACTTCTCAGATTTTACTATAACTAGTAACAGTCAGAGAAGTAACTGTGGTATTTTTAACATGACTCTTATTTAAACCACATGTACACTGTGAAGGATGATGTCAGATTAATTTTTGATTTTATTATTTATTATTATTTGATTTGATTTTTAGCAACAATGCATTTTAATACCATGCATTTTTCCCCCAATGTCAAAAATAAGAAATAAAATCAAATTAAATATAAAATAACATAAAACAAAATATAAAATAAAATACCAGGTCACATTGTCACGTGTTTGAGTTCCTGTTTGCCCTTATTTTGTTCCTGTCCTCATTATCAGTTAGTCACCTGTTCCTTGTTAATTTACTCGTTAGTATCTCGTTTGGTTAGTATTTATAGCCCTGTCTTTCCCCTGTTTCTTTGTCCTGTATTATCTTGAGTTGATGTGTTTGTGGTTGTTAGTTCTCCTGACTTTTGAGTTTAAGTTTGAATTAAAGACTGTTGGTTTGGATATCTCCTGCGTCGTGCGCTTATCTACAGCCACAACCTTTACAGAATACAGGACCAAAGAACATGGATGAACAAGCTACGTCGCCTGAGCCATGACCCGCTCACCAACGCGAGGGCATTCGTGCCATTCGCCCTCACCTGCGCCCTCGAAAATGAGGTCCTCAAGACACTGTTCCAGATTGGGATAACTTACCACCAGCCTATGGAGCTCCCAGACACTGAGAGAGTCTCCGATCCCGATCTGGAACTCCCTGACACATTCATAATCATTACTTCTACCGGTGCGCTGTGGCAAGCTTTATGCGTGTGCTAGAGCGCTTATTAGGCAATGTAGGCAATGGTTTATTAATAAATGTGCGTTTAGTCGACTAATGCTTCAAATGAACGACTACTAGTCGACCAGAAAAATCTTTAGTTGAGGGCAGCTCTAATGTATACTGTATATCAAAATATCATGGTTTTGCCATCTGATACTGCCACTGTACCGTAGTACCAACATTTTCAAGCGTAATGTGTATGTGTTTTTCAGTACGGCCGCGTGTATTGTGAGAAGAAGCGATGTCCTCAGTCGTGCACTCATCCGGTGAGCATGAGGGACTGCTGTCCGGTGTGTGACGGCTGTCTGTTTGAAGGGCAGAGGTACGGAAACACACAGACGTTCTACGCCCCCTTAGACCCCTGCAAGCGCTGCGTGTGTCAGAGCGGCTCGGTTATGTGCAGCCCGGTCACCTGTCCCCCGGTTTCCTGCCATAACCCCATCATCCCGCCGGGACAGTGCTGCTCACAGTGCAGAGGTCAGTGTGTGTGTCTACACATGTGAGGTCTGTAGCAAACAGCAGACTTAGAAAAGACATCTAGGCTCTGGAAAAGATGTGAGTTTGTGTTCCTGTGATGATTGTGTCTGTATGTGATCTGGTTTTGACGTGTGATCTCTTTGGCCTCACAGCGTGTTTTCAGCAAGGTCAGGAGTATTTAGAAGGACAGAGCTTGACCCTCCCCAATGAGCCCTGCATGAAATGCACCTGTGTGGTAAGACACACAAAACCAGCCGTTTCATCATATCTTCACCATCCTGCTGAGATTTGACTGATAGAAAGCTCACTGTTTACTAATGTGTGTGTGTGTGTGTGTGTGTGTGTTCAGGACGGTGAGGTGAACTGTGTGGGTCCAGACTGTCCTAAACTGACCTGCATGCATCAGGTCACTGATCCCGGCTCCTGTTGTCCCCGCTGCAGAGGTGCAGACACATCCATTAAAGGCCATATAGCATTTTAGTTTTTTCTAAAATCTACTTGTTTGATTTTTTTTTTTTGTATTAATTTAGTTTTTCATGATAATTTCCCACCCTTTCTGTGACCCCTAGACTAGACCCCTATGACTTCATCATGATGCAAATGATTAAAAATATATATTTTTTCAAGGTTTGATGTTTGTTAAATTTATTCGCTGCTCTGGTCATGTTCTTTTTCAAATTTTCTAATTGAATCTCATTTTCAAAATGTTCTTCTACAGTAATATGTCAAACTTTGACTCATCTTCACAACAGTGACACATATTGAATAAAAATATTTATATTATTTTTATAACTTTGTCCAATTAAATATGGCAATCCTTTTTAAGATCACTTGATTAATTTGTTGGATTTTTTACATTTTATTTATCTGAAAAGTATCAATAAATGCAAAATTGCAATACAAGACGCTTAAATAATCACATAAATTACATACCCATACCCTTTCTGTGACCCCTAGACTAGACTCCTATGACCTTCATCATGATCATTTATGATATGGTAAACTGTCGGTGGTCATATTAATTTTAGTTGTAGTTTTTTATGTGCTATTGTCATTTTTACTATTTATTTTATATAATATTATTATAGAATAATATGTTGTAATATTATATAATATCTTATTTACTTTTATTTTATTTTTTTAGTTTGAGTAATTTTAGTACTTCAGATTAAACTTCAATTATTTGCAAAGGCAGTATTTTAAATGTTTGTTTTTTAAGTTTAAAAACTGTCCTGTAATATATATATATATATATATTTTTTTTTTCAGTTACTGAAAATGATTTTTATTTGCAGTCATATATTATGTGCTCATGGGTGTGACATCAAATCCTTGAGGATTTTTGTTTTTGAACGAGTATTTTTATTAAAAATGTTTTTTGGAAAAAAAAAAAATATATATATATATATATACATATAATATACATACATAATATTTATGTGTGTATAAATATTATATAAACTTAGCAATTTTATGTATAGATCACAGTTTGACTAAAATAAGTGTTACTAATGTGAGCCATCTCTCTCTGTCTCTCTCTGTTTTTCAGGCTGTATTTATGATGGTGTTGAGCACCTTGAAGGCAGTACCTGGTTTGCATCCAGCAGTCCCTGCATGTCCTGCATGTGTGTGAATGGAGTGACCACCTGCTCGGAGGTCCACTGTCTGTCCACCTGTCTAAACCAAATCAGCGTGCCGGGCGAATGCTGCCCAGTGTGTGCAGGTACAACTACAATCCCTATAAACCGTTTTGTGCATGCATAGTTTTGCTTTGAAAGTCTTGAGTTTGAAATGTATGTTTTTCTTCTGTCAGACTGTGTGTATGAAGGCCGTGTGTACAGCCCTGGAGAGAGTTTCCACCCCTCTGTTGACCCCTGTCAGATCTGCACCTGTGAGGTACAGCTCATCACTGCATGATGTGTGCATGTGTTGGTTTTCTCACCTTACAGGTGTGTGTGTTGTAGGTGATGCCAGATGGGGAACAGCATTTACGCTGTTACAGGAAGCAGTGCCCGAGTCTGGTGGACTGTCCTAAACACAACATCCTACACAGCAGCTCTGACTCCTGCTGCCCTGTCTGTGCACGTTAGTATGAACACTGCTGTCAGCAGATGCTTTACATTGCTGTGCTAGTTTTGCACCTCTTGTATCACTCCTTAGTCTCTTATTCTCAGATATTATATTAATTGGTAGCAAAAACAAATGAAAAATTAACAAAAGCGTATTCATTATAAATTGTTTATTCATAACACATTAAAGGGTTAGTTCACCCAAAAATGAAAATTCTGTCATTAATTACTCACCCTCATGTCATTCCAAACCTGTAAGATCTTTCATCTTCGGAACACAAATTAAGATATTTTTGATATATATATATATATATATATATATATATATATATATCTGAGAGATCTCTGACCCTCCGTGGACAGTAATGCAACTGCAATGTTCCCAGGTCCAGAAACGTAGCAAGGACATCGGTAAAATAGTCCATGTGACATCAGTGGTTCAACCGTAATTTACAAAACTACGAGAATATTTTTGAAACATAATGTTACTATAACATAATGTCTTCCGCCATTTTGGAGAGTATCCACTGAACCTAAACGCTGATTACGTTGTTTAAAATTAAATAAAATATAAATAATAGATTAAATGTATACGTATTTAACAAATTTTTGCTTTTTAAGTTTGTTGAAGTACTAAAATAAATAAGACTAAAACCGAAATAAAAATAAAGCTAAATAGAAATATTACTAAACATAATAAATATACATATAAAAAGCATAATAGAAATTAATAAATATGTCAAAACTAAAATTCAAAATAAAACTGGAAATACAAAAATAATAGCTACTTTAAAGTATTAATGAATACTGTAATAGTATATAAATAATACTAAAATAACACAGATCAGTTTAATTGTTATATTTCCTTTTTCTTAATTTCTTTCTATTATTAGGAATAAATATTTTTTGTATTTATTTTTATTTCAATTTCAGTGATAAAACATTTTCATGTATTTCAGTCAAATTTATTCACTGCCCTGTTCATGTTCATTTCTAATTGAATCTAATTTTTAAACTTTGACACATCTTCCCAACAGTGACACATATTGAACAAACCATACTTTGTCAAATTAAATATGGCATGTCTTCTAAACAAAGATCTATGTAAGTTCTTTTTAAGATCACTTGATTAATTCATTGGATTTTTAAAATGTTATTTATCTGAAATGTATAAGTAAATGCAAAACTGCAATGCAAGACGCTTAAATAATCACATAAATTGCATAAATATATAGCCACCTAAAACAATGAATATATTTTATACCAAAATAAGTAACCGACGGCATTATTAACCCAACACATGGCTGTCCTAATTTTAAATCATAGTTGAGCTTATCCAGATTGTTTTATTCTTGTGCTTTGTGTTTCAGAGCCCCTGAGTAACTGCACAGCTACACTGATCGGTAATGAAGTGTTGGCCACTGATGATCCGTGTTTTACCTGTCAGTGCAAGGTATCTAAACACACACACACTACTGTTTTAAAAAGCCATGTGCATTGATGTGATGTATGAGAAATGTATTTGTGTAGGATTTGACATGGACGTGTATCCATCGGGGCTGTCCTCCTCTCAGCTGCCCTCCAGCCGATCAGCACACACCTCCGGATTCCTGCTGCCCCGTCTGTGACGGTAAAGAGTCTCTCTATCAGAAATAATACAACACTGTACATGTGTGCTCATCAGTATATGTGTGTGTCTCAGAGTGTGTATTAGAGGCCGACCAAACCCGCGTGCCAAACGGCCAGAGATGGACTGAAAAGGAGAACGAGTGTGTCACCTGTACCTGCAATGTGAGGAAAACTAACATTTAACTGGCAGGAAACCATTTCAGGAGAAACACAAACACAAAACTCATAGTTTGCTTTCTGGAAATAGTTTGATGCTTTTTAATGTAAGCAAACTCTCACATCAAACAAACAAATCAGACTCCGTTGCATATGGACCAAAAGCTCTAGAGTCCTATTAATTGACTTTTTATGGATTATTATGTGCATTTCAAAGTACTAACTATAGCTGTGTATATATAAACTAATAAAACACTCAATTAGAAGGGGTTTTTTTGGAGGGGGGGAGGGGGAGGGGGGGGGGTTAAAAATAATTTAAAGCTAAAAAAATGAAACAAAATAAATTAACTGTTTCATGTTATTTTTGATGAAACATCTCAAATCAAAATGTTCAAGTTGAGTTGATTATATCTGTAATTGTTGTTTTGATACTTTTTAACATGAAACAACTCTTACATCAACCAAATGAACCAAACTCTGAAAACAATAAGTAATAAAAATGACAAAAATGAAACAAGAAAAGTGAAAACTTAAAAAAAAAAATGTTTAATGTTCAATTTTTGATGGAACATTTCAAGTCAAACGGTTTAATTCGTGACAGTTTTATCTAGAAATGGTTGTTTTGATACTTTTTAGTGTGAAAGAACTGCCACATCGATCAAACAATCCAAACTGTGAAGTCGAACAGACTTGCAACTGCACAAAATTATTTATACTCATGTTTATTGATTTTATGGATTATTAAGCATACATTAAAAAACTAAAATAACTAAAATTGCAATAAAAATCTATCTAAAACTAAATAGAAATCTTAAAAAAAAATTACAAAACCTAATAAAAATGACAAAAGTTCATCATAAAAATTAAGGTAAACTAAAATTTTGACAGTTTTAAATTTTTTGATGGAATATCTCAAATCAAACTATTTATGCCAGTTTTATTAGTAAATTGTTGTTTTGCTGCTTTTAATCACACCAATAGCCCTTTAAAAAACATAATAGATTATTAAGAACATAGTAATGTGTGTGTGTGTGTGTGTGTGTGTGTGTGTGTGGCTTTTGGTGTAGGGCGATAGAAAATACAGTTTGTACAGTATAAAAGCCATTACGCCTATGGAGAGTCCTACAAGGATAGCTGACCAGATGTGTGTGTGTGTGTGTGTGTGTGTGTGTGTGTTTTAGCAAGGGCATATCGACTGTGATTTGCAGGAGTGTCCTCCTCTCGATTGTCTGGATGGATCAATCAAAGTGAAGAACCCTGGGAAGTGCTGTCCTGAGTGCACAGGCATCATAACTGTATATTACTCCAAAGACGCTCATGCACAGTGTGTGTACGACGGTCAGCAGTACAACCACAATGACCACTGGGAGGTGGATGTGTGTACGTCATGCACCTGTGTGTACGGAGGTGTGCACTGCCAGACCCGGAGATGCCCAACGCTCACATGTGCCTCGGTAGGATGACAATACACCTTTGGGGATACTATATAATAATGAGGACTTCACATATATGCAAACCTACTGAAACTCCCAAGTTGGTGTTTGACAGGTTTTACTGTATTAGTGAGGATATTTTTGAATAGCGAGGACATTTTGGGGCTCTCAAGTGTAACTGAGCTGAATGTATCGTACATTGTGTTTGAAGGATGAAACGCCGGCTCTGGTTCCGGGAATGTGTTGTCCTCACTGCATTCCTCACCCCGCCACCTGCATTGTGTTTGGAGACCCTCACTACCGAACGTTTGATGGAAAGATGGTGAACTTCCAGGGGAAGTGCACATATGTTCTGGCTCAGGACTGTGAGGGTGGAGATTTCAGGTGCTCAGTATATTGTCTTAATCATATCTAGACTACCATTTAAATGTTTGGGGTCAGTAAGATTTTTTTAAAAGAAATGAATGCTTTTGTTCCAGCAAGGATGCATTAAATTGATCTGAAGTGACAGTAAAGACATTTGTGTTACAAAATAGGTGCTGTTTTTTTTTACTTTTTGTTCTGAAAAATATCACAATTTCCACAAAAATATTTAGCAGCATGTCTGTTTTCATTGAATTATATTAAGATGTGTTTCTAGAGCAGCAAATCAGCATATTAGAATGATTTCTGAAAGATAATGTGACACTGAACACTGGATTAATGATGCTGAAAATTCAGCTTTGTGTCACAGAAATAAGTTACATTTTAAAATATATTCATATAGAAAAATATGAAAGCCTGTTTCCGCCACTGAATTAAAAATGAAAAAGTTAATTGCGACTTTGTATCTCACAATTCTGACTTTTCTTTTCTCAGAATTGAGATATAAACGTGCAATTCTGACTTTTTTTCTCAGAATATTATTTCACAATAGTACTGTTTTTACTGTTTTTTAAAATGTTTGAACAGTAGTTTAACATTAGAGGAATAATTCACCCAAAAATGCAAGTTAGCAAAATAAAGAGATTTGGTTACACTTTATTTTAAGGTGTCATTGTTACATTGTAATTATACATTTAGTTACGGAGTAATATTAATTAATGACATGTGCATGGTTAGGATTAGGGTTTGTCTTAGGGTTACTTGCATGTAATTATGCATGATTAATTGTTACTATAATAGTACGTACATGTAACATGTGAAACAAGGACACCTAAAAATTTTAAAAAGTGTTAGCAGAGATTTAAAATGTGTAGATATAGTCTGAACAGACACTTGTGTTTGTGTTCCAGTGTTCATGTGTCTAATGAGGACCGGGGACGTAAGGGAGTGTCTTGGACTAAAGACGTGACTGTGTTTATTGGCGATGTTGTGGTACAGCTGTTTCAGGACTGGATTGTCAAGGTAATATGTTCTACGCTGTTGTTTAAACCTTTTCATTGCTTACCATGCGTATGGTATTTAGTGTTTTATAGTTTATTTGAATGCTCACTATTCCCTTTTTTGCCTAAAATAGTATGTTACTGTTTCAATAATTTTAACAACACATGCACGTGTTTACATTACATTTACGTTGGTTAATGGTCACATGACATATAGATAAATCTTTTTTCTTTTTTTCGATGCCTCAGGTCGATTATCAGCAAGTCTCTCTGCCGTTTCTTAAAGAACCATATGTTTATCTGGAGCGCAAGACCAACACCATCCTCCTGAACACTAATGTTGGGCTGAAGGTACAGCCTCTGCATGAATTCACTCTGTGTTCAGTCTCCTATAGGAAAGAAACATCAGAAACAAGATTTTATTATTATGCCTTATTGGCATATCAATGTATTCATGAAAAGAGCAAACAGAGATGACTGGAGAAGTTTCTCATTTCTTAGATTTTTCTACTGAGAAGGACCCCTGGTAATCTTGAAATTTCAGAAGAGCTCTGATGTCTCAAGCTCAGATTTGCCTAGATACCAAAGTCTAAGAGCAAAGTCTGAGATTTAATTTCAAACATGTATCATCTAATTCTTCCTTTATCAGATTATCTAGATACCCACATTAATTTTGATTTATTTGTAATGTTTTTATATGAATTTCATGATGGCACGTGTTTATTTGCTGCTTGTGATGCAAGGTGTTGTGGAATGGCCGTTCTCATCTGGAAGTCAGCGTTCCTGGTACCTACAAGAAGCGCATGTGTGGTTTATGCGGCAACTTCAATAACTACCCTCAGGACGACATGAAACTACGCAATGGACAGATTGCCAACTCTGAAGCAGTGTTTGGAAACAACTGGAAGGTTAAAACACTAAAACATGCGTATTGATATGTGGGATTGTAGCTGACAGCAAAAGTAGAAATGAGAATGCGGGAAGGGATTGGGATTTCACAACTGTTTTTCCCATTTATACACCAAGGCTCAACATATCGGCTCTGATGCATTATTTTGTAGTTGTAATTAGCAGTGCCGAACCTAGACTTCTGGGGGCCCCATGCAAAACTTTCCGGGGTGGGTTGATGGGGTGGTTGGGATGAAAGAATGGATGAAACGCATTTGTCCGTGTTTCACTCCGTCTCGTTTCGCGCTCGAGAAACAGTATCTCTTCCGCGGCTCTGTACGCTTTCAACTCGGTTTTTTCACGATATTCACGTTACGTGATTTGACTGATTTTAAAAGAAATTAAAAGAAATGATCATTCCTGTTTTCAATTACCGCTGGCCAAACTCAAAAACAAAACTAAAATTAAAACATCTTTGAGAGCAAGGGGCCCCCTGGTGTTTCGGGGGCCCTACGCAGCTTGCGTATTCTGCATATAGGGAGGATCGGCTCTGGTAATTAGTATTTCATGTATTTCACATGAATGTTAAACTATATGTACTTTGATCTCCTTGCAGGTGGGCAGTGGAAATCCAAGTGTTCAGTGTCCTGATGCGATAAGCATTAACCCGTGTAAAGAAGCAGGATACTCGGCCCGTAAGACTGCAAACACTCGCTGCACAGTGCTGAAGTCGGCCGTGTTTGAGCGCTGTCATAAGCTGGTTCCACCAGAGATGTTCTATGCTTCGTGTGTGTATGATCTGTGTGCCTGCGGCTCCAATACAGACGAGTGTTTGTGTGACGTGTTGGAGGCTTACGCTTCTGAGTGCCGTGAGGCTGGTGTTATCCTGCAGTGGAGGTCGCCGACACTCTGCGGTGAGTGACAAATACACATACAGAACAGTATGTACACTAAAATGATGGGGAAAAAAGAAAAATTCTTTATAATTGATGAACTTTGCAGCGTTGACAGTGTCATTAAACCGATCCGGATCAACACTGAACTGACTTGAGCTGAATTATTATTTTCTGTAGAGCTGCTTTATAGCTGAATTACATTTCTTTCATTGTTGAGGAATATTGCAACATTGACGCTGTTATTGAATAAACTGAACTAAACTGAGCTGAATAATGAAATTTGTCTTCTGTACAGCCGACATTTTCGAAATAGAACAATATACTGGAAAACATAATACAGAAAGTTGGTGCTTATGTTTTTCAGTGTACTGCAATATATGCATAGGCCATGTACTGTATGGCTATATATTGATACATAAAAAATGTTACAAAAGATATCTATTTCAGGTAAATGCTGTTCTTTTGAAACTGAAATTGCACACAACTGTTTTCAACATTGATGATAATCAGAAATGTTTCTTGAGCATCAAATCGGCATATTAGAATGATTTCTGAAGGATCAGATACTGAAGACTGGAGTAATGATGCTTCAGCTTTTATAAATGACTATGTTTTTGTATTTGGGATAAAATAAATGCAGCCTTGGTGAACAGAAGAGACCACTTCAAAAACATTTGAAAAATATTACTGTTCTAAAACTTGACCGGTGATGTAGATTGTCACACATTTTTCAATAATTCAAAAAAGCGACAATTCTTTATGTATTAATATATTAGCACAATATATTAACATATAAGGACATATACATGTATTTATGTATGCATAAGAGGAAATTAAAGTCATTTCATATTTGTTATGCATTAGTTTAACTCCATCCTTTCCCTCCTCCATCCTTATAGCCGTGGGCTGTCCGCTGGACCGCGGCTATGTGTTTGATGAATGCGGGCCGCCGTGTCCTAAGACGTGTTTTAACAAAGACGTGCCTCTCGGCGTGATCGAGGCTCACTGCTTCAAACCCTGTGTGCCGGGATGCCAGTGTCCCGCTGGCCTGGTGGAACACAACTCTCACTGCATCGCCCCCGAGAAATGCCCCAAAATTATCCACGGCAATCTCTGAGACCCACAAACTCCACCAAACATCAAACCAGCTAAAACTGAGATCTGATGAACCACAACACGCTCTTTAAGTCAACATGAAATCAGGATTTGCTTTATTTCTTTTTAATTCATATTCCTGGTCTTACATTATAAGATTCATTAGTGAACGTTATTTCAAATATTGTTTTGTAACATTACAATTTTTTAAATATACTGTTTCACTAAGAAATACATAAAATTACTATGGACACTTGTTTCCGCAACGGGATAAAAAAATAAAAAGGGTAATTGCGCTTTTTTATCTCACAATTCAGACTCTTTTGTAACCTCAGTATTCTGAGAAAAAATGGTTAGAATTGTGAAATTAAAATATCGGAATTGCAAGAAAAAGGTCAGGTTTTTGAGGTTATGTCTCACAATTCTGACTACTTTTCTCAGATTTGCAAGAAAATGGATTGTAAGATAAAAAATTGTAAGAGAAAAGGTCATTTTTATCCTGTGATGGAAACAGTCTTTCCCAAATTACGAATAGAGTTTTGTGTTGACTTTAAAATGCTTGAACTTAAAGCACATTTAAGTTTTACTTTATATCTCAAACCACATCAACAGTCTTCTACTGTTTACTGCATAGTTGTTTTGTTGAATTGTTTTATTGGGGCTACTGTGTGTAAGTGTTTCTGACTGATTACAGGACACTGTGTTAACCTGTGTTTCATGGAGTTCATTGTTTGTCCTTCCACTGATAGGAGGATGTTTTGAGCCAGATGGACAAAGTTTACCTATTTTTTTTTCCTCACCACAGATCAAGAGTACAAAGATGAAAAAGCTTTTTTCAATAATAATGATGATTGATTTTTTTCTTTTGATGAATTACGATTTTATTTTATTTTTTAGCATGCCATAAGTTGCTTTTCTGGACTTTTTCATTTGATATTTTGAAACAAATTAATATGAGTTAATATGGATCTGCAAATCTGCATAATTCTATCTGCACTGTTTTTGATAGGGCTGGTTTTTTTTGGCTCTTGCACTGGTATTGTGATTTAAATATTTTGTTACTCTCTTAAAATACAGTTTTATAATCAATATGTTATAAAGACACTTCATTTGCAACATTGACAGTGAATCTAAATAAAAATAGAAACCCAATAAAAGTTAAATCTAACAGTGCCTTCACAGGATTGTTTGTTATATTGATCGGATGCATTGACAATCTCAGATTCTGTAAACCGTCAGTTTTTGTGTATGACATTGTCATAAACACTGCATTCTCATATTTACTGTGTGTCATGTTATTACACAAAATCCACTGGTATTCAGCCTGTGTTTGTTCTTATTTAGCATCTAAAATGGTTTATGCACATTACCCTTTTAGTGAAAAACAGTAAAAAAAAAAAAAGGGCAATACTTTTTTTTTTTTTTCTACCAGTCATTTTCACATTTGTTTTAAACTATGTGAATATGAACTATTGGGGGATTATTTGTTTGCCATCATGTGAGTCACTGGATTAAAAAAAAAAAAAAAAACGGTACAAAAAAGTTTTTTTGCTAGATAAACACACATTAAAAACATTTAATTTAAAAGCATCTCAAATTTAATTTAAATTTACAGTTGGTGGTTATATAATTTAAATAATTGTATTGTTTATAGTCTTAAAATATTTGGTTGCTGTTTAAAAAAAATAATAAAAAATAAACTAAATATAAATCCTAAATGGTCAAATTGAACCAGAAAATGTAAAGTCTTATCATAAGTATCTATCTTGGATTCAGCCAGGCTTTTTTAGTGTTTAAGTATCGTCACTAAATGAGTGTCATGATGTGTCTGAGGAAGAGTGTGATCAGTGTTGGGCTGACGGTCCTCTTCTGTAAGCTGACTCGAGCGGTTTCCTCAGCAACAGACGTGGCTTTGTTATAATCATGCATCATTCATGAAGATAAACTCGCTGAACAGGTGAGACACTTTCTCCTTTCATGTTTAAATTATATAAGGTAAAACTATGTGTTATATTTGAATTTGATTATGAAGTACAGCAAGAACTCATCATGTTGGTTGTGTTTGCAGTATATATATATTTTTTTCATTTCAAGGCATTTGTGATGATGATATCGAGCTTACATGAAGTGCTTCGTCATTTTTAGGATGGAGGAGTGTTTGCATTTGGTCTGTGAGTCGATGGATATACATGAGGATGATGAGGTCGGCGTGGACATGATCTGGTCCCTCTATAAGCGCGTCTTCCTCATCACCGCCAGCCTGGACGAGACAAAGAGGGCCATTGCACAGGTGAACAAGACGTTCTGCAGTCTCAGAATCTCATGAATGAGAAGACAGAGACAGAAAAGAAGCAGAAAGAGAAATGTTTTGTGTGATGTGTTCAGGTCAGAGGTCAGAGTGGAGGCTTGTCATGTTCAGCCAGAAGAGTTCTGCATGTTCTCCTCGTGATGGAAAAACAACGTGAGAACAGAGAAGAGGTCTTTTTTTCAATTTCATTTCATTCTGTTAATATTTCTCTACAGTACTCTGCTTTATTCTGTTTTCTTATTTATACTAAATCATCTAAATGAAGATAATATACGTTATATATTATATTTATTAATTTAGATTTTTCCCTTGAACGAGAACTTGATTCTGAAAATAAACCTCTAAAAAGTCAAAAAAAATGTTGCAATGTGTTAATATGAAGGAATTTTTCACAGGTATTTTACCTGCATTTTGAATTGTGCATTTCATTGTGCTGTGTTTTAGGATTGAAGGAAATAATCTTAACAAAAAACATACTTATACAGTGAACCTCCAAATTGTCAGATATTGTTTTGGGTCTTTTGGGTGCTTGAATTCCAAAATCATGTCAAATTGTGAAATTAGATTATATAAATTGTGAAGTTAGATTGTTGCAAATTCAAGGATGTGAACGGCTTATATTTTCTGTAGCTGTACTGGGATCTCCAGATGTTGAAGGCTGGTAGAATTGATCATAAACAAGACACACAATCCTCAACAATCAACTTCAGCTCCAGACAACAGGTAGAAAACCAAGTCATATAATATCATTTGTATTATTTAGTTTTTGTATGATTCCAGTTCATCAGCTTTGCACCCTATTTTAGCTCATTCACTCACTTTGCAGAAAGGTGTCTGCTAAATGTATGTGTGCAACTTTTGTGATTGATTTTTTTTTTTTTTCTGGGAGCAGGATCCAGAGCAATTTAGTATCTTGTGTCTTCAGAACAAAGCCAAGAGACTCTACACCAGGTCTCTTTAAACACACACTCTTTCATTCAGCTGTTCACAATCCCATTGAATAAAATCAGCATATATTCCTCCTGCTTTCTGTTCAGACTCGTTCTTGACGGCGTGTGGAGTGTCCTACCGTCTCTTTCTCAGAGGAACACCGGCGTCGTGCGACCGGGCAGGATCTGTCCCAGCACTACCGACATCCTCCAACTCCTATATTACAAATATGAGGTCATCAGAGAGCGACTGTACAGAGAGATGTTGCAGGATGAGTATGGTAACAAATATTCTGATTTCATAAACGTCCCTTTCCTAGAATAGTTTAACAGTATCTCTTCACACATCATTACAGGTGTTGTTTGGTGGGACTCAATGTCAGCGTGGGATCAGACAGAGTGTGTGTCTGAACTAGGAGCGTGTGTAGAGCTGGCTTTCAGACACCGAGACTGGCTTCAGGTGTGTGGGCTTCCCGGGGCCCTCCGGTGCTACAGGTACTATTGTGCATCTGTATGTGCCATTGCTGATTTTTTGAGTCTGCCATTATATATTTGGTATATCAATGTTTTAATGCATTCTACTTTTTAAAGGTGTAACAATAGATAAGTGTTATAATGTTGTATAACTGTGGTTGCAATTATTCATGAGATCATACAATCTATTATAAGATGCTTTATGACGCATGATGCATTAAAATAACGGTAACACAAAATTTTATTTGTTAATATTAGTTAAATGCACTCTTTAACATGTAATTCATTTTATTAAACGTGTTAATTTTAACATTTACTAGAACATTATTAAAACCAAAATTGTATATCTTAATATTATTCAGTGGAACTAACAATGAATAGTTGTACTTTTATTAACTAACAGTAACAAAGATGAATAAATACTGGAATAAATGTATTGCTCATTGTTAATGTTAGTTAATGCATTAACTAATGTTAAAATTAACCTTAAATAATGGGACCTTATTACCTTATACAACAGTGTAATTCGATTACTGTGCAAAATTACTCTCTCCAAAAAGTATTTAATTACTTATTAATTACTTTCTAAATCCTATTACAACCTCAACAAGGTAATGGTACAAGGATAGACATGAAATGGTCTTTTAATTCTTTAGTTTCAAGTAACTACATTGATATTCTGGTCACACTTTAGATTAGGGTCCAATTCTCGCTATTAACTATGACTTTTGCCTTAAAATACTCCTAATTACTGCTTATTAATACTTAGTAAATTAGTTGTTAAGTTTAAGAATTGGGTAGGATTAAGGATTTAGAATAAGGTCTTACAGAATAAGACATTAATATGTGCTTTTTAAGTAATAATAAACAGAAAATATCCAGAAAATAATAGTAATATTCATGCTAATAACTAACAAGTTAATAGTGAGAATTGAACACTAAAGTGTTACCAGTATTCTTATTAACTCACCAATGTATTTAAATTGAGAAGGGTACATAAAAAGCATGCATTTTTGGGTTAGACTTTAAATTTTGATGTTAAATCCACTATTGCATTGTGTATAAATGTTCTACAGTCTATATATTAAGTTTAAATACATAAGTAACTGTAATTAAAATACAGAAAAAATAAGAGTAAAGGGATTATAGCCTAACTAATTACTTTGTAATTAGTTACACCCAACACTGTACCAAATACATAATTACTTCATTATTTTTTATGAATATAGTTGGAGCTGTGGTTCAAATACATTATACATGAGTTCTATTTGATGAATATGGCAGGAGCTGTGGTTCTGTGGTCTTGCGAGGCTGTCCTGAGAGTGTTAAACCTAGAGATCAGGCTTGGTCATCTAAACCTAGGGACCAGGCTTGGTCCACTATCATCTTCCTGTCAGAGCTGGAGTCACATTATCAGGATGAGAAGGAGTCGATCAGCGCACTCATGAACAGGTCCGTTCTATTGTGTTCAATTCTCATGAATGTATGTGATTGGCTAAAAGCATCAGTAAGTCTCAAATATCTCAGATAGAGACGATTTTGGCCAGACATATTATGACCTGAAGAAACTAACCATAGAAGAAGACAATTTCTGGTTTTGTCTATAGAATGTAGTTCGAATGCAAGGTAGTGTTGCAGCGATGATGTATTTTTGTAGTCCAACTCAGAAGTTAGTGTGTATTAGGCCGTGTTCACACTTGGCGTCTTTTTTGACTAGAAAAAGTTGACAAGAGCGTTTTTTTTAATGAAAAACAAAGCTGGCAGCGTCTGTTACAAATAGCAGCTGAGAGCGTCTTTTGTTGTCATAGCAACAGCTGTAACAGTAGCCTAGCGCTGTGTAGTAAAAAGTTGGCTCTTGCGTTGGCTTTTGAAGTTAACGGGAAAGAAAATGTCGATTCACAACGACGTTTGTGGGTGCACGACATTATACGGGGAAGGAACCAATATTATGATAGAGTTTTGTGCTCATATCATACAGCTCCTTGTGCTCCGAAACTAGTACGAGCAGTCTATCTACCGGCACCTTCTCCATTTTTCTTCTTGTTGTTATGGAAACGACAGATCTCGCTACTCGCTTGTCATTGGTCAGCTGTCAAAAAGGCGCTTGACGTAGGGCGTTTTTTTCAGAAAAGTTGAAATTTTTTCAACTCGAAAAAACGCTCTGAGCTGCAGAAAAAGACGCCGGCGGTGGCGTTTTAAAAAGCGCTCAGGACTTTTTTGAAAACACTGTTTACTCCATAGGATTATAATGTAAAACAGACGCCGGCAGCTTCGAAAAAGACGCCAAGTGTGAACACGGCCTTACTGATCTATTTTATGTCGTAGAATAAAATGTGAAAATATCTTGAGCTTGTGTTAACCACAGTGTAAAAAAAGTTGAGTAAACTTAAAAATTTAAGGCAATGAGCTTCAGCAGATTTTTGAGTTCTCTCAACTTATTGTTTTAAGTTTTTACAACAAAAAGTTGAGAGAACTCAAAAATCTCCTAAAAAATAAGTTGAGAGAGCTCAAAAATCTGCTGAAGCTGGTTGCCTTAAATTAGTTTTTTTGTTTTTTTTACAGTGCACATACATTAATTCAGGCATTTAATTAAAAAACCATTCAAAAAATCAATTTGTGACAATGGAACCGGAAGTGCTAAAACAACTCATTTACTGGTTTTAGCCTACAAAAATATGTAAATAATAAATATGAGCATGCATAACTATAAAGGTTGCAGATGTTGTGATTTATTGCTCCTACAGATTGGGACAGGAAGCTCTGCGTGTTATATATCTCAGTATGTGTGTCGCTGTGCGGAGAGCCGAGAGAGAGAATCAGTCCTACACGGCTCTGCTGGTCTCCAGACAGCACTGGGACAGATGGTGAGTGTGTTAAATATGGGAAGTGGACACATCATTCGTATTTAAAACATTACATGCTGACAAATCCACTTACCCTCAAGAGTGTGCAAGCTTGAATCCAAACCTTGAATGTGCTCTAGGCCTTATATGAGAGGTTCAGACAGTCAGGATCTCACCAGGATCTGGCTTCAGGAAAAACTGGATCCCACTACTAAAACACAGCAGGGCTGGAAAACAGGAAATTGCACACAACAGGTACTGTGTGCACATAGACATGACATTTGCTGCCTTCAAGTCTTCCAAATTCCTATTTGGGAGTTCAGAAGTGATGACTGGTGCTCATATCTTATTTGATCAAAAATATAGTAAAAATAGTAATATTGTGAAATAATATTAAAATTTAAAAGAACAGTTTTCTTTTTAAAATGTATTCCTCTGATGCAAAGCTGAATTTTGAGCACCATTACTCCAGTCTTCAGTGTCACATGATCCTTCAGAAATCATTTTAATGTGCTGATTTGACATTTTTTATTATTATCAATGTTGAAAATAGTTTAATATTTTTGTGGAAACCATAATACATTTTTCTTCAGGAATTTATGATGAAAAGAAAGCATTTATTTGAAATATAAATCGTTTAACAAATGTCTTTACTGTCAATTTTGATCAATTTAATGCATCCTTGCTGAATAAAACATTTAATGTTTTTAAAAAAATACTGTATATTGTATCATTCTTACAAAAAATGATGGGAAATTTAAGAAAAACATGGGAAATAAATTTGGTCTCCTCATAAACCAGCTTTATGAACAGTAAACTATACATAGATTCATGTGTGATGATCTTGTAATATACTATAAAATCATTCCAAAATGACCTAAAGGTTGAAATATTTGCCTCATATGCTTGTGTTATGTACAGATTGTTTATTTTGTTTATTACCCATCAGGCTGTGCTGCAGTTTTTGGTTGTGTGTCAGGAGCAGGAAAGGAAACGATTGGTGGAGATCTTACACAGGCTTTCCCTGAGTGACCTCGAGGGAAACATTCAGAAAACCAACAGTTAAAAACATCAACTACATATAAAAACACACACACCACTCACTACAAAAGTGATAGTTCGCCTAAAAATGACAACTCTGTCATGATTTACTCACCCTCATGTTGTTCCAAATGAATACGATTTAGGCTTGATTTTTGGGTGAACTGAATAGTAACTTAACATTAGAAGCACATCAGCAGTAAAATGTGCCTCTGGTTTTCATTAAAGTGTGCGTACGTGTCTGTGTTTCAGATGTGGTTCATGGAAACGCGGTGGATCAGAGCTGTGTGTGGAGCCTGCAGCAGATTAAAGCCTCTCTACAGGAAGCACATGGTTCTTATCCTGGACCATTCGCCCCAGGGTGTTCTCGGATAGATGTCTCATGGGGCGAGTGTGCCACTCATTTGCTAACCCAGCTGACACAAGCACAAGATGATGAGGCCTGGACCCTTTTAAACTCTCTGCCAGATTTGGTGAATCTCACACGCATTACAGTATACAGCATACGGTACTGTGCAGTAATCAGTATGCAAGTATTCCAATTTGAACAGAACCGTAGTACATACTGTAGCAATTCTAAAAGATTAACTGCGCATTTGTCAAATTTAAACTAAGCTAAAATAGATCATGCAAATATAAAAATAATGTTATCGAATATGAAAAGCAAAGTAGTAAATAAACCAAACATTCTGTGCGCAGAGCAGATGGTTTATTGTGTGAATTAATGTCTCTCTCACTTCTCAGGACCCTGAGGGTCTTTGGACTTTGCTTCGCAAATATGAGAGTGAACTTCATAGACCCAGTTTCCACAACCTGCGTGAAGTTTTGCAGTCACGTGTACCAGCGCACGCCAGCCGTGACACCAGCGCAATGAATGCTCACACTGTAATGAAAAATTACTTGCACATTATCAATCACAAATCAAGATTTTAGATTCTTCGCCATATTAGATCCTTTGTGTTTCATGATTTTTAGAAAACCATTTATGGACTAGATCTTTAGCAAGTCTTCACTTCCTAGAGTTGGCATACAAGAACCATTTCCGATTCCCCAAAGAACCTTTCAGTGAACAGTTCTGAAACAGAACCAGTTTTTTCTTAGTGTGAAGAACATTTGGAACCCTATGGAATGTAAAAGTTCCATGGATGTTAAAGGTTCTTCATGGAACCATTAATGGCAATAAAAACTTAATTTTTAACAATGCATGCATTAAAAGATATTCTCTTGATATATAGAAATGTCTTTGTTGACCCTAAAGTGCTGCAAGAATCTATTGAAGAAACTTTGCTTGAAGAGGTTATCTTTGAAAGGAATGCAATGCGAGTAACTCTTTTCTTTGTCTGTTTTAGGAGAGAGAGAGGACTGAACAGGGACAAGAGCCATCAGATGGTGAAAAACAAGAACTCTGCACTGGTAAATGACAAACATTTATATGCCAGACAATTAATATAATGCCTTAAAAATGAAGCATTACACAGTGATATGAGAAAGTGTTTTAACATTAAAACTACTAGCCTTTAAAAGTTTTGGGTCGTCAGGATTACAAAAGAATGCTGAAAAATACTCTTTGATCAAAAATACAGTAATACTGTGAAATATTATTTAAAACAATATTTAAAAGAACTGTTTTCTATTTAAAGATATTTTAAAATGTAATTTATTAATGTGATGCAAAGCTGAATTTTCAGCATCATTACTCCAGTCTTCATTGCCACCTGATTCTTCAGAAATCGTTCTAATATGCTCATTTGCTGCTTCTTAAGAAACATTTATTATTACTGTTAATGCTGAAAACAGTTGTGCTGCTTAATATTTTGCGATTTTTGTGTTCGAAGGCTGCGGGATAGCTATAGATCCTCCATATTTAGAGATCTTCTGTGTCAGAGACCCAAGAGATGAAGAGAGCACAATGGAGATGAGAGATGGCGACGGAGAGAGAAGACAGGGACAGACTGAGAGCAGAGGAGACCCTCAGGAGATTTCAGTGGAGAAACAAAACTCTCTGATCACACTGGCCTGGAGCAAACCAGCCCACGCAGAGAACCACATTCAGGTACATACACACAAACATATGCACTCTTTCTATCTTAAATCAGCTCAAATTGTTCATTCATACATAGAAAGGTTTAATTCTGCAGGAAGTGACCACAACTCAACAGGAAGTAGAGGCCGTCTCTATTGTAGTGCAGGAGGATACAGCTGATAAAACAGTGAACATTTACACACAGCAGGAGTACGTAAGCTCCGTCTCACTGCAGCCAAGTGAAGAATATGAAGAAACTCATTCAGATCACACAGATAGTGTGAAAGGAAAGACACTGATCCAAGAAGACCATTCAGGCTTCATCACAGTAAGACAATCACTTCAAATGACTTCTGGTCCATCTCTAGCTTCTCTTTTGACTCTCTGTTCTCTGCTGTTTGCATCATTATCTGTAATGAATAATGTGATATTAGGAAGTTAAATCAGAGGTTATCAACATTTTTTGTGTTATCTGAACCCCTGTGATATAAAATACGTATATGAAGTGCCCCCAATAAGCAAGTTATACTTTCAAAAGATATGAATTTTACTACTACTATGCAGGTACAAAGTAATTAGGTTACACTTTATTTTAAGGAGTCCTTGTTACAGTGTAATGGCACATTTAAGTACTGAGAAATATTAATTAACTACATGAACTTAAAATATGGTTAGGATTAGGGTTACTTGTATGCATGTAATTATGCATAATTTATTGTTATTATAATAATAAGCACACGTGTAACAAGGACACCTTAAAATAAAATGTTACCTGTTATTACTGTATAGGTAATTACTTTAAAAATATCATATTTATATTAGTATTTTATTTTGATGTCAGGAGGACATAAGAGATGGACAGTTCACATTCAGTGAGACCCAGCAGCAGCCTGAGCAAACGCCATCCACTGCTCCACAGCTGCTACAAAACACTGACACAACAGACACTAACACAGCACCAGCAAGTGTTCATTTCCTAGACACGCAAACATTTGAGACCCGTGAGATGGAGGCATTGCTTCAGGAGCAGAGGAACGAGGAGATCTGTGAGAGAGCGAGTGAGGAGCAGCAGCTGCAGCGGGAGGCCACGATGCGCTGCCTAGTGGATATCCAGAGGAGAGCAGAGCGACGCTGGCAACGAGACCGAGACCGACAGCTACTCAGAGTGAGCCACCTCACGCTGCATGACATTTCTGGGACATTTTCTAGATATGTGGTGTGTTTATGGAAGCCTACTGCCACACAAGAAAAAACAAAATAAAAACTTGCTTTGTTAAATCATAATCATGACAAAAACTTATATAATCATGAAATTATATGACATTTTTAATTATGAAATTAATTATAAAAAGTTGAAATTGAGATATAAAGACATAATTTTGTCAAATAGTTGGAATTATGACAAAAAAATTTGCGATTAAAAAAAGTCCAAATTTGAGATACATGCAAGTCATAATTAGGAGGTAAAGTAAAAAAAAAAGAGAATTGAAATTATGATTAATTAGTTGAAATGCTTATGACTTAACTGACTTTTTATCTCATAATTATGACTTCTTATAATCTTTACTTTGTCAATTATTAATTTTATCTCCCATAAATGTGACTTGTCATAACGTATGTATTAATAAATTTTTTTATTTATAGAATTTTTTTCTAAATCTTCTAATTTTGATTTAGTATCTCATATTAACGTCTACTTTTATGTCATAATCAGGATTTACCAGTGCGAGCTTGTTGGAAATGAGCTTCCATGTGTTTTATATGTGAAATATTAAGTGAAAAAGGCCATATACTTAGCTTTTGGACCTTTTTCAAATGCATAACCCATCTTACTTTACAAATATGACATTTTTGGGTGCAATAGAATATTCGTTTCGAAACAATTATAGGCATTATGGGAATAACATGCAATGATGAATTTTGTGCACAACAAGACCAGGAATTTGAATTATGTAGGGTCCGTTATGATTTTAAGGGCAGGGAAAAAAAAGTTTATGGTTGACAATTGAATTGTAAATGAATTGTATTTGTCTGTTCAGGTTCAAGAGCGACTGGCTATCGTCCAGTGTCGGAAGGCAGATGAAGATCTGTTGGGTCTGACACAGGAAGACACACTCAGACATCTGACCGACACACTACGACAGGTACACACACATTCACATGCACATTATCAGACACCTCAATGTGGACATGATGTAAATGTTGTCAATGTTCTAGGAGGACGAGCAACAACAGAAAACTTTAGTAAGAGAGAAACTCCAGCAGATGAGGAGAGAACGCTCCTGCATTCTCCAGACCAGACGGGAGAGGTAACATATACAAACTAATGCTAGACTAGTTCAGTTTGATAGTACTTCACCCTAAAATTAATATTGTCATTTACTCATCCTGTCATACCCCAAGTCTTAGGTGGGGGGGTTTTTGTGCTTGAAACCTATGGAAACCCATTTCTGCTGCAAAAACAAAAACGTGCTCTGGTAAATGGCAATTATAACGCAAGTCATAATTATGAGATAAAATGTCAAAATAGACATACAAAGTCAAAATTATTATAAAATTCAAAATTAAGAAATCAAATTATGACATCAAAATGGACAAATAATTATGAGGAAAAAGTTACAATTGACATGTCAAAATAATGACATGCAAAATGATGATCTGTCATAATGAGAGAAAGTTGAAATGCACAAAAATGATTTTTTTGTCAATTGTACCGTTTTATCTTAATTATGACTTAATTACATAATTTGATTTAGCAAAGCATAATTTTTTCCAACATGACAGAAATAGGCTTGTTCGAATAAACTTGTAGTGATTGAAAGAGCAGCATCAACATTCTACTAAATGTTGGATAAAGCAAATCCTGAGTTTGAAACTGAGTCTTTTTAGAAAAAAAAGAAAGTTGCCCTAATCAAACATTTTGTTTTTCTAGAAACACGGCTGGTTTTAAAGAGCTCCTTGAGCCCACAGCTCAACGCATGACAGAAACTGAAGAAGGACGCTAGTGCGTACTCAAACCCATTTCTACAAACATACAGCACACAGTCAAAACATCCATCCACTTTATTGATGTATGAGCACAAAAGTAACTGTGTTTGAATGACAGCAACTTGTATTCACGGTTCAAACACTTTCCTAATTGCCAATGATGAATGCCGCCCCCTACAGGTTTATAACAGTGCTTACAATGCATGCAAACATTGGCTGCTGATCTTTTAAGAAGATTGTGGTGTTTCTTTGGCAAATAAGAAGTTGCATGACTCGTATACCTTTATCATAGACAGTAAGCACATTAAAACACTTCTGGGTTTGGTTTGCTTCATATTAATCTCAGTAGAGAGTGTGTCGCCACATGCATGCTATTCTGTCCTGCCATTGAAATAAACCAGTACAAGATGACTGACAGTGCCTGAATAACTGGCAAGTATATAATGAAACACGTCTGAACATTTTATTGAACTCCAGGAAACTCCACAATGCCTCAGTCTTTAACAAATTTGTGCGTGCGTGTTAATTATAACTTAAACAACACAGTCTGTCTCCCCACAGACATTGAATTTTATATATTCAGAGAGCATATACACTGTGAAAGTCTACAATGGAAATGAAGTAGTGATGAATAAATTATTTTGCTTTGCCTTTAGTTATGCTTGTCTTTTCTTTTAAATCAGTGCATGAATGAGTGTACTTGTAGGTAAGATTGCAGTATTAAGTGTAAGTGTAAGTCTATATATACTACAAGTGTGTGTGTTCGGTTCACTATGTGATGAACATGGAGGTGGGGATTGAATCTGTCCGACAAAAGGGAATCGTAATACTTCCCAAAAAAACTTGCAAAGAATTCTGGGACTATTGGTGGGCGCACTGCACCCCTGGACCATGCGGACCACCTTCTTCGTCGGAGCTGTCGTTATACGCTTCACGGCGGTGACCACCAGACGATCCCTGACTTGTGTCAAAGTCCTGCAGATCAACTTCCTCCGCATCGGCTGAGATGACAGGAACCTCTGTACGCGACGGCAACAGATCCTCCAATTCCTGCGTGAGCAGACGCAAACGAGCAACTGTTTTGTTTTTTTCTTTAAAGTACATCAAGTTAAACTAAATTAAAATGTGAAATATTTCCTAGGCAATAAGATGAAAAAATGGTTTTAGTTATCTTATAAGAAAACAGCTCCAAGACGTAGTAAGCTACTGTAGAAAGCATTTTAAGGCATCATGGGCATCTTTACTGATGCAAAGACGTATTAAACTTCTAAGATAAAAAAAAAAAAAAAAAGTACAATTTTACCCAATATTTGAATACTTTTGAAAACCATTTTTTTTTAGCATTTTTTATAAACTATTTATAAATCATTTATATACTATTAAAAATTATTAACTACTATTAATATTTTGAATTAGCTTTTATTTTTGTATTTTTAGTTATAATTTAATTTTAGTAAATCTGTTATGTCTTAAAAGAGTTTTTAAATATTTCTATTTAGGTTAATAACAGCACTGTTAAAAACTCACCGTTAGTTTCTCCGTGCTGATCCAGCCGTTGTCAGGAAACTGGACCTCAAACTTGATGTACAGGTCCCCTTTCTCAAACGGGTTCCTGTACTGAGGCATTCCTTCCCCTCGGACGACCCTTACAGAACCTGACAATGAGAACACAACAACATTTCCCTACAGCATATTCTACAAAAATATGAACAAAACACTGACAAAACATGGTGCTCACTGCTCACCTGGCTCTATGACTTTGCCAGGGGGATATTTGATGACGAGATGTCGGCCGTCGAGGTGCGTGAGCATGAAATGAAATCCGCACAGCGCCTCCACCAGGCCAATCCTGTGGCACAAATGCAGATCGTTTCCATCACGGCGGAACTCCTGCAAACAAACACATCATAGATATTTGTGCTGAACACAAAAAACAACAACATTTACTTTCTGCAAAACAGCACATCCTAACTGCCAGAAAATGATTAAAATGTTGCTTGCTTCACTTGAAATACACTTAAATGGAAAGTTCACCCTAAAAAAATAAATTCTGTCAATTTATTCAAGTTGACAGTAGCCATAAACTTCCATAAAAATACTATGGAAGTCAATGGCTACTCAGAAGAAAGAAATTCATACAGGTTTGGAACAAGTGGAAGGTGAATAAATGATTACATCATTTTATTTAAGAACACATGCGCATATATATAAATTAAAACGCAACAGGAAATAAAGCTCAATTATCAAAATAATATTCTTCATTCAACTAAATTTAAGTACATTAATTATAAATTACATTAATTAGAACTGAAACTTGAAATCCTGTATGCATCAAAAGTAACGATGCTTTTATGAATAATTTCATTTACATTTAATAATTAAGTCATTTCATATACATTTAATCATTTGGCATTATTTAGGATTATATAAAAACTTTCAACTTTAAAAAAATACAAATACTTTATATCTATATATATTAAAATATAAATTATAAAATGTATAATCATTAATAATAATAATAAAAATGTATCAATTTTATTCTAACCTTTATATTTTAGACCATTTATGCACAGATTACTATAAAATTAATTTATAGATTTCAGTGTGCACATTATCTATGGAAATACATTGAGCAAAATTACCAATAAATTAACAGATAGTCAAAATAGTTGTTTGTTAGAGTCCTACTATGGACTGTGAGTGTGAGTGTGTGCTACCTCATGATCTTTCTCCTGCAACACCAGTATAATGTCTCCAGGCTCTGTGTTGGGCGACTGGTCCGCTTCTCCGCTGAATGTGATCTTCTGTCCATGTTTCATTCCTTTATCCACATGCACCTCCAAGACCTTCACCTCTTTACACACCTTACGGCCCTCACACTCTTTACAGCGGTCCTTCTCGTGGATCACTTCACCTACAAATGCAACCAAGCATCAAAATGTTGTACTCAGACCGTCACAAATCGAGTTCACTGAATGAAAATTAATTCTCACCCTCTCCATTGCAGTCAGTGCACACGGATTGCATCTGCTGTACCATGCCAGGAGCCAGCTGTCTGATCATGATCCGCATGCCGCGGCCCCGACACGTGACACACTTCTGCACGGCCCCCGTTTTACCCCCTTGACTGAGGAAAAAGGTTCATTTTATAGATTAAAAAAAAGGATATTTTGCTTAAAACCTTTAGAAACTGTACTTAATTGTTATAACACTCTAAAATGGTGTATAAAATCCTGCTCTCACACACTCACCCATTGCAGGCACTGCAGAGTACGTTCTTGCTTAGCTGTAGTTTGGTTGTTTTTCCATTGTACAGATCTTCCAAAGACACTCTATCAGGTTTTAAAAAAGAAAGTTTGTTTAAAGAACTTGAAATTTTTTTTAATGCATTTTATGGTGTCATCTAACAACAGGTTTCTTTTAATTTGGAATAATGTGTACAGAAAAATCATACACAAAGGCATCTTTACACAGCAGAGTTAAGGCTGCTCTGTGCCTGCTCAAAATTACGTGAAGACGTAATGCTGCATAAAAACCAGACTAAATTATGCCTTTTCGGACCCACCTCAGCCCACTGCAAAGCATACAGTTGTAATTACTGTGGAAATGCATTTAAGCCACCTCTGAACAGCATTAAAGAGTTGTGTAAATGCCACTTCAGAAGTGTATCTATGCCACCTTTGCAGTGTAAATTTGGCATTATAGATAAATGAGATCAATTTTTGATTTCATGTTGACTTAAATGTTCTGTCATCATTTATTTACACACGTGGTCAGAATTGTTGGTACCCATGATAAATATCATCATAGAAGGCTGTGAAAACAAATCTGAATTGTTAATCCTTTTAATCTTTTTATTTAAAAAAAAAAATCACAAAAATCGAACCTTTCATTGGACAATAAGAATTTAAAATGGCGGGAAATATCATTATGAAATAAATGTTTTTCTCTAATACACATTGCCCACAAGTAACGGCACCCTTTTATTCAATACTTTTTGAAACCTCCATTTGCCAGTTTAACAGCTCAAAATTTTCTCCTATAATGCCTGATGAGGTTAGAGAACACCTGACAAGAGATCAGAGACCATTCCTTCATCCAGAATCACTCCAGATCCTTCAGATTCACAGCTCCATGACGGTGCTTCTTCTCTTCAGTTCACCTCACTCATTTTCTACAGGGTTTAGGTCAGAGGACTGGGATGGCCATAGCAGAAGCTTGGTTTTGTGCTCAGTGACCCATTTGTGTGTTGTTTTTGAGGTTTGTGTTTGGATTATTGTCCGGTTGGAAGATCCAAACATGGCCCATTATAAGATTTCTAACAGTCAGTCTCTTTTTGATTTTTTTATCTGTTGGTTTTTAAAGGTGCCATAGAATGCACTGATACAATGTTAAATTGTTCTCTGATATCTACATAAAAGGTATGTGGCTTAAGTAAGGGCAAAACTTCTCAAGAAACAGTTTTACATGTCCATTTACAACCCTAGGATTTCTCCCCAGAATGAAATGGTCTGTTATAGGCTTATTTGGAAGGGTCATGACTCATGAATAATAATTTTGAGCTCTGCTCTGATTGGCATGCCTCGTCTCAACGGTTCAGGCTGGTGGTGGTGGTGTAATGGTGTGGAGGATATTTTCTTGGCACACTTTGGGCCCCTTAGTACCAATTGAGCATCGTTTGAACGCCACGGCCTACCTGAGTATTGTTGCTGACCATGTCCATCCCTTTATGACTACAGTGTACCCATCTTCTGATGGCTACTTCCAGCAGGATAATGCACCATGTCACAGCTCAAATCATCTCAGACTGGTTTCTTGAACAGGACAATGAGTTGACTTTACTCAAATGGCTTCCACAGTCACCAGATCTCAATCCAATAGAGCACCTTTGGGATGTGGTGGAACGGGAGATTCGCATCATGGATGTGCAGACGACAAATCTGCAGCAACTGCGTGATGCTATCATATTAATATGGACCAAAATCTCTGAGGAATGTTTCCAACACCTTGTTGAATCTACGCCACGAAAAATTAAGGCAGTTCTGAAGGCAAAAGGGGGTCCAACCCGGTACTAGCAAGGTGTACCTAATAAAGTGGCCGGTGAGTGTGTATCCTCACTATACAAACGACTTCCCCTTAATTCTTCGGGGAAGTCGTGGCCTAATGGTTAGAGAGTCGGACTTGTAATCCAAAGGTTGCGGGTTCGAGTCTCCGGCCGGCAGGAATTGTAGGTGGGGGGAGTGAATGTCCAGTGCTCTCTCCACCCTCAATACCACGACTGAGGTGCCCTTGAGCAAGGCACCGAACCCCCAACTGCTCCCCGGGCGCCGCAGCATAAATGGCTGCCCACTGCTCCGGGTGTGTGTTCACGGTGTGTGTGTGTTCACTGCTGTGTGTGTGTGTGTGTTCACTGCTGTGTGTGTGCACGTTGGATGGGTTAAATGCAGAGCACGAATTCCGAGTATGGGTCACCATACTTGGCTGAATGTCACTTCACTGTATATAAATACATAAATATATAAAAGTTAATATGGTTAAAATCACATGAAGAGTGCCGTTTTTTTCTTCAAAAATAAGTATGACATGTTTTAGACACCATATTGCCTGTTTTTGCTCCATTTCGCCAACAAAAGAATTATTCCAAACAGCTACAGCACTATTTTGCGTCTTCGGTTCAGTCGCAATGACTCCCTTGTTAACAGCTCCCACCTACTGGCTATTTTAATTTCACATTCAAAGTATCTTCTCATTTTAAAATAATTTCAAATATCAGTATTCAATGTTTTATGTTTAAAATATAAAAACATTATGCATTTGTAACTGCAGGTTAAAGTCGGCATGAAATCAAAATTGACTATTTACTTTACTATCGCACATTGCTAGTCTTGATGTTAACAATTAATCCGTGCAAGTTAATCCGATGAAAAAAAAACAGTTTGTCTTGGTAATCTTTAATCAAAATCTGAACATATACTTCCGCTCTGGAATGGCGTTCCTCTTTTGATGACATCAGTTTGACGGCTTGGGCAGAATATCCTTAAACACACCGGAATCTATTGAGTTCTCTACGAACTTAAAAGCAATAAGAACAATGACTTTGCTAAAGGACTTGGCACTTCCTTTGGACTGAATGACCCTGGACTGTTGTTGTATTGTTATGATTTGACAATGATAATTGTTATTGTTTTTTCAATCATTCAATAAAAAAATAAAAAAGTTTATATAGGCTAAAAAAAAAAATCCTTAAACACACCCCTCCGACTGTTAGGTTTGAGTGAGAGACAGAGAGGAGTGCTAAAATAAAACCTTGCCCTCTATTCAATATTCCGTTTCTGCTGGAAATACGTCACTACACTGAAATAAAGTCGGCAGCAACTTCCGGTTCACTCGGACTTTAAAGAACTCCATGTCCATCTGAGCTGCATTAAACAGTGTGTAAATACATCTAAATGCCACTTCAGATGTAACTTCTGCAAAGATTCATTTTGTTGATACTGGTTTCATTTGTTTGGTAACAGCCTGAATGTCTTCTTATTCTAACTGACTGATTAAATTTAACAATTTGATTCAAAAGATGCACTTTTAGAAAAAAAATGGCTTTATTAAATGTAAAATTGCCCATAAAACGTAAAAAATTATTTAAACTTGCATGAAAAGATTAATTTCTATCACTGATGTGAACGGACCACACAGAATATGAAGAATATCAAAAACTGCAGCTGTGCACAGTAGACATATCAGCACAATAATACACTCGGCAAAATATCGTTATCGAAAAAATCCCCAAAAATATAGATTTTTTTTTCAATATCGCACACCCTTAATAAACACACGTCCTCTTCCAAGCAGATTTGCAACATTTTCTGTTGACTGGAAATTCTTCATTATTGCCCTGATGGTGGAGATGGGAATTTTCACTGCTCTAGCTTTTTTCTTAAAGCCACTTCACTAATTTGTGAAGCTCAATTATCTTTTGCTGCACATCAGACATATATTCTTTGGTTTTTCTCATTGTGATGGATGATTTAAGGAATTTGGACTTTGTTTTCCCTCCGATTTATATTTCTGTGAAACAGGAAGACATGGCTGGATAATTTCATCTTCATAATCCCCCTGGAGTGCTCAAAATTGTGAATATGAATGGGAATATTCTTCAGAGATATTGTACTCATAAGAAATTCTAGGGGTGCCAATAATTGTGTCCAACATGTATTTGAGAAAAACATTTCATAATCATATTTTCCCCCATTTTCAATTGTTTTAGTTCAATGAAAGGTTTGAATTTTTTGATAAAAAAACAAAAAAAACATCAAAAGGATTAATAATGCAGGTTTATTTTCACAGCCTTCTTTCATATTTACCAAGGGTACCAAACAATTCTAACCACGTGTGCACATACCATCAAGTTGACGGTAGCCATTGATTTCCATAGTATGGAAGTCAATGGCTACCATTAACTGTTTGGTTACCAACATTCTTCAAATTATCTTTTTTTGTGTTCAACAGAAGAAAGAATCTTATTCAGGTTTGGAACAACTTGAGGGTGACTAAACAATGACAAAATTTAAATTTTTGGGTGAACTATCCCTTCAAAATAGGTCATGCATAAAATATTTTCCTTCAAGTACTTTAATTTTTTTATTCTCAGGTTCTGCAGGAAAAAAAAATAAACAGATTTTGTTTTCATATTCACTCACTTCAATGGATGTATCATGTCCTCTCCTCTCTGTCGGCCACCATTCCGGGTCCTGCTGCTCTGGCTACCCATAAAGCCGAACAGACCTCCGCCAAAGATGTGAGAGAAGATGTCCTCCATTCCGGCTCCACCACCGCCACCCTCACGCAAGCCCTGTTCCCCATACCGGTCATACAAGTCCTTCTTCTCCGGGTTAGTCAGTACCTCGTATGCAAAACTGATCTCCTTAAACTAAATCAAACGGGTCAAATTCATTTTATTCACATCATGTTAATATCTTTCAGAACTTAAGTTACATTTCGATAAAATGGGAACTCACCTTGTCACCTGCATTAGGGTTTTTATCAGGGTGGTACTCTTTTGCTAATTTCCGGTATGACTGAAAGTAAAAATCAAAAATACATTACTAATTAATGACATTTAATAAGGCCAGCAGTACTATTACTTATAATCAGAGTTACGTTTGAAACTTTGATGTTCAGTCTGACAAATATTCATTTCCCACTGAAAGAGGAACTGCCACCCATAGAAAGAGTAATATTACAGAGACCAAAGTTAATGAGTAACCACCTAGCAATGACCACATTCACCCTAGCAACCACCCACAACACCCTTGCATGCCGATATTGTTTTCATTTATTATTAATTTGCAGTTATTTAAAAAGTACTTAATTACATACTGAAATAAAAATGTACAAATGTGTTTGTTTTTAAAGTTTGTAAACTATTTAATAAAAAAAATGTAGCAATATTGAGAATTGTTTGGAAATGTTGATTCCCAGAATCTGAACTGGATCAAAGATTTCCACGCCTAGTTGGCAATAATTTTTTTTTCATAAAATGTGTAAAAAATAAAAAAAATATAAAAATCTGTGAATTTGACAAACAACATGGATATTTTTAGCATCAGTTTTCAGTTAAAATGTATGTATTGTACACGTGAAAACATTTTTTTTTTGAAGTCTGGAGTACATTTACATTACTGTAAGAAAATACTACCTAATTTTTTTACTTCAAAATTTCACTTTTAATTCAATTTGCTACATGCAGTTTCAATTTCAAGAGTGAAAATTGTTTCTGCACCAAATTAATCTCTATAAATGTGTGTATGTTTATGCAATTGAAATCATTTGAGTATTTAAATAGTCTTAAATTAATTTTTGAATCAAAATTATTTAATGTATTAGTTATATATTAGTATAACATGAAATACTGCTTAAAATTTCTTAACAACAACCTTTACAATTATAACAGTTCTTAATCTGTGCCTACATATTAAACTAATGCGGGTCATTGAAAAGCCCAATTGTGAGTACTGAGGCGAAGACCCCAATTTCCCCAGCATCTGACGGATCAAAGGAAGCTGATTTCAGAGCCATGCTTGAACCAAACCCTAGCAGGCTATTTTTTACTAAGCACATTACATGGATTGTGCCTTTTCTCGGACCTAGTGGCTTTGAATTCACATTGTCAGTCCTTTCATGTATCTACTGTGTGATATAACACAGTATTTTGGGTCTGTCTGTGCTTTCTGAAATCCTTTGTGTGCACACAATCAAACAACAACAACAAAAAGCCACCATAACAGACAACTTGAGCGTGGAGGCCAGAGCCTGATCACCTTCTAACAAAGGCCTGAACACAAATACGAGGTTTCACATCGAGGAAATACCTAAAATAAGACACTGGCATTGCATTAACCATCTCTGACTCATTGCACATCAGATAAAAGCTCAGGTTTAGCACGGTAAGCTAAGCATCTCCGTCCACTGTAATGCTCTTGTACTGCAGCACCTGGCTGATGCTCTCAGCCTACAGCGACACAAATAGTAAACAAACTACGCATTTGACTATGTATCTTTCAGATCCTTCCCCAAATCATTTCCAGAGCCGAAGAAAGGCCACACTGGAGGATCCCAGCAGCATGCAACCTGAAAAAAAACACCAGTTTCTCCCCCAACATGCAGCATCCCGCGTCACGCGCGTTTCTTGGTTTCGTTACGCTACGAAGCGCGAGGCGGAAAGGACCGTCTCTAAGTTACCTTTTTGAGCTCGTTTTCGGTGGCTGACGGAGATACTCCGAGGATGTCGTAGAGTTTAGTGTCTGCGACGTTCGCCATGTCTACAGACCGGTGCAGCAGCTGCGCGAGGAGGAGCGGAGAGAGCGAGAGAGGAAAGCCGGCTGCGTGAAGTCACGTGCGCGCCGCCGAGTCAGTGGGTCGCGCGCACACGCGCGCGCTCACTCTCCTGCGCCACAGTGCGATTGATAAACAATCATGTCTTTTTGGATACAAAATAGTGTTAATATCGTTATATCGTTCATTTATTTGTGTTATTAGCTTTTTAAGTGTCATATGATGCCTCGGCCTAAAACCTCAAATAAAGTTTTGATTACACATCTGTATATAAGTATCGCTTTTTATTTTTATTTTATTTTATTTATTTATTTTTAATTTTTTTCATTTATATATTTACTATTGAAATGTTGTTGTATGCATTTGTCAATTTTATTTAATTTCTGTATTTTCAAAAATGTGTGTGTATAGAGTATTTACAGAGTGTTAACTTTTAGTTTTAGTTACTTTTTCTTATTTGTAAGTCGCTTTGGATAAAAGCTGCTAAATGACTAAAAGTAAAGTAAGTACTCATGCTGCAGTCTCAGGGGACTTGACTGGATTTTAATTTCATTTATTTTTGTTTACACTGATAAAAATGATTTTGTGGTGATGTAAATACTACAGAAAAACAAATGTAATTTCTACATTAAGTCATTTAGTTCAATAAGAATAATAAAAAAAGAAAATTACTCAATTTAAGATGTATTAACACTGTTTTATAGTTGTTTTTGTTCACTAATAAAAATATTCATTGAATGTACTTAATTTTTTTAAGGTAAGTGGTTGCAATCAAACCTAACAACACTGAAAATAAATATATACTTATTTTTTTTTAAGGTAAGTGGTTGCAATTTATTTATTTTAGCTACATTTAAATGAACAAATTTAGTTGACTAAATTTGTTTATTTAAATGTAGTTGTTTTGTGACATCTTGAGTTAATTTTCTACTCAAAATGACCCATTCATTCTCAAACACTATTCACTGATTGTTACAGTCATCATGGCAAGTATAGAGGCCTCTATGTGTTCATTCAGTTATTAACAATATTGAGTAAACATATACCTTAAAAACAATAATGAGCTGTCTACTTGCTTATACATAGGCCTACATGATTGTAAGTGAACCACATGCTTTATTGGCATTTTTATCAGTGCTATGTTGTTTGAGTAAAACCGTGACTGAGTGAAATGTACTTGAGCATTGCAAGGTAAACTTAAAATAATAAAGTATATATTACTCATCAAACTCTAACTGGCCATGTTAAACTGACTTACTGTCTTTGCTAATTTTACATACCTTAGTTAAGTGAATTTTAGTTAATTCCATTCTTAAATTTTACTTTAAAAATATGCATGCAAAAACTTGCAAAAAAATAAGTAAATTTTACCTTTTTTTCAGTGTAGTTTATTTGTTTACAGGGGCAACCACTAATAATCATGGCTGTAAATGTGCCAGAATTAGCCAAAGAGGCTTTTTCATCTGTAGACCCTTGACAGAATGATAAAAAAATCACCCTAGAGCATCTTAGACACTTATTACAACCAACAAAGGAAAAGAGATAAAAAAGAAGAAAGCTGAAATAAATAAATAAATACAAATACATGATTGCACATAAAATCAAATATAACTGTTATGTTTAAATGTCTATTTTTTGCTTTAAAAATCATTCCAAATGTAATATTTTCATTAGTTTTTTTTTATATATATATATATTAAAAAAGTGTTTTTAAATTAAATTTTTATTTTTGTGTTTGCATGCAATTATTGGCATCCATGTAAAATGGTTAAACTTTCAAAAACAATTGCTTAACACATTGCTGGCTCACGAATATACTATAGGCTAATATAATAGTAATATATTGATATTCATAACAGTTGTATAACAGGAAAAATAAAATTTTAGATTTGATGTTTTTGTTTGTTTGTTTATTTTTCTTAAAATAAGTTAAATTCTAATATACTTATTTTTATACAAAATACTTAACATATATAATATTAACACAACATTATAATGCTAATAAATATAGTGGAGGATATATTTATTTTATATTGTATAATAAGGAATGCTATGCAGCTCGCCCAGGCGCGTTCACACACAGACAGAATGCGCGTCCGCGGCTCCTGCTCGGCCATTTTGACTGGAGAAATAATGTCAAGATCTTTTTCTGCTCACAGTTTAAAGCTCTGAAGGGGCCAGTGCTGCTGAAGGAGGGAGGATATCGGGGGATGTATGGATGCAGGACGATGCATCACCAATCAAACATCACATTTCCTCTCTGACAGCCTACAGAACGGCTCTGCTCACAGACTGCTGTTTGTCTGACATCTCCAAGCGTTTCTGGTAAGTTCACAGCAGTTTATTTGTTCACTGTAGTGCTATTTATCGCTGTTTCAGTGCTGGTCGAACACAGCAGAACAGCGTTTATGACCTGCATATGGACTCACGTGACATATGAGCAATGGTTAAATATACCATGATTATGTTAAACACATGCCTTTCACCTTGAAGTGTATGTTCATTTAACATACAGTCTGCATTTACTCTGAGATCAGATAGATAAGACGTCGTAATATTGCCTTGGTGTGCTATTTGGGCTCCGGAGTATGTTTACTGTTGTTTATGCAAACAAGCTTGATATGATTTGAGGGCTTTTGGCAGTGGAGGCATTTATAATGCTTTGCTACATCCAGTAATCTGGCATGCTAATTCCCTGCGTTCTGATTGGTGTGTCGAGTCTCGCCTCTGCGTTCTGATTGGTGGATCACGGACAGCGACATTGAGCGAGGCCGCTGAGTGTCTGTCTGACATTGATCTTCAACGAGGGGTTTCGTATGTAATTTAGTGAAATATAACATAGGAATGAGAATAATTGTACAGTTTTCAGATTGTCATCGAATGCCTGTAGTCCTGTCACACACCTCAGTGTGTGTGTGTGTGTGTGTGTGAGGCGTGGACTATATGATTTGATCACACACATGTTGATCTCTGCAGTATTCCCGATTTCACCAAACACACGTGATTTCAGTTCTTTAGTATTTGCTCACTGGTGTTCATAATGTTAAAGTCCTCACTTTGCCAATTCGACACATTAGATAAATACATAAATTCAGACATCAGCATTTATATTCTAATTCTGTATATTTAGTTATATATATGCATGTATCGTGTGTGTGTGTGTGTGTGTGTGTGTGTATATATATATAGATACATATAATTTTTTTATCTATCTATCTATCTATCTATCTATCGTTCTATCGTTCTATCTATCTATCTAGATATTTGTGACCCTGGACCACAAAACCAGTCATAAGTGTCATTTTTTTTAAATTAAGATTTACAGATGGCTTTTCCTTCTGGAGCATCAGTGAGCGTTTGAACCTTCTGTAATAGTTACATATGAGTCCCTCAGTTGTCCTCAGTGTGGAAAGATGGATCTCAAAATCATAGTCATTGTTGGAAAGGGTTCAAATACACAAAAATGCTGGAAAACCAAAGAATTTGTGGGACCTGAAGGATTTTTCTGAAGAACAGCAGGCAGTTTAACTGTTCAGGACTAACAAGGGACTCATGAACAACTATCACGAAACTAAAAAAACACAGCTTTGGATCGTTCAGGTAACAACACAGTATTAAGAATCAAGTGTATGTAAACTTTTGAACGGGGTCATTTTTATAAATTCAACTATTATTTTCTCTTGTGGACTATATGTAAACATCTTTAATGTGTAATATCTCATTCAGGTCAGTGCATTGACCCATACAATGTATTTTTGGATATTGCTACAAATATACCCCAGCGACTTAAGAATGGTTTTGTGGTCCAGGGTCACATTTGTCAGTGGTGCTCAATATCTGCAAATCATTCGCCATTGTCCTATCAGTCATCTCTCCTTATTCTGTGTGTGTGGTAAGTAACTTTCATTTGCTGTAATGTAACGGGCAACCGCTAGCTAGCAGCTAATGTACTTTTAGTGGCTCTGTAGAACGTGTTATTTGTTTTCCGTGCCTTTCTGCATACGGATTCATGCTTCGGGCACACCCCTAACCCCGCTCCCCGATGTCATCGTCCATCACGATGTGTCACTGTAGACATCGTCCGATACCAATTTGGTAGGCATCGCCCAGCCCTAATAGATTTGGTGCAGTAATGGTCTGTGTCACTGTTAGATGTAGTTTAGTCTGGAAGCTGACCTCATATCCGCTGATTAATCCCATTAAAAGACTAAAAAGGAACGTGTGTGTGTGTGTGTGAACACCTTCATGTGTGTTTGAACAAGAGCTTATTCAGCCTGACTGTTTAGTCGTATTACAAAACCGTGATGTGGCTTAATTGAAGTGTGCATGGCATGCTTTCCTCAGCTCTCATCTGATGGACTGTTCGTCTCACTGATCTTGATGACTGTCTTTGTCCCTACAGGTGCCTGTGTTGTAATGTGAGGCAGCCTTGCGGATGGATGGGTTGTATGACCACTGACCACTCAGTCTAGTAAACCAATGTGTGTAAACTGGTCTCTGCATCCCAACTAAGGACACACACCATCTGACTGAAGGTAATTTACTGCTTAACATTCTCTATGGGTGAATTATAAACAACACCAGGATTATTATCATGACTGAAATATTTTACACACAACACTGCCCTTCATTATATTTGCTGAATGAAATCCAATACTTTCTACTAGTTTCTTACTAATTTTGAGGTGCTGATTTCAGAAAATAGTGGCTGTTTTGCTTTAGCATGTCAGGCTTTCTCGTAAAATATGATGCAATTTGTAGCATATTTGTTATCGGCAACCATTTAACTAGCAGAACTACTACTAGACTGAGCAAGTTTAGAAGTGTTTGTTCAATTCTCAGCCGATTTTCACAAGTATGAATGATTCTTAAGACATTATTTTAAACCTAATCCTAATTTCAAGGTTAGAATTATGGCCAGTGACAAGAAAATGCAAACAGGACCTAGATGTTTTCTGCTATATCTGTGGATGCTTTACTACACCAAACAGCAACTGAAAATGACTGATTTAGTGAAAAACTAATTATTCATAAACTTTTAAGTAAAGTTAGCCTATTTGAAATTGAATGAAGTATTTGAATATATTTTCCACTCCTTTGCAGATTATAAATTAATTATACATTTTAAATACCCATTTTGTCATTGAAACTAAAACATTTTCAAATTTGAAAACTCTTCTGTTATTTATTGATCTGTATCATCAAATTAGGCAATATTAGTCCGAAGACATTTTTGTTCATGATGCAGGGCTGTGTTGTAAATGATACCAGCGGTATTATTGTGGTGATCAGCTTTAGTATTATACACACAATCCTACGCCATGTAGTATTTGGTGTGGTATACAAGTCCAGGGATGGTCAAACCTGAAGGCAAATGAAATCAGATCAGCTAATAGTCTTTAAATGACTGATGCAATTGATTCTCAAGCTGCTCATCAAGAGTTTAATTACAGCTGATGCACTCATGTTTAATAGTTGTGCTGCTCTGAATATGTTTTATTTATACTGTAGGTGTTCATGTTACTGTGCATTATTTATGCATTGATCTCTTCTGGTGTATTATGGATTTTTCTATATCGACGTTTTTGACTAGCCAAGAGTGTAGTGAATAACCCTGTGAAACATTAGCTTGCATGGCTTTTCCTGATATGCATGAGTAACTCTCTCTCTTTCTATCTCAGGCTCTCTCTCTCTTTCATCTGCAAGCTGCAGTCATGTTCTGGAAGTTCGACCTGCACAACTCCTCTCAGATTGAGAAGCTCTTGGAGAGGGAGGACGTGACCCTACAGGAGCTGCTGGATGAAGAAGATGTGCTGCAGGAGTGCAAGGCCCAGAATCAGCGCCTCCTCCTCTTCCTCACTCGGGACAGCAGCATGCTGGATCTCCTCAACCTCATCACACATGAGCCCCCTGCTGACCGGGAGGAGAAACTGCGCTACAAGTAAGTGAAGAGACCGTCTAGATTATCAACACTTTCTGAGCAGCTCTAAAATAAAACGATTTGAAACCTTGCCTTTGATGGAGAAAAAGTAATGTTCGGTTCAATGAATGGACCAATTTTTGGCCAGTTTGAGATTATTGGACATGCCGATTAAATAGCTGATATTTGGCCATAATTATAGATTATGTAGCAGGCTGATTACTTGAACAGATATTTTGGGCCATTTTAAAATGATAGTCTAATTAATCATCTGATGTTTAGCCATTTTTATATAATAATAAATGTGTTGAAGTATTTATTTATTTATTGATTGATTTTTATTTTCATTTTAAACTTATTAGCTAGTCTGAATATTTAATGGTCCAGTCTTATTTTTGTATTATTTACATGCAAAAAAAATAAATTTAGCTATTATTATTATTATGTTTTTGGTTTCTGTTCATTTTAACTTAAGTTTTAGTCATTTTGTTTTTTCCTTAGCTTTAGTTTTTTTTATATTTCTTTTTGCTTTAATTTTTTATTTAAACTTCTATTTTTAAATTTGAATGTAAGTTTTTTAGTTCTATTTGTTTTCTTTTATTTCAGATTTATATTAATTACTGGAAACAATTAATAATAGTGTTAGTTAACGATAACAATACTGATTTGGCCCCCTGGGAGTCACTAGACAGGCTTATTAAATTGTCATAATTTGACCATTAAACAACGACTTTTGGCCATATTGAGATTATCGGCTTGGCCGATTATTGCACTTGGATGATAACAGTTGTGCTAACTCTATTTTGTCCATTTGCAAATTTATAGACGGTCTTGTCAATGGATATTGAATATCTAAATATCTTTAGTGAATTTTGAGTAAATCTGATATAAGATAAATGTAGATGCATTCTTTCATGTGCTGCCATTAAATTTGCATTGTATACTGAATTTATTTGCGATATATATCAATCATCCACTTGTTATATATTGTTCTTTCTCTCTGTCTCTCGTGCAGGTATGCTAATGCAGCATGTGAGTTGTTGACATGCGATGTATCCCTCATCAACGATAAAGTTGGTGGAGATGAGTCTCTGATGAACATACTCTATAGTTTCCTAGAGCAGAAGTCAGCGCTGAATCCTCTACTGGCTTCCTTCTTCAGTAAGGCCTTCGGCAACCTCATCACCCGCAAGACCGAGCAGGTGCGCAAACATGTCTCTTTTTCATTTGAAAATCAGTTTTTCTGCAAATTTTCATTCAGCTTTTTGCTAATTTACATGATTTATCAGGTGATTGGTTTCTTAAAGAACAAGGAGGATTTCATAGGGCAGGTGTTGAAACACTTGGACACGTCGGCCATGATGGATCTGGTGCTGCGTCTCATTAGCAGCGTGGAGCCCGTCTGTCTCAGACAGGAAGTGCTTACTGTGAGTGCACACGACCTGCTGATTCATTTATAGGTGTTTCTATAGTGGACACTTTGGCTCTGTAAAAACTAAACTCTCTTATTCTCTCACCGTTTATTTAATTTGTCTACTAACAATGTCCAATATTCATCACAGAAAAAGTCTTGACATTAAAATTGAAAGTCATTAACACTTTCAGCACACCTCAGAAGATATAATGTGTTTAACAGCATACTGTGGTGGAAATCACAGTGTTGGAAATGCAATTTTAGGCTAATTTAAAAGTGTTTTATACATCCTAAATAGACACTATTAAATAATCCTTTATTATACACTTCATTATATACTGTTTAAAAATTTAGATTACGAAACAAAATGCAATGGCACAGGTCAAACACATATCTAGTGCAGTGATGACAATTAAAATGCACCACAGCGGAAGACACACACACACACACAAAATTGCAGGGAAAGGGATTAAAAGGAAACTCCATCCTTTCCACCCTCATGCCATCCCATATGTATATATATATGAATGAATGAATGATGCGTTTATGTAGAGCTTTATTGTGTATTGCTGTACACCTAAAGTGCTTTACAATCATATAGGGGGTCTCTCCTTAACCACCACCAGTGTGCAGCATCCATCTGGATGATGCGACGACAGCCACAATACAACGGCACCAGTGCGCTCACCACACACCAGCCACATATATATATATATATATGATTTTTATTTATCAGATGAACACAAACTAAGATCTAAATCATCTCTCTTCTTATAAGACAAGTATGGGTCGTCCAAAAATGACACTTCAAAAACTACACAAAGTGAATTTTAAACTTGACCGTCGTGTTCACTTTGTGTGGTTTCTGAAGTGGTCCTGTCCGCTTCCACTACACGGACTAAAAATCTTTACTTGTGTTCATCTGACAACTGGGACGACATGAGAATCCTAGTTTTGGGGTGAACTATCACTTTTAATAACAATGTGATTACAAGCTTAGAAACATATTCCAGACAGAATGCAAGAATGGGCTGAATTAATGAGGAGAGTCATAGAATTAAAACTTTTTTGTGTGTTTTCAATGTCACTGGTCTAAAAGGATAATTCATCTTTTAATTGTTTATTTGGGGCATTTTTATTTGGGCTTTTTCTCAGCAAATATTGCTACATAATTATTAGTGATTAATTATATGAATTAATGAGCAAATTATGTAATTATTAAGATTAAAAAAATATTCATTGAGAGTCCAAATTCCTACTCAGTGTCTCACATAATGACATTAAAACAACTTATCCACTACCTGGCAAGAACATCACGACATGAATTACAATTAAGCAAACATGCAATGTTCATTTAAACACTTTTTTGGAGATTTGTAACATAAAAAAATTCCCACAAAAATATATAAATTTTCATCACTGATTTTATTTGCACTCAATCTTGTGCATTCAGGCAATATATTACACAGCTAATGGCTCTATCAAAACAGAAAGAATAATGAATAAACATTTTTTGGGGAAAACAACTTTGCTACCTCAACATGCTTCCTCAGATTTGATGGTGAACTTTTGAAGCCAGACATTGACCTGATGAAAGTCATAACTGAAGTAGAACTGTGTGCTTGATGCATGAAAACAATGATCATTGGTTCTCTTGTCAAGCACACACTTGTGAGCTTCCGTTTACCATATTTAATGTGCATAAGATAAAATAAAAATGTAAAATTACAAGTAGTCAGTTTAAATTGTACTTGAATAAAGTAAAAATCCCCCAAAATAATAAGTAATCAAGTAAAATTACTCCAGTATTTTACACCTCTGCACACGATCCTTCAGTAATCATTCTATAATATGCTGATTTACTGAACAGCAAGAAACATTTCTTATTATCAATGTTGAAAACGTGCTGCTTAATATTTTTGTGGAAACCAAGAATCATTTTAATTTTTCAGGATTCCTTCATGAATAAAAAGTTCAAAAGAACAGCATGTATTTAAAAAAGACTTGTAGTATTTTTTTCTGACTTCAAACTTTTTATGGTAGTGTATATAATATTTAAAAACTATATTTAAAATTCATATTTTAAATATATTTATGCTGAATTTATATTTAAAGTGTGTGGATGGGCAGAATCAATAAAATATGTACACAAGTCATAAGATGAACGCATGGTGAAAAGTTTCCGAGACAATTTTAATGTAACCTTAATGAAAAATAAGATTTTAAATCTTTGAGTAAAAATCAACCCCTGGGCTGTAAAGGTGCTCAAAACTAAAGAAATGCCTGTGACTGTGTGCATTTGTTTCGATGTTCTCTGTTTTCAGTGGCTGAATGAAGAGAGGCTGATCCAGAGACTCATTGAGCTGATACACCCTCACAGCGACAGTGAGGTCAGTCGCTGCAGTTTTACATGTGCACAACAAAGCTTAATACCTAGAGTGAAGCATTAATGAATAGTAGTGATGCTAGGTTTTTGATCTTGGTGCTGAAAAGGTCCTCGTGCAACAAATATTTAATTCCATCTTTTAAATATGAATGAAGACACATATTCATGAATGTGTTTGTGTGTTCACAGATGCAGTCAAACGCATCTCAGACGCTGTGTGACATCATCCGTCTGAGCAGAGATCAGGCCAGTCTGCTGCAGGAGACGTCAGAGACCGACCCTCTGCTCACAACACTAGAGCTGTGAGTGTGTGTGTGTGTGTGTGTGTGTGTGTGTGTCATCTCTTTCACTGCAAACTGTGCTTTGTCACTTTTCATGTCAGCTAGACGGTGTCTTGCGGTCTAAGTGGGCGGTTGTCTGTCGGAATGAGCAGCAAAGTGGACCAGACTTTGTCTAGGAATAGTTCAGAAACTGTTCACCCAAAAATGAAAATGATCTGAAACTGTGCTCGCCCTCAGGCCGTCCAAGATGTAGACGAGTTTGTTTCTTCATCGGAACAGATTTGGAGAAATGTAATGTTATGGATCCTCTGCAGTGAATGGGTACCGTCACAATGAGAGTCCAAACAGCTGATGAAAACGTCACAAAAATCCACAAGTAATCTACACAAATAGTCTTGTGAAACATCAAAATTCACCAACATATTTTTTTAGCCATGTTTTGGACTGTTTTTGTTTGTAAACTGTGCTTGTTTCATGCATTTTTTTCCCTCCTGATTCAGAAAAGACTTTTTTTACACCAAAAAACCCAAAATATTATAAATAAAGGACTTGTATTTTACCCAGAAGTGATGGTTTAAAGTTAAAAGTGTCTAACTGAAAGATTTGTTTATTACAAACATGCAGATTTTCACTTCAAAAAATGTGCTCCTATTATGGATTTTTGAAAAGGACCTTTCAGACAGCTCTAAGTGAATGAAAATATCCTGCAAAGAGTTAAATCTGAAAGTGCACCGTGTATAAAGTTATTGTCTCTCATAAGAAAGAGTCGACTCTGAATCATTTAAATGAGTCGTTTTTAAAAAGAATCCCAAGCCGTTTCATGTTGAGGTCAAGGTGAAACATTAGCATATTGCCCGCCCACTTGTTGCGTGCGCAGACCTGGGAAAACTTAAATCGATTGTCGATTTTCACGTTGGTCTGAATGAAAATGCAAATTCATTCTTTGCCACTAGGTACTGAGTTTCCCCAGTAACGGCTGTACACACAAATGCTGCTTTATCAGGCATTACAGGCATGATGAAATGGAAATGAAATTGACCAATTGGGCTGCAGATCAGCGTCACGCAAAGGAGGGGTTTGGAAACATGAATCGTTGAGCAAATAGGGTAAAAATAAATGCATATTATAAGACAAAGAAAGTGTTTTTTGACCTTGAATGCATGTCAACCAGTTGTTGGGGACTCCCAAAACCAAAATATGAACCTTTCATAACCCATAATAGGGGCTCTTTAATTGATGGACTGGAGTGGTGTAGATCACTTGTGGATTATTGTGATGTTTTATCAGCTCATTCTGACGGCACCCATTCACTGCAGAGGATCCACTGGTGAGCAAATGATGTAATGCTAAATCTAGCTGCTGTGTGTGTGTTTCAGACAGCAGAGTGTTGAGGCCCTATTGAAGAACATGTTTGAAGGGGAAAAGAGTGAAGTGTGCATTGTCAATGGAACTCAAGTTTTACTCTCACTGTTGGAAACTCGTAGACCATGGTGAGTAACACACAGACATATTTCATCTCACATTCGCTGTTACTAAAGCATGTGTGTTTGTGCGTAACAGTGTTGAGCAGGTGACTGATCCGTGCTCTCAGGGATTGGAAAAGTCTTACACTGTAAACAACAGCATTTTAATGGGCATCCAACCACATCTAAAGCACTTCCACCACCTTCTGTTAAACCCACTCAAGGTTGGTCTGTTCCTGCAGTTTTATCACAAGTCTTAAAAGCGAAATGAAATCACTGAAAGATTTCACACTGAGGATGTTTCGACTCTGTGCTCAGAAATGTGTGATGTTGACCACGATGGGCGTTCTGGAGGAGCCGTTTGGCAACGGGCGACTGCATGCATCCAAACTGATGGCTGCTCTTCTGTACACCAGAGCTCCCAGAATCCACCTCGAGCTCTGCCAACTGAACATGATCAACCTACTGCTGGTATTAGTCATTCTTAGTCTTGTCAACAAATACATAAAATGTTTTCTTTCTTAGGTCCTATTTTCTATTTTATTTAAAATGTTACATTTTAATCTTTCTGTATATTAAGACTCTTCAGACAGTATTTTCAAAATAATGTTATTAGTTTCATATTTGTTTTGTAAGAAATTAGTTTATTAATATTTTTTAAATTACACTAAAAATAAAAAAAAAATGTTCTTTTGAACTTTCTATTTATCAGACAAGACAAAAAAAAGTATCATGTTTTTCTAAAAAATTAAGCAGCACAACTGTTTTCAACATAGATAATAATAAATATTTCTTGAGCAGTAAATCAGTATATTAGAATGATTTCTGAAGGATCATGTGACACAGGGACTGGAGTAATGATGCTGATAATTCAGCTGTCCATCACAGGAATACATTTACATTTTTAGAATTTTACATTTAGAATGTTACAATTTATTTTAACATTTTTTATTAAAACATTAATTACTGTATCTTTAAACAAATAAACACAGCCTTTGTGAGCATAAGAGACGTCTTTCTTAAATGCTCTTTCTTACTCTCTCAATTTCTCTCTATAGGATATGTTTTTCAAATTCTCCTGGAATAACTTCCTACACATCCAAGTAGAGAATTGTGTGTCTGCCATCCTTAACCAGACGACACCGAACGAGAAAACACACGACAGTCCAGATCAGATTCAGCTGGAAATGCAAGACACACAAAACTCAGACAAATCTGACATGTTTGCACGCTGCGACATGATAAAGCATGTAAGTATCACTTATTAGTAGTGTATTCTCCATTATTTGAGTATAGTCATATATAGTAATACATAACGTGTCATATATATATATATATATATATATATAGTGTGTGTGTTATAAAATAAATAGAATATTTACTTTTTTTCACATTTACAGTACGAGTTTCACTTCTACACAAGTTATTCCATTTGTTCTGCTTATGGCATTAATTGTCAGAAATGAAAATGCATCTTGTGAAATATGTGTAGGTCATTGTGATATGATTGTGTGTGTGCAGCTGCTGAAGGACTGCAGGCTGGTTCAGAGGATTTTGGATGCTTGGGAGGAAAATGACAAAACACAGTAAGGACAAATTTAAATATATGTATTCAATATGCTGGTTGAGTACTTGTATATTATATTACATGTATAGTAATAAAAGCATCTGTCCGTGTGCGTATGTAATAGGGAAGCTGGAGGCATGAGAAAAGGCTATATGGGTCATCTGACCAGGATTGCCAACACCGTGGTGCAGAATGCAGAGAGAGAACAGGAACAGACCCAAATCGCACAGCTAATAAAAGGTAGCTGACACGCACTGGGAGTGTTTTTGGGTGGATTTGTGGGTGATATACATATTATATTCTTAAACGCATTCTTTATCTTCAAATATTTGGTATGTTTGTGTATGACAGAGCTACCAGAGGACTATATAGCACGCTGGGAGCAGTTTGTGAATGAAACGCTAACAGAAACTAACAAGAAGAACACTGCAGACCTGGTGAGATTTCACACAAAGACAATCGTAGGGAGTATTTTTACATCCAAAATTACAATCTGCAAAGCACCTTTAATAAGCATCTTGCTCTTAACACAGGTGTTCTCAGATTATCAGATCCAGCAGATGACGGCGAACTTTGTTGATCAGTTTGGACTGAATGACGATGAATTCGGAGACCATGACGGCAGCATCAGGTGATTCCCTGTACAAAGGTTTAGATTCAGAGATTTCATTATTAAATTAATCACTAATTAAATAAATAATTATTAAAACATGTAAAAATATAAAATGCATTTATATGTTCAATATAATTGTATAAAAATCATTTTTCTTAAATTGTTTAGCTACAGTAAATCTTCCATAATTAGAAAAAAAGGTTTACATTTGGTACTTCATACAAACATGGTTACATGATGTCCAGTAATTTAATTTAGTTTAATTTAATAATTATGTTTACTGATACCGGTTTAAATTTAAGTTTGTGTGTCTGTTTTTCGTGCAGCGCCTCGTTCGATCGAATCACAGAGATCAGATTTAACCTGGTGGATGAGGGGGTGAGTATTACTCAATGCCAATTCTTCGTTATTTGTTCTGTATTCTTATTAAGTTTTGTTTTTTCCTTGTACCCTTCCTGTTTTTTCTCATCTCTCAGGCGAGCTCTGCCATTTTTGAGACTCGCACGAAGGAGCGAATCCGGCCATTTGATGATGCTGAGGAGGAGGAAGATATTTGGGAGGATAAAGAAATCAACTATGCAACACAAGTGAAAGCCAGAAGCAGGTACACACACACACACACACACAGACAGACACATAAAACAGCCATTGCTCTGACTGCTGTTCGTCTTCGTTAGGTTTGGACTGGTGACAAACGCTCAGAAGAGCGAGGCGGATAGTGGCTCTCGCAGACGTCTGGGGTCACCTGACATGGAGTGGTTTCCAGAGACCAAACAAACTCAAGAAAATACCAAGAACCAGGAAATGGACAAGCAGTCCAGCGACCCGCAAAGTACGTTCACAGCTCACACAATCTAGATCTAGACGGCTGATCCAATATAATAACTGACTGGAAAGATGATTATCACTCATCAGGTCCTGGATGGATAGCGAGTTTTGAAGACGACTTCAGCTGTCGGGATTTTGCAAGTATCGCGATAGATACGGGCTCTAGCGTGTGGGGGAGCTCTACCGCCCAGCTCAGTGAGACGGAGGAAAAAGGATGGGCGACTTTCACGGATTTCCAGCCCTTCTGCTGGTGAGGGAGGGACTGTGTTTGACTTGATATTGTGTATTGTCATGTCATTCAGACACTGTGCTAAACGTTCTCATGTTCTGCAGTTCAGATGCAGGACCCAGATGCAGTTCACCTGTGGACTCGGAAAATCCAAACAAACAGAGCCAACATGAAGAAAGTAAGTTGCTTAATATACAGTACATATAAAAAGTCTACATACCCCTATTAAAATGCCAGGTTTCTGTGATGAAAAAAAAAAGACCAAGATAAATTAATTTCATAACTTTTTCCACCTTAATGTAAATTATAACCTGTACAACTAAATAAAAAAACAAACTGAAATCTTTTCGGAAAGGTGGAGTAAAAAAAAAAAAAAAAATGTAAATAATGTGGTTGCATAAGTTTGCACACCCACTTATAACTAAGGTTGTGGCTGTGTTCAGAATTAAGCAGTCACATTCAAACTCATGTTAAATAGGAGTCAGTACACACCTGCCATCATTTAAAGTGCCTCTGATTAAACCCAAATCCTGACATTTTCTTAGTCGCATCTTACAGCAAAAGCCATGGTCCACAGAGAGCTTCCAAAGCATCAGAGGGATCTCATTGTTAAAAGGTATCAGTCAGGAGAAGGGTCCAAAAAAATTTCCAAGGCATTAAATATACCATGGAACACAGTGAAGACAGTCATCAAGTGGAGAAAATATGGCGCAACAGTGATATTACCAATCACTGCATATCCCTCCAAAATTAATGAAAAGATGAGAAGAAAACTGGTCAGTGAGGCTGCCAAGAGGCCTACAGCAGTGGTCGGCAACAGGTGGCCCGCAGGCCCTAATATCTGGCCCGCACCCGCAGCCAGATTATTTTGATAGCGGCTGGTTCTGAAATAGATCTGATACAACAGCAACAGTTAGCCTACTCACAACCAGAGTAGGCTATGTGAGCAGAGCGCGAGTGGAGCGGTGTGATTTTGAATGGAGCGAGGAGCAGATTTTTTAAAAGTCGGAGCGTCGTGGTTTTCACTCAATCCAAGAGCGCTCCATCACGAGTACAATTTACTAGTGTTGCAATAAGCCACGTTGAAACAATCTTTTATTTATTTTATTTTTAATATAGGCCTATGAACAGAACTGTGATACTGAAATACTTTAGCTGCGGAGAGAAGGCAGAGCGGTGTTTCTGATTTCAGTGAGCGCGGAGTGAAGCGGGAGCGGGAAATGGTGAACCCGGAGCGGACTTATTAAATGCCCGGAGCGCGGAGGGGAAATTATTGACGCTCCACTCCGCTCACATAGCCTACTCTGCCTGTCACCGCCACACAAATGTGACATTTGGTTAATGACTGACCTACTACAGGATTTTACACAGAGGAACAGCTCACAGTTACAAAAGACACTGTAACCGTATGTCACAGGCAATTCTAGTTGCATTTTTCATCAATTAATTTCTTAAATTATCCTTTATGTTCTGGCCCACCATCTAGTGGCAAAAGATTTTTTTGGCCCGATGCCAAACTTATTTGCTGACAGCGACATCATTAAAGGAGCTGCAGGAATTTCTGCCAAGTACTGGCTGTGTAGTACATGTGACAACAATCTCCCATATTCTTTATATGTCTGGGCTATGGGGTAGGGTGGCAAGAAAAACATCCAAGCCTGGCTAGATTTTGCAAAAACACATTAGTCTCCCAAAAGCATGTGGGAAAATGTGTTATGGTCTGATGAAACCAAGGTTGAACACAACACTGCCCATCACCAAAGGAACACCATACCCACAGTGAAGCATGGTGGTGGCAGCATCACGCTTTGGGGCTGTTTTTTCTGCAGCTGGAACTGGGGCCAGTTCCAAGTACCAGTCAATATTGGCTACTAGAAAGCTGAAGATTAAGAGGAACTTCATCTTTCAGCACAACACCAACCCAGAGCACACATCCAAATCAACAAAAGAATGGCTTCGGCAGAAGACGACTGAAGTTTTGGAATGGCCCAGCCAGAGCACAGACTGAATCTGATGAAAATCTGCAGGATTATCTGAAGAGGGCTGTGCACAGGAGATGCCCTCGCAATCTGACAGATTTGGAGAGCATTTTTGCAAAGAGTGGGCGAATATTGCAAAGTCAAGATGTGCCATGCTGATAGACTCGTACCCAAAAAGAGTGAGTGGTGTAAATCTAATCAAAAGGTGCTTCAACAACGCATTAGTTTAAAGGTGTGCACACTTATGCAACCACATTATTTCAGTTTTTACTCCACCTTTCCTAAAAGATTTCAGTTTGTTTTTTAATTTAGTTGTACAGGTTATAGTTTACATTTAAAGGTGGAAAAAGTTCTGAAATGATTTATCTTGTGTATATATGTATATGTGTTTTTTGGATCATTCCTCTTTATACTAATGCACAACAAATAAACACCCTGGCTTAACTATGTAATGTGTTACCAAAATTGTATAAGCATCTTTCATTTTTGCAACAAAATATATATTTTATCAAAATAATAATACAATTATGCAATATTTTAATAATATGAATTATTTTCTCTCTCTACATGTTATTAGCCATATGAATATTAATTTCTATGTAAGATGCTTTTAAAAGTTTGGTGGTGTTAATAATTATTAACATGGGAATATTTAATAATAATAATAATAATAAATATTTATTGCTAGGGAATTATTATACTTTAAATTTTTGTTCTAAATGTACTTGAAATTGTACATTTAATGAATTTATTAAACTGAAATATTACACATTTTTGTTAGTAGTAGTAGTAATGCATTATTTATGTGTATTTCATTTGAATTTTATCATTATAATTAATGCTACTGCTAATATTAATAAAAATAATAGTTATTATTATTAATAAAATATATGCTAAATAAATTTCATTTAATAATTAATAAATGTTCTCCCTCTAAATGCTATTAGCCATAATATTAATTTTCTATGTAAGATGCTTATAAAGGTTTGGTGTCATTAATTGTTATTATTATTATTATTAGTAGTAGTATAATTAATAACAATAATTGTTATTATTAGTATTTACCTAGTATATATTTAGTAATAGTAATATTTATTAGGTATTTGCGGTACTTTTGGTTGTTAATTGTTCTAAATGCACTTGAAATGGTATCTTAACATCAGCTCATGTGTCTTGTGTAAGTTAAAGGCTCGTCAGCGTGTGTGTGGAGTGTGTGTGGGACGAGGAAGGCTCCGCTGGTGGCGTCCGACAGCAGCTCCAGTGGGTCAGACAGTGAGGAAGAGGAGGACCGAACCAACATCATCACAGAGAGCGTCGCCACAGCCAATGCCCAGGACAATGTTAAACTCGGTGTAGATGCAAAAAATGAGAAGGCAGTCTTCATCAAGTAAAACTTCTAAAACACATTATTGCATTACATCAAAGCATTATTAAATTATAAAAAAAATTAGCATATTGACTCGAGACGTCTCAGAAAGCTTTATATACACAGTGATGTTCCTTCCGCTGTCTTTCAGTGACACTACTGCCAGAGCAACAGGTGGCATGGCAACAGATGTCATAGCAACAGGAAGCATCACTGGTACTCAGTCGCCCAAGGAGCAGAAGTGAGTGTCTTTCCACTGGAAATGACTGGATATGTAGTTAAAGTCTCTAAGTATAGCTCTGTCTCGTTCTACAGGGGCGACTCCAGTACTAACGGCCCGATGTAACAGCGTTTCACCCGCCGCTCGCCTCCGTCCCCATGACAGCTGTTACTCCACCCGTCAAATGTTGAAGGCAGTGGCTTCCTGTTTTCAAACACGTTTCCTCTCCCTCTGGCATTTGCCGTTTCCATCGGTCTGCTGTATAGTTACGTGGGTCTTTTTGGTTTGAGCATAAGCGGTACTCTAGTTGATCTCTGTCTTCCCATATGAAGACATCCTCACTGTTGGGAACACTGACCTTTGAACCCTGTGAGAGTGACCCCACTGCAGTCTGTGTGTGTGTGTGTGTGTGTGTTTGTTGTGGAACTAGAATATAATGCACATCCACAGGTGAATTCTCATGTATGCGTAAATATGCTTGGTACATCTACAGGTGTGATTTATAGTGTTTTTACGTTTCTGAACCTGTATTTTCCACGTAGAACAGGCAAGAGATCAAGTCTGTGTGTATGACTGCGTGTGTGTGTGTGTGTGTTCTGTCTTGATCGATGTCTCTGTTTGCTGTAGCCCTTCAGTCTGATTTGATTTCAGTACTGATTTGTTTGCACTTTTGTTTCCACCGCATTTATGTTTCCAGCTCCGCCCGTCATCCACACAAAACACACATGAGCAAAAATAATTGGGAGCAGGTCTCAATATTTCTGTTTTGTTGTAGGCTGTTTTTATATAAAAGTATGGAAGCTTGTTTCCACCACAGAATAAAAAAAAAGGTAATTGCAACTTTTTTCCTCAGAATTGTGAGAAAAAGTTTAGATAAAAAAATGCAAGATTATTGCAAATTATAATTGTGAGATATAAACTTGCAGTTCTGAGGGGGGAAAAAAATCTGAATTGTGAGGAAAAGTCGTAATGTTTTACTCTGTGGAAGAAACAAGCTTCCATATAAAAGGGATAGTTCACCTAAAAGTAAAAATTTACTCATGTTCCAAACATGAATGACTTTCTTCTAAAGAACACAAAAGAAGATATTTAACAGAATGTTCATGCTGTTCTTTTTCACAATGTAATCGGATGGTAATTTTTACTTTCACGTTTCAAAGACAAAATAGAACCATAAAGTTAGTCATTATGACAAAAAAATGGACTGAAATATTGTGGAACAGTGTGTGAAAAAGTTCATAGCATTTAAATCTCATTTGCATTGGTCACACTTTATATTAGGTGGCCTTAACTATGTACTTTTTTGATGCAAGTACAATGTACTTATTGTGTTCATATTGTATTGCAAAACTCTTGGGATACTGGACAGGTTTGGTGGTATGGGTAAGTTTAAGGGTGGGTTAAGGTGTAAGGGATGGATCAACAGTGTAATTATAAATATAATTACAGATGCAACTACATATAGGTATTTTTAAAAATAAGTACAATGTGAAAACATGTACACAATAAGTGCATTGTACCAAATGATTAAATTAAATGTAAGTACATAGTAGTTAAGGCTACTTAATATAAAGTGGGACCTTTGCATTTATTTAGACTTGCTGCATCCTGATTGGTCAAAACACCAGAAAAAGAGACAATTTGCTTAAAACCTTGTGCATTGTGTTTTATAGCTGATTTGTTCACAACGTTATCGGAAGACTTGGAATTTAGCGCAGGGTGAGTAAACGATGGGTGTTTAAATTTTTGAGTGAACTATCCCCCTTGTAACATGTTTATGTAAGGCCGTTTGGTTCTTCTTGTGTCTGTGGTTGGTATCAGAACGAACTCAGGTGAACGTTGTGTGTCAGAACGAGTCTGTGTGCAAAAGAACCGAGGGTGCGTGTGCCTTGAAATATCAGAGAATGACACATCAGTGTTTAACACGTGCACATATATCTTTAATCACATCTTCCTATATCACTGTCAGGTCTTAGTAATAATTGTCAATGTGTATTCTTTACGATATGTACACTTAATATTATATTTTTATGACTAATTACTAGCAAAACAGTAGAACACTGCAGTGTCCATTTGACTCTAGAGAGATAGCAATAATAGTATTTCTTGGGTTTGATTTCTTTTCTATTAGTAATGTAGCTTTGAAATGTGCACACAGGCACACAAACTGTTTGTGAGAGCGAGTGTGTGTGAATGTTGAAGAGGCTCGGTGTGTTTTCAGTTTGTTTTTGCACTTTTAAAAACTTGATTTTGATACCAAATGCAATGGGATGTTAGTGGCGGTACGATAACGAGAGCCCTCGGTCGGTGTTTGGTCTTTGTGCATTTTTGAGTTTACAAGTCGTTTGTTGTGTAGGTTAAAATTGCAGATGTTTGCGAGTGTGTTTGTATTATGAGACTAAAGAGCGAGACTGGAAAGGAATATTGACTGATCGGTACAAGGCTCTGTGCTTGAATGTAATTCATATGTTTATTTTTAATTTCTTATTAATATTTGTATTTTTTGCCAAATATTCTCTTTAATATTCCGACTTTCTCCCGTTAAGGATAACAGGGTTCTATTCTCTCCTCACTGAGACTGAATTCTTTCTCATTTCTCATCGTTACTTCATATTTGTGGTTAAATTTAATGCAGCACTTCAATACTGCCACTTAGTTGCGGAATAGCAGTGAGGTCTTTACTAGAAATAAAATATAAGACACTAACCCCCCTTTATCTCGTCTTCCGCGTACATACAGGTCTGTATTAACCACTTTTTCTGTGTAATCTAGTCCAGGCATTTTTCCCCCGATGTCTAGATGTTTAGTTGACCTGTCAAGATGTCAAGGTTTAACTAGTTTTGCTGCAGTTAATGATTTGTCATTTGCTCCGATGCATTAGCAGAACATGAACGAGAAGGGAACTGAGTTTTATCAAAACTGTGATGTAAGATAAGATAATGTCACAATTAATGATTTCAGCTCTTGTATGTATTCATGTACCCAAAAACACAAATGCATACTGTACATTATGAACTGGTACAATATTTTGTTAGCATCTGTCCATGGTGAGAAACTGGAGCACAGGTCTGTTGTCATTTAGTCAAATGCCTTTTTAATGTATACTGATGCTGGTGGTTTCTTTTCTTTTTTTTGGTAAAATGCAATACTGTACCTGTTATCTGTTGTCAGAGTTGGGCTTTAATATCAGATATCAAACAAATAAATATTTCAAATGGGTTTGTGTGTCATGTGTTCAGCCAAAACACTTTTTTTTTTTCGAAATTAAAAAAACTAAAGCTATGCACAATTAACTAGTTAGTACTAAAACACTGGTTCAAGGTCATTTTACAATGTGAAGTGAAGTGACATACTGCCAAGTATGGTGACCCATACTCGGAATTCGTGCTCTGCATTTAACCCATCCAACGTGCACACACACAGTAGTGAACACACACACACACACACGGAGCAGTGGGCAGCCATTTATGCTGCGGCGCCCGGGGAGCAGTTGGGGGTTCGGTGCCTTGCTCAAGGGCACCTCAGTCGTGGTATTGAGGGTGGAGAGAGCGCTGGACATTCACTCCCCCTACCTACAATTCCTGCCAGCCCGAGACTCGAACCCGCAACCTTTGGATTATGAGTCCAACTCTCTAACCATTAGGCCACGACTTCCCCATGTATAGTTCATCGAGCTAGAAAGCACTTTCCACAAATGGGGATTGCAGTCTAAGTAAACACTTTTTTTGAAGTGTCAAAATTAAAATCTAATTGTGTAAACAAAGGTAAGGTAACAGGTTACAAAAAGGTCACATTAAATTGTTACTGCATTAACATTAACAATGAGAAATGCATTTGTGACATTTGTAAATGGTCATTAACTGTTCGTTGTTAATGTTAACACTTCTATTAAATAATATTAGCAGGTACAACTTGATTAATGTATTAGTAAATGATAAACCAAACTAAGATTAATAAATGCTTTAGAAATATTTTTCATTGCTAGGTTATTAACTAATGCAGTTAATCTAGTTGTGACCTTATTGTAAATTGTTAAAAGGTATACAGCCTGTATAAACTGTGGGGGAAAAATGAATATAAAAGTGCTAAAATAAAATAAAAACTTCATGTGCCTTGCGTTCAATACAAGTGTAAAATTGAATTGAAATGTTCATGCACTTTGGCAAATCAAGGCAAGTTTATTATACAAATTTCTTACACATGAATCATTCAAAGATAGAAATTTGAAATCATTTAAAAATTAAATAAATGTTTATTTAAAAAATATTAAGGATATTAATAACAAAATATATTAATATTAAATAAAGTATGTCCAATTTTTCACAAATTATGCATTGCAAAACAAGAGTATTATTCTGTAAATGTGTGACTTGTTTTAAAATGTTTAACCATTCAGTGCCTTATTAACATACATCGGTAACACATATGGTCTCATTTGTTAATGCATTAGCTAACATTAACAATAAGCAATATATTTTTTACAGCATTTTTAAAAGTTCATGGTTCAGAGTGGATTAACTAACAACTTTTGATTTAAACATTTAATCTATATTAATAAATGATTTGAAAGTATTGTTTATTGTAACGTCAAGTTAACTAATTATAATCAAATGAGAAGTGATGAAAATGAGATAATGATTAAGTATCTATGTAATTCAATTCATGGATTTTTAAATGTATTTTAAAATGTCCAAATGCAAGTTTGGGTTCACCATACCTGATGATTTGCCTTATGTCATCATGAGCATGAAACCAAAGGAATGAAACAAAACTTCACTGAAAATTCCATGACTGGGAATGACAACAATCCTGTGTGAAGTGCACTGAAAGTGAAAGTTCCCCTGGAGGCACAGGAGGGCGGTGCCTCAAGTGAAAGGAGGTGGAGCAGCTTGGGGAAGTAGGCGTGACTTTGAGTGTGTGTAAGAGAGTAAATATTTTTCACTACTGGTGGAACCTGTCTGTCTGCTTCACCGGAGACACGGAGACTCAGCCTGAAGTGTATGACACAAAGAACAGCGGAGAGAACAAAAACACATTTACCAGCAAGAAACCAGAAAGAATGCTGGACGGAGCAACAGTCTGGACGTAGACCAGGATTGGAGATGATTTAGATGAAGACGACATGCGATGTGTTTGTTTACGTGACAGGTGCAACGGTTTGTCTTGAGTCTGAATGAGGCAAGTGTGTTTCTGAGGACCTTTAATGGGTAGAAGCATCCTGGATATGGGGGGATGTCAGAGTTACAGCAGCTCTGATGAAGAGGATGTCAGCGCTCTGAAGGCAAACTACACCAATGTCAGCCTGTTCAGAGTGTGAGTATATACTGCACCTACACACACTAGACAGACAGTAATATAAGGAATGCACACATCAGACAAATGTCTGCTGAAGAGATAAGTGCCAGAATATCTTCAGAGAGAGAGAGAGAGAATGTGTGTGAGCATAGCAGTAGTTTCAGTTGGGCTTCCTGTTGGAAAAAGGCTGAAAGTCAAAGGAAAATTCCACAATTCCATGTGTGTTTGTGTGTGAAAAACACAGACCCTCTGCACAAGGGTTTATGGGTAAACACACCTGGCGCGGCCCATGTATTTACATACTGCACACCCGTGAGCATGAGTGCAACTGGTCATTTTTAAGAAGAAAATGCACTGCTTGATTAGAAAGTGTTGTCTAAAACCAACACTTTCTCTTTCACATAAGCATTAAACATGAAATAGCCATTTAAATTAAGTACCGTGGTGGTAATACTGATATAGGCATATGTATTTTCATATGTAATCGTACAGTTACATGGCACTCGCATATTATATGCAAAAAAAAACAATGTACATCATAAATACCATTGTATTTGTAGGTACGTCACTCTAAATTAGAAAGACATGGCTCTTTTACTTGTTAATATTTTAAACTGCTGTATCTAATGTGCCCTTTATCTAATAGAATCTAACCTCACATCAAGGAAACACTAAAAATAACTAACCATTCAAATTGTTTGTTTTTTTGAGTTTCCCACTAAATAAACATGAAGTTACACACAAGTTATTTATTATCTATGACTACAGCCATAAAATCTTTGTAATGCACATTTTATGCATACATATACACACACATATATATAAAAGTGTGTGTGAGTGTGTGTGTGTGTATATATATATATATATATATATATATATATGTGTGTGTATATTAAAAGTGACCATATTTATATAATACACTTGCAATAATAATAAATACTTGCATCTATATTTCTTTTTGAAAAATACTAAAAAAACATTACATCATTACAAGGCCTGGTGATGAGATGTGCTGCAGGTGATGCCTGAGGGATCTTGCTGAAAATACCAGTACCTCTCATCAGAGTGGCTGATTTAGATTAAATCATTCGATAATGCAACAGGGAGTGATGAGAATCTCATCAGCTTGAAAAAAAGGTGATGCTTACATCAGTACGTAATGAGCAAAAAGCTGAACCTCTATGTGTGCAATATACAAAACTGCAACAACATTTGTACATTGCACAAGTGTGGCATAAGTATCCAGGTGTTTTTGGACAACCATATGGCAGATATTCCACCTCACAGCCTGTTTTAATCAGACAGGTCAAGGCCACTGTCTCAAACCTCCCACCACACACAAACACACACTATCAGTTATTTCAAGGCTGAATTCAGAGGTCTGTTTTCTCTTCGTTCACACACTCAGCGTGTGTGTGGTTTTTCTCATTTGCATGAATGAAAATTACAAGCGCCGTCTACAGTAGAAAGCCGCACTCTTTCCAGTAAGAACGTGTTAATTGCTCACTAATGCTGTCGGAAAACAAAACCTCCTTCAGCACATACAGTAATCGACCAGCCCCATGTGCACACGACAAACTAAATCAAACTGAATCCCTGTATGTCCTTGTGTAACGTCACACTGTGTGTGTGTTCGCAAACTGTTTGCTATTTGCTCAACAGCATAACTACTTGAACACAAATTAACTAGCAGACAAGCTCGCTGCAAAAGAATTTCCCATTTCCCATCGCAAAGCCAGTCTGCCTTCATACTGCAGCTATATATCAGCACATTTCAAATAAACCTGGCATTATATATTAAAAATATTGTTGGCTCCTTAATTAATTGCTTTTTTCCTTTTTTATAAGTCACTTTGGATAAAAGCATCTACTAAATATTGACCCTCCATTCCTGGTGATATTGTGCACAATTGATTAGTGTTTAGTGTAAATTTACGCATATAAAAAGAGCTTTTATCAAAATGTAATAAATTACTCTGCTGTGGATTCTCATCGAGTATCCTGTTGACTGTGTGTTTTGACAGAAAGAATAACAGTCTATGTATAGTCCCGTCTGCCGAGGTCAAACCTTACCTTAAAGATCACTTCCTGTCCAAACGCATCACTGATCTCGACCTTCTGACCCTCTCTGCCCTGCCGCACGGCCTCGACCAGCAGGAGTGGATAGCAACAAACAGTGAGTATTCAAACACACAAATGTAAAAAAATTAATGCCAGAAACAACCATATTCAAATTAACTAAAACTAATATTTTTGAAAAAGTAGGTGTGTGTGTATATATATAGCATAAATTAAATATACGCACACACACACGAGTCAAAGTGCACATAATGCCAGTTAAACACCCAGTGATTCAAATATGACGACACACTCAAAAGTGTCATCCGAGTGAGCAATGCAGGGCTGAAACAATACACTAGAGACAGAAACATGTTAAATATTTCTCAACATATGTAAAATGCTCAGAAACGCGTAAAGGAATGATGGAAATGTGTTGGGCTTGGCTCACATATCTAGACATTTGAATAAGGGCTGGTCTGTAGCTTAACTTATTCTAACCTGGAACCACCCACTTACAATAAAAAAACAAAACAAATACACAACAAAAATAGTATGTACAAAGAAAAAAGACAGGTCGAGACAAAAGCAATTTTTGTTTGCACTATGCATCAGATAGTTTGGCAGAGGTCTGTGGGTTTGTTAGGCTCTGTGTGTGTAATGTGTGTTAACTCATCTTACCATCTCTTCCAGCGGTGTCGTTTTTCCAGCACACAACCCTCTTCTTCAGCGCTCTGTCTGATTGTTGCTCAATGACCACGTGTCCAGCAGCCAAGAGCTCAGGAAACATGTGAGGAGAACAAACACACTTCATTACAGCTAGATAAAAGAGACTAATAACTTAATTCACAGCTTAAATGCAGGCAGAAAATGTACACCAAATACTGCCTAAGCAACAGTTTATTATAGTTAACAATACAACAACACAACAGGAGTAGCTCTGCAGTCAATATGGTATTTCGATGGAAACTACACTGTAAGACGAAGACCGGATTAAACAAACTATAATAAAAAAAAAAATTATGAAATACTGAAGATGAAATGTAAAATATAGTTGTGGTTGTTATTGCTAGTTTATTTTTAAATATGATTTGTCAAGCATGGATGAGTATCAGCATGTGACAATTTTTTTTTTAAATCCCTTATCCATCATTACATAAGTAAATTTGTTGTCACATAAAACAACAGCAGTGACAGCAAAAACACCAAGAATAGTACAAAAATGCAACTGTATAATTAATTCATGCCGCAGCACTATTACAGTAAATATACAAGAGATTACTGTGATAACACAGATCATTATAGTGATTTTACATGCTAGTCCTATAATAATCATCAGCTGCAAAAAATACCACTGTAAAAACCTATCTAAAATATTGCATGGTTGCAATTGCAATTTGTTTGTCTTTTCAGTTTGTATGAATGGACAGACGAACAGGGGAAGAAACTGAAGTGTTCAGCTCCCATCTACATCGACTACGCCTTGTCCTACATCCAGGAGATACTCACAGATGAGCGTGTGTTTCCCATCAAGGCTGGTATGTAGTTCTCACAATCACAATTTGCCTTAATGAGCTGAAAATGATTTGAACACATAGAAGTGACTGTGTTTAGGTTCAGCGTTCCCTTCTGGATTCATGTTCCTGATACAGAAGATCTTTGTGATGCTCTTCCGCACGCTGGCTCACCTGTTCAGCGTTCACTACCAGGACGCCATCGCCGTGGAGATACACCCGCACCTCAACACGCTCTTCACACACTTCATCACCTTCAGCCACATGTTCAGACTGCTGGAGCCTTCAGAGACGGCACCGATCGACGAGCTCTTCGCGGTCCTCACACACTGAACACAAGGAATATACACGTGAGGTCTTCACATAAAAGCAAAGCATGAGTCTGTGAATCATAAAATTCACCTAATGGACACGTGCAAGTGAAGACCACGAGACTGTAAGTGCACTATTTAGGACAGCTCCTTTTTTGATGTTAGATGAAGAATCCCTTTGATGTTTTGACGCAGTAGAATGTGTCTGATTGGACCGTGCCAGCTGTGAACATGGGCCATCTGCTTTCAACGAGATGCAATTCTTAGGAATCTGGGAGCACTGGGAGCTTCCAACTGTACTTTGTAAATTATGGCAGCATTCCTTCTTGTTGTGTTAGTCTGCCACACTGAATGGAGAAAAAAGCCCTGTTTGGGAGGGAGAGAAAATGCTTTTCCAAAAAGATAAACTGAAAGAAATTACTACTTTAACTCATCAAGGATGCATTAAATTAACTAAAAGTGAGTGGTTAACCGTAAATACATTTATATAGTGTTACAAAACATTTGTTTGAAATAAATTGTGTACTTATTCTTTTCATCAAAAGATCCTGGAATAAAAAAGTATCAGTTTCCACAAACTAAGCAGCAGTTTTCAACATTAATAACTGATGAAACATCAGCTTTGCCTCACATTTTAAAAATATATATTAAAACACATCTTAAATTGTAATAATACTTCCAAATATTACTGTTTTCATTTATTTTAGATCAAATAAATGCAGATGAGAGACGCGTTTCATTAGAAATCTTACCGACCTCAGACTTTTGAACCGTGTATTTTTTAATTAATCTCAAATAAATCATGTCTTAATCAGAAACGACGCGTTGATGCGAAAAAGAAAAGATTTGTGTTTGTTTTCCACAGTTTTTATCCAAACCAGTCGCGACTCATCGATCACATGACTCCTATTTCCGTAGCTCCGCCCATTCTGAAATCTCATTGGTCTAAAATCCCGCTGAATATTAATCTAAATGTCCCGATTGGCCGCGTGGCTTCTCCGTTTCCATTGAGCACCGAGAGACGAAGTCGCAGGAGGTACTGAGAGAAAGTGCTACTGTACACCATTACTGAAATAGAGTGGGGGAACTATGACGTCACTCTGTAGGCGGATCGGCTGTTAGCATGAAACTGGTTCCCTCGACAAAAACCCAATAGGATTTCCCCATAGGCTTTTGGATAATCGCAAAAAATAAGCTCTGTGTTCAATCATAGTTCATGAAACTTACACGTTTTGACCATCGAGATAATCTTGACAAAGTAATACATATTTTATGAATTTTGAAGCCTAAATACAAGCGCCAGAACTAAAAAGCTAACATTAGGCTATAAACGAACTACAGCACCTCTACAGTCGCTCTCCTTCAACGTCACCACCACCAAGTTTCCGACCACTTTTAAACTTATTTTAGAAACATTTTCCATGATAATTATTTACTCTGGATGAATTTTAATCCAAAAGAGCACGAGACTGTAAAAGCGGGTTAGAATGAGTTCCTGTTCGGCGTGATGACGTTAAATGTCTCCGACAGCGCCTGTAGTCCCATTTAGCAACCGTCTTTTTAAAGAAACGTAACAGCTTTAAAAAAAAAAAAAAAAAAATCACGAGTGGGGTGTAACTGGTGTGTTTTATGACGTAGAATAAAACAGGAAAGTATCTTGAGCCTGTGTAAACCACGGACCTTATTTAAGGGATTTAACCAAAATCCCATTCAAAAAACCCATCGACTCTGGGATGATGGAACCGGAAGTGCTAAAATGCTAACTCGCTTCCGGGTTTTCGCCTACAAAGTGACATCATAGTTCCACCACTCTATTGTTCCGTATCATTCACGTTATTTCACACGCATCATTTTTCTGGCTTGAACAATCACAATGATTCACACAAAACGCCTCTAGAAAGACACCGATAGAATGTAGCCATAATATACTGTTGATGGTCTTATATGGGTTTAGTGTTCGTTCGTGTTCCTGTATGTTGAAAGATAAAGAGAGAGATCAGATGTTTCTTCTCGATCCTAAGCATTCATAAATGAACAGCCCTGAGGATATTAGAAATATTGACATGAATGCACACCGCTGAGAGCTGGCCTGACTGGTTCCCAAGAGGAATTAGATCCGTTTATACACACACACCACACACACACTCTCTCCCTCTCTCACACCACACAGACACACACACTCTCTCTCTCTTTCTCTCTCTCTCACACTCACACCACACAGACACACACACTCTCTCTCTCTCACACACTCTCACACACACACACACACACACACTCTCTCCCTCTCTCACACCACACAGACACACACACTCTCTCTATCTCTCACACTCACACACACACACACTCTCTCTCTCTCACACACACTCATACACACACACACTCTCTCTCTCTCTCACACTCACACCACACAGACACACACTCTCTCTCTCTCACACTCACACACACAATCACTCTCTCCCTCTCACACACACTCATACACACTCACTCTCTCCCTCTCACACACACTCACTCTCTCCCTCTCACACACACTCACTCTCTCCCTCTCACACACACTCACTCTCTCCCTCTCACACACACTCACTCTCTCCCTCTCTCTCACACTCACACACACAATCACTCTCTCCCTCTCACACACACTCACTCTCTCCCTCTCACACACACTCACTCTCTCCCTCTCACACACACACACTCACTCTCTCACACTCACACACACAATCACTCTCTCCCTCTCTCTCACACTCACACACACAATCACTCTCTCCCTCTCACACACACTCACTCTCTCCCTCACACACACTCACTCTCTCCCTCTCACACACACACACTCTCTCCCTCTCACACACACACACTCTCTCTCTCTCTCCCTCTCACACACACACACACTCTCTCTCTCTCTCCCTCTCACACACACACACACTCTCTCACACACACACTCTCACTCGCTCTCTCCCTCTCTCACACACACACACACACTCTCTCCCTCTCACACACACACACACACACACTCTCTCCCTCTCACACACACACACACACCACATTCAGCCATTGTAATGCAGTGTATTTGTTACCTTGTCTTTTTTATATTGTGCAAAGAAGGAACTCAATTCTGGGATGACAGACTGTTACATTTGTCAAACACACAAGATAGTATATACTGCTTAAATTCTACATCATTCAGTAGCCTATGCAAAATGTTTCAAACAGTAGCTAGACTGATGAATGCTAGACTGTGGTCACATGACCTAACCACATTACATGTTTTTAATTCCAGTGAGTGAATAATTAAATGAACAAATCTGTTATTTTGCATTTTAAGTCCATGTGTGTGTAAAAATAAGTTTATAAGTTCAGTCAAATGATCATGACAAGTAAAGCGCATGGCATGGTAGGATACAGGCCAGTGAAGTGTGCTCTGTTGTATACCACACATTTAGGCTAAGGTAGAATATCAATTCATGCATATAAAGAAAATATACATACTATATGCTGTAGATACCATTTCTTCAAACACTCCTGGAGGAGCAACAAATACACTTGATGCTGTACTTTTCACAGGTTTAGTCTGATATACTGTAGCATACTGCTGTTACTAAATGGTACGAGTAGTATGATACCATGCATTTCCAAATGCTGACTATGTCTGTGTCCCAATGTGCATGCTATCCATCCTAAATTCTATGTGATATTAGTCATTTTCAATACTATTTAGAGTCGATAGGGTGGATAGTATGCACATTGGGACGCAGGGTACGTGTCAAAGCATTAAGTGAACATAAATGTGTTAATCCAGCAGGGGGAAGCAAAGGGAAACGGTCACTTTCACCATCCACCACAGGACCAACACACTCCTATTACCCTAAAATCTGCTGAACACTAGAGTTATGGAGATTTAAAACGCACACACACACACACACACACACACACTTAAATCAAAAGACTCGACTCCAAAGGGCTGTTAGCACTACATTATGAAACCTTGTGAAGCAGTGTTTGGATAAGAAGTTGAAATAAAGACTTTGACCATTGAAACATCTCATAAGTGCACAGATGTGATTGGTTGATTCATCTTTCAGGGCACCTGCTGATGGACTGAGATTGGCGGAGTGAACAGGGAGGTAACGTACAGTAAAGTAATGTAACTGTGCGCAATAGACGACTGGGTCTTGTTCCAGTAAAACACTACAGTAATATCAGCCTCTCAGTGACTCTGTAAAAGAGTTTTGACAGGAAACAGAGTCCATATTGTGTTTAGGTTTAAAATTGTGTTGGATCAAAGGTACTTTTCAGGGTACAAAATAGGACCCTCAAACTCTTAGAATATAATAATCTACTTCAGGAATTCAAACTAAATATTGAGTGTTCATTTTAAATGAGTTTTGCAACCTGTAACCAAAATGAAGGACTGTGTAAATACATTTTAAAAACGTTTATTTGTGTGATTGTATTTCCTAGCAATAAACATACATTAAAAATAATAAAACAAAAATAAAATAGAAATACTTACACTAAAATAAGTTAACATGGTTCCAAATTCAGTCTAAATTGGAATAAATATAATTATTAATGATAAACTTATTTTTTGCAAAAAAAAAAAAAAAAAAAAAAAAAAGTTTGTAAACTTTGGTAACGGGATTGAATGGTTCAATATTTGTTAAAAATTCAGAAAATGGGTGGAGATTAATTACTTTTTAAATTTTTAAAAATGCAGCAGAAAGGATGAAATTGATGTAAATTTTGTAAAATTCATGGGTGGTGTTAATTTTTATTACTTTTTAATACTAGATAAAAAAATATCAAATAGTGTTTTAAAATATGCTATTTATTTGTGCATCTATGGTTAAAAAAAATTAAATGCTCCATATCTGGAGTGAATTGGAAATATTGATCTGATTTAGATGGATCAGAGATTAATCTAGCTCTCATCTGAATTTAATCAGGAACAATACACCATTTGAATTCTACAATATTATTTTAATAGGATTATAGTAAAACTGTGCTGAGTTTCATATAATAATAGTGTATAATAATGAAGAGAAGAGAGACACTTGGACAGACACACAAATATACACTTACACACACAAGCAGGCAGCTCTGTCTGAGAGAACTGAGGCATGAATGCAAGCGTATCCTGTTGCTGTCTGACCCATGACGCAGAACAACACACACACACACTCACACACACACACACACTCACTCAAAGTCAGGAGGCGTCTGCAGAAACCAAACCAGTTCAAGGGCTAATGCTAATTATTTATATTGCATGAAAACATGAGCGTTATATCTTGTCCTGAAAATAATTTACAACCACAAGTCACAAGAGTAACAAAGAATAAAGCAAATGCACAAAAATTTTCATATTTTATATATTTGTACAAAATACATCTAGTAAATTAAACCAATAAAATAACTTTTTCCAAATAATGAGACACCCAAGTTTGACAATTTATGAGACTGAGATGCAATAAACATCCTAAGCTCTTAAACATACAGACATGTGCCTCTAAACACACTGACATAAAACTTGACATTTATGCAGCTAAGCTATAAAAACAATCATGTGAAATGACAATTGAAAACACTCGTTTAGTGCTAATAAAAGATTTAGACAATCGCATTGCTCCAAAAATCACACTAAGGCCAAAGTATAACTGTAAAATTACCTTAAACTAGATTCATAACAGAGAAACGGAAACACGCGAGCACCAGTCCCACTCGTGGAGTCTCATCTGTGACTGACTCTCATCAACATCACCTCAATTGTTGATGATACTCTCCAAAATCCTCTTTAAAAGAGCACAGGACACAGTGACCTCTATAAAACCAAACACACACTTCTGTTATTGTATCTGACCTTTAAATTAAGACACTACGTCTCACCTGACAGCACAATTATATTTTTATATCATGACACATAGTTAAAGGCCTGACATGAGCTGAACGCTTGAAACAATATTTCCCTCGAGAACCAGCGTTCCTACAAAAGTCTCATGTTCCTATAAATATACTTGAATAAAAGAGAACAGTGTTTTAAAGTCAAATCCTACCAAGAGCCAGATAGGATTTCTATTGTATAAATATTGTATTTTGTGCACAAAACACATGAAATTCTTTAAAAATTTTAAATTATTTTACCACAACATTCTATCTCTTGAATATTTAAAAAAAAAAAAAAAAAAATATATATATATATATATATATATATATATATATATATATATATATATATATATATATATATATATATATACATATACACATACACACACACCTTGTACCAGGTTATTGGCTCATGCTGATAATTAAAATAATGACCAAACACTGGCCAATTAATCAGTTACTACCGCACCTTCATCCAGGATTGCTCAAGGATTGCTAAGCCATTGTATGAGCTCCTCCAGTCTCGGGGACCAATAGCCGCCGTGCAGCAGATCAAGTCTGGCAAAAGGGGAGCACAGGTACCATCACGTGCTAGAGTAGAGTGGACAAGTGTTCACCAAGGTGTGCTGGAGAGACTTATCGAGGCTTTAACCAGCCCCCCAGTACTAGCTTACCCTAATTTTGAATTCCCATTCGTACTTCATACAGATGCATCTGAACAAGGACTTGGAGCTGTGCTATACCAGCAGCAAGACAGCAGGCTCAGAGTCATCGGTTACGACTCCAGAACATTGACCCCAGCCGAGAGAAGATATAGACTTCATTCTGGGAAGCTGGAGTTCTTGGCCCTTAAGTGGACGGTTTGCAAGAAGTTCCGTGATTACCTGTTCTATGCACCACATTTCACAGTATTCACTGACAACAACCCATTGACGTATGTCTTAAGTACAGCCAAACTCAATGCTGTTGGACACAGGTGGGTGGGAGAATAAGCAGACTTCAAGTTTGATATTCGCTATAGACCAGGCAAGGCAAACGCAGATGCGGATGTGCTCTCTCGCTGGCCCCTGGACATCGATAAATATGTGACTGCATGTACGGAAGTACTGACAGAGGAGGTGGTCCGGGCCACCTCGGAGGCTAGTCAAATAGACCGAGAGAATGATGTTGCCTGGGTTGCGGCTCTTAATTCCCGTCAGGAGGGTGTTGGGTGGCAGGATGGAGAGAGTGCCATGAAACTTGACTGCACTGAGTTGAGGACAGCCCAGAGGGAGGATCTCAACATTGGCGAGCTGATAAAACTGAAGGAAAGTGGCAGAGTTGACACCTGAAATGAGAAAAATTGCTAAGGGAGGCACCAAGAGATTAATTGGGAAAATTGGTTCTCCAAGATGGAATACTCTATCGAAAAACCAATGATAGATGCCAGCTTGTCCTTCCAGCTAAGTTTAGGCAGCTAGCCTTGAGACAACTACACAATGACATGGGTCATGTCGGAACAGAAAGAGTTCTTGACCTAGCCAGGAGACAATTTTATTGGCCATTTATGAAGGAGTTCAAGCACTATATCACCCAGCAGTGCCGATGCATCAAACAAAAGAAGCCGGCAATGCAAGTTAAAGCCCCAATGGGAAGTCTCACTTCAAGCTGCCCATTCGACCTGGTGTCGATCGACTACCTGCACCTGGAACGAGGTGGTGGATATGAGTTTATCCTGGTGCTAGTAGACCACTTTACCAGATTTGCCCAAGCGTATCCGATAAGGGACAAGTCTGGATGAACAGCTGCTGAAAGAATATTCAATGATTATATCCTAAGATTACAGCCAGGAGACCGATTTCTGGTTCGGAACCGGAGTGAACGAGGTGGGCCTGGCAAGTTAAGATCATACTGGGAAACAACAGTGCACATTTTCAGAGTAAGAGTAGGAGATGGTCCAGTCTATCAAGTGTATCCTGAATCTAGCGGAGGCCAAAATCCGGCGGTGATACGTACCTTGCATCGGAACCTTCTTCATCTGGTTAATGACCTACCTGTAGAGCCGCCACCTCCAGAAGCCAATGAGTTGCACCGACCTAAAAGATTAAAACAGAGACAGGTGAAGTCAGCAGAAGAGCCGAAGGGAGCAAGTTCAAATGATACATGTCCAGAAGACAGTGACACTCCACAAACTTACTACTGGTTGCGGTCACCTTTACAAAAGGGGTTCATGAGGAGAGGATCTGTATCTGAAGACTTGAAGACTACAGGAGAGACGGCAGGGGACTGAGGAACAGCACTAATAAGCCTGTAAGGAATAAAAGAGCCACAAAAGAATAAATTACCTGTGTCCGTTGAATCCCAAGCAGCAAGAGAATACTTACCTGTGTCCATGGAGCCTCAGCCATCTGATGACTTTCCTGCTATGCTGGAACTAGAAGGAATGGATGGAGAGCTGGAAGAGACAGTGCCTGTGGAGAGAAAAAGATAGATGAGTAGTCGAAGAGAAGAGAGTACTGAAAGTGAAATTGTGAGGAGATCTAAAAGAGAAAGAAATCCTCCCAGGTTCTTGACCTATTCTTCCTTGGGTCAACCCAGTTATGAACCACCTACTGAAATAAGTGCAGTACAGGTGATGCCGGGTCAGAGACTGCCATATTATCCTCATGGGGTGCAGGGACCAGTTTATATGACATATGCTTATGCCCCAGCAGTACTCCCCAACCAGATAGGGTCTTATTCTGCATTATCACCCTACTCGACCTATTGATGGATATCTCAGAGTAAAAGAGACAGACATGAATGTAGAGACTTATATAGTAAACTCTCACAAAAATTCACTTTTCTCACATTTCAGCAGATTTCAAGATTTGTGTGTGAGTTAAAGGGACAGTGATGTCTGGAGCAATTTATTTTGTTGGGGAGAGTGTGACACCCTGAAAGTTTGATCATATGTATTTATATGTATATATGTTGGATGTGTAGGTTTATTCCTTGCAATTGATTATTTTAATGTATGTATGCATGTTATATCTATCTATCTTTGCTGATGATTTTCTTTATGATCAGTACAACTAACTTGTGAGATGAAATATCCTAGTGGACAGTTTGGGTGAGACGGTGCGTGGTCCAGGGTTGCTATGGTAACGGTGAGCAGCAAGAGACTGTCATTATTAGAGCGGCTCAACTTTGAATAACAACTCAACTTTGTCCGTCTCATTATTTGTCAAATAGGTGGGTAAATCCTGTCACAATGTATATATAAATGTCAAGATAACATGTTACAAGTGTATGTACCAGTTAAGCGAGGTAATGTGTGGTTTAAGAGTTAATTAATAGCAGAAATTGTATCTGCTCGTCATAATGGCCTGGATATGTTATATATTAACTTCATTGTAACAAAAAATGCTCCAGCACGCTGAAATCTCATATGTTACGTTTTTTTGTACTAAAGTTTAAAAAGGGGTATTACTAATGAATTCCTTTTGTATGATTACAGTATTGGTTAAAAATGTTTGTTATACTCATCAAATGTAAATGTTTATTTTGTATTACATAGAGATAGCTGAAAACCTTTTGAATTTGAATATCAGGATAAATTTAAATTATTTTGTCTTCTGGGAAACATAAGTATCTTCTTCTGAATAGCTTCTGAAAGGCAGTAGCCTACTAAATGAAAAATATGATATTTAGGTGAAATAAGAAAAATGTACACATCTTCATTCTGTTCAAAAGTTTTCACTTTTGACTTCAACTGTATATAAGCTATACATATAAATATATTTAAAATACATTTATTTTATGACCTTTGTAATCTTATTACATATAACTCAAAATATTACATGAATTATGAAAGTATAATCAAATATGTGCGTGTTGTAAATATGAAAAAATTAGCCTATCAATACAGTTATACATATCATATATTAGCATATTGGCCACGCCCCCACTCATTCAGTATGGTAGAAAATAGCAAAAGATGTGCTCTCTAAAATAAAGCATGACAAACAGGGGCCCGTGGAGTCTCAGAGGAAAGCACAGTAATCTACGGTGATATGACATTAATTAGTTACTGTAAGGAGGATACTGATTCATAATAACTGCTTCAAGCCTGAAGTGCAGCATGTGGAGTGTCAGTCTCCTCCCTCTCGGTATTTAAGCATCTGCTCCATCCATGAGAGACTTCAGTACAGTCAGTACAGAGAGTTTCTCCAGCCAAATCAAAGTCCTTCACACACAGGAGCTTTAAAAACCGCGATTTCAACAGTCTTACACACTGTGGAATTAATAATATGAAATGAACTGGATACATCGGTATCCTCTACATTTTAGTGTGTCTTTTAAAGTAAGGAGTGAACAAGTTTCTTCTCTCTTTAAAAGTAGCTTTTCGTTAGAACTTTGTGAGTGAATGACTCTCTCCTCTTCTCTCCTCCACAGCTGCGCGTCTCTATCTGAGCTGAGGAACATAATCTCAACATTATTCACTGGGACTGTAGATGACAACAGACTGCGATCATGAAATCCCTGCTGCTCGTCTGTGTGTATCTGCTGCCTCTGCAAACACTCGCGCTGCCACTACGCAACAGGTGAGAGACCTCGGACGTGATCACATCTATGCTCCATGGCTATATATTATAAAAACACTCCGATCAATATTAGTTCTCATTAACTAATGCAAACAAATGAAACCTTACTGTAAAGTGTATTACCATTAGGCTACTCTCTTATATAAACAGACACAATGCAGACATCACATAGATTACTAAGTTAAAGTTTAAGTATGCATGTTCATGGCAAGCCATTTTAACATTCATTACTAGTATCTATTGTTAGTATTGACCGTATTTGTTAGTAATACTTTTTTGAATTGCTTGTATGTAATCTAATAGTGAATTTTCATTCATTTTTGTCAAGTAGTTCAGTAGTTTTTATAGCAATTGTAATTAGTATAATAGGAAATATTACTAGGTGGTGTGAATTGAGTTAAATTGGGACACTTGTTTCCAAATAGATGGCTCGGGAAAATGGCCAAATTATCCTGAATTAACCCTACAATACCAGTTTGCCACAAAAAAAAAATTGCCACGCTTAAAAGATACTAGATGCTACTGATACAGTCACTAGTAGCAAAGGGAGCTAGGTAATAGTATGTAAAGATTAAGTATAAATGAATAATTTAATACTAGTCACAATTGAAGTATTTGCAGGGGGGCATGGGGGGATTTCCCCCACTATGGTCTATGCATCCCTGCCTCTGCTGAATTACTTTTATCCCCGGTGGGGATAAAATGATTCGTGAAACGCACTATGTCCCGTTCTGATGAGTTGCGATACGCGATCCGACTGGAGCGCTTCGAAACAGTGAATCATTTTGCGATGCAATGGTTTAACCGACTTTCTCTATATAATTTATTCGCTGTTTGAATCACCGGGAAAATGAAATCATTACAATTAATAGGTCTAACTTACAATGTTTTTTTAAATTGTGATCACGTTCATTTCCGTCGTATTAAAAACATTCCGTGATGTGACACCCATTTACTTGCCAAAAAATGACGGATTTATGATGTGCGTTGTTAACAGATTATACTAACATTAGGTTAGGCTATAACGTTACCCTGGAGAGAAAAAGGTTTTCAAAAGCATCCCCCCCTCTGATTTTTTCCACAAATCGCACCCTGAGTACTAGTGAAATTGAAAACAATACTAGTCACTATTGGATTACAGTACTAGTATAACGGAAGATTAATAAGACTAATAACAACAATACATAGTAGTTGCAGAATATATGTTGAAATGGCTTGCCACGTGTATGTGTGTGTGTGTGCACGCGTGTGGGTGTGACCTGTAGTTCTCTGTGAGATAATGTGTGTCACTTGACTGTCTGCATTTGGCACAGTGAGCACAAGAGAGACGTACGTGCCACCTGTAACGTAGTTTCTCGGATTTCCCCATCGTGACCACTTAGTCATGATATGGATCAGGCTATTTCTAACTCTGACTTGCAAGATGCAACATTGAATCATGTCTGCAACACAATACACATTGCATTACTCCTAAATTGGATTAAATATAAAGTATTGAATTAAGTGGCATTAATTTATATGAGCACACTTTAAGCAAAAAGTTTCACAAAATTGAAATGGTAAAACAATAGATATAATAATAGAAATGTTGCAAAATGCACAAGTCTTTAGACACTGGCTTTTGGTTGAGGAACTGACTTCATATATAAAGCACATACAGCAGTCACTTAAACGTAGTTGCTAAAATATGCTGAAAAAGCACTATTATATTTGTTCATATAATTCAGTTTCAATTTTATTGGTATCACTTAGCAAATACCTTTTGAGGGTCACTTCATTTGTTGTAATGATGTCACCTCTGATCTCAAAGCCTGATTGAACACCATCTCAGTGTCTCCCCCTCCTGGTGGGCAGAGGCTCGTTCCTTCACTGAATAATGAGACTGTGGCCTTCAAAAGTGAAACAAGCTTACAGAATGAATCTGAACACGCAGTGTGTGCCTAATGTGAGAAAAGGTCAAACAGACGGTGTGAGATCACAAACACCAAGTGATTTAGGACTTTAATGTTCAACTGGAAATTAAATCCTCTTTTGCGCACACACTCGCACAAGGGCACAATGAATTTATGTAAGGTGGATTTAAGCAGTTGCCCCCACCAAATTAGCCCCTCTAGCACTGTTTTTAAAAATGTGCCTCTCAGAGAGTGGATTGCAACATCATTCTTAACAGTTTGTGTGATTAAGATTGGTATTTGTGCATGCTAACATCTCTTTCAGGCCCCATGCAGGGCTCTAATGTGGGAACGCTTCTCAACAATCTCTCTCTCAAACTGAAACTTCCAGACTTCCTCCTAGTCTTCAGAATAAAACATCACAATGCGTCTCCTATTTGTCCTCTACAATCCAAGAGACTCTTCACCCTGTGTGCTGTCTTCCATGTGTGAGTGTGTGTGTGTGTGTGTAATCTAGCACCTGAGACTGAAGTGTATGAATGGAGCAGTGAAACAGTAGGACTTAGGGGCAGAGGCTTAGAAGGGCTTATGCTGGGACAAAGTGATTGAGTAACTGTGCCTGGCTGCTGCTCTCCGGCCTGATTTCAATTCAGTGTACATTTATGATGGACAGGGGCGTTGCTTATCTAATCATGTGTACAACTGCAACAAAGGGTGTCAAACTAATTAAGATAAGAAGCTGGATTTCATCACGATAATGCAAAGGAAACCAATTACAAAATGCATGTAAAAGAAAGAAAATTATAGAACTTGAAACAAGATCAAAGGAAAGAGTTCACTGATAAAAGAACTCCTGAATTTGAATTAAATTTGAACTGTGCCACCAAACAGGATGCTGAATTGGATTTTTACATTTGAATTTAAGAATGAAAATTTAAAATAACACATTTTTAAATGTTGGCTAGACAAAGGTTTGAAAATGTAGAATTTTTTTTAAGGGTTTATAGAAGACAGAACAGAATGATAGAACGGTGATCGATAGAACGTCAGATAGAAAAACAGATCAACAGAACAATGTATAGAACAGTAGATAAAACAATAAAACGGTGAACAGTAGAAAGACAGAACAACAGATAGAAAGGCCAACAAAACGACAGATGGACAGAACGACTGTTCAAATGACTATAGATACAGTAGATAGATAGACAGATAAACATACAGAACGACAGATAAATAGAACCACCAATCGGCTGATAAAATGGCAGATAGAATTACAGATAGATAGAATGATAGACAGACCGACCAAACAGATTTCTGAGCCACAAAATAATCAAGCTGACAGTGTAAAAGCTCTTAATGGTGTGGGTGTGTTGCTCAGGAAAGGCTTGACAGCATTTAGGCTGATGGTGACCTTCACAAGAGGGAAAGCAGTGTGTGTTTTGTTTGTGAGCAGTGTGTGCAGTGAATGTTAAATGAGGAGTGTGTTTTGGAAACTCCAATGATTCCGAGCTTTTTCAGTCTTTCTGACTCTGGCCCACATTTAATGATATGTCCAAGCAAGTGGGAGACCAGCAAACACACACACAGACCTGTACTGACCCTGAGCCCCGGCGGTCCCACATCTCCGGTTCTGCTACAGACTCATTAGAACTGCTCCAACACACACTCCAGCCCACAGTGGTGCTCGTGCAGCTGAAGCGAGTTTAAAGCTGAACGGCATGTAATAAATTATCTACTTCAGTCACATCTCAATTATGCATAGTATAGCCCAAGTTTAGCAGATACTATAACTACATCATTTGGTACCTAAAAGACTTAAGCAACATATTGCTGCATAGTATTACAGTACCAATTTTGAATTCTCTTCATTCGAAATCACTTATGCCCCTCGAGCCTGCATTTATTTAATCAAACTAGAGTAAAAACAGTAATATTGTGAAATATTATAATTTAAAAGGACTGTTTTCTATTTTCATACATTTTCAAATGCAATTTATTTCTGTGATGCAAAACTGAATTTCCAGCATCATTACTCCAGTCTTCAGTGTCACATGATCCTTCAGAAATCATTCTAATATGCTGATTTGCTGTTCAAGAAACATTTATTATTATTAGCAATGTTAAAAAATGACATTTTTTCAGGGTTCTTTGGTGAACAATGTTCAAAAGAACAGCATTTATTTGAAATAGTAATCTATATAAACATTATAAATGCATTTACTGTCTCTTTTGATTAATTTAATGCATCTTGCAACTATAAAAGTACTAATTTCGCTCAAAACAAATTTAAAGTGTATAGAAATGTAGAAAGGTATAGTATCAGTCTTCAAATCAAGCGCTAAACAGAGGTTTACAGTGGACCCATGATATAACCATTAAATGCTCCTTATGACCAGAAACCCACAGTGAGCGATCGGAAGTGTTTTTGAAACTTTGTGTAGACCGTGAAAGTGATTGTGTATGTTATACTACAGCCAGTCCAGACTAATCCTTTTCAGAAACATTCTGATTCAGATTAGATTTAAAGTATTACCCTATATCCCACACTAATGCTCAACATAAACACAGCCTATAACACCCACTGAAAATTACACTTAAATACATACATACACAGATACTCAAGTATCATACTTAGGAACATTTGTTATTAAAGTTATATTCACAAACATAAATATATAAAATTCAAATAAACAAACAAATTTAAGAAATTCAAATGCTGTACCAACAGCCAACATTTCAGGAAAACTGCAATACAAACATCATAAAAAGAAAATCTCACATAATCTCCCTCACCTGCAGGTTTGGCAGGGATGTAGATCTCTGCCAGGTGCATGATGGGTATTAGTGCCATTTTATTTATGAGCTAGAAAACACAAAGCACAAATCAAAGGTGTTTAAGCAGTCTGGCATGTGAGTGTCTGGCTCAACCAACGCCACGGGATTGCCTGACCGGCTGAATAATGGTAGATGTTTGGAATTTATCTGGAAAATAATATTATTAATGTGCTGCTTTGAAACTATTTAAACTCAGAAATCACAAATAATTACAAATAAACAACCCCCCCCCCTCTAATCATCAAATTAAATGTGAAATTTTAAAGCTAAAAAACTGAAACAGTATTTTCTTGTAAATAAATAACTGATTTATATATAAAATAACTAAATGAATAGCAAATATAGTGCCAAACAGTCATAGAATCCATCCAACACGGTGCAGAGACCTCAGTCTATAAATTTTACATCCCCTCGGTTTAATTTTTACCAATATTCTAACAAAAAATGAATGCTCTGAATGTCTCCTGAGGAGCCAGACTTGAAGACAGGGAAGCACGTGAAGGAGTGTGTGTCCTAGAGCGAGGGAATATTAGTGCATGCCACAAATAACTCGGACTACAGCCAGAGTAACGCTTGACTAATAAGAGGCTTCAAATAGTCCACCTAACATGGTCTTAATGCTGCCAAGCCACTGAATTTAATACTTAAACTACGTCAGCTTCTATGTGAATGTCTGAATGATGTATTTCAATAGATCTGGACAATGCATGCATGCATGTGCTCCACTGGTGGTCAACCAAACGATTTCTCTTTCTCTCACCAGATTGAGTTTTCCCAGCAAACCCGGGAAGCTTCCAGAAACACAGGGTGGTAATGCCATGGAAACCATCACCATTCCTTCAATAGCTTCGAGTGCCGGGGCAAGAGAGCGTCATGCCGTCTGGAGGGCCCTCCTGCATAAAGGACCCCTGGCTAAACAGACCAACACACTGGCTAATCAAAACAGGGAACATTTCCGGGAACGTCGTCATGTCCTCAGAGGGTCACGAGGTCACCCGCAGGGTCAGCTGATGCGTGTGGGATGCATCCTCGGCACATGCCAGGTACAAAACCTCAGCCACCGTCTATATCAGCTGAACGGCCAAAGCGGACGGCAAGATGCGCCAATCAATCCCAGAAGTCCACATAGTTATGGATAAGACTATGAATGACCACACGGTAAAAACCTATTCAAAAAATGTGACTACAGAAGACCACCGACACCAGCGGACAACCAATCAACAACTGGCGTAATCAATTTACAGGCGTCCTGTCATGAGAAATGGAATTCTCTTGATCTTTTGACATAAGAGTCATTCAAGTCTTACTGCAACTTTAAGAACTCTAAACTTCTTTCCCTAAACAAACATTTATTGAAACAAAAACAACTCGTTATGAACTTCTGCAACTTTGACGTCATCTAACATTAACATACGGTATGATCGCCAACATTAACCTGCAAGCGTCTATTTAAATGTTCAGAAACTTGGCCTTGACTTTCATACGGAGTAGTAAGGAGGATGTGAGATATTACTCCTAAACACCAGAGGAAATTATGAGAAGTGTAAAAATGAGGGAAAATTTGAGAAACCTGACTGTGTGTAGCACCCATCTCTGCAGATCTATCTGACCTGAACAGTCTGAGTTTTCATTTCAGCATGGATTGTTTAATCAATCTCTTTAATGTCTTAAAGCAACTTTGGAGCCAATAGAAAAAAAAAAAACAACTTTGTGGATCTCAGGGAAGAAAATAAAACTGTAAACATTATATGTCCCCCCTTTAACAATCAATTGTCCTTTTCTAAAGGTCTTAATATTTCCCACTTTTGATACTTCATGCCCTTCTGTAATGAAGTGACTTGAACCTTCATTATCTTTACAGTAATCCCACACCGTCTCTCGTTCTCTAAGCCAGGACAAATCGCCCTTGACAGAGCTCCAATGTGAACATCTTAAGAGTAAACATCCTGTATTTGGACACTTAAACTGTACTTATTTATGAATCTAACTACATTAGATAAAATATCAAACCAAATGGTTATTTAAAGGAACACTCCGCTTTTTTTGGAAATAGGCTCATTTTCCAACTCCCCAACAGTTAAAAAGGAACTGGGTGCAGCAAGCACAATGATATTACGCAGCGCCTGAAAATAGTCCCCAGCTATATCATAACTAGTTACCTAGTTGAGGACTACTTTCAGGCGCTGCGTAATATCATTGTGCTTGCTGCATCCATGGTATGGCAGCAAAGTTCCTTGATTATTACGCCGGAATGAGAGTATAGTTCCTAGCCATATCGGCCTAGAAAATCGCAAATATTCATTTTCCATCAGTCTTAGTACACGATGTAACTACAGAAGAGTCAAGTTTTAAATAGGAAAAATATCTAAACTCTTTGGTCATTTTTGAGCAAGACGCTAATGGTCATATCAGATTCAATGATCTATGCTAAGCTAAGCTAAAATGCTACCGCCAGACCCGGAGATCGGCTGAATGGATTCAAAAACGGTAACTCTCAACTGTTTAACTCTTGGGTAGTTGGAAAATGAGCCTATTTCCAAAAATAGTGGAGTGTTCCTTTAAAAGAATGATAGCACAACAAGTTTGTTAGGTTTCAAATTATAAAAAACAACAACTGAATTGAAAACAAAATGTATTTGAATTCTAATTCAATGATTATTGGTCTTGTCACAATGATGTTAATCCTGATACAGTACGTTGCCTCTAAAAGCCCCATATTTGTGGAAATCAGAGGGCTATTTTTTCAGTGAATAACTGAAGTTTTATCAAAGTTGTTCAAAGATGTTTAAAATTGTAGTTAGTTCTGAGAAAAAGCTCTGTATTTTCTTGCCGGTACCATTTGGTTTGATGTTTTATCATCTTAACAGTAACTGTTTTTAAACCGGTTTCCGGAACTCTCCTTCCATCAGCCATTGGCTGGACAAACAGATAGTCCCGCCCTAAACTCACACTATTGGCTGAGCCAATGTCAACTTGTTGGGCCGCTCAGACCAACAGAGTAATTTTACAGGCGTCACAGACTCACACCGTTTACACTCTTCGGGGAAATGAAAGTCTTACTTATAGCTGTCTCTGCACTTTACACTAGGATTGGACAAAGTATTTTCACTTTGAAAAATTACACACAGCCACTTTAAGTGTCCACATACCTTTTGGGACCACTGTATATTCTCATTTCAACTTTTAAAACGTCAAATCTTCATCCATAAAGCTCTTAAATTTTCAACACTGTCTGATCGTGTATGTTGCACATGCCAGTCTCACAACATAAAATCACAAACACAAATAAAATATGGGTGACAAATATAAACAATTCTCTGGCCAAACAAACACACACACCTTCAGTTTGTCATAGTGCCAGTGGTGGAATGTCTGCTATCCTTATGTTCACATATAGGTCAAATGTTTCTATTAAACAAAGCACTTTAAAAGCAACATGATCAATCACCTTTAATGCCACTGACTTGAATGGAAGAGATGTTATTTAATTCTAAGTTAACAAAAGCTTGTGTAATATTTTGCAAGTGTATAATGAGTGTTTGTAGTTATGTGTCAATGCTGTGTATTTGAATATGATTTAGCCGTTTCAATAAACAAAACAAATGCAAATGGTTATTGTTTTGTTAGTTAGTGTCATGTGGGCAGCTGTAATAGAATGCAAACACATATGCACAGATCATTACCACTGTGACCTTCTGAGTCAGAGCGACACCAGTGATATCAATAGCTCAGCATGACCCAAAAACAATGTGACTCGGCTGGCATACTGCTTTCATAAAATCAGCAGAAATATGATAAAATCCACCAATTTGTAATAAATAGTTGCACTGCCATTCACTACCAAAAGTTTGGGGGTGGAAAGATTTTTGAATGTTTGTGAAAGAAGTCCCTTCTGCTCACCAGGCTGCATTTATTTGAGCAAATATACAATAAAACAGAAGTATTATTAAATATGGTTTGAATATATTTTAAAATATAACTTATTCCTGTGATGCAAAAGCTGAATTTTCAGCATCATCACTCCAGTCTTCAGTGTCACATGATCCTTCAGAAATCATTGTAATATGCTGATTTGCTGCTCAAGAAACATTACCTATTATTCTCAATGCTGAAAAAAAAAACAGTTGTGCAACTTAACATTTTTGTGGAACCCATGATACTTTTTCAGGATTCTTTGATTAATAAAAAATACAGCATTTATTTGAAATAGAAATCTGTAAGACTATAAATGTATTTACATAAAATAAATGCATCTTTGCTAAATGAAAGTATTATTTAGTAAGCAATCTGGGCATTGTTGCCTATTGTTACTGTACTAATACTGAATTTCAGATAGCCTGCTATTAATTTGACATATAGTGCTTTTTACTTACTGGAAGCAAGGCTTATAAAAGACATTATTTAGTCACATGTCTCTCTGACCTCAATGGAAACTTCTTACAACATTCTCCTTGTGTGACATCCATTCAGGAGAGTTTTAGGTCAGACTGCCACCTGATGGCTGCAGACCTGAAACATTACACAAAAAGTTACAAAGTTACACAAAAAAATATGAATACATTATATATGTTATAATACACTGGATTGGTTGCGTCAACTTTTGCTGCTGAGTTATTCTCAAATAAACATCTACTATAATATAATGAAAAACTGCAGTTTGAATATTTTGAATGGCCATTAATAGAAAAATATGCTTTGAGAGGCAGATGGTGTATAGTATCCATTTAATAATAACATTCTATAACTATAACCAAACATGTCAACAAAAATCCTGCCAAAGATGATGAAACAAAAGGAATGTTGTAGATGTGCTCTAGACCACATACATCACAGACTCACCCCCAAACTATCAGCCAATAAAAATTAGGGGTGTAACCTACTGTACATAAAAGGACACACACTAGACTTTACATCAACTCTGCATAGAAACAAACAGAGACAGACTTATCATTACAATTCCCCAAAATGTGCTGTTGTGCTTTTTGGCACCAGAGACTGACAGACAGCGCACTATTTACAAAGTCAAATTCAAAGAATCACTGTTATCATGAAACCAATCTGAAGGTTCTGAACGTTCTTGTAAAGCACAAATAAAACAGTTAAGATATGATCTAAAATAAGACTCTTTAAATAAGCATTAAAGTAAAAAAAGAAAAGAAAAACTGATCGTAATCAGTAAAATCAAGAAGAATCGTATTCTTTAGGGAAGTTAATGTTATTCAGAAATTAACAAAACATACTTTACTGTGTTGATTGGTATGAAAAATACTATTAAAATAAAGATAAAAAGTAAAACCTACAAAAAAGACGAAAAAAAGCACATTAAAACAAATGTATGAATATAATGGTGTATAGTAATGAAGTATATAGCCATTCACACTCTAAATTAATTAATTAAATAATTCCCTCTAAATTACTATTAAACTAAAATCCTTTAGTCACTGTAATGTACAGTGTGTCCAGTGAACCAGACTGTATTTGGGCCAAGATATCCCAGTATTGAGCACTCAAACACACCTTTACGCACACCGACGGCCCCCTGGAAGCTTCAGAGAGAAAGCAAAGTGGAGAAAGTTAAAGTGTTACTAGTTTTTCCCACTACAGTTCAGAGACCCCACACGCACAGCACTGATAAATAGAGCAGTCCGAGACGCCAAACACACAACATCCTCCTTCATCCTCAACAACACACTCTCAGCTGAATCATGAGGGTGGTGAACCTGGTATGTACCTGACATTCAGACAATTATTTACATGCATGATTCATAATTTCCTCAACGGTGCGTAAAGCAGAATTATAGCTATTATATATGAATAACCATTTTTGATTATATGGCAATGCAGAAAATTGGTAGACTAAGTCTTATTAGTTGTATCTCTTAAACACAAACTCTAACTACTAGGGTCCGGATCCCTCTCTGGCATATCGCCCTGATAGTAATGAGAAAGACCAATCAGAATTCAGGAACTTTGAGGTAAAACTTGGAATTATGCATATTCTTAATTCATATTTTCTTGTATCATTCCTTTTAATACAACCGTCTTATTTCTATTTTGATGTGTGTACATGTCTAACACAGAGTGGAGCTCTCTATGACCGTGTGTTTAATACATACAAGCTGATGCACACGTACCAAACGCTGGACTTTGTCAAACAGAAGGTTGGTAAAATAATAAAATAAGCTAAATAAAATAAGCATCTCCGTTTGGGTAACAGGCCTGTGCTAACAACTGATAAAATATAAATGCTAAAATTCAGAATCTCAATTATTACTAAAGGAAATGCATCAATTCTGGACCAGTTACACAGCACATAATCATATATTGCAAGCTTTTCTTGCCTAGTAAAGTTTATTCTACTGTTTAACTTGACGTGTTTCTTTGGAGTTAAAATTTGGTCCCTATGTGATGACCCAGATAAATGACAAACACAAACACTGAACATGACCTCTCACCTCTGACCTTCAGCACCTAGAATGGGCGAACTGCAATCACTTCAGCATGAGAATGATGGAGAACATCGATTCCCTGGACGAGCTTGTTGATGAATCCGACCCTGATGTTGACTTCCCAAACTCTTTCCATGCATTCCAGACCGCCGAGGGAATCCGCAAAGAGCATCCTGATAAAGGTGAGAGATCAGCAGGGACAAAGGTCACAGACGTCGCCTTAGTGTACTTAGATAAGACTGTGTTTTACAACAACACATACCTGAAGTTGTTTTTGTGAAGTTTCTGATCAATATGTCCAAACCTGCAGGCCTTCTTTCAGGACTGAAATCCATTTCTAAATGTAAAAGCTTTTTGTGCATATTTATATTTGGTCAAATGGTCAACTGAATTTAAAATAACTTCTCTCCAGATTGGTTCCAGCTAGTCGGTCTGATCCATGACATAGGTAAAATCATGGCCCTGTATGAGGAGCCGCAGGTGAGAGACAAAAACATCCAATCACAGTGTAAAAACCTACGACAGCTGTCCCGTGATAAATAATATATAGAATGCTACTGTGTGTGTTTAAGTGGGCTGTAGTTGGAGATACATTCCCAGTTGGATGCAAGTTTCAGAATTCAATAGTGTTCAGAAACTCAACATTTGAAGGCAATCCGGATGGGAAGAACCCCGCACTCAAGTACTGCACCACTTCCGTCTTCTACATCACAAAACAGTCTTATTCAAATACTATTATAGTGTATAATAACTTATAGTCATTTTAATATTAAATTAATTTTTATTCTATTTTCAGCTTTGGGATCTTTAAAAAACATTTATCTTAACTTTAATTTATGTTAATGTCAGGTCTGGTCATTTTAATACTTCAGATTAAACATTTTATTTCATTTAGTTGCAAAGGCAACATTTCTAATTTGAATTTTTTCCTCCCCATCTGATATTCAGATTTTATTTTTAAATGATCTAAAATGTAAAAATGTGTTTCTACCTGATGGTTTTGGCATGTTTTTCATTGCAGCACAGAATTTGGGATTTATGAACCACAATGTGGACTTGATAACATCCTGATGTCTTGGGGACATGATGGTGAGTGATCACGTTTGCACACGTTATGACGTTACATCTAATGTCTCACTGTGAAACATACTATCGTTCAAATGTTTGAGGTCAGTTGAAAGAATTACTCATTTTAAATAGTGTCAAAAGGGAAAGTAAAAGACATTTAAAATGTTGATTTCAAATAAATGCTGTTATTTTGAGCTTTCTATTCATCAATCCTGAAAAATGTATTACGGTTTCCACAAAAATATTAAGCAGAACAACTGTTTTTAACATTGATAATAATAAGAAATGTTTCTTGAGCAGCAAATCAGCATATTAGAATGATTTCTGAAGCATCACGTGACACTGAAGACTAATGCTGAAAATTCAGCTTTGCATCACAGGAATACATTACATATTAAAATAGAATGTTCTTACTGTTTCTTTGTTCAAAAAAAAATTCTTACAGACCTCAAACTGTTGAACGCTAGTGAATTTGCTGTTGAAGTGACTAATGATAATTCTTCTCGCTCTATTCTAGAGTATCTATACCGGGTAATGAAGTTCAACAAATGCACCATCCCTGAGGAGGTAATGCCACAGAGCTCACCTGAAAAGCAAACAAATATAAACACACATACACAAACAATATGACTTCGTGATTCATGCTTTAAAAGACTATCAAACACTTTCTTCTGCCAGGGTCTTTACATGATCCGCTTCCACTCCTTCTACCCCTGGCATTCAAACGGAGACTACATGCACTTATGCAACGAGAAAGACCTGCAGATGCTGCCCTGGGTCAAAGAGTTTAAGTAAGTCATGAGTTTCTCAATGAGAGCTCGTTTGTGTGTCCGTTTATTCTGCTGTGCGAGTGTGACCCACATACTGAAGGTCTCACCTCTCACTGATCAAAAACGTGCGTCTGTTTGTCTTTCCTCTGACAGCAAGTTTGATTTGTACACCAAGAGCACTGAACTACCGGACGTGGAGAGTCTGAGGCCGTATTATCAGTCTCTCATTGATAAGTACTGCCCCGGGATACTGCGCTGGTGAACGTGTACTACAATTCTACAAATCTGTCCTATTTCAAACATGACACCTCAAATCATGTATAGTTATAGTTTTTGTTTTGTGGGCAATAAAAATGGGTGAAAAAACTTCATCTAACATCTTGGCACTTTGGAATTTTCTTCATAAAATAAAATAAAAATAAAAAGCAAAATAAAATAAAATAAAATAAAAGTGAACATGGTATGAATAAAATAAGTTTTTAATTTCTTCATGTACAATAAACTGTGGGAATCAATTCAAATACCTATACCTTCCTAAAAAGTCAAACAAAAAGAAATATTAATTATTAATATCCAAAACTTTATTGTATATATTCATTGTTAATGCTATATTAGATTACATCAAAAAGATAAAATAAATTGTACTTTAAAATGTAAATGTCTTTGAAAAATATAAATAATGGTGCTTGTGCCAGTGTATATTTTTCTATGTTTATTAAAAATATTACAAAACATTAAAGCTGAGTGTTTTTTGATGCATCTTCACTTATATTAACACAATAAACATGCTGTACATCTCAGTGGTCAAATATGATATTACAATACACAAATCAAAAGACCATAACCAGTTACAGTCCAATAAACCATTTCCTGTCATATAACACCACCTACACAACATGACAGTCGAAGTGGAAAATGTCATTTTCTGATACTCTTGGTATACTGTAAGGTACTGCACATACTGGGCTTCGTTCATAAAACAATGAATGTTTGTCTAAATTCACAAGTGCTGTTTTTGGTATTTTGTTGCATTCGATTCAAAGTGTAATTTATGTAAGATTGATTTTAACATAAATCCCACTTCTGTTTAATGAGGTCCAGTATGTGCATTTAAATATTCAGTGTTTTACAGTTATTTTTAGTTCTCATGGTGGAAGACATCCTGGCTTTTATTAATATGGTATGTAGCAGTTAGTGCACACTGGGAAAACAATAACTTACCTTGTTTTGCATTTACCTGTCAAAGCAATCGAAGACCATACAACAAAACCCCTTGTGTTGCAGTGTGACCCTTCAATCGGGTTTTAGTTGAACTAAACTGGAAGGTAAATCCAGGACACTACTGGGATACATGAATGCGTCACTACACTGCCTACATCTCTCAAACCTGCCTGTGAAAACAGAGAAAAGTCAATGTTTTGACACAACAAGGGTGGAAGTGCTGGTGTTTTGTGGTAGATGTTATTACCCTGAGCTGGAATTAAAGTCCTCAGACGATCAAAAAAAACCTCACTTCCTTTTCCTGAAGCTGTTCACTTCCTCTTCAATTCCTCCTTCCTGTTCTTCTTCACTTGTTGCATCTTCTTCCTGCTCTTTTCCCTCTTCCTCTGCATCATGTTTTGCATCCTCCTCATGTTTCTTCTCGTCCTCCTGCGCCACATTGGAGCGTGTTGCGGCCTGTTTATCTGCGTGTTTGTTCTGAAGCCATTCGTGCTGCTGGTGATGTGCACGTGATCGCAGAGAGTTGAGGAGACACGCGGTCGCAGCCGAGCTGAAGAGAGTCCAGAGCAGAAGAGGAGCTGGCATCTCACGGGCATGTTCTCCAATATGATGCAATAACCGTGGCAGCCAAGCATTCGAGCTGCGCCTCGGAGGAGCCTTATCCTGATCAACAAAAAGAAAGAGACGCAGATGAGATTTAAAACAAAAATCAAGATCATTAAATCTTTGTTAATCAACACATGAATGCGAGTGAAAAGGAGAGAGCAAGGCCAAAACATAAATACAGTATTTGAGGGTCAACTCTCTTGACTTCGGCTAATAGGAACATCAAAAACATCATAGCAATGGATAGTAATGACATTTAAAAAAAAAATCTTCAAAAAATGTATTAAATAAATTATCTTGTTTTCAAGTCCTGATGTAAAATACATTCAATTCATAGCAATTCGTGTCATCAACAACGAAAAACATTGTTTTTATGTATTCATTATCTTATGTATTCATATAAGGCTGCACGATTAATTGAAAAAAGAAATTAAAACTAAAATCGCAATGTAATGATTTAATTTATTAAAATATATTTTTAAAATACTCTTCGTTTTTACAGTGAAATATTACATTAGTAATATTTCTTATTTTTTAGTAATGTTTATATGATTATTATTCATATTTTGTTTTTAAATAATTCATAGCCATAACGACATGGGAGAGACATAGTGAAAGCAGCAAAACTTTTTTTTTTTTAAATCACAATTTTGGTTGTCATTTCCCAAATTGTGTAGCCCTATTTTCATATACAGACTGAAGATAAAATTAATTTTATTTTAAATTGTGAGGTACTACAATATAAAGCTATAACGCTCGTAAAACAGTTAAATCTTTGTAAATACCAACACTTATACCAGTGCATGTTTATTTAAAAAATATTACAAAGCATTAAATTGGCATGATTTTTGTACAAACACAATATTTTAATGACAGTTTCATTTTTATTCGTCCTCATTATATCACCTCTCTATAAATAATACAAACACCGTGTCTCCTGATGTCACCTATAAAATATGTCTGTATTTATCTTTGCTTTGAGCAAGTTCAATGCAAATGATTCAAAAACACTGTTTATTGAATCAAACTATCCTGCAGATAACAGACGGTGAACTTTAGGTCTGTTAGTTTTCCTGTGAGGTTATCGAAATTCAAAATGTGTCCCAATTTAATTACACTTTCACTTTTGACAGCAGACTTGTTTCTTACCTTCAAACCATGTTTAACCAGCATCTGTTCAAGGTAAGAGTCACCAAGGTGCACCATGGGATAGAACTCTTCCACGTACACGCGTCTCCACCATCGCTGGGGATATGACCTAAACACACACATCCAATATGACCAAGTCATGAAGACAGAAAATGCAACCAATGAGGCTAGACATTAACCCTATAAAAATATTACTTGAATTAAAATAAATGTTTATAAAATAAAGTAAATGTTTAACAAAAAAAATAAAATAAATTTATTAAAAATGTATATAAAAAAAAAATTCTCCTTTGAGAGAAGTTGAAGTGCTAAAATAATTTAAACTAAATACATTAAAGGTGAGGTATGTAATTTTTCAAAAACGCTTTAGAAAACTGATTTGGGGTTGAGAACCAAAACAAACTCGTAGCCAATCAGCAGTAAGGGGCGTGTCTACTCTTGATGTGGACGAGAGAGCGCTCAGTGAACAGCCGAGCGACAGAAAGATAGAGATGGCGAATAAAAAACAAAAGCTGAAAACGTCTGCGGAACGATAAGAGAAGAAGTAGGACCCGTGTAAATATCGGATAAGCTTTCCAGCGCTGGAGAGAACTCGAGCGGAAGGCCTGCGATCGGATGCCAAGGTTGCTTTGTTTCTTCTCGATAGGGGAGTAACACCGTGTCTACACCGGACGCACCGCGCCGCAACAGCTAAAGTCTGCCTACATTGGACGCGACAAAGCAACTGTTGAAAATCATTTGAAATTTGTGTCAGCACATCATAAATAGAATGCGGCAGCAGTTTTCGGTCAGAGATTTGTCGCGCCGCGCAGCATCCAGTGCAGAAAGCGTCACTGATTATAATGACTTCTATAGTATTTTGTCGCGCCGCTCGTGTCAGACACGGTGTAACATTGGTTTTGCTTTGTTTCACAAAACTAATCGCTGCCTGGGTTGCGTCGGCTACGTATGTGTGGGGCGGAGCTATCAAAATAGGGGAGAGACCCTTTTGGGGTAGGGGCGTGTTTGCTTTGATGATTTAAAATATCAACATTGGGTTCCAGAAATCGCTTAACCCACCTTTAAAACTAATAAATAAAAATAAACATTAACTAAAAAATAAAAACAAAAAAAAATTTATTTTATTTCTGCCAGTTGCCAAGGCAACATTTTTCCTTTAAAACAAAATGTATAAATAAAATAAAATAGGTGTGCTCTCACCCGTCCTCTTTGGGCTCGCTGAACCAGTATTTGTAGCGATGAGCTCGGAGGTACGCAGGAGGCTGTTTGCTGAACGGATACTGAGACTCATCTGTCTGAATGAGTCTGATCACTGCTCAACACACATATGGAATATTTACACAGTATTGTATAAAACTCTGCATCTTGTTCAGACTGATGCACTGGATGCATTTAGATCTCATGCATGCAAAGCAAACACATTTCGTCTCACCGTCTCGTTTGCCCTGCAGGAGTTTGTGTAAGAGGCTGCTGAACCAGGGGCTCTCTGTGTGCGGCCCCAGAGCAGCGAACCACATCTGCCAGTCCAGCCTGGGCTGGTGCGGAGCCACCACAGGGGGCGCTGCGCTCATGTTCCCAGGCTTATACATGAACTCGATCTCCTGCAAAAATATAAAAACACCAAACAATGAACACAATCATATATATTTAGAGTTACAGTAGAAATGTTTCCATGGACACATTTTTTTCAATCCATATAAATCCAATCCGATTTTAGATTCTGAAAGTTCTTCAATCCTACAGAGCCATCAGTTAAATTACTAACAGATTATTTGTGTGCATGTAATTGTAGCTAGTTTTAATTTAACTTCACCTTGACATGCTGAAGCTGGTGCATGTAGATACATTCTTTTGAAAAATTGTTAATATTTTTGCAATTTGGGGGCTCCATACTGCAGCGAATCTACATACATGGTAAAATGATATTTTATTTTCATTCATTCAACTCTTCAGTTACTAGACCTTACTATTGACCTTTTAGGCTACTTTTGGTATAATTTCATATTCTTCATGAAGTCTCTCCTTCACATACAATTAAATGTAATTCGGACACTACGCACTTGCTCAAATACTAGTAAACTGACCGTCCATGTGTTGCGATCCATACTGCCCTCAATGACCACTTCTGGACGGCCTCCGACGCCAGTCATCCTCCGGAACAATCCATACGAGTTGACCAGCTGGTAACGGTCAGTCAGCTCAAACGCCGTCCGGACGCCAGGCCAGAGTTTACTGTGTGCATCATACTCAAAGTAGGTGTAGGGAACCTGCACACACGCTTCATTATTAGAGTCATTATTTTTAAATAACTTAAAGGGACAGCACATATAAAAAAATAAATTTCAGTGCACTACACTTGAAATACACAATGAAGTACTCGTGTATTGAACGTGGATTAGATTAAATTTTGATTAGAAAAAAAAAAAAATGCAGAAGGCAAGATTTTCAGTATTAAATTACTTAAAGCTGCAGTCCATAAGTTTTGCTTATGATTAAAAATTACTTTGTCTCCATCTCTGTTTGAAACCTGCAATTGCAGTTATTTGCGGAATTCTCTTTTTTACATGGATTGTGCACCGGCATGGTTCCAGCACGGATTAATCTAATGTTTAGAGGTGAATGTGTGGCTGTCAGTCACCGCACCGGTGTAGATACTGTACTTAGGAATCACAGATTCTAGCCTACGTCTTTGAATATATGACCCAAACAATAATTTTACTGGATGTTGTCATCTGAACGAGTAACAAGTCTGCCACTTTTGTTCTGACCAACTGAGGAAAAAAAACATTAAATCCTGCAAATTTACCACAAATTCCTACCCGTACCACTCAGATTAGAAAACATTATTATAATCTAACCGTTGTGAATCAGGCTAAAGGAGATTTTGAACACTGGCTTATGTACTTGCTCAAAAATTTATTTCAGATCATTTTTAAACAAAAAAGTTACAGACTGCAGAAATGTATTTCAGTTCATCATAAAAGCTACTGTACAGTTTGAGAAAACTTGAAATATGGAGACTTCAAAGATGTATGGACTACTTTGATTATTAATTCAGCTATTTAACTCCTCAGACAGGTTTGGAACAGCATACAGGTAACAAAAATTCTGACATTTTTTTTTTATTTTGGGATGAACAGGTGCTGTTATAGTGTCATATAGACTCATCCAGACTCTATTGTCAAAAAGGTCCATACTCGGAATTCGTGCTCTGCATTTATCCCATCCAAAGTGCACACACACAGCAGTGGGCAGCCATTTATGCTGCGGCGCCCAGGGAGCAGTTGGGGGTTCGGTGTCTTGCTCAAGGGCCCCTCAGTCGTGGTATTGAGGGTGGAGAGAGCGCTGGACATTCACTCCCCCCACCTACAATTCCTGCCGGCCTGAGACTCGAACTCGCAACCTTGGATTTATCCAAAGGGCTGGTAAAATCACTCTGGACCCCTCACATCCAGCACACTCCCTCTTTGATCTGTTGCCGTCTGGTCAACGCTACAGAGCTCGTGAGCACCAAAACGGACAGACATAGGAACAGTTTCTTCCCTCATGCAATCCATCTCATGAACATTTGAACTCTTAACAATATCATACTTTTTATTTTTTAACACACAAACGTATTACATTTCAAATTTGCACCAAACATACCTGTACATACTAAATTGTCTATTTTGTATATTGTACATTTTTTTTAACTATCTGTGTCCTGTCGCTGTCATTCGGTCGCACTGTGGCGCTACTGTCACTAAAACAGATTCCTCGTATGTGCAAACATACCTGGCAATAAAGCCAATTCTGATCCTGATATTGATATAGTTATAGTGAAATAATAAAACATTAAACATTTCTCGAATTTAGAATTTTCATTTAGTTTATGTTGAAATACTAAAGCTGAAAATAATATTAATAGAAACTTAATATATATAAAATAAAAAAACCACTAAAAACAAAAATGACAACTTTAATGAAAACAGAAAAAAAAAAAAAAAAAAAAAATTATAAATACTATTAAAAGATCCTAAAATAGCACAGACAAGAAGTTTACTGACCAGACTGATGGCAAACATGGAGACTGTAGCCAGAGCCATAACTGCCCACTGGATTGTGCTCCAGAGACGCCACAACACTCCTCTCACACACGCACACCTGAAACAGAAACATGTTCTACCAGGATGCTAACTAATGGACATACTGAGCAAAAACCATCATACATAACCCACATCACTCACTTAAACATGGAGGAAATGATCTCCCATGTGAGAGACAGCACGCCAATCCAGATACTGGGCACTGTGACCGTCTTCAGAAAGCCGTTGAACTCAAAATACGTAAATGCTGAGGAACAGGAACACCGAGTTAAATCATACTGAACAAGAACTGAACTCAATCAGGTATTGTCGAGAGCTTCACCTGTTTTGGACAAGATGCTTTGGTTTTCCCAGTCCACCTGCAGGTCAAAGTATTTGACTGTCCAGTAGCCAAGCAGACCGTATGTCCCAATCTCTAACATCACAGCCAGACCAGAGAACAGAGTCTGCAATGATGCTGGAAAACAACAATAAAATAAGGCTTTTTTTTTTTTCACATCTTGTCCTAACAGGGCACATACATTGTTCATGTAGTATTTGAAAACGGCAAATCACAAAGACAAAAATATGAAGCAGCACAATAAATATAAGCATTGTTTATTGAGCAGCAACTTAGCATATTAAAATGATTTCTGAAGGACACTGAAGACTGGAGTAATGATACTTAAATTTCAGCTTTGTATCACAGGAATAAATTACATTTTAAAATATATTCAAATAGAAAACTGTTTTTAAATTGTAATAAGTTACAATTACAATGTGTGTGCATGTATTTAAGAAATATGTTACGTTTATATATTAAATATGATATAATTTATATAAATATATACATGTACATATTTTCAAAATATATGCTGTGTGTGTGTGTCTTTATATATACACATAAATATACACAGTTCACACACATAGATAATGTAAATAAAAACTCTTATTTTGGATGCGATTAATCACGATTAATAAATATTTCACAATATTACTGTTTTTACTGTATTTTTGAACAAATAAATGCAGCCTTGGTGAGCATAAGAGACTTCTTTCAAAAACATCTTAAGTGTGTCCATACTGCTCTCGGTCTTTGGCGTGGGTCTTCGGAGCCAGAAGTTCACGTGTTGGTCATCCAGCAGCGACAGGCACAGGGTGATGGTGAGAATATTAAAGAAGTTATAATTTCCAGACAGGATGATCGACAACTGAACCAGGACCTGTAAACCACCAAAATGTTACATTGATGCATAAACTCATGGGAGCCTCTCAATTTCTGATCAAACACATGCATACTCGCTCACCTGCATGTAGAAGGCGGCAAGTCTGTGTCTTCGTATGGGGCTGAAGAAAATGAAGGGAACGGCGATCTCGATAACAAACGTTCCCACCACACTGAGCTTCTGGAACCACACCGGCAGCTGATGAGCGAACCAGGCCAGCGGGGTCGGTATACACTGGGTCTCATAGTGATAGGTCAAAGCTGATGAGAAAATAACAATGTAGTGTTTGACAGTGAACTGACATGAATAATTTGATTTGTATTTTTATTTTCAGACAATAAAAATCAATAGGCATAGTGGAAACACTGTCAAAACTTCCATCGCCATTTCTTAGCTCAACAACAAGGTCATGGGTTCGACTACCAGGGGAAGCTTGGAAGAACTGATCAAATGTGTATCTTGAATGCAATAAGTCGCTTTGGATAAATAAGTAAATGTAAAATAAGTAAATATACATATTCTCCTGAAAATAAATACAAACAAAATGAAAAGAATAACTAAATAGGTAAATAAAGTTCACTTTAAATTCCAGAGGAGAGACATCATTTACCCAAAAATTTAGGATTACCAATAGGTCTTAGAATTAACATACTATTTAATTATGGAAATTAAAATGGAAAGGAAACAAACTAAATGTAATTAATCTTCAAAAAAAAAATATTACATAAAAAAAAACAATCCTACCTTTTATTAAAAAAACTCAAAGCATATAAACATTAATAATAATAATGATGATTATATAGAGATTGTATTGTATTTCATTGTTGTCACATCTTTGAGGGTGAAATATATTTTTAATCTACTGTTAGACAAAAATTTTTTAATTCTTAGCACTTCTATAAAGTGATGACTCAACAAACCATAGATTTTGCTTCCAGTTCATTTGTTACACAAGAAATCAACTCCAGAGCACTGCATTGTGGGGCACTTTGTTACACTGTGCTCACATACTGTAAAAACAGTAGTTTTAAATACATGCTAAACCAAATCCAGAACATGTGGACACCGATATATTCTTCAAATCTCAGCTGATTCCTCACCGGTCAGGCCCCACCAGGTGGGACAGCGGCTGGTCAGTTTGACGACACCCGACACAAACATCAGCCGAAACAACAGCCAGCGCGCCAGCCAGAAAGTCACGCCGTCATGGAGACACACCTTTGAAGACCAGGGCATTTTCATGGGAGCGATGAGAATGGCCAAGAAGCCTGTCTCCAGCAAGAGGTTATCCCTGAGATCAAGAAGTTTGACACATTATAACTCTGGCTTCTGATGCGCTGAAGTCATTAACACAGACATGAGACTACTGTAAATAACACTCTCAAGATTAAGATTGTTTTGTTGCTATGGTTGGAAAGCGGTTAAACAAAGCCATAGACCAGGGGTGGCGAACATCCGTCCTGGAGAGCCGCAGCCCTGCAGAGTTTTACTTCAACCTTAATCAAACCCACCTGAATAAGGCAAGCTAAACAAGGTCTGAAGAGTTTCTAGAAATCTACAGGCAAGTGAGGGTTGGAGCTGAACTCTGCAGGGCTGCGGCTCTCCAGGACCGGAGCTCGCCACCCCTGCCATAGACCATTACATAACAGACAGAATTTGGGGAAAAAGAACTTGTGAATCAATAAAACATCTGGTGGTGCACCAGCAACACACTGACAGAAAATCTAATACCCACCACTGAAAGTATAAGAAGACCTGGCCCACCTACAGAAACAAGAAGCATTACATGTCAGTACCCTCCACATTAACTTCTAAAATCTTGATAAGTAGTATTCGTAATACCTATTGGCAAATTAGCACATTTTTTTTTTTTTAGGTAATGGTCAACAGCAAGTTGGATATATTGAAAATATAATATGACAGAGTTTAAAGAAAGCAAATGAGACAAAATTAAATTTTTTTTGTTGCAATTTTATATATGCATTATATATATCGTATGTTACTAAATTAGATGCTATATAATATAATATCTTATAAATGATACAAAACAGCTTAGAGAAAAATATCTATTGTAATGTAAAAAAAGAAAAATATAATTACATTTTACATACAATGCAGTTTAAAGAGCAAATAAGACTAAATTATTTAAAATAAAAATAATAATAATAATATATTATTTAAATATGTAAAAATAACATTTTTATATACTGTGTATATACACAGTGCCCTCCAAAAGTATTGGAACGGTAAAGACAAAAGTGCTCTTTAAGAGGAGAGTAAAGGCAGAAACTCCCCAAAACAAGCAACAATTGGAATTGGCCGCATTAAAGGCTGGGAAAAGCATTTCAAAGGATGAGTCCAAGAGTCTGGTGATGTCTATGGGTCACAGATTCACTGCTGTGATTGTGCGCAAGGGATCTGCAACTAAATAATAGCTTTTAATCTTTTATATCTGCCTTATGGCTTTGTTGTTTGGTCCCAATACTTATGCTCACATCAATGAGTGGGATGAACTCTAAAAGTGCTGTTCTTTTTATTTGGTAAAACATATACGTGTTAAAACGGCTAATAATAAAATGTGACATTCTGCAGTTTTGTCTCATATTCATCTTTTAATCATATGTCTTGACTCCACAGCCAACAGAGCAATTTTGTCTTTACTGTTCCAATACTTTTGGAGGGCACTGTATTATTATATATATATATATCAAGTGTAAAAATAAATAAATAAGGCGGCCATCAATAAGGCCTAATTAGTTGGCCAGTGTTTTGTCATTATTTTAATTATCAGCATGAGCTAATAACCTGGTACAAGGAGTTTCCAGATACTAATTTATTTGTAATCTTTTTTTTGCCAGAAGTTTTTTGGGATTTTTTAATTTTTTTGCTGTCAGCCATAGGCCACCTGTTCTCTATACATTACACAAGCCAGTGAAAAGGGCACTAGTGGTATCAGTACTGTGTGAACTGAGTCTGTACCTGGTAGAGGGACAGATAGAGTATCCAGAGCACCAGGAAGACTCTGCAGTCTCTGAGCACCGGCAGAGCCAGAGTCATTAAACTGAGCAGAGCTCCGGTCAGACTCAGCAGCTCCATGCACTGCTGCGTGTCCAAACCCAGCCGAGGACCGAACCACAGCAGCGTGGGAGAATCCTTCAGCTGCTCCAAAACACTCTTCCCAGACACCCTTAGCTGCCACCGCCCCGGCAGCACACCCTCGTTCCCATACAGGCCTAAAGACAGAGAGAGATCACATGGTCAGTGCCACAAAATAAGTTTTGATTTGTGACCTAAAAATGGTGCACAATCTGAAATTAGATTTATTTTGTCACAGTGTTACTTTAAGTTTTAGATTTTAGAATCCCAAAACTTTATTTCCAGGTTTCAGGGCCCAGATTGTTTATGTGGTCTCAGATAAATGGTACTAAATGATTACCTATGAAAAATGATTACATTATAAAAAAACGTGAGAAAACATGACATATGCTATACATGCAATATTACTTATATATGCTATACATACAGTATACCACTGTATATGGCCAAAAACATTACAATATACTATAATAAATGCAAAAAATAATGGTGGGTGTGTGTTTATGTTTGTGCATTTATGAGTGAAAACATAGCTGTAATATTCAGACTTCCCAGATTTTAATATAGCATCTTTGATTTTACAGTCTGTATATTTTTGAACAGGCGTCAACATGCTCGATCTAATCTGAGATGCTTTGCACAGACAGTTCTGCAAGACATTAAATATGGGTCCTTTAAAATAAAAATACTGTAACATCTCCCTAAACCGCGAAAGTACTGGAAAAAAACATCCTGCAGACTATTAACTTACCTAATGTATTCACAGATGAGCATGTCCATTTAAAATGCATGTCTAAAAGAGTTTTCCTGCATGTGTCACTGATGAACTTGTGCTGTTAGTTCAAAACATGCAAGTTAAACAAATCTTCAAACTCACCTGGAATCTGCACGTAAAGAGACGCGAAGGCAAACATATAAACAGCAGACAGGCACCACAAGAACATGTGCCTCGGCAGCCTTATATCTCCCATTTTCGTTCAGTAAACTCCTAAAGGAAACAGATGGGAGTAGGATTCTTCTCAAGATGGAGATCAGGGAGGTTTGAATGCACAGCACTGCCTCTAAGGCGAAGACTTGGCTCATGAATATTAATTACGCCACGCTCTGGGACGTGAAGTTGATTGGCTGAAAGGCAGACGTTGGAAAGAGGCGTTACAGAGCGAACCTATCTTAAGACTCGGCTCATGAATATTAAGTAGGTTGCGCACTTATCTACCGACCTATGAAGGTTGACAAGCAAAAATCAACATGACCTAATTACTATTTATGCGCGAAGCCCCCGTCATAGTACACTTGCCTAATATATATATTTTAATTATCATATCAATATTCCAGACCAAATTCATTCATTGCAATTATAACATCTAAGATCAGAACGAGAAATTAAATTTACTTGAGAAATCCATTATATGTTCATTAAAAACTGGGAAGAATTTGACAAGGACTAAACACACCAGAGCGATAATAGTTTATTCAATTATATCTTATTAATGTGCAATTTTGATTTGTCCTCAGGCAAACACATATACAAAATAACAGTATTAAAAGTCAGTTAAAACATGAACAGAGCCGCCCACCTCATATCCAGACCCGTCATCTGTACATTCAAGTGTCAGTCCATGGTGAACACAACTCTGCCCTAAAATATCTCTTTCTTGCTATGATTAACTGACATTGCACATGCAAGAGAACTGGACCGGCCTTGCAGAAGTCCGACCCAAACATTATGATTAAAAAAAGCATACATTGTGGCACATGAAAGCAAACAAATGTTTCCAGCATTTGACATGATTTTAAAGAGATCAGTAGGACATGACAGGAAGTGTCTTGTTTAAAATCAGTATTTAAAATCCTGAACTGGATGTCCATGTGAGTGCATCAGTAGTTTACTCCTTTATTTAAATACAAAACATGGCCATTTATAGAGTCATTGACACATTTACAAACTCTTTGCGAACACAAAGATGAATTTTGTAGACCTTTTGAATTTGGTAGCTGCCTCCGCCACATTTGGACAAAATGGACTGTGAACGACAATGGCCAACATATAGAGACATGGCAGACGACCTTTCTGAAAGGCTTCTGATGGAGGGGATTTTAAAACATCATTCTGAAATAAAACAAAATATTGGCTATTTAATGTGTCTAAAATATGACACTTTGGAGAACTAACCAATAAGGTGGTCTAGATTTTCACTTCTTTTTGGAGATTTGGTAGATTTAGCATTACACTGTTTTAAATGGCATGGTTCATGTTAAGATTCGTTTACTTGAGAATTCGTCAGTGTGTGTAAGCGAGTTCACGTTCCTTCCCCACCGTTGGAGGTGTGTGTGGTGGCTGACTGTGTCTGTACTGAAGTCGACTCCAGTTCAGATTCTTGGATGAAAACAACAGCGTCCCCACTGACGTTGATTAGGCACTGCGCCTGTAAAGCACACAACATGAGCATGAATGAACAAACGTGATGGGTTGAGTGTGTATGAGTCTGTGTGTGCGTGACTGTGCATGTATTAACCTGGTTCTTGTTAGGGTTCTCCATGAACACACACTCCTTCATGCTGTAGGAGACGACAGCATTTCCTCCAAGAGCAGCGACATGGGCACGAACCATCGCAAATACTTCAGCAATAAACGTATGCAGAAACCCACTCACACCTCCCTCCTAAAACATAAGAAAAAATAATGTGACAATAATAATTCCAAGAATATAAAAGAATTACTACTTTTAAATAATTTTAATAACATTATTATTAAAAATATTTAATATTATTATATTAAAAGCAATAATATTTTGCACCATTTAAATGTTTTATTATTCATAATAGCACAACTTACCATAATAAATAATATTTTTACCAATATTTTCATCAATGTAAATCATTGTAATTCATTCAAAGCTGCAGTCCGTAAGTTCTGCCTCTTTGTCGCCATCTCTGTTTGAAAACCTGGAATTGCAGCTGGGTGCGGAATTATCTTCCGTTGTGAGTCGGCACGGCTTCAGCGCATATGAATCTAATGTTTTGAGGTGAATGTGTAGCTGTCAATCACCGCACCGGTGTGGATGTTTACTGTACTTCGCAATCACAGATTCTAGCCTATGTCTTGGAAATATGACCCAAATAAGAATATTCACCGTATATTGCATCTGAACAAGTAACAAGTCTGCCACCTTTGTTCTGACCAACTGAGGAAAAAAGCATTACTATAAATCACCGCCATCAAAATGATAAGTTTAATTATTCTAGATGCTGTGAGAAAATGCTAAACGATCCTCCACCTGCAGGATCCTCACATGCGATAGCCTACTAGCCAGGACACATTCTTTATGTTTACAGACGTGACGTAACGACGCAGTGCCATGTTTGAATTTCCCACGTAACCTACCCGTACCACTTAAATTAGAAAACATTATTATAAGCAAACCGTTGTGAATCGGGCTAAAGTAAGGCGATAGTTTTGAACACTGGCTGGTTATGTAATTGCTCAAATATTGATTTCGGATAATTTTTAACCAAAGAAAAAAGTTACGGACTGCAGTTTTAAAAATGTTTAATATTACTACAATACTTATTATAAACAAGTCATTACACTATGTTAATTAACTTTGATATTATTAATATTAAACCAATAATAATAATTTATCATTTTACTATTAATAATTGTGAACCATTTTAAATATTAATCAAGAAATATTTATTTAATAGCATTAATATAAAAATATTCAAAATTAATAATATTTATTATTGTTACTGCTATTAATATTATACTGTTATAATCTTATTATTTTCAATTGCATTATTAATATTATAAAAATACTTAACATTAATTGTATTATTATTATTATACGTATATTATAATTAATAATAATAAGCAAATGTCTTAATGAGCGTGACCTGAATGAGTCTATAAACAGCAAGACTGCTACCTCTCTGAGTGAGGTGGTCTCTCTAATGAAGAACATGTTGATGATGCCAAGGTATTTGATGATCTTTGCTCCAGGAATGAAAGAAAGCGGGGTCATTTTGACGACTGCGACAGAACTGCCCGAGTAGGAACGATTTGACCGAAGAGAACGCGAGCGACCTTCAGGCAACGGACTGGCCTTCTCCAGAGATGATGCTGTTGAGAGTAAGAGAGCGAGAGAGAGGGGTAGAGAGAAAGAGAAGAGAGAAAATAAAGAGGGGGGTGGGAAGATACCAGACATGGCCTTCAGAGGGCGCTGTACAAGACCAACGGATATGACGAGACAAACATAGTGTGACCGAGGGAAAACGACGTGTGCATTTGTGTGTTGCAGATCAGCAGCATGTGATCAAAGCAAAGCATCAGCACTGCACCATGCAAATAAACAGCATGCAAATACGGAAACAGAGGAGGAGAGAAAGAATGAATGCATGCATGTTCAGTCAGCCTTGATAAAGCAGAGGATGATGAGCTTTGAGGAGGGAGGACACTTTTTCCATCAAGAGTGTGAAAGAGCTCAAAATCTCAAAGCTGTAAAACATCATTCATGACGCAGCATCACAATTATTAAAGAGCACTAATGCGCATGCAGCTCCCAAACATTGCTCTAACTATCTGTCAGTGGACTCAATTAGGGCTGGGCGATATATACAATTTTACTGTGATTATTTTGTTGACGGCATACAATAAAGCAACATAGTGAATACTGCAATGATTTTATGAAAGCAATATCATGATTTGAACATTAGAATCAGTTCTGTTACATGAATTAGTTCAAGCCCTTTTCAAAAGAACTGATTTAAAATTCAAAAAGTTGATTTAAAAACATTTAGAAGTCTCCATTTGTCATTTTTCATGTTTCAGTAAAAACAATATGTACACAAATACGGCTGTTTATTCCTACGTGTTATCAGGGTTTCCACACTTTCACACTGAGCAATGAACGTCCATAACTTTTCCATAACTAAAACTAAAGTTGTTAAACTAAAGCCATTATAGTATTTTATAAACATCACTCACAAAAAGGAAATTTTACTCCAAAAAATATTTCACAATGGAGCATAACATAATATAACAACATAAAGTAGGACAGATTTAGAAATAACCATGACTACATAATGAAATATTTAACATTTTAATTATAAAAATGTTAATATTAAAAATATAATCATAACTTAGTCATTTGTATTACTAATAATAAAATGTTAATAATAATAATAGCATAACTGGACAAATGTCGAATTTTTAATTACTATGTCACTACGGTTTTCTTTTCTTTTTTTAATAAATTATATAAATATTCTTTTTTTTTTTTTTACTATTAATTAATTTTAAGAATGTTAGTATTATTTAATATTTAAATTATACAAATTTCTGTGACTTTTCAGGACCAGGAAATCCCGCTTTTGGAGTTTCCAATTTCCAGGCTTTCCAGAGATGCAAGGTAATGGTTCGTAGAAATTATTATTTATGTTTCTTAATTATTTTTCTGCTCGTTTAGTGAAAAACTGTGTGGAAAACATAACTTGACAGTTTTTTAATAAATGTGTCGTTTACATTTTTTTAAATTCAGTAGCTGTTGAGTTGTTGTTTCAGTGCATCTACATAAATACTGATATCAATATTTTTTTTAGCTATAACGCCCAACCCTGGACTATACAAGCTGTATAGCCATACTTATGATGCACCCATGCATCATATGCGACTCTGCATGGGCCCATGACACAGTTGGTCTGTGCTTTGTTTATACTCATCACATCAGCAAGCTCAAACATCATCACTGAGGCACAGCTGAAAGAATGATAGTCTTCATCTCGGTTCCTCACTAGGACTCAACCTCAACTTTCACACTCTGTCAATCAAGTTTGATCGGATCAGCATATGGCAGCAAGACTCGTTCACTTTTTGATGCAAGACATGGTAGTACAAGGATGCGTGTAGAACTTTAAACAATATGACATATTTAACACATTGAACTTCAAACCACCAGAACCTCATTGTTGTTTATATTAAACTAAATTAAAACCATTTTACTTCCATATTGTGGTTTTTAAGCTTATTTACATATATTACATAAATAAAAATTATATATACATATACATATGTGAATATAGCAAGGTATTATTTTAGTGGAACATCAATTTGGAATAATATGCACCAATGAAATTAGCATAATAAGCAAATAAGCAAATATTTATGAATATTGTATTATGGTAGTATGTTAAGTATATTGGGCCCATTTTGATTACATCTTGAAGTTAAAGGTCCTGTTAAATATGCAGTTTACTCTGACTAGGATCTATGTGATTGTGTTTGTGTTTGTGTGTGTAAGCGAGTTTGCGTGTGTGCTCCTACTTGTTTTAACCGATCCGCGTCTTATGGTGTGAGCTTTCAGTTTAAGCTGCTCTATCCAGGAGCTGCATCTGTCTGCAAAGGAACTGTAATCAACTGAGGGGGTTGGACACACACACACACACACACACACACACACACACATATACATATGTATATATATATATACAGACATTCAGAAACAAACACAGATAGACACGAACACACACACATATAGAAATATGAGCACATGCGGTCACAAATCCCGCGGACAAGTACATACACACAACGACACAACAGAGGGACAAAGAGAAGAGGAAATAACACAAAGAAAGAAAGAAAAAAAAAAAGAAAAAAGGGGTAAAATGGATGATGCTGGGGTGTGTGCTGCAGCACTTCAAACTGTCACACACAAAAGGAGCAGAAATTAAAAGAAAACAAAAACACCCTGGTGCTTCCAGAACTCTCAGCAACGGATCAGGTACTGACCTCTGGCCGACGGATGGCTGCCAACCTCTGATAGACCTGAGACACACACACAGGAAACCAATGCTGCGTTAAAGGGACACACCAAGGAAAACAGGATTTTCCTTAATATAGTGAAAAGCCGGTGTGCGATGTTGATATCAGAACTCATCAAGATTTTCAGTAAGATTTTCAATTGTTTGCTAATATCATTACTTAGCAAGTGTTGTTTTAGTATAACTTACACTATTATAGTGTTTATTAATATTTAGAATTTTTATATTTTCTGTTGTCATTTTCACTTTAACGTTTAGTAATTGTTTTTGCCATTTTTTTATTTTATACTATTTGTCTATATAGTTATTATTTATTTCAGCTTAATGAAAATTAGAATAGATGGGAAAAAAAATAATTTCAGTTAGCATTTATTTTATTTCAAGTAATGAAAATGTAATTTACGACTTTGGTTTTAATGCACTACAATAATGTACCTAGCACTAATATTTATTTTTATTTATTTAGTCATTTAGCAGGCGCTTTTATCCAAAGCGACTTACAAATGAGGACAACAGAAGCAATCAATTGTAGTATTAAAACATCTAAAACAGATCCAAAATTAAAAGCTAAAACGTTATAAATACTATAATATAGGCCAACACATTAAAAAAAAAAGAAATTAAATAAAAATGACATATGCATACAACAAAATATCAAAACTTAACATTTAAAAGAAAACCAAAAATAAAGCTAAAAACAATTAAAAATATAAATGAACAAAAGGTATAAGAGCATAATAATGATTCTAACATAACACTAAGCCAAACATAAAAAACAACATATGAGTATGTGCAACCACACACATATATACACATTTATAAATTCAATATTCTTTCATTTCCATGTAGTTTGTTGAAGTACTAAACTCAAATTAAATAAAAACTAAAATTTAATAAAACAACCTATACGGACATAATAAAGAAACTAATAAAATGACAAACATTACTCCCAACTTTAACTAAAATTAACAAATAAAAATCAAACTACATTAGTTTAAAAGTAATGCTGAAAAAATAACACTGAGCCAAACACAAAAAACAACAACTTACTTTTACATAGTAAGAAATGGTTATATATAAAAAACAAAACAAAACACTGAAACAGAAGTGAAACAAGTAGTAGGAAAGATGAGAAATAAAAAGCGATACTTATATCCTTTGCCCTTTATAATTTGTCCCTGTCTTTGTTACACTCTTTGGTCTTCACACGAGGAGGTCTTCACACGAGGGCTGCTGCGGTAAACTAACCTTATTTATACCCATCTAACAAAATACTAATTGAATTCAGCTGGACACACTTTCCTTTTTATCACAACAACTGGCCAAGCAAGCGCGGACACTGACAAGATACGCGATACAGAAAGAGACCAAACGCGATATCAGCACGTCTCCACACAGTAAACAAAACAAGCATTTCCTAGCAACGACAACAGCGCTAAACACTAATGAGACAAGTACATACACTTACGAGCATTATTTTGAAAGAACATTATTTTGTGTATTTGGTGTAATGCCAGGGCTCCAAACTGCGACTAAAATGGTCGCATTTGCGACCAAAAATATTAATTTGCGAGTGAAGTTTTTGCTGAGGTCGCCACTGGCGACTATATATAATTTGCATGAAAGGACTTTTTTCCCGATTGTTTTGCGCTCACATCTTTTGTTACGTTCACTATTAAACTTACATAAGACGATGCGCATCAAAGTTTTACTGAAAAGAGTTTCAAACAGTCCTCGTCTCTGCCGCACACAGTCTGCTGAACGCAGTGAGAGAGACCTGAAAGGGCCTGTTTAGGCTACACCTGGTCACTTCATGCATTTTCTCTGATCGGATATCTATATGATTTGTTAAAACGTTTCCCCATTTACACTTGGCCACATAAATGTGTCTTCGCAAAACGGATATAAATCCGTTCTTCAATTCCCGCTTCATATGCAAATATAACGGAGTTCACGTCAATGAAAGCAATGGATAATTTTATTAATTATCAGCTAATTTCAATAATCACAGATCTTCTTATCGAGATCTTAGTCTATATGCTGTGTTCTGTTAATGCATAGACTTCCTGTTATTTGAAGCGCACTTGCCATCCAGTAATCGCAAAAAGCTTTGTGCTGTCTTACTTTTTAATAAACAAAGTATCAGCTTTAAAATGCTACGAAATTCAAATGATGCGGTTTGGGTGCTCTTTAATGCGGACCACAAGCGCACACTGTCGGTAATATAAACAGCAGTACCCCGCGTCCACACGGTCCGTGTATGCGTCCGGATCGCGCGAGCGGAGAGTATCGCACTTAATGCTCAGGCGCGATCTCTTTAGCACCTCAGTTAAAGCAGCAAGTGAACCCATTATATATTTCGATTTACTACTATAGTATGAAATGAACATGATCAAAAGGTGGGCAATAAGAAAGCCTATAGTACAACTTACTGTTGTACTCATTCAGTGTACAACTCATTCAGTGTTTCAAACTGAGGAAATGTATAAAGCTTGTAAACATTGCATTGTAATACATTTACCTCAGAATAACCACTCAGTGTCCATAAACTCATCAGTCAGCTAGAAAAATAACTATAAAGAGGAGCGGTTTGCTATATTTATGCGCTGTTGCATATTATTTTTACTTATTCTGTTGTACATGATTCAACTCCTCCTATAAAATTGCATTTTACTAATGAAGAAAAACAGACTGAATGTGTGAAAGACCTGACAACATTTATAGGACGCACTGCACTCAGTTGCCAAGTGATGCTTATGGTTATGGTCCATGATATTGGTACAGATTCTGTGTAACGAACAATTCTTTGTGACTGTATATTTCAAGTTGTAAAAGACATTTAATTCACACTTTAAGTGAACCTTAGTCCCCCGGTCGACCTGATCATCTACAAGATGGATTAAAATGCTGATAAAGCCTAGTAAAGATAAGACATAAACACATGACAAAATGATTGAAATGTTAAAATAGGGGGGAAAAATAAAATGATAATAATAAAATAAACCACTTTTATTCTGTGGCACCTAAAAAAATAATTTGGCGCCTAAGTTTTTCTTTTATAGGAGCCAATGGCTCCTTACTCGATTTTTTTGTCTGGAGCCCTGAATGCAATGTGTTTATGTGGTTTAAGGTTAAAAAAACACATTATTTTCCACATACTGTACATTATTGTTGCTCCTCTATGCTCTGCCTTTCTGAAACTCGTCGATTTTTACAAAGCTCATTGTTCTGAGAAGCGAGGCGTGCTCTGATTGGCCCGCTATCCAGTGCGTTGTGATTGGCCGAATACCTCAAGCGTGTAATGGAAATGTTACGCCCTTTACCGTATTGTGATGCCGTGTCCTGGCTAGGGATGTCAATTTTCGATCATATCTACAATCGATCGTCGTTTAAATTAACGATCAATTAATCGTTAACCTTAATACTGCTAAATGCATCTATTGCAGTAGCATATAGTGACCGGCATGACAGGATGTGCAAATGCCACGTCCTCACCCGAAATGAAAGGTTTTTTTTTGTCTAAGTAAAAGGCAAGTAGCAGGATCGTAAAATGAATGGATGCGATTATGACAATTTGATAAAATGAAGAGAGCGCACCGTAGTTACGCATGGGATCATGTTTCATATTCTGTCACGGCCACCGCTGAATGTGCCTTTTTAAATGGTTTCATGGTGCTCGTTGTTTTATTTCAAAACATCGTCGCAATGTTTGCAATTGACATTATCGGGATTTAAAATAAAATGATCCCAAGCGCAAGTATGGCACGTGGGGCTGTGGCGTGCAGTCAGTGATCCGTTTCCAAAACCAACGACAAAACACACTGTTACCCATTTGAAACATTTTAATATGAGTATTATGACACAAGTGAGGTACAAAGCTTTGTTAATAAGAGAAATAATTGGTTAGCAGGCAAATGTTACATCGCAACCATGCTTTTGGATTCACGCCGTTCGAGCGCATACATTTAAATCAAGCCATACTTTGTTGATTCTTTTCCCAAATCCTCACCGTCTCGCCCTCTAGATTCGCAGGTTTATTTTATTTTTGTTTTAATCACTGTTTTCGCATCTCTTAAGGCCATTGCACACTGAGTCCGAATTTTTCGTCCGAAATTTTCGCACGTTGAAAAATAAATACGACCTCACGTCCGTCAAAAAAAATTTCCGATCGGGTTCGATTTTTTGCGTTTTTCGCATCCGTATAAAGCATTTTAAGATGCTTTGAGAAGGTATTTTGACAATTCAGAGCCACCGTACAAGCGAAAGCCAAAATCCGAAATAGTGTCAGACAAATTAATACACTTCGTCTTGCAGCACAGAGCACTTTATGACAAACAAATTGCGGAATACAAAGATACAGAATATAAAGAACTGCTGTAGCCTATTTTTTTTATGCCTGGCGCGCAGCTTTCCGATGCCGCAGTTCGGTGTGTGTGTGTGTGTGTGTGTATCCATACCTCAGACAGTCTCTGTTCAGGATAAATTGGTTCACGGAAATTGGTGGTCTTCTTTTTAATATGTGGATTCAGTATCGCTAGCAAAGTATCAAACTGAGGCACTGACATCCAGAAATAAACGTTGAATCTCTCGGGATAATCCCGCAGCTCTTTGATAAGGAGGTGGAACTCTCCTTCCTCTCTGCGCAATCTAAGGATTGGATGGACCCAATATTTCCTTTTTCTTTTTTTAAAAAGAGAGAGGACAACAAAATCATCCTCACTGCTTGAAGACATTTTGTATAGTTTTGCGATTTTTCGCAACGGATTAATTAAAACGCATCGGACTCAGTGTGCAAGGTCTCTGTGCGTGACGAATTTTTAAGATTGCGAATGCGAAAAAACGCATTCGATTGCATATAACGATTGCTTTTATATTATTAGTAGGGCCGGGACTTTAACGCATTAATTTAGATTAATTAATTACACAAAAATAACGCGTTAAATTTTTATATGTTTATGTTATATGTTTTATACGTTATATGTTTTACTGTTAAGATTCATTTTAATATGCCAATAAAAATGCAGACTTTCTCCGGGTCTTACAACTTTATTAAAATTAACCAAAACAAAACGATAAATATTTACTTTCAACTTGAAGAGCCGTTAAGTATTTGTGAGAGCGACTTTAAAGCTTACAGGCTTCCGTACACCGGCCACCCACAGCGTTTTCTGGGATTTCTAACGGCTCGATTCTCTCAAGTCTGCACTCGATGCATCCTCAGTTTCAAGAACATATTCTTGAAACTGCTTTCATGCATCCTCTATACTTGCGTTCTTGAGAATTGGAACTGAACTTCGGCGGTTAATGATGACGTAGAACGAGAACACAAGGACGCAAGATCGCTGAAGAACAGCATATTGAGAAACAGCCAAAAACAAACCACAGTGAACATGGACAAAGAAGCTGATGAGACCGCTTTGGTTGGCTCTGTGGGTGGGAAATTTAAAAATCCATATAAAAAAAACTTACTTCTCACTGTTCTCAGGTCAAATATTTATATGCGATTAAAATGCGATTAATTTCGATTAATTAATTACAAAGCCTCTAATTAATTAGATTAATTTTTTTAATCGAGTCCCGGCCCTAATTATTAGTAATAGAAAGGCAAACAATTTTTTTCTCATTTCCGTCAGAATTCAGCAAATACGCATGCGTGTCATTTAAACAAATCTTTGAATAACTAATGAACATTTAATTTCACAAACCTTGCACACTTAGTCGGATCCAGCTGTGAGATCTTATAAAGTGTGCCTTTGTATCCTGAACAATCGCGTGTGCGCTGCATGACGGTCGGTCCGTGTGAATTGAATGCGGACAGGAGGAGAGTTCAGCTTCACTGGAGACGCACGATCGACAAACTTTAAACTCATGATTTTAAATTATGCTGCGCTTTGTGCATTTGCCCACTGTCATATTCATATCATTTTCACTGTGTGCTGTATGTAAAATGAGTGTTGCCTTGGCTTTAGCTGAAAAAATATGATTCCCAATGCACACAAACTTCCCAGAATACTGAGTGCCCTGTTGGTTACAGTGTTTACTTCCTTTCATTCATTCATTCAAGTATGTTTATTTTACACATTTATTTTTTAATCCATTTTCAAATCAAGTTTCTTAAATATTAATTTCAAATAAATAAAATTATATTGGCCATCGGCCACACTGCTTTCCAAGATATCGGCATCGGCTGTCAAAAAATCAATATCGCTCAACCACTAATAATGACTTATACTGTCTTTTTACGTGTCGCGTTGCATCACGGCGCGTAAAAACATGACCATGTCTGCATTTTTGATCGAAGAAACAACAAACAACAAGCGCTACTCTACACTGCTCAAAACTCGCGTTTGAATAGTCAGTGGCAAATTCTTTAAATATGAAAACATATTTACAGGCTGTGAGTCAGAAGCGCAAGACTGTCCATACAAAGTTGGAATTGCCCCACTTTATAGAAACAGCCTTTGTGCACAGCTGGCATTGTAGGCTACTCTCCCAGGTTCAGGAAACAGTCCTCTGTAAAATGCGCTGCACACACTCTAATATTTGCGTTGTACTGTTCTGGAACAGTGTTGTAAATACAACTTAACCACTGATTTCTAGTTGTGTCCTCTTTTGGAAGCCCAAATAAAGTAGTTTCGCTTTCGCAATGAAACACAGTGTCTCCAGGACATGGCGCGGGCGGCAGCAACAATACTACAGCGAGAATAAAAATCACGCCCTCTTTCTTTGCATCCCACACTGTGATGTAGACATGTGGGGGCGTGTTTAAATGAGCCGTTTTAGGAGGGCGTGGTCGAGTTAACTTTTATAAAGAATATCTCTTTGGGTTTGAGACTTTAGTCTTTGAAACTTTAGGGATCTTATCTATGTATGAACAGCTTGTAAAACTCCAAAGAGAAAGGAAAACTTGAAATGGCATCATATGACCCCTTTAAAGTGAGGATTTATAAGGGTTTACCTTTGGGGGAGCTGAGAGGATTGGGAGAAGAAGTTTCAGCATTGAGCTCCATATTGAACTGAAGCTGCTCATCATTTTCTGTTGTGGTTGCAAGAAATAATCAACATTGAGGATTTGCTTTTCAAAAAGGTGTCTTACATGAACATACTATACATACAGTGCAGCACATGCTTACCCTTTATCAGTGTCTTTTCCCCACTTTGTTTGCCATTCTCCAAAGTTTGCTCTTTGTCAAAGCTCATTGCCACAGCTGTCACCGCCACCTGCCAGTTAAACACCGACCAATCATGTGGGACAGATAAAATGACAAGAATGAATCTAAACAGGACAAACAGACCTTAATGCCTTCGTTCTTACTTTTTTGTTGGTTAAAAGAAATAAGATCCCAAACTGAATGTTTAATAACATATTTAACAATTAAGGAAATAAGGTCAGGTGTGTTCTCACCTGAATGAGCTCATCTTCAGGTATGGCTACGGTGAAATTCAAATGACAAAGGCAACAGGGGACCATCGACCGCAGTTTGAAGTAAAAACTCTACAGAGCACACATATTATCCAGTTAGAGCAGTGATATCCAAACACACTTAAATCATTTGGTTTAGCTGGTCCATATCAAACCCAGATTGTACTGAGAAAAAATAGATAAATGTATTCAGAAAATAGAAAAAATGTATTCACCTTCAGCAGATTCTCACAGAGGTCACTGAAAATCTTATTCAGTCCCTGATTAGTTAAGTTGGCGTTAAGGCGGAAGACCCTCACAGAGGTAAACATCTGAAGAAAAAAAAAAAAGTTTGATTCCACACCAAACAACGATAAGCTCATATGAACTCATATCAACATTAAGAGACAATAAATATATTTTTCCAGAGTGAACATCTCTTAAACTAGCTTCATCTGTCTGCATATATTAGGGCAACAGTAGCTGTCATTGTTCATATATACACACATAAAATGCTGCTCATAAAATTGATATCTGTGCTGTGGTTTGAAATGGCTCTTGCTGTCATTCTGGCTTTATTAAAATACTGTCCGTCCGTTTCCTGAACACTCCAGATGGTGCGTTGATGTGTTTGCATCTTCAAGAACTCAAAACTCAACAGAAACCAACAGGTTCACTGGAATGAGCAGTACCTGTATAGCTGAAGTCCAGTTCTGAATCCCAGGCATTATTTCAGTGTTGCAGCTGTAGAATCCTGAAGGGAAGACAAGAGAACATACATACACAGGTGAATATATAGCCCAGTAAACACAGAATAGAGTCCAACAATGGTCTAGCACATGTGTTTACCTGCTGGGGTGGGGGAATCAGTCAGAAGGGCATGTATATCTTCAACAGCGTCCGTGTCATCAATCTAGAAGAGTATTAAAACATTAAAAAGATCCTTCAGTCTGCAAAATGCATCTCCAGTGCAAGCCAACTTACCTCCAGCACAAAGGCATCCTTCTTCCCATGGGATAGGTCTAGCTCTGAAACCTCATCTGAACTCTCTGAATGAGAACGAAAGAGACGAGACCTCTGACGGGGCTCAGGGATCGGCGAACCAATAATCTCTTCGACAACTTCCTATACAATGGCGGGGGGGACAAAACGTTTTAGCTGTGTTTTGAAAGAGGAACAGGTGGATCAAATAAAATAAAATATAAAAGCTTTGAAATACACTTGATGTGTATATGTACTTACAGGAGGGTTGATTTCATGCAGTTCTTTGTTTTTTGCAATGGTGTCATTAATTTTCTTCTGCATATTGGAGATATGCTGTTCGTATGTGATGTCACTGGGAGTTTTTCCCGCAATCTGGATTCCTCCAGGACTGGGTAAAGCTGTCAGATAAACTCCTGTTGCAGACTAGAGGCAACAAACAACATCTATTAGCATGAAAACAGCAGCATATACGGTCATATTTAATAGAGTACATAAAATGCACTGAGCATTATTGGTAATTGCACACTGACCGCTAATCCTAGCACCATGGTCTCTCCAATGCTTATTTGGATACGTAGACCAAACAAAGCGTTCATGCCTCGTAGCTTCAATTTGTTCATCAGCTGTGTGTGGAGTTCATACTCTAAAAATGGCAGAAGATTGCTAATGACCGTGGCGTTCACTTCTCCTTGCGCCTTCTTTTTAGTCCGGCACAGCCTATAGTGAGATGCAAAGAATACCCGGATGACCTTCTGAATGGAGCACACTGTGAGAAATCTGTATCCGACAATGCAATGGGCTTGACTTTACATTCATCCAAAGTAATTATTTACTTGGGACAAAAACAGTTTCAAATGTCTGTTTTATTAATTCACTCACATGCAACATTGTCATGTCTCATTACAAGTTTGGGAAGATGGTTGACGCATGTCAAACAAGTCACTCAAACTCAGAGCAGATGCAACAATGGGTTTATGTGGAAGTATTAACTATATACTGAGTCACAATGAGAAACTGAAAACCCTAAATAATGAACTGTATGCGTGTAAAGGAAATTTCACGCTGAAATAGGCAGTGAACATATTTATCTAATTAAATCGTAGCCTTCAAGATTTGTTTTATTTCAATTACATGTGCAGCCCTACACACTGCTATTTAAAATGTATCATTGCATTCTAAATATAGTTTCATAAGCTATTTCGTTATACCGTGCAGTATGCAGCACAATAATATACCATTTGGACAGGACGTCCTGTGCATGTAATACCTGGCCTGAATCAGGCAGCCCTTCCCGGTGATGTTGGCTTCAGTAGGCAGGTCGATTGTGGTGAAGAGGACGTCGGGCACTTTGTAGCGGCGACAGCAGTAGCAATAGGTGAGCTGAGCAGGAAAAGGTATATTCAACTCATCGTATGGTATGTGACAAAACCCACAGCCAGGGGACACCACCTCCTCAAATCTAACAGAAATAAACAGTGCAATTAGTACATAAACAATAACACAAGGCCACACACACAGACCCAAGCACCCAAATGAGCTAAAACTGAATAAAATAATCACATAAGCATACAAATGTGTCAAGATGATATTATTTTTGAACATAAAACATACATATGCAAAGACAGCTAAATGTTTTTAGCCCTCTGGACTTAATTTGGTTAGTAGCCATAAAAAAAAACACCCTCAGCAAACATACACAAACACACACCAATTTATTTAGTATTGTTTAGTATTGAGATTAAAGGAAAAGTTCACCCAAAATGAAATTTAAGTTATGATTTACTTACACTTGTGTCATTCCAAACATTTTGGCTTTTAATGCCACCATGAAATCCAAACTGACAATACTGCAGTGTTTATTAAAAATTATTAATTCATCAATATCATTTTTTTTAATTGATGTGCTCTTGTAAACTTTAATCAAAAAAAAAATAAAAAATCCTCCCCTTGCAACAACATCCCTTCACATAAGATCGCAGCAAACAAACAATCTAATCAATTCCAAATCAAATCATCCTATATATATATATTGTATTTTTTTTCTACTTGTTCAAGAAGCCATTTCACTCAGATGTGTCACAATTTCTCTTTTATGCCAACTTTAAGAGCTACTGTATTAACCCTTAAAGACCTAGAACATTTTTGGGGCACCTGACACACCTGCACTTTTCTTTGTTTTTTCAGACCTAATCCAGCAGTCAGCATCAAGTGCCATATATCCTTATAAACATGAGAACTTGAAGTTTCAGTCTAGCTAATTTAAAGTCCCAATTTTTCCTTTGTTTTCTCTAAGAATTAATGAATTTCCAGAATTTTAAGAAAAACACAAGCAATAATTGGGTGTTGTTTTTTACTGTGTGCTCAAACAGAAACTCCTGAAGTTTGGATTTTTTTCTTTAGAAAGTTGTATCTGGGTACACTTCCAAATAAAATTTTGTCTACATGTAACATTCCCCAAGCAAGTTATAGCCATTTATTACAATATTGTTATAGGCGCTTTTCGGTGAAAAACAAGTCTATTTACTTTACTAACAATATAGATGTGTCCAAAAACGTGTAGGGAGTAAAAAAAATGGAAACCGTGTTACATAATAACAAAATACAGTTAAAAAAAAAAAGTGATTGCAACAGAAAAAAATTGTGCAAATGATCTTTATGAACTATATAAGTATTATTTACATAATGTAACAGCCAAATGGATCGAGCCACTGGCTGTACTCTGCGTCAGAATTGATTTTACCAGGTGCCTAGCGATGCGAATACCTAAATTCCAGTGCTTTATCCGATATGTACCACTTTTTCATCCTTGTTTTTGGTTTGTTTTATGACATCTGTTCTGTTTTTCTGGGTTTTTTCAGAGAGTGCTCTCATGCAAATGTGTTATTTTGTGTTTGTTTTCACGCACACAACACACTTTACTTTCACTTAGCGTTTGCTCAAATTTCCAAAGAAACGTGCTAAATAATTGTATGTTTATTGGTTGAATGTGTGACAGTTTGACCCAATCTGGGCACGGGGGTTGGACTAAGCGTCAACAATCGTTCCTGTTTGGCTCAGAGGAATGAAATGAATTGGTTTCTTCTGACGAATCAATGTTGTCAAAATGTGAGGATGTAATCACATACGCTACAGCGCCTCTGAAATCCAAATGACAGAAATGCAATATCTCTGAAAAGTGGGGAATCTCTGGTTTACAACACTTTTTAAAGCATTCAGATAGGATTAGTAATTTAAAGTTATTAAACATTTAAGAACAATAGTTATTTTTAGCCGCGGGCGAATGTCTGTCTTTGAGGGTTAAGGAAAAAATTCAGTGAATAATGACTTAATTTTATTGTTGAAGTCGCAATGAAATGAAAGTATTGACAGATCTTTTCTATATTGTGACATGCATTGGATTATCAAAAGAAAATTTCCTGTTCATAAGATCTATAACATTCATTTAGAAAACAGTCGGGGTGAGTTGTGAGTTATTATTATGTATTATTTTCTTGGTACAACTTTTTTGAAGTTTGATACGACATGAGGGAAGTCATCAAATGTTTTATTTTTGGGTGAACTATTCTTTTAAGAGTCCCTTAGCATGGGGCCAAAGGTGTGTGTGTGTGTATGTGTTATGTGTGTCATTAACCTACCCTAGCGAGGCTGAACTACCCATATCCCCCTCGACCCTCTCTGACCCTGTAGAAAAGACACAAAGTGGTTGCCGTGACAACCTGTGTTCGGTTTCCAGCGGGCCATCCTGCATGAACCGGGAGCTAAGGATCGCCGCGGTGCCTGACGCTGATAGAATACACACCTCCTCACTGCAAACACAAAGAGCACATAATCAGAGCCTTTCATTATGGCTGAATGACAGACTGAGAAAGCTGTGCAACTAAAAATCAAGACATTTATCATTTTAATTGACTCCGTCAACTTTCTTGAAAAACCTGGATATATGAGGAAGCCAAAAAACAGTTGAGAACCAGTGTGTAGAAGCATCTTCAGAGTTGAGTATTGTGTGTGTGTGTGTGTGTGTGTGTGTTTAAGTACCAGATGCTGGTGGACTCGCTGTACCCCACCACAGCGTGGCAGCCCAGAGCTTTGGCATGAGACTTTATTTCCTGACGGATCTCCTCCCACCACGCATCGCGTGTCTCCGGCTCATCTGAAACAAACATATTTACATCATCACGCACACCACCGGCACATAAATACCCCCTCTTGCTTTAGCATCATACTAGCCCTGTTAGATGGTTTATTGATGCTCCCAAATCTGGCACAACTCACAATCAATTTTTGTCTAAAATTTATTTATTTGTTTATTATTACTGTATATATTCCCAAAGTGTGTTTTTGTCAACTAAAACTCTTTGACCAAAAAACTTAAATTAATATTTCAAAATTTGAACGCGTTCTCTGATGTCGGTTAATAGTCACATGACGTGGTTAAACAAAATAGTAAATATTTTTAGTAAGAGTTTTTATTTTAATATTGTTTATCATAATTGTTAATTTTTATGATTTAATTATTACCTTTTCGTCAATTCACAAAACCTGTAGTTCTCTCATGAATCCCAGTTTGGAAGACTTGGCTCTATATCAATTATCGCAGGAGTCATTTTCAAAGAGATTTTTTTCCAGATGATGAACGATAAAAATGCTGAGTCAGAACTTTAAAATCACTTTATTTTCTAGAGAGTTTGGTTATGCATCAGAAAACATGTAACATAATTGAGCAGTAGCTTGAGCGAGCATGTGGTGTGAAACAGGCCTTACAAAATCATAAGAACATCAGTTTTATTAATTTAGTTGTATATATACAGTGGGGCAAATAAGTATTTGATACACTGCCGATTTTTCAAGTTTTCTCACTTACAAAGAATGGAGAGATCTGTAATTTTCATCGTAGGCAGAATATAAAAAGAAAATCCAGAAAATCACATTGTATGATTTTTAAATAATTAACTTAAATTTATTGCATGAAATAAATATTTGATCACCTACCAACCAGCAAGAATTCTGTCTCTCACAGACCTGTTAGTTTGTCTTTAAGAAGCCCTCCTATCCTCCACTCATTACCTGTATTAATTGCACCTGTTTGAACTTGTTACCTGTATAAAAGACATCTGTTCACACACTCAATCAATCAGACTCCAACCTCTCTACTATGGGCAAGACCAAAGAGCTGTCTAAGGACACTAGGGACAAAATTGTAGACCTGCACAAGGCTGGGATGGGCTACAGGACAATAGGCAAACAGCTTGGTGAGAAGGCAACAACTGTTGGCGCAATTAGAAAATGGATGAAATTCAAGATGACTGTCATTCTCCCTCAGACTGGGGCTCCATGCAAGATCTCGCCTCGTGGAGTATCAATGATCCTGAGAAAGGTGAGGGATCAGCCTAGAACTACACGGGAGGACCTGGTCAATGACCTGAAGAGAGCTGGGACCACAGTCTCAAAGGTTACCATTAGTAACACACTACACCATCATGGATTAAAATCCTGCAGCGCATGCAAGGTCACCCTGCTCAAGCCAGCACATGTCCAGGCCCGTCTGAAGTTTGCCAAAGACCATCTGGATGATCCAGAGGAGGCACGGGAGAAGGTCATGTGGTCAGATGAGACCAAAATAGAACTTTTTGGTATAAACTCCACTCGCCGTGTTTGGAGGAAGAAGGATGAGTACAATCCCAAGAACACCATCCCAACCGTGAAGCATGGGGGTGGAAGCATCATGCTTTGGGGGTGCTTTTTTGCAAAGGGGACAGGACGACTGCACCGTATTGAGGGGAGGATGGATGGGGCCATGTATCGCGAGATTTTGGGCAACAACCTCCTTCTCTCAGTAAGAGCATTGAAGAAAACTTGAAAAATCGGCAGTGTATCAAATACTCATTTGGCCCACTGTATTTTTAACAGTGAAAAATGTCAAAAATTTCTTCAGAGAGGGAGCAAACCATGAACTAATGCAAACAAGGCTAGTACCTGAGCATTTCCCTTTCACACACACTCGCACACATGCACACACAAGTGCTCACACTCTCAGAGAGCAAGGGGTTTTCACGAGCGCAAACTCCCCTGCCTGTTTACCACAATTAGGAGCGGGTTGAGGGGAATGAGGACGATGATGATTGTGAGGACGAAGAGGACAGTGGTGTGATTTGCCATTCTCCTGACTGACAGCTTTTCATGAACTAATCTATAACAGTAGGCAGAGCATTCCCTTGCTAGTGCATTCATGCTTCCCAATGGAGGACAAACTCCATCCTATTCTGGATAAACAGCCAACAGCAGGAGGGAGTTTGATTAATAACGGTAACATCAAAGAGAGAAGTGCACTGCAGAAAACAGACCAGAAGCAGAAGTGTGGAAAAAATAAATAAAAATAAAATGATGGCCTGATGCCATAATTGTGCCACTTCTGCCAAAGATAGATAAAATATACAGGCCAATAAATATGCTTTAAAGCCAAGAATTGTATTTGCACTATTGAACTACATAAATTTATCAAATTAATTTATATTACATAATTAAATTATTTAAATATATCAAATTAATTTATTATACCTCTGGCAGCTTTTTAATTATCTCAATATGTGTGACAAATGGTTTGTATTTCAGAAAGGTCAGACTATTTTTATTTACTCACCAAAACCTATTTTTTTTTCTATTTATTTATTTATATATATAGTTTTTAACAAACACTAAATGATGCATTAATGAAAAATAGGAGTAAAAAAAAAAAAGTTCATTCAAGAAAGCAAATGTCTTTTAAAAATCCCCCACCGACTTTTACAACCCCAGACAATAGCCGCTTTCACACAGAAATACCAGTAAATTGCCGTAAAATTATCAGAACGACTTTAACGATAAATTCAAAAATGCGCTATTCACACTAGGGGTGACCCCGAATAGTCGAAGATTCGATAGGAGGAGCCTGATTCAACTCCCAATCTCACAGTCGAATATTCGCGGGGTGTTATGATCATGCCATTTTGGAAATATGAGGGTGCTCAAATCTTTGTTTTCACATAAAAAAACTGGCCAAATTCCCTTTACTGGCCTTTGTCTATAATGGCCTCCTAATAATCCCCATCCACTTGATTGGCTCTATTACTCTCTCCTCTCCACCTGCAGCTGGTGAGCGCACTGGCGCCATTGTAGTGTGGCTGCCGTCGCATCATCCAAGTGGATGCTGCACACTGGTGGTGGTAGAGGAGAGACCCCCCCACATGATTGTAAAGCGCTTTGCGCTATATAAATGCATCATTCATTCATTCATAAAACTACCAGTTTTCTCCAAATAAGTTAATATACAGCCTATTAAAATAATGCAGTAAATATTAATCTGAAAGGAAAGAAGCCTCAAATAAATAATTTAACGTGTGCGAATAAATCCAACCACCCCTATAGATTTAAGTTTCACTTTCCATAATCTGTGACCGACAGAGGATGTTAGCGGCAGGGATTTAAATCTTTAACAAAACTCAAATTGACAGGCAGAGTAAAAGACTGGATTTTTTCGATCAGGTAGGGCACAACGTACCGATTTCAAAACATTTCAGCCGGTTTATATATCGTGTATACATTATCTCGTATAAGATGCGTTTGGTTGAGTTGCCCTACAGTAAAGCGCTTCATTGTAGTACTACGGTGATTATCTCTTCAGCACGCGCAGTGCGAGCAGGACAACCAATAATGAACGCAGAATTTTAATAACTATTACTGGGACTGTCATATACATAACATTATAATGAGAACACTGTTATAATAAAATGCTGTGAAGTTTTAGAGTTTAGCTGCCGTGTTTCTGCACATTGTTGCATGAAGAAAGGATCATTGGTGTCCATCTGTCCAGCCTTCAGGACAGGTAACATCATCACAGACCCTTCTCACCCTGGACAAGACCTGTTTGCGCTTCTCCTCTCAGGCATACGCTACAGATCTCTGTGCACTAGAACATCTAGGCATAAAAACAGTTTTTTCCCCCCATGCCATCTCCAGCCTAAACAACTAACACAGGAATTATGGCTGTAATTCATTCCCCATCTCTAATTATTGACTCTCTCCCTAGTACTTTGTAAATATATATGCATATTTTTCTAAACAGCTGTATATATATATATATATATATATATATATATATATATATATATATATATATGAGAGAGAGAGAGAGAGAGAGAGTAAATGAGGCACAAATCTGTACATAAATCTTCTGTTCCAGATTCTTACACATTATTATTATTGTTGTTAAGTCTTATTTAAATGTTTCTGTTCTCGTGTCAGATATGTATGTATGCATGCATGCATGTACTAAGAGATTATTTACCCCGTTTGTATCTGCGAGTCGTCCGTTACACATTTTCCCTGTGTGTTAACGTCAGTAATTATGACTGTGTCTGACCTGACTCTTGGTCAGGGCTCTATGCTTACTTTTCTTTTTAGGAGCGCTTGTGCTCCTAATTTAAAATATTTAGGAGCACAGTCAAAAATTTAGGAGCACCTTCAAATCAATAATCAAAAATTCTGATCAAAAATGAACCTTCCCATTACGAGGTGATATTTGACTCCTTAAAGTGATTTACAGGGAATTTAGTTTCTTCCTTTGTAATGGCATTTTTCTAACTTTATTAAAAAGTATGTCATCTTTTATGTCAAATTCCAAAAAAAAAAAAATTAATAGCTTTTTATAATTTCTAATTAAAACAACAGAATAAAAACCAAGTAGAATAAGATACCAATCAAATGAAATCAGTATTTAAGAAATAAATTTGTACTACAGAGGTGGCACAGAAGAACACACAAGTGGCTTGTAGGTGTATTTTCAGATGTTTAATGAGGCTCAGAGGTTCCATAAGTACAATTAAATTCATAAATTCATGCTGAGGTTAATGCATTAAATATACATGACACATTACTCAACGCTACAAAAACACGTAAGAAACCTTTAAAACTCCCTCAGCACAAATACAAAAATGCCGTCGCACTGGTGCTCCTAAATATTTTTTCATAGTCGCATGCAGTATGGTCGCACTGTAGAGCCCTGCTCTTGGTAATGTATTTTGATCCCGCCCCCAAACATACGATTCGACTATGAGTCGAATATCGGCAAGATTCGAAAATTCCGATTTGACTATGAAAATCCTTAGTCAGGGACACCACTAATTCACACAGGCAACAACATTCAGTCTTTTTTCCAGAAAAACACTATTCACACATCAGTTTCAAATTACCGGTAAATTCTGTGATGTTATTAACCAGAAATTACCTCTAAACGACTGCGCCTGCCGGTGTTGTGTTTGTAAACATAAACATGTTTTCATTTGTGTCAAACGTTCACATTCATGCAGCACTTTTGGTCTAGAGACATGATCGTATTAGACGACCTTAAACTGAACTACACAGCGCAGAGTAAATGCATCATCTTCATCAGAATGTTATGATTTGCCCAAAGCTGTTGATTTTTCAATTTTAATGACTCTGGATTGGCCCAGAGTAGATGTCAGACGTCTTACATCAACACATTCTGAACTTGTACGTAATCAAACCGGTAATCTTCATTCTGCGTTCACACACAGCATCATTCTGGCAATTTACTGGTAATGTTACAACTTCTCATACCGGAACAAATTAACCAGTATTTTTGATAAGGTCCTGTTCACACATGATCTCGTTACGGCAATTTTCTGGTAATTTTTCAATAAAGTCTGTATGTGTGAAAGGGGTAAATGACTACAAATTAATATATGAGCACATGTGATATCAGCTTACACAAACACAATTCATAATGTATGAATCCTTATTACTTGAGTAGAGGGAAGCAACAATAACCACAGAGGCAGCAGCACTGCCAAGGGCACAGAGGTCATGACTTTTCATGACTGAAAGTAGAACACTGCCTAAATCCACTTCACTGGATTGGTAGATCAAGTGGTCATGTGATCAGGGAGAAGGGGATCCTGGGTAAGGGGTCAGGTGAAGCACAGTCAGAGCAGATCAAGGAATGATCAGCCAGAGCAGAGAACAGCCACGCATCCAGAAAAACATGCAGCAGCTGCCAGACATACACACAGAAGCACAGCGTGTGCAAGCTCATGCAACACACACTTCTGAGAAAAGGCTTGAGGTTGTATGTGCGATGTCTGTGTATAACTGAGATTGCCCGTTTAAGGCATAAATAACTCCTTTTACACACTTAATTCATCTTTAAAAGTATTTGCAATCACTCGACAAAAATCAACTCATCTTCTTAATTGTGAATATGCACTCAATGACATATTTCAATACATATTAAGGGAAAAGTTCAGTGTAAAATTAAAATAAGTCATTTTCTGACCCTCCTGTTATTCAAAATCTCCATGTCTTTCTTACTTTAATTTCCTTTGGTGTTGCATGAAAAAAAAAGTTCACGCTGCTCTTTTTTCATAAAAATAAGGCAAAGGGGCAAAACAAGCACCTTAAGTCCAAACAACTCATGAGCGCTATATTCCTTAAGTCATACTGAAATATTTGCAATGCACAGACAGACACTGAAGATGTTATTTGCTGAAAACCTTCCCATCTACTGCAGTGGTGTTTGGCGACATCCACACAAAACCTGTTGTGGAAGGTCTTTACATGCTATGCTTCATCATTTTATGAAAAACAGCAGCTGAACATCTTATGTTCCTCAGAAGAAAGAAAATCAAAGATTTAGAAAAAACATGAGGGTCAATATTTGATGGACAGAATTTAATTATTGTGTGAACAGTCCCTTTATGCATTATCACAATGTTGATTAACTGCTAAAGGAGATTATTCAAATTTCAATACCTCAAAAATCTCAAAAACGATAATACGTATTATAGTCCAGGTGATATGTGAAAATAATTTTCACTTTTTCATAAAAGCATGAAACTTGGTACACTTGTATAGTTTGCGGCCCTAAACATTTTCAGAAATGGAGCCATCGCAAAAACACCTCGTGGTTGCCATGGCGACCATTTTACTTTCCGCCATAACCAAATTATGTATTTTGTGTCATATCTCCTGAACCAAGCATGACACGGAAAAGATGATGTCTACCCCTATGTTTTGATGGTCAAGGATTACAATGATACCATATATATACAGCAACAAACTGTTCAGGTGAAGAGTTAATGGTGAAATCAGCAATGTAAGAAGGAAATAACAGTATCAGTATCTTTTCTTTCTTTGATAATTAACTAATATTTTATTCATTAATACATTAAAAGATTATTTTCAAGAATCATATATTTCAGAGATAGCCCTATAAAAAAAATCATTTCAGGTAAGTGTATTTTTCCTTACCTCTCGGGCAGAGTCAGCTAGGTGGTAGTATATTTCCAATACATTCTTGTTCTCGCTCAACAATGCTCATCACACGCAAACGGCAATGCAATCAGGTGAACAGTTAATGGTTAATTTAGTGACTTTATGAGAAGGATTACAATGAAATCTCAGAAGATGCAGAATGAAATTTCAGACATATAGTGCCCTCCAAAAGTATTGGAACAGTAAGGCCAATTCCTTTATTTTTGCTGTAGACTGTAAACATTTGGGTTTGACATCAAAAGATGAATATGAGATGAGAGATTAACATTTCAGCTTTTATTTACAGGTATTTTCATCTGGATCTGATACAACTTAGAAAATAGCACCTTTTGTTTGAACCCACCCATTTTTCATGTTACCAAAAGTATTGGAACATGTGACTGACAGGTGTGTTTTGTTGCCCTGGTGTGTCCTATTAATTGATTATTCAAACAATAAATAGCACTGAATGTCTGCGCTCAGTTTCAGATCCGTGCAGACTGCATTTATAGTTAGTTAGACGTGTAACCAACATGAAAACCAGAGAGGTGTCTATGGGTGAAAAACGAGCAATTGTGAAGCTGAGAGATTTCACCAGCCAGGAAAGGAGAACGAAAATGCCTCTCTGTGATGTTACCACAAGGCATTACTTACTTACAGATCTCAGGCTTCTGGAGGGGATGTAGATTCATAAGAGTGAGGAGGAAGTATGAGGGTGCTGAGCCTGTGGCTGTTCTGTACTCAAACATCAATGTCTTGAACTTGATGCGATCCACAACCGGTAGCCAGTGCGGGGAGATGCACATCTCTTTACCAGGTTGAGCTGCAGGTGATGTTCCTTCATCCATAGTGAGATGTTTGTCAGGCAGCCTGAGATCCACGCAGCTATTGGATTGTATGGTTGAAATGAATGATAGAGCTGTGTGTCATCAATAGTAGAATTTGGTAGGAGAAAGAATGTGCTTGTATAATGGGTCCCAGTGATGTAGTGTATATGGTGAAGAACTGATCCCAGAGGAAACCTTGTGGCCAGTTGATGTTCTTTGGATACCTCTCCTCGCCAGGAGACCCTGAAAAACCTACCTGTGACATAGGATTCAAACCAGTGGAGTGCAGATCCAGTGATGTTAGACAGGATAATCAGTATCAAAAGTGGCAGATAGATCCAGCAGAATAAGAACTGATTATTTGAAATCAGCTTTCTCTATCTGCATGGCTACAGTGACTGACAGCAAAGCAGTCTCAGTTGAATGGCCGCTGCTGAAACCTGATTGGTTAACGTTCAGTTGGTCATTCTGTGAAAGAAATAATGTAACTGTGTCTATAAAGGTGTGAACCAAATGGTCCACTCCATTAGAATAACAAAGTAACAGCATTCCTCAGGAACATCTTGTAGAATCTACAGCGGGAAGGTCCTAACAGTATTGTTTCTAGCCCTTTTGTCTTCAGGAATACAATTATATCCCACAGACAGAACTTTGGGAGAAGCTAGGATTCATACAAGGGTTAAGATTGTTTGAAGGAAGACATGCTAACATCGCTATTGGAGAACTGCTACACTACCATCTTCAATATATTCTTCTCCCCCAAAATATTTTGGTCAAGCCCATTTAATTTCTTATATTTGAGAAATCTATTACATTGGTGAGCCACCCAAAAGACCGCTCAGCAAAAATACAGTAAAGATGATGATACTTGGGGCAACTTTTTAGGTTAGAAGGGGTAGTATGCACTGGCCTGTCTAGACAGATATTGTCTTGACATTAAGTTAAAGTGGAGCAATTGAAAGGGAACAACTCCACACTCACTTAAGCATAATAAATAGCCTATGCTTATGTGAGTGTGCAGTTGTTCTCTTTCAATTAGATCATATTTTTTTCTTCAACTTGCTCAATGAAGTTAAAGTGGATCATAAAGTTTAACTTGCTGTATTTACATCCAGAGATGAGAAATGGGTGGGTGAGGGAAGAGAGGATGACACTACAGAGGAAAGATGGAAGGGTGAAAGGAAGCATAGGTTTTGCCTAAAAGTAACCGGTAGAGGAATTGGTGGCACACAGGTAGTAATATGTAGGTTAAATGTAATGAAATGAGCAGAGATGTCTAGAGGTTTTACCAAATGTCGTCTGTGATACAACTGCATGTGTAAATTAAGTCAAGCTGGTTGCCTGATTTGTTAGTGAGATCGAATGAAGCTAGGAGTGGAAGTCTGCAGTGTAAGGCTTCTCAAGATGGAGTCACCAAAGACTACAATGGGACTGCTATCCACAGAGAATGAGGCCAGCAGCCCCATCCAGCTCCTCTATAAAGGATTATATATGACCAAGAAGGTGATAAATCATTACAATATGGAGTTTAACAGGAGCTGTTACCATAATAGCATGAAACTCAACATGAGTGGGTTGAGTATTTCCAAATATTAGAAATGAGAAGACCAGTACCCTTCCAAGCTGATGGGGGGTGTGAGAGACAGGGAAGTTGTTAGAGAGAACAGCAGGGGTTGCGGAGTCTTCTGGACGGATCCAGGTCTCAGTCAAGCCCAAGATACTAAGAGTAGACTGAGAAGCAATGGCCAGAATGACGTTTGTTGACAGCTGACTGACAATTCCAGAGACCCAGAGAAAATGACATAGGTGCAGAAGAAGAGGTGCAGATAGGACACAGTTTAGCAAGATTGCGTTGCCATCTGCGTGTGATGTTAGAGTGTTGTTGAGAGAGAACAAGAATGTATTGGAAACATACTACCGCCTAACTTACTCTACCTGAGAGGTAAGGAAAAATACACCTACTTGAGATGGTATGTTTTTATATCTCTGAAATAAATTATTGTATTCTTGAAAACAATCTTTTATTATACTATTGAATAAAATATTATTTAGCTGGTGTATGGTGGGGGTTCTGGCGCAATATGGCTGCTGTCGCAACATCCAGGTGTATGCTGCACATTGGTGGTAGTTGAGATTGAGATTCCCCCTTCCATGTAAAGAGCTTTGAGTACCCAGAAAAGCGATATATAAATGTAACAAATTAATAGTTAATTAATTAAAACAACCTTTTATTGTCCTATTGAATAAAATGTAAGTTAATTATCAAAGAAAGAAAAAAAATGTATAGCCATAATATGGACTTTTGTAAATGCTGTGATACTGTGATGCTCAGATTCTGTTATTTCTTTCTTACATTGCTGATTTCACCATTAACTCTTCACCTGAACAGTTTATGTCGGTATATATATGGTATCATTGTAATCATTGACCATCAAAACATAGGGGTAGACATCACCTTTTCTGTGTTATCATGTTTGGTTCAGGAGATATGACACAAAATACATAATTTGGTAGCATGTGTGTGTGTGTGTGTGTGTGTGTGTGTGTGTGTGTGTGTATGTGTGTGTGAAAAGCAGGACTGAGGGTAGGGTAGTACCTGCAGTGAAACTATTCCAGTCTAGCAGTTTGTATGATCTGGTGTTACCCAAGGCTGAGTCAAATCGCCACGTTAGTAGATCGGTTAAAGGAGCGGAGAGAAAAAGAGAGAAAGAGAGAACGAGAGAACGAGAGTAGAAAAGAGAAAGAAAACCAAACACCAACTACAAACAAGAACACAACACTGGACAACACCATTCCACAGGAACTGCAAAGTCAGACAAGAGTTATCTGAGAGAGTGACCACGAGAGCGAGAGCGAGAGAGAAGATATGGACAGAGAGGAAGAAAAATAGAGGTCTGGGAGAGAGAATGAGGGGGAAAGAGGTGAGAAAAAGATAGAGAAAAAAGCATGCAGCAGCACTATGTCAGAGGCTCTAAACCAGCACATCTACAATAAAACTACATGAGCAGCTCCTTCAACCAAACCATGCTTTAATTAATGCACACACACACACGCACACACTAATTAAACATTCACACGCAATAGACACCCTCTGAGTTGTAGTTCAGAACTTAAAGTTTTTCTCCCTTTAATTACACTCCACTATACAAAATAACAACCTCTCTATGTGATACCTATTTTGGAAACATGTCAGCATGCAAAATGTAAATTAGTAGGTAAAGGCTCAGCTTTGTTAGCTTAAAGGGGTCACCGGATGCTAAATTCATTTTACAAGTTGTTTGAACTTAAATGTGTGTTGGAAGTGTGTGCGCACATCCATCCTAGAATGATAAAAATCCACCCAGTGTTTTTTTTAAATCCCTATTTTAAATCCCCTCTCTCAAATCAGGCTGTTCTGAGATTCCTGTCAGAATGACATAGTTCTGCACAGGCCGCTCCCACGATAGTTGATTGACAGGGCCGTCTTACCCTAGACCCGCCCTGAGTGAACTGAGAGCTGTCCGCCATTTTGTCAACTCAAACTTTGTCAACTTCCGCAGGGGAAGACAAGAGGTCTCTGATTGAGCAATTAAGGTGTTTTGTTGTTGGATGTACTAATGAATATAGCAGCCGTCATTTACTCCCGACATCTGAGCCGCTGAAGACGCAGAGGATTAAAGTTACTTTCGTTTTTGAAGGGAATATGCTGATCCTGATCTGCCTAAATGTGTTTATGTTCGCGCAAATCATTTGTGATCCAGCTTCATCTACAGAAGAAGTGAGTATAAGGTTTTTTTATGAATCTTTGCAAATCGCCTTTCCTAATAAGTTAGCCAGTTTCGTGGCAAAAGTTTACAGTCTGCTCGTCACCCCACAGAAGAGAGGGTCAGCAGAGCTCATTAGCATTTAAAGCGACAGACTAAAAAACAGCTTGCTGAAAACAGAGCTGATTTTGACGGTAAAAAAGGTGTTTTTTTTACACTACCATTGAGAAATTTTAATCAAAGTATGTTATAGACTTTTCATTAAGACCCTAAATAATCATATCAACTTGTGGAAAATGGCCATCCGATGACCCCTTTAAAGCCTGAATGCATGCAAGTGTTATCCATGCAAAATACAAACAGATCACTACAATGGGCAGCATTTCAAAAGGTGACAAGACTTATGGGTCAAACTGAGGATAGACAAATGTTAGAATGGGTAGGGAATGAGAATTTGAAACATTATGAGACAAAAAAAAAAATAAAAAAAAATAAAAGTTAATATATTCAATTGCATGCAACAGGGATGTAAAAGTTCACCCTGACAAGTATTTGATTTTTTATAAAAAAAAATTTGATGCAGTGCAACATGAAATTTGATCATGATTTTGTTCTGTTTTATTATTTTGGTCTGATTCATAATTATTTTCAAAAATTTGCTAAATAAACAAATAACAGGGACAATCGAACAAGTTCTTGTAGATTGAGAGTCTGAATTTGGTAGATTTCTACAGCTCTACAAAATAGTGTATACAGTCAAACCAAAAATGATTCAGACACCAGATATATCTTTTGATATTTTTTTTACTAGTGGGTGCAGGACACTATAGTTCATTTATGTAAGTGAGGATAGCAAAATAAAGTGAACTGTGACATATTATACCCAAAAATCAGTCATACAGTGGACTACCAGTAAAATTGATACAAATTTGGGTCCAAAAATTATTCAGACACTTTGACCTGACCATGTTTTGCTAAAGTGTTTTTCTCTTTAATTGCTAATATGACCTTTTTACACCACAGACTGAACAAAATTAAATCGGTAATCGGTTAACCTAAATTGGTATTATTTAATTGTGTACTTAAATTTAACAGCTGAATAATATTTGGTTGATTGTAATCCATTACATACCTTTCTATCAAAGCTATCTGGCATTATCAAGATGAATTTGTTCTGACACAGTTTAACTCCGAGATCTTGTCATATTTTATTACCATTTTCTAAACTATAGGAAATAAACTGTGATAATGTGAGAAATGTTGAAGGTGTCTGAATAAATTTTGGTTCGACTGTATATGCATACTTAAAAGAACACAAAAAAAAGATAAATCAATAATAATTGAGCAGCAAATCAGCATTTTAGAATGATTTCCGAAGGATCATGTGAGTAATGACTGCTGAAAATTCAGCTTTTTCAATCACAGGAATAAATTATAATAAAATATATTAAAATACAAATCAGTTCTTTTAAATTGTAATTATGTTTCATAATATTATAGATTTTTACAGTTAATATTTTAATAAAACAAAATTATAATAAATTAAAAATCAAATAATTATTATTACTTAAAGGGGTCATATGATGCGATTTCAAGTTTTCCTTTCTCTTTGGAGAGTTACAAGCTGATTGTGCATAGATAAGATCCCTGAAGTTGCAAAGACTAAAGTCTCAAAACCAAAGAGATATTCTTTATCAAAGTTAAGACTCTGCCACGCCCCCCTAAAACGGCTCGTTCAAACACGCCCCCACGTCTACGTCAAGATGTGGAAATATTTGCACAATGCAGCCCAAATGTTCACGCATAGAAAGAAGGCGTGGTTTCAGTAACCGCAGTAGTGTTGATGCAGCCATGTCAGGGAGATGCTGTGTGTTTCTAGGTGAAAGCAAAAGCACTTTATTTGGCCTTCCGAAAGCAGATGCATTTAGGAATCATTAAGATCACTTACAACAGAACAGCAACGCATTTTATGGACGACCGTTTCGTGAACCTAGGAGAGGAGGTAATTCTGACTTTGCTCTGACAATCTGGCGCTTCTGAATCAGCGACTGTATGTTTTGTTATTAGTTTAAGCATTTGCTATTGACTGTTCAAATGTGCGGAATTTTGTGTGTCGTGTGTGTGTGTGTGTGTAAATGTGTGTGTGCGCGTGTGCTCGCGTGCGAGAGAGAGAGAGTCACAGCGCAGCATCGTTTATGTGTGTGTGTGTGTGTGTGTGTGCTCGCATGTGTAAGAGAGGGAGAAACGTCACACAATCGCGGCTTGTGTGCAAACACATACGAGCTTCATCACTGTGTCTGTCACGCGACTGTTCCCCTCTCGGGCTGATGGTAAAACTAAAGACATTATTTACTGTCTTTACAACAATTTTGAAAGCTGAAGCTTGCGATTATGGAAAGGGGCGTTACACTTCCGACGCAGCTTGTGGTGTTCGGCCAATCACAATGCACTGGGCCAGTTGGCCAATCAGAGCAGACTGCGCTTGTAAGGAGGGACTTTGTAGAAAACGAAGCGTTTGAGAGAGGTGGGGCATAGAGGACCTACAATAACGTACAGTATTTGAAAAATAATGTGTTTTTTGAACAATAAAACATGTCAACATATTGTTACACGAAAAACACAAAAAATTATCTTTAAAATAGCATCATATGACCCCTTTAGATTTTATAATATATATTAGGGCTGGAACGATAAATCGATGCTCTGGAATCGATTCTCAGCTTAGATTTTAACAGCAGATGGCACTGCATGCTTTAGAAACAGCCGTACTCTGCTTGTTTCCAATTCCTTACACTAGAGGTGTGCGATATGACGATTTTTGATCGTGGACGATAAAAATGTCTCCACGATCTGCTTTTGAAGAAATATCGTAGTATCGTGGTACAGCACACATTATGTCAAATACAGTTCTGGCGCCTCCGTCTCTATATACTGTACAACACGACATACAGCAGTAGAGCTACTCTGACAGGACACTGCACTTATTCGCAATCGCAAAAGTACATTATTTGCACACAAGCCTTGCTGATTAAATGTTTCATTCACGCGCTGGTCTGACGTGCGCTTTTTCTGAGCGCATACACCTGAAGCACGCACACTAAAAAGCCTGTCTAACAGTGCCTGATTACTCAAATAAGTTATCTTTTGTCCGAATACTGTCAAAACACACAAGGTTTACATACAAGCTCCGTTGGTTATCTCTAAAATGAAAGTAAATAGTTAAGAGAGAAACGGATGCGTGCCTGTATATTAGATGCGTGCAGCTCTTAAAGGGACAGGACACTAAACATGCTGTCGACTGTCATTAAAGGGATAGTTCACCCTAAAATTTAATTTCTGTCATTATTTACTCACTCACATGTTGTCCCAAAATTCTATTATATATTTCTTGTGCTGAACCCAAAATAAGATATTTTGAAGAATGAGGGTAACCAAACAGTTGCTGGTCCACATTGGCTTTGATAGCAGGAAAGAAAAATCCTATGGAAGTCACTGTGGACCAGCAACTGTTTGGTTTTCCACCTTCTTCAAAATAGCATTTATGTTCAGCAGAAGAAAGAAACTCATTCAGGTTTAAAACAACTTTTGAGTAAATGATGGCATAAAAATAAAACATTATGACAGAATTGACAGACAGATGACAGAATATTTATTTTTGGGGGAAATATTCATTTAACGTTAACAAAACAACAAAACGCAAAGAGAAAAATCACTCACTATTCTTGACTGAAAAACTTTAATACAGTTGCTTTAGGAATCTAGTGTTTTATTTTTATATTTGTTCATTCAATGAAATTGTACCTTTCTATTGTACCTGAAAATAAAGCACTGTTTGTTTTATTTGTATATTATGTGTATTTGTAATGTGCATCTTTGTTCTTATTTTTTAAAAAGAAAGATAAAATAATGACAAAGATTTTTATCTTCGCTCCACTTTGGCCTAAATATCTGCCATGTCTTTTTTTTTTTTTTTTTTTGTTACCTTGAAAGGCTTTGTCTTTCTAGTTTGGCTGTAATGCTCAGACAACTTGTAAAACCAAAATAGTAAAACCAACATGACAAAGAATCGTGATAAAATCATGAATCGTGATATAAAAAAAAAAATAAAAAAAAAACGTGATATGATATTTTGTTTTCCATATCGCCCATCCCTAACTTACACACACTTGAATCTAAAATAATCATTCATCAAATTCGAAAATGTTGAAGCGAATTACAAGGGTGTTCACAGTGGGCTGTGTTTACATTAATCTCGCGTCATAAAAGCATTCTGAGCTGAGGTGAAATTACATGACTCGGCCGAAGGCACAAGAGCTCTTCAGCGCTCTTCTTCATGAGCATTTGAGTATGCGGATAAAAGCTAGAGTAGAGCACCATCTGCTGTTAAAATCTAAGCTCAGAATCGATTCCAGAGGAATCGCGATGTATTCGGAATATCTCAAAATCTATCCATGAATCGATTTATCGTCCCAGCCCTAAATATATTTACATATTGTCTTAAAATTCAGAAAGCAGGGCTCCAGACTAACATTTGAGAGCAGTGGCACCAGCGCAACTAAGTTCTACAGATGGTGGCGCCAGGAGCAGATTTGGTAGCGCTGGGGGTGGTGTGTGGGAGTATTAAAATATAGATTATTTAATCATAAAATTACTATTGTTTTGCATTAATAAGTACAGTTACTAATAATATTACATGCTCATTTCTTGCTGCTTTCATGTTTATACAGATTTGACAGTAAAGCACTAAGCTTGAGTTGGGATGCATACAAAATTTACTTTTATTAACTATAACTTTAGTATAACAGTAACGTGCAAAATCAAATTTTTATATAGAAAATTTATATATTCCACTCTTATAATATGTACCATTATTCTTCTAGAATTATATGGAACTGACCAACTTCAGTGATTATGTGTGATTTAGTCACAAATTGAAGAAAAGTTTGTGTTTTTCAAGGCACTTTGTGACTTTTCTTACTTCATACACAAAAAAGTGTACAATTCTGCCAAAATCTGATTTCTTGATAATTATAATAGTGATTTTCAAAATATAGAGAAAAAGTGGAAATGAATGACTAATAAGCTGATAAGTGCTCCTCTGCTGCTGTCTACTGGTTATAATTGTAGTAAACAAACACTTAAGTAAAATAAAAAAAAAATACATCAAATCATAAAATATATATTTTGGTCATCCCATTAAAAATAACATTCAAATTGTATCATTTTAGAGCTTTAAAGTGCTGGAAATAGTTATTGAAAAGTAATTGAATTTCTCTCTCAAAAGGTTGTACAAACCCTGAAATGAATAATATAATGCATTCAACTATTTCTACCACAACATCATGGTTATAGTTAGCATTAATACTTCTGGTTTTCTGACGTACGTCAGCGCTGTATATAACAGAGAATTCTGTGCAGAATTTGAATGATTCTCACTAGATCTCGCAGCAACCTTATTCATTGTGCGGCGAATTCAAACGCTTCTCACTGGATGTCGCAGCAGTGCTGCATCTGTAGTAACAGTGTCACGAAATCAACTTTGGCTCCCGATTAAAGCTGTTCTGAGCTCGGACAAGTTTGTTTGCGTCGCGGTCTGAGCTGATAAATGGTCCGCGCTGCGCAGCTGAAACGCAGCATGGTTTAGTTACGCTTTCGTTTCGTTTGCAAAAATTTGTCGCACTGGCAGGAAAAAAGTCTGGAGCCCTGCAAAGCATTTGCATTTCCTAGCTATGCATTAAAAGCTTGCCAAAACCTGCTACTTTTCCGTTAGAAATGGATATTAAAATATTATACACTAGAATATTTGGTTACACTTTATTTTCAGGTGTCTTTGTTACAGTGTAATAATATATATTTAAGTACTGAGTAATAATAATTAACCACATGTATTTACTATATGGTTAGTAGGGTTGAGCGATGTCTACAAAATTGCCATCGGACAATGTCTGCAGTGAAACATCCCTATGGACGATGACATCGGGGGGTGGGGTTTGTAGTTAGGAGGTGTGCCCGAAGCGTAAATCTGTATTCAGAACGGCAAGGAAAACAAATAACGATTGCCAACGGTTGCAGTACATAAAATTTCACTTACCACATAAACAGACAAGGAGAGATGACTGAAGCTGGTCGCACACTGGACAAGAAGAGCAGCGTTGCGCCGCGTCCCACCACATGTTTAAAATTCAAACATTTTCTATGAGCGTACGCACACCAGCGGCGCAATTCGGCGTCTGTTTGCGGCGCCTAGCAACGATTCAAAACAATGTAAAGTGGTGCGACGCGACGCTGAGCTTCTCATCCTGTGTGACCAGCTTGAGATGATGGCAAATGATTTGCAGATCCCGAGCACAACTGACAAACATCTGATCTTGTAAAATGTGTGGTAAGAACTGCCGCTCCATAGTATAAACAGTATGTACGATCGTGAATCTCAAAAGTGAAAGTGAAACTAAAAAGTGATCGCGTGTAATAATACTGTACATAATAGCAGCTCCCTGATGCCCACAATTTAGGCTATATACAGTATATTTACACAATGATATAACAGCGAGAGAAATTAGGCTACTGAAATATATATTTTCCTCCCATCATGTATTTATTCCCTTTTGGGGTCCCGTAGTAGGCTACATGGCATTTTCTTTCCAAACACTGTACTGGGATGCAGGGGGTATGGGGGGGGGGGGGGGGGGGGGGGGGGGGGGGGGGGGATATCACGATGCCTGCTCAACTATGTCTAGGATTAGGGTTCAGTTTAGAGGTACTTGCATGTAATTATGCATAATTAATTGTTTTTATAATAGTAAGTACATTTAATGTGTAACAAAGACACCTTAAAATAAAGTGTTACCGAAAATTTTAAAGGTTGTATTAAATTGCATTAATACCAATATTTACATCCCTATAATGCACTGTTAGCACGGACTAGAAAGAGTATATCGAGGGGTGAGAACCCGAAGGGTGTAAGTGACATTTTTGGTGAAATGGAAATATATACATCAAATGAAAGCTCTTAATGAGCTCTTTCTACTGGCAAAAGTACTGTCATCCATGAGTGTACAAATTTGTATTATAAACAATTGAAATCAGTACACAAAGTCAGATCAAACTATGGTAAATTTTTTGTTTTGGCTCTCCTGTAAAGTTGGTGAAATGTAACTTACGCCCTTCTGGTTCTCACCCCTCGATATGCGGGTTTAAAAAAAGTATTTCTTGTGCATGTGCTAATAGTGCAAAAATAATGTTCAGGGGAGATGGATGTCTCAAAATCTCAAAAGTAATATAGCATCCTAAGCTGGAGAGGACAAAACATTAAGGTCAAGAAATGGTGCATGTGATGCAGAACATACACTGTAAAAAGAACTGAAACTGAAAATACAACAAAAGCTCACCAACAACATGCACACAGCCAAATCACCTCAAATGCACCTGCTGATTGATTTATGTTCTTACTACAGTGAGGTTAAGTTATATTTCATGTTGTTTTAAATTGTGTTCATGTATCATGTATTTGGTGCATTTACGTTTATGCTTGCGTAATATGAGCCGTCTTACCTGGGTTGTGGATTCGATCCAGAAGCTTTACTGAGCGCGCACTGACCACGCCTCCCACATGAAGGAGAAATCCAGGAGGGAAGGCAGCCAACGTGAAGAAAGGATATTCCTGAAACACACAGAACGGTGATGGAGGGATCATACAGAAATTACCCATGTGACCCACTGGCATTCTAGCAAATGTCATGAAGACAGGTGAACTTCTGTACTGAAATTTTCACACAGAACTAAAGATTTTACAGCACAGAAATTGAAACCTGTGGGTCATGCCATTACATTGTCAATATTTAGCCAATCACAACACAAGACTCATGCAGAGATACAGAAACTCAGACACTGTAGGAGACAGGCTCTTTTACTGGGTAACAACTCTGTTAAGTGCAATACATCAGGACTTACCAGTTGATGTAAGTGGCTTAACAAGTGGTAATAAGATGCTCACAAAAGCAAAAAGTATAATGCATGCAAATATATAACAAATATGCATGAATTCCTGATTAAAAGCCTCAACAAAATTGTTACCAGTACATTTTTTCTCAACCATATAAGTGTCAGGGAACTGTCGTGTGTGTGTCATGTGTTCCTGCCTCTTGTGCCCTTATTTGGTTTGTTTCCTGTCCTTGTTAAATGTAATCCTTAGTTAATTCTTGTCTAGCCGTGTTCGTCTCGTTATCTATGATTTACCTGTGTATATTACTCCTGTCTGTTCAGTTAAACTTCGTCTGGTCTACTCGTTAACCCCGGTGTGTGATGTCCTTGTCTGCCTTGCCTTGTCCTGCCCTGCCATGTCTTGATGTTCAGTAAAGTGTTATTTGAGTTTCTATCCTCGTCTGCGTGTTCCTGGTTCCTCCCTCGTGTGTGCACCGTGACAGAAGACCAGACCAAACAGTAAGCGGCGCCCCTTCACCTCGTTTTGTTTTCCGTTTTTCAAAAGTCTTGTTTTGTTCCTGTTCTGTTTGTCCCTCGCGGCATGGAAGTCGCCACTCGTCCTCCTGACTTAGCCCGCGTCAAGTGGGCGTGGGAGTTCGGCAGGATTGCCGCGAGTGCCGCGAGTCCGTTGGCCGCGAGCCCTCCAGCCTGACGATGGCGGGAGAAGTTCGCCGTTGTCCGCGGCTCATCCAACCCACCGATCGTGGGAGATATCCGCCGCCGTCCGCGGCTCCAGTCCCAACCTCGCCGCTCACACCGAGCCCGCCGTTCGCGGGAGTTCACGCCGCCGTTCGCGGCACACCGAGCCCCGCCGTTCGCGGGAGATCACGCCGCCGTCCGTGGGGAAAGCCCACCCACCGTCGGCGGCTCACCCTATTCACGCCGCTACCCGTGGCTCACCGACCCCGCCGTTCGCGGGAGATCACGTCGCCGTCCGTGGGGAAAGCCCACCCACCGTCGGCGGCTCCCCTGTGCACGCCGCCGATCCGCCTCTGACTCAATGCCCGCCGGCCAGCCTCTGACTCAAGGCCCACTGGATTGCCGCTGACTCAAGCCCGCCGGATTGCCGCTGACTCATGCCCATCGGCCGCCATGACCCTCTCCGTGGATGAAGTCCACACGTCACGGCCAGGAGTGCCGTATGTATGTCTCGTTGTGCCCACAGGAACATTTTAACTTACCATGTCTTGTCCATGGAGACTCGTCTGGGGCAGGCGGCTCCTTGAGTTGTGGCCATGGAGGCCAGTCGCAGCCGCTTGCCCCCCCTGTCGCAGAAGTGGAGGAGGTTGCTGAGGGACCCTGACTCCTCGTCATGCCCAGAGGAAGCCTCAGCTTCCTAGCCAGCCCAGGAGGGCTTCTGGTTCCTGTGGGATGTCCTGTCCTGTTTGTCTGACCCTGGAGGGTTTCTGTCGTGTCTTGTCGTGTTTTGTCTGTCTAGCCCCGGAGGGCTCCTGATACCCCCTGGATTCCCCATGGAAATTTTGGGGGGGGGGTAGTAGAGCTCTGGGTGGAGTGGGTGGGCCGAAGAAGGATGCCATGGCCACAGTTACCACCTGCCATGGCCTCCTGAGCTCCCTGCTCTGCCATGGGTACTGTCTGTCTGTTCCGCTCTGGAGGTCCCCGTCCTGTGGTCCGTGTCTGTCCTGAGAGGCCTCCAGAGCGCCCACCCCCCCTCCCCGATGGAACTGTTAAGGCTCGGGACGAGCCTTTCGGGAGGGGGGAGTTATGTCAGGGAACTGTCGTGTGTGTGTCATGTGTTCCTGCCTCTTGTGCCCTTATTTGGTTTGTTTCCTGTCCTTGTTAAATGTAATCATTAGTTAATTCTTGTCTAGCCGTGTTCGTCTCGTTATCTATGATTTACCTGTGTATATTACTCCTGTCTGTTCAGTTAAACTTCGTCTGGTCTACTCGTTAACCCCGGTGTGTGATGTCCTTGTCTGCCTTGCCTTGTCCTGCCCTGCCATGTCTTGATGTTCAGTAAAGTGTTATTTGAGTTTCTATCCTCGTCTGCGTGTTCCTGGTTCCTCCCTCGTGTGTGCACCGTGACAATAAGTATGAAGACACAGACTTCAAGATCTCTGGCTCTTCATTTACATTAATTTCTTTATTTACAAGACATTTTACCCTTGGACCAAGTTTACAGCAAAACTGTGACATACAGGTAGACATGAGAGCTTCCTAGCACCTGTCAAAGGTTCTAGAATATTCTCCATGGAAATGGGTGCATTACCACATGGCCCCCAAACCAATAGTCACAATACTGATGTGTCATTGGTTTGATAATGAAGGACTGTCATTGGGACAGTAGAAGAGATGCGGGTCTTCCAGTTCAAAGTTCTTAAACAGGGAGGAGTTTGGGAAACATGAAAGATTCTACGATCAGAAAACATTCGGCATGCCCTCTCCAGACATACCCCTGTTCTAACAAACGCTTTAGAGGATGATGAAACACCCTGAAATCCAGTGAGAAAATGACAGAGTGGAGAAACATCATTCTCATAATCACCAGTTCCACTTGTGTGCATAAACTTGATTGTGAACACATAAATGCATGTGAATGTGTCTTTTTCTTACTCTTTGCTCCAGTGCTGTTTGGGTCTGCTGCCTCAGAAGAGCTTTGAGAGGCCCTGCCTCCTTCCCTGCACTGCCGCCACTTCCCATTCCTGTTCATGATGGAGAAGAGAGAAATTTCGGGAAATGAAAGAATGTAAACAACACCTCATTTCTATACAACCCAGTGCACAATGTTACAATAGCCCATGCAATCACATACATTCACCTCTTCTAAGTGCCCATGGTTGCATTTACATTCACAAGAATAATCAAAACTATTAATTAAAATGATGCATTTACCCAATTAAGCCTATATAAAGCCTTTATAAAATTTTGGCTACTTGAACATTAATATGAATTTTTTGACATGTAAGCAAATCACTCATTTATATCTGCATAAGTACAAACTTTTCAGTGATTTGTTTTTTGGAGTGAAAAGCAAATTGATATAGAGAAAAGTCTCAAGACTACATTTAGTTATTTATTGCGCTCTTGTGTGCTGTTGTCAAAAGTAGGAAACAAATATGCATGCAGGAATATTCCAATACCTATGGAGCAAATATGACCTCTTTTGGAAAAAAAGGCTTCACCAGAATACCTTAATAGGGAATTGCATGTAAAAATGGTTAATATACACTATTGTTCAAAATTTCAGTGAGATTTGTTTTTTTTTAAATAAATCTCTTATGCTCACCAAGACTGCATCTACTTACAAACAGTTATATTGTAAAATATGATTACAAATTTAGCAGCCATTACTGTAGTCTTCAGTGTCACACGATTCTTCAGAAAACATTATAATATGCTGATTTGATGCTCAAGAAACATTTATTATTATCAATGTTGAAACAGTTGTTCTGCGTAGTATTTTTTGGATACCTTGATACTTTTTTCAGGATTCTTTCATAAGTAAAAAAAAAAAACTGCATTTGAAATAAACTTTCTGTAACTTTATAAATGTCTTTACTGTCATTTTATTGACCTGAAACTTTTGAACAACAGTGTAATTCATTTGGTGGACAATGCCGTTTTAGCCAACAAGTGATTTTCTACACTTTATTAGGTAGAGCAGCAGTCTAATATAAAGAAAGTGTAATCGTATTACATATCTCAACTCGAATTGGATATGTTCACATCCATTTTAAAAATGTAATAATGGCATTAGTTGAATAAACCAGAGACTTTTAAGAAATAACATTTATCGTGGCAAAATATGTGCTCTACGCATTCACTAGCTGGGCAACTTAAACAAGTTTACACTTTCACAAATTAAAACACAATAAATATACAATTTCAGACACATAAGCTCAGAGCCCAGGAACTAGGTAATTGGATTTTTGGAACCAGCCAATAAGAGACGACAGAGGGTCGCTGCTTTGTTTTTTTCTAGTTTGTTCTTCCACTGGCAGAGAAATCTAACCTGCAGTCAGGCTGAAAAAAACACATGCAAGTGGGGTTTTGTTAAATCAGAGAGATTAGAAGACATTAAACCAACACCGCTCTATCATAACGTGCACTTAAGAGTGCATTTGCCGAAAGATGTGTGTGGGCAAATGAGAAAAAAAAATCCATTTGTTAGTACGATTTATTCAGCGACGGGCATGATATTCTGCCAGGGGGCAGCACAGGGGTTGGTGTGGTCACACCGGATGCAGTCACTGCACCAGGGGTCAAAGATCATGGGGACAGCAGTGGGTGTATCCTACCAGAGGCCGCCAGCAGCAGTTCCTCACTGAAAGACACGCTCTTTCTCAGCATGGCTGTGTCTGATTGGCTGACATGGAGTGGGGGAGGAGTTGTACTCCTGGAGGCCATCCCTGGCCGTAAATGACTGGGCAGATGGGCAGAGGGGAGGGGAGATGATTCAGATTCAAGGGCGGGAGTACTGGGACACAGAAATATCCCCACTGACAGAGAAAGAATGAGAGAGAAGTTTGGGGAGGATAGGTATGAAGACATCATATGAGAAAAGGGGTGACTGAACTACACAACAGACAGGGATGCAAACTGATGAGAGGCAAATAAAAAGGTTTTCCAAGGATTTTATTCCCGGCAGGCTGATTTTGAAGGTATAAGCTGTAGTTTTTCCAAAACTGAAATTTCTGTCAGATGACTTCCTTAATCCATTTCAGAGGTTAATTCTCAATTAACTGCTCCTGATAAAAAAACCTTATGACTTCAGAATATTGGCCACAAGTCATATGGACTATAAAAAAAATTGTGCTTTATGGTGACTTTTTTTTTTTAAGCTTGACAGACATGGTCACTATGAACATGTTGCTGTACGGAAAAAGAATAAAACATATATGACAGCATTTTTTTTTTTGGCGGATTATCCCTCTGGGGTCCCTTTTTGATTTTTATTTAAAAAATGTAGAAAAGGTAAAATAGTGTTTCTTGTTATTTTTCACATGAAAACAAATATAAACAAAAAACAAAGTCACTAGAACAATGGAAAGCATAAAACTGACAGCGCTGAACAAAGTTTGATCATACAGTTTCTGTAAATAGGAGTGTCTTCAAGGAAAAGCCACACTTTATATTTGCTTTTCAAGTACACAGCACATGCATTTATGCAGACTATCTGTGCTAGCTAAAGCAAAGCCTGAAAGGCATTTTCATAAAAGTCCAGATAAATATTAAACTTTACTTCACAAAAATACCTCTTCAGAGAAAATGACAATTCTGCCATCGTTTATTCACCCTCATGTCATTCCAAACCTGTATGACTTAATTTCTTCTGTGGAACACAAAGTCATTCTGAAGAACGCCAAGATGACATTTTGAAGAATGTTGGGAGCTAAACAACACTGAACCCCATCGAATTCCATTGTATGGACAAAAACACTCAGACAGTTCTCAAAATATAATTTTTCATGTTCCATAGAAGAAAAATAAAGTCATAAAGGTTTAAAACAACATGAACGAGGGTAAATAATAACAGAGTTTCCATTTTTGGGTGAACTATACCTATAATAATTTAACCTTGCAGTGAAAAAAGGTCATTCATTCAGGATGAAACAGAATAAGTGACCTATTTTATAACATATTGAGGATTTTGAATAAAACTAAGCAGTTTGCATCCCTGGAAAGATAAAGAAAAATAAGAATAATAAAGAAAGTAAGTCCTTTAGAAGGGGCTGATTCACATATGGAAGGCATGGTAGAGATCACTTTCTTCACAGATTCCAAATCCACAAAATACAATAAATACGAGATCACAGCCTTGAGTCAAATAAAAATAAACATCTCACACACACAGATAAAGTAATAATGGAAGAACAACACAACAAACATAAATGAATTAAACACAAAACTAGACCAAAATAAACAGAGGCACTGTGCCCTAGACCCTCTGCCTCTCAGCCTTGACACTGGGGTCAGTGTGCTGATATTGATTAAAATCAAGGCCCATAGAGAGAGAGAGAGCCTGGTAGAGTGCCAGAGGTCAGGTGGGGTCGGGTATCTTACCGGTTTTGGGGGTTAGGCTGAGCTCGGTGTCAGAAGAGGAGGACTGGCGACTGTAGGACTTGGAGGGGGAGAAGGAGGAGAAGGTTTGTGCTCTCAGAGGGGTGGGGGGTCCTGAGGATAACGGGACGCCTGGGACCTCCTCCCCAAACCCTGGCCTGTCAGAGCAAGGAGGAACACACTCCATCAACACACACGGATTCACAGGGTCATACATGAGGACTGTGCCCGTGTGTGTGTGTTTGAGCGTGTGCATGTGTTTGTGTGTGTGTGACACGGAGGAAGAGATTGTGAGCAAGAAAGAAAAAAAGAAAGAGTGTTGACTGCTTGCTGCTGAAAGGGTAGAGCATGTGAGGATGTCAAGAAGAGACAGCAAAGTGCTTTATGGTAGCGGGCAGGGATTAAAGTAAAACAAATTGAGAAAAAAAAACAAAAAACACTGAAAACCAAAAAAAAAAAAAAAAGTGTCAGGACACAAATGAGATGAACAAGAAGCGTGTTTCAGCCAACCAAAGCACAACGCTTTGATAACAAGGGTCGACTAATGCCTTCACAAGCCCAAAATGTAAAATTCAACAACCCTGCCTAAAAAAAAAAAAAAGTCAAAAAGGTACGTACACGCACAACTTAAAAACACAGAAGCCCACCGACGCCTCTGATTGGATATACTCTGTGAGTGACAGCTGAATGCAGCTTACTGATTGGTCAGAGGCATTTTTAAGCTGTAAACGAGGTTGCTTTGGCAGCTGAAGGGGAGGGGGACTGGTGATGTCATAGCTGTCTGCGAATGAAGAACGGGGTGACAGGTCCGTGGAAGGGTCGTGACGGGGTCATGGGGGTCATGGGGTACCTGCCTACACTGCCTGGCTCTGGGGGCTTCTGAGCTCCTGTGTCTGGGTTTCATACCGGCGAACAGCAGTGTTGGCACGGAAACGGAGAAGCCCTGAGAAAGACGACTGCTCGCACTGTGAACGGGACTGCTGTGTGTGGAACGACATCCGAGAGTGGAAGGAGCAGCCTGCGGAGAGCTACACACACATTCACGCATATTTCATACATTTAAACACACACGCACACACAAAGCGTACTGTACATTCACAGAGAACACAAACACACATATAACAATGACATACAGAAACATGCAGACCGCAGAAACACACCCAAGGCAGACCGCATAGAGAACCGACGACAGGAAACGTCCTTTTTGGCGGTGTCTCACAACCTAGTGAGCTGATTAACTAGACAGCACTAAAAATGCTGTCTAGTTAGGCAGGTCACAGCCGTTCAAACATTCTTAGCTCCCAAGAGGGCACGGGACGAGACAGCACAAAGACAAATCACAACAGACTCAAGGCAGCAGTCCAGATGCAAAAAACGCCTAGTCTGGAAATGTACAACTGAACAGCAGTTAAACTTTAAGCCATCTAACGCAAACACATGCTGGTGCAGGAGAGACGCAGCATGCAGGAAAGCCAAAGAAAAAGACAGTAAGAGCAGGAGGGACATAGAGGACATGCAGGGGAGAACAAGACTGAGGTGTGGTATGTTTGTGTGTTGAGAATGCATTTCTGTAGAACTTATAAAACAGCCACTCATAAAACAAATACACACACACCCTCATACTAATTTACAAATATAAACAGAAAACAGAGTAATTGTACAGCATTTTCTTCTTTTTCAGGTTGCATTAACACCTGTTTAATAAAACCAAAGGAATGTTAGATCATTTTAAAAAATAACAAAAAATTGCAGTGAATAAAAATGTCTGCTTAAAATAGATGAAAATCTAAAACATGATACACTATCATTCAAAAGTTTGGAGTCAGTAAACATGACAGTAAAGACATTTTTAATGTTACAATTTTAAATAAATGCTGTTCTGTTCTTTTGAACTTTCTATTCATCAAAGAATTCTGAAGTAAGTATTAAGCAGCAAAACTGTTTTCAACATTGATAATAATTAAATGTTTTTTGAGCACCAAATCGACATCACAGGAATAAATTAAATGTAAAATATATTCAAATAGAAAATGGTTACTTTAAATTGTAATAATATTTCACATTACTCTTTTTACTGTATTTTTGATTAAATAAATGCAACCTTGATAAGTATAAAATACTTCTACAAAAATGTTACCAACCCCAAATTTTTTGAGCAGTGACTTAAAATTCAAAACTAAGAGCCTCTATATTTAATTTCATAAAAGTTCAATGGAATCATTGTGATTTCTATAATAATAGCCCATATATCATACTTTCATTTTTAATCCAAAATTCAATTCTTATTTTCAGTTTACAGGGGTCATTTGATGCGATTTCAAGTTTTACTTTCTTTTTGGAGTGTTACAAGCTGTTCGTGCATAGATGAGATCCCTAAAGTTGCAAAGACTAAAGTCTCAAACCCAAATAGATATTCGTTATAAAAGTTAAGATTCGTCCACGCCCCCACATGTCTCCGTCACGATGTGGAAATATTTGCTTAATGCCACCCAAATGTTCACGCATAGAAAGAAGGAGTGGTTTCAGTAACTGCAGTAGTGTTGATGCAGCTATGTCAGGGAGATGCTGTGTGTTTCTATGCGAAAGCAAAAGCACTTTATTTGGCCTTCCGAAAGCAGATGCAATTAGGAATCATTGGTTAAGATTTGTTTACAACACAACAGCACAACCCAAATGTTCGCATTTGTGCAACGCATTTTATGGATGACAGTTTCGTGAACCTAGTAGAGTACAAGGCTGGCTATGCACGAAGGCTATTTCTAAAAAAGGGTCAATTCCGACTTCCGACAATCTGCGCTTCTGAATCAGAGACTGTAAGTATGTGCGGAGTTTTTGCACGTAACGCGTCGTGTGTGTGTGTGTTAGGGCTGCACAATTCATCTAATTTCTAATATTACGATTACGCCATTACGATTATGGATGCCACGATTACATAACGTGTCAAAAGTGGAACAAAATAGCGGTACTCGTTTGAACTGCGCGCCACACTGACCTTTTATCTGCTTCGCCTCAAAAGAAAACAGCTTACAGCGTATGCGTTTAAACGCACTAAACAACGCTGTGAAATCCAGTAAGAAGCACTCGAGTTCAGCGCAGAGTTCTCCAGTACAAATCATATCTCTTTAATTTAAACTAGTTTAAAGCCAATAAATCGGAGCTATTATTCTCATCAACACTGGAGCAGAAAGCAGCAGAAACAGTGCAACAACGATTCAGTTAGAAGACGTTTCAATCCACAAATCACCCACATTTACCATAGTTTTAATGTAGTAACACTAACGGTAACAATGGTATGGTGGCAGAAAAGTAGGATATTCATATTGAGCATTATTATATTATTAATATACTAAATATGTTAAAGGAGTAATGGAATATAATTACATTATTTTGTTAATTATTCTATCAGTTGATGTGGATTTGTAATTGACTGAATGTCTTTAGGCTACTGTTCTTCAATGCAAACATCATAGAAACCATATATTTAGGCTACTTTTTTACCATGATAATCAGGTGCTGTACTTTTGGTTATATATAAAAGATGAGGCTGTTACAGTTTTCACAATGGTTCTGTCAAATGTACATCTGCATCCCAACTCAAAAGCAATAAAAGTTCAGGAAGAGTGTTTTCAGCCTTTTTAAATATAGATTTTATATAAAAATATGGCATGCAGCTTCAAACTAAATAATTCTGTTCAAAATAATTGTTATTAATAATCGCAATTACAATCTCAAGGGAAAAATCGACAATTATGATTTTTGTCATAATCGTGCAGACCTAGGTGTGTGTGTGAGGGGAACAGGGTCACAGTGTACAGCCCGTCAGAAATAGTCTTAATCGCGGCTTGTGTACTTTAAATACATACGAGCATCATCACTGTGTCTGTCACGCGACTCTGTTCCCCTTTCGGGCTTGAACTGATAAAACTAACTTGAAAGCTGAAGCTCGTGATAATGGGGTGTTACATTTCCGGCTTACATTTTTGCTTGTGGTGTTCGGCCAATCACAATGCACTAGGTCAGTTGGCCAATCAGCAGACTGCACTTGTTAGAAGGAGGGGCTTTGTAGAAAACAACGTGTTTGAGAGCGGTGGGGCATAGAGGAACTACTATAATGTACAGTATTTGAAAAATAATGTGTTTTTTGAACATTAAAGCATGTCAACATATTTACACCAAATACACAAAATAATGATCTTTAAAATAGCATCATATGACCCCTTTAAAAAAATCTAATCTAATGTACTGCATACTAGGGCTGTCAAATTGGCTGAAAAACTAATATTCTGATAATTATATTCAAATTTACAAGAATTTCTGTAAGGGGGAAAAAAGCTTTTGGCTTCTCTCCTGAGGCCACAAGGCGGCGCATCGATCAAAATATTACTGTACTAATGCATGTTTCTTCAACGAAATAAAAAACAAGACTATCTTTGAAAAAAGTGCATAATGTTTATAAACCATATATAATTAATTACGTTGCTTAAACAATTACAAATAATAAGCATCATGTAAGTATGTACAGTTTAATACAAAGGACCGAAAACCAATCACAAAGAGTAGCCTACTTTTTTCATTTAAAAACATGAGATGTAGTGGGATGCAGAAAAACCGCCATAAAGTCTCGAGACATGTTTTTTCAAAGTTGAACTTACATTAATTTTACATGGCTTTCTAAACACATGGCTCTCTTGTGCGAGACACGAGTGTAACGGTGATAGATTTCCCTATAGAAAATGCAATAAATATGCATTCTGTGTGAACGGCTTGGTTTCAGTTTTGACGTAAACAACATCTCCGCATTGATGTTCTCTTTTTCCACTATATTTTGAATGAGCAGCATCGCAAACAGTGGGTTCAACTGGATAGACTAAAAAAAGCATTAAAATGCAACAACACCTACATCGCCAACGCATCTTGTGTGCCACAAATAAGGCTGCCTGAAACACATCTAAAATTTGAATGCAGCATTTTTGCATTCGATTGTGGATTATTTTAAATTCGACGAATATTCGAAATTCAAATTTTTTTTTGACAGCCCTACTGCATATGAACTAGGATAGCTGTAAGAAAAAAACAGCAATTTCCGAATCTCAATACAAACGATGCTGACATTCACATACACACAGACACTGACATTTTATCCTTGATTTAGAGCACAGGCGCATTGTGTGTGCATAGGTGACACTCACTCTTTCATGTCTTTTGAAGGAGAGGAGTTGCTGGGGTGTGTGGCTGTGGTAGGGAGTGTGCTAATTTTCTCAAGTGTGCAGGCTGTCCCGATGGCACGAACCACAAGGCCTGATTCTCCTTCCAAGTCAAAACACTGTAGATACCCCACCACTGCATTCCCTCCCATCTCCAGCACCTTCAGACCAATCTTCCTCTGCAATTCACCTACATCAGAAACACAAATGCATTTAGACAAACACCACATGAGCCAAGAAAATATTGACAGGAGTGTCTCAGACTCCACATGCATACGTCTCCAGAGACACAGAAAGCAGTCTTCGAGTAAGTCATCTTTTAGCAGATGATCTATTCCAAAGCAACTTAAAGTACACTTAGTCAGAGTAGATCAATAGGCCTATATTGTGCTTTCCAAAAGTCCTAAATATAGGTTGATAAAAGAACGGCATTTATTTGAAATAGATTTCTTTTAACACTGGAAGTCTTTACTTTCACTTCTGATCAATTTAATGCATCCTTGCTGAATAAAAGTATTGTTTATATATACACACCGATTAGTCAGTATAAATTGGTAACCAACCACTGAACTAGCAGCCCTGCAGTTATCATGCGATCAATTCCATAAAAAACACTAGCACCTCTAGCAACATATCCAAACATTTGAAAAAATGCATATCTTCTACATAGACTTTCAGTCGTTCATTCACACTGTTTGTTTTAGTACCGGACATGAGAAAGATGAGTCTCTGTCTGGCCTCATTTGAAGCTCGAGGGGTTCTGATACGGTCGATCCACTGGTACTCTGGATCCTCATTTACCACAAGCTCTTCCACAAAGCCATGTACCATAATGGCCCGGTAACATCGGGGAATGGAGGTTGCTGAAGAAAAAGAGAGACAGAACCAGAATGTGAGTGAAAATTCACTGAGAATGACAAAATAAAGAAGGAGAGCAGAGCAGGGCAGAAAGTGGAGGAAACAGATCGTCAGAAGGGATAAAGAAAAGAAGTACAGGAAGAAATAGAAGCAGATGATCTAGATACTTACTACAGAAGAATTTCACCCCACATGAAGACTGTCTAAAGCGGTTCAGGTCGTTGAAAAGATCCACCTTCACCAACACATTGATTTCCCCTCTTATACCTGAACACAAGCATGTCATTAGAACAAAACAAGTCAGAACTCCTTAATATCATAGGCTAAATTTGCTTGCGGATACCCACCGTGTATAGTGTCATAGATGGGGAGCCAGCCAGAGATGACAGTAGCAGCTTCACTGCAGAGCAGTGGATCAATGTCAATGTACACCTTTCCTATAGCATCATTAGCGCTGTATGTGTCATGATCAAGAACAGTTATCTGCAACGGCTCATCCTGCAAATCCTCATCATCCACCTAAGGGGTAAAGGAAAGATAAATATAGGGAATAGACTCTACAAAAATCCAACCTAAAGCAGGATAATTAGAATGACCTTACCTCGAATTTGAACCACTCTGAATTCCACTGAGGATTCAGCGATTTGGGGTACACATCTGTTTTAAACGTTGTGTTTCCAAACTTCACCTGTGGAATGAAACCTCATAAGTGCTGCTCTATGATAAAACAAGCGATATCCAACTTAGGCAGCATTTTAATCCAAATGTGCATAGCAAAGTGACTTCATTAACAGAATGATGCTTGACTTACCTCCACAAAGGCGTCTGTGAGATCGCTGGCACGGTCCATGACAGGCAGGTGCCGCCCGGCAACAATCTTCGCCTTTAACTTCCCAGGCATTATTCATCTATTCAAACATACATGAAAACAAACAAACAGTTTGCACACTGGATCTAGGCAGAAAAAAAACAGCCACTAAGCAACCTGACCCACATCCATATACTGAGAGGGATGCTTGAAACAAACAGGTGCCTTTGACTTTGATTGGAGGGTGGACAGAAGGGCCAGAGACTACAGATGCAGACAGAAAGTCTTATATAAAATAAACACACTCACATAAATAATTAGCATATATTAAATATGTTCAATAGAAATAAATATCAATAGAATTGACATTTTTCGATTAGATTTTAAAATACTGAGTCAAACCTCTCTAATTGTAAAATACAGGTAACGTTACATCACAAGATTAGTCAAAAAATAAACCAATTTTTTATTCATTTCGCCAAAATAACCAATTAAATTACACATAATGAATCATTATTATGATTAATCATCTTGTTCACTTAAATCCACAGCACTATTAGACATGAAAACATGATCTTTGCATAATATCTCTGGGTTCACACCTTGTGGTTAGCAGATTGGTACCACTCAGTTTGTTTTAATAAAATCACCGAAGTATTATATGACACTAGAACACAAAAACCATTCATCAAATAAGTAATTCGCTAATAATTCTTATATATTGAATATAACGTACTGTATGGATTAGGCGGTAAGCAGTTTAGCTGCATTCACATTGTTTATACATCACAGCAGTGTTATATTAGACACAAAGGCGTATTAAATTAATGATTTGGTAATAAACTGTTCAGCTAAATTCGATTATTTTAGTGTTTTTGATCCTGTCAGCTCACCAGAGTTTCACCTTTGCGGTTCAATCTGACATTAAAGTCTCTTCATCGATCCTCGCGCCGATTAAAACGCTTCCCCTGTCATAATTAGATCTCAGGAAGGCGCATCGTCGATTCCGTGAGCCATTTTGTTCGCAATCATATCAAAATGTTGATGTTTATGCGGCTAATTTTAAAAACAAATTTGCCCGTCAGATGTAACGACTCGCGCAGGATCAAGCGCATCGCTCGCGCAAGTGGGAGGGGCGGGAGTACATCCGGGTCACGGACATTCACACCACTCACACGTGTGAATTCTTTATATTATATTTTTAACTTTCATCCAAAGTTTTGGCCATTATATAATATCCATCTTAAATCTTAATAAAATAACTGCATAAATCAGCGCTGAACTTTTCCCAAGTGTTGAGGATTAAAAATCAGAGTCTTAAAGACTAATCCCATTGCATTCAGAGCCAAATAAGCGTGTATGGTGCAGCCAGGACTGTTATTAGTCTACTATTATTACACACTGCTACCCCACTGGGTGATCCACTGCTATCCTGTGTAGCATGTGTAAACACATACTTTTGCAAGTAAGCACCTAGGCATACTTGCACTTATTAATAAGTGGGTCATTCAAATATGTGTAGCGCAATACTTTGGAATAAGTATTAAACAGTACTTTTTAAAATAAATTAAAATACATACATATATATATATATATATATATATACACACACACACACACATGCATGTATATATTTCAGAAAAATATGTTATTTTTATATAATACATATATTTATTTATAATATAAATTATATGAATATAAATATAGACATGTAAATAGTTTCAAAATATATACTGTATGTGTGTGTATTTATATATACATAAATATACACAGAACACACATATATTATGCAAACAAAAACTTATTTTGGATGCGATTAATCGCATGGCGGCACCAATATATATATATATATATATATATATATATATAATAAATTATTATTATTAATTGGACCATATGCTACTGAATAAACACCTCTGTTAGCAACAGATTTTATTAATCTGTCAATGTTTTGTAATATTAATTGGTTTGTCTCACATTTTAAAACATAACATCTTGGATGATACATTACAAAAACTGGTATCATCATATAAACAAATACTGTGAAAAATAATGTGTCTGCAGCTTGTTCATGTAAAAACACAGCAGTATTAGACATGAAAACATGATCTCTGCATAATTCTAAGACAATAAATAAAAGTATACAAGTAATTAATATATCTCTGGGTTCATCTCATTGTTCGCAGATTGGCCCCATGCATCTTATTTTCTTTTATAAAATCACCAAAGAATTCACATTCAGAATTGTTTTCCATCTGATGAACGATAGATTGACAGCCAATCAGAATCCATCCTGTTTTAAAGAGCTCAAGCATTTAAAGCCGCAAGTGACAAAACTGTGGTGCACGCTTATAATAAACAGGACATTATCATCTGTTGGCAGGGAAGCTAATATAGTTTTCATTATGGTTATCTTTATAGTTATCATTCTTGGTGTGAACGGGCCTTTAGGCCTACTGCATTACAGAAATGACCCAGTTTGTGTCTAACATTAACCCTTACATAAGCAGGCATCACGTTACATAAAATCCACACCTGACTTATTGTCATCAAAGACTATTTTTGTATGGATATGTTTGAGTGGCATCATTTGTGTGTACGCAGTTTTGTATGTGTGTGTTAGCAGGATAAGTATCATATTTATGTGCTTCTGTTCTAAGGATCAATTCGATATCTCGTCAATATCAGCTTAATTTTTAATGACCCCTTGGATCAGAGGGGTTTTCACCTCATTGAGCTGCCTTAGGTGGAAATGCGCTAATATTGGATCACAAATGAAAGGGGGGTGCATGAGAGATATTCCTGACACCCCAAGCTGCTGAAATTGTTTGTCTGTAGAGTCCAATAGGGTCTGGCTGCACTCTCAGTACTTGCACTCTCAGACTTGTACTCTCAGTACTTGCACTCTCAGACTTGCACTCTCAGTACTTGCACTCTCAGTACTTGCACTCTCAGTACTTGCACTCAGTACTTGTACTCTCAGTACTTGCACTCTCAGACTTGTACTCAGTACTTGTACTCTCAGTACTTGCACTCTCAGTACTTGCACTCAGTACTTGTACTCTCAGTACTTGTACTCTCAGTACTTGCACTCTCAGACTTGTACTCTCAGACTTGTACTCTCAGTACTTGCACTCTCAGACTTGTACTCTCAGTACTTGCACTCTCAGACTTGCACTCTCAGTACTTGCACTCTCAGACTTGTACTCTCAGTACTTGCACTCTCAGTACTTGCACTCTCAGTACTTGCACTCTCAGACTTGTACTCTCAGTACTTGCACTCTCAGACTTGTACTCTCAGTACTTGCACTCTCAGTACTTGCACTCTCAGACTTGCACTCTCAGTACTTGCACTCTCAGTACTAGTACTCTCAGTACTTGCACTCTCAGACTTGTACTCTCAAACTTGTACTCTCAGTACTTGCACTCTCAGACTTGTACTCTCAGTACTTGCACTCTCAGACTTGTACTCTCAGTACTTGCACTCTCAGACTTGTACTCTCAGACTTGTACTCTCAGTACTTGCACTCTCAGACTTGTACTCTCAGTACTTGCACTCTCAGTACTTGCACTCTCCACTACATGCGACGTCACTTGCATTCGACACGAATCGTGTGCGTTGCCAATGGAGACGAGACGCTGTGGGGGTTAACCGATTAAAATTAATTTAGTACAATAACGAACAGGGTCCTGCAAGTCATCTGTAGGAGAAAAAGACAAGATTTTAAAAGTATTGGTTCACCCCCTTCTAATGAACAGGTTTAACTACTTTAGTAATTTCCATGAGTACAAATCTTAACGTTTAAGCATATAATGATATTCTAGGGAATTGTGTGTTTTTAATTTTATTGCAACAGTTTGGATAGGGCCCTTTTCTATTCTAACATGACAGTACCTCTGTGTATAAGGCAAGGTTCAAAAAGAAATGATTGATTCAGTCAGTGTGGAAGAACTTGACTGGTCTGCATAAAGCAAAGTCCTGATCCCAGCTGAACACCTCTGGTGTGACTTTAAATGCAGACCTTGAGCCAAAAACTCATCACCAAACACCAATGACATATATGAGTACACTCATTTTAGACACTTTCAAAACTGTTGCAACAGAGATGGAAATACAGTTTTTAAATACGTGAATTATGCTTCCATCTTTGTTGCCACAGTTTTGGAAGTGCCTTCTTCTGTTCTAAAGAAGGGGGTGTCCCAATACTTTTGTCCATATAGTGTATGTACAAATCATTGGTGTTTGGTGATGAGTTTTCGGCTCAAGGTCTGCATTTAAAGTCACACTAGAGGTGTTCAGCTGAGATTAGGATTTATACACAGAGGCACTTTCATGTTAGAATAGAAAAGGGCTCTGTCCAAACTGTTGCAATAAAATTAGACGCACACAATTCCCTAGAATATCATTATATGCTTAAACATTAAGATTTGTACTAATGGAAATTACTAAAGTAGTCAAACCTGAGTACTGAGAGTACAAGTCTGAGAGTGCAAGTACTGAGAGTGCAAGTACTGAGCGTGCAAGTACTGAGAGTGCGCAAGTACTGAGAGTGCAAGTACTGAGAGTGCAAGTACTGAGAGTACAAGTCTGAGAGTGCAAGTCTGAGCCTCAAGTACTGAGAGTGCAAGTACTGAGAGTACAAGTACTGAGAGTGCAAGTACTGAGAGTGCAAGTACTGAGAGTACAAGTCTGAGAGTGCAAGTACTGAGAGTACAAGTACTGAGCGTGCAAGTACTGAGAGTACAAGTCTGAGCCTCAAGTACTGAGAGTGCAAGTACTGAGAGTACAAGTCTGAGCCTCAAGTACTGAGCGTGCGCAAGTACTGAGAGTGCAAGTACTGAGAGTACAAGTCTGAGCCTCAAGTACTGAGCGTGCGCAAGTACTGAGAGTGCACAAGTACTGAGAGTGCACGTACTGAGAGTGCACAAGTACTGAGAGTGCAAGTACTGAGAGTGCAAGTACTGAGCGTGCAAGTACTGAGAGTGCAAGTACTGAGCGTGCAAGTACTGAGAGTGCAAGTACTGAGAGTACAAGTCTGAGCCTCAAGTACTGAGAGTACAAGTCTGAGTCTCAAGTACTGAGAGTACAAGTCTGAGCCTCAAGTACTGAGCGTGCGCAAGTACTGAGAGTGCACAAGTACTGAGAGTGCACGTACTGAGAGTGCACAAGTACTGAGAGTGCAAGTACTGAGCGTGCAAGTACTGAGAGTGCAAGTACTGAGAGTACAAGTCTGAGCCTCAAGTACTGAGAGTACAAGTCTGAGTCTCAAGTACTGAGAGTACAAGTACTGAGAGTACAAGTCTGAGCCTCAAGTACTGAGAGTGCAAGTCTGTGCCTCAGCTCTCCGTATGGAAAGGTTACTGAATAAATAGATCATACACCACAAAGTTCTTTCTCACTGAATCCTAAAGGACTTTTTGGTAAACAAATATCCGACATGTACAAGTTTTGCGAGATCTCATGACCTGATTATAAATGAAAATGTATAACAGTTGAAATGGTCCTTACAGCTGCTTCTTCATTCAAAACAATCAAGAGTCAAGGATTTAGCCGAGTCAAGACACATTAGCACTTTATACAATACATACAGATTGTTTCAAAGAAGTTTCACGGCAATAAAAAAGAAAATAACATTGATGTTGAGAAGTTCTTCAATTGTGAAATAAATACAATTTCAGCTATAAAGCAGTTCTCAAAGACAATAGGACTTTGATGTGAGAGGACAACGGGATGTTTTTTTGTTTTGTTTTTTGCTGAAGGATTATGAACTCTGAATATTTTGGCCACAAGCAAGGGTTTAAAGTAAAACTGTCTCAATAATGGGTTAGTTTTTTACAAAAAAAGCAGATTATCGCTTCACAAGATGGTAACTGATGGACTGGAGTGGTGTGGATTACTTATGGATTATTATTATATTTTTATCAACTGTTTGGACTCTTATTTTGTCGGCACCCATTCACTGCAGAGGATTCATTGGTGAGCAAGTGATATAATGCTACATTTCTCCAAATCTGTTCTGATGAACAAACAAACTCATCTATATTTTAGAGATCCTGAGATTAAAGTTTCAGCATATTTTCATTTTTGGGTGAGCCAATACAATATGTGTTTAAATCAATATTTTAGGTTCTGGGTTGGTGGGCAAATGGTCTTTAAAATGAGTATTTATGGAAGTGAGTGAGGTTTGCTTATGAACATGTGAGGGTGAGCAGGTGCTGTTTGCTCTGACCTATGACTAATGGACGGAAATGTTTCCTTTATGCAATGTCTTGTTATTTGACTGTAATATATTTGCTCTAAAGAGGTGCAGACTTAATGACCCGGTGTGTCCTGTAATTCACAGATGTGTCTGGTTGTCATTTTTAGACGATGGAGTTTTCGTTATACTCACCTGTTTGATTTCACAATTTCCCATTATAGGATGTGCCTTGTCTGCTATATTGCATTTGAGATGTATATAAAAATTTATTTTGAGGCATTTACTGTATTAGGCTTTGAATTGCTTTGTCCTTGTGGCGTAGGACACACAAACACACACACAAACACACAAATACACACACACACACACACACACACACACACACACAAACACACACACACGCACACACGCACACACACACGCACACACGCACGCACACACACACAGCGCCCAGTCTCTGATATGTTGAGGACAGCTGCCCATTCATTCTCATTCCTGTCTCTGTGAGCTAAAATTACAAAGCTGCTGCCTGTCACACATAAAAACAATTGTCTCTGTCCTTTGTGCTTTCAGAAGCTGTCTTGACGCACAGGCAACACCTCAGGTAACACATGTCTCTGTGTCAGTTATCCCTCAATGCAGATCAAGAGATTTATTTAGTTTAGCATTGTGATTGCAACTATTCGTAATTGTTTCTTTTTATTTTTGTTTTGACTTATTTGATTTTACAGGTTTCACAATGGCGGACGAGTAAGTGTTTTATGCATTATTTTATTTTTTGTGAATATTGCCTGAACAAACATCTTTGTATATTTCTTTATCTGATAATATTGTTTTCTCTTTTCTCTTTGCATCCACCAATAAACATAAAATCTGCAGCAATGTAAGTAAATAGTCTACAGTAAATGCAACTTTTACGACTGAAATTAGAAGTTTGATGTTTTAATAATATTATACAATCATTTTCTGATAGGGATAATGTGATTTATACTGTGTATTTTTATTCCAATTTTTCCTTTAATTTTTGTATATCATCAATAGTCTCCTGCTCCATTGGCCCCTCGAGCGCAAGCCAAGGTATTCAACAGTATATTGTGATTGTGTGATATATGTGAAATGCACATTTATCTCTACATTGTTGAATGACAGAATATAATGCATAAAAACTAGGATTAAACTTGTTTTAATTTTTTTTTTTTAGCCAAAGTCTAAGATTTCTGCATCTCGAAAACTCTCCCTGAAGGTATGATAGTGTGTGTGTGTGTGTGTGCGTTTTCTTTGAGAACTCAGTGAATGTGCTTGTGGAAGATAAACTGAGTACCAGTATGTATTTGTTGCTGTTCAAACCTACAGAATGCCTATTTACAATCCATTCTGTTTTCTCAGATGCTTTTGCTCCAAAGAGCCATGGAGGAGTTGGAACAGGAGAATGTCAGTCGTGATGAGGAGAAGGTGAAATATCTGAGCGAGAACCTTCCGCCTCTTCAGATAACTGGCCTCTCAATGGATGAGCTGCAGGTTAGTGAAAGACAACTTCATTAACCTATACAGACACTGACCAGCAAGTAAAAAGCAAGTGAGTTAAAATTAGTTATGTTCTTCTTTCTATATTTTTAGGAAATTTTAATAATTATAATGTTTAATATATATTTACTTAAAATAATAATATTTATATTAATGTTTTAACACACTTGACGGAATTTATGTTCCCAATGAAGGTCACCTCACAACTTTCCATTTGTGTTATTTTAGTGATTTGATGACTTAAATCATGAAATCACAAATCATTAAAAAAAACATGTTAAATAGTATTACTAGTCATTTTGTAATTATAATTCTGTATGTGTCCAGAAACTCTGTCGGCAACTCCATGCCAAAACTGAAGTAGTGGACGAGGAGAGATACGACTTTGAGGCCAAAGTGAATAAAAACAACAAAGATGTGAGCAAATAAAATGTACCTTTCCTAAACTTGCACTAATAATGGATGACAGTTTCTGTAATGAACACAGTGTCTGTGTCTGTAAAAGATCCATGAGCTGAAGCTGAAGGTGCAAGATTTAGGAGGGAAGTTTAAGAAACCTGCCCTGAGGAAGGTGCGTGTGTCTGCGGATGAGATGATGAGAGCGCTGCTGGGCTCCAAACACAAGGGCTCCATGGATCTCAGAGCCAACCTCAAATCTGTGAAGAAAGAAGACATTAAACAAGAGAAGGTACACCTGCAAGCATTGTGTTTATCGCACCAAAACATGAAGTCACTTTACTATGGAAGCTTGGTGTGAATTTTTTTTTTTGATTTTTTTTTCTCACAATTTTAAGAAACAAAAAGAATGACAAGATATAAAATCATAATTGTGAGAAATAAAATCAGTTGTTAAAAAAAGTCTGAATTGTGAGATCACAATTACCCTTATACTGTCATGATACGTGCAGAGAAATGAAGCGAGAACTCAAGTGCAGGGAAATGGTGGTTTAATTATAAAAGAAACAAAACAGAAACATAAATTACCCCGAGGGGGAAAACAGAGCATGGCAGAAACAAGAATCAGGAAACACACACGACTGACCGTACACAACATGTAACAACGTGGCCGAACAGAACTGCAAACACCAGGAACATAAATAGGGACACAAACGAGCAGGAACAGGTGAATTCACTAAACCAATAACGAGATAACAAGAGGGCGGAGTTAGACAATCAACCGGGGAACACATGGAACAATCACAACACAAACCCATGTGCTCAGACAAGACAGTGACATCTGGTGGCCAACCAGGGCACACCCACAGGATACGTGACACTACCCCCCAACAAAGGAGCAGCTCCCAGATGCTCCACCTGCAACACTAAGAACACACAAAAACATGAAAAATGAAAATACAAAATGTCAAAAAGGGAGGTGGGCAAGAGACAGATCAGGGGGAGGGATGGTGGGCCAGGCCCGTGCAGAGGCAGGGGGCCCGCAGACCAAGGCCGAGCAGGAGACCAGGACGGATCCGGAGGGACGGACCAGGGGGTTTCCGGCCCAACAGGAACCCCAGCGCACGGCCAGGGTGGGGCCGGAGGGACAAGCCAGGCAGTGACTTTAAGAACGGCCTCTGTGGCCGTGACAGGGCAGACAGTCAGTTCAGAAACGGCCTCTGTGGCCGTGACAGGGCAGGCAGTGAGCTCAGGAACGGCCTCTGTGGCCGTGACAGGGCAGACAGTCAGCTCAGAAACGGTCTCTGGCAGGGTAAGGAGCTCGAGTGGAGCCTGCAGGGCGAGAAGTTCGGGTAGAGCCGGCAAGGCGAGGAGCTCGGGTGGCGCCGGCAGAGCAAGGCGCTCGGGTGGCGCCGGCAGGGCAAGGAGTCTGGGTGGCGCCGGCAGGGCAAGGCGCTTGGGTGGCGCCGGCAGGGCAAGGCGCTTGGGTGGCGCCGGCAGGCCAAGAAGTCTGGGTGGCGCCGGCAGGGCGAGGCGCTTGGGTGGCGCCGGTAGGGCGAGGCGCTTGGGTGGCGCCGGCAGGGCGAGGAGCTTGGGTGGCTCTGGCACGACCTCCTGGCCAGCAGTGAGCTCCTGGGTAGCCTCCTGGCCTTGTGGGACGGAGGAGGCCTTTCTCCGCCTCTTCCTCCGTCTCCGGGAGCGGGGCGCCGCTGCAGCATCCTCGGCCACCTCTAGGGGATTGAGAGCGGGCACCGCCGCCTCGGGAGCGCTGTGAGCGGGCACCGCCGCCTCGGGAGCGCTGTGAGCGGGCACCGCCGCCTCGGGAGCGCTGTGAGCGGGCACCGCCGCCTCGGGAGCGCTGTGAGCGGGCACCGCCGCCTCGGGAGCGCTGTGAGCGGGCACCGCCGCCTCGGGAGCGCTGTGAGCGGGCACCGCCGCTTGGAGAAGCGTCAAAAACTCCACCAATTCCCCAAAAGTCAAGTGGTCTAACTCCCTCATCCACTCCTCATCGAGGGGCTCATCAAGGGCAAGGTTAAAGAAGTCCTTGAGAGCCACCTCGTTGTATCCCAAACCCTCTGCTGCCTCACAAAACGTCCAGGCAAACATCCTGACGTCAGTGCCCCTCTGACGGAGAGAGTGCAGCGTCCTGACCTGGAGGATCCGTAAAAAAGTGGGGTTCCTCACGTTAGGGGCTGGAGGATGGGAAGAATCCATTCCCCGCTGAGTTCTCTGATGTCGGCCACGTTCTGTCATGATACGTGCAGAGAAATGAAGCGAGAACTCAAGTGCAGGGAAATGGTGGTTTAATTATAAAAGAAACAAAACAGAAACATAAATTACCCCGAGGGGGAAAACAGAGCATGGCAGAAACAAGAATCAGGAAACACACACGACTGACCGTACACAACATGTAACAACGTGGCCGAACAGAACTGCAAACACCAGGAACATAAATAGGGACACAAACGAGCAGGAACAGGTGAATTCACTAAACCAATAACGAGATAACAAGAGGGCGGAGTTAGACAATCAACCGGGGAACACATGGAACAATCACAACACAAACCCATGTGCTCAGACAAGACAGTGACATCTGGTGGCCAACCAGGGCACACCCACAGGATACGTGACATATACGAGATATAAAACTCAGAATTCTGAGAAAAAAAACAAAGATTTGCGAGATATAAACTTGGAATTGTGAGAAAAGTCAGATTTCTGAGTTTTTTAAAGTCAGAATTGAGATTAAAAAGTCAAAAGTACCTATTTTATTAATTTTTTTGTGTCATGGTGGAAAATCCATATGAATATATATATATATATATATATATATATATATATATATATATATACATAATGCAAAATATTTTATCTGTAGATTTTTGCTTTTGCATTTTTGCTGACATTGTGACATTACTTTCATGACAGTTAAGCTCTTTGTCCCTCTTCAATCTAATGCATCCATTTCAGATATTTCCCTTTTTTATTTAATTCCTGTTATTCTTAAAGGTGATTATCATTACTTTAAATATAATATAATATGCCATTTGCTGCAAAAATGTTTAATTTTCCTATAAATCATCCTTGACAGGTTTTTAGAGATTCAAGATAATAAAGGAAACATATTTACAGTTTTTCAGTTATCAGTAACTGCACACTTGATTTCTGTTTTGTCAGGTTATGTCGTCGGAGGTGGGCGACTGGCGGAAGAACGTCGAGGCCATGTCTGGTATGGAGGGCAGGAAGAAGATGTTTGATGCTGCTGGTGGAGGACAGTAATAGGATTGTATATAAGAGTGTGTATAATTTTGTATATGTATGCATGTGCATTTGTTATTAGTGACATCAAAATTAAGAAAATTACCTGAAACCATTACAAAATATGCAATATTACAAATACAAATCAAAAGAAAGCTTTTAACTAAGCCTATATGAATTAGGAAATGTTTCATGTTACTTCAGTGTATGCAATTTGCCCATTTAAGGTTAATAAAATTTTGATTGTGTTAAAATTGTGTGATTCATTATAACAATAGACTGTCATGATATTTTTAACACACACTGGATGGAGAGAACTTCATAACCTTGTGTGATTGACAGTTTGGGTTCCTCTTACATTTAAGGGTGGTGAGGTCACGTTCACCGCTAACAGATGACAACTGACTCATTCAGATTATTCACACTGTGTGACTGACTGTGTGTTTGTGCTCAAGGACAAGAGAAGTCAGTGTCTCCGGCAGTGATTTTTTTGGTTAACACCTGTCTGAGGGTGACAAAAGAGACGAGTTATAGACGTGTAATGCAGACACGCTGTATGAACAATGGTGTGGATGCACTGCAGTGGAGAAAGAATAGTTTATCACCTCAAAATAGCATGATGAAACTTCTATAGTACTTCATATTTCTGTAGTACAAAGTGTGTAATTTGGACAGTATGCAAATAGTCAGCAGCAATACCTTTTTCTTGACTTTTTCTTTTTATGATTAGACAGCATGCAAAAGGTTGAGACAATTTTACATGTAGGCTACAATTGGATTAAAAAAAAATCATTTTTTGACAATCTATGACAAATAATTTTCTTTAATGTTTTTGAGGGAAGTCTTGCTAATGTCTTCACTCTCACTTTTGATCAATTTTATACATTATGAATAAAAATATAAATTTGTTAACTGATGCATTATATATACAGCGGGTAAAATAAGTATTGAATACATCAAGATTTTTTCTGTAAAATTTTTTTTAAAGGTGCTGTTGACTTGACATTTTCACCAGATGTCGGTAATAACCCAAGCAATCCATACATACAAAGAAAACAAAACAAATAAGTTCAGAAATTAAGTTATGTGTAATAAAATGGAATGACACAGGGAAAAAGTATTGAACACATGAAGAAAGGGAGGTGCAAAAAGGCATGGAAAGCCAAGACAGCTGAAATCTATCAGTAATTAGAAAGCAATTCTGCCTCTCGTCAGTGTAAATTAATATTAGCTGCTTCAGTCCCAACACCTACAGTACCAGGATGATGAATATGAAACAAGAGTGGACATTTGAGCAAGACAATGATCCCAAACACAGCCAAGGAAACTCTCAACTGGTTTCAGAGAAAGAATGGCCAGCCAATCACCTGACTTGGATCCAATAGAAAATAAGAACTAGAGATCAGAGTTCATAGAAGAGGCCCACAGAACCATCAAGATCTGAAGACTGGGCCAAAATCACACCTGAGCAATGCATGCGACTATTTCTCCATACAGGAGGCGTCTTGAAGCTGTCATTATCAACAAAGGCTTTTGTACAAAGTTTTAAATAAATTTCAGTAGTTCAATACTTTTTCCCTGTGTCATAAAATTTTATTACACAACTTAATTTCTGAACTTATTTGTTTTATTTTATTTGTATGAAAGGATGACTTGGGTTGTTACCGACATCTGGTGAAAATGTCATGTCAACAGGACCTTTAGAAATAAATTTACTGGGATAAATGGTGACGTGTTCAATACTTATTTTACCCGCTGCATAGCTTCACACATTTTTAATGTAGGCTGTATCTATTCAATACTATGCAGTTCGAAATACACATAATATTCCATTCTGAACGTACAAACGACACTGACAATAGACTTCAGCCCTCCACTAAACACGTCAAAGTTTAAACAATTGAGTTAGATAATGAGTGTTTCTATCTTTGTACTTTGTACTGACAATGTGTTGAGCTCAGCTGACTGAAGGCCCGAGGATGCACGTATACACAACCCCAAATAAATGCACAGATGCAAACCTTCACTAAATATAGCCCTACGTATAAAATTAAAAGGCATTTGTAGAATTTAAACATGCAACAGGAAGCCAGAGTCTCCTGTTCTTATTTTAACCCTTCACAAGCTCATACCAACAGATGGAGGGCCCTCATTTAACTTTGTAGACGCTCTGGAATTAGAAAAATTGAAATTTTAAATTGACTTTAACTATTTGTCATCTCTGTGTCAGCGTAGCGCCATTTTGGAGAGTATCCGCTGGACGCAAACTGTGTCAGCTGCGCCACATGGATACGTTTTCTACGTTTATTTACGCTTTGATTTGAACGGAAATAGCGTATCCGTGTGGTGCGGCTGATACAGAACAGCGTACGCAGTTTGCGTCAAGCGGATATTCTCCAAAATGGCGCCACAGTGATGCAGGAGACCAATAATAAAGTTGAATAAAGTCAGATTTTCTTTGCGTAGAAAAAGTATTCTCGTTGCTTTATAACATTCAGATTGAACCACTGATGGCAGATGGACTATTCTGACTGTTATACTTTTCTGGGCCTTGACAGTGTTATTTACTTGGCAGTCAATGGGACAGTCACAAGCCTCCCGGTTATCCCGGTACAACAATAATTACCGTTTTTGCATTATTGTAAGGGGTAGGTGTAGACGTTAATAAAACACACGTGTACAGCGATCTACTGGAAGTACGACAGTGAATTCCACTAGCTTAACTGTAGGGAGCTCCAGAGTCGAAAAACACAAACTGTATGCAGCTTCAAAGCAGTTCAAGCATGAAATGCATTTCATTATTTTCAAAAGAAATGTACCCGTTTCCACTTTAAACAAATCATTTACATTTACATCTTTCTGCGGTAATGAGAAATGTTCTTCGAGGTTTTGGTCTAGATTTTTATTACAGCAACGATGCACATTTACAAGCAGCTATTTCTGGAGTCTGGCACAACAGACAGGGACTAACCTACGTAACAATGGAGTGATGGAACAATGATGAAGCTAACATGCCAACAGACAGAAACATCAGACAGTTTATATTGACAGTATGTAATGCTGCAGTCAGACAGTAAACTAATTAATATATTTGATTAATGCTCAAAAACAGGTGATGCTGATATTGATTATAAAAAAATAAAACACACTGAAGAAATCTGAAGAAACATTTTATTTGAAGGTTGCTGGTGATCTGCATAAATTAATTAAAGGTCATTTCCATTTCGCTGCTTACAAAATATGTGGAAAAATAAATAACTTGATTTTTTAAGTAACGCACTATGTGAAGGTCAGATCTACAATATCTTACATCCTTTATATATAAAAAAAACCCCCAAAAACAAACCAACCACAAGGGTTAAAAAAATAATAGATACATCCATCTGATTTCCTCCCAATTACATATAGCAGAAGGCACTTTTGAGCGAGCATGTCTTATGTCAGTTTTCACTGGGAAAAGTTTTGCATTTAATTCATTGGAGTACAAACTCATAAACCAAGTAAGAACCCTATAGAAAAGAAGTGAAACGGATTGTGTGTTTGATGAATATTAGGATTGTTTTAAGTAATACTGTACTGGGTTGAATCAGTCTAAATCAACAGGTTTACTCACCGGAATGTGTCATGAAGCTGGAAAATTTGTACAAAAAGAGCATTTTCAGCTTTAAAACACCTTCAGTACTACTACAAAGTTGCAAGTATCACAGAAAACATAGCTAGGTCATTTCATACCCTCCTTCAAAATAAATTAAATTATGCATAATGATAATTAAGCCTTGAATGAAGGTACTATGACCGTATGTTAAATGAAAATGAATCACATCTACACTAATAATTTTCATGTATTGTATTACAGTAACAATAAATTGAAGACATTTTTATTTTTTAAATCAGCATAAAGGCCAATGCTACAATGACATATGCATACTTTGAATTTAATATGGCTATTTGTTTGCATTACAGTAATGAGAATTTGGGCGTACAATGTGCTTAATTTTTATGAAAATCACAAAAAACTATCCTTTTAATTATGTAATTTCTTTTGTATTTTGAGGATGATGTATGACCAAGACATGTTCTTGACGGGCTTTGAGAGATTGTCTTGAAAACAGAACAGCATTTATAACCTGAATTAATTGACTTTCTTAGACCAACACACTCTGAATATTGCACATCTCTTTGGTTCTGGCCACTGATTCTTTCAGTCCCTAAGAGGTCACACGGCATAAAACATATGTAACAAAGTGCAAAGTCAACCCTCAACCAAAACACTTACCTACCTGAATAAATAAATTTTTTCCTCAGTATATACATCTCATTGAACGTCACATTTCTGTCTGCCAGAACAGAATACTCAGCCAGATGTGACTGAAGGCATTTTATTGAACTGGAGGGGACAACAACAAAGAGATGCTGAAGCCATCAATAACTTGTATCAGCTCCTTTAAAGTTTAGTTTTTTTACTCTTGATAGCACAGCTAGCTTTGGAGAAACATTCCAAGTTTGGAAATGATCCGGAGAGGTCTGGATGCAACAGTGTTACACAACTCATCTTCAATCCAAACGTCACAGACGTCTTTGTCCTGAGTCTCTGTGAATCTGAGTCTGATGTGAACCTCACATTCACCTTCAGTCAGACGTGATCTGGAACACATCTGGAATGTCCTGAGGTTTAAAGTGCCGTGGTAATGGCTGATCAGCAGCGGCGAGACTGTTGACATGCTTACGTGTTGCGCAGCATCTGGCGGTTCCACATTCCACGCTTTGAGTGAAAGTGATGGAAGAAGTTCCTCAGGTAGAGTCGTTCCACCTCCAGCCCGCCCTGAAGGATCCTTGAGACCACAGAAAACAGAAAGCACTTTACGCACCACATAATGTTTGTTTAGCATTAGGGTCATTACAATTCTGGCCATCATGAAAAGCTGAATTATTTTCACAGTACAAGCAATAACCAATAAATAGCCAATATTAACCCGTTCTTATGCACATTTCTGTTGTTTTTTGATAATTTTGCCCGTTTTAATGCCAACAGCACGAATTGGCACAAGTGTGCATTTTTATTAGAATTTGTATTCTAATAAATATTTCACCCTCATTTCCTTTAATAAATCAATTTTCCTAGGTACACAAAATAGTTAAACTCAGGATCTTAAGGACAAAAATGTCCCCACTGAAACCCAATTTTTATTCCCAGCTCCATTTAACTACAAAATGATGCAGTCTTTGTTATCAAGCTTTCATTCAGTTGGCAAGACTTCAAAATTTATATTTTTACACATTTTTTCCCAAATGGTGCCATTTTCTCAGGTTTGGCTATAAAGCAAATTCTCACTTTTTCGTTCTTTCTGTATTTTAGAGCAAATTGGATAAATTATACAACTAGAATTGTGTGAGTGTGTTGGTATGGATGTCAGAGTGTGGTTTGCATGTGTGTACTAAAAAAAACTTGTGTCTGTGTGTGTATGTCTGTAATGTTTGAGAAAAAAAAATTATACTGTACTGCGAATCTCAAATTCTTACCGCTGTGTATACCAGCAGAGCTTTGCTGGAATCTAATGGAAAAACTTTGGTACTGCGAACAATATCTTACTAAAAGCTCATGTTTTGAGATATCAACCTCAAATTTGGAACACAACTTGTTTACATTTACAATTTTTTAGTTCAACATGTTTTATAAAATATATATTTTATAAAAAAAATAGCTCACAAATCTTTTTTTTTTTTTTTACCAAAACCTCATTTTTTTTTTTACACTTCAGCAATAATCAACCAAGGGTCTTCATTGAAATGAGACCAAGTGTCAGCTTACAATTTTTATGACATGGAGTTTTTTCTTGGTCCTCTGAGGATCTCAAAGTAACTTTTTCAAATTGATGCACAAGGGTTAATATTCTAGACAAGGCAAGTTTATTTATATAGAACATGTTATACTGTATGTGATGGTAATACAAATTTACAAAGAAATAAAAAATAATTTTTACTACTTTATTACAATTTTATACTAAAAATGCCTGTATTATATATATATATATATATATATATATAAAATCTAAAAAAAAACAAACAATCACTGTTGCCAGTGAGTTTTGGAGTTGTACAGTATAAAAAAAGCATACTGAATTTGAGATCAAGCTAGTAAATGATTAATGTTTAAAAAATTAACTATTATTATGATATTAGTGTATTGTCTCCTGACTGACCTGTCCAGTAGTTCCCAGTCCTCTCCGCCCCAGCGGTCAGTGAATTCTTTGGTGTTCATGCCCCCGATGGAGTCCAGGTCTGATTTATAAATGCCCAGAAGACCAAAGCCATTGACCTCCCAATAACCTGCACATTACCAGCACAACCGTTTCCAATATTGTTAATAATAAATGTTTCTTGAGCACTAAACAACCAATAGACTGATTTCCGAAAGATCACGTGACACTGAAAACTGGGGTAATTACTGCTGAAAATTCAGCTTTCTTTCAAGAACATAAAAAAAATCTTATGAACCCCAAACTTTTTAACAATAGTGTATGTGTTGATAAACAGTAATCTAATTCTATGTTGACGGTGTTATCAGGTTATCTTGTGTTATCTTGCAAGACTGTACCATCAGGCTCCAGGGGTGTAGCGCCACAGTTCAGTCTCATGACTATAGGAGCAAAGGCCATGTGTCTCTCCACACAGTGTTTTCTCACAGTCTCGATGAAACCAGGTGGGAAATGAATGTGCAGATCACAAAGAAAAACAATGCTGTGATCCTCCTGAGAAAGAGACAGACCTTTATAAGCTGCAACTGAGTGATATTCATCATCTTGCATTAGTTCTTCATTTTCACTGAAGATCATGGTATGTTTTGAACAAGTATTAGAAATTCATCTCATGTGTCTGGTGCATGATATTGTGTCTTAAACTTACAGTAATGAGGTCTATTCCTGCCTGCAGTCCTGCTGATCTCTCAAACTTTCCACTTAACCTGAGGTACTGATACCTGAAACGGGATACACAATAGAAAGAAACTCAAAGTGGGGTTTCATTTTACAAAGCTGTAGTAAAGTGACTTTACCACCGGTTAAGGAAGTAATGCGATAGCTACAGAAGCATGAGATGACAATGTGCCATATGTTCATGAAATCTAAGTCATGAAGGATCACTCTATTAAGTGTGCATTTATAAACTTGTAAATGTACCTGGGTAAATAAGAGTTCTGTAGTGCTTGTTCTATGTTCATATCAGTGCTTTCATAGTCAGTAATGATGACGTTGAAATTCTGATCTCCAGTGGTGCGGTACATCTCCTCCATGTCTGAAATAAACTGCTGTACCCAACGGGCCTGGTTCTTCACTGCAGACATACAAGCACACGCACAGTGCCTTATGAAGATGTTTCACACAGTCTACTCATTTTTTTTCCACCAGGGTTTGTAAGAAAGCATCTTAAATAAAACTTCAGAAAATCTGTCTGTATATGGGAGTGGTACCTGGGATGATGAAGTGGACAGTAGCAGTAGGGTTCCAGTAGAAGCTATATGGATTGCATAGTTTAAGTTCTGCATCCTGAGCCTTTTGCTTTTTGCGAGAACCCTGATTTTCAGTTCTTTTCACATAGATGTACTGAACCAGGCGCAGGTGGCGTCCTGAAGCCTCCTGCAAGTCCAGTTCAAGTAGATATCTACTGCCACGATTATAATCAGGCTTCTTCTCAATGTTTACAATGCGCTCTAGAGAAAACTGCCTACACACATACCAGTTAATGTCAGAGATTAATTAAAACGTTCAGAATGGCATAATACCATACTATACAGTACATACCATTTTACAGTGCACAGATTTTCTGTATTTATGCAATATTATAGAACTAGAGCATACTGCATGACTAATTTCCATTATGACGATGAATCTGAAAATACTAATACTTTTGATCAGCATGCCAAATGATCAGAGACATACTGCACAACATTTAAAATGGTATATTTAGTAAATAATAAAATATAAAAAATAAAATGGCACACACTAGTTAAAAATTTTATACAGTTAAACAGTAATATTATAAAATATGACAATTTCAAATAGCCATTTTCTATTGTAATATATATTTTGAAATGTCATTTATTCCTGTGATGCAAAGGTAAATTTTCAGCAGCCATTACTTCAGTCCTCTGTAACACCTGATCCTTCAGAAATCCTTCTAATACGCCGATTTGCTGCTCAAACATAAATCTTATTATTCTCAAAGTTAAAAACAGCTAAGCTGCTTAATAGTTTTATGGAAACAGCAATGCTTATTTTTCAGGATTCTTTTATGAAAGAACAGCATTTATTTGAAAGTAGCATTAAAAATGTCTTTACTGTGACTATCAATTTAATGTGCCCTTGCTGAATAAAAGTATTAATAAAGAAAAATACCCTTTTAATGCAGGTTAATATATTTTCAATAAAATCACAGGCAGTGTGCTGTATAAAGTGCATTATTCAGTATGGTAGCATTCCATTCCAAACGCAGCTCACAGAGTGAATAAATTGCTGATTTAATTCAATATTTTATTCAGTCGGCCTACCTTGGAAATTTCTTGTTTAGTTTCTTCATGAAAGCTTCCACTACAGACAACGCTTCTGATTCCTCAAGCAGCAGGTTTCCAGACACATTACACTTCAGATCGATCCAGTCGGAGCGCAAGACATGCAGATCTAGAGGTTTGACCTGAAACGTCTGAGACCACTTGACTTCCACGTCAAACACAGCCCTGTTGAGGAGATCATAGTCTTCTTCCTCCGACAAACCCTGATTCACCCAAGAGTCGTTTTCTCCATCTTCAACCTCTTCTATATGTATTGCATTATCCTGAATCTCCTTTTCCTTTCTGGCATCACCCCAGCGGTTGTCATATTCTTTGTTAGATGGAGCCGCGATGACCAACGCCTTACGCTCATTGGTCTCGTTATACAATGAGTTTTGGTGTGGATGTTGGGTAATTTGGATATGATAAGCCACATTTTTGTGCTTGATGGGAATATTGTCATCTACTACAGCCTTTTCGGGGTTGTCCTGCAAAACATGCACGGCTTCATCTGCTTTATGTTTTGGGTGTCTGAGCCTCTTCATCGGTTCAGCTTTGACTTCATTCCCATTCAAAGATGGCAGTTCATCTGCAGTGTTCTTCTGTCTTGCCTTCTTTACTTTCACCTCATCTAATGAGTTCTTGGGTGCCTTGTCCACATGTTCTCCTAGATAGACTTTTCGATTACCCATCCGACTCACAAGGTCATGACGTTCCTTCTGGACCTCATCAAACATGGCAGGGTTGGTCACTGATCTTTGCTTCAACTCACTGGCTTCTCGTATGTTCTCCATGGGAATATTTTGGTCTCCAACTGCAACAAGATTTGGATTTCCATCACTACTGTTGCGGTATTTGGCTTTATGTAGGTGGAGCTCAATTCTACCATCCTTAAGCGATTGGTCCACTTGATGTTTCACCTCTGACCTCAAGTGATCTTCTCTTTGAGCTGGTCCTGGATTCTGCTCATCAGGTATCTTCTCCATGATGCTATTCTGAAACCGCTCTGAGTCTTTTTCTTTTCCCTGGCCATAGCTCTTCACGTCAGAAGGTGGGTTTTGGAGGTGGTGTTGGTCCTGTTGGTTTTGTTCAGGACGTCTCCTTTTCTTCTTCTTTCTTGGTTGCTGCTGTGCTTCCTCTGGGTGGTTCTGTGGTTCTACAGGCGGTTGTTGGATTACCTTAGGTTGGTTGATCTGTTGAAATCTGTTGTCTAGTTCCCCTTCTTCCCTCTTTTTTCTGATTCTACCATGTTTCTGAACAGAAAACAATTTACGGCGTCTCTGCATTGAATACTCATCAAAATCCTCTCCATAATCTGGGAGAACCTTGTTCTTTTCCATAGCTTTCATTTTCTGCTTCTCCTCATACTTTCCAGCGTTCTGAAAGCCCTCATCTTCATCTCTGCCCAGGTTTATGGCTCTTCCTAGCATGCCATCTCCTACAGGAAGACAAAAAATTGGGAATGAATAAACACTTCCTTTCAGAGTAATTTAAGTTCTGAACCATCAAGCTGATAGAGTGGAAGACAACAAAATTGACCATGTTTTAATATTTATTTATTGTAATCTAATTATTCTATTCTAATATTTAATCTTATTGCACACAATTCATCATTATAATACATTTTTAATAATAAAATCATGTTTGTTTTAAAAATGTCATAAGATAAAGCCTAGATCATTATTTCCTACAAAATATTAATGTTGCATTAAGGAAGTTAAACGCATTGTCCTTCATTTTAAAAGCATTCATTGTTTGCTGTACCTTTGTTTTTGCTGACCATCTCCTCATTTTCAGGCAAATCCAGTTGAATGTAGTTTGAGAAGCCATATCTAAAAAAAAAAAAAATTTGACTTGAGATCACAATACACAAGGTGCACGGAAGAGAGCTAGACTGGTGGGTGTGATGTTGCTAATGTACAGACCGTACACGACCGTACGTGTACAGCATTTGTGTGTCTACCTTTCCAGGTAGTATTGATTCCCATGGTAGAAACATTTGTTATTGCTCTCCATGTGTGTGAGCCGTGTGTAGTCATTAGGATACACGTACGTCAGGTGCACCTGCAACAGATTACATTGATCGAGATCACAAACGCATAGGCACAACAGTGGTCACTTCAATTTTTATTTGTTTTCTAACTACGCATGTGTGTAAGCACTTACAAACTGCAGGCCCTGGTAGCGGTTTAGAGGATATCCCTTTATGATGTAGCTGGGGTTATAAATACAGTCAGGTAAAACTCCCTGCAAACGTGCCCCGTCCAATAATGGAACTACACATACAGATACACACAAACAAATAAGGAAAACATTATAACACTTAATTTCTATTATTATTGAGATTTGTAATTAACAATAACAACAACAACATTCACAATTAAATATATTAATATGTAAATGTTATAAATCGAAGCATCTAACGCGGTTTCTTGAAATTAATAAATTATTATTTTTAAATAACTAGCATTACTTAAAAAAAAAAATGGTATTATTTGATGTGTTAAAAAAAACTAACTTAAATGCCAAATATACAAAAAAAAAAAAAAAAGATAACTACTGTTTTTATTGAAGAACATACAATTCTTAAAACTTGTGAAATTTCAATATGATTGTAGTTCATTCAATTTTATTAATTGTAAGATTTCTAGTTTCTGTTAATATAAAGTAGTTTAAAAACAAGCAGCTTTGTCATAATTACAGCAGATATAATACAAATATTATATAAAATATGGGTTGGGGGAGGACCTTAAAATTATTTAACAATTTTGGTCAAAGGGTCCTTAGTCAAAAAGGCTAAGAACCACTGTAACGATGTCTCTTCTGCCACAAGGTGGCACTGAATTCATGTTGTGTCTACATATATTCTAATGTTTTTACCAGTGCTTGTACACATGCAACTTGAAGATCTGTTGTAGATTTTGTCGGAAAGTCAATACAACACAAAACTAGCAATAAACTACAGGCAAGAAACAAAAATATTATAAAGTCAGGGAAATAAAAGTGCAGATGACAATGATTTATTATAAAAGAACCCTTATCAGCTGCTAGGTACTTAATTTAAAAATTCTATATTCACTCACTCTCATGGATCAAACCTGTATATGTATATTCTGTGTACAGATATATTATGCACACATTGTCAATTTTGGTCCATTTTGACAGACATGGTCAAGAACCATCATTATATGGAGTTAAGTTCAATGTTTAACAGCTCAGCATGTCTGCATTGTTGGTTTATTATGTTTATTTTGACTATGCAAAGGGTGTTAAGTGAGTGCGAGTTTGTGTCTGAATTTCTCACCCTGATGAAACGAGTCACGTGGATCTGCTCTCAGCATGTCTACTCCATGGGGCGGAGTCTCAGACGACCTCTGAGGCGGAGTCACATGACTGGCAAAGGTCTGAGGAATGTGATTGACATCTGCTGTCTTCAGTGAGGACTCATCTGCGTGCGTGTACACACACACACACACACACATCTGGTCAGCTATCCTTGTAGGGACTCTCCATAGGCGTAATGGTTTTTCTACTGTACAAGCCGTATTTTCTATGGCCCTACATCAACTCTACACCTAAACCTAGCCCTTACAGGAAACATTGTGCATTTTTACTTTCTCAAAAAAACTGATTCTGTATGATTTATAAGCTTTTGTACCCATGGGGATCTCGATTTAGGTCCCCACCGTGACATGAGTCCCCATGAGTCTGTGTGTATTCAGGTTTAAGTCCCCACCAAGATATACACTCACGGGCCACTTTATTAGGGACACCTTGCTAGTACCGGGTTGGACCCCCTTTTGCCTTCAGAACTGCCTTAATTCTTCGTGGCATAGATTCAACAAGGTGTTGGAAGCATTCCTCAGAGATTTTGGTCTATATTGACATGATAGCATCACGCAGTTGCTGCAGATTTGTCGGCTGCACATCCATGATGCGAATCTCCCGTTCCACCACATCCCAAAGGTGCTCTATTGGATTGAGATCTGGTGACTGTGGAAGCCATTTGAGTAAAGTCAACTCATTGTCCTGTTCAAGAAACCAGTCTGAGATGATTTGAGCTTTGTGACATGGTGCATTATCCTGCTGGAAGTAGCCATCAGAAGATGGGTACACTGTAGTCATAAAGGGATGGACATGGTCAGCAACAATACTCAGGTAGGCTGTGGTGTTTAAACGATGCTCAATTGGTACTAAGGGGCCCAAAGTGTGCCAAGAAAATATCCCCCACACCATTACACCACCACCACCAGCCTGAACCGTTGAGACAAGGCAGGATGGATCCATGCTTTCATGTTCTTTACGCCAAATTCTGACCCTACCATCTGAATGTCGCAGCAGAAATCGAGACTCATCAGACCAGGCAATGTTTTTCCAATCTTCTATTGTCCAATTTTGGTGAAGCTGTGCGAATTGTAGCCTCTGTTTCCTGTTCTTAGCTGACAGGAGCGGCACCTGGTGTGGTCTTCTGCTGCTGTAGCTCATCTGCTTCAGGGTTCGACGTGTTGTGCATTCAGAGATGGTATTCTGCATTCCTTGGTTGTAACGAGTGGTTATTTGAGTTACTGTTGCCTTTCTATCATCTCTAACCAGTCTGCCCATTCTCCTCTGACATCAACAAGGCATTTTCATCCACACAACTGCCGCTCACTGGATATTTCCTCTTTTTCGGACCATTCTCTGTAAACCCTAGAGATGGTTGTGCGTGAAAATCCCAGTAGATCAGCAGTTTTTGAAATACTCAGACCAGCCCGTCTGGCACCAACAACCATTCCACGTTCAAAGTCACTTAAATCCCCTTTCTTCCCCATTCTGATGCTCGGTTTGAACTTCAGCAAGTCGTCTTCACCACATCTAGATGCCTAAATGCATTGAGTTGCTGCCATGTGATTGGCTGATTAGCAATTTGTGTTACCAAGCAATTGAACAGGTGTACCTAATAAAGTGGCCGGTGAGTGTATAAACCTGTACACACACACACACACACACACACACACACACACACAATTAGGCCTGGTACAGCTGAGCTGGTTTTACTGTGTAAATAGTGACATACAAAAACTAGGTCATCAGTTTGAAAGCACACTACCAAACTAATTAGTAAGTAGACTGTTCAAACTGCTAAAAGTTGGAAACATTTTTAGATTAAAATTGCAACACTTCTGAGATGACAAAATATTGTTAAAAGTATGTTAAACGTTATATATAAACCTTTTCAAACAGAGTATGCTACATTGTCACATGACATCATGAAATGTTGCAAACAGTGATACTACTGTTTGAAACGATACACGCTGCATACCGTTTTAAAAATATATATACTATTCAAGCATACCATTTTTTTAAAACATGATACTATTAATACTAAATTTGTTATATTCTACTAAATATTTATTCATAGCTATTATGTTTAATATTTTTCAGTTTTAGTTTAATTTTATTTATATTATTATTTTTAAAGGGGTCATATGACGTTGCTAAAAAAGAACATTATTTTGTGTATTTGGTGTAATGCAATGTTTATGTGGTTTAAGTTAAAAAAACACATTATTTTCCACATACTGTACATAATTGTTGCTCCTCTATGCTCCGCCTTTCTGAAACATGTCGATTTTTACAAAGCTCATCGTTCTGAGAAGCGAGGCGTGCTCTGATTGGCCAGCTATCCAGTGCATTGTGATTGGCCGAATACTTCAAGCGTGTGACGGAAATGTTACGCCCCTTTCCGTAGTGTGATGCGATGACACAAAAACAATAAAACCCATTATAAACGAGGCATCATATGACCCCTTTAAATATATTTCTATTTATCTTTAAGTAGTTTTAATACTTTAACAAAGGCATTTTATTTCAGGTAATTGCCAAGGAAATATCAAGTTTTTCATATAATATTTTTTATTTTATTTCACCTCAGCTGGTTTTAAATTAATGAAAATGATTCTTAATTTTAGTTAGCAATAACTACACTTGCAGTCCGAAGACAAAAAACACAGTTTCTCATGAGAACTACATAAGCACACATTTACACAGAAATGAATGCAAAGGCCTGTATTGACGCACTTCAGCTGAAGCAATACGATGACAACACACACTTTGTGCAGTGGCGACTACCCCATCATTAGCTCTATTTCAGGGCGTGTGTGTGGACAGGAGCAACTATTCCAGGCGTTCTAACATTACCCTGACATTTCTGCAACCACATCCCAAAATAACACACACACACACACTCACTGGTGTAGAGAGAGATGAACTCTGAATCAATGATTGAAAATCCACTCCCAATCTGTTTGAGTTGCCACTGCAAGTAAAGACAGACTGTGTCATAACGGTTTACGCCAATCACACACAAACACCCTCAGTAAACACACTCACCACAACCTCCACATGATCCGTTCCTTGATCGTTTTGCTTGTGGATAAGCTCAAAGAAATATTTGTTGTTCTTTTGCAGACTGTAAAACAATAAAAAAGTGAATTTGTTACTAATTTTGCATGAACACAATCAGATCTTTGAAACTTTTATATGCAAATCTTCTAATGCAACATGAAAATGACCCTATTTACTTTATTAATAAATTGAACAATTAAAACAATTTTTTTTAGTTATCTGAAACAACATTTTTTCCCTGATATAGAGACTTCACAAGTTTATTATGCTTTACCACGAAGACAGCAGAATTTTTTTTTTTAAACAAATACAATTAGGAATAAGAAATAAGTTAAAAACAAAATAGAAATAAATGAACTATTCTAATGAAACATCAAATATTTATACATTTATTTTATATATGATATACTATATTATTCTAAAATAATGTTAAATTTAATAAATTACATAATTTTGTCATGCTCATTTTCTTTTTCCTGTTAAAGGGATAGTTCACGCAAAAAAAAAAGAAAAAAAAGAAGATATTATGGAAGTCAATGGCTACTGTCAACTGTTACACAAATTCTTCAAAATATCTTATTTTGTGCTCAACAGAAGAAAGAAACTAATACATATTTGGAACAACTTAAAGGTGAGTAGCTAAATGATGACAGAATTTTCATTTTTGGATGAACTATCGCTTTAAGTCAAGTTAATTATTTAAACAATGTTTTTATAAGTATTACAAATACAAATATAACAATTACTAAAACGTACATAGATCTATGCTTCCATTTTAAACACATCAAGTATATGATATACTTTAATATTATTATCATATTGTAATAATTTTAATAATAATAATAATTACAACTATTTTAAAAGATTAAGAGATTCAGAGTCTCAAATCAAGTGGATTTGTTACTTTCTCAGACTAATAATATCACAGTCTAACAGGTTAGCCAATCAAATCTTGATCCATACTGCCTACAGCAATGTTTCTGATTCTGAAAACACAATTTAAAATCACATGTTTGTTTACTGGATCAGCCTTGTTTCGTGTGATTCGAGCTAAAGATAAATAATTGATTTCTGATGTTTGATTTGAAGTATGGTACAGAAATGTAATCTTGAAAAATACTTTTAATGACTTCACACTATGTGCCATGATCACAATAAGGAGACAAGCAGCAGCTTGTGAATCTACACATACTGAATCTAAAAATAGCTTTTCATCATTTAGGCATGTGGTCATAACATGGACAGATGTGTGAGCACATCCCTGAAGCATTATGAAACAAACACAGCATTCACTTACGGAATGAGATCTGATATCTGACTGGCGTATTTCTCATATTCCCCTGGGGCAGTCCATTCTTTGCCTGTCTAAAAATGGAGGAATAACAAAATTCAGTGTGTGCATTTCACGCATCTGCATAAAAGTAATTGTAAAGTTGACAATCGTCTCTACAACCTTTCCGACGTAAGCACGGAGCTTCAGATTGTCGGGATTCTCATCTTCACTGAGCCAGAACTCACTGTTATCATCAGATGCCACTGCAAACAGAAAGTCACCTGCCAAACAATGGGAAGGGTTAACAGTGGGACAATGGCACACAATCTGAATATGTGTGTGAGAAAGAGAGATAGACAAACCATCAGTATAAGGATGTATGTATCCAAATATCCTGAGTCCATAATTGGTCCAGCTGGGTGACACAGCAAGTTTCTTCACAGTTGTACGAGTCTACAGAGATAAAACATATCAAATACAATGCAAACAAATGCAATATTGAAAGAAAAGTATGTTGTTAACAGTGTTGTTATCGTTAATTAACAATTTTTGTTCATTGAAATTGATTCATTGAAAATCTATGTATGCATATATATATACTGTTCCAATACTTTTGGAGGGCACATATATATACACATACAGTGTGTGTGTGTGTGTGTGTGTGTGTATATATATATATATATATATATGTGTCAAAAGTTTTTGAACAGTAAGATTTTTAATGTTAAAGAATTCTCTTCTGCTCACCAAGCTTGAATTTATTATCAATTTTTGTTATATTATATCAGATATAACCATTCAAGCACAACTTTTGAAGATCTTTAAAAAGAAGACAACAGAAGGTATGATTTTTCCTTGATTAGAATTTAAAGACATTCTCCTGACATAATGTAGGCTGTGTGACTGAGGTACTGAGAGAAGATAGAAGAGCTGACATTATCCAACTTGAGAAGAAAAAAAAAAAAAAAAAAAACACGTCGTGAGAGAAGCATTCACTGTGCGATGAAGCCCATTAGAATACAGTTAGAATGCCCTTTTAATTCCAGCAATGAAACAAAAAATACCCATGTATGAGTTATGTTTTTATATTCATTGCACAAGCAATGTACTTTTCTGTATATCAGCACGTGCGCGAGGCGGCAAGCACAACTGTGCTATTAGTTTTATACAACAGTTCATAGCAACACATTTCATTTCGTGAATGAATCAGGTTTTGAACGAATCCAGTGAGCCAGTGATTCAACGGTCCATTCAGATGGTCTCACTTGTTTCGTTTCTATTGAATCAGCCGTTTTGAACGAATCGTTTGATATGAATGATTCAGCAAGTCATTTATTAAAACAGGGACTTGTCATATTCATTTATCCATGACAGACCTAAGCCAAAGAGTATAGAAAACCATACTAGCCTAAACCAGCCAAGGTGCCAGCACAAAAACACATTCAGCAATATATTGTTTAATTATCAATATTGACCCAAACTTCAGGCCCCAGAAGGAAAAAAAAAAAAAAAAAACTTATAAATAGTTCATTTAATAAGGATAATTTTTCATTAAATAGAAACCAATTTTGTATTTTAATGTTATTTAAAGAACCAAACCTACATTTATTTGATCTAAAAAATACAGCAAAAGCAGTAATATTGTGAAATATTTTTACTATTTAAAATAACTGCTTTCTATTTGAATATATTTTAAAATGTAATTTATTTCTGTGATCAAAGCTGAATTTTCAGCATTATTACTCCAGTCTTCAGTGTCACATCAGGATCCTTCAGAAATCGTTCTAATATACTAACTGGCTGCTCAAGAAATATTTATTATTATCATCATTATTTACAACAGTTGGGTACAGATACAGATATGTCATCTATACAGATATAACACTTACATGAGGATATAGTGGATAATGTAGATTCTTCTGTAGTTGAGATATAGACGTGCCACACCAGTCCTCAAAGATGTGAAGATTCGCCATTCCTTTATACTGCAACAAACATACAACACACATATATATATTTTTTTTTTTTTCACTTTCTAATAGTCTACAATATCATTAAAATATATTTCATCCATCAGCTTGTTAAAACAAGGAAAAAACATGTTTACACTGATGCACTTACCATTGAAGTCTATGGGGTAAGACTCAACACTGGAATAAATATTAAAATACTGTTTCAAAAGTGTGTCTATGCAATGTGATATCCAATATCTCAACTCCTGTCATGACTGTGTAAATTAGGTAAAAATAATATCATAAAACAGTGTGATTGTCTTTATGTGCTACTGTCTAAATGTATTATTTACATTCATTACATATAACTGGAGTATCTTTTCCCATAGACTTCCATTATAAGCACTTTACTGTTTGCTTGCTCTGAGTCAATAATCCAAAGTTATTTTCTGTAGTAATCATGTCATGTTATCCACAGTTCTTAAATAATTGGAAGCACAAATATTCTTTTAAATCACCAACAAACATATAGAATGAACAAAAACATACAACTCATGTGTCACGTTTAAAATAGTACGGTGACACCAGAGAGACACAGAGTCTTGCTAAATTTAACAAGATGGCAAAACTGTTGCTGAAGACACAGAAAGAGCCATGGGCGACATACTCATGTGGATTAATACCATCATCTTTACAGCATATGCACATCAACAGATCATGCATACAGAGCTCTGAGTGACAGAAATATTACACTAACAAAGTACCAAAAATACCATGGTGCTGGTTTTTTGAGCACATACCAAGGAAATAATATGCTTACTAAACATGTACCTTTGCACATGAAAAAACATTTTTGGACATTATGATAATAACATCCATGTATGTTTCTATCATTGTGGCCGTATCATTACCTCCACCCTCCATGTCTGTTGAGTGTTTTTTGGTGTCCAGGGGTCTTTTTCATGTTTATCGTTGGAGAATTGATCTTCAGAGATGTGAGCCTGTGACACACAAAGAATTGTTCATGCGTCTGCATTCCAGCAGCATTTTTGATTTAGTTTGTGTTGCAAAATCTACTCAGCAACTATTCAGACAACATTTTTGAGCATCATGGATGTTGACATTTTATTTTCTACAATGTCAATTTTATGCATTTGACAGAATTTGCAGTATACAACCAGAGAATGTTGCATGGAATATTGTATCCCACAATGCTATGTACATAAAGAAAGAGTTCACTGAAAAATGAAAAATTTCTGAAAGCTTACTCACCTTTAGATTATCTAAGATTAGGGATGCTCATTTTAACCGGTTAACCATTAACCGACCGATAAGAATTTTGACCGATTAATACAATCAGTTAAACGGTTTAAAGTCACTTATTTAGTTATTTGTTTCAGTAATTTGTCAAAATATTTTAAAAGTTTTCTGCATGGTTAAAATAAGCTACGTGCATACAAAAAAATTGTTTTAGAGGAAAAAAACAAAAAAACAAGTTGCATTTTATTATTTCATTGTTATTATTGTTTGCATATTGACTCCAGGTCTGCATTTAAAGTCACACCAGAGGTGTTCAGCTGAGATCACGACTTTGCTTTATGCAGACAAGTCTAGTTCTTCCACACTGACTGAATCAATCATGTCTTTTTGAACCGTGCCTTATACACAGAGACACTGTCATGTTAGAATAGAAAAGGGTCCTGTCCAAACTGTTGCTATAAAATTAGAAGCACACAACTCCCTAGAATATCATTATATGCTTAAACATTAAGATTTGTACTCATAGAAATTACATATACATACACACACACGTACATATAGCGCCTAACTTTATTATGTTTTTCTCCGCTCGCAGAAGCGCTGCAGGTGCGTGATGTGATAGCTATGATGACCAGGTGAATCCTCATGTTCTGTTGTTTGCTGCTTTTTGCGCAAGTAAAATTAATTCCCAGAAAACAAATGTTAGTATTTTTAACGGGTCACAGACACTAATTGTTTCTAATTTAATTCAGTTCTAATTTAAAATAATCTTGTCGGTTAACGGTTAATAACTGGTTAGGATAAATAACCGAAATGAACATCCCTATCCAAGATGTAGATGAGTTTGTTTTTTCATTGGAGCAGATTTAGAGAAATTTTGCATTACATCACTTGCTCACCAATGGAGCCTCTGCAGTGAATGGGTGCCGTCAGAATAAGAGTCCAGACAGCTGATAAAACATCACAATAATCCACAAGTAATGTAAAAAGTAAACCGTTGTATTCTCAAATTAACACAGTGCTTGATCTGTGCATATTTCTCTCCTGATTCATACAAGATAACTTTTTCATTGGAGAAAGCAATAGTGTTCATAGAGGACTCTTATTTTAGCCTGATTGTTTAAGGTAAAATATGTCCTAATGGATTTGTTTTTTTACAAACATGCAACTTTTCACTTCACATGATTGTTAACTGATGGACTGGACTGGTGTGGATTACTTGTGGATTATTGTGATGCTTTTATCAGCTGTTTGGACTCTCATTCTGACGGCACCCATTCACTGCAGAGGATCATTGGTGAGCAAGTGATGCAATGCACAATTTCTCCAAATCTGTTCTGATAAAGAAACAAACTCATTTACATCTTGGTTAGTCTGAGGATGAGAACATTTTCAGCAAATTTTCATTTCTGGATGAATTATTGCTTTAATTTGACCCTTCATTTTGAAATGAACCAGAAGAAATTTCAGCATGACAAATCTTTTTCTTGACACAATATATTTACCTCTGCTGATAAGAGTCATGGTTTTACACAAAACTGAATTTGAAAAAAACATTTTTTTTTAATTATAACTGGTCTCCATAATTAAAACATGAAACACAATGAGTCAAAGTGTGAGTTTTTACCGCACGTCGAGCAGCAGCGTTTGCCCAGGGGATGCTTTCACTGCGGACGGTTATACCTGAAAGAGAAAGTAAATATTTAGACAAGCTGCCAATTAATTAATTACATCTGATCCACCACGTGTGTGTGTGTTTGATCCAGTACAGTGACATTAGATTGCCATTCATGGTTTAGGATTTCTCCTGATAGACTGAAACTGACTCCATGTTTGCATTAATCTTTAACAGGAAGGAAAGCATTAACTTACACACCATCAATGTTATCCTTAATTAGATTAAATCAAAAATATGTATTCCAAATCACAAGTAATCACACAGAGCTTAAATCTATAAAATGCAATACTATTTACAGAGTTCCCGAAATGCAAAACAGATCATTATCATTTGGGTTTTTTTTCTGTCACAAACATGCTTCCTTGATCATTATTTAACTCCATTCAACAAAACAGAACATTACTATTTCCTGGTGCTGATATTTCATAGCAGCAATCTGTCCATGTACAGTACTTGCCAAGGACATACAACACACTTACATTGTTTTTAATAAAGTCAATTATGATTACTACAGACTAACACTAATCCTACTTCTAAATGGAAAGCACTCTTATTTATCAATATGTTTTATCATTGCAACAGTTTTGGCAGATTTACAAAGCTTCTAAAGGACAATTTTGTTCCCCAAGTATGGCTAAACATGTACTGAGTGTACCATACAAATAACGTAAACTCCTATTGTTTTATATGACGTTCCAAAATTTTAGTAACCAAACATTCAAATAGTGTTGGTGGGCTGAAATCATTGACTGAAACAGTGACATTTAATTAGCATTTCTCAAATGGCAATAAGCTTTATGCTTTGTTACTTTTAACATGAAAAAGTTTCAGGTTTCAAAATTACGTAAATTTTATCGCAAACTAACTACTGATAACAAACATTGTTTTGATGCTCTATAATGTGGCATGACAGATCGCTGTGGCCTTCTCAGGTCAAGTGGTATGTGAACCAATCATATCTTCTTATTTAGTACTAGATAAAGCATGAAACAAACATGAGCGAACATAAGTAGTACAAGGTTTTCAGTCAAATGAAATCTCCATGAATTCATGAAAAATTCATTTTGGTGCATCAGTAACATAAAAGCTAACTACGATGATAAACTAACACTTTTAAGAATAAAAAACATTGTTTATTTATGATCCATTATACCTTGAGGGCATCCCAAGGGGACATTTTGTAAGAACACACAGCACAGATTGCTAATACAATAAAAAGAGACTCATGTTTCATCATTTGTACGCCTGTGCATGCACAAGAGCACAAACCAGTTATTCAAGTTTCACTAAGGTTTCCAGTTATGAAGAATAAGAATTTCGACGTGGCATTTATCAATTAATTGTCTTTCGAGAAACATCCTGCTCAAGAGGGGAAAAGTGTATGTTGCAAGCTTGCCAAATAGAAGATGCATGCACACAAAACACACATAGAAACGTTAGTCAATTTGCACAAAGTCTCTGCAAACATTTACAGCAAATGTACAGATGCTCATCAGAAGGTGAAGAAAGTGTGTGTGTGTGTGTGTAGAGAAGTGCAAGTGTGCTTAACCTTGCACATCGTTGCTATAGCACCAAGGAGTACAGGAAATGACGCCGCAACTTACAGAAGAAAGGGTCACCTGACCCCCAGCACCACTAAACACACACTGCAGGGAGGGCCGGTGTGGTCAGCTATTATGGTCTGTGTCTTCAGGTGTATTTGCACACTGGGCGGTGTGTGAACTTTCCTTAGTGTTTGAGTGTGAACAAATGCATTTAATGTAGAGACCCTGAGGATTTCAGCATGTCATGTGCATGGTCAAAGTTAGTTTTTAGTGCGCAACCAACACTTGCTTCTTTGTCTTTCTCCATTTTCCAAATCCTTTCTTTTACTGTCCTCCCTAGAGGCCACTGGTATCCCCTGGAGGAATGTTTGCTTAAAAGAAAGTTGAAGCCCCCATGCCCAGTGCAGCATGGGAGAGAGAAAGTGAGACATGCATTACTGTAGTCTCGTTCCATTTCTGCTTCATGCACCTGCTCTTAGATGATCCTTCAGAAAAAATAACAAGGATATTTCAGGATAATCCAGCGCTGGTGCAAAACAAAAATCAAGGGTCAAGGGTCAGTCACAAGGGTTCGTCACTTCACACTGACACCCCAGTGGGACTAAACTAACACACACAGACAAAAATTTAAGTTAGGCCACATGGATGACTAACCATTTAAAAAAAAAAAAAAAAAAAATTTAAGCTGGATGCAGTTGCTTGCTTTCAACACTCAAAGCAACTGAACTGGTAAAAACATTTGACGGTGCATCGTCTCCTGAATATATTGTACTAATTTAGACATAAAACTCAAACTGTAAACGTGCTACATAAGTTTCACAGATTGTTCCCACTCACCCATTCATTACAGTTCATCCAGAAATGAAAACTCTGTCTCTATTTAATCACCATCATGTTGTTCCAAACCAAAAAGAAGATATTTTGAATTATGTTGGTAACCAAAGTCCCATCAACTTCCATTGTTAGTAAATGGGACCCAAATCCAGTTGGCTACCAACATTCTTCAAAATATCTTCTTTTGCATTTCACAAACGAAAGAAATGCATACAGGTTTGGAGCGACATGATGGTGATTAAATATTGACAGAATATTCATTTTTAGGTGAATGTTTGGCCACTATATTTGGTCATGTCAGCTGATAACCACTTCTGTGTGATAAATGTTAACTTCAAAACGGAAAATCTATCAACAGCTTTGGCATAATCAATATAATTATTATTATTATCATAACGTTTATCTCATCTACTGAAAAAAACCCAGAAAAAAACAAACAACTGCTAACTAGATACATTTCGCAGTGATTTCATAATTGCATTGAACAAAAGCCTGTTTCACCACTGAATAAAAAAAAATATATTTTTTTTTCACAACTCTGAGATTTAGACTTCTTGATCTCACGAATTAGACTTTTCTTCTCACAATTTTGTGGTGGAGACAAAAACAAAATTGTGAGATTTTTACTTTTTTTTAATCTTACAATTCTTACTTTTTTCTTACAATTCTTAGAAAAAAGTCAGAATTATGAGACAAATTTAGAATGGCAAGTAAAACAGTGAGAATTAAAAATTCAAGATTAAAATTCACAATTACATTTTTTTATTCCATAGTTTTCAGAGTCGGAGAAAAAAAATGTGTTAACAGTTTAAACCGGGGGTGTCCAACTGAGTTCCTGGAGGGCCGCAGGCCTACAGAGCTTAGTTCCAACCCTGCTCCAACACACAAACCATACAGTTTTCAAATAAGCCTGAAGGACTTGCTTAGCTGGATCAAGTGTGTTTAATTAGGGTTGCATCTAAACTCTGCAGGGCTCCAGCCCTCTAGGAACTGAGTTTGCCACCCCCGGTTTAAACAATAGATTTACGTGATGCCATTTAATAGAAGGAAAGGTTTGCGTGCATTCATATCGTGCGTTGTGCATGTCCAATTGATGTTATTAACCTCATAAACATGCAAATAACATTAACCCAGGATAAAAAAAAAGTACTGTGTAAATCAGAATGCAAAATACATGCAGGTTCACAGAGGAATGGCATGCATGTGAATTCATAGCCAACGGACTCGTGTCAATGCCATGTGTAGGTCAAACATTCACCTCTAGATTTCTTTCAAAAATACAGGAGGAACAAGGAACTTCATGGGAAGACAGAACCGGACAGCTTTTGTTGTTAATCTGATTTCGCTCACAGGGCAGTGTGAGTTTACTATTCAAATGTAATTTTAGCAGGCTGATGTCCAGGTGCTGTGACATTGGTGCTGCTCCTCTGACCTGATACTGACCTCAAACAAGATGACAAACCCCTTCTTCAGGTCAGAGCTCACCTGATATCTCTCAGGTTTCCTCAATCACATAAGCTTCTCTTTGTGCAACCTTTGAAATTCAGGGCCAATGAGAAAACGATTAAAAATTGCCATAACTTTTAAGGTCCCTAAGTCAGCAGATAAAAGAAAAGCAGTGGAGACATTGTGAGTCACTCTGGAAATGGGAAGGAAACACTCTGATTTTGAGCTGGGGCAAAGAAACTAACTAGACCGGCGGGACAGAAACAACCAGCCTGATGTTCTTGTGCCTGCATGCACACTGACAGTATCCATGTTCACAGCAACACAATGTATTCTGTCATAGCATTAAATTCCATTGTCCTGTCCTGCCCAAACACTAGTTGACTCATAGTTCACCCAAACACTTCACAAGATGTTAGCTGATGGACTGGAGTGGTGTGGATTATTGTGATGATTTTATCAGCTGTTTGGACTCTCATTCTGACGGCACCCATTCACTGCAGGGGATTCATTGGGGAGTAAGTGATGCAATGCTACATTTCTCCAAATCTGTTCCAATGAAGAAACAAACTCATCTACATCCGGGACGACCTGAGGGTGAGTACATTTTCAGGTTTGTCATTTTTGAGTGAACTTCTCCTTTAAACGCAAACTTACAGTAAACTCCAAACTTCAATTCCAGCTCCTTCCAAACTTCTGATACAACAGATTATCCAATAAATTGGAATGTAATTAGTATGGACTGCAAATAAACAATATAAATGTGTAATGTAGTGAGTAAAATCTGAAATGCAGTTAGAAATGGAATGTATGTAGAATGTAATTACAAGAAAGTCAAATGAAAACTCTAATTAGAAAACAGAATGGCTATATCTAGGAAAAAATATAATGTATTTGATAGCAGAGTGCAATATTATAAGAAATAGGCAGCGTGTAAAACCGGAATCTATTAGGAATTGGTTTAATTAACAGTAAATATAATAATTAATTTAGTAAAGTTAATGGAATGTATGGAACTGTTAGAATAAAACAGAATGGAATTAATAATGTTCAATAAGGTTAAATTAATTAACAGTAGTTTATGCATTGGGAATCACAAACAAATAATGAACAATACTTCTACAGCATTTTTTAAAAATCATTTAATTAATAAAAGTTGTTATTTTTTTACATTAACACATTGTTCAAATTACTTAAATTAAAATCAATACACAGTGAACAGTAGCCTATTATGTTGAAAAATTATTGTTGTAACACAACCTACCGAAATCAAGTTGTCCAATTTTTTTTTAATAAAAATAATAAATAAAAGTAAAATAAAATACAAAATAAACTTAAACACTTAAAATAAAGAGTATATATTTGATTTGTTTACCTGCGTGTCATGTGACCATCAACCGACATCAGAATAATGTAAAAAAAATTAGGTCAAGATTTTAGGACAATTAGTTTCGGCTGACAGAAAGTTTGGGAATCCCTGACCTAGTTCAATAAATGCTGTAAAAAAGCTGTTCATTGTTCACTGGTGATACTGGCAGGCTGTAATTAAGCGACAGGGCATCAGATGTCACTCACCAGGGCTGCTCCACTCGTTCATGGCCATGAACTCCAGATAAGCCGCCAGTAACGCGACCATCAGCATCGCCCCAAACACAATATACATGCCGTTGCGCTTGAATTTCCGCACCGGGAAGAAGTTGAGCATCATCTTTAAGTGCTTCAGCCTCCGTGTGGATCACAGAAGTGGCTAACCGCTGTAAGAATCATCGACACACGCTTTCCCGAGTTCAAAACCAGAGGAAAACTGGATCTCGCGTCACGCTGCTAAACATCAGTACGCGCACAGGTTGAGCAGGCCACGCCCTCTGCGTGAGTCGCTGCTCCTGAACAGGTAGGCCTACAGCACAGGTAAACAGACCTACTAGATATCGAGCTATTTCAGCTGCAGTCAGCTCCAAAGCGAAGACGGTTTGCTGTTTTTTTTATTTCTATAGCTAAAAAATGCTCTATTTTGATATTCGAGATATATATATTTTTTAATTTTGCGTGTCATTTATTTATTATCAACTCCAAAGCTCTTAAGACGGTACACTTTACTTGTCATTTACTATTTTTAAGCTTTACATCTGTGATGCTTTGGAAATAAATAAACAACATTTAAAATAAAATAAGAATATTTAGAAACATAAGATCTCCTTACATTTAATAACATTATAACCCCCCCTCCTCCTTTTTTTGGAGACAATTTTGGGGGGGGGGGGGTGTATGTATGCATGTGTGTGTTTATATATATATATATACATATATATATATATAGAGAGAGAGAGAGAGAGAGAGTTAGCATTAGCACAATATAAAAAGTGTTTAAATATTAAAATCGATATTTAATATTTTACGCAAAGCACAATATAAAAATCTCAATCAGGAAAGGACTTGTATTTATTTAATAAATAAATAAACATTAATATTTTATACTTATTTTATATTTATTATGAATATTCAATAAATATTTGATAGATTGACAGACAGACAGACACAGACAGACAGACAGATAGACAGACAGACAGACACAGACAGACAGACAGACAGACTGAGAGACAGACAGACAGACACAGACAGAGAGATAGACAGACAGACAGACAGACACAGACAGACAGACAGACAGACTGAGAGACAGACAGACAGACACAGACAGACAGATAGACAGACAGACACAGACAGACAGACAGACAGACTGAGAGACAGACAGACAGACACAGACAGAGAGATAGACAGACAGACAGACACAGACAGACAGAGATACAGACAGACACACACAGACAGATAGACAGACAGAGAGACAGACAGACAGACACAGACAGACAGACAGAAAGATAGACAGACAGACACAGACAGACAGAGAGATAGACAGACAGACAGACAGACACAGACAGACAGACAGACAGACACAGACAGATAGATAGACAGACAGACTGACAGAGAGACAGACACAGACAGACACAGACAGACAGACACAGACAGACAGACAGACACAGACAGACAGAGATACAGACAGACACACACAGACAGATAGACAGACAGAGAGACAGACAGACAGACACAGACAGACAGACAGAAAGATAGACAGACAGACACAGACAGACAGAGAGATAGACAGACAGACAGACAGACAGACAGACACAGACAGACAGACAGACAGACACAGACAGATAGATAGACAGACAGACTGACAGAGAGACAGACAGACACAGACAGACAGAGAGATAGACAGACAGACAGACACAGACAGACAGACAGACAGACACAGACAGATAGATAGACAGACAGACTGACAGAGAGACAGACACAGACAGACACAGACAGACAGACAGACACAGACAGACAGACAGACACAGACAGACAGACAGACAGACAGACTGATAGATCAATAGATAATGATCGATAGAACGTAAGCAGAAGAGATAAAGGCTTGTTTGGTTTTCCTCATTCATTTGGCTATACAATGTTACTATTTGCTTTCTTTTTTTAAATGCTAATTGAAACTGTGTTTGTCTCCTAAATGTCCTTACAGGATAAAGGAATATGTTTGGATGGGTTGTGCAGTACTGCTGATCTGGATAAACCTGTATGTCCTGCTACTGTTGCTGCAGGTTGTTTTGCACGCAGGCTCATTTGTCTTCAGTGTCAATGGTGTTTCCAGCAGATGAGGCATGAGGCACACATTTGAATTTGAGACATCAAAGAAAAACAGAGATGTGCCATGGCAGATATATCCCTGACAAACAATCATATCTACCTGGGGACTTTACCATCCCCAGTGACCATTGTGTTACCAAGTTACACACTGCAGGCAGACATGGCAAAATGTGAAGTTTTCAAAGCCAGTGACATAAAATTATGCTTTGTTAGAGAAGCTTTACATTTTCATTAATATAAAAATATAGGAGTTTGATTTAGGTTAATAGTACAACACTTTATTTAACCTTTAAATGCATGCTATATTTTTCATATAGAGTTGATTTAAAACTGATACTCCTGAGTTATTTGTAATCTAACCGTTCTCATATTTACTGTGCTATGTAGTAAAAGGGAGGTTTTAATACCCCTACTTTACTTATGTGAGTCAAACATTTAGCATGCCATCTGTATGTTTTAACATACAATGTTTGCTAACATGACGTTGAGTAATAAAGTAAAAAGCTGTCATTTAGCAGATGCTTTTATCAATATAGAGACAGACTTATTACAGTGAAAATCCCCTTGGAGTCCCCTTCTGAGTCAATAATAATGTAGAAACTAGATGTCATTCAGGTGGAGGTGTAGCAGAGCACCAGCAGATGGCGGTGTGAACACGAATGTACAGGTTTCCTTGCAGATGCACTAAAAAAGCTTGCATTGTGTTGTGTGTAGCGTGTGGCAATGCATTATTTGCTTTTTTCACTTATTCTTTTTGATTGCTGCTAGACTCGGTGCATGCACATTATATTTATTCTTCTCACTATAGATGCACTCTTACACACCCTGAAGATGTAATGTCATATATCACACATGCTTGGCGTGTTTACGCTTTTATAGAGCCGTCAAGGCAAAGTCCTTAAGTACAACTTGGCTAATACATTTTCCCCTGGTTTCACAGACAAGGCTTAAGCCTAGTCCTAGATTAAAATGCAAGTCTGAGCAGTTTCAACTGAAATAAACTTGCACTGATTGATCTTAAAATATATCATTGCCTTTGTTTTGTCTCAAGATGCACACCAGTAATGTTTTTTTTCTAAGTATGTTTATAAAAATTACTTAAATGCCCTAATTGAACTATGGACTAATCCTGGTTTAGCCCTGTCTGTGAAACCAGGCCTTTCTGATTTAGCAGTTATGCAGTTATTTCTACATTAGTCTTTTCCTTCTCAATCTAACTCCAGCTGTTTGCATTATTATGGTATTTTGGTGTAAGTTGGTGAAGGTTTCACTCATAGACAAATTTTTCAAATCATTTACATTTATGCATTTAGCAGACGCTTTTATCCAAAGCGACTTACATTGCATTCAAGTTACAGTTTTTTTTGGGATTTGTTTTTAATCCAACAAGTTGGATAATGCAGTGATGCTCAACCCTTTTGAGTCCAAGGCTCCCCCTACTGTCAAACACAAAGAAGAGCAAAACACAATGAATTTAATAACACAAAACACAATTCTGATGACACAATGAATTTGAAGGGATATTACTGATATTGTAATGAAAATGCTGAGTTTCAAACTTCATGTACAGAAACAAGGAGTGATAATACATTACAATAAACAATAATTCTAAATAATTAAATTACAGAAATTTCAGTGATGCTCTTCAGGGTTTGCAATATTTTTCCCAGTCATTTGTGATTACAGGAATGTTTTTGAATTTTTTTTACTCACTATTAGCAATTTTCAAATTTTTTTTTTTTTACTTTATTTAAATTATAAAAAGGTATATTTATTATAATAAAGTTGATCACTTAATTTTTTCATTAAGTTCCATTACCTTTCCAGGTCGATAAATCACGCTTTTAAAATTATCTTATTTTTCCAGGTTGCCCAAGACCACGAGGACTATGGTTCTTAAATAAAAATGAGTTAAGGAAACAGGAATAGGAAAGAAATTGAAAAGAAGAAGATCATTGGAGGTTTTACCAGAAAATACAAATTCAGTCGTTCTACTTCTAAATTATTTTTATAATTGTAATTTGGGAAATTTGCTACCGATTTCTGAGTGAAAAATGTTTTTATAATTTCTCTATTTTAGCTGACTGCAGTAGTACTGGTTCATCAAATACATCCATTTCCTTTTATGGATTCAACTGGCTTCTAATTTATCTTTGGAGAGATAGACACATTTTGTACTACTTTCACACTGTCCTAAATGCTACAAATCAGACACTACAGCAGGAGGATTTTTAATTTGTTTTATTGTTCTAGTCAACATCAGTGACGCATCAAGGACATGGGAGCAGAATCTATCTGTATGTCTCGCTTTAACCCACACAAACCACACTACAGTCCTGCTTGAGCTCTGTCACACAGAGCCTCTTCTGCCGTGACAATTCACCATCTGATTACAATGTGCAAGTGCCATTATGGAGAAATCATGGAGAATCTTGTCCACAAAAAGATGAAAAGACAAGGGACAAAACGGCAAAACAAAAAGACAGACTGCAGCTCTAAGTTCAAGTTCTCGCCTTGTATTTTAAAATGGCCAACATCTCAGCCCTATATTGATGATAATCTACGGTAAAACGATCTCACCAAAAAGGCTGCACACAGAAAACGAGTGAAGCAGAAACTAGACGATTCTTCACAGGAAAAGTGCGTGGTTTCTCCTCTAAAATGCTTAAGACTTCAGCAGAGATTCACTATGGAAATGCTTCCAGTTGTGATACATTAACATTGAAAAGATGTTCTTAATAAAGGAAATAAACAAATCAAATGTTTACAAATCAAAGAAAACAGTCTTTTTTTGCCCTGGCAATCATTTCCATGCACTTTACTTAAAGTTTAGTGACAGGACAGAAAAGCGCTTTATTGTACAGCAGTGCGACTCAAGAGTTTCTAAGGATCAGCGACGGTTTTGCGGCCGACGCAAGAGGCTGCAGTACAGGCTACAGACGGAGAACGAGTCCGCTTTGTTTCCACCATCTCTCAGAGAGAACACGGCCAGGCCGACTAGCTGCCTTATATCACACACACAAACATTCATACACTTGTGCAATCATATGAGAGTGCACACCTGGCCACAAGGGTCTGGCCACAGTACAAAAGCAAACCACTTGCTACATTAGATTAGAAACCAAAGCAAGTACGCGTCTTCAATCGCACAGACACAGTCGCTTCAGAAGGACAAATATTATAGAAGGTACAAAAAAATAAAAAACACAAAAGACAGTAAATAATACAAACGCACATGCTATTATGCTGCGGTTTGTTCCTGGGCTCCGTTTTCATCTATTTCCATTGCACCGTTCGGTTTCTTTTCCTGTTCCTTTTCTTGCACCGCCTCCTTCTAGAAAATAAAGACACACACACAAAAAAACAACATTAGATAGAAGACAACAGATATCTGGCGGTTAACTGTTTTGTGCAGTGACTACGAGCTAGTAACCGTTGACACTTACTTTGGCGTCTCTCTCTGCAAACTTCTGGAACATGTTGGCGTAGAGGCGTTTGTCCTTCTCGTGTTGCTCTTTGATATGTTTCTGGCAGAGCATCATCTGGCTCTTCGCAGCCTTATTGGCTGGATACAATTGAGTGACACGCTGGAAGTCTGCTCTCGCCCTGTCAAACTCCTTCATGTCGACCAATGCCTCTCCTCGCCTAAACAAAGCCTTCTCGTTATTTGCGTCCAGCTCCAGTGCCTTTACACAAAGAAATACAGAAAGCAAAAAGAAACCAGGAGAAATAAGAACATTCTGGCAGAACGAAATGAAGGTCTCTTTTTAATATTACCAGCAAATTAGGATTCAAGAGTGAATATCAGTGAAGAGAAACGGCATTACTTTTTGCTTTTTAACTTGATAATGATGAAAAAAATATGTAAACTAAAATCAGAAATGCTAAAACAGAATGTTCAGATAATGTTAAAAAAAATTGAAATAAATAGCCAGAAATATTAAAACACACCTGGAACTTATTACATGCTTATTTACATTAATGATTGTTCTCATTAAATAGACATTACAAACGTAGGGTCATTTATTAACGTTTAATGAATCTCACAACTTTATGTATTCACTTTTGCAGCTCTTCCATATGACTGTATGCATGACCATAAGCATAAAAAATGTTTTTCGCTTCCTACCTTGTCACAGTTCTCGAGGGCAGGGTTTGGCTCGTGCAGCTTTAGGTAGCACATTGCTAGGTTGAGATGAGCAGCCAATCGCAACGCTTTGGCTTTCTCTTCGTCCTCCGGCTGCATGCTGGACTCGTGCTCCAACCAGGACACAATGCGTTTGTACTGCATAGCTGCCTGCTTGTATTTCCCCTCCTGCGCAAACAAAACACACTCCGATTCTATAACAGAGTACTATTAGATTAAAATGGGATGTATGAATGCACATCAGTGTGCATGACATTTCCGCTACCTTAAAATACTGAGTTCCTTTCTCTTTGACGATGACACTCTGTTCTAGTTTCTCAGTCGTGTTCATCTCCCAGGATTCTTTGGCCTGTGTAAGAGAACATGGCATCTTGGGCTCATATCCGATCATGACAATGACTGTGTAAAGACATTACAGCCTAACTGATCGCTTACAGACTGTAATTAATCTTAAAGCACGATTCGTTTTTTTTACTTTAATTAGAAAACACAGTGTTATATTACATACCCACAAGTTCACTAAAATATAAACCTCAATAACATAAAATCCCCTTATACTAACTTTTTCCTGAATAACGCAGGAGTGAATTCTGCTGTGTGCTGCTTTTATTTAGGAGGAAACACTGACCTTCTCAAAAGCTTTCAATTTGATTTTATACTGCAACGTAGCATTAGGTGGAATGTTGAATTTGTCGCTGCCAGCAGTTCCAAAGCCATATCTGAGATTGATGCACACACAAATAAATCAACAAAAACAAGGACATCAACAGATACTTTGCGCAGGTGTAGGAAACGTGCGTTTACTTTGGTTTGATGGTGAAGAGTGCCTCTTCCCCCTGCTCCATAGCCTGCAGGGCTTTCTCCACAGCTGGAGGCAGACCCAAACCCTCTCCATCTCCCACCTCAAACTTCAGCTCACGCTCATCGAAAACGCGCTCCTCGTGACGACCCTCCAACCACACTAACCCAAAGAAACAGAAAAATTAACTACAGCAAAGGGTGCACTAACCCTTTAATAATTCACTGGAGAAAGCTATTTTTGAGTCAACTATTTCTTTAAATTACATCCGCTTCTGATAACATTTGCTTTACTCATTCGGTGGACCCTTGTCGACTGACATAGATTAATTGCTCTTCATTTGCTGAGTGTTGTAGGAATAAGAAGAGTGTTATACCTTCCACAGATGCACCCTCATTTGGCTTTGTGTAACCCTCCCCCTTAGTGATGATCCTGCGAATAATTCCACCATCTTCTTCATCTGTGATGTCCTCCCCGTGAAACTCAAACAACTCCACCTGCCAGACAAACGAATGGACACATCAATACACAAACTCCTTACAGTCATGCAATTTTATATTCAGAATATCCTGTTTGCATGCATCTGGACCTCACCTGGAACACAAGTGTAGCGTTGGGTGGGATTTTGGGTGGGTTGCCAGCAGCTCCATAGGCATACTCAGGTTTACAAATCAATTGGCAGATCTCGCCAATCTTCATCGTGGCCACACCGATGTCCCATGCTTTGATCACCTGACCTGTGAGAAAAAGCAAATAATGCTTTAAAATGATTGATTTGCATGCCAGACAATCTTTATCGATTCTGAATTTTCTAAATGCATCATGCCCTGCAATTCCCACAATGCACATGATTAGGTTCAAGATGGTTTAAAGTTGGCATGAAATAGAAATTAACCGTATTTTCTAAATGCATACGGTGAACAATTTGTGCATCAAGGGAACCAGGGTGATGATAACTTCCTGGTTAGCCAATAAAATTACGAAATCACTAATGTAAGAAATGGCAATGATCTGACACTACTTACACTAAATTGCTACTTGGACTAATCACAACAGGTGTTCTTTCCATATAAATTAGAGTGTCAACAACCTGTTTAAATGTCAGAGAGGGTAGATAAACATTCAATACACTTAACTCTCATAACACCCACCTTTGCCCAGCTCAAAGGAGAACTTCTCTCCTCGATCACGGCTGGAGTCGAACTGTGTGCCATCAAGCTGCGTTCCAACATAGTGTACCAACACTTTATCACCGGTCATAGGCAACTCGGTGCCTGTACCCTCCTTCTTGACCATCTGTAGAAGAGAGAGAGATTAATCATCAATCTGTAAATCACACTGCATTACACCTGTGATCTGTCAATCTTCAAAAGACCACAGACAGAAAAACGTTCATGCCTAATGCTTACATTTATAATATATTACTCAAAAACAAGTCAATTTAAACTATGTCCGTATATAGTAAATTACTTTGAAATTGCATAGGTGTGCCTTATTGCATGTCATAATTACAGCTCACTCAGACTAATATTTCTCAAATGCATTGCATTGAAAGTCTTCAATTATCCCAAACAAGTAATTCCTGTCTGAATGACTTTCCATCTGAAAACACCAACCTGAAAGAAGTTACCAGAAATGACATGCTGACCTGCATGTGCATGCTCTATAAAACTGCCACTCATTTCATTACATAAACGTGTCACTTCTATATAGATACAAAATGGATAACATTTGAATGTTTACTTGACATTACACGTGGCTAATCTGTACAAATAAAAAATGCAACATTGCAACACACTTAAAAGTAAAGTAAACAAAAAAATTGATTTCTGTCATCATTTATTCGCCCTCATGTTATTCCAATCATGAAAGACACAAAAAGCCGTTTTAGACATGTTGACAATATCAGTCACCATTCGCTTTCGTTAAGACCAGATGAAAGGCAATGGAAGTGAATGGTGACCGGAGCTAACAACAGCTAATGTTTTGTCTAACATCTCATTTTCTGTTGCACATAAAAAAAGAAAGTCAAATAAGTTTGGTTAGACATTCAAATAATTAAATTATGATAAAATGGTCATTTTAGTAGGTGAACTGTCCCTTTAAGCTCGACAAGCTCGCTGGAAACATCTAACGTTAGCAATGCTGCAAAATTAGCAACAGGCTGTGTTTGAAAGCAGTTAACAATTTTTAAACAAACGAAATGCATTTATTCACATTTTAGTGCATACAGCTGCAGTAAAGTGAGCTAACAGAGGGAAATGTTGTCTAAAATGCACTCCTCCTTTCACAGAGTCAATGCGGCTCATTGCACTGCAGTATTTACCTTTAAAACACCTCCATCTTTCTTCGGGGTGATGTCTTCGCCCTCGATGGGGATGCTACAGCCTTCATTCACCACCTCTTCTGCAGTCATCTTTGATTTAATATGAAAATTAACCTTACAGAAAACCTTACAGAGTGTCTCTCTGCAGAAATCACTGGAGACTCGACGTCTGCAGGGCTAAATGGGATTAATATCACTATTGGGAATGGATTTTATGATCCACAGCTTGAATTTGACGGTTCGTGCTCGTTAAATGTAGTTTTTGAGTCCGCAGACGAGCTGTGCGAGGCGTTTATATAACATTCGCTGGAAACTGACGCGACTCAGCGAACTTTCCAGAGCTGCGAGAGCGAGGAGCGTCTAGAACTGAGTGACTGACTGAAACCTTAGGCACCGTCCCTAAACTCGTAACTACAGTCAATAACGAAGAGAACACTTGGTTAGCCATGTTTTTCTGGTCAATTATTTTTTTTTAATCTTTATGCGTGCCAAACAACGTAACAACTTGTAACAAGTATAGAACAACAACTAAAAATATACAAAATAAAACAAGACATATATAATAAAAGCAGTAACAATAAAATAAAAATCAAATTTTAACTTTTCAAAGATTCTGTTTTTTTTTAATGGCCATTAAAAACAAAACATAGGAATTATAGTCTATACCAGACTGACTGATAGTAAAGGATTCTTATTTAACAGTAGGCGCGTTACACTTAAAATTGCGCAAATTGAAAATACGCCTAATGGAAACGCATCAATTTTGCAAAAACACCCATATATCGCAAAAAAGTTTTACACTTGCTTGAGGTGGTCGCGCACGTTTCTGAAGCAGCTCTCCGCACTGCTTTTGTAAAAATACATGCACACGCCTCTTTCGATTAAATATAGCCAAAATCTGTCAAAATCCCAACAAATTCCATTGCCATGACTTATCGCGAGAGGAAAAGTTACGTTTTTGTGTCGCAAAATACCTCTTAATAGAAACGCGGTCATTTCGCAATACTTTTTTATCGACATTTATAAAATATCACAAGTATTGCGCAAATCTGTAATGAAAACGCGCCTAGTGTTTAAAGAGAGCCTGTATATGTAGCTGTCTACTACACCGCTTGATGATGTTTATAACTATACAGTTTCCCACTATATACTGTGTTGTAATATAAAAGAATAATATACTTGTGTTAAAAATACTCATTTGTATTTAAACTATGCACTTTCAAATATATATATAAAAAACTTTAAGTTTATAAGAATGATAAAAGTACATAACAAAATTATTAAAAATAAAATAAAAACTGAAAGATAAAAGTATAAGCTAAATATGAATAAATACCATAATAATAATAATAAATTAACAGTGAGATCATAAAATACAATAGTATAAATACGATAAAAACAGACGACTTCAAAGAAAACATAACTCATGTTTAAATAAAAGCTTGTGATAATCAACGGAAGACTTTCTAGAGTTTATTTCGGTTTTCATTAGAGAGTAGAGTTTGACGCTGATCCCTAAGCGCTAAGACGTTTTCATTGGCTGAAGCAGAAGACTGGCAGGAAGTGTACGCTGTCTGATCTAGTTTTTCTTTCATATGAAATAACAGGTCATATTTATTTGTTGCCATCTGTGATCTCAATATAATTACACGGGGAAAGCGACAGATTTACATATGAACTTAAGTCATGTTCTGTTGGCTCTGTGAGGAGTTTATTGCCATATGCAGGACCTGATCCTGATTATATGACATGGAGAGCAAGAGTAGCCCATCCAGGAGAGCTTCATGGAGGCCCTTTACACTGCTCTGGATCAGGGGAAAGTCGGTATATTCGAGAGTCCCACTGGCACGGTCAGTCTGTGCATGAGATCTGTCTCATTTAAGATGACAGTGCAGGCCTAAGCTTTCTTGTGTTTGATCCTGCAGGGAAAATCTCTGAGTCTTATATGTGGTGCACTGACATGGCTGAGAGACTATGAGGAGCAGAAGAGACAGGAGGCTGCTAAACTTCTGGATGGACCGGAGAAGAAGTGTGATGCTGTGAAGAACAGCTCCAGCCAAGCATCAGAGCCGGACTGGGTGTCTGAGTTTGTGCAGAAGAAAGCAGAGAGGGACACTGTCAACAAGTTAAAGGTATGAGAATTATTATGTGCCTCTCACAGTTCATCAGACCAAGTCATGTGTTTCTAAGCAGGGGTTTCCAACCTAACTAGAGAAAAGCAGTGTAAAAAATAATCAAATATTTTAATAAATAATACATATAACAGTACAGTACAATAGCAAGTGAAAAATGTCTAATTGTAATGCATAAAAAAAAAATATTTACAATATATATATATATATATATATATATATATATATATATTAGGGTTGCACGATACACCGGTGTGACGGTAGTATCGCGATACTAAAGCTTAAAAATACCTGTGGTGCCATTGCATTTGTTAAACGGTAGTATCGTCCATACGGTAGTAGTACCGTAAGATATGTTGTATGCACGGCAGTAACACTGTTTAAAACATTCATTTGAACATGCATGCCAGCAGAAACATTACAAGTTGTTTGCGAAATGTCTTTCTGCTGTGCTGTGTGTAGTATAGTCTGTCTATAGGCTACACTTTATATAGGATTGAGTGTTTCCCGATGCTTCGGTTCAGTTTGCAATGAGAAGTACTTGCATGTTGTTCATGCTGCAGTTTAACAGAAGAAAGGGTCTGATGTCAGCAGCTCAAGCATAACTTATTCAACATCATAATATCTTACAAGAAAGTATTCTCACAGTTTTATTCATTTGACCACTTCTAGAACAGGTTTAATTGTTCGTTTCTGGAAGCATCTTTGAGATCACGAATGCAATTCCATTCATCAACATAGCGGCTTTGCACTTTGTTCTTTGATATATATATATATATATATATATATATATATATATATATATATATATATATCCTATATATGTGTAATATATATATATATTACACACACACATATATATATAGTGATGATATATAGCCTAGCTGCCTGTTAAATTGCAGGATGGGGGTCCCTCACATTATAAATAAAAAATAAAAGATAAATATAATAATACATCTAACAGTACAGTGCTAGAGTGAGTAGAAATTGTAATTGTTATGTTAAAAAATTAATATATTCTAAATATTATTTTCAAATAATATTTAATTTAATTATGTATGAATGGTGTCTTTATATATTTAAAAACATCTAGCTGACTTTTAAATTTTAGGATAGTGGTCCCTTGCTTTACAAATACAAAAATGACAATAAATGTATTTTACTGTAGCTGAACTCACTCTCAGCTGGCTCAGTTTGTGCACGAGGTGTTCGCTTGGTTAACCTGGGCTCCAGACAGGTAAACATGCACACACAATTGTCATTGTGATTCTTTTATCACTATTAATAAATGACACTAACAATAATTGAACATATACCAACGTTTGGGGTTTTAAGACTTTTTTAGTGTTTCTGAAATAAGTTTCTTATTCTCACCAAGGCTGCATTATTTGATAAAAAATACAGTAAAAACAGTAATATTGTGAAATATTATTACAATATTGTATTTTAAAAAATGTAATTTATTCCTGATGCAAAGCATCATTACTTCCGTGTCACATGATCCTTCAGAAATCATTCTAATATACTGATTTTGCTGCTCAAGACACATTTCTCATTATTATCAATGTTGAAAACAGCTGCTGCTCAATAGTTTCATGGAAACTATTTTTTAGGATTTTTTAATGAATGGAAAGTTCAAAACAACAGCATTTATTTGAAATAGCATGTTTTTTTGTCACTTTTGATCAGTTTAATGCATCCTTGCTAAATAAAAGTATTAATTTCTTAAAAAATAAGTCTAAGCTTTTAACAGTAGTATACTGTATAATTATATGATCATTCTATAATCAGTTTTAACATGATATAATGAGTGTCTATAACAAATTTTTTTTGCTTTTTAATTAACTTGTAAATGTTAGATTTTTAAATGTTTTTGTGGAAAATCAGTGCTGCCACAATACAAGGCCAATTTTCAACAATAATTTCTTACGTATCCATAAACGGGCAATTAGATGTTTGTCATTTTGCCGTTTTTAGAACCTATGCATTAATCCAGAGGTCGTCCGGCTCGGAAACGTCCAAATGATGAACGACCGCTGTTTAGAAATGCAGAAAAACAAACACGGTCAGAAACATCATCACAATCTCTGCCAATTCAAACTCTGCTGATTTCAAATGACCCAGTGTTAACATAATCAGATGAGAATGACATGAGCTAAATGTGGAAGTTCTGACCTCCATCTGCAGAGAAACGAAAAAAGGCATCAGACTCTGAGACGAAACGGCGATGCGGCGTTGCCAAGGCGACGTGTCCCTTCTCGGGTTTTGAAAGTTTGATGGCGATGAGGGACGAGGTGCTGGTGAAGTCTCTTGTGCTACCAAAGCTGCATTTATTTGTTTTAAAAATTCAGTAAAAACAGTAATATTGTGAAATATTATTACAATTTAAAATAATTATTTTCTGTTGTAATGTACTTTAAAATGTAATTTATTCTTGTGATGCAAAGCTGAATTTTCAGCATCATTACTCCAGTCGTCAGTGTCACATGATCCTTCAGAAATCATTTTAATATGCTGATTTGTTGCTCTAGAAACAACCTTTCCTTTAATGTGAAAAGGAAAAAAGCATAATGAAAGGTCATTCAAAATGAAATTGAAGTCTGCTAGCTACTAAAGTAATGTTTTAGACATCAGGTCACACTATCGTTGTGATTTAATGTAAATATCAGTGTGTTGTATGGTTGCAGAAGTCGACTGAAGGCCAAAAATCTGATGTACATCAAACAGATCCTCTTTGTGCTGGAGGGACTTGTGCGCACACTCGGAGGTCAGCTGTGTGGCAGATTGTTTTGTTTGTGTATTTTATCTTGGTCCATCTCATTTTATCTAGCTGGTTTATTGCTGTGGTTTCCTGTTAACAGGTAAAGTGGGTCAGAATCCGAACACTCAGTCCTGCCAGCCAGGTAAACAAACACAACCAGCACGCAGAGCACAAGAAACTTTTCACTCCTAAATGTTTTCTTCCTTCATAAATTGTTCTGATTTTGAATTCCTTTACACAACAGGAAGTGAGCTGCTGATCATCATTGACTTCCTGTTTAAGGCTCAAGTTGATAACATAAACCTTTATAAGGTACTACACTGACTCAGTATTATTTATATACTATTATATTTATGATTATTTAGTAATATTTTTAATTAGTGTTTATTTTTACATTATATTTTCATTCTCCAGTTTTAGTTTTATTATTCATTTTTATTTTTTAAACGATTCTAATTATCTTTATTTTTTATTTAAGTTGTAGTCATTTTAATAATTCATCTTAAACATACTTTGTTTCAGAGCCAGTGCAACATTTCTCATTCTAATTTGGGTTTAAGGTTTCATTTGTCATAAAATATTTCAATTTTATTTTATTTCAGCTTTATTTCAATTAACAAAATTAACAATAACACTACACCAACTTTATTGGTTAATATTATACGTAATATATACATATACTATGTGTGTGTGTATGTATATATATATATATATATATATATATGTACAGTGCCCTCCAAAAGTATTGGAACAGATAGAATTAACAGATTAAACTGAAAAAGACTTGATATTTAGTTGCAAATCCTTTGCTTTCAATAACTGCATCAAGCCCATTGACATCACCAAACTTTTGCATTCTTTTGTGATGCTTTTCCAGGCTTTCACCGCAACCTCTTTCAGTTTTGGGGGGTTACTCCCTTCAGTCTCTTCTTTAACAGGTAAAATGCATACTCTACAGGGTTTAAGTGTGGAGATTGACTTGGCCAGTCTAAAACCTTCCACTTCTCGCCTCTGATGAACTCCTTTGTTGTTTTGGCACTATGTTTTGGGTCATTATCTTGCTGCATGATGAAGCATCTCCCAATCAGTTTGCATCTTTCTGTAAATTGTCAGACAAAATATTTCTGTAGACTTCTGAGTTAATTTTGCTGCTGCCATCATGTGTTACATCATTAATTAAGATTAATGAGCCTGTCCCAGAAGAAGCGATGAAAGCCCAAGCCATTACATTACTTGTGTAATGTGTACTATAATGTACACCTGTGTACACTGTGTTTCAGATGAGCTTGTATGTTTGGGATCATGAGCAGATCCTTTCTTTCTCCAAACTTTAGCCTTTCCATAAAATCAGTCCATAAAACCTTGTCCCAGAATGTTTGAGGCTCGTCTCCTATTCTTCTTGCTAATGAGTGGTTTGCATCTTCTGGTGTAGCCTCTGTACTTTTGTTCATGAAGTCTTCTGCGAACAGTAGATTGTGATACATTCACCTCTGGAGGTTGTTGCTGATGTCACTAACAGTTGTTTTAGGGTCTTTCTTTACAGCTGTCACAATGTTTCTGTCATCAACTGCAGATGTTGTCCTTGATCTACCCGTTTGGTGTGTGTTACTTAGTACACCAGTGGTTTCTTTCTTCCTCAGGAGATTCCAGATGGTTGTACTTGCTATTGCCAATGTTTGTGCAATGGTTTGATTGATTTTTCATCTTCTCTCAGCTTCACAATTGCTCTCGTTTTTCACCCATAGACACGTCTCTGGTTTTCATGTTGGTTACACGTCTAACTAACTATAAATGCAGTCTGCACGGATCTGAAACTGAGCGCAGACATTCAGTGCTATTTATTGTTTGAATAATCAATTAATAGGACACACCAGGGCAACAAAACACACCTGTCAGTCACATGTTCCAATACTTTTGGTAACATGAAAAATGGATGGGTTCAAACAAAAGGTGCTATTTTCTAAGTTGTGTCAGATCCAGATGAAAATACCTGTAAATAAAAGCTGAACTGTTAATATCTCGTCTCATATTCATCTTTTGATGTCAAACCCAAATGTTTTCAGTCTACAGCAAAAATAAAGGAATTGGCCTTACTGTTCCAATACTTTTGGAGGGCACTATATATATGTTACTATTTATTATTCTTATATATGTGTGTGTGTGTTTATTTTAGTGTACTACACAGACAGTTATTTATATACTATTATATTTTTATGAATATTTTGAATTAGCTCTTATTTTCATCTTTAAGTTTAATTTTAAAATTTAAATTCATTATTTAAATTTTTTTAATATTTATTTTTAGCTTTACTAAAATGACAAACTAAAATTAAAATAATTTAACAAACTTATTTTATTTCAGATAGCTGCCAATGCAGAATTCTCATTTAGGATTTTTATATATACAGTGTGGAAAAAAATTATTTGATCCCCTGCTGATTTTGTACATTTGCCCACTGACAAAGAAATTATCAGTCTATAATTTCAATAGGTTTATTTGAACCATGAGAGACAGAATAACAAAAAAAAAGTTATAAATTGATTTGCATTTTAATGAGTCAAATAAATATTTGATCCCCTATAAATCAGCAAGATTTCTGGCTCCCAGGTGTCTTTTATACCGGTAAGGAGCTGAGATTAGCCTCCCTTTAAGAGAGTGCTCCTAATCTCAGTTTATTACCTGTATAAAAGACAATCTGTTCACAGAAGCAATCAATCAATCAGATTCCAAACTCTCCACCATGGCCAAGACCAAAGAGCTGTCCAAGGATGTCAGGGACAATATTGTAGACCTACACAAGGCTGGAATGGGCTACAAGACCATCGACAAGCAGCTTGGTGAGAAGGTGACAGCAGTTGGTGCGATTATTCACAAATGGAAGAAACACAAAATAACTGTCAGTCTCCCTCGGTCTGGGGCTCCATGCAAGATCTCACCTCGTGGAGTTTCAATAATCATGAGAACGGTGAGGAATCAGCCCAGAACTACACGGGAGGGTCTTGTCAATGATCTCAAGGCAGCTGGGACCATAGTCACCAAGAAAACAATTGGTAACACACTACAATTGGTGAACCCCCTGCTCAGGAAAGCAATATTTTTTTCCCCACTGTATGTATCAATGTTACTGTATATTTATAAAATGACATTGGTAGAGTCCTTAATGTGCTTTAATCTATTTTTTGAAGGTTCATAAATATTTTGAGAAGAGCATGATCAGCCAAAAAGTGAGTACGAGAACACATTTATGACACATTTTAAAAAATGAACACAAACACACACAGATGATCCATGTCTTGTGTAGCTGTTTGGATTTGTGGAGAAATACGAAGGCAGTGGTGTAGAGACACACTCTGGATCTACAGGTACAGTCCGGTCTCAGTCAACAGTTACTTCCTCATACACCCTGGCTTTGCACAGAGAAGCAGTGCAGATTTGATGTTCTAGATGTTTCAGAGCAGCAGATGGCAGTAGAAGACAAACCAATCGTGGCTTCTCCAATGATGCTGGTTGAAAGTTTCCTGTTGCCCTCACTAATGCCAACAAAGACGGACGAGTCGTGATACAAAGGCATAAGTGAATATTCGTTCACATTCACATGGATACACATGAAATTGTCTCTCCGACATCATTCTCCTTTCTTCTCCAGCATGTCTTTCTCAGAGCAGTCTGAAGTTTCTCTTGCTGAACGCCGCATTTCACACAGATCATCCAGGAGTGCAGGGCCGTGATCATCGCTGGGGGAACCATGCAGCCCGTCAGCGCACACACACACGCACACTTCACAAGCACTGTTGGACACAGTGACACAGCTGTCTCAGTTACATAACCTTAAACGGACATATTAAAGACTCTCAGTGTATAGAGCATTCTCTCTGCATTTCTCTGAAAGCAAGACTGATTTTGTGTTCATGTTTTGCAGGTTGCTGATTTTAAAGAGCAGCTTCTATTTTCCGCCGGGGTCACAGAAGACCGTATTTTAGAGTTCTCATGTGGTGAGTTTATGGTATTGTGCATATTTCTTCTTGCTATCTTTTGCAATGTTGCTTATTATGTGTGTAACTCTTGCGTAATGGCTTCAGGTCATGTCATACCCCCGGAGAACATCCTACCCATAGTCCTTTGCGCCAGCCCCTCAGGACAACAGTTGGAGTTCACTTTTCAAACTAGACACGCCACAGATGGTAAAACTTACATGAGCAAATTAAAACTACCACAGATGGTTGCAAACAAACACAACACAAATCTGCTTGTCTTAGATTATGGCCACAAAGTATCATCAGTTGTACACTTATATATGAAGTATTGTTTTATTTTGACAAACTTAACTTTAAAACAAGAACAAATAGTTGTAAATGGTATATGAAAGCACGTTTTTCATTGGAATTAAGTTGATTTTTGTGAGCCCCTTGGCAGATATTTATAATTGTAGATAATTTTGTATCATTACTTCACTTCATCTTGATACATTTATCAGAAAACAAGACTTCTTATCTTATGTCATGTTTGCATCTACCTTGATTTAAGAATTTTTAGACATTTGACAAAAATACTGAGGAAGAACATCACTTTTGTGCAGTGTGATCAGAAGGAGCAGTAAAAATGATTTCATATCTTTAAGCTACTTTTTTGTGTGTAAAATTAATTAAAAAGTAACATATTGATGTATTCCCTTTAATTTAATTCCTTAAATTTTCTTTATTTGGTCTTAAAAAGGTTTTTTAAAAGCCTTTAAATTACCTTTATAAAATTGCAGAAACCTGATATAGTGAAATTTGAAAAAAGTTATTTTAAGTTGTAATAATATTTCACAATATTACTGTTTTCACTGTATTATTTGTCAAATAAATGTAACCTTGATGAGCATAATAGACTTCTTTCAAAAAAAATATATATAACCCCAAAATATGTTTATACCTGTTACCTGTCTCAGATGGAGGAGACGGGCCGTGTTCTCTCAAACCTCTGTAACATAGTGCCGGGGGGCGTGGTCTGTTTCTTCCCCTCCTACGAATATGAGAAGAGGATTCTGGGACACTGGGAGAGTACTAACGTCCTACAGAGGCTAGAGTCAAAGAAGAAGGTACACTACCATGCCAAGTCAATTTATACATGAGTTAAGATGCTCTTTGTGTGTTTCAGATTTTCCAGGAGCCGAAAAAAGCCAGTCAGGTTGAGCAAGTGCTCAGTGACTATTCCAAGTGTATACAGGTGTGTTAGTGTGTGAATATTACTATACTAACAAGTAAATTAGAAAGCGCTGCAGTGGAAGTGGCCAGACAGGGGCGTTGCTATTCTCTGTAGTAGGAGGGAAAATGAGTGAAGGAATCAACTTCTCTGACGACCTGGGCAGGTAGAACTGTTCAGAATCACAATCCATATTATTACTGCAGTATGTATACTGTAAGCAGTATGCATAAATACTAAAAATGTGCCATATACAATGAAGCACACTACGACATGACGACAATATAGAATATTTCACTGCATAAACAATATAGTATATGTTACTATTATTTTCATTAACTGAAACTAAAAAAACATTTAAGTTAACTGAAAAACTGAAACATTTCGATGTTTTTTCAACAGAAAATTTTATAAAAATGAAAAGAAAATATTATAAAACTTAAACGGAACTAAAATACTAATTAAAAATATGAATAAATACTATAATATTATATTAATGATACTAAAATTTAAAAACAATTTTATTAGTTGGCAAAGCAACAGGAAGAAAAAAAAACATTAATAAATACTATAATACTATATTAATTATACTAAAATAACACTTATACTGCTTCACTTACTGTTTTTTAATCTTAGTATTTAGTGTATACGGTAATGTTACATGAATGAACAATGATATATGAAAATATCTATGAAAGCAAGTTTTTGTTTAATTGTTGAATGAAACACTTTGCATCTGTGCTTGTGTTTAGATGTATTGTTATGGTTGGAATGCCGTATCCCAACATAAAGTCACCGGAGCTGCAGGAGAAGATGGCTTACCTGGACAAGAACATGGTGAGACTTCCTACAGGATGATGCATTTGGGAAAAATCTGCCATTTCTAACTCTCTCCCTTCTGTTTCAGCCTCACGTTGGTGGTAAAAGTCCTGGGAAGGCACTGATTGAGAATCTGTGCATGAAAGCTGTCAGTCTATTGGTAGGCGGAGCCCCGTACTCCTGTAATCCAATGCTATGTTTAACAAAGGGCACACAAATACAGTTTGTAATACAAAAAGACATGGTCTGATTTCAGAATAGCCTATTAGCATAGTACTTTTATGATTTTTCTCCATATAAGACTAGTATGCAATCTGCTTTCTAACAGTCTTTGAGATGAGTAATAGCTCAGTTTCTCTCCTCACCTCACGCAGGTTGTGCGATCCGTCATCGTGGCGATTACGCATGTATTGTTCTGTGTGATCACCGGTACGCTGCAGAAATTTCCCGAATGGATTCGATCCAGCACGCACACACACACGACATTTGGTCCTGCCTTCGCCAGCATCAGGAGGGTAAGCGTACTGTGCAGTATGTGGTATATACTGTCTACTTTTTGGTTTTTAATTGTACACGAAACAGCATGCAACAAATTCAAACCGTAGTATTGTGGTCAAATGATTTTTTTATACAGCAACTGATTTATCTCAGAAATTAATATTTTGCATTTTCAATCCAGTTTTTGTTAAAATGTCTTAATATTTGAGTAGACTAGCAAAATTCAATAAAAGTCAATAAGATTCAAAATTGGCGTTGATATCACTTCCAGTTCATTCATCATAGTGGAAATGGAGGGTGAAGTCAGGCACATTGCATTGTGGGATACCATGTGCTCTGCTGTACACTCTAGCTCATCCACTAATTCCATGCATACTATGCACAGTATGCATCAGGGATGTGATCTTTTCCAGATTAAAATGGATTTTTGTATCTTGTAAATAGTTTTCCGTGAAAAGAAAAGCTCTATGGTTTAATATTTGAAATCAATAACTACTAATACTGTAATTCTTATTTCTTTTTACAGAACAGAAAAATTACAATACAGTCTTTATTTCTTTGCTTTCATATCTTTCCAATTTTGCCATAAAACCACTTTACAAAATACAAAAATTCATAGAAATATGGAAAAATCACATCCCTGATGCATACTGTACATTTATTGATTTAATTTGTATACTTTAAAAATTATTTTAATTATCATATAGCTTTATTATTTAAAATTGTTGTAATTTTATAATAATGAAATAAAAGTATTTTAAAGGAAATCTTTTCTGTTCTTAGCTGATCAGTTGCTTGATGCATTCAGCTTCATTTCTCAAATAGTAGACAGAATGTGATTGTGGCAGAGTGATAGAGAGGAGCATGTGAAGTGCGGCCGAGGGCTCGTGTGCGTCTCTCCAGCTGGGTGCTGCTTTAATGAGACAGACGTTCTCCAGCTGTGCTCTCTGTAAGCAGGTCTGGTCTAATCACAGGAAGTCGAGGATGACAGGATGAGGATGATTTGTTAGTCGTATGCTCCCTGTCTGATCCTTTATTTGATTTCGCAGTTCTTCCTGGAGAAGCGATAGAGACCGCCACTCTGAGGTCATCGACTAGACAGGGCCGAGCCGAGCCGAGCCGCGTGTGTAAAAATACTACGCTGTGTCCTGCATTATGGTTGTTTGTTGGACTACTCTGGCCTTGTGAATTATTGAGGCGGACTTCTGCCGCCTCTGTCCTCATGTTCTCTGTTTCAGCATGTGTTTTTGCTTCAGTTCTTGACTTTCATTTAATTAAAGCTGATTTTTACAAGACTGGATTGGTTTCTGTGTTTGTAATCCAAAACGTGAAGCCAACAGACTCGCTAAACAGATGGGCTAAAATAATCATAGTAGATTAGAGTTTATTTCCTGTACTAAAGATACTAATACCAGAGATGGTTTTGAGCATGTAAAACAAAATATCAAAAAATACAAGCTGCTTTTTACATTCTTTTTTTTCCGTTAAGGAACATTAGTTATTTCACCATCAACTTCATGAAGTCACATTATTTTTGTGCAATTAATTATTAACGTCAACATAAGACAACCATAATGTGAGATTTACGAGTTAAAGTGGGTAACATTAATATTTACCCATTGTGTGGACGAGATGACATCAGATGAAAAGGAAAGCCATTTAAAAAAATGGAGGAAGTTACTAAATTTTGATTTAGTAAAGATTACAAAGAAACATTTTGAAATGTTTGATAAATCGTGCACAAATGAACAGAAACACAAATGAAGCATGTTAAATAGGCTGAGTCAAGTTGACTTTTTCAATCCAATTTTTTAAAATGTCTTAACATTTGCTAGTCTGTTAAATATTAATTCAAAATGATGATAAAAATGGCAGTTGATATCACTTCCAGTTCATTCATCATAATGGAAATGGAAGGTACAGTCAAGCACATTGCATTGTGGGATACCATGTGCCCTGCTGCATACTGTAGCTCATCCAGGAAGTCTATGCATATTATGTAGACATGATTTTTCCATATTTATATAGATTTTTGTATTTTTTAAATGGTTGAAAAAACTGAAGCTCTATAGTTTAACATTTGAAAGCCAAGAAATTAAGTATTATATAGAAATTAAATGACTAATACTGTAATTTGTCTGTTGTTCTGTCAATTATAGTATAATAGTATCATTGTAGTAGTATTTAATATTATAAAAATATTAAAGTTATTAAATTTGCTAGAAAATTTACGTTTTCAAAATTTTGAAATGATCTGCACTGATGAATCAAGCACAGATGACCAAAAATGAAGAATGTAAATAGTGAATTTCTGTCATGTTGACTTTAATAATATAATCTTTCAGACTATAAGGGTTTTAATGACATATAGAACACATCATCTTACACTTGTGTTAATTCACTGACCGTCAGGGTACAAAACAAGAGACCAAACGTCTCACTCAAGACTCCACAACTCTCCTTGGAGAGGAGACCCTGATCTCCAGACCCTGTCTATAAGGATTTCAACTCTCCAGTCACCATGGTTACGCCTCCCAGCCATCTTCATCATCTGCAGTGGGTTGCTGTGGCGCTGGAAGGGGCGGAATAACATCTGACATCCTGGCAAACGCGCCGCCGGAGCTGGCAGGTGCTTCAGATGAGTCTCCGCCCGCCGGGCCCTTACCAGAGATACCTGTCAAATATTCACAGTGAAAAATGCATCAGGTGGGATGAAAACACTGAGACTGAGGTGCTAAAACCAAGGTTTCAAACACACCTTTCCTGCGCAAGGCCAATTTATTGAAGAGGTCAGACATCAGGTCTCCACCGCTCACCGCTGCCCCAACTGGGAAAAAAAGACAACTGTTAAGACTATGCAAAAGGAAATATAACAGGGTTTTTTTTCAATGAAGTTTACACATTACATGGCTTCAGAAATCTGTATACACTACAAGGATGTAATAATAATATCACTAAAGAATCATTTTTTCAAACGGAATCAAAGAATCCTGAAAGAAATTATAGAGCAGCACAACTGTTTTCAACATTGACAATGATAAGAAATGTTTTTTTTAGCAGGAAACCATCATATTAGAATGATTTCTGAAGAATCATGAGACTGGAGTAATGATGCTGAAATTTCAGCTTTGATCACAGGAATTAATTACATTTTAAAATATGTTCAAATAAAAAAAACAGTTGTTTTACATTGATATTACGGTTATTATGGACTTTTTTTGGATCAAAATAGGCAGCCTTAGTGAGCTACTTTAATAAAAATTTAAACATTTTGCAGAACCAAAACTTTTAAAGCTAAATGAGTCATATACAAGTCATACGGATCACTTTTAATGTGCATTTTTGACCTTTTTGGAGACTCCACAGCATCCGTTTCCCATTAACTTTAATTGAAAAGAAAATAGCAGATTGGATTTTCTGCTAAACATTTCCTTTTGTGTTCATCAGAAAAAAAAACAACAACTGCCTTTGTTATTTTCTGCGGCAAACAGTGCATATTTCAGGAGAATAACAAGTAGCAAAGATTATTACATTGCGTTCTTTCAAATCTTAAGTGTGGCATTTACTCTCAGCCAACTCCTAAATCATTAGTAATTACCTCTCAGAGATGGCAAATTCAAAAGACCACAAAGTTTATCCATTGATAATATATCAGTGAAGAATTTGAAATATCTGAGACTTTGTGAGTCCAGAGTCAGTCGATTTCAGAGCAAATGTCAAGCAGATTTAAAAAGGCTTAATAGGGCAGATTTAATGAAAGTAAATTTCTCTTTTGACCTTTCCAAATACCACAGCGCTCTTCCTTATACCAGTGATACTGAAACACAATGAATTCCTCTTGTTTTAAAAATGAATACTCTTGTACACTTAATATGTTCATCTTGCAAAATAACTGCATGTACATTTTTACATATTTCCTGGATGGTTGCCAGGGTGTACCTATGGTGTATATACTAGCATGTTGCTTACTGGTCCAAAGTTTCTACATAAGGCTTGGCTTTTTAAATGCTTCCATTAGCAACAAGTTTCTTACCCTAATAACAGTTTAGCTAATGTTAACACCCCCTAATTGACCCTATTTGACAGTATGCTTTCAGTACAGAGTGTAAACACTGCTGGCGTCTGACCTTGCTCTTGCTCTTTCTGTTTTTTCTTCTCCATCTTGCGCACTTTTACATTGCGGAGGTTTGCTTTGCCGATACCGCCGGCGTTTCGGATTGACTCCAGCAGGCTGGCTCGGCCGTTCGACGGCTGTACCACTTCAGTAGGGGCTCCTTTCACTATACCTGATACACACAAACATGAAAGAAAGTGGTTGACATGCATAACATACAAAGGTTTGGGGCCAGTAAGTGTTTTTTTTAAAAGAAATTAATTCTTTAATTCAGCAAGAATACATTAAATGAATAAAAAAGACATTTAGAATGTTACAAATGATTTCTATTTCAAATAAAAGGTGAACTTTCTATTCAGCAAAGAATTCTGAAAAATGTATCACAGTTTCCTCAAAAATACAGTTTAACTGATAATAATCAGAAATGTTTCTTGAGCAGCAAACCATCATATTAGAATAATTTCTGAAGGATCATGTGACACTAAAGACTGGAGTATTGATGCTGAAAATTCAGCTTTGCCATCAGAAATAAATTACATTTGAAAATATATTAAAGCAGACAACAGTTATTTTAAATTGTAATAATATTTCAGTTTTTATGTATTTTTGACTAAATAAATGCAACCTTGGTAAGCATAAGAGATTTACCGACCACAAACTGAATGGTAGTGTATATGGACAAAAATAGATATACAAGTGTGAAAAAAAAGAAATATAAGTGTGTTATAGTTTTAAATAAATTTAGGTTTTGAACATTTAACCACCTTTGCAGTCTGAAAACATCTGGTGCAGGGGGGAAAAAACATTTGCAATTCCCTATGCTAACTGCAATGACATACTGTGCTAAAAAAGTCAATAAATATGAAAAAAAATCTTTTACCTGAGGGAGGGGCTTGATTTGCATCAGTGCTGTCTGCTGTGATAGGTGGAGGTGGGGGTGGAGGGGGCGGAGCTGGGGATGTTCCAGGGGGTGGGACTGATACCAGAGTTGGCTCTGGTGGAGGAGGGGGTGGAGGAGGTGGAGGGGGCGGAGCCTCAAGCCTAAAATGAGAGTCTTAAAATACAACCAAGTAATTATTAAATAATATGTTTTTATTCATTTTACGTTTATAAATAAAAAATAATTACATGTATTTTTATATATCAAAATGATATATAATTTTTTACAATTCTATAATTTAAATATTTTATAACTGTAATAATAATTGCATAATTATAAATTAATTTCTAAAAAAATTATAAATCTGCCATAATTTAATGTTAATAATGATCCCACCAGATCCACTAGATTCGTCATGCTCTGTGCCAAATGAAGGAAGTTCAGGGATGCTGTTGCTGGCAGGAACAGATGGTGCGAACCCTGGGCCGAGGTCAGCGCTGTACATCAGGTCATCAGCGATGCCAGGTAGGTCGGGCAGGTAAGACGGCACATCGATCTCAGGCACTTGTCCCAGGTCTGGCACATAGAAATAATTCTCTGCGGTCTGAGAAGAAAGCATGCAAGAGATATTAACTAAGCTTGCATCCTGTTTTCAGTGTATCGCTTCATTATAGGTATGACTGAGCGGCTCACCTGTCTCTCTAGCTGCTCTCTCTTGGTGATCGACAGCGGTGCATCAAACGGTTTATCTTCCTTTTCCGTTTCTAACGTGGTGTGTGTTTTAGTCACGGCGCCCGCCAGAGGGTCAAGAAAGACATATTTCTTATAGCTGAAAATACACAAACACGCACAGCGATGATTATATGAGCATTAATAAGGTTGCATCGGCAGTGCAGCATTCAGTCAATATGTGTAGGTGTTTGTGTACTCACAGGTTCTCTGTTGTGTTGAACAGCAATAAGGAGCTGACTGAGTTGACATTTCTCGGCAGACTTCCCAAACCCTCCTCTGTCTCATCTTCAGAGCGCTTCTTAGTGTTTACAAATACTGGCAAATACATCAACTTCTCCTATAAAACACATTTATGGGTCATTTCATTAAACATTTTTAACATTCATTTGTGTTGATGGTTTTATATTGTAATTTGACATTACAAGCCAAGTGTTAAACTTCGAACGAACTTCTTAAAAAGATAATTTGATGCTATTATTATTTATTTATTTTAAATCATAATTTAAATAAACTGTTTTAAATATGCCTCTTAATTTGTCTATTTAGAAAGTGATTTATTTATAAAAAAAAATAAATAAAAAAAAACTGAAAAAGAAAAATTAAATGATTAAAAGGGGAGCAACATCTGTAGTGAGTAGTGACAGATTATGACAGATTTTTTTTATAAAAAAAAAACCCTTTAATTTATAACGGGAATATATAGAGAATTTAAAGACAAAATACTAGCTCACATTTCCATTTATTTCAATGATTTTTTTTTTAACAAAATATGAGCCATATAGACTTGAAAGAAATATAGCAGGAGCAGGAGCTAAAAAACAAATGACTGAATTTGTTCACCTGGAGGGCCTTGTCATCCAGTGGGCGGAGTTTGCTCTGAACTTTAAAGCGAGGCCGCTTCTGTGAGGCAGGATCTACTGCACCTGTAAATATGGACGAATATTCCTGCAGTTTTTCTGGTGCTGGGTATTTGGCGCTGGAGAACACCTACACAAACACACCAGACATATGACCACTCAGTACAGTGCAGTAATTATTAATTAGTCATTTAGTTGGTGCTTTAAAGGTGGGGTAAGCGATTCCTGGAAGCCAATGTTGATATTTGAAATCCCCAAAACAAACACGCCCCTACCCCAAAAGGGTCTCGCCCCTATTTTGATAGCTCCGCCCCACACATACGTAGCCTACGCAACGATTAGTTCTGTGAAACAAAGCAAAATCAATGTTACACAGTGTCTACACCGGACGCGAGCGGCGTGACAAAATACCATACACGCCCCTTACTGCTGATTGGCTACAAGGTTTGTTTTGGTAATCAGCCCCGACTCAGCGTTTTTGAAAAATGACATACCCCACCTTTAATCCAAAGTGACTAACAGTACAATTATTGTAAGTACGAAATTCCTACAGCTCAAACAGTGCAGCAGTCAAAATCTTAATGGCCCTAAAAATAGTGTTAATGTTCTTAATGTAAAAAAAATGTTTAATTTTGTTACTCAGGCAAAATATGACCCAGACCTTTCTTGTTAAGTTTTAATGATTAGCTTATGCCCAACCTACAACTCATATTCACTTTCTGCTCCAGGCATCTGTTGCAGAATAAGTTTCTCTTCTACGCTGTGACTGACTGTCAGATTCTCTGTGTCTGAATCATCTGCATCACCTTTGTGGCTTTCTTGCTTCCTTTGATCTTATGGACTCTGGCCTGAGCCAGTTTGATCCGGTCTGTGACGGTCTGAAGGTGTGCACGGTTCTTCTCCACGCTCTGAGACACCCTGTCAAAATCAAACCAAGTCAAACTATAGCTGCAGAATACAGGTGAACACATTTATGGAGCACATTTTATAAGGCAGTCGTGGCCTAATGGATAGAGAGTTGGACTTGTAACCTGAAGGTCGTGGGTTCGAGTCTCAGGTCCGGCAGGGATTGTAGGTGGGGGAGTGAATAACCAACACTCTCTCCACCCTCAATACCATGACTGAGGTGAGACCCTTGAGCAAGGCACCGAACCCCCAACTGCTCCCCAGGCGCCGCAGCATTGGCTGCCCACTGCTCCAGGTGTATGTTCACTACTGTGTGTAACTTGGATGGGTTAAATGCAGAGCACAAATTCTGAGTATGGGTCACCATACTTGGCCACACACCACTTCCCTTTCCCTTATTTAGATCCGAACTTCACAAAAATTCAGGCCATTCTCAATTTCTTTGTTGTTGATTAAAACAATTAATCCAGTTTAAGCCAGTATGTTTGCTTGATGGTTAACTGTTTTTACATGATCGACATTGATCATTTCAATTTCAAAAAATACATTTTTAATCTGCCTATGACAAATAAACTCATTCTGTTTTACAGGTATTTCTGAATTAAAAATTGTAAATACTGCATTAAGTACAAATTGAATTTTGTAAATTTTGCTTTTTAAAAAACAGTATATTATTTCCTTTATTTAACCAAGAAAATCCCATTGAGATTGTATTCTCTTCTTCCAGAGAGCCCTGTAATAGACATATAATAATATATGATATATGTAATATACATGTACCGGTATTTCACCATTTAAAATAAAAATGTTTGTCAGTAAGATGACTTTTTATTATTAGTTTTATTCAGCAAGAATGCATTAAATTGATCAAAAGTGACAGTAAAGACATTTCTGAAGGATCATGTGACACTGAGGACCGGAGTAATGATGCTGAAAATTCAGCTTTGCATCACAAGAATAAATTGCATTTTTAAATATATTCAAATAGAAAACAGTTATTTCGATTTGTAATAACATTTCACAATTTTACAGTTTTTATTGTATTTTTATCAAATAAATGAGCACAGTTGGGACAGCTGAACCTAGACGAATGAGAAACTCTGAAGCAAACTTTTCCAAACATCATGCTGAATACTGGTGTACTGCAGCACATTAGCAGATGACACAGCACGTATACTGTGACCTTGGTGGCTCTATGCCAATGCCATTTGTCCTGGCTTGATATTATAATGTCTTTTTATTACACCTTTTATAAGCCATCTGTGTTTACCAGCCGCGTATCTCTTTTGTTTGTCTGTGAACAAACATTGCAAAAGGGAAAAAAGTTGCCTTGATTGCAGAAGGCAGCCTGAAACATCAACAAAATGCAGCGGGAATGAGAGCGTAATTGTGCATGTGTACAGTCCTATCATCACTACTGAGTCAGTGTGCTCCTCTGTAGCCTATGGCACTATACACTGTCTGAAAAAACCCTCCATTAGAAACGGGGGAAAATGACAGACGAATGACTAAAAGAGAAGGGGGGAAGGAGAGGCTTAATGGAGCTGACCTAGAAACGCACTGCTTCACCACACACACACAAATATGTTCCCTGGACCCCTACGTGCCATGTTGTCATGGTAACGCTGTGGATGGTTTTCCAGCCTGTTCAGCTGGAATTAGCATATTTGAGAACTCACTCCCTCACAACTGCATCTCATGCAAAACACACACCTTTCATTGTGTTTCTCTCCTTTGTTATATTGACACGGTCTAATCACGCTCCCTCCTTCAATAGCCAGGCGCAACAATAAGGACGGGGCCAGCGTGAGGGGGTTTTGGGCCAGCGGACTGAGCTGTCACTTACCTCAAAGGAACAGTGCTGCCTCGTCACTACATCTTATGTCTGTTGATCATGTACATGTGTTTTTATGCCTTGCACACATAAATACTTGCTATGTGATATTCACCAAAAGTTTGTTAATTCTAATGATATAAATAAAATTTAAACTCTCATCAAGGCTGCATTTATTTGATAATCTAAATAAAAAAACAGTAATATTGTAAAATATTATTATTACTATTTTAATGTATTTGAAGCTGAATTTTGAGAATCATAACACCAGTCTTCAGTGTTACGTGATCCTTCAGAAATCATTCTAATATGTTGATTTGCTGCTTAAGAAACATTTATTGGAATAGAAAGTTTTAAAGAACAGCTTGTATTTGAACTAGAAATCTTTTGTAACATTATAAATATTTGACTGTTGCTTTTAATCAATTTATTGCATCCTTGCTGAATAAAAGTATTCATTAAAATATTAATTTCTTTAAAAAAGCAGTACTGCATATTTAAAATTTATTATAACATATTAACTAATAAATTATAGATTATAAAAATCTAAAATATATTTTTGATACATACAAAATTGGTTGCTAACATAAGTGTAAGTTGCTACATATATGCCATAAATATTTTTCATAAATTAATATCCATCTATAGAAAAGAGCCTTATTTTTGAGACCTGGATGGGCGACTGAAAAAGTAGCACTCGTTTGTGTGAACTGCTGTAATATTATTGATTCTAGCCTTTTGAACTTTTACATCTCTGATCTACACAAAAGCACTCTGCAGTACAAAAGAGTGTTTACCTAGTAAAGATGTCTGTTGATATCGTTTCCAGGTACTGTAACGCATCAGTGATCTGATGCACAGCCTCTTCTCTCCTCAGATCCGGCTGGATGAGCGGTACAGAGTACACCTGTCCCTCCAGGTAACGTTTCGGAGTCATCCTACACACATACACAGACACAAAGCAAAGAATCATTCAATCTGTATGAGCAAATTGTCAAATATTAAGTTTTAAGTCATTTTGAATGATCTAATTTGCTAAAGTAGTAGCTGATATGTGTGATATGCTATACTTAAATATAACTGTAGGCAACCCACATAATATTTATGCTTCAGTGGACTCTGTATGGAAAGGCAAATTTCATATCATGTGGGATTTATGCTTTTTGCCCCCAAAGATACATGGGTCACGTATCTAGATCCAATCTATAATAATACAGCACCATAAAACACTGATCCAGGATGACAGTCACATGATGACTCGCACACAGAGTCACGGTTATGTTGTGTGTCGCAATGCAAGCCTTTTAATAAGAGAATATAACGTTACTAGTAACATGACACAAATCAGCTGATTACGACACTCATTTGATACGCGACCATCCTGCAATGAAGAAAAAAGGATAACCAAAAATACAAACGGATAACTATAAAGTATCTATGAAATGTCGCTGTTAAAATAGAAAGGAAACACTTTACCTGACCATTTATATGCCGTTCAGCTGCGTGAAGGCGCTCAGTAAACTTCCGCATTCTCAAATCACGTGACGCCTGACGTCAGCGCGTAAACGCAGAATAAAAACAAAACAAAACTTCAATATTGTAGAAATTATTAAAATGTTTATTAAAATGCTAACACGAGACATCATGACTTTTGAGCATCTGTTGTGTTAATAATTTTATTGTTATTATTACTTATTTGATTTGTATTATTATTATTATCACCATCATTATTGATGCTGCTGCAGTTAACAATATAATTTGGCATTTATCATGATGTATGAACTTTTGTGTAGGCCACACGAATCTTAAAATAATTGTGAATGAATATTTCATGCAGGCAATATAAGAAAGTTTTGATCAGTTTTGTTAGCAGTAAACCACTCCCATCATTAACTTTCTGATTTTTGCCTTGTTTTCTCTATTAGTATTATTATTATTTTAATTGATATAGTGAGAAACATGCTTCTAATAATGCACTCTGAAAATAAGGGGGGAAATAACTTTCATTTGGTAACCAAGCAACAGAAATTTTAATTAAGATATTAATAATAAAGATAAAGATAAATTACTTAATTAAGAGTCTAAGCATGTTTCATGTGTTTTTTTATTGAAGATTAATAGACAGACAAACATACATTATATTCATACATTATATACAGTTCATAAATTTGATACAATTTATAATTCATGACTAATTATTAACAACATATAGGGTACAACGGGGGTAAAGGCCCACCCTAAGAAAAAATTTACAATTCGCTGCGCCCTAAAATATATAATTGCAGAAACAATATATACGTTGTATTGAACATTAATGGTGAAAATAAATCATTCAAGTTGTTTATTTGGTTTAAAAATCTTATAAATGTATGAGGTGGCAAGGGGGGTATTGATACAAATACTTCAACTAAAATAATGTTTTTAAAAATAACGTCTAAGTTAATACTTGTTGAAAACAATCACTTTAGCAAAGTTTGTACTATTTTGAAAATTAAAATAATAAATTTTTGTTCAATAAATAGGCCTGTCATTAAAATATGTTCATAAAAATATTTTAAAATACAGAAACAAAATAATTTTAATACGTAAAGATTCTGAAAGTATTGAAGGACATTCAATAATTTAATGTATATTTACAGTAGTAACAACAAATTATATTTTATTATATATGATTAATATCATGTTTTTAAATATGATGTTTCATTCTAAACATGGTTATTATCTCTAATATGAACACCCAATATAATATATGATATTTACCATCTGAATCTAACCATGTCAACAAATGGAAAAGTCTATTAATTATCATGTTAATTACTGTGCGCCTTTAGCCCCAACAGCAGGTTGGGGCTAAAAACTGTTAATTGAATTTTCTTAAACAAAACTGAAAATCATAAAGAAGACCTTTGTCACAAAATTAATTTCAGCGATTCTGATTTGCTACTTAAATCTACAACATTTTAAAAAACATAAAATGTTAGATCAAGTAAGCACAGAATTAACTTTCAAAGGTCAGATAAATAAACACGTGCATGTTGAAAAGCGAATGTTTAGGAAAGTGCTACGCCACGTTTTTGCTCCATCTAGTGGTTTAGATGAAAATAATATCAAAGACGCCTTTAGCCCCGTTGTACCCTATATATTAACGGTTAATATATACCAAAAAGAAATGAATAAACAAGCATATCTAGATTTCTTATCATTTCTATATTTACGAGATAAATAAACTAAGCAAACTCTGTAATTGCGCCTCATTACGTGCCCCCTGACGTCACTGGCGAACGCGGCCCCGCCCCCTTCAATACTGTGTTTTGACATCCTCGCATCAGCACCACTCCGCGCATCCCTTCATGCGCGCTCTGGGCACGGAGGTGGAGGCGGAGGCGGGGGTCTCTCTCTCTCTCGGTTCATCCATTTAAATATCAACCCGTACAACTGGTCAGGGGTACTGACACCAAGACGCACCTTGGATCGGATAATTTCTCGTCTTTTTCAAGAGGAGCGTCGCACCGGGATGTCGAGCCTCCTGGAGAACCCTCTGCAGGCGGTGCTCTATCTGAAGGAGCTCACCGCCATCGTGCAGAACCAACAGAGTCTGATCCAAACCCAGCGATACCGGATAGACATACTCGAGCGCCGGCTGGAGGATCTAGCGGTTGAGAATCGGCAGCTGCAGGACTCCAGCAGCCATCACCGGCACCCTCCCCGCTATCATCCGCCTCCGCCCCCCCGGACATCCAGCCTGCCCCGAACCAGCAGAGCCGAGACACCCCCGGTCCAAACTCAGCAGCAGCAGCAGCAGCAGCAGCATCATTCTCCCCTGGACATGCAGCTTGTTCCTGCGGGACCCAGCAATGCCAGTCCGGACTCTGCTGATGAAGATGATAATGATGCTCAGGACCCCTGCTGTCGGTCCCTGGTCCCACAGACACCTGCCACCTTGTGCCGAGCTGTGGGACTCCCACGGGCATCTGAGTAAGTTCTCATCACATGTTCAACAAATCAATCTTTTTCTCTAGGAAAACATGAGATCGGTGAGGCAGATTACATGCGCCATCAGGATTACATAACAGAGGAATTTCACTCTATGTAGGCCACAGTGAATATGCAATTGCACATCAATAATTTCACGATCACACAAGCATAATGATTTGTATTTAAAAAGTCATTCATGTGGGTTTGTAATCTATCAGTGTTTAAATGCATGTGTGTGTTACATTCTTAAATTAACTGCACACACTGAAATGGAAGAAAAATGATTATAGGTCAGCATTAGTTCAGCACATTCACTCTTTCCAGGGCAAAATGTCTTGAGAAAGGGGTTTTTAATGCACCTGATTATTTTGCAGCAATAATGCATTTTAAAAAGCACTTAAAAACACTCTTTTGGCATGCAAACACACGCGCGCACACACAGATTTGTGCTTAAAGTGAGGCTTTAAGTGACATTCCCATAGTGCATGTGAAGTTGATCCGCCAGCTGGTATCTAATCCACAGTAAGAGAGAAAGAACGAGATTCAGAGAGAGAGTGTGTGTGTGTGTGTGTGTGTGTATGTGTGTGTGTGTGTGAGTGTGTCGTCTATTACGATGCTTATCTGCTTCAGTGCACATCTCATGCTGCATTTGTAGAGTACTCCCTCTGTATGTGTTATGTGTGTGTGTGTGTGTGTGAACCCCACAAGCAAAACTGGAATGATACATTCCACTCTGATTTGTTTAATTTTAATGGTAGCATTACCTTATCCTTTAGGGGACAAACACTTAGTCCTGAGTCAGAGAGCATATTACCTTGTTGTGTGTTTGTTTCTTATATGACAGAATACGTTTAGCTGTACTGGAAGTGTGAGATGCTCATTACCAATCAGTTTTAGGGCCCAATTATGCTCATGCACAAAGCTCATTAAAGTTAATCTCACATCACTATCATGATATTTTGAGACTGTTGCATCTTTATTAGCGAGTGAGACAGAGTGTTTGCAATAGAGTTCACTAAAAAATGAACATATGCTGAAAATTTACTCACCCTGAGGCCATCCAAGATGTAGATGAGAACATTTGGAGATATTTAATATTACATGCTCACAAATGAATCCTCTGCAGTGAATGGGTGCCGTCAAAATGAGAGTCCAAACAGTTGATAAAACATCACAATAATCCACACCACTCAAATCCATTATTAAGACATTTTAACTTTAAACCATTGCTTCTGGACAAAATACTAGTCCTCTATCTATAATATTGTTTTCTTCAGTGAAAAACTTGTCTGAATCAGAAGAGAAATATGCACAGAAAACAACCCAAATTGGATTTTGATGTGAGAGGACACCAGGGGATGGACTTCTGAACTGGAAGAAGTGTAATTGTGAATTAAGGGCTGTTTTTTTTGGTCAGAAGTGACTATTTAAAGTTCAGCTTAAAGACACCCGCATGTCGTTCCAAACTGTCATTCTTTTTTTAAGCAAGAAAGCTGCTGGGAATTTTACATACAAAACAGAATGTTATATTAATAATGAATATTACATAATCGTAATAGCAGGACTGCAAGGAAGTGATATGCAAATATGATTATATTAATAGCACTTTACGTTCTCATGTTATGCTGGAGTGTGAAGCAAACGTATTTGATGTGCTGTCAACAAAGGAGGGCTCAAAGAAAACTCATCTTGAGCTTTGAGTTTTCCCTGGAAATTAGAGACCGAAGTGTTTAAAGTGTTAGCAAATTAAATCAGGAAGGAGCAGGGGATTTCTGAAAGAATTGTGAGCAGTCATTGCTTTGTGATTGCCAGGATGGACTGTTTCTCCAATACTTCATTTAGAACTTCATTTAAGTTATTTGGAGGCTAGTGGTCCTTATCTGGTGGGTTTAAACCTAAAAGCGCAGGTATGTTCTGAGTGCAGAAATCTTACCCGTTTCATTTATGTATGACTGACAGATGTGGCTCGGTTTATTAGTTAGTCTATATTGAAACTGTGTAATCCAAATGAATGGAAGTTTTATATGCAATTCAATATGAAATTTATGCCTAAATACTGTTTGAGTGTACTTTGGAGTGCCCAATCAATAATCTGGATTCTGAAGCAAACTCAGTTGAGAATCACCACACTAATTGTTCAAAGAACACACGTTCATGAAGAAACATGCAAACAGTATTACATTGCATTTAACTGCAGTAATGTTGATTTAAACCTTTCACAGGAGCCAGACCGTCCTGCACCAGTTCTGCTGTCCCGCACCAGAGGCCCCAGAGGGAGACTCCCTAACCTGCTCCAGGTGAGGACGACATCTTATGTAACAAGCCAATCAGAAGAGAGTTAGTCTTTCTACATGCTAAACAAACAATATCTACAATATGAGCAATTGATGCAGTAAGGAGAGTGTGAATCTACTTGTTTACCGCAGCTGTCTGCATTGGTTAAGTTTTCCATCCGTGAATGGTAGTGCTTTTCTGTTTGCGGCCCCTGTTCTCTTGGCCTGAGGCATTCTGGGTGATGGGATTCAAGCTAGCGGAGTGTAAGTGTGTGTGTGTTTGTGAGAAAGAGAGTTAGTGCATGCTGCAGGTGTAGTTTAACCCTCATCCGTCCTCTGTCTGATAGACTGGAAAACTCTCGGCATGGATAAGCACTGTCACTCAGGTGGAGAGAGAGTCTGTGTGTGCGTGTGTGTGTGTGTGAATGCATACGTGAATGTGGCAGTTCTGCACTATTTTGGGAACTTCAAACCATCTGAGCTTTGTTGACTGCATATTTTATGTTGCCAACAAAATCAAATTAAAGAGCACATGATAACTGTGAACAAAGTCGGTTCTAAACAACAGAAAATCTATACTTTTGTGTCCAAATTTGAAGAAATCATGACCTCGTCTTTGCAGCAAACTGATAAAGTGGAAAGTGCTCATTATTTTTTGACCCTCACAGAAAGCTCTGAATCATATTTTCCAATTTTTGTGGTAAACATTAAAGAGGAGCTTTATTTCTGCAGGAAATCTATTCTAATTTTGTGCCAATTATGTCCTGAATGGTTGAAAAAGGACAAAAAAGGAAAAGAAGAAACCAAGATAAGCATGTAGTCAGAGTGCATTTAGTTTCTCACCTGCAATACAATGTAAAAAATGTTTTGTTAAATTGACAGTAAAAAACTGGCTGCTGTGGTTGCCAGACATTCACTGTAAAAATACAGCGACAGTTTTTCCTCTATTACAGTATGACTGTATAATTTAAAACTTAGAACATATATTTAAGTGATGTAATGTTAATACACCAAGCTATTTAACAACCAAAATATGCATTTGCCTATAAATAATACAGGTGGTTCAATAGAAAGACACTTGACAAAAAAAAAAAAAAAATGCAATGAACTAAAAAAATAAAATTAAAAGAACCAAAATCAAATTGTTTTACTTAAAAAAAAAAACACATAAATTTTACAGTATTAGACAGTATTAAATTACTTATAATGGAATGTTAAACTTTTTACAATTTTTCACAGTATATAGTTATAGTAAAAATAATTACTGTGGAATTTTATCATATTTTTCTGTAGAAATTACATTACATGCAAAAAAAAGGGTTAAAAAAATACACACATTGCCATGTTAAACCACCATTTTTCAGACATTGTTACAATTAAGTAAATATTTTTACTGTAACGTTTTTACCGTATTTTTCAGTAGAAATTACATGATTTACAATGTAGAAAAAAATATAAGTGGAGCTTGGCAGTAAAACCTTTTAAGTGTTTTTAGCATTTTTCTACGTGGTTGCAGTTGCTAGGGTGTTGTGATGGTTACTAGGGTGTTTTGGGTGGTGAGTAGGTCATATCCGTAGCTCCAATGGTGTTGGTTCAGTGGTGAACTGAAGTTTAATGCTCAGGGTTAGATGTTTGCCTGTAAGCCTGAGTAATCACCACTAATGAAGTTTATTGATGCCAATTTTATCGATGAACAGGAGAGAGCAGTTTACTTTTTGCTAAAGCCGATCGTGATTGTGTGCCAGTTATTTCCCAAATGATCAGGAAAGGGGGTTGGTGGGAGAGAAAAATATAAGCATGCAGTAGTTTCTCACCTTTTATTTGTACAGATCGACTGCCTGGGTTTCTGCTTGGTGTTGAAACCTGTCATCATTCACAATCTGTTTTTAAATAGCTTGAGAGAGAAAGCATATTTATTGAGTCATAACCCAGGAAATGACATCAAACTAGCTACCAGGATCACATACTCTCTCACATAATGAGTGATATCACATTTCAGTTTGGGTTCTCAGATCAATTGCGCAGCGACCTAATGATCTGTAGTGACCGTGTGCTCCGGCATCTGTTTTCACTCTCTTTTAAGGTTCTGCTGCATTTGTTTTCGTTCCTCAGAGGCGAGCAGTACTTGGCGCATGAAAGATGGAAAACCCTGCTCTCTGCTCTTCGTGTATGAGTGCTTACAGAGCTTAAGTGGCCTTTACTCCAGGGTAGCAGCTAATGTGCTGACAGTGAATACAGTCAGCAGTGTGCTTGTGTGTGTTGTAAACCCGTGTCTACACTGAGAGAGAACCTGGAGAAAATGGAAATGGGGTTGAGCTGTGTTGTTAAGCAGAAGAACCGTACTTTGTGACATCTCTCATGATTTAAACATCTGCTTTCCACTTAGAAATGCTTTTTCATGAGCTCAACATAAGACGAAAATGGCTTTGTCATGTATGGGGTTATGCAAGATTGCGTGGGGTGCTAACCTCGGAAATTTGGTTTGATTTAGTCTTTGGTTTTTGGGATTTATACAAAACCTATCCATTGAAATTTAAATGTACTACTGGAGTAACCAAATATTTTTAAATTTAATAAATAATTCAATTTTAACTAGTTATGCAGAAGCAGTTTTTTCATATAATTATCTATATAATTATATAATTATTTCACATAAATATCTATGAATTTTTATCTTACTCTCTCTCTATATATATATATATACATTTTATATATGATCTACATTACATTTACATTTACATTTATGCATTTAGCAGACACTTTTATCCAAAGCTACTTACATTGCATTCAAGTTACAGTTTTTACATTTTTATCGGCTCTTGCTATATATGATTCATTGATTTAAATATGTAAATATAAAATATTTATACACAAATGTGTGTGTATACAGTACACACAAACACACAAACTATTTAATTTAATAAAAAAATTGAACAATTTCAGTTTTGTCTTATTGATTCAATGAATAGTTTAAAAACCCAAAATTAATAATGGTATTTTATTTGAATTGAATTCAATTTTTGCTATCTCATTCAATGAGCAGATTCTGACAATTAAATGATGATTTGGAAAGATGATCTGAAACCTCCGCTTGATTACATCCTTTTCCATGAAGGCTGCGTTGAATCTGAAATCTGTGAAAGCCTGCATGTAGTAATTAAGCAGAGTTAATTAGTCCTGAGTGCGCACTGGGTTCTGATCAGTCTAGATTAAAAGACGGTGAATCTGGGTCAGCCACTGCTCACTTGTGTCATTTGAAACCGTAGCTCGATTCCTGCTGCAGGAGAAGAAAAGAAAGATGAGAAAAAAGACGTCCAGCGTGACGCGCCACCCTGCTCACATCCTCCAGAATATGAGCTCTCTCCTGATCTCAAACAAAAACAGGTACGACCCAATGGACACGCATCTGTACAAAATGTTGAAGAGCGTGAAACGATAAGTTAATTTTGTATCTATCTATTTATCTGCAGATAGAGGAACTGGAGCAGAATTACGGTGGTCCTCTGATTTCCCGGCGAGCGGCCTGTAAGATCCAGACGGCGTTTCGTCAGTACCAGCTCAGTAAGAACTTCCAGAAGATCCGGAACTCAGTTCTGGAGAGTGGGATCCCGCGGCGCATGTCTGTGCGCAGGGTCCGGGTACAGAGGGACAGGTTCTCTGCTGAACGGGCGCTGATGGAGGGATGTTCACTCATGGGCATCCCACTCACACACTCCACTTCACTGCCGGTGGCCACTACAACCACGCTCACACATCTGGAGGACACATTCACTGAACAGGTACACCATCAACATCTGCTATCTATTCAGCATATTTCTATTACATGGGTTCACGTACACAAACGATTCCGTTCGATTCATGATATTATATTGTTTGATTTGTTCTGTTCCAGTCTACTTAAATATGTTGTTCTATTCTATTCTACTCAGATATGATGGTTTTTTATTCCATTTCATTTTATTCTGTTCAGTTCAAATATGCTGTTCTGTTAATTTCTGTTCTATCCTGTTCTATTCAGATATGTTGTTCTGTTCTATTGTATTCCATTCTATTTGGTTCTTTTCTATTCTTCTATTCTTTTCTACTCTGTTCTGTTGTATTTTGTTCTGTTTTATTCTATTCTGTTATATTTGGTTCGATTCAATTCAAATGTTGTTATATTGTGTTCTATTCTATTCAAATACCTTGCTCTTCTCTGTTGTATTTGGTTACATTCTGTTTTTTTCTATTCAATTCAAATATCTTGTTCTACTGTATTCCATTCTAACACAGTAGAATCTCTTCTGCTCTTCTGTTCAGTCATATTGGGTTTATTCTATTTGGTTGTCTTCAGTTCAGCTTAATTATGTTATTTTCTGTTGTATTCACTTCTATTATATTTGGTTCTATCCAATTTAAATGTTCTTTTTTTTGTTGTATGCATTTTATTATATTGTATTCTGTTGTTGTATTCTGTTCTACTGTATTCCAGTCCATTGTGTTCTATTCAAATATGGTGGTTTATTCTGTTGTATTCAATCTATTCTATTCAATTCAAATATGTTGTTATATTCTATACTCTTCTGTTCTATTCTAACCTGTACTATTAAAATATGTTGTCCTAGTCTATTCTGTTTTATTCACATTATTCTATTCTATTCATTCTATTCTATTCTCCCTTCCAGGTTCAGTCATTAGCGCGGTCTATTGACGAGGCTTTGAGCAGCTGGAGTTCTGTTCGAGACGGGGAAGGAGAGAAGTCCACTGCGGCCCCTCCTTCTGGATCCCATTCTGAGGGGCTCCTGATGGAACCCGCTGCCCTACAGGATGCCACGCAGAGCGGCTGTGGGGAGAACATACCCCGCAGCGCCAGTAAACTCATGATGGCTTTCAGGGATGTGACTGTTCAAATTGACAACCACAACTTTCGCCTCTCCTCCTCAATGCTGGAGTCAGTTTCTCTTGGTAACGGCGTAACCAAGGAGACCAGCTCAGAACCCCAAACGGGGGGACAGAAAGCAGGCCAGTCGGCATCGATGACTATGGCAGAGCCTGAGTTTCCAGCTCCGCCACCCAGTGAGGAAGAGAAAAAGAACCAACAGCCAACCGGAATGGACGAACCGACAACAGGGGTGGGACTGGAGGGGAAACAGACCAATCAGATTGCACCAGAAACGGCAGAAAACAGCTCAGAGCCCGTCAGTAGCAGCAGCACCTCGACATCAGCGTGTGAGACGATGATTCTGTCTCTGCCCCGCCCACATTGTCAGGACACGCCCTGCGGCACGCTCTCGACGGATATTGCACGCAAACGCCTTTACCGCATTGGACTCAACCTCTTCAATGTGTGAGTACAAAGATTAAAAGTCAAATGTTTTAATTTACAGTGGCTTTTTAGTGTGTTACAGGTTTTGCTATGTTTGAAAGTCTCAGATGTCCCACAACTACCTCATTATCATCAGTCATCATTATTTACATAGCGCTTTTTACAATACAAAGCAGTTTTACCGTATTAAACAGGGACAGATTGTGCAGATAAAACCTGCTAAATCTAGTGCTATTATAATAGTATTTGTATACAATTTTAGTTTTCATTTTAATTTAAATTTTTGTTTCACTTTTAGTATTTTTTTTTGTTGCTTTGACATTTTAATTTTTTATTATTATTATTATTATTATTATTATTATTATTATTATTTGTTTGTTTCAGTTTTAGTATTTTTTTGTTGCTTTTGATACTTTTTTTTGGTATTTATATATAGTTTTAATATTTTTTCATATTTATTTACTTTAGTCATTTCCATTTTCATCTTAGTTTCACTTTTAGTTTTTTTTTTTGTTCCTTTGACATTTAGTTTTTTTCTGTATTTCTATATAGTTTTATTTTGATTTCCATTTTAGTACTTTAGTTTTAAAATTTAGTTTTAATTTTAATTTTAGTATCTTTTGTTGCTTTGACATTTTCAGCTTTTTTTTTCTATATAGCCAATTTATGTATTTATAATTTTAGTACTTTAAAATTCATTTAGTTGCCAAAACAACATTTCTAATTAGTAAGTTTTAAGTTTTTGTAAGTTTAAGTTTTTCAATATTTATATTTTATTTCAGTTACTGAAAAAAAAAATGTAGTTAAAAAAATATAGCAAATTTGACTATTTTAATAAGGAAAACTGCTTCATAAAGGGATATTTTCTTTCACCGGTTTGATTTAGCCTGTCTCTAGATCTGTGCCTTGTCTTTTAAATCCCAATTACATTTCTGAATATGAATGAGGATGCAGAATTAAAAGAAATTCATATAACTGTCATATTTACCTGGAAATGCAAAGTTTGTCAAAATAAACTTAAAATTTTGCTTCTCAAAAACCTGTTTGAAAGTTCTGAAAGAACTTTGTAGTTTAAAGATTTTTAGGCCTTACAAACAAACATATTATAGAATTGTTTACATTACTAACCCTAAAGAAAAGAGCTTTTGTTCGTGGGGTTAGTTTGACCATGACTAAAGAGTTGAGTGCATTTTCATTATATCTGCTGATACACGCTTACTCATGTATACATACACACATACTCAAGAAGACTATATTATACTCCCTCAGGGGTGATTGTGAGGCTCTTTCTCTGCTCCATTTTGTGTGTAGCTCCTTCAGACACACACACACACACACACACACAAGCAGAATAAAGTCAATCCTCAGAGGCTTCAGAGTGCATCAGCACTCAATTGAAATCTCAGATCAGATTCACTTTGACATGCTTGATGTGAATAGCACCACGGTTGCCATGGTAACCAGGTGATCCACACACACACACACAGACACAGACACACACATGGTTTTACACAGGCTGTGACTAAGGGACACTGTTGTTTTTTTTAAGGTTTTTGTGAGGATGTATTTAGTTTTTTCAGCTATTTGCTCACAATGAGCGTGTAGATGAATCCACATTCAGTTATCAATGTTGAAAATGGTTGTGCTGCTCAAAAGTTTTAAGGAAACCGTGATATTTTTTTCAGGATTCTTTAGTGAATTCAAAAAAAAGTTAAAAATGTATTTTATTATTATAAATGTAATTACTGTCACTTTTGATCAATTTAATGCATCCTTGCTGAATAACAGTAATAATTTATTAAACCGTACTGATCCCAGGCTTGTGAACATACATAAATATAATCTGCTCAGTCCTGCTGTTATTGCCTGCTTATATAGATGTTGTGATGTACATATGGACGAGTGTGTCTGTGGAACAGAATGTCAGCAAGATGTTTACTGACATGGAAAGAATAATCTGCATGTAAATACTGTATGCTTGTAACTATGAATATCTTTCTTAACACACAGTACATATACGAACCTGCGCACATGCACGCAGTCTTCCTGTTTTTTTTTCTCTAGAAACAATTCATAATAACTTCCACAAGCTCAGACTGAATGCAAAAGAAATGAGTAAAATGGTTTCTTCAAAAAAAGCATTAAATACTGCTTAGTTTGTGTATGCTATCGGTCAAAGTTTGAAATCATTAACATTTTTATGTTTCTGAAATACGATCCAATATTATTACAATTTACAATGTTATTTGAAAAATGCCTTTCAAAAACTTCCACATGAAAACATTAAATGTAATTGCAGTATATTATATCAGTACATAATATAAGGTTAGCTAATTTTCCTAATGAACATTATTATAAAGTGTTAGCTCTAGCTTCTTGAGAAAGAGAAAATCAGTTGTCTCGCCTACATCCTCCTTGATCTTCCTGCAGCAATCCAGACAAAGGCATCCAGTTCCTGATATCCAGGGGCTTTATTCCTGACACAGCCATCGGTGTGGCTCACTTCCTGTTGCAGAGGAAGGGTTTGAGTCGACAGATGATTGGAGAGTTCCTGGGTAACAGCAAGAGGCAGTTCAACAGAGATGTGTTGGAGTGAGTTGTCTTCATAAAGGTTTATGCACCATAGCTTTCTCTGCATCACAGTCATTTTGCAGACAATTACATATCCTCTGATGCAAAAATGTAGTCCTAAATTATATAAAACGTTTATAATAAGCCCTGAAAAATCAATTAATATTAGCTGAAATAAAATCTGCTCACTATAAAATCAGAATGAGAGTTATTGCCAGGTAAGATTACAGTATTGTTACTTTAGTTCTCTTTAATTCAATCTTCTTTAATTAAAAATGAAATATACACATTATAAACACAGACAAATGTATGTACATAGTTCACAGAATATACAAAATATATGTACAAATATGCTATTTCCACAAAATTATGTAAAGAATTATCAAGATTATGCTTTTTTTATGATTATGCGTAGTATTGTCATTGCCAATAAATCTAAATGAGAAACTATTGTTACAAATATTATTAAACTGCAGTATTAATTAGCAAGCTCTAAAATGATATCTTTGTTTTGAAAGGGTAATATTAACATTAGGGTTAATATGACTGAATTAACTGCATTAGCTACTGCATATTAACCAACGCATGAATGTAACCGCATATTCAGGATCGGGGGTTATAATTTAAGAACCAACCACTGAAGGTAATAACGGCACATTTTCATTTCTTACAGTGCTGGAGCCTCATAAATTGGGCTCTTAATTTAAACCGAGCACATTTATGAGTTTAATGTGGTCTCTCTCTCTCAGCTGTGTGGTGGATGAGATGGATTTCTCCATGCTGGAGCTGGATGAAGCTTTGAGGAAGTTTCAGGCTCATGTGCGAGTGCAAGGAGAAGCTCAAAAAGTCGAGAGACTCATTGAAGCATTCAGGTGAGAATCACAAACAGACGAGTGCTGGGAGTCATTTCCTAGACACACACATGCAATTTTACAGGATAACTATGGTAATTTTATCCATTGGGTGCAGAACATTCACTATAATGTACATTGTTGTTTTTCCTTTCAGTCAGAGGTACTGTATGTGTAACCCTGACGTGGTGCAGCAGTTTCATAACCCCGACACCATCTTCATCCTGGCCTTCGCCATCGTTCTGCTGAACACAGATATGTACAGTCCCAACATCAAACCAGAGCGCAAGATGCTTCTGGAAGACTTCATACGTAACCTACGAGGTGTGTTTATGTGTGTTGTTAATTAAAACTGGTGCCTGTTGGTGTTTTGAGGTCAGAGATCGGATATTTGATTTTAAATCTTGCCAATTTTAATCAACTTTCCATCTTCATGCTTAAATTTGCATATCTTTTCATATCAAAAGAGACATTTTGATTATCTCCTTGGAGCGTAGGCAGTGTGTGTGTGTTTTGGATGGATTCCTGGTCTCTGATCAAATAGTTTTTGATCTGTTGCCTACTTTGCGCTGATATAACAAACACATAGAGAGCCGCACTTTAAAGTGAGATGTAAAGACATGGGGACTGGAACAAAATCAGAGCGTGCAATTAGTCGAGCTCTGGTTTATGATGGGACTTTTCCATAAGCCAAATAAATCCTCACTATATAGAAAAATTACACAGTGGCACTTCTGCTTCTTATTTGAGCCTATTTCCGCCATGGAATAAAAATATAAATAATATGGTAATTGTTACTTTTTCATCTCGCAGTTCAGACTCTTTTCTTGCAAATGTGAGTTGATATCTCACCAGTAATAAAATTCAACATTTTTAATTCTGGCTGTGTTTTCTCAGAATTCAGAATTTAAATTTCACAATTAATACCTTATAGTTGCAAGATATAAACTTGCAATTCTGAGAAAAAATGTAGAATTTAGTTTATAATTCTGACTTTTCTAGGAGTCCTAAGTTTACGTTTCGCAAATAATAACTCGCAAATGCGAGATGTAAACTCGTAATTCTAATTTAAAAATGCCAGAATTTTGAGTTTATAGTTCTGACTTTTTTAATGAGAATTATGAGTTTACATTTTGCAATTAATAACTCACATTTGCAAGAGATTTACATTTACATTTATTCATTTAGCTGACGCTTTTATCCAAAGCGACTTACAATTGCTATATATGTCAGAGGTCGCACGCCTCTGGAGCAACTAGGGGTTAAGTGTCTTGCTCAGGGACACATTGGTGTCTCACAGTGGATTCGAACCCGGGTCTCTCACACCAAAGGCATGTGTCTTATCCACTGCACCATCACCACCAGATAAGCTTGCAATTCTGAGAAAACATGTCTGAATTATTTCTTTAGAATTCTGAGTTTACACTTCATAATTAATAACCCTGAGGAAAAGGAAGCCTGAATTATGAGATAGAAGTCACAATTCTGTGATTTAAAAAAAAGTTGCAATTACTTATTTAAATATTTAAAAATATTTATTTTGTGGCTTTCCACAGCTTCTCCATATACTATGGTCCTTGTTAACAAGAGATGCATACCTATTACAGAGTAGGCAATCCAGAACACTGTACAGTTTTCCAAACTTAAACTATATTCTTGCATTAGTTTTTAAAATGTTATAAGGTAATAAATAAGCAAATTCACCTTCAGGAGTGGACGATGGCGCAGATATTCCACGGGAGATGCTAGCAGGGATTTACGAGCGGATTCAGCAGAGGGAGCTGCGCTCCAACGAGGATCATGTGACTTATGTTACCAGAGTTGAGCAAAGCATTCTTGGAATGAAGACGGTGAGTCAGTTCTCTACCACAGAAGGTAAACAATATAAGTTTCATATGCAGGTCTAAAGCTTAAAATAAGTTTCAACTTCCATTACCCCAAAACTTTTGCCAGTCTCAAGTCTGATTAACATGATGAGGTAAAAATAAACTTTGCTCAAAGCCAAAACAAGTGAAATTCACATTACAGTTTCTGGTCATTAATTTTTCCCACCTCTCTATGCTAACAGCTGTGAATGAATTTATCGGTGCGTGAGCTATAAAAACAGGAGACTTGAGACTAAAACTGCTCATTAGTTTGGTGCTATAATTTCAGATTTCACATGACAGCGCTGCAAAACAGTCTACCTCCATATGAAATATTAATTTCATTCTTCAGCCCTTACTCCACCAGACATCCCTCTTTTCATTTCCTGTGCTGATGGAAACTGCACCCTCTGAATTGAATTCACCCGATATTTGATCTCTTTCTTTCTTCCTCAGATACTGTCTGTTCCTCACCGTAGGCTGGTGTGCTGCAGTCGACTCTATGAGGTCACCGATGTGAATAAACCACAGAAACAGGCCTCACATCAGAGGGAGGTGTTCCTCTTCAATGACCTGATAGTGGTGAGAGACACGCATGATCATACGTGAAAACATATTCAAACATGTATAAACAAACAACTGAAAATAGAAAAAATATTTTTGTTTTGTGATGTTAGATCCTCAAACTATGCCCTAAGAAGAAGAGTGCTGCCACATACACGTTCTGCAAGGCCATGGGCTTACTGGGAATGCAGTTTCATCTGTTTGAGAATGAGTGTAAGAATACAAACACACAAAAATGTATATATTTCTAGTTTACTATATTAATAAATATGGTAAAGAATGTAGTATAGTTAAAGTTAAGAGTTTTCAACTGCATGACCATGAAATTACTCGGGGGTTCATGGACTGACAAGTTTAAAAAATTAAATGAATATTAAAAAATGTCTGTTAATCTGTTAAATTGCATTTTAATAGTCATAAGTAAATAATATTACTAATAAATAAACAAACAAAAAACCTTTTATATCACCTTATATCTGGTTGCTTGATGAGTGTAAGTCCAGTATTAAAATGTCATATTTTATTTTATTTCATATTTTATTTTATATTATATTTTAGTTTTTAAACCCAAATTCTGATATAAAAATATAACAATATTTAATAATAATATTCATAATGCCTTCTAAAAGGCAAAGTGTGGTTTTGGTTAAATCATCATAAATCTTTTATAATATTTAGTAATGACTTTGCATTGATTAGGGACAACCTAAATGATGAAAATATATTTTATTAAATAAAACAAACAATGAATTCAAAGCAAAGAAAAATACTAAAGCTATTTATATAGCATCTCCAAACTGTGTTCTAATTCGTCTGTTTCTCTGTCAATAAATCAGTGAATAATAATCAGTGAATGGATTATTATTATGCAATAATCGTCAAAAAAGAAATGTCTGACTGTGAAGTGTATATGCTGCCATTAAGTAAAAAATTGAAAATCATTATTATCTTTAAAGGTCATTGAAATATAATGCATTTCAACAAATTATATTTTTTGAGAATTTATTTTTTAAATAATAAAAAGCAGAGCTCAGTATTTGCATTGTCATAAATACAATGTGTGTTTTCTGTCACAGATTACCCTCATGGAATCACGATATTGTCTCCGTTCTCGTCGGAGAAGAAGCAGGTGGTGAATTTCTGTTCTCAGAGCGCTGAGGAGCTGCTCAAGTTTGTAGAGGACCTGAGAGAGAGCATCGCAGAGGTGGCAGAGATGGAGCAAATACGGATTGAGTGTGAGTGCCTTTGCCTGTAACGGTGTTCTCATTTACTCATGTTCACAGCACACACTTTAGTAGGATACTGATAATCTCTGGGTTTTTGGACATCCATGTTTTGTCTGAAAAAACCCACAGACCAGCAAAATCTTTTGACTTTTGACTTGATCCTCAAAGAAACCACTTAGCAACCATCAAGAACACCCTAGCAAAAACATAGCAACACGCAAAGCATTTTCAGTTTAATATCATTGAAAAAGAATACTGTATATAATAGAACAGTGCATGCTTTCCTTATTTTAAGTCGTTTATTAGCACTATAAATAATTTAAACATTACTTCTACCATTTTAACTCATAATTACCTAAAGGTCAGCCTGAAATTTAATGAATTCACTATATTCCTCTGTGGTTTGAATGCCACAGTTGTGGGGAATGTTGTGGCCGTCATTAAAGGGAATTATGTATGTGGTTCTCAGGGGAACTAGAAAGACAACAGGTTGTGAGAAATCAAACTAACAAGAACGGCACACAACTAGACATCCACGCTGGACCTAGTTCTGCCTCAGGTACACACACAAATACTTACATGTGCTATACACAACAGTATGCCTGTTTTTGATGTCTTGTGTATTTGTGTGGCTCGCAGGGGATGATTTTTATGAGAAAACGGGACGCAACACGGTAGAGGTTTGTATCAGTAAATCATGAGTGCAGTGCAAAATTATGTGTGCATGTGTACAGTGTCCTCCAAAAGTTGGGAATGCCCTAGGCAAAGTGGGGTTTTGGATAATATCAGCATAAATGTTTATTATTTTTAGTGATGTCTTTAGTCATGCATCGAAAAGGGATGACTCAAACTATGAAAGTATGTTTTACTAAAAAAAAAAAAAAAAAAAAATGAAAATTTGCTTAGTGTACTCACCCTCAGGCCATCCAAGATGTAGATGGGCTTGTTTCTTCATCAGAACAGATTTGGAGAGATTTAGGATTAACATCACTTGGATCCATCTGCAGTGAATGGGTGCCGTCAGAATGAGAGTCCAAACAGCTGAAAAAAAAAAAAAAAACTTCAGACGAATCCATGCAACACCAGTCATGTTTTCTGAAGTGAAAAGCTGTGTTTATAAGAAACAAATCCATCTTTAGGACTTCAGACCATTGCTTCTGGCCAAAATATTAGTCCATAATCCATAATAATAAGTGAAGCCATTAAGGTGTGCCGACGTAATAAACATAAAAAGAAACTATAATATAAAATAATACTAATACTTTAATGCATTTACACCAAAAATGTTGAGTATTTATGCTGATATTGTACCATTTTAAAGCCTAAGGTGTTTTCAAGTTTTTGGGGAGCATTGTAGGTGGTGACAGCACGTATGTAGTCTATTTAGTTATCATCACTATCTCCTTGCAGAATCAGAGATAACCTCCCCACTCCCCAAACTCTCAGCCCTTTACCCTTTGACCCCTGAGCTCACTCTGACCCTGCTGTCCATCAGAATGGAGATGCCCGCCCTCGGTGTCTTCACTGCAATCACACACCACTGGTGCAGAGCAATAACAGCACTGAAACCCCCCAGAAAACACCATTCACCGCCCCTCGTTGTGATCTGTAATCTATGGCCTCTCACTCTGGCTTTTGCTGACTGCTGTGTTTTAATGCTGCATACAGCTGCTGTTGTTGTGGGGTTAAATTCTTTACATGTATAAACCTTTAGTGGAATTGATGTCGACTGTATTCAAGTAAGACACACTGATAAGCGAATTCACACATTCAGCCTTTGCCTTTAAAGGAAATGTTGTAGATAATGTTGTGACAGCAATGCAATGGCATTGCAATGAAATGCAGACATTGATGCCATGCGCAAATTTATATCCTGTTACACTCAGGTGTACACTATCGTTTAAACATTTGGGGTCAGTATGTTTTTTTTAAAAGAAATTAATACTTTTATTGAGTATAGATGCATTATTCATCAAAAGTGACAGCAAAAACATTTATAATGTTACTAAAGATTTCTATTTTAAATAAATGCTGTTCTTTTGAACTTTTTTTCAAAGAAAAAAAAAAACATCAGATTTTCCACCAAAATATTAACCAGCACCGCTGTTTTTACCATTTATGATAATAAAAAATGTTTCATGAGCAGAAAAACAGCATATAAGATTGATTTCTGAAAGATCAAGTGACACTGAAGACTGGAGTAATGACGCTGAAAATTCAGTTCACCATCACAGGAATAAATGACATTTTACAATATATTCAAATAGAAAATATATACTTTAAATTGTAGTAATATTTCATAATTTTACAGTATTTTCGATCAAATAAATGCAGTCTTGGTGAGCATGAGAAACCTTTGAATGGTAGTGTACATTAGATCACTGAATAAAAAAAGCTTTGCAAATTGCATGCCCAAAACCACTTGCCTACCAGAGGGGGAAAAAAATGTTATTGCTTGTGGAATAACAAAGATAAGATTTGCAATGCACGTCCAGAAACACCATTGGCAATAGTTTCAATAGCTCTTGCACTGGAAGTCATTAAAATTCAAATACTTCATTAAAAAGAGCCGAAATGAAAGCACCGAGCTGTGGTTACTGTGGACAGACAGGCTACATGAATGCGCTTTCACCAGATGCCAGACACATAACACGTATACACATGCAAACAAGGTCTACCGAGACAAGATGCAAATTACCCAGCATGCAATAAGGACCCTCGCTGCCAAGCGCCTATAGGCCCTCGAGGGGCACTTTAATGCTTCTTACAGATGGATAAAAATATAACAGTCTGATTAGCAGCGCAGTAATAAAAGGAAATGCATAAGAAATCAGTTAATTATCAAAATCACTGCAGTTTAAGATGGAAGTCAGCATCGCTCGCTTTCACCCACTCCGACCGCGCTGTATGTACGTAGTCATCCTGTGTTTTGCCTGCATGCTCTGGCAGAGTTTTGCACTTGTTTTATCACTAATTAAAGTATATAAAATTTAAAGAAGAAAATTAATTTTTGGAGAAAAAAACAAAAAAAATCTGCCATTGCAGTAAAACATAATACATTTTGACTTTGATAATTTATAATAATAAACTATTATAAAATAATATTATAATTAGATATCTTCAAAAATAATATTATAAAAATATTATTAAATAAATTCAAAAATAGATAGAAAATACTTAGGATATTTTGAATAAAAAAATTCTTCTGATTTACATGATGGAAAGTAATTCGTTTTAGGCCTTTTTTTGTACTGTTTTTATTTTACAAAATAAGAATGAAGATTAAATTTTTTGTATGTATATAAAATTTACAGTCTTCAAATGAGTGGGAAAATATGTTCAAATACTCCATTTAATGTCAAAGAATTTAAGCAAAATAAATGCTTTTCACAAAATCTGTAATTTTCTGCTTAGATGTAGTAAAACACATACAAATGTAGCAGAAAACATCTGGGTCATGTTGCCGTTTTCTTTTTTTCACTGGCCATTAATTCTAACCTAAAATAATGTCTTCAGAATCATTCATACATGAAAATCGGCTGACAATTGAACAAACAGTTGTAATCTGGCTCAGAGAAACACAGGAATCATGTCTTTGTGCCAGTTTTTCTGCCGATTAAGTGATAATACAAGACTTCTTCACCTTACAAATGGCTGTCAAATGCAACGAAATGCACATATTTTGTGAGAAAGCGAGATGTGCTAGAGCAAAACAGCCACTATTTTTGGAATCGGCAGCTCAAAATTAGTAATAAACAAGTATCGGATTTCATTCAGCAAATATGATGCAGGGTGGTGTTATTTATATACTATTACAGTATTTATTAATATTTTACATTTTCTTAGCAGCGCAGTAATACAATTATCCAAATCACAGCAGTAGGACGTCAGCGTCTCCTGCTTTTACCCACTCCGACCGTGCTGCATGTATGTATTTGTGTCGTGTTTTGCCGCCTGCATGCTCTGTAGCATGGCCTTGTCGTGTGTTTCCGCACCAGAGGGCCGTGAGAGTGCAGCAGGCCAGGCTGATAACGCTTCCTGCTTCTGGCTGTTTCTAAACTAGGTGTCAATTCACAACAGGCTCCAAACGTACCAACTCAGCTCTCCTCTGGCCCCACCCAGCGCTCAGCAACACCTGGCCGTCCTGCCTAGCCCCGCCCCCGGCTCCGCCCTCACCATCTCCCCCGATACCCTGATCCAGTGCCAGCAGATCGTGAAGGTGATCGTCGTGGACTCTGCTGGGCGTGGCCACGTGGAGGCATTCCTCAGCCACAACCCCGCCCATCGCCTCATCCAGTCGGCCGTCTCCACGCCCACCAGGTCACGGGAGGCAGGCAAGCAGCAGCCGCCCCTCCCTCCCCCACCGCCTCCTTATCATCACCCGCATCAGTTTTGCCCCCCGACCCCTCCGCCTCCACGCCACCTGCTGAGCCAACGCAGGTACTCCAGCGGGACACGCAGCCTAGTCTGAACAACACACAGATCAATTTACAGCTGTTAAAGGGACGGTTCACCTAAAAAAGAACATTCTGTCTTTATTTAATCAACCTCATGTTGTTCCAAACCAAATGTTGTTTTTGGTTGTTCCAAACCAGAAATGTGACCCTGGATCACAAAACCAGTCAAAAGGGTTAATTTTTTGAAATTGAGATTTATACGTCATCTGAATGAAAGCTTCCCATTGATGTATGGGTTGTTAGGATAGAACAATAGTTAGCCGGGATACAACTATTTGAAAATCTGGAATATGAGGGTGCAAAAAAATCTAAATGTTGAGAAAATCGCCTTTAAAGTTGTGCAAATAAAGTTCTTAGCAATGTATATTACTAATCAAAAATTAAGTTTTGATATATTTACGGTAGGAAATTTACTAAATATCTTCATGGAACATGATCTTTACTTAATATCCTAATGATTTTTGGCATAAAAGAAAAATGTATAATTTTGACCCATATAATGTATTGCTGGCAATTGCTACAAATATACCCGCTACTTAAGACTGATCTTGTTTCTCCAGGGTCACAAAAGCTTCTTCTTTTTTTTTTTCAGAGCACAAAACATTTTGAATAATCTTTAAACACAGCTTTTTTCAATACAAAGACTATTTATAGTTTAAAAAACACTTTAAAAAGCACAATTAAATGCAGTCTGTACAATTTGTGGGCTCTGAAGTCCTCTGAAGCCATATGTAATTTATGTCCATAAAATTTACTGGAATACTAAAATGACTTTCACAGAAACATTAAGATGAATTAATTTTTTTTTTAAAAATGGAAAAAAATACAAAAAAAAAAACTGCTAAGTGCAATAAGACAAAATATACATGTCTATGAATACAAAGTCTTAACTTAATATTTTATTTAATGTGGCTTCAAGTAATTTATTTGTTTTCATTATTAGACATTTTAACTGTAATGGACAAAAATACTTTCAGTTTATTAAGTGTGAACTGGCCAGTGTTATTTTGCATTATTTATATACTATTATAATGTTTATTCATATTTTACATTTGCTTTTTTTATTTTATTTCTCATTTTAATTTTAGTTCAAGTTTTAGTAATTTAGTTATGTGCTTTTGTCATTTTTATAGTTTAAAATATAAAATTTAGCTTAAATTTTGTTTTAATTTTAGTAATATTAGCACTTCAACTTGAACTTTATTTCAGTTAGTTGACAAGGCAACATTTCCATATTTTAACATTTCATATTTGTATTTTTTTCAACCTTACTTAATTTACCAAAAAAAGATTTTTCATAGATTTGTCATTTGAACTGTTACTGCATGGATAAGAGCTGTATAAACATTCTTCAAACATTCTTCTTCAACATGATGGTGAATAAACCATGACAGAATTCTCATATTTACGCGAACCATTGCTTTAAAACTAAACTATCATGTACACTCTTTCTGAAGACACAAAATAGCACAAGCAGCCCGATCTGAACTGTTAGGCTCACATCTCTCAAAAGAAGCTTAGGTCCTCATGGCCTTAAAGTGTATTTAAAGTGAGTAGATGTATAGTATTTTTTTAAGAGTCTCAGATCTTTTCGTGTGCTCACCATGTCCCCGTATTCAAATGAAATGTTTATATATTTTGATTTCTCCTTAAATGCCCATGTCGTGTGTTGTCCCGACCTGAACTACAATAGATGGATGTAGTGTAGAGAGAGTGCTGTGATGAATTTGTTTCTACACACCACCATAAAATAATGTTTGAAATGATATAAATGTTCACATTGTGTTTTGTATGGAAATAGAAAATCACCTTTCAGAGGTCTTACCTGTTAAAGCCTGAAAACTAAATCAAATTCCAGTATCTGGATATAAATCAGACCTCGCAGCATTTCTGAAAACAAATGCAGAAGTAAAATAACTAGGTTAGAAAAGAGAACACCCCCTTGAGTTGGTTTAGATGCAGCAAATAACAATTTGCACCCATAAGTTACTGCAGTACGCATCCTGAACTAATCAAAAGTAACCAACTCAGGAGGCGGATCATGTGACATCTATTTGCATAAATTAAGCTCAACTGTGCTCTTTATTCAAATTGTCAAGTCCTACTGAAAATGAATGACTTTATTGCTGCAAATCAAATCATCTTTTAGGGAATTATTCCAGCTCTGTTGTGAATTGTTTTGGAAGAAATTTAGGTCAGGACGTGGCCACTAAAGAGTTTCTAACTTCCAAGATAAAAGCTGCAGATTTTGTCTGTATTTGGCATCATCTACTTACTTTCTTTTCCTGTCAAGAGCCCACGTGTCAGCTGCTGAGAAATTTAGGACGCTGCCATCATGTGTGGAGGAAGCGCTTGATCTTGAGAGCCGTGCACCTTGTTCCTAATGAGGGTGTTGACTGAGCTCCATAAACCCTTAAAAACGTTTGGATACCCGGCTCCTGACTTGTGCCTTCTCTTAGTATCCTAATGTCCTTTTAAAAAGCACATTTTGGCCCAATGTGAATTGCTAATCTGTGCTGTAACCCATTTCCATATAGTACTTGCTAGAAATAGGAGGTTTCCTGTATTTCTACTCTAATTTCAATTTCATTATTGTCCACAAATTCTGATTGGTTAAACCTAACAGGGTTTTTACTTAACAAAATGTTTATATAATAATAACTTTTTACAGCATTGACAAACATTTTCTAGCATCCTGCATTCATTTTCATTCATATAGTCATACATTTTTAATTTGATTGATATATTTTCACATACATTCACACTGAATGTACATCAAGTATTGATCTGTTAATCTGTTAAATGAGTAAAAAGTAAAGGAATAGTTCACCCAAAAATGAAAATTTGCTTAAAATATACTCACCCTGAGGACATCATCAGATTGGTTTATTATCATCAGAATAGATAGTGAGAGAAATTTCACATTACATCACTTGCTCACCAATAGATCCTCTGCAGTGAATGGGTGCCGTCAGAATGAGAGTCCAAACAGCTGATAAAAACATCACAGTAATCCACAAGTAATCGACACCACTCCAGTCCATCAGTTAACATCTTACAATAGAAATATGCACAGATCAAGCACTGTTTACAAGTGTAAACAGTCCAAAAGAGTTTTTTGGCCAGAGGTTTAAAGTTAAAAAGCCTTAATCCAAATCTGTTCTGATGAAGAAACAAACTCATCTACATCTTGGATGGCCAGAGGGTGAGTACATTTTCAGCAGATTGGGAGAACTATTCCTTTAAAGTTTTAATGTAATTAAAGCGTTTGCACATTTAAAACAACTTTTTACAGCAACAAAGTGGTGAGATAGTTTACCAACTAGAGCCAGGGGTTGGCTTTAACCCATCTTATCATCCTGAATCAATCTTTTTATTGTGTCCGGTCCTATAGAGCGATTCTGTAGAGCGTTACTGTGATCAAGCCTGGTGCTCAGGTAGCTTCATGTGAAAACCAGGTGCACATCAAACCTCTGAGAAAATATCAAATGTTGTATACTACAAGGCTATGACTGATAAATTGTATATTTTTTAAAAAGATATAACTTCAAATGTTTATTAAACTATTATGTTAAAATCTTTGGGGGGGAAACGCATTTGTGTTTTAAAATCTGGTGGATAATGTTTGTGTTCGCCACTTAGAATTCATGTTTTCTGTACTGCATGTCATACGAGATTCATATGTTTATGTGTAGATATCTATAAAGAGTTTTTATCAGGAGTATATCTCAGATGTACAACACTAATATTTATGTTTCTATTTTCTTCATTCGGTTTTGATTACATGTATCTACATATCTGTTTTTTTCAAGGCATTATTGGAAATGATGTCATTCTGTGCTTAGACACAGAAATTACAGAAAAGCTGCAAAAAATGTATTTATATATCTATTTATTCATACAGAGTAGGAGAATGAAAAGCTTTATTCTATAGTTTGCACAGCTGTTTATTCATTAAGATGCGCTGATTAAATACAGTCTTTTCTTTGTGCACACCTGACGTTGATGGGACTGTTCAATTCACGTACGCACCTCTACCACGCACCACGTCGGGCCAGAAGCTGTTCATTTGCTAGATTAAATTAGTACATAGCGACACATTTAATCCCAGCAAGGGGCCGTATTCTGACTGTGAAGTTGTGAAACTGCACTGCATTTTTGCAAAAATGCACCATAAACTCCATCCTTGAGTCCATGCTTTCAGTCTAACATGAACTTCTTGACTTCAGTTTCAAACTCCCAGAAGTTCATTTAAAAAAACAGAAGCTAAAAGTATCTGTCTGAAAAGAAATGCTGAATTTCATGTATAATGTCTCTAAATATGACCTTGTGGTGGTCAAAGCAATGGTCCCATCTAATAGGTTTTTACGATCTATATTTGTATTGAGCACTATTATGAAGTTTTTTATAGTGAAAAGACACTTGATACGTTCACATTCATATTCTGTATATGCAATGTCACTTAATCATATCTCAACAATCATTAAACGTGCAGAAAATAGAACAGAACTTGTGTGTGTTTGTGTTTCAATACCAGTGGGCTTAAATATCACAATGGCATTAAAGACTGCAATCAGCAGGCTGTTATATAATGTAGTAAATCTATTGTTCGGCTAGACGTTCTCATATACTATTGACTGGATCCGTTTAATGCGACTGGCATATTGATTAAACCTGACCTTCAAGTGTTGACTCACAAATCAGAACTAATGATAAACATTAGCATTTATTTACATGAACAAACATTAACAACTCCATTTATCAAAAGCACAATTAGAAGTGAGATTAATTGGAGGTTGGAGTTGCATCCTTGTTCCACGTATGAGAAAATTGTCACCCAATAAGCAATTTGAAGAACAATTATGAAAATTAAAAATATAAAAATAAATAGATAAATATAAATCATAAAATGATCATATTTTGTTTTAGTTTTTGGTCAGTAGGATTTTCTTTAAATATATTAATATGAAAAATTAATGCAAATTAAAATCAAAACAGATAAAGACATTTACTAAAGTCTCAAATAAATGATTTTAATAATATTTCACAATCCAAGTTTTTTTTCAATAGTTATCAAATAAATGGACCTATATTAAACATAAAATAAAAATACTGACCCCAAACTTTTGACCTTTTGAACTATTTTCTTACCTAAATGTAAAAAATATAAAACTATATATATATATGTACATCTCTGACCTCATATCGGTTCAATTCTATTTTAAATAGTTTGTGCAAGAACTTTTTTGTTGCTGCAGTTGTTTCATACCTAACAACACTTCTCATTCATGGTAAAATCATAGTAAGACACAGTCTCTCACAGCTTATTGATTTTAACCCCCAAAGATCCCCTACCTGAACGTTCCTCTCAAGCAGGACCTTGTGTTCTCCCAGCATCCTCCCATTGTTTCGGCTGAAAGCTTCAGTGCTGCTCTCCAGGGTCCTGAATTGCTGCTTTCACACTGAATGCTCTCTCACTCTTCAAAGCAACCACACAGAGAATGACAGTCCATACACTCTGGAGTGAATGCCAATGAATATGAGCTCCTGTAATGATTTCAACAATCAGATATTTTGAAAACCTTGTGTTAACGGTTTAGATTTTTTTCTGACTGCACAATTTCTATTAAAGTAACCATTTAAAGAGTGAAAAAACAGCAACATTTGAAGTTCACTCACTCATCCTCATGTCATTCCAAACTCATGACTTTCATTCTTCCGTTTATCACAAAAGGTGAAGTTTTGACAAATATCAAGATCCGTCTTTTCAAATATAAAAAGCGAATAAGGACCGGGGCTGTAAAGTTCCAAAATAACAAAAACCTTCAATAAAGCATCATAACGTATCTTAAAATACTTGTACTCTACATTCTGAAGTCATACAATAGCTTTGTGTGAAGAACAGATCAAGATTAAAGTTACTATTCAGTGAAAATCATGACAGTCAAAATATTTGCAATGAAGAAAACAATATTTATATATTTATTTCAAAACACAAATACTGTCGTTTTCCAAATATACACACAACAAAACCATAAGTCATCTCCTGACACTCATTTGGCTTCATAATTTATGCAAAAGATAAGTTCTGAAAGAGCTTTACAATTTTGAGATGACGGATCCTCTCACTCGGTTCCTGTGCAACACGAACAAATGGATAAAGCAATAAAAGACAAATCAACGACTTGTCAAGCTATCATTTACAAATGAATGAACATATATGTTACCTCACTCTGCATCAGCTTAAGGATACGTTAATGGAAGGTGGGTAGCAAAACTAAAGCATTCCGACTGAATAAATGACAAAGCACCATTGTCTGAAACTTCAGAGATGATTATGAATAGATGCGGTGTGAAGAAATCTTTCAAACTTCACAGTTCCTGATTAGAAAAACATTTGCCATAGACATACACGTGACATTAACTTCCATATTTCTCCCATTTATGGGTAAATTATCGCTCATGTCAGACCTCTTAAACCAGGGGTGTCCAAACTTAGTTCTGGAGGGCCGGTGTCCTGCAGAGTTTAGCTCCAACCCTAATTAACACACCTGAAGCTGCTAATCAAGCTCTTACTAGGCATACTAGAAGCTTCCATGCAGGTGTGCTGAGGTAACTTGGAGCTAAACTCTGCAGGACATCGGCCCTCCAGAACCGAGTCTGGACAGCCCTGTCTTAAACTATTGTGACGAGTCGGCTGCCTCCCCCCTGTCCATCATCACCACCCCCCCGTCCCGTATTCGCCGCCCTTCACCAGGCTCCCGGCGGGAGTGGGTGTGTGAGAGAGGAGGGGCGCTGAACACCCAGGGCTGGCGGCGTGTGATGAGGCGCACCTGATGTGAATAGAGCCTCATCACCGCCGCTGTTTAAACGCCGAGCGCGCCTCTCCTCGGGAGACCGGTCTCTACCCCGTGCATGCACGCTGGTGTCCTCGTGGGTCCAGGAAGGGTGCGTCGAGGAGGACTGCCGCACCCGTGAGACGGCTGACGGGCCAGGATGCCGGGCCGTCGAATCCCCCAGAAGCGCCGGGAACCCAGGAGATGGACGAAGCCGCGCAAGAGACGCCGCCGCCACTCGCTCCCGGCCCCGAGAGGGGAGCGCGTGCGGCCACCGGACTTCGCCCCTTCCCTGACGAAAACTACCCTCCTGCACAAGCCCCGCAGCACGAGGACACCAGACCCGTTTATTTGGACACTTTTCCCCTTTGGACACTTTATTTTCTCTTTTTATTGTTTAATAAAAACCTCTCCGAGGCTTGACGCCAAACCCACTGTGTCTGTCGTTTGCTCCTCCCGCCACACTATCTAGACTAGCATAATGTCCCGTTCAGTGGCGCCTCCAGAAATTTTTCATTGGGGTGGCCAGATGGGGCCACTTAAAATCTTGGGGTGGCACACCAAAACTATAAACCCTAAAAATGTATTGGTGATTTAAAAAAACAAAAATCCCATTGTTTTTGCCTTTTTGATGTCTATTCATGCCATTTTATTTTTTAGGAAAAAAATATGAATAAAATATATTTTTTCAAAAATTTTAATTTTCCATTTTTTTCTAATGCTCTAAACAATGTAATGACATGAAAAAAAGCTTTTTTGGGGTCTCAGGAGGATATAGCGGGCACATGACAGAATCGGGCAATGAAGTCAGCACACGCTTTTGACGCGTGCCATTTTGAGAACACTACAGAAAGAGCACGTTGTTTTCGCCTGTGTGGATACTTCAAAAGACGTTTGCTCTGCCTGTGTGGTTTACCTGTAACACGTTCAGAACGTGCGTTTTGTCCGACTCCAAACGCACGCATTCGACGCCCATTTCCTGTTATGATAAACGCACGTCAAAAACGCGCGTTTTTGGTGACTCCAAAGCGCGCGTCAAGAACGCGCGTTTCATAGGAAATCACACGTCGAAGACGCGCGTTTTGATGCACAAAACCGTGCGTTTCCGACGCGCGTTCGCCATAATCCCAAAGTTTTCATGCCTGCCTGACTGTGCATTAGGGATGAAATGCATAACGCTACTAAAATTTATACTGGCCAGTGGGGTGGCCAGTGTGGTGGCCAGGAGTCGGCCAGGGGTGGCCACCCCTGGCCACCCCCTGGTGGCGCCATTGGTCCCGTTCACACCAAGAACGATAAAAGTCGTTCTAGGACTCCAAACCAGACAACAACTGTAATAATCATGCCGTGGAAAGATATTGTTGGGATCACGTTCAGGGCGTTTTTTTCCAGCTGATGAACCATAAAAATACTTAAAGTGAATAAAACCCCAACCGACTGTAAAGCGCGCACTCCAAAGCTTCACAGTAATACATAACGTTATGACCTGCTGTGTGGACATATCTAGTTCACACGATAACATAACTTTAGCTAACAATTAGGTTTTGAACTGAGAAACTGTATATGTAGAACCACTTTCAGAACACAAAACACTGACGGCCCACCAGAAGAGCATTTAAAGCGGTAGACTACATTTACAGCAGTGCGCGCTTATAATAAACAGAACGTTATTGTTTGTTGGTTTGGACGCTACTATAGTTTAGCCTATAACGTTATCGTGTGAATGGGCCTTAAAAGAAAAGTGGAGTCCACTAAATTTTAACGATAACAGTATAAGTATAAGTATAAGTACGATAAGTATCGTCGGAATCTATTTCAGAGCGATTTTTCCAGATGAACGATAAAAACGTTGACAGATATTCAAAATCAATGCAACTTTTTCACAGAACGTCACTGCAGTGCTTAGAATAAACACAATGTTATTCTTTGTTGATGTGGAGTTGTAGCTGTATTGTTATAGTTATAATTTTCATTCTTGGTGTAAGGATATATACGTGCATGCAAATAAATTACTGTTCTGTTTAAAATAATCTCATAATATGTCCAAATAAAATGAAAAATTAACAAAAGAATCATTAAGAGAACCATTTTGCAAAACATCCTTATGGCTCCCATCCCTAATAATTGCATTAATAATACATTTGACTAAAGGACATAAAACCCCTGTTATTTCTCACTCCTGCCTGCTGAATATTCCTACTTCCTTAAGAACCAGACATATTTTTAGTGCCTGATCCATTTTGAGTCCATAAGTGGTGGTGTACCACTTTCTAGGGAGAGATAAAATAATTACAGAAGTTGGACAAGAACTTTAGAAAAAAACTTGGATGGATGAGACTGTCTGGTGGATGCAAATGAGAGGTTGAGAGACAGACAATCCGTTTAGGTGAGAATAATCCAGTTTGCTTCTGAAGTACTTGTATTCCTCGTTTATCCTTTGCTTAGCGTGTTTGGCCTCTGGGTACAAAGTCCTAGCGTCTGGATTTTTATTGAGTGTCTCCTCACAACCATCAGACTGATAGGAAACACTGTCCCTGTTACATAGTCGTCTCTTCCCATTCCAATTCTACATCACCTGAGAGAACAAACATGACAAAATACGTTTCCATCAAGACAAAACAGAAGAATGACAGAGATCTTTAACCACCAGCCTTCACTGCACTGCACACGTCATTGACTGTAGGATGTATTTTTACCCTCCATTGCATCCAACGAGTCCATCTTCTCCAGAGCGGAGTAATTTACAAACCATATGGACTGACTGTTTCCTTTTGCAGCCAGCAGATCCAGAGTGCTTTGATGCAGAAACATGTACTGAGCCTGAGAGAGAGGCAGATACAAACATCTGAGCAAGAGAACATGATCATCTCACTCAAGTCTACAGAGACGGAACTATTTTTGCAATACAGAGTAAAATCTGTCGGTTTTTAAATAGGTTTACCAGGTTTTGCACCATGCACATCCTTTCACTGCGCAGCTCTGCGACCAGGCCATATATATCCACAAAATCATGATCCCTCACATGTTGAATGAGATGATCCAGAGCTATAAACACTCCAGTCCTGCCCACACCAGCACTGCACATATAGACATTACATACATGTGTATCAAATTTACATATATGTAAAACTATGACCATGAAAAAAAAATTGTCACTTGAGATAACATATATTACTTTGTGTAATAGTAATATAAGGTATCATAAACCTCACTATGTACTGAAATAATTAGAACCAAAACAGCAAAAAAAGAATAAAACTAATAAAAAATGACAAAAAAAACCAACAAAATTACAAAAACTTTCAAACTAAAATGAAAATATATTAAATATATTTTATATCATATAAAATATAGTAGTATCTTAATGATACTAATGGAAGCTTGTTTTGTAAAATAAAATAAAATAAAGTAAAATAAAATAAAATAGTAATTGTGAGAGTTTAAAATTAGAAAATATGAGACAAAGTAGAATTTTAAGAAATAAAGTTGCAATTATGAGATATAAATATATTTGCAAGATATAAAGTCAATTAGCCAGAGGCCTATCGGAGAGATATAAAGTATCAGTTGTGAGGTATAAAGTCCCATTGTGAAATACACAATCACAATCATGGCATGCAAAAAATAAAGTCACAATTGTGTGATTTGAAGTTGCAATAGCTTTTTCTTTTACTCTGAGGCAGAAATGGACTTCCATGCAACTCAGACTCAAACATAAACATTAGGGGTGGCACGGTACACAGATGTCACGCTTCGGTACGTACCTCGGTTCGGGGGTCACAGTTCGATACGATTTCGGTACAACAGAAAAAAAAAAAAATCTACTATGCTCGCTTTCTTTTAATTTATTTTGAGCAGACAGTAGTGCAAATTACATTTTTTTCCACCTAGATGTGAAAATACTAAATATTACATCATGTTTTATATACGTATATATAAAATCTGTTTTGTTTTCATTGTGAGTGTACACAAATAAAAGCAGACCTTTATACACTGATGCATTATTAATAAGACAATAACTGTTTAAAGTTGATTCTGCTGGTATAAGCAAACAGTTGAAGTGACCACGCCGGGGCGCACGCATGCACGCACACACACACACACACAAAAACACATCAGTTCCAGCACTGCTAACTTGACAGCGCAGTTGGTACTAAATACAGTGTACCAAACATCAGTGCGCCCGCCTCTGTGTCACCGTTGGAACGCGACTGAAGGACAACCCTAGTGAAAAAAAGTATACTTTATTGTATTTGTAATATATTCCCTGTTTTAATAGTACATTGCAAATATACTAACAAAAATGTACTATTTTTAAATATACAAAAAGTATATTACAATTATTAAAATAATTGTAATTTAGTATATTTTCTAAAAATATATATTTTACAAAAATATACTAGAATTGAAAGTTCTGTTTATTTTTTATAAGTATATTTATTTGCACTTTACTTAAATATATTTTATGAATATTTTTTTAACTGTGTGCTGAAAATGATCATTGTAACAATGCATTGAAAGTATACTTTCAAAGTACATTATTAAATAACCTGAAGTTGTAGTATGTTTTAAGTCACATTTTTTTGTCATTTTTAAGTTTACTTCTTCATGCTTGGAATTTACTTCATTACTTGGTCATACATTGCTTTCAGAAAGTAATAAAACAAATAAATAAAGCATATATAATAAATAATAGTTTAGCATTCAGATAAATCGCAAATATGGAAATATTATAGAATATTTGGATTTGTGCTGAATAAGAGAGGTAGGATACACGAGCACAAAGTCCCATTTCGCATAACAGTTGAGTGAGCAAGCCTTTAAAGTATACTCCTTTGTCAGTCAATGTGAGACGTGTTCAGAATCAGCACATGGTCACTGTCTGGGGGCTTCAAGTGCGCAACCTATCATGGCATTCGCTGTTCTTCTGCTGGCGGTTATCAAACAGCGTTACATTACTGCGAGCACCCCCTTCCGGATTGGGGGTGAATTGCCTGTATTCGTTGTAAGGCCTCATGCACCGAACCGAGGTGTCCGTACCGTGACGGTTCGGTACGAATGCATGTATCGTTCCACCCCTACATGCAATGATAGCTCACTGTAGAGAAAAGCCTCTAGATTTCCTGTTAATCTAATGGGCAGATCTACACACCTGCAGTGGACCACGATGGTTGTGTTGTCATGGCCTCTGTGTGAGCGAACCGCTTTGACAAACTGGATGAGTGTGGAGCTGGACTCCGGAACGCCATGTTCTGGCCATGAGGTGTAGTTGAAATGATGAACAATCATGTAGCTTCCGTGCTGCAGAGAGAAAGAGAGTGAGGAAGGGCTAAATGTGTCCTTGGGGACTAATTATCTATTCATCTAACCACCCACATCTGTGTGTGTTATAGTGCATTTTTGGACACGCATAAGGCCATAGACATACTTAAGTGCATATGCAGAACTGACTACACAATCAGCACATGCAAGCATTCGGCCCCATGCCATGATACATACAGTCATGGCCAAACATATTGGCACCCTTGGTAAATATGATCAAAGAATGCTGTGAAAATTAATCTGCATTGTTAATCCTTTTGATCTTTTATTTAATAAATTCACAAAAATCTGACCTTTCATTGGGCGACAGAGTTTTCTTTAAATTAAGCTGGATCCCATTTAATTGGACAAGTAAATGCAACCAGCTAGCAATGAACTTCAAAATGTTTTACCCTCTCCACTCTTAGCACCCGAACCGTCCAATCAGGATGCACATCCTCTGTGAGTTTAGTGATTATGATGTCAGCAAAAACAGTGACGGGTTTATTGTCCTCTGGCCAGTACTGATGACAGCGGATCTGAAACATACAGCCACATTACATTTACAGTTTATCATTATAGGCAAGGTAAGGTAAGGCAAGTTTATTGATATAGCACATTTCATACACAGTGGTAATTCAAAGTGCTTTACATAAAAGGAAGTAAAATAGTCATAAAAAAAATCATAATCACAATAATAAAAACAAGGAATTAAAAAAATTATACAAATTGATTTAAAATTAATTTAAAACAGTTATGAAAAGAAAATGATTATACATAAAATACAGTGCAATCAGCTCGGATGTAACACAGTGCTCATTCAACAAATGCACAGCTAAACAGATGAGTTTTGAGTCTGAATTTAAACGTGGCTAATGTTTTAGCACATCTGATCTCTTCTGGAAGCTGGTTCCAACTGCAGGCGGCATAATAGCTAAAAGCGGACTCCCCTTGTTTTGTGTGAACCTTTGGCATTTCTAACTGACTCGATCCTAATGATCTGTTAGGTTTATATTCAGTGAGCATATGTGCAATGTATTTAGGTCCTAGGCCATTGAGTGACTTATAAATGAGTAAAAGTACTTTAAAATCAATCCTAATGTAACTGGAAGCCAGCGTAAGGACCTGAGGACTGGTGTGATATGCTCAGATTTTCTGGTTCTAGTCAGAATCCTGGCAGCAGCGTTCTGGATGAGCTGCAGCTGTCTAATGGTCTTCTTGGGAAGGCCGGTGAGGAGACCATTACAATAATCCACCCTGCTGGTGATAAAGGCATGAATAATTTTCTTGAAGTCAATGTTTTTGAGATGATAGTATGCTGATTTAGTTACTGCTTTGACACGAAGTCGTGGCCTAATGGTTAGAGAGTCGGACTTGTAATCCGAAGGTTGCGGGTTCGAGTCTCCGGCCGGCAGGGATTGTAGGTGGGGGGAGTGAATGTCCAGCGCTCTCTCCACCCTCAATATCACGACTGAGGTGCCCTTGAGCAAGGCACCGAACCCCCAACTGCTCCCCGGGCGCTGCAGCATAAAATGGCTGCCCACTGCTCCGGGTGTGTGTTCACGGTGTGTGTGTGTGTTCACTGCTGTGTGTGTGCACTTTGGATGGGTTAAATGCAGAGCACGAATTCCGAGTATGGGTCACCATACTTGGCTGAATGTCACTTCACTCACTTCACATGAGTACTAAGACAAAGGTCTGTCTCCAGAATCACCCCAAGATATTTGGCTTGATTTTTAGTTCTGTCAGGACCACTATTGTCAATATAACTTACGATTTGCATATATTTTAGATTGGGGGAAGGGTTCTGTTCTGGGCAAACACTCCCTGCCCATCCACGCAGCCTAACATGGATAGGAGCAGGGAGAGCAAAATACCCCCCATGATACCCCCCATGTCGCCTCCCATGATATTAGCATTCGCTGACATAAATGTCCTATCTGATAACCCGCATTAGTGTAGTAGACAATCCTTACCAATACTCTCGAAGCTTATGCAACAGTGTGTAGCGTGCTTAAGCACAGCATGTTGCAGTAGTCAGACCTAAAGAAATAGCATTACCAATAACCAGATGACCCATAGCAGCAAGCATATCTCAAGATAATTAGATGGCCTTAAACAATAGCTTAACATTAACTTCTTGCTGTCGCAAGTTTACCCGGAGACCAGCACTGCAGAAACACCTGATAGCCTAAGCATCGGCAGGTCTAGCAACGATATGATACTGGACACTAGATAAGCCTTAACAAGCAAGCAATCCCAATACCCTAATAGCTTTAAGTAAAGACCTCTGAATGCATAGAGTGGGGCTGCATGCCCTTACAGAAGAATAGAAGTAGCGAAGGGGTGCTCTTTTATAAACAGCTAAAAAGAGCAGCATGCCCCTTTAAAGCAGTACGGCATATGGCCAATACTTGAATTTAGGCAACAGCATTTGCCCTTGTCCAGATAACGTTTAGCATTGATACAGCTTTGGAAGCAAATATATACGATCTGCACATTAAGTATCAAGCACATTACCAATACACTAGTTAGCTAGAGCAACAGCATATCACTGACTTAAACACACCACGTTGGAAATAGTCGGATAAGTTTAATGAAAGCATCCCCAATAGATGAACCTGAAGCAGCAAGCCTGTTTCATATCGACACAGCCTTGACAACAGATTAAAACAAGGTTCACTGGTAAATTTAAATGCTAATGTTACCAGTGTGACAATACGATAGCATGCCTTGCAAACATAACTGAACAACTAACTTAACAATGAGCAATATCTGAAGCATGTTCGCCAACATAGCATTAGGCAATAAAATGAAAGAAACTTTGCTTAGCTTCGTGAAGACATTCAGAGATGAATAAAGGGTGAAATGGCCAGTTGTTACATGGATGCTTTAACCCTTCTTGGGGAAGCAGATTGTGTAAAGTTGTTAGTGCAGTCGTATTAGCACAACTTCGGCAATGAATTGTGGGCAAAGTGTCTATATCAATTGCGAGGAGCCGTGCTCGCTCAGATCCCTTTTAGTTTATCGGCTTGACAAACAACGCGGCGAATTCGCTTTAAGTTCACAACTTGAATCTGGTGAGATACTCTGTGGGAATCCTGTCGAAAATCCTGATTGAACGCTTCTATGGAGATGGAATTCGCAGTCTATTAGTTCCTGAGCGAAGCGATAGCTGCTGAATAATGACTGAAGGGACCTTATGAAGGGAATTTTGATTGGTGCCGTGATCCTATAGGTAGACGTGGATCAGCTGAGTGTCAGCTGATGCGAGCTTGACTAACATGGCCTGCCAGAACTACTGCTATGCTCCATTTGTTTGACCCCTAGAGTCAAGGTATGCATTCACCTTGAGAACTTCATCTTTGTTTCCGAATGCAATGACTTCAGTTTTCTCCTTGTTTAACTGAAGAAGGTTTTGGCACATCCAACTGTTAATTTCATCAATGCATTGGCAGAGGGAGTCAATGGGGCTATAGTCATCTGGTAAATCTGGGTATCATCAGCATAGCTGTGATAGGCAATTTGGCTCTTTCTCATTATTTGACTTAGTGGAAGCATACAGGCTAAACAAGAACGGTGCAAGAATTGAGCCTTGTGGGACTCTGCATGGACGTCCACTTACACTTATGCTCTCCTATACTCACATAATAACCTCTCCCTTCTAAGTATGACCTGAACCATTTGAGTGCCATCCCAGAAAGCCCGACCCAGTTTTCCAGTCTCTCTAGAATTATGTTATGATCGACAGTGTCACACGCAGCACTAAGATCTAGTTGTACCAGCACTGAGGTTTTGCCATAATCAGAATTAAAGCGAATATGATTTATTATCTTAATGAGTGCTGTCTCTGTGCTGTGATGCGTTCGGAAACCAGATTGAAAATTGTCCAGGTATCCATTTGCGTTTTAGTAGTTTTTCACCTGATTAAAAACTACCTTTTCAATAATCTTACCTATGAAAGGAAGATTTGATATTGGTCTATAGTTGCTCAATATGGTGTTATCAAGATTGAGCTTTTTCAGAAGGGGCTTAACAACTGCAGTTTTCAGGGAGATTGGAAAAGTAAAAGTTTGAAGCAGTGTGAGGTCCTGGGTTTGGAGATACATTCCCAGACATTAATAACATTAATACTATTAAACTCCTTCGTTTAACTGAATTACTCACTCTAATTCTAGTCGTCGGCTAGAAAAAAAAAATTATATATATATATATAGTACAATAATTTACCTCCCTAGATAAAGCGCATCTCAAAAAATCAAAATACATAAAATTCATGGGGTACAACATCCCATAATATTGTGAAGATTGAAGCCTTTGCGCGATGCAGCAAACTAGACTGAAGCCTTTGCGCGATGCAGCAAACGTGAACAATGCAACAGAAACAGTCAGGTTTAAATCCAAATCCCGATCAAACAAAGCTTTGTGGTCTTAAAACTCCAGGATTAGGCCGAGACGGTAGCACACAGTCACGCACACACAAGATGGCTTGATCCGGACGGCTTGACTGGTAGATATATGTATGCGATGTAACAAAAACAGTCAGATGTGAATCCAAATCCCGATCAAGCAGAACTTAGTGGGCTTACAACTCCAGACGCATCGACAGCTGGATCGTTTCAAATAAAGAAGATTATTTTCTTTTTTATTCTTTAAATTCAACACCGCATTTTATGGTGTCAACAGTCCACTTAAAACACAAAAATCTAAATAAACAAAGACAGATACTAACACTAACGAGCTGCCATCTTGGATTTTGCCACACATCAGTATTTTGGAGGCCTGTAAATAATGATAAGCAGAATGTGTGGAGCACCTTTCAGCACAATACCTAGATATTCAAAAGACAAGTACTGGCCAAATGACACTTGCTTGCATTGATAGACATCTTTAAATAGAGCAACTACACCTCCACCTCTCCTAACGGTCCTGCAGACACTTATACAATTAAAGTTAGGAGGGGCTGTTTCATTGAGGACTGTTGCACTGCAGCTTTCCATGTTTAATTTAGCACTCCATGTTTAATTTAGAAACATAAAATCCAGGTTGTTTGTGGTTATTAAGTCCTTGATTAGAAATTATTTATTTTTTAGTGAGCGAATGTTTAAAAATGCTAACTTGATGACATTACTTTTGCAGTTGTGGCCTAATGGATAGAGAGTTGGACTTGTAACCCGAAGGTCGTGGGTTCGAGTCTCAGGTCTAGCAGGGATTGTAGGTGGGGGAGTGAATAACCAACACTCTCTCCACCCTCAATACCACGACTGAGGTGAGACCCTTGAGCAAGGCACCAACCCCCAACTGCTCCCCGGGCGCCGCAGCATTGGCTGCCCACTGCTCTGGGTGTATGTTCACTATTGTGTGTACACTTGGATGGGTTAAATGCAGAGCACAAATTCCCAGTATGGGTCCCTTTCCCTTTACATTTCTCTTAAGGTTCATACATGAAACAACACTGTAATGGTGGGCAGAAAATGTATATTTATCTAAATGGGTTTTATACATTAAATAATACAAAAAATGTCTATTTTATATCTGTATATATATTTTATTAAGTACACAATTAGATAATATCAATTTACTAAGCAATGCTTATCTTGCTCAGTCTGTGGTGTAAAAAGGTCGCATTAGCAATTAAAGAAAAAACACTTAAGCAAAACATGGTCAGGTCAAAGTGTTGGTCCCAGATTTTTATCAAATTTTACTGGCAGTCCACTGTATGAGGAATTTTTGGGTATAATTTGTCACAGTTTACTTTGTACTGCTATCCTCACTTACATAAATGGACTATATTGTCCTGCACCCACTAGTAAAAAGATATCAAAAATTATATCTGGTGTCTGAATAATTTTTGGTTTGACTGTACTAACATATATCTAATTGGCTACATTGTTTTGTTCAATCACACACATACACACCCGGCCCTTCTCAAAGCACTGAGTGAGCATGACGATGGTTTTGGTCCCCGTCTCCCAAATCATCCTCCAGAAGTCTGCGACGGTACTAGGCAGAGGACCCTGAGTGGCTATAAACTCATTAGGACACAGATAGCCCTGAGACACAGAGACAAGACACAGAACAGGAGCTTAGGCCAATTCAATTAAAGTTGAGCCCCAGTATAAAAGAAAGAGCCAGCTGATATGTGGGCTGATCTCGAGCACTTACGGAGACGAAGCTGGCATTGATGTAGTCAGACCCCGGCATTCCTGGCTCAGACAGTAACTTCACTCGGTTATTGTTATCTAAAAAAGACATGTTAAAATATGTGTTAAAAGTATGTTTATATGAAGAATGTTTATACATTTAAAAAAATAATTTCAAAAATTACAATTCTGTCATCATGTCCTTACCCTCATGTCGTTCAGAACCTGCATGACTTTCTCGGAACAAAAATAAAACATTCTGAATCTTTTCCATATAATAATTATATTGCACAACAAATGCTTCTTGAGCAGCAAATCAGCATATTAGAATGATTTCTGAAGGATCATGTGTCACTGAAGACTGGAGTAACGATGCTGGAAATTCAGCTTTGCATCACAGAAATAAATTACATTTTAAATTATATTAAAAAAGAAAACCGGTATTTTAATTTTTTTTTACTATTTTACTTTTGAAAAGTAGTTTAGCACAGATGCTAGAGGTGCTTTTATGCATTTTTTGTTGCTTGACAGCCTGTTAACATTCTGTTAAACCTCTCCTTTTGTGTTGCACGGAACAAAGAAAGTCAAACAGGTTTGTAACTACATGAGAGCTAGTAAACAATATAAAAAAAATAAAAAAATTCATACAGGGTTTAATGTTTGTGAAACGATTTTTGGAGCGATTCCACGGCAGGTCAGCGTCTGATGTGGCCAGATCCTGAAGCAGCTTCGGTAGCTCCTGAAACACACAGCAGAAAATGTCCAATTATAAAACACACCAGGAAGAAAATCAATCAACCATGGAAAGTATTCAGCAAAGTCATACGCCATTGAGCACATAACTCTACATACCCAATCAGAATGAGGTGTCACTGAAACTCATTTTACAGTTCACTAGTACTTTCTCTCTCACCTACACACTTTAATGCTAAAACTTACAGCAAACTCCTCCTGAAACTTGGCATTGTCATTGGCACAAAGATCTTCCACATGCTGAAGAAATGATTTCTTACTGATTGGCCTGCAAATGTGTTAAAGAGAGACAAACAGAGCATGAAATATCCACAAAACCATAAATAATCATCATCTTTATCATTGTTACCACTACAGCAAGCATTATTTCTAAAGAACACCTCTTAAGAGCAGGTGGTTATGGGTAATCATCTGTTTTGGGGACTCAAATATTTATTGAAGAAGAAAAACAAGAAAATAATATAAGAAAGGGAATAAAATATCAATCAACCCATCAAGTCTCACTTACTTGAGAGATTTCCTGTAACTTAGCAGCCTGGAACATTAGACAGTAGAGAATTGTTATGAAATTGGCCTTGCACTGAAAAACTAGGTTACTTTTTCACTTCCAGTGATAAATAAGAAATTAATCTATGTGAAGTTCACCACACAATCTAATTAGAGGAAGACACACAAACATAAAAGAATCAGAGCAGCATTATGAAACCGAACAGCCCCAAATTATAACAAGGCAGATAATTTAGTGTGGCATATTCATTCATAATAAAACACATTCAACGCCAGGCACTAACAGCACAACATGCAACTGGGAAAATAAAACGTTTAATCTTTAAAATGAATGAAAACACTGATGCTACATATCAAATGGGATCATGCAACATCTAAACACCAACATCTCTGTCTACTTACTGGATGACAAAAATCTCTTTCCTTCTAAAGAAAAAGGAGGAATACCTGAGAACAGAGGATAGTGTGTTTGAATGGATTAGTGAGAGTAAACGAGTGAGTGAGCGAGTCAATGAGTGAAATAGTGAGTGAGAGAGAGAGAGCAGAAGACAAAATCACATATAAACACAGATAACTAAAGTCCACTGCTCATGTACAGTGTGTGTACAGTGTCTCACCGGTTAATTTTCTCCTCTTTGAGCTCCAGGTCGGCCACTGCAATGAGCTGATCCAGCTTGAATTTGGTCTCGATGATCTCTGCCTCGCGTGGAGAGTACGTCCCGCCTTCCTTCTGCCTGCGGTGGATCCTAGGATCGGAAAGAGTGAGTCTAGTTTGTCGAACCGGAAAAACAGATGATTTTTGGGAAATACTAATGGACTATGTTGTTGAACTCCTATATACAACAACACTAAACTTACCTCACAGATCCGTAAATAATCAGAATTAAAAACAACGCCAGGAAAAATGACAGCAGGACCCCAAGAATGATCTGCTCGTCTCTGGTCAGCAGGCGGTCATCTGAAATCACAGTCAATATTTATACCCAGCAGAAGCAGTACTTGTTCACAATGAAATGTGTTGTTCTACAAGCCCAGCATTATAGAAGGTACATGTATAAGAGCATAAGTACAGTACATTTTTGAATGGTTTTAAAGTAAGTGTCTTATGCTCACCAAGGCAGCATTGTTTGATCAATAAAAACTGTAAAATATTATTACTTTTAAAATAACTCCTTTCCATTTGAATATATTTTAAAATGCAATTTATCCTTGTGACGCAAAGCTGAATTTTCAGCATCATTACTCCAGTCTTCAGCATCCCATGATCCTTCAGATTTTTTGTTGCTCAAGAAACATTTAAAAAAAGGTGTGCTGCTTCATTTGATTTTATTTGTTTTCAAATTATGATGAATCTAAAAGAACATCATTTACTTGCAAACCTTTGGCAAGATTGTAAATGTCTTTACTGTCACTTTTGATCAATTTAATGTGCCGTAGCTAAATTAAAGTATTAATTAAAATCTGACCAAAAACGTTTTAAGCAATAGTGTACACGAAAATGTAGAAATGCTAACAAGCAATATAAAGTTTTTTGGGGGAAAATGTATAATATAAAGTCTCATACTAAAAATTATATTTTTGTATTTGATAATTTAAAAATAGAAGGAAAAAATAAAAAGGTAAAAAGTATGAAAATTTGAGAGGGAAAGAGGGAAAATGTGAGCGAGACATCACAGCTGGTCTCAGTGCATTGATACTGTAACAGCGCTTGTGTGCTACTTGCGTCCATACCTGTGGTTCTGACCCTATCTGAGTACTCAGAGTCTGTGTACTGCCCACGGATGTTTGTTGCCCGAAACTTGAATCTACAACACAAAAAGAAACAGCAAAAACAGGTTAAAAAGACTCCTGGATTAAAATACTTACAACACAGATTAGTTGTGTGTGCGTATGTCTCTCACACATAATATGTTTTGGGTTTGAGGGGTCCGTTACAAAGTGTCTTGGCATCTTCAGACAGACAGCCCTCATCTGCTCCTATAATGTATGTGTTAGTGTTTGTGCTCATGCGCTCTGCTTTCTCTGAGCACTTTGGGTTCAAGAAGCCCTCGTCGGTCAGGTATGGCGCAGTAGGGAAGAGGAAAACACTCTTCCAGTTGGACAGATTTCCGTAGTCCATCACTGCATCAACATCAGAACAACAATATCAGAATCAGAATGAGCTTTATTGGCCAGGTATGTTTACACATACAAGGAATTTGTTGTAGTGACAGAAGCTCCACAGTGCAACAGAAAGACAGCAACAGGACACAGATAATAAAAGGATAATATACATAATATAATAATAAACCTTCCTAATGTTTTGAAAGAAGTCTCATTTGTCACCAAGGCTGCATTTATTTGATCAAAAATATTTTTTTGTGAATATTGTGAAATATTAGTACAATTTAAAATAGTTTTCTATTTGAATATATTTAAAAAATTTAATTATTCATGTGAAACAAAGCTAAATTTTCAGCAAACATTAAATGATTTTTGCTCAAGAATAATTTCTTAGTCTTATCAATGTTGAAAAACAATTTCAGGGCTATTTGATGAATAGTTCAAAAGAACAGCATTTATTTGAACTAAAAATCTTTTGTAATATTATAAATGTCTTTACTATCACCTTTGATCAATTTAATGCATCCTTGTTGAATAAAAGTATTAATACCTTTACATTTTTTTAACTGCCATTATTAATAGTGTTAAAGGTTTAGTTCACCCAAAAATGAAAATTAGCCTGTGTTTTACTCACCCTTGAAGCATCTAGGTGTATATGACTTACTTCTTTCAGACAAATCCAATTGGATTTGTATTAAAAATTGTCCTGCCCCCTCCAAGCCTTACAATGGTGGTGAGCGGGTGCTTTTTGTTAACAGTTCAGAAGACGTGAAATAAAGTGCACGCATCCGTAATAAAACGTGCCTCACACGGCTCCGGGGGGTGAATAAAGGCCTCCTGTAGCGAATCCATGCGTTTTTGTAAGATAAATATCCATATTTCAAATGTAATAAACACTTTTTCTCACTTCCGCTGACTGTCGTACATGGAAGCCGTCCAGGCGGATGACGTAGGACCAGGGCCGCTGCTGGCCAAATGGGTGCCCTAAGCAGAATTGTATTGTTGTGCCCCCTCCCCCAAATATTATGGAAGTAACCCCCCCCCCCCCCCAAAAAAAAAACCAATAGAACTTTAATAAAATATAAAAGTAAATAAGTAAATAGTAATTAAATTGCATTATTTACAAATTATAATTTTAGCTCTTGACAGTTACCTATGGCTATTATTAATACAGCTGTCTGATTGATTTTATAGTCTCAAGCATTCAGAAAATTTAGCACTTTTACATAAAACCATTGTTAATTTTTGTTAGGGTTGTGCACACGTTTTGAAGATAGAGACTGTAGCAAAAAAGGTGGCCAAAAATGAAAGATTAAGTGGATATTTGAATTAGCCTAAATGTTTGGTCAATGTTAAAGGACTTGATCGTTCTGTAGGTGTATTATTACCAGGTCTTTGGCTTCCTTTACAGGCATTTGTAACAATATGTAGGCTAATATAAATATCTACATTGTTTATATTGTATTACATTATGTAGCCTATTTTAACAGCGATTTTCAACGAAACCATATAATTATTAATTAACAAATCATTGTTGCCTTATTGTTTTTATATAATGCATTTTAAGTCATTATAAAGGCTGTTGTTGGCTTAGGTCTGTTTTTATAACCATAACAAATATTATCAAAAACGCATGGATTCGCTACAGGAGGCCTTTATTCACCCCCCGGAGCCGTGTGAGGCACGTTTTATTACGGATGCGCACACTTTATTTCACGTTTTCTGGACTGTTGACAAAAAGCACCGACTTACCCCATTGTAAGGCTTGGAGGGGCCAAGACAATTTTTAATACAACTCCGATTGGATTAGTCTGAAAGAAGAAAGTCATATACACCTAGGATGCTTTGAGGGTGAGTAAAACACAGGTCAATTTCCATTTTTGGGTGAACTAACCCATTAAATGTCATTTTTTTATACCTGCCGGTTCAGAAACAATGACCTGGACTTTTTGGATTGGTCCATGGTCATCTGTAAAGAAACATTCAGGCATCTCAATGGTGATGGTCTTGGAGGTAGAGATGATGACACCTGCGTTGTTCAGAGCAGCCCGCGGCCTCCTCAACGGTTTGGGTGGCGCTAAATAAACCGGTCAGAATCTTAAAATGACAGTCACTTCAGCAAAATAGTACAGCTGACTTACAAAGCCTTAGGTTTTCTCATACCTTTCACACCTGTTGTGACCTGAACCTCTGAACTTGGTCCTAAACCTGCTCCATTCACAGCTGCAATCTGCAACAAGTACAAAACAAATGCATTTGGCCTAACTGTGGAAGTCAATAAACAACTACAAGTACCATTCTGTGCAGGTGAAGTTTTAGTATGTAAAACCATAGGAATGAAAACATGATTTAAAAGACTGATGCAAATATTGCTTTCCATTTTTGGAGCTGCCTTCTCTGTTGTTACCTAGATACGGTTTTAAATAGCTGCTGCTAGTGCTCACAGTGGTATCGGATGATGCAAACCCAGATAGCAAGGTGACATTGATTCAATGTTGAAATTCCATCAGAATCATCATTTTGGTTGAGGTTGAAAATTCAATGCTAAATAATATAAGAAGAATGGCGTCTACGCTAATATTTGTCTGTTTCTTTCTTATTCTGTTTCTCAGTCCGTGTCCGGATCAGATGGTGGATTGGCGGCGGGAGATGGTGTCTCCCTGATCGTCGGCGGAGGCCGGAACACCTGGATGAGCCCCGGGGACATATCCCCAGTGAAGACCTCGACTTAAATGCAATAAAACTAAAAGTAAAAGAAAATAACTAAAAATATAATAAAATACCTAACTACATAATACTATTATTGTTAGAAATTGCAACAATATAAAATAGAAATAAATACATTTATACATTTAAAATTTTAATTAAAACATTAAGTAAACAATAAATAAACAACTATCTCCTGGCCAGAGGAGAACTGGCCCCCCGACTGAGCCTGGTTTCTCCCAAGGTTTTTTTCTCCATTCTGTCACAGAGGAAGTTTTAGTTCCTTGCCGCTGTCACCTCTGGCTTGCTCAGTTGGAGACACTTAATTTCTAGTGATTATCTAAAAGCAGAGAGAGCAGAAATTCTAATATTCCTAAAAAAAAACTGCCAATGATGATCAAGTGAATCCTGAAGCAGGTTTATGTTACTGGTGAAGCCTATACTTGTCTTGGTTGTTATATTAGTGTTTGTTTTCTACTATTTTTAATGAGTGTAAGGTATACTTTATAATAAGCACTGTGTTGCAGCTTGCTACCGTTCTGATTTAAGATTCACTAGATTTACAATATTACTTTTTGGATTTTCTTCAGAAAATAATTTAATTTGATAATTGCAGTAAATATTGTTAAGATTGTGATACAACTAGTAACTGTTGAAATTACGGTTAATTTTGCTACTGCATCATTCAGTTTTCTTAATAAAGCTGTCAGCCATACATTTTTTCCCCTTTTTCATCAAGTAATGTGCAGTCAGATTTGGTATTCCTTTCTTTACCTAATATAAATAAATCTTGATGACCAAGTGAATTGTATACATTCTTTAGCTGATATCGGATTGGTATCGGTAACGGCCGATACTCAGAATTTTTGGTATCGGATCGGTTTTGAAAAAGCGGTATTGTTGCATCCCTAATTAAAATTGAAATTGAAATTGAATCCACCCTGTTTTAACTTGAATGTAAACATTTTATTTAAATTTACACATTAAGTCACATTTCTAAATATTTAGGACCCACCTTCTTTCAGTTATACACTGCTATCAATCAAATGTTTTACATTGTGCAGTTTTAACATCCTGTTTGTTTTTATACTTTAGATGCTTTACAGCAACAAGTGAAAGCTGAGAAAAAGGAGGCCTCAGAGATTTTCTTTGCTGAGACGGTGTAAAAATGGCAAAGTGGCTCCGTTGTGGTCCTGAAAGGCTTGGGGGCATTGCCTTGTGGTGGAAAGCCCTGAGTTCATCAGACTATCCATTTAATGAGGAGTAAAGACATCTTTTTTTGAATCAGAAAAGTAGCTTCAATCCGTGAAAAGCTTCAAGTCCCGAACAGCAAACTGGTAATGTTTCAGTCTGTAGTACTTTAGTGTTTCTGCCTTGGATATTGAGCATTTGCATTTACTTCCAGTTTGCAGATGCAGGTTGCATTTGTTTTAAGTTGTAAGTTTTACAGGCTCTTCACCTGGCATTTGCTTTATAAATTCAGAATGAACTGTTCCATGTAATTAAGTCACTTTGTCATTCATTTTATCATTCTGTATGTACATTGTAAGCTCTATCTCCCAGTTTCACAAGGCTAGTCCCAGACTAAAATGGATGTTTGAGCCGTCTTAACTGAAAATAACTTGCTCCGACAGATCTTAATGTCATTGCCATTGCTTTGTCTCAAGATGCACACCAGTAATGGGTTTTTTTTTGGGGGGGGGTCATTTTTATCAAAGCTGTTTAAACATCCTAATTTAACTAAGGCCTAGTCCTGGCTTAAGATAAGCCAAGTCTGTGAATCTGGGCATATGTTTTGAAGTCATCACAGTTTTTTTTTTTTTTTTTTTTTTTTTGTTTTACATTTTTTTCCAAAAATAAATATATTTGCATTTAAACTGAAGGGTGTTGTTGACTTTTTGATTCAAAACCATATTAATTGCAGTGCTGCATGTTCTCTGATTGAAAGGAGTAAAAGCAGGATTGATTTGATAATGTTTCGATGTTGATTCAATGTTAAATAAGTGATTTAATTTAAGTTGAAGAAACTTGATTGATTTTTCATCATTGAAATAACATTATTTCAGGGTGCAAACCTGACGAAAAATCGATGTTAAACTTCCACATTGATTCAATGATAATTTGATTGATGCATCAACATTGATTCAATGTTGATTCAGTGTTGGTCTGCTATCTGGGAACGTACCACAGTTCAGTACAATCTCAGAAAAAAGGGTCAATAAGCTGTCTTTGAGGCGGTGCCCTTTTAAAAGGTACTAATATGTACTTTTAAAGTCCTAATATGTACCTTTTAAAGTACTAATATGTACTATTTAGGGGTAAATTGGGTACAAAGATGTACCTTTTAGCTTTTGTACCTCAGGGTACTGCCCCAGTGACAGCTTTGTATCTTTTTTTCTGTGAGTATATGAATGAGAAAGAGACCTGTGCATGTAGGGGAAGAGTATGGAGATGCACTTTAGACCAAACAATCAAATCAAGGGAAAAAATTTGGTGTGAATGCCCCTAAAATGTTTAGGTTTTGGTTTCCTACCCTTATGCTGTAATTAAATCCACCCTTCAGTCCATTTATAATGGCCGTCATGGTGTTATTAGGGTTGCTGATCACAGACAGGCTGTTTATGTAGAAGTCCAGTTGTCCGTTTCGATAGATGGCAACGTGGTAGGCACTGATGTTTCCGTTCGGCTCATCCGGTGGAGAGAACGTTACATAAACACGTGTCACTTCCTCTGGGATCACCGTCAATGTCACGTTTTTGGGAGGATCCTTGGGCTCTTGGAAAACATGACCATGAATGTCACAAATAAGATATGAACGCATGCATTCAATGGATATCTGATAATCAAGCATGCGTTAACATCCTCACCGTCCTCCAGGGTTCTGACGAGGATGGGTTCAGATGCTTTGCCGTCTGTGCGAGCATTGGAAAGCTGCCCCGTGAAGGCGGTGATGGTAATAGAGTATAGGGTAAAGGCAGTCAAGTTCCTGACAACCACCGTCCTAATCTCCTCTGAATGCCGCACTAGGCTTATGTTATATCCCGAACCATCCAACTGAAAGAGGACAGAGAGAAATTGAAGTAGAAAATTTCAGAAAATCAACAGATTTTTCAAGTTTATGAACTCACAGCAGTGATGTCAATGATGTATGAGGTGGGCCCTGAGATGACCGATGGTTCGTCCCACACAATCTTTAACCCAGTGGGAGAAGGAAACACTGATATGGCACTAGGGGGGGCATCAGGGTCTAAGACAAAAAGATAGAGAGGGAAATGAAAAATAAGGGTTTGCTATATGCAAATGACACCACAAGAGAAAATTATGTAGCTCAAAAGCTCAGGAGACTTCATAAATGTTTCCTCTAAGCTGCACTTCTCATATTGCTCCCACGTAGACTAAAGAACAGTCTTTGTAAAAGGCAAATGCTCAAAAATGTGTGGAAAAAATGTTGATCTTGAGAGTTCATGAATCAAAGCTAATGGATTGGGCAGCGTTTCAACAACATTGCCCATTGATTTTCAGAATGGAACTAAAATCGTGAGAATGCAGCTCTGATTCACAAGATCCCTGAACACAGCAAAGATTTCATAGCATTGTCAAACAGAACTGAAAGACAAATGTTCCAAACACAGTGAAGCTCACAGAAGCCATGCATCATTACTTTCCTGTCTTGCTTGCTGTTATTTCTCCAATGTCTTTAGAGCTGTTAAACTGGCAAATGGAGGTTTCAAAAAGTATTGAATAAAAGGGTGCCATTAATTGTGGCACCCTTTTATGTGTATTAGAGAAAAACATTTATTTTATAATGATATTTCCCCCCATTTTAAATTCTTATTATCTAATGAAAGGATAGATTTTTGTGAATTTTTTTAAATAAAAGATCAAAAGGATTAACAATGCAATGGCCATGACTATATTTATATAATATTTCTTCTATATACTTCTATATTTTTAGTTTCATTATATATATATATATATATATATATATTTATGTATTTTTTTTAGAAACTATACAAAGTAGTTTTTCTTTAAAGTTATAAAATCTACATTTTAAGTATCTAGCTTGCTTTAGAATTTTCTTAGCAGCAGTAAAACAAATACAACTGAACTGTAGACATACAGTGAGACTAGAGTAAAAATCTAATTGAATAGTGATCTGAAAAACTGAATGAGAAATGTTTACGTTTATATTAAGATCTGACATTGCTGAGATCTCTTCTGAAACTCAAGAAAATATATGTGAGACTAGAATCTTTTTCTAAGAGGAAACATCTAACAAATAGCAAACTCAAGCAAAAGTCTCCTATTGCTTGCTAGGATAAACATACAAGACATTAATGGGGTCACATGATGCGATTTCTTGTTTTCCTTGTCTTTAGTGTGTTATGTAGCTGTTTGTGCATGTATACGATCTTACGAGTTACAAAGCTCAAAGTCTCCCACAAAAGGATTTATTCTATCTAAAAGAGAAGGCTGATCCAGACCGGGCTAAAACGCCTCATCAAAACACGCCCCCACATGTCTACGTCACGATGTGGAAGCATTTGCATAATGGAGCCCAAATGTTCACGCAAAGAAAGAAGGCGCTGTGTGCTTCTAGGTGAAAGCATAAGCACTTTATTTGGCCTTCCGAAAGTAGATGCAATTAGGAATCATTGGTTAATATTTGTTTAAAACAGAACAGCACAACTCAAATGTTCGAATTGGTGCAACGCATTTTATGGATGACAGTTTCGTGAACCTAGGTGAGTACAAGGCTGGCTGTGCACAAACGCTATTTCTACAAAACAAATGGATCAATTCTGACTTTGCTATGACAATCTGTGCTTCTGAATCAGCGACTGTAAGTATATGTTCTGATTAGACTGTTCAAATGCGGAGTTTTGCGCAGACACGTCGTGCGTGTGTGTGTGTGTGTGAGAGAGAGAGTCACATCAGCTGTCTTAACCGCGGCTTGTGTGCTGCAAATGCATACGAGCACTGTCTCTGTTCCCCTTTCAGGCTTGAACTGACGGTAAAACTAAGGATATTATTAACTGTCTTTATATTTACATAAGCTCACGATTATGGTAAGGAACGTTACACTTCCAACGCGTGCTTGTGGTGTTCGGCCAATCACAATGCACTGAGTCAGCTGGCCAATCAGAGCAGATTGCGATGAAAGAGGTGGGGCATAGAGGAACTACAATAACGTACAGTATTTGAAAAATAATGTGTTTTTTGAACATTAAAGCATGTCAACATATTCTGTTACACCAAATACATAAAATAATGATCTTTAAAATAGCATCATATGACCCCTTTAAAGAGATCTTATTTGTGATATTTTTATGCATGTTTAACATACATCCTGCGAGTGTCTGTATGTGGATCCAGTCGGAGGGTTCTCCGGCTCCAGCCCTGGTGAACGCTACCAGTCTGATACGGTACTCTCTATATTTCAGCAGAGGGGAAAGTGTGACTCCACTGGTTACTCCTTCAACCCACTTCACAAGCTCACTCTCCACACAGGACTTCATGTGTTGCTCTGGCTCACAATTTCTTGCCAATTTCTGAATTTCTACATTATAACCCTGCAACAGACCAGGAACATAGACGGGATGCTGCCAGCTTAGAGAGACACTCTCAGAAGTAACATCCATTATGGTCAGCGACTGGGGCGGACCAGGAACTGCAGAAAGAGAAAGAAACAATCTGCATTATCATGTCTGTACCAAAAATGGTGCAGAATAAATTATATGCCAAAGTTTAATACTTAGATACTTAGTGTTAGGGTTTTTGCTTATCACAATTACCGGCCCAAGTCTGACCCGAGCCCGACTTTTTTTCCCCTTCTCCCAAAACAGCTTATACTACTGTTTCAACTATTAAAATAGTTCAGTTTTCTATGTAATGGCAAAGTGATAATATTTAGTTTCGTTTTTTTTATTAAGTTAATTTAGAAAAACTTTTGGAGGATTTTTTGTTCGTTATAAGTTTTGTTTTTTTTAAAGTAACAACCAAGCGGCCAGTGGCAGACAGTGAGCTGATCATAGCCTATGTTTGATCAATTTAGCCTTCTCAAATCATCACGACTTCCCTAAAATAAAATCTATACATATAAAAACAGTTCAAGCATATAACAATTTTTAAACGTTAAATCTAGATAAATGAGTGCTGTGTCCAATAATTTGGGCGGAGAGTGGAAGCTAAAGCGCGCTTTGCAGGACATGGAGGTGCCAGCGCAATCACTTGCATTTTTTTCAGTGGATCCGCTGTCATTTTTGCTCATAAAGGTAAGAGTAATACATCATTTAGAACTGTAAATGGTCTACTTTTATTTGTGTGCACTCAGAATATCAACAAAACGTTGTGCTTTTATAAAATAAAGAAAAAAAACATGATGTGCTTTCTGCTGTCTTGTCTTCAACATGAGCGCTAAAATATAAAAAATAAGGAGAAGCCTAAAACAGGCCTGAGGCCCGGCCCACGTCTAAACTATGATGCGAAAATTGGCCCGAAGCCCGGCTCTAGGGGCGTAAAAAAGTCGGGCTGAAATGCAGGGCTCTATGTAGCATTACATCACTTGATCACCAATGGATGCTCTGCAGTGAATGGGTGCCATCAGAATGAGAGCCCAAACAGCTGATTAAAACATCACAATAATCCACACCACTCCAGTCCATCAATTAATGTCTTGTGAAGTGTTCAAAATAAAAATCTTAGGACATTTTTAACTTTATAACCACATTTTTCAGTTTAAAGGGGTCATTGGATGCGAAATGCACTTTTACATGTTGTTTGAACATTAATGTGTTTTGGCAGTGTGTGTACATAACCACCCTATAATGATAAAAATCCACCCAGTGTTATTTTTTTAATCTACTAAAATCATTACCACTTTCTCAAATCAAGCCGTTCTCAGCTCCTTGTCTGTGTGACGTCACGCAGACCAAGGCCGCTCCCACAATAGTTGATTGACATTGGTGTTTTACCCTCCTTGAGTGAGCTGTCATCAGTCTGCCATTGTTTCACAGCTGGAGCAGATGTAGACAAGAATGTCTCCTAAGTGATTGAGGTTTTGTTGTTGGATGTAATAATGAACATAGCAGTCGTCATTTACTCCTGACATCTGAGCCACTGAAGATGCAGAGGATTAACGTTTGTTTTTGAAGCGAATGCATCCTCCGATCTGCCTAAATGCGTCTATGTTTGCGCGACTCATTCGTGAACTAGCTTCAACTACAGATGAATTGAGTATAAGGTTTTTTATATGAATCTTTGCAAATCACCTTTCCTAATAACGTGCTACTTAGCAAGTTCCGGGCTAAATGCGGCTAAAGTTTACATTCTCTCAGAGAGCGACTCGGAAGAGAGGGGAAGGGTGAGCAGAGCTCATTAGCATTTAAAGCAACATGCTACAAAACAGCTTGCTCTGGAAAGAGCTGTTTTTGGCAAGGTTAAAAGGGTGTTTTTTTCCCTCTACCATTGATAAATTTTAACCAATGTTATAGACCAGGGATCCTCACATCTGGACCATTCCTGCAGAGTTTAGCTCTAACCCTAATCAAACACACCTGATCATGCTAATCAAAATCTTCAAGATCATTAGAAAATCACAGGTTTGATCAGGGTTGGAGCTAAACTCTGCAGCAGATTGGATCTCCAGGGAAAGATTTGAGGAACACAGTTATAGACTTTTCATTAAGACCCTAAACAATCATATCAGCTTGTGGAAAATGGGCATCCAATGACTCTCTTTTCTTTTTTTTGTCAAAAACAGTACTGAATACACTCAATTTGTCCAAGTATTGACCCCTTTAAATACGAGTCCTCTATCCATAATATTGCCTTCTATAGTGAAAAAGTTATAAGAGAGAAATATTTGCAGATCAAGCACCGTTTACAAGTGAAAACAGTTCTAAACAAATATGTTGGTGGATTTTGATGTGGTAGGACAACAGGGCATGGACCTTCACAGGAGGAAGCGGTATTATGGATTATGGACTCTATGGGTATTTTGGCCGGGAGCAACAGTTTAAAACATTTTAATTATGGATTTATTTCTCACAAACATGAAGCTTTACACTTCGCAAGACATTAATTAATGGACTGGAGTAGTGTGGATTACTTGCAGATTTTTATGAAATTTTTATGTTTGGACACTCATTTTGACGGCACCCATTCACTGCAGAGGATCCACCGATGAGCAATGAAGAAACAAACTCATCTACATCTTGGATGGCGTGAGGGAGAGTAAATTTTCAGAAAATCTATCCCTTTAAGTCATGATACCTGACTCTGGTGGAGTGTGTGCAGTACAGTTGGCTTCTTCCCCAATTCCGGCTGAATTAACTGCAGCTACGCTTATGACATTGAAAATGTTAGGTGACAGGCCGATGAAAGTGTGCGCCACTGTGTGTGTGAGCATGAGAGGATGAGCCTCCTCCTCTAGATCTCCAGAGCGAATAAGGTAGTACAGAATCTCTCCGTTAGGATGAATCGGAAGCTCCCATTCCATGTACACTGAATTCCAATCCAATCCAGAGCAGGTCAGATTCCCGACGGCATCTGACACTGAAACATACACACCAACACCACAGATTTATCTTCATTTCTCCTTCATTTGATCGCTAAGACTCTGTATATATATATTTTTGTATTTGTATAGCTTTTAAATTTGAAATATCAAACAAATTCAAATTTCAAAGCCAAGACTTAAAACCCAAAAAGACAAGATTTAAAACCTAAAGTTTAACAAAAAAGTTTAAACTTTTTTTTTTACATTTTCCGTAAGTTTTCGCATTGACAATAATAAGAAATGTGTCTTGAGCACCAAATGAGCATATTTAGAATAACTTCTGAAGGATCATGTGACACGATTGCATGTGCGAGTGTGTATTACCTGATTCATTGGTGGTGAATACAACAGGCAGGCTATACTGATCCCCATTTCCTGCTCTAGTGAATGTGCACACGCTGATTTCATATGAATTATGAGGTCTAAAGCCACTCAGCTCTGCTTGTGTGGATGCATCTGATGAGTTCTTGGGTAAACAGAGGCATATGAAGTTTAATTTACACACAGAGAAAAATGTGAGAACATAATCAATCATACTACATAGACATAGGGGTGTAATTACCTGATAACTGAAAGTGTATGTGTTTAGTTCAAGTATTCGGAATCCGTAGTGCTGGACGATTCCATTTGGCTCTGGACTTGGTTCCCACTGAAGCCACACTGAATTCACAGTGTGGTTAAAAATAATCAGATCACGTGGTGGAGACATTGGGACTGGGCACACAAAAAAGCACATAAGACATTAGACACATTAAGTCTGCACATTTATAATTGTATGAGTTTGCAAAGTAGGATATTCAGCTTTTAAATTAGGACTTTAGATTTCAAATTACAATTTTCAAATGTCAAACTTTATTACATTTTAAGTAATAACCATTTTAGGGTTATTGCCCTTGTGTTGTTTTGTGTTGTTTATGTTGCATATAACAAAATTGATGCATGCATTTAAAATTTATAACAAAAAAGTTTTACTTTAAATTTAAATTTTTAAATTTCAAATGACAAATTTCGAATTCAAATTTTAAAGTCATGCCTTAAAGATCTAATGTTTAACATAAGTTTACATTTTAAAGATCAAACATTAGATCTCAAATTCTATTTCTGTTTTAAAAATGTAAATAGCAAACAAATTCAGATTTTAAAATTAAAGATTTAAAGTTGAACAAAAGTTTACATTTTCAAAGATCAAACAAAATACTTTTCAAATTTTTGTTTTAAATGTTCAAATATCAAACAAACTCCACATTCAAATTCTAACTTAAACATTTCAATTTTGAACAGATCAGTTCCTCTAGAAAAACAATAAAGATGCATCTCTGACCTGCTTCATCAGTATGCAGTGGAATAATCATGAAGGGACCGACACCTATGCGGGTGACCGCAGCGATGGAGAGATTGTAAGGTGTAAATGAAGTGAGTTCCGAGAGCATTAGTTGTGTTTCAGCGGTGTAGGTTTTGTTGACAGTCCCAGGACCTTGTAAAGCTACAGCATAATCTATGATCTCCCCATTGGCTTCCACTGGGGGGAACCATGACACATGGATGGAGGTGCTGGAGAGATTCCTACTAGCTCCAGGCAACGGAGGAGAACTTGGGACTGTCAAAACACAGACACACAATGTTTTCACATATGCTTTATATACATTTGCATGTAAAAAACAAGAAGTGATGCATACAATCTTCATCTGTTCGCAGGTGTAGCATTGCAGTGTGGTTTACGGCAGATCCTGCACTGGTTGCCGGGGTGACTTTTATGATGTAGGGAAAATATTTCCTGAGCTTGGTGAAAAGGTAGATGTTGTCTGTGGTAGTTTTGGTGATGGTGATGTTAACTGTGCGGTTGATGAACGGGTGGGTCATACCCGCCTCTTGGAGGCTCAGCTGATAGAAGACTCTGCCGTTGGGCTCCAGAGGAGGGTCCCAGCTGATCACTACAGCTGTAGAGCTATAGATCGTAGCAGTGAGGTTGTGGACCGGACCACTCGGCACTGCACAGGGGGAGGATGTAGAAGAGAAGCAATTAATAATGTGTGAAGAACAGCTAACAGTTACACTTTAGAACAGGGAACAAATCATTGCAGTCTAAGTAATAAATGTTGGTTCAATATGCAACCAAGAAATGGAATGAGGCTTTGTTCCCCAGTCTAAAGTAACAAAATTAGGGTTCATCTCATGAAAACTTGCAATATTAGGGCATATTTCACCTCAAAAATGAAGCCTATTAAAGGACTATTAAAAGGTTTTCATAAGGATATATAATAAAAAAAGATTTTGAAAAATCTTAAAAGGTCCTAAAATTGACTTGATGCAAAATAAATAAATAGAAAATAGGATTTTATTTTAATATATTATATATTTAAAATCTTAGTGTGAAATATGACCGAGAAATTGAGATTCACCCGTTAGATGTACAAAGAACTATCCTTTTAATTAATATATTATTATATATTATAATTATAAATATTAATTCATTAATTTATGCTTAAATAAAGCATAAATGGCACACTGCAACACCAAACCAGTCAACTATTCAAACCAGTTAACAATTCAAGCCAGTCAACAATTATTCATACAAAAAATTCAAAAGCACACATGACATGATATTCAGCAATTACACACATCTGGGAATCTGTGGAAATGAAAAATGGTAATTAAACTCTGCCACAGCGTCTGCAAAATCCAGAGTCAAGATCACAGATATAGAAAAGGAGAGAGAAGCAGAGAAAGACAGACTGATTGTGTTAGTAAGAAAATCCGTCTAGAGCATGTTCTGTGTCCGAGATATTGCTTTGGGCTGAACTGAGCTGCTGAAGCTGGGTGATTCTCCAGTAACTGCAAACCGATCAGACACAATCACGCACAAAGAGCCAAACAGGACCATGGCATTAGGACCATAGCATTATTTATTCATATAGAACACTTTCAAAATCTCAGACACCCGGGGAGAAAAACCTTCATCTGTCTCAGAAGGTCACCTCTGCACCGTTTTTCCCAAAATCACACAAAAACGGTTTGCTATGACTATTACATAAAACCTTGACACACGGTATAGTTTCTGAAACCAGGTTAACATTCACATAAATGAAATAATTCATTTTATTGTCCAAATATTGCTCTTTAATAGCTCAGAACATCAAATGTATAATACTTCTCAATTGTTTCTTTTAGGAATCAGCTCAGAAATTAATCCTAAAAGTAAAAGGAGAGCAAATGAGCTGTTGACATTTAATAAAAGAGTAAAGCTATAAAAAATAAAGTAGATAGCTGCTCAGATCATTTGCGTTCATGAGTAATGTTTGAATTCATATTGAGATCTCTGACCTGTAGATTTTGGCAAATCTGAGTACAATTGGAGATACATGACATTACTGGGCTCTTTTTCTAAGCACAAACATATGAGAAGCTGGAGACAAAAAAGTCTCCAATTGCTTAAGTCAAATTGACGCATTTACAATATTCAAAGACAAATATATAACATGTTACATAATGTACCCAGAAACGTACAGCAACGTGCTATTTTCTATTTTCAACAAATCCTGTGAGAGGAAATGCAAGCTGGGATAGTCTAGAGACCGACAAATAAAAGGCTTTCAGATCAGACGCACTCAGTCTCGTGGTGAGGGCTCAACAATCCCAGTTTGCAGCTTGAAGGAAGTTGTCTCCTTTCACAACATGTGCTGAATCTGTGTGTGTGCATGCATGTGGGTGTGTTTATGAGTTTCAGTGTGATTTTTTTTGGAACGTAATCTGTTGGAAAAGTGGTGCAGAGCTGCGTTTCTCCCCTCAGTGTGTGAGGAGACTGACCGTCCTCTAACGCGGTGAAGTTTAGATGGGGACTGAACACTCCCCCATCACCAACAGAAGTGCTGGAACTCATCCATACACTGTAATCATGTCCTGCCCTCAGATCAGACAACACAAACCAATGCTCTGAACCCGGAACCATCTACAAAGATAGAAAGAGAACATGGTCATTGACTGCATGACTCAATCAGCATTTCATTGTGAGCTTAAAATCTGTGTATTTGAGTTGGTTTAGCTATTCTTAGAGATTAAATCCTTTACAAAAAGTACTGTGTTGGTTCATCATTTAGTTACCCTCCTCTTGTTCAAAACCTGTACGAGTTTCTTTCTTCTGTCGAATACAAAATAAGATATTTTGAAGAATGTGGGTAACCAAACAGCTGACAGTAGCCACTGATTCAGTCTTTAGTATTTTTCATATACTATGGAAGTCAATGGCTACCGTCAACTGTTTGGTTGCCCACATTCTTTAAAATATCTTATTTTATGCTTAACAGAAGAAAGAATCTCAAACAGGTTTGGAACAACTTGAGGGTGTGTAAAAAATGACAGAATTAAAATTTTTGGGCAATATATTTCTTTAAATGTTACATGTCCAAAAGCATTTTTTCTACTTATTTCTTTCTGATTTCTGCACAACTAATCAGGATTGTAAAACCTGCCAAAGGTATTTTATCTAATGAAGATATCTAGACAAGAAAAAGGTTATTAATATCTTAATTCATATCTTAAACAAATCATATCTACAGTAAATTGCAGTTAGACACTGTCTGCTAATTAGGTGTGACAAGTTTCCAGTGACAGCCGATTTAGTTAACATCTATTTAAAAAAACACATTAAAACGTTATTTAAAATAAAATAAAATTTAGCATCGAGTTGATCAAACGTGACAGTAAAGACTTCTTTCTTTCTATTCATCAAGGAATCCTGAAAAAATGTATCAAAGTTTCCACAAAAACATTAAGCAGCAAAACTGTTTTCAATATTGATAATAAGAAATCAGATTATTAGAATGATAATAATCAGCAAATCAGCATATTAGAATGATTTCTGAAGGATCATGTGACACCGAAGACTGAAGTAATGATGCTGAAAATTCAGCTTTGCATATACATTTAATATAAATGACATTTTAAATGATATTCAAATATAAAATAGAACACCATCATGTTTAGTGTCTCCAAAAAGATCAACACTCATCTGTGTACCTGTGTATACTTTGTGTTGTTTTTTGTATTGTCTGTGTAGACGATGGTATAGTATTGGATGATGCCGTTGGGTTGGTTTGGAGGACTCCAGCTGAGATGCACTGTAGAGGTGGTGAGGAGTGTGTATGATACATTCTGTGGAGGGTCAGAGGGGGCTGCAAAACAGAGAAAGCATTTATCTTTATGACTATGAGGACAAAGCTGTTTCATGATATTGTGGTTCTTTTTCAAAACTTAGTGAGCTGCCTCACTCTCTAGGCTAAATGAAACTAAACCTTATAACTGACTGAATTGAAACATCCAGAAAGAAGTTAAATGTTCTGTTATTTTCTATTAATATATTTTTAGTACAAAGTAAAATATATACTCTTTCAGTCTTTCAAAATGTTGGTGTCTGTAAGATTTTGAAAAGTCTCTTAAGTTTGAATATATTTTAAGATGTAGTTTATAACTGTTATGTAATGTATTTATTTAAATCTGATACTTCCGTCATCTCCAAATGATTTCACAGTTCATTCTAGGATACTTGTGATAATGCAATAATTTTTGGCCAAAATGAGGCATATGTGCCTTCACATTAGAAACATGTATATGATGACAGAATGTGCTTGTGTTCACCTGATTCTATGGTACTGAACGTGATGTAAATCAACATTCCTCCATCTCCGAGTCGAGTCCAGCTGCTCACGGAGGCATTATATTGACCCAATCCATCCACAGTGACCACCACTGACGTTTCCGTCACATTGGTGACAAACTCAGAGCTCAGATTCCTAATACACGCACACAAATGTTAGTTTCAGTCGTGTATGACAAAAGCCAGGTCTTTGGTAAAAACTGATTTTAAATCATCTTTACTTACCACACTCTCACTATGTAGTATAAAATCTCAGAGTTGGCCTCCTTGGGAGGTTTCCAGGACAACTCTACCTCAGTATCAGACAATTTCCTGGCGATTAGGAATTTTGGAGGGGAACTGGGTACTGTTGTTCAGGAAAAACAGCTATTATAGACCCAAAACTGTGGAAAAGGACTTTACTCTTCGAACACGACAGTGATTTGAGTTAGTAAATGTAAGAGAATGTCTCCCATGGCAGGAACGGCATCCACATTTGTCCATTCTGACAGCTGCTAATGGAAAAACTAACCAACCAAACACAGAGAAACAAACACAAGCATTGTCAGTAGGTTCTGTCTCCTGAGGTAGAAGGATTAAATTGATCCATAACACCGTAAAAAACAACAACTCCCAGATTGCTTTCAGAAATGTCCTGTGGGAGAAATAAAAAGTTAAAAATAGTAAAACTCTAATTTCCTGCGCGCAGACCAATGAAAATCTGTAAAAAGAAGAAATGTTTAAGTGTGACCTTAATACTTTCTGCATCTTTAGCCATATCCTGATAAATTCCCCATGAAGACTGAACCTTAAAAGTAAAAACAGCTTAATTAAACATCATAAAGTCCATTCGTTAAAACCGAACACTCACCATCCTCCAGTGTGGTGATGTTCAGGATCTCACTCGTGTGGTTTCCCAAGCCGACCTGTGTAGCCGCCTGTACGCTGATACGGTAGCGCGCATACTTCCGCAGGTTGGACAGGATGACATAAGGCACGTGTGTGGTTTGATTCAGACTGTGTGTGGCATTCCAGTATTCTACGTTGTAGAACAAGATGATGCCATTTGCGAGAAGCGGGGGCGACCATGACACATTCACCTCACTGGATCCGATGTTCTCATAGGTCAAATCGTAAGGTGGGCTGCCAGGCACTGCAAGAAACAATTAATCTGCACATTAGGATGAAGTCAGCGCTTTTGTGCAAAAAATATATCACTCAACATGCTGGAGCTCATGCATTAACAATTAGGCCATGCTCCCTTTTTGGCCTGTTCTATGGTGCTTTTGAATTTTCAACATAATGAACAGTACAAAGAGGACAGGGGAGAAAAAGAGGAAATGACTAAGATTTAAACGTAAATCACTTGCATAAGCACTATGGCTCAATATATCAGAGTAGGTGTGCTGGGATGTGGGCTTTTATAAATGAAGGTGTATTCATACATTCAGAAGTTTGGGCTCAGTAAAACTTTCGAAATATTATTAAAATTTAAAATAGCTATTTTCTATTGGAATCTATTTTAACATTTAATTTATTTCTGTGATGAAACGCTGAATTTTCATCAGCCATTATTCCAGTCAGAGTCACATTTTCCTTCAGAAATCATTCTAATATGCCGATCTGGTGCTCAAGAATATTTCTCATTATTATCAATGTTGCTTAATTTTTTTGTGCAAACTGTGATACTTTTTGAGAATTCTTTGATGAAAAGAACGGCATTTATTTAAAATAAAATGTATTTATTTTTACTAAAAGTCTTTACTGTCACTTTTGATCAATTTAATGTGTTCTTGCTGATTAAAAGTATGTTTGCTGCAACAAAGTGTCCGAAAGTCATTCATCTTTATTAATGGGAGTTGGTGATTTACATTCCACTTCATGCAAATTGAAGTAGAGACGCAATGAGCGAATAGCGACTGGCGTAAAGACACTACAGTTCACATGATTTGATGCCTGATAGAGTTGGAACGTCTACTAGAAATCAAACAGCACTAAGACTTTAATCGCTGTATGTGTGAATGTGCCTTAATTGTAGGAACCCTTTGAAAGGGAAAGAGTGTGGGATTTCAGGATGAGATTGGATTAAAGTTTTATGCCTCTTCTAGTTTTTCAATTAAATATGAACACACACACGCACAATGACTCACCATCCTCCCCCGACAGCATCTGTAGAGTATCAGAAATCTGGTTCCCATGTCCGTGTAGCGTAAACGCACGGACAGTCACATTGTAGTGTGTGTATGGCTTCAGGTAGCGCAGTGTGGCACTGGGTGATGTGCTGTTGACTGTGTTGCTGTATGTGCCGTTGGTGTAGGAGACCTCATACAGGCGGATGATGCCATTGGGTTTCTCTGGCGGAGACCAGGTGAGAGTAGCGGTGGAGGAGGTGGTTTTCACTACGAACAGATCCCGTGGGGGTGAACCCGGCTCTGAAAGACAGATGGAAGCATGCTAAGAGATTTCAAAAGTGTTTAAGGCTGCTATTGTATGTATATGAAACATAACTGGCTCAATACCATCCTCTAGTGTCATAACGAAGATGTAGTCTTCATCGGTCAGTGGACTTTCCCCCACGGCAGTAGAAGCGGCCACACGTACCTTATAACTGCTGTACTTGTCGAGACCTGTGGATATGAGCATATATAGCGTTATACGGTGGCCTCAAAAACTATTTGAACACCTGGGTCACACTTAGAAATGTCTGAACGTCATTGCATTAGATGTAAAATATCCAAGCAGGATGAATCTGCAAACAAATGCAAGGGTGTTTTCTTGGAAATTCATCATTTCTTTTTTCTTTTTTTTATAATTTTTGCTCAATGTCTTTTAATCAGCTGGTGTTTTTGGTGCTTTATTAGTAGATGTATTAAGTCATTTTTGTGGAAACCTTGATGGACCATTTTTCAGGATTCTTTAATGAATAGAAAGTTCAAAAGAACAACATTTATTTATTTTTTAATTTCTTAAAAACACACTTTTGAATTGTAGTGTACTTGTTAGTGTGTTACCTGTGAGCACTGCAGTGGTGGTGTCTGCCATCTGTTGTAATTGCTGGATTGTAAGGAGATTTTGTGCATATACAGTGTAGTGTGTTATCTTGCCATTAGGGTTGAGCGGTGGCTCCCAAGTAACACGGATGGAGGTGGAGGTCAGGTTCTGATAGGACACATTCTGAACAGAGCTGGGCACTGTGGGCAAACACTGGCGTTACTTTATTACTTTGTAGTTGTATTTTATAACTACTTTACTTCAACTCAGAAGTCTGAATGTATTTTACCTTGTTCAGTTGTCTTGACTGTAACTCCTGTGGAAGGCCCTTCTCCAATGATGTTTTTAGCCGTCACGCTAAATGTGTACTCTGTGAAAGGACGCAGTTTTCTAACCACATACATGATGCGATCAGACGACAGGTCTGCTGTCTCCTCAGTGGCAGGTAGGACTGTTAATCAAAAAGCACAACCAATCAGAAAACAGAAGCAAAAGCAACAGAGTGCAACAATGACTGTTCCCCTTTTTAGTAATTTTCCCAATAACTTTCTCCATAAAAAATTATTGGAAGCACATGAAAACTAGCACAACAACATTACAAACTTTGCAAAAATATATTTTTTAATTACAAAATTCTTTGAGAAAATTCTTCCCATGAAGCACTATGAATTAAGTGATCAAATAAAAAAAAATGATGGTACAATATAAAACTATTTACTGTTTTACTTACTATAAGTCATGGACTACTGTACGGACTAAGTATAGCATACTTGAAACCAGTAATTGAAACCAATCAGGAAAAATAAAATACATAAATCTTAAAAAACAGCAGCTGAAAAAAATGGAAACTAATATTAAACTAATATAAATGATGAGAGTGCGTAACAAAATTACTATTTGAACTAAAATGAAAATTGAAAATATGAAAATAAAAACGAATAAAAAGCTAATTCTAAATATTAATCGTCACTATAATAGTTTATAAATATGAACACAGAGTAAAGTAGGTCTGTCCTAACAGGTTTATTTATGTTGCTAAAAAAAATAATTTTATCTATGGAGATTTTAAATACTATTTATACTTACGGATACCTAAAATAAATGACTTATTATGAGTTATTTTGGTTGTGCTTTTAACAGTAATATTAGTATCCAAGTCACCACAACAGTTATTTACCCTCTATTCCAATAGTGGTGGCAGCTCTTGTTGAAGGGTTCATCTGCTGCTGGGTGGAGTCTGTGGCCACCGCCCTAGTGGAGCGACGGGGCTGGGAGGGGCTTAAGTTAATCAATGGTGGTTGGTCAGTTCCTCGAGTGACAGCTGAAAGTTCAGTCAAAGGTTCCTCGGTCACAGCCTCAGTCTCAGCTTCAACAGATACATCAGTTCTGTCGTGGGTCACTGTGAGCCAAGGTGGAGATGTGTGGGGGGTGCTCGGGGTCAGAGGAAGGTCAGAGGTCAGTTCAGTGTTGGTAAAATCACGACCCAAAGCGGGAAACGTTCTGTGTGAGGTGAGAAGGAACGCAGATGACGTGGTGATGTCAAGTGACCTCGCCTTACGACGAAGTGGAGCATTCTGTAACACAACGACATATTATCAGTAAAGCTCAACTAAACACAAAACAGTAATCGTGTGTGTGTGTGTTTGTGGAGTTTAGTGTGTTTCACCTGTCCTCGCAGGGTGATGTCCTGTACAAGAGTACTGCGGTATAACACTAGTATCCGATAGTGTGTGATTAGTCCGTTCGGTTGGCTCGGGGGTTTCCAGGACAGACGGACTGATGTGGAGTCTACAGCCTCTGCTGTCAGATGAGACACAGCATTCGGGGCTAACAGAGAAATAAATGCACACACACATACTTAACCAGGGGCCTTAGCACTGTTCCAAGAGGCCCGCAAGATGACTTTAAATTACTTAAAAAAAGACAAAACGTGCTTTAAAATAAAATGAAGTGCAAAAAATTATTAAAGAGTGCTTTAAAATCACAAACGACTAGAAAAGTCCAGCAAATTTATTCATAATAAAAAATATAAATATAAATGTCTTTACTGTCACTTTTGATCACTTGAGTGCATCCTAACTAAATCAAAGTATTAATTTCTTAAAAAATATATTTTGAATGGTAGTGTATATCCATGTAAAGTCAGGGTTGGATTATTAATGTCCTGGGAACAGATATATTTTCCCATTTCTACAATCAAATGCTGAGAAAAATGCAGCCCTTATCATAGCATTGGATGCTTTGAGGCCTTGAACCAAAATCTAATTTTAGATAAAAGCAACCCTAAGTGAACAAATAACCTTTCTTGTTTTTCCACGCATTTAATAAGCATTTTCATATTCAGCGCCAACTGGCTGTGTATGAAAAAGTAATTTCCTCCAGCTAAATTAACCCAATTAAAGGTATAATTAGAGATAGCTGATTTCGCAGACAGACTTAATTACACCCAGACCAGCTAAATATAAACCTCATTTATAACTCTCACTTATTTTGACCCCTGAGTCTGAACACTTACAGAAGTCACAAACACTTAACCATTCCCTGAGCTGTCTGTTCTCCAAACAGATGAATCAAAAATTGAATTGTTTTGTATGACGTGGCTCCCATGTCACATCAAGCATACACAGACACAGAAAACACATGACACCAACGATCAATCATGGTGGAGGTCAAGTGATGTCTGAAGGAACCATTAATTCTCCACTGTAGCGGAAAATACACAAAACGAATTTGTGGCAATTCATCCATGAACCACAACTAAAGTGTTGCTGGGTCATGCAGAAAGAAAAAAAAGCAATTGCACATCAGCAGTATCTAAAGTGATTCAATGCTTCTTTATGTTCCAGTCAGCACAGCTAAATGTGGTTCAGCTGGTTATTGTGTATGAGGCAATAATATTTTCATACAGGGATTGTGGGTTTTGTTTAACTTAATTATTATTTGACAGTCTTTATTGAATAAAATCCGCTGAAGTATATGCTATACTAACTCAGGTTCACTTCATTATCTAACATTATATCATGTCCGAAGGTTTGAAATATCAGCTGAAAAATTCAAATCAATGAAAGACAAAATCAGGGTGCAAATAACATTTTCACACTCTCAGGTTGTTTCTTTACTATCTAAAGTAAAGAAACAAATTTTGTCCTCAGAAGTTGGCAAATCTGATCAAATGGGGACATTCTCAGTAAAATAAATAAATAATAAAAATAAAACAAAATACAATTTCTTAGAGATGCAAAAATGCATTTAAAAAAAATCTCTTAAAGGTTAAGAGAAAAATGGAGACACTCAGTAAAAAAAAAATTAAATTTAGAAATGCAAAAATGTTCTCTTTTATGAGGTTAAGATTTGAGTAAGGGTAAGTACGATGTCACGGTAAAAGCCTTAATTTTTCGGGGGCCAACGCTTGCGCGCTTTAGCTGCCGCTGTTCCTGGGCGCTCATTGTTTTAATTGTTTTAATCTTTATTGAGTTGTTTTCAATGCTACAACGGACTGGGCTTACGTTTTCAAAACTATAAGCACTATATTTGGAGAAATCCAAGTCCGACTCTATTGAACTCTGTTGTTACACGGAGTGTTTTGTTGCTCTCTGTGTTATTTCCGGCTGTTTAAGATCGGAAAAATGAGGCTCTACGTGATGGTTCTATGGAGCATCTTGAACTGGATGATCTTACTTACAATATTTCAGCCTGTTGTGTCGGTACTTCAATACAGTGCCGAAGATCTTCTTCAGTTTCGTTTCAATCACTAAGACATCTTAAAACTCATTTTCCTGAGTGATTTTAGTTACGTTATTGGGTATTGATTTTTTTGTATTGTTTATTGTGTTGTTGTTGTTTTTCCCTGTTTAATTATGTATTTTATTATTGTAAGGTGTCCTCGAGTGTCTTGAAAGGCGCCCACAAATAAAATGAATTATTCATTTATGTAGCAAGTAAATTTGTGTGTGTATATGTATTTTACCTTCTGCTAGTGTTGTAATGTTGATCACTGCTGCCGGTCCTGTGGCCCCTGCTGATTTGGCCATCGCATGGATATAGTATTGTGTGTATGGAGTCAGTCCAGTGTACATAAACGCCTGTTCGATTGTGCTGTTCTCACTAATAACACCTGAAATACACACATACATACACACACCACAATGTTTAGAGAAGACATATGAGAGGATGTGCTTTGAATGAAGTAGTTTGGAGCATGTGTGTTAAATGCAAAGCTACAAAGCATCGTATACTCACTGGTTTGTGTCATGTAAAGCTACTGTCACAGTGTGGTATCTGTCAGATAATATGAATGCTAAACAGTGAACGAATTGGTTTGGTGGTCAATGGGTGTTAGTAAGTGTTACCTTCAGAGCTGTGGAGCTGGATGACATAGCTGAACCTTCCTGTGGTGATCTTTGGAGGGTCCCAAGTTAGAGACAGAGATTTAGAAGTGATGTTTCTGAAAACTACATTTTGAGGCGGGTCTTCAGGGGCTGCAAGACACATTATTTTTTTCATTACATTTTTGCTTTGTTACAACAACTTGAGATTAAGTATTACTGTGAATACTCTTTTTATTTAGATAAAACAAGATGATATTTGCAATAGAAATTAACTTCTGTAATGTCTCCTATTTATAACATGTATTAATGTATCATGCACAAACACAGAGATATTTAGAGTAAATAGACTTTTGAATAGAATTGCAATTTTGATTACTGTTCAAAAGTTTGGGGTTGGTAAGATGTTTTATTGTGCTTCTGATAGAAGTCTCTTCTGCTCACCAAGCATGCATTTATTTGATCAAAAAAATATCAAGTACAACTGTATTATTGTGAATTAATATTATACGATTTAAAATAAATAAATAAAATTCTGCATCCTTGCAGAATAAAAGTAAATCGGTAAAAATCACTTTAAAGGGGAAAAAAGGGAAAGGGAAGCAGGATTTTGTGTTCTGCATTTAACCCATCCAAGTGCACACACAGTAGTGAACATACACCCGGAGCAGTGGGCAGCCAATGCTGCGGCGCCCGGGGAGCAGTTGGGGGTTCGGTGCCTTGCTCAAGGGTCTCACCTCAGTCGTGGTATTGAGGGTGGAGAGAGTGTTGGTTATTCACTCCCCCACCTACAATCCCTGCCGGACCCGAGGCTCGAACCCGCGACCTTCAGGTTACAAGTCCAGCTCTCTATCCATTAGCCCACGACTGCCCAAAGCAGTCGTGGGCTAATGGATAGCCTTTAAACATAATGCATCATAAAAGTATTATAAAAGCAGTATATAATGGCTTAATTATGCCTTTCAATGCCTATGTTTATAATGCATCGAATGATCTCATAAATAATTGTAACCACAGTTATAATACAGATTTTTATACCTTTAGAAGTGCATTAAAACACAAACAATCAATTTCCGATGCAACAAAGAATCTACAAATATACAGTAATAATGAATTTTAACTTTGGCAACACCTAGTTATGAAAAGATATAATGAATTAAAACATACACTATGAATACCTTTATAATGCATTATACATAAAATCGTATTGATAAGATAGTGAACAGTAGTGTATATATACCGTATTTGAGAATTAAGTGTGTGAATGTGTGATAGCATACCAGCTTCTGGCATGCGGACCATAGTGCTGGCGATCTGTCCCTCCCCATCACTGGTGAAGGCGGAGACTTCAAACACGTAGGGAGTGTAGGGGCGGAGCTCATCAATTGTCACAGTGATTGGAACACTCCAGCTGGAGGCGGAAGGTACGGCTGAGAGCGTAACAGTGGGCAACACAGCAGAGGTCAACTGGGAAGACTCAGATGGGCTTGGAGTTCCACGAGATAAGATGTCTGCTGCATCCTAGAAGACACATACATGCACATAAACACTCCGAAACTAAATGTACAGATTGGTAGATCAATGCATACACCACTGCGGTTTGAATTTGGCTCAGCTGTCATTTATCACTTCAAATCTTCATTAATGCAAGTACGAACGTACGTTGCAATGAGGCAGGGCTCCGTTCATGATGTCCTCTGCATTGCGCTCCAGCATACGGACGGTCTGGCCTGTTCGAGCATGTTTGACTTTCACTGCAAACTTAGTGATGAGACCATTAATGCGTACGGGGAGAAACCATGTTACTAACACTGAAGTGTGATCCTCAGCAAACGCTGTGAGGTTTGACACCAGACCAGGGGCTGTGAGATTGAACATAAACACATGGATCAGAACACATACACAAACTAATCATACAATGTATTTTCATACAATAAATACATCCCCACTTACTGTAGGATCACTTTTAGGCATCATAAGCAGAAAATCTTTGCTAGCATATACACTGACATTCAGAAATTTGGTAAGATTTTAAATTTTTTTTTGAATGTCTCTAATGCTCACCAAGAGTGCTTTTATTTAATCAGAAATACAGTAAAAATAGCAATATTGTGAAATATTATTACAATTTAAAACAACCGTTTTCTATTTGAATATTTTAAATGTAATTCATGTGATCAAAGCTGAATTTTCAGCATCATTACTCCAGTTTTCAGTGTCACGTGATCCTTCAGAAATTCTAATACGATGATTTGCTGCTCAATAAACATTTCTAATTATCACTGTTGAAAATAGTTGCTTAATATTTTTGTGACAAATACCACAATTCATTGTGATGAGTTCAGAGAATTTTTTAAAAGAGGATTACATCAAAATTGAGTGAAATGTCAATTTAAAATATATTTTATGTTTTACTAAAAATGTTCCATTTATTTAAAATGAACAATTTCACCCAATACTGGTGTGTTTTGTGCATTTCTGTGCTTATTAGAGTATCAAAATGCGCTTCACAGGAGGAATGCTATTCATGTTTTGCACATGAGTAACCATTAACAAAGTTACTGTCCATGAAGAGCATTTTGAATCAGTTACTCAAGATGCTGCCTTTGAAGACAGCAAAGAGGCTCACTAGGACTTCGCAAAAAGCTTAAGTAAAATATATGGATGTTGCTTACGGGCCTCTGCAGTTTTGTAGTACAGAGACTGGCTAAAAGGTCCAATTCCTGCTTTGTTAACTGCTGCAACCTGTAGAGAAAAGACAGAAGAAAAGCTTTTAAAAAGCAATATACTGTAGCCAAAAGCATGCAGCATAAGAACGTCTGCTTGATTTATCACCATGACTTAGCAGAGGTGCTTATATAAACACTGTGAATGAAGATTTCAATGCAAGATGATCTACTCCAGACAACAGATCCATCAAATACTGTCACACGTACAAACACACGATCACACAAAAGCTCAGAGAGCCAATTCAGAGTTCACAGTGTACCCGGCCAATGAATTCACGAGACAAATGAGGGAAAACAGAGATCCCTCATGGATCCAGAGTTCTCCGTAGGAGATGAATAATTCACAGCTGATAAATTATTGAGTGGGATCAATAGAATAGAGGCCACTGGCAACTTTCCCATGGACAGTTAATCCAGTAGTGTCTGCTGAACGCTGGACCTTCCCTATAGAGTTAAACAGCATTTTCAGAAAAGTTTTTACTGGCTGCTATTTCATTAGAGGTGACACAACAATACACCGCAAAACACTTAAATGGGAAATAAAGGAAGTTCAAACATCTCATGTACACATGGGCTGGATATAATATCAGTAACATCTATAAATGCAATAATTTCCATGCACTTAATAAGGAGCAGGTCATGCTTTTGCCTTTAGAAGAGCTTAATTCCTTGGGGAATAATGTAGTTTAGCTCTTGAACTGTGTGATGTTGCACTATTCCTCAATAAGAGGCCAAGAGTTCTTTAGAGTTCTAGTAAAAATCTGTCGAACTGGGAATCTTTAAGAAGTGCATTTCTCGTGACGTCACATCTGAATTTGTTAGTAGTGTGTACTAAATTTGCATATTATGAGAAAACACATGTTCACTCAGTCTGGGTTTTGTGCTCATCATACCAGGTTAGTATTCAATGAGGCAGACCTGTCATGATTAAAAGTAGTTTTTGAGGATGCTTTTCCACTGAACTATCCACTGAAGTATCTTGTCACTTCAAGTGCTTCAACCTCAAATGTTTCCTTTATTACAGTTTTGCTCCTTGAGCAAAATTATCCTTATTACAACCATGCTCACTGACATAATGTTTTTTATTATTTTATAGCTTTTGTTATCAATGCATTTGTAGTTCTATTGTTTTAAATATACACTACCATTCAAAAAAACTTGGGGTCAGTTAATTGATAATTTTTTTTTTTTTTTGCAAGAAGTATATACTTTTATTCAGCAAGCACTGATTATATTTATCATAAGTGACAGTAAAGACCTTTATAATGTTACAAAGGACTTATAATACAAAAATGCTGTTCTTTTGAACTTCATATTCATCAAAGAATCCTGAAAAAAAATTCGGTTTCCACAAAAATATTAGGCCGCACAACTGTTTTTAATGTTGTTAATAATAAAAAATGTTTCTTGAGCAGCAAATCAGCATATTAGAAATATTTCTGAAAGATCATGATAAAATATATTCAAATAGAAAACAATTCTTTGAAATTGTGATAGTATTTCACAATATTACTGTTTTTGCTGTACTTTTGATCAAATAAATGCAGTCTTGCTGAGTATAGGAGACTTCTTTCAAAAACATTACAAAAATATTAATTCCAATTTTTTAAATGGTAGTTCATTATATTCCTATGTAACATGATGCAGCTTTGAAAAAGTTATTATACTTTAGTTCCTTTTCAGAGTTTGCTAAAAAAACATTTCCATAAAAACATATTGTAGTCAAATGTGTTATGTACACACTCTAGGAAGCTTGATATTCTGTTCCTATAATATTTGAAAATCTATGCTATGGGCAAAAATATGTTTACATAAAACATTAGGTGTTTTTTTTTGTGCTTTTCTCTCATTTTTGCTATCAAATAATGCCTCAAGCGTGCACCTTGATGTTGTATGTGGCTCCAGGGGTTAGTGTGTTCAGCAGGGTTTCTGGGATATCCAGGCTCTTGGTGACCTCAGTGAAGGTAGGGTCGGGATATGGACACATTTCCTTGTATCTGATGACAAATGAGTGAATTGAGTTGTCGAGAGGCATCCGCCAGGATAGCAGGATCCCATTGGAACCGACCCGCTCACCTTCTGGCTTAGAGGGGGCCGCAGGTACTGCAGACACATAGATACAACACAAATCATGAATTCATTTAAGCATTTTATAATGAAATCAGTATTTTATCCTACTGTATGACAGCTTTATTGAATACTTGAATCTAATTGGTTAATTACAGCAATTATTTTATGTAGTTTTTACACACAATTAATTTTAATTCATTGTCACTTCTTCCATTTATAGTTGCCATTATTTCCTCTTGTTCTGCAATGAAGCAGGACGGATATTGTTGCTCTGACCTAGATTGAGTATCATCCAGGTCATTATCAAATTTAGAGGTCTTTCAGAAGGCGTTTGGCTCACTAACAGCTACAGTATCTGTTGTTGTGGAGGTGTTAGCAATTTAGGAGAATAACAATATAAAGCCATCAGAAAGCCGACCATGCCATTCTCGGAGGGACGAGCAAACAGCAACCTGGGAATCTGATACGGACCTATCAAAGCCTGCTAACTGGAATCAGCATCAATTATGCAAACATAAACACACACACACACACACACACACACACTTCAGATGAAACAAAATGCATATGGATTCATGTACAACATCTCAAAAGGTTTCACCTTTCAATTTTCGTCACTGGTTCTACGCTTACAAAACAAAACAAAAAATGTAGATTATTAAAATGTTCTTCAATCTAAGAAAAAAATATGGTTCTTTTAAGAACTGCTCACTGAAAGTTGCTTTGGGGAACCCATAATTGTTCTTTTCTATGGCAACACTGTGAAAACCCCCTTTTGGAGCCTTTATTTTAAAGAGTGTTGTATGTTGGTAAGACTTTATTTCGATAGTCCACTCTAGACATTCTACTAACAGTAAGTAACTTTGCAATTACATGTCAACTAGCAGTCATTAGTAGACTGTCTGCTTAATATCTGCTAACACTTTATTTTGATGGGTCCACAACATACAACATACTGACTATGAGAAACTTTGCAAGTATACGTCAACTTATTCTACTAACCCTAAACCTACGCCAACAGTCTACACTGCGAGTTAGTAGATATGTAGTTGCAAATTAATGACAAGTAGTTGACATGTAGTTACAAAGTTACTTATAGTTAGTAGAATGTCTAAAGTGGACTATCGAAATAAAGTGTAACCAAATAATTTAATCTTTTTTTACTTGACAAGCAAAAACAGGTCAAAATCTCTAGTCTAAAGGAATATATATATATATATATAGATGAGAAGAACGGAACACACAGACTTACAGGATTCAATAGTGGTGCCGAGTATTCGGCTGACAGGTGAGCTGAACCCTGACGAGGCCACCGCATTGACTGTCACAGTGTATGATGTTCCAGGGGTTACACTGGACACTTGAGCCTATAACACAGAATAAACACAATACCTATACAAGTTACACATCTACAACCAATGTAACATGGTGAGAGATAAGTCCTTTGTTGTTTAAGTCATGAAACATTTTAAAAGGCATAATTCCATACATTTTTCTATAACAACTTTATGTATTAGATCATATGAAATGGCACTGTATTGGTTTGCACTTTATTTTTTTTGTTAAATATTTAAATGTCACATTTTGAGGTGATAATGACAATTTCATAGAAGATTCATTGGTGTTAAAGCTTCATTTGTGAAAAAAATATAAAGTCTGGAAAAAACGACAAGTCTGATTAGCAATAATGTGCAACTGTAAATAAATATTTACAATAAGCTTTTTTATTATTATTTAGTCATTTAGCAGACGCTTTTATCCAAAGCGACTTACAAATGAGGACAACAGAAGCAATCGATTGTAGTATTAAAACAACTAAAAACAGATCTAAAGCTAAAACTTTATAAATACTACCTATACACATTTTAAAAATAAAGAAATTAAATAAAAATGACAAATGCATACAACAAAATTTCAAAACTTAACATTTAAATGAAAAAATAAATAAAAAGCTAAAAACAATTCAAAATATTAAAGAACAAAAGGTATAAGATTCTAACATAACACATAATAATACATAATATATATGTATATGTATCACTTTTGATTTCTCCTCTTTTCTACTACTTGTTTCACATCTGTTTCAGTTCTTATAACCATTTCTTACTATGTGTAAGTAAGTTGTAGTTTTTAGCATGTGTGTTTGGCTCAGTGTTATTTCTTAGGATTACTGATAAACTATACTGTGATTTGTATTTGTTATCTATTTTAATTTTAGTTAAATAATGTCTGAATTTATTATGTCTGTACAGGTCTTTTATTAAGTTTTATGAAATTATATGTAACAGTATATCTGTTTCTGTTCCAGGTGACACAATGAAGACGAGGGCATGGATGCTGACATTGGACGGTCAATTTGAAGTATGCTGAAGATGCTTCTTGCGCTCTGGAATTTACCAAAGGTAATTTCTACATAACATTGTACTTGAGGGCTTGTTTTCTATTTGGTGGGTTAAACAAGGAATCTTTGGATGTGTTGGGATTTTGCGAGCCGCACAGGACCACAGCAGCCAAGTGGTCTCCCTTCTCCCCCTCAAACAAGTGGTGTGGAGACCAAACAAGCTGTGCTGGAGACCAGAGAGGAAGCTGTTTTTAAAAGGATGCTCCATCCTCTGCAAACAGTACACATAAGGTGATGTACACAGTTGTGTGCAAATGCTCTGACTGGATAAATCACACACTTTTTATGATAGGATATAATAAATCTATAAAAAATTAATAGGTGGCATCTCAAATATTGATTACAATATTCCATTTTAATTCTAAAAGCAATTCTAAATGGCACACAACTCTGCTAATCTTAAGAATTTAATTTGGTACTTGATTAGTATTTATATGCATGTCATGTAGCACAAAACCCATGCTAAACATATATGCAATTGACCAGTATGATAAAATCTTATGTTTTGTTGTTATGTGTTTTGTGTTGTTTTGCACCTTAAATGTGAATAAAAAAATAAAAATAAAGTTGTTTTCAAGAAATAATTGAAAAAAAGCTTATTGAATGGAGTAGAAATTTTTCAAATATAGTCAGTAAAGGCTCATTTTCAGTGCATGACAATGTTTGCTGAGTCACGTCTCTTCTAAGAAGACTGAAGCATAATATACTATACAATAAAACTCAAAATGTCAGCACAAGATAATCAAAAAACTACAATTCGAATGTGATCGGATATATGAATGTGATTCTAATAGCACTGACTATGCCTGACCGAAGACAATGACTCCCATTAATCAAACACGTCGCAATATTCCCTCAAAATACCATCATGCATCAAACTGCCTTCAAAAACATCTAGATAAATTGCACCTCAGACACTAACACACACACACACTTTTTGCAAACGTATCTTCTGGATTTAGCATGCACTTCAAAGGATATGGATTATTGGCAATATAGTTTCACAAGAAATCATTTGTTCATAAATATCATGTAACAAAAGCATCTCATGTCATTTTCTGTCACGTTCACAAACACAAGGTTTGTTGAGTAATGCAACAGCGGCAGGCTAAATTACCGAATGTGATGTCACAGTCACACCACTTGTTCCAGAAAGACAATAGCCTTATCAGATCTGAGGATAAAATAGCCTGACAACAGCAGTAAAACAAGATAAGACTGCAAAACCTAATTCATGCTAACATGCATTACACAACCGGTATGTATGCATAAGCTACACTTCTATGAATGTCACTGCAAAATATAAACCATATTTTATACAGAGAAAAATACCAAGAGCTTCTCAGAACTAATTTCACTCTTCTGAGCCATTTTTCACCCCAAAATCTCAAAGAAATTTACTTTCAAGTTCACACAGGTGTACCGTAAATGGAAAATAATGCTGAAAATTAGCAGAAAGCATCTAAATTTAAAAATAAATTTTGATTGGTGATGGCAACTTTTATGAATGCTCTACAAATGAATACCTCAGAGAATAAAATGTCAAATGGCAATGCTTTCCAAACACACAGACCTGCACAAACCAGTCAATACACAGTGATATTTATCACACACTCAAGTCTTTGTTTATGTGCCAGTATTGTCGTGTCCCTTCATTCTAAGAAACGCAAGCCAGTTCAAAAATTCCTCTAAGGTCGTGTGGCGTCTCACCATCTCACCAGCTCACACCTGTGTCTCTAACAGAACACAGTCTGTGTGTTTTAGGGGAAGAAATCAATCTCGCAGGGTTGCAGAAAATCTTGCAGAAAATTACTAAATTGTCACCCTTCAAGTTCCTGAGTAGGAATTTTCATTTGAAATCATTTATTTCATGTCATTTAAATTAATTTGAATTTCATTTGAAACACCCCAGAAGATATTCAACTGGAATGACAGCATGACAAAAAAATAGAAAGAATTAAATTAAATTAAATTAAATTAAATTAAATTAAATTAAATTAAATTAAATTAAATTAAATTAAATTAAATTAAATTAAATTAATTAAATTAAAAATTCTCCATTTTGAAGACTTTGGGGTAAATTACATTCTGGGAAATAAGTCTCTTTTTTATGTTAATATAAGTTCGATTTAGTAAACAATCAAATATACATCAGAAAAGTCTACAGGTGGCATTTGATTGATTGCAACCATCAATTTTAATTTATTTCTTTAAACAATTCTGTTTACTACACTGAAAAAAACTAGAATTTACTTTGAAACAAATTTAACTAAAAAATGCTAGTACATTTCACAAATAATTACAAAGAAATGACAAGTAACACACTGAATTAAATCTTAAATTTTGAGGTTAGAATAGCTAAAATAGTATTTTCTTGTAAAATGTACTCCAGTAATTATTGTTTTATTTAAAAGTTAAATATTTTTTACAACATACATCATCTCAAATTCAATTTCGATACAATTCTATTGAAATTGAATTTAAAATGATGTGTTATAATTTGTTTTTTTTTGAAGTTCTAAATAATTCGATTTCAATACAATTGTGAATGCCACAACTTAACTATTTAATTTGGTCCATAGTTAAAAAGCCTGCGTAATGCACATCATGTAATGCAAGACCCATGCAATGCAAATATATATAATAAAATATAATAATCAACCTACCTGAACATTACAGAGGCCCGCATACAGGATAACCAGCAGGGGCAGACAGGATGGCATGATGGCCTCTCACTAAGAGAGAGCTGCTGGATGGGTGAACGGGCTAACTAATCGGTGGTATGTGAGTGATCAGAAACAAACTAGTCCCTCAACCACTGTTAAACCTATTATTAATGGTCTTCTCTCTCTCTTTCACTCTCTCCCTTGTTCTCCAACCTTCTTCCACACACTCCGCCCAGCTGACACAGATACTCTTCTACCTGACACCTGGCATACGGCTGCGGGAGAGCAGTGACTCAGGGTGTGTGTGCACCTGGACGCTGCTGTCTGCTGTGGTGGTGATGTTGATATTGCTGTGGTCAGGACGCAGTTGAACCATGTATTTCTTGAACCATGTAATCCATGTAGAGTGAGAAAGCACAAGGTGACACGTTTATCACTCACAACCCTTCAGGACTGGCAGGGACTGAAACACGCAGATTTTGGTTTTTCACTATAAAAAACATACAAATGCTTGCATACAGTATAACAGTTTGGTTTAGTGTCACTCAATCAATCAACCAAACATTACTTATATAGCACCTTTTAAACAAAATTAGTGCAATTCAAAGTGCTTTACAATTGTAAACAAGCAATTGACACACAATACAAGCAATGCAAATAAAACAGTAAACGTTAGAATAGAACAAAGTAAAAATGATCAACATATATATATATATATGTATATATACTGTATGTGTATATACAGTATTTTTTCATCGTCTGTTTGATTACGTCCTTAACTGATTTTTACAGTACATTTTTACCATATGTACATCAACTTGACAGTCACCACCAATGATAAGCTACTACTAAATATATTGTAGAAACTTAATTTCCTGTAAACCTGCTGGCCCTGGAATAAAAAAATAGTTGAAAAAAACAACAACAGAAAAACATCAAGAATGACCTTAATTGTTAATATGTGTTTGTGTATTGTATTTCTCATCTGCATTTATTAATGATACCAAAACTAGAAAGGATCACTAAAAACAGAATCAAGGGCAACTGCTTCAGAAATATTGACTGGGAGATTCTTACTAGTAGAGATGTTTTGGGATGTGGTCTGGCTGAAATCTGATCCCAGGAAGGACTGGATTTCAAACCTGTAATCACTTCCTGGGGTCAGATCATGAATCCTGACACTGTTGCCATGGAGATCAACCTGGTGCTGAAGAGGGAGGTCACCCTCAAAGCCATATTGAAGCTAAAGAGGATTGAATGAGAAGAAAGCAACATAAATAAAATAAGCAAGAATGCATTTAATTGACCAGAAGTGACAGCAAAGACATTAATGTTACAAACAATTTCTTTTTCAAATACTGTTTGGAATTTTCTATTCATAAAAGAATCCTGAAATAAAGTATAATGCTTTGCACAAAAATATGAAGCAGCATGACTGTTTTCAACAATGATAATAAGAAATTATCATTCTCGAGAAGCAAATCAGCATGTTAGAATGATTTCTGAAGGATCATGTGACACTGAAGACTGGAGTAATGATGCTGAAAATTCAGCTTAGCATCACAGAAATATATTATATTTTAAAATATATTCAAATAGAAAATAGTTTTTATTATTGCAATAATATTTTGCAATATTTCTGTTTTTACTGTATTTTTTTTAACATCCTTGCTGAGCATAAGAGTTGTCTTTCCAAAACAATTAATAGATAGTCAATAAAGTTCTGAGATGATGGCAAGGACAATCTAGAATAGGAGTGACAACGGAAGTGGAAAGATCATTACCACAGCCCTTGGAAAAGTCACTTTGGCCCATGTTATTCCAGGGGACTTTACATTGCACAAAAAGCATCTTTACATCATTCACTCAAACCTTCCTTCTGTTTGTAAGGTATAATGAAGGATTGGCGCTCATGTATTATGAGAAAGGCAGAAACCTGAGCACACAGGGGTGTTGCTAGGCTACATTTCAGCTGAGACGGTCAGTATGAAAGTTTTAACAGGTGTACAAAGGCCCTGATACTAGTCTAGTCATGCTTACAATACACACAAATTTATAATAACTCATTTCACATAACCACTTCAATTAATTTCTATTCAACTGCTAAATCAAGTAAACAAACAAGCAAAAATCTAATGTTTAATATGCAATGACCAAAATCCCTTCAGTATGTGGATCTCAATGCTGATTGGATAAACAAAAAGTCACCCTACCCTGTAACCATCCAATTTGCTGGGGGTGAGTCCACATCACATACATGCTGCTCACTTCCTGTTCAATGAAAGTGAGGTCGTCAGGAGGTTCTGGAACTGAAGTACAAAACTGAAGTACTCACCAGTTACAAGTCACCATCCCCCAGCACTCTGGAGAATCAACACCTGGCAGACGACTTGAACAACTTTTATTGTCATTTTGAAAGATCACCCCACACCCGCCCTGAACACCTCTCCACACAACCATTCACACCTCCAGCAAGCCCTCTCTCCCTCACACCTACGATTCAAATCAGCGAAGAAGATGTGTGCCAGGTCTTCAGGAAGAACAAAAGAAGGAAAGCACCAGGCCCAGACGGTGTGTCACCAGCCTGCCTAAAAACCTGTGCTGACCAGCTGGCCCCCATCTTCACAAAGATCTTCAACAGATCACTGGAGCTATGTGAAGTCCCCTCATGCTTCAAACACTCCACCATCATCCCCGTCCCAAAGAAACCCAAAATTACTGGACTTAATGACTACAGACCTGTGGCCCTAACGTCTGTAGCCATGAAGTCATTTGAAAGACTGGTTTTGGCTTATCTGAAGCTTATCACCATCATCACGGAAACCCTTCAAAATAAACTAACCCAGCTCTTCGTCCCCACCTCCGTCTGCCAGTGGATCAACAGCTTCCTGACAGACAGACAGCAGTTAGTAAAGCTTGGTAAATTCACATCCAGCACTCGTACCATCAGCACCGGAGCTCCTCAGGGCTGCGTTCTCTCCCCACTGCTCTTCTCCCTCTACACCGACGACTGCACCTCTAAAGACCCCTCTATCAAGCTCCTGAAGTTCGCAGATGACACCACACTGATCGGCCTCATCCAGGACGGTGACGAATCTGCTTACAGACAGGAGGTTAAGGAGCTGGCTGTCTGGTGCAGTCTTAACAACCTGGAGCTTAACACGCTCAAAACTGTGGAGATGATAGTGGACTTCAGGAGAAACCCCCCTGCTCTGCCCCCCCACTCACATCATGAACAGCACCGTGACTGCAGTGGTGTCATTCAGATTCCTGGGCACCACCATCTCTCAGGACCCGAAGTGGGATATTCAAATAGACTCCATTGTCAGAAAGGCCCAGCAGAGGCTGTACTTTCTTCGCCAGCTGAGGAAGTTCAACCTGCCACAGGAGCTGCTGAAACAGTTCTACTCTGCCATCATTGAATCCATCCTCTGCACTTCAATAACTGTCTGATTCGGCTGAGCTACCAAATCTGACCTCAGAAGACTACAGAGGGTAGTCCGGACTGCTGAGCAAATCATTGGTACAACCCTCCCCACTCTCCAAGAACTGTAATTATCCAGAGTGAGCAAAAGGGCTGGTAAAATCACTCTGGACCCCTCACATCCAGCACACTCCCTCTTTGAACTGTTACCGTCTGGTCGACGTAGTACGTTGTACGACAGAAGTCCTGTCAGCGACAGCCAGTTTAGGTTTACTTTTCTTTTTGTTTTCATTTGAAAAGCTTATTGTCTTTGCTGTTTACCTCACATTATGCTATAGAGGCTTTCCTTATTTTTTATATTATTTATTTGATTCCTCAGTGTTTGCTAAACATTCTGTAATTTAGGCTATTAGTCGGTAAATAATACAGCATGTGATGTGTCCTATGCCTCGTCTTATTCCTTTTGGTTAATAAATGTTATGTAAGCTTGTCATTGTAACCTACTGTTTTATTGTTGTTGTGCTTTTTAATTAAGAATAACAACGAATCCATCTTTTGTTTTAGTCAACAAGCAAAACAGACAATTGTCTTTTCTTGTAAAATGTGACACCAAGATTGCGAATTTGAAAGTGAAAGTGAAAGCGCACAAAAAAAGGAATTCCTGTTCACAAAATTAAATCCCAAATAATATAGGCTACTGATAAAAAAAACGGGTTGAATGTTGAACACTTTCGTTACCATATAACTATAATATAAACTATGATAAAAGTACATCAGCATGCATTGATTAATCAAATGTAGCAAAAAAAAATTAAAAATGCAACCAAATTATGTGCTTGTGCGACAAACTGAGAACGTTAGTCTCAAAAGTGTGACCAGTGGGAAGAATGAGTCTAGACCCCTTTATGGGTAAATAAATCCACACAAACCAGCAGATTAAATAAGTCATTTGAAAACAGAGTGAGTGATTCAGCTGGAGCGCGTCTTCCCTCTCTCTCTCTCTCTCTCTCTCAAAGCAGCTTCACATCAGCATCTGTCTGCAATACCAGCTGCTGCACGCTGTCGCTGATCCAAGACTTGCGCTGGCATTTCAGGACAGATGTCAAAATTGTCACTTGCTTAATCGGGTCATTGTTGCATCCTCACAAAAATGTATAATTTCTTTTTAAGCCAATCGGTACTGGCGTGCTCCAGAGGCTGTTTCAAGGCTGAGCGTTCACAGTCACATCAAAAGCCGCCTAGCCAGTATCATATTGAGTTATTTTTCGTAGTTTGTTGTTGAGTTTAAGTGGCCAAATACACATAAAATTACGCAAAAATGGCAGTCCTGGCCAGTACCCAGGTTTTTTCTTAAGTAAATGTGAACAGCTGAGAAAGAAAACGCATGTGTAATAGGCTATGGATCCGTGCATTATGTCTTGTGAGAGCAGAGCAGTTCACATGTCACGTCTTTTGCGTGCTCAGGTTCTTTATTTCAAATGTAGATGTGCCGCAAGTGCGGTCATTATAGATTTTTCATATTATGCACATTATAGGTCAGCACAAACGTCTTTCAATGGCACGTGAGGAGGGGGATCCGACAAAATGAGGTGCCGGATTCGATTTCGGAGGTGCCGGATCCGGCTTGTTCCGGCACAAATTAAGCCCTGCATATTTCACAGGAAACCCAACCCCACAATGCACTGCAATAAGCTCAGTGGGGGAAAAAAATCATGCAAGGATGCATTTAATTGACAAAGTGATAGTTTACTTCAAATACATGCTGTTTGTTAATATTAAGGGGCACAACTGTTTTCATGACTGATAATAATAAAAAATGTTATTAAAGACTGGAGAAATGATGCTTGAAAAATATATAAAAGATACAGTGGGGAAAAAAATTATTTGATCACCTGCTGATTTTGTACATTTGCCCAATGACAAAGAAATGATCATTCTATAATTTTAATGGTAGGTTTATTTGAACAGTGAGAGACAGAATGACTACAAAAAATCCAGAAAAACGCATTTCAAAAAAGTTATAAATTGATTTGCATTTTACTGAGTGAAATAAGAATATGACCCCTTTGCAAAACATGACTTTAGTACTTGTTGGCAATCACAGAGGTCAGACGTTTCTTAGTTGGCCACCAGGTTTGCACACATCTCAGGAGGGATTTTGTCCCACTCCTCTTTGCAGATCCTCTCCAAATCATTAAGGTTTCGAGGCTGATGTTTGGCAACTCGAACCTTCAGCTCCCTCCACAGATTTTCTATGGGATTAAGGTCTGGAGACTGGCTAGGCCACTCCAGGACCTTAATGTGCTTCTTCTTGAGCCTCTCCTTTGTTGCCTTGGCCGTGTGTTTTGGGTCATTGTCATGCTGGAATACCCATCCACGACCCATTTTCAATGCCCTGGCCCTGACGGTACATGGCCCCGTCCATTGTCCCTTTGATGCGGTGCAGTTGTCCTGTCCCCTTAACAGAAAAACATCCCTAAAGTATAATGTTTGGGGATGGTGTTCTTGGGGTCATAGGCAGCATTTCAGGATTTCAGTTCTTCACGGCGTAGTGTGTTGCCAATTGTTTTCTTGGTGACTATGGTCCCAGCTGCCTTGAGATCATTGACAAGATCCTCCCGTGTAGTTCTGGGCTGATTCCTCACCGTTCTCATGAACATTGAAACTCCACGAGGTGAGATCTTGCATGGAGCCCCAGACCGAGGGAGACTGACAGTTATTTTGTGTTTCTTCCATTTGTGAATAATCACACCAGCTGTTGTCACCTTCTCACCAAGCTGCTTGTCGATGGTCTTGTAGCCCATTCCAGCCTTGTGTAGGTCTACAATCTTGTCCCTGACATCCTTGGACAGCTCTTTGGTCTTGGCCATGGTGGAAAGTTTGGAATCTGATTGATTGATTGCTTCTGTGGACAGGTGTCTTTTATACAGGTAACAAACTGAGATTATGAGCAATCCCTTTAAGAGAATGCTCCTAATCTCAGCACTTTACCTGTATAAAAGACACCTGGGAGCCAGAAATCTTGCTGATTTATAGGGGATCAAATACTTATTTCACTCAGTAAAATGCAAATCAATTTATAACTTTTTTGAAATGCATTTTTCTGGATTTTTTTGTAGTCATTCTGTCTCTCACTGTTCAAATAAACCTACCATTAAAATTATAGACTGAGCAGATAACTGATCTAAATCCGCACCTGTCATCAGACGCACTTTGACTGGTATGCAGGATAAAGGTTGAGTTTCGGACGGACGGGATGAATGAGTCAGAGACCCCCCAGCCGGCCCTCCAGCGCACGCTGAGAGACGCTGATGTCCTCTGCACTGGCAGCAAGGTGACCGGACTGGGAGCTACAAAAACACTCAAGGCAATTAAACACAAAGTTATCGTTTAAAAGTTATAACAGATTCCTATGGTCATGAAACACACAAAAAAAATTATTTCCAGAAATTACATAGAAATGTATTCATTCTATTCTATTTCAGTAACAAGTAAAAAAAGAAGTTTAAAAAATGGGTTAAGATTATTTAATATTTTGAAAGAAGTCTCTTATGCTCACCAAGGCTGTGCTTATTTGAGCAAAAAGATAACAGTATAACAGTGATAACAGTAATACTGTGAAATATTATTATAATTTAAAATAGCTGTTTTCTATTTGAATATATTTTAAAATGTAATTTATTCTTGTGATGCAAAGCTGAATTTTCAGCATCATTACTCCAGTCTTCAGTGTCACATGATCCTTCAGAAATCTTTCTAATATGCTGATTTATTGCTCAAGAAACATATTATCATGTTGAAAACAGCTGTGATGCTTTAACATTTTTGTGGAAATGGTGATATTTTTCTTTTCAGGATTTTTTGATGAATAGAAAGTTCAAAAGAACAGAATTGATTTGAAGTAGAATTATTTAAATGTTTTAATTATTGTCAATTTAGATCAATTTAATAGATCCTCTGTAAATAAAAGTAATACTAAACTAAACTAAACTAAACTAATCTCACTGACCCCAAACTCTTGAATGGCAGCATAAGTAGTTGAGCTTGTGTGAATGTATGTGTACCAGCTCTTATGGTGATAATCACAGCCAGACTGTCTCTGAAAAACTCCTTCTCGGTTCGGACTGAAAATTTGCATAGCTTTCCTGCAATCACATCTTTAAAAATTGCTCTCGTGTTGACTACCTTCTGCACCTACAAAGACACAAACAACAAAGTAGCAAACAAACAATTTTCCCCTTCTTTGAGTATCTATTATTTAAGGACAACATAAAATATTGACTTAAAAATCTTTTGTGCACAGTTTCACTGCAGTTTCATAAAAATTTATGTTGGTGATCCCATTGATGGTGGAATGGGGTCAGAAAATGGATTTCTTTCATCAAATGTTATCATTTACATTTACATTTATTCATTTAGCTGACGCTTTTATCCAAAGCGACTTACAATTGCTATATATGTCAGAGGTCGCACGCCTCTGGAGCAACTAGGGGGTTAAGTGTCTTGCTCAGGGACACATTGGTGTCTCACAGTGGATTCGAACCCGGGTCTCTCACACCAAAGGCATGTGTCTTATCCACTGCGCCATCACCATCCTTATCATTTACTGTATAGTATGTAAAAGAATAAACACAGACATCATACACAGGATGTGTACTCACGCACAGGATCGTACCATGACAGTATCAGTGCAGTTCATACACAGCGCCTCATAATGGTGGCCGCCCCCCTCAGCCCCATCCCACAGGATCTCTATAGAGCTGTCAGTCACAACACCAGTACGCACATGAGTGGGAGGAGCCAAACCTGTCAATAAATAAACAAATTTATTAACAAATTTTGTTAGAATAGATGAGAAAATGTAATTTATTTAATTTAATTTTTTTTTTTTTTAGACTGGAGTAATTATGCTGAATTTTCATGATGATTCCTTCAGTCTTCATTGTCACATGATCCTTCAGCTATCATTCTAATATGCTGATTTGGTGCTCAAGAAACATTTATTGTAATTTTTTTAATAGATTCTTGAATAGAAAGTTCAAAAGAACAGCACTTGTTTGAAACAGAAGTTATATGAAACATTATAAATGCCTTTACTGTCACTTTTGATAAATTTAATGCATATTTGCTAAATAAAAATATTAAATCTTACCCCAAATCTTTGAATGTAGTGTTTACACGAAAATATTAAGCAGAAGGATAATATGACTAATGATGCTGAAAATTCAGCTTTGCATTACAGGAATAAATTGCATTTTAAAATATATCCAAATACTAAATAGTTCCTTCAAACTGTGATAATATTTCATGCAGACTTGGTAAGTATGAGAGATATTTTTCAAAAACCTTCCAAAATATTTCAAACTATTGACTAGTATTGTACTTTTTCCTCAATAAGAGTAAAAGGTTCTTAAATGTTTTCTCACAGGTCCTCACAGGTGGCAGAGCAAAGCCTTCGCTGCTCGTGTTTCTGCTGGTCACAAACACATTAAAGTCATACTGTGTTCCTGGACTCATGTTGTCAAGTAACAGTTTGGTGCTGTCTTTGGACACTGGTATCCAGGATCGATTATTCTGGTAAGTAATGACATCATAAACGCTGTTTCTGGGCATCTGCACAAAGAGCTTCACAGAGTGTGTGCCAACTTTGTATGGGACAGCTATCTGGATGCTATCAGGTTCTGAAAGAAGAATCAAAAATACTTTTTGTAAACTGAAAAAAAAAAAACCATTGTGGAGGAAATGGAAGATAAAAACAGAAATGAAACATACTTAGAGTCTGTTGTGTGGTTGTCACTACACTCATGTTTCTGCCCTTCACTGCAGCCACTCCCACTTCATATGTCCCACCTGATTTGAGCTGTGTAAGAGAGATGCAGGCAGAGCCATTTACACAGAATTCTCTAGTTTGAGCCTGATTTGTTTGTGGGTGGAGCTGGATGTAATATTCATCAACTTTCTCGTCCAGTGAAGGCCACCAGCACACAGTCATGTTCTCCAAACCCACAGTATCAACTGAGACCCTGCGTGGAGGACTAACCTCTGAAACACACACATCAACACGCAAAACATCTATGTGGATCTCAATAGAATTCCCCATGTATGAGTGATTGTATGTTTGTTTGTTAGACTAGTTTGCATTAGTGTTTAGTTAATGAAAGTTGTGTGAAAGTTAGTTTATGTGCTCTTATCATTTTTTTTAGTTCTTGATTTTTGTACTTTATATTAATTTAGCTTTATTTTATTTCAGTTTTAGTAATTTTAGTACTTAAGTTGCAAAGGCAACATGTTGAGGAACATGTCCTGCTTGTGTAAATCAAATCCCCTTATCGCAGTGAGAGTAACTACACTCGGTATCCCTGTCCTTCACTCACACTCTTCTTGACAAATATAGGGGAGCTGCAGGTAACACAGGAAAGCAGTGAAGAAGTATCCCGCTCCGGTCGCATTCTTCTGCATCGCAGCACAGCCTGTTTGATTGGGTGCAAGCGATGATGTCATTTCAATATTTAAGTTGTAGGTAGAGCCATCAGACCAGTGGAAATCACCTTCTGTCTGTGTATATTATAAACACAGGATGAATGAAAAATTCTAGCATAGCACATATTATTTTTAAAAGTTTCCGTATGCAAAAAAAAAAAAGTGTGCAATAGTCTCCATAGTGTCCATGTGCGCTTGCCATATACCGCACGGTCATTTAAAGCTGTCCACAGCAGCAGAAGATGGTTATAGGATTCCAAGAAGGATATGATAGATAGAAACTCTGCATCTGTCTTTATGTTGGCCAGATGTGACCCTGGGGTTGATCTTTCACACGCTTGCTTCGCTCCAGACCATGACATAAACCCTGGGTTCACCATATAACAGCTCCATCCCACAGCAAGCCAGCCAACGGGACACTGACCTGCAGGAGGAAGTTACAACATCAGTGTTTGGGTGTCTTTACAGGTTTTTCTACTATTTACATACTTTTTCATCTTCTTGAAATGTTTGCTTTTCCAAATCAGTATGATTGACACTTTCATACAACAAAAGCGAATGGTGATTTATTTAATCAAATATAACATTATATGGTCTGGTACAGTATTATAAAATCATAAATCATATTCATAATGACCATGAAAGTAGTCCATATAATTTTTAAATTAATATTTTGATTTAGCTTTAATTTATCATATTTTCATTTTAATTTTAGTTTGTTTTAATAATGTTATGTGCTTTTGTCAATTTTTACATGAATACATTTAACAAAATCTGTTTGTAAATATATATTTACCTTTAATTAAAATGTATTTCAATATTTAAATTGTTTTTAATTTATTTGTTGTTACCAAGGCAACATTTCATGTTTTTCATCTAATATTTATAGTCTATTTTATTTCAACTTGAATTCTATTTTTTTTTTGTTTTTTTAAGTTTTAGTTTTAGACACTGTCAGTCTTTGGGCCCTATTTTAACGATCTAAGTGCATGGTCTAAAGCGCACGGCGCAAGTGCACTCAGGGCCTTTTGCTAGTGCACTTGCAATGTGAAAAAGGTCGGCGCGCCTGGGCACATCGTCTAAGCGGGTTGTCCCTATTCTCTTAATGAGTAATGGGTGTATTTTGGGCGTAACGTGCAATAAACCAGTCAGAGTCTCATCTCCCACACCCTTTAAGAGCAAGTTGTGCTCGCGCCATTTAAGGCGCACAGACTGAACTCGTCTCCAGAGAGCAAACGGATCTGCTCATGCGTGAGCAAATAGGTAGGCTAATTCTGATACACGCAATGACTATCCATTATGACATGTATGACATTTTTATATTTATGTAGCCTACACAATAATATTCTTTTACACTGTAATCCTTTAATTTTTAATATTTGGCATGTCTGTGTGCTGTTGCGCGTCCCTATGTGTAATAAGCAAAGTAAACGCGTGTTGTGAACCAGCCCAGAGGCGTATTTTCTACTAACGCGCTCTTTAAATGACAAAAAAATTGCACCATTGATTTTAGACCAGGGCTGCGTTCAGCCCCGAGAAAACGGTGCAAAACGTTTATTAAACGGAAACGGTGATGCGTCGAACACCCTCTTCTGATGACGTATTTGTTGCAACTATGGCAGCTGAGAAGGCCACTCTGTGTTCTTTTTGAAGAATTTTCAGAGCCTGATACAAGCCTGGTATAAATAATTTTTTAATACTGCAAAATACACTCGATGTTACAGTCACCGCCCTTGAATAAAAGAATAAAAAGTCACTGCCGTCCAGAATAAAAGAGAACATCCCAATCGAGTGAAGGGATTTGTTAATTATTGTGATCCAACATTTGCCTCGCATTTCAGGATGAAAATAAATTTCAGGTGAAGGATAATCCACTTCTTACCTCCGAGACTGTGTTATGATCTATATGACCTTATTATTTTTATTGTGAGTATTAGGCTTATCATTATTGCTGATCACTGTTGTTGTGCTATGATATTGTAATATTTACCATTATATAATCAGAGAAGAATAGAAAAGTTTATGAAAGTGTCACTCCACAATACAATAGCAAAATATATAATTATGTATAGTATTTTTGTTACATTAATTAGTATCTAGCACACCTTCCTGAGGAAAGGATATGGACCAGAAGACATTGATATTACTACATATTTAGACAGACTTAAGGAAGTTCCAGATCTATACTTGTGCTCTTATTATTTCAGTTATTTTGCCTTTAATGTAAATAAACATGTGCAAATAATATACTTTGTTCTTGTGAATTTATTTTGATGTTAATTACATTTACTTACAGATTCATCATCATCATGTTGATATGCTACTATAAAACTCTTACGACAAACATGTCTTCTAATATCTTCAATTGTTGCACATACCGAGCTGCAGCGGACACATATTAAATGACTTCACTTGAAACACTTGCGCCGCATTGCACCGGGTGTATGATAGGGCCCCTAGTCTTTATTGTGATATGTAGTATTATATTGTCTCAAAATGACCAATAAGCACCATAAAAGCAGTCCATACAACTTGTGCACTATATTCCAAGTCTTCTGTTTTCGTGTGAGAAACACTGGAAGAAAATTATTCACTAAAAATCTCAAATCTCTACAGTTTCATTCAAAGAAGTTATTGGACAATAAACAGTCATTTGCATCAGGCCCAATAAAAGCCTTTTTGGTTCTACTTAACAACTTTAGTTTTAAGACGTTTATCATTACATATTTAGCAGATGCTTTTATCCAAAGCAAATTACAATAGAGGAACATTGGCAATTCATTCACAACACTATTCATGGTGTGTGCACATGCACATACCTGTCTTTATGGCCAGCTTTTGGCTTTGTGTAACGTTATTTTGGAGATGTGGTACGAATGTTTTCTTTGCCACACTGAGATTGTAACGGCTGTAACCCCGTCACCTGGTGGAATGGCTGAAAATGGGACGCAATCCAACACTGCTCATCCAAACACACATCCAAGACATCTCCATCATCCAATGTAGGCCAGTTGAACACGGCAGTCGTGAATGAGACATTCATGCGTAAAGAGGATGTCACGAGAGGAGCTAAAACCAACAGAGCAAAACAAGAGTATTAAAACACAGCCAAAACATGTTCATTTGTGTCATTGGAGCCTCTGTCTTCAGTGTTACCAAGGCGGAAAGTCCTGGCATCCAGCAGTTCTGTGTCATTGTATGATTGTAGACTGAATTCCAGCTTCTCAGAAACTTGTGGTGCTCTGAACTTCATCACACACTCGTCTTCACACACTGCAGTACTGCTCAGCACCTGACAAATGGGGAGAGACTCAATTAATCATGTGACCCTGGACAACAAAACCAGTCATATGGGTCAATTTTGTGAAATTGAGATGTATATATTGCATGAAATCTGAATAAAAAAAGCTTTCCATTGATGTATGGTCTGAGATACAACTATTTGAAAATATGGAATCTAAAGGGTGCAAAAAAATCTAAATAATGAGAAAATCACATTTAAAGTTGTCCAAATGAAGTTCTTAGCTATGCATATTACTATGTTCACAAACAGCTTCTGCATGTATTGCATTTCTGGATGCATTTGATGATTAAAAATAGAAAAGAGACTTATTCCAATGGTAAAAAGTATTATTGCCATATTAATTACATTATCGTTATTTGCCACTGTATTACTTTATCAGCCTAGATTTAGGCTGCATTTCCTAAAACAATGACCACTACATTAATAAAAAAACTACTGTATTTGGCTAATAATTAACATATTTCTGGCCTAGATGACATCAGCCGAAAAGGAAAGGCATTTCAGATGCACAGCAAGTTACTAGATTGTAATAAAAGATTGCAAAGACAAACATCTTCTCTTTGGAATACCATGCATTAATGAATAAAGGCACAGGAACATTTATTAAGAAAGCAATTTTGATTTCATGTTCAAGTTTTCTAAAGAACTATTCCCACTTCTAACACAAACAGGATGTCTTACGTAACTCTAACTCTCAGAAAGCCATATATCTTTTTCCTTCACAGCAATTTACAACACATGCATTTTCCTTAACTTGAAGATGATGCAATCTAATTAACAGTATGAATAAATTATTACCTGAAAGAAGTTCAGAAGTTGCCAAAACAATGCCAGAACTTGGAGCTCCATCCCATAATTCCAGTGTCCATAGACGACACCATATCCTTAAAGCAAAACACTACAGTCTTTAGCCTTGCAGCTTGCACTGTAATAATAGCCTACACTAATAGTATGGTCAGTCAAACTTCAGCAGCATCCTAAAACAGTCTTTGTGGTCATAAGAGCACTCCGCGGCATCTTAGAGCAAAAAATGTGGCTCAGTTCAGTTTACACAAAAAAATACCCCACATTCCTTGAGGAAACGCCTCCCCTGCCACTCCAGATGCCCATGCCAGCATCTTACAACACTACAAAACCCCACACTGGAGGATTCAACCACTCCTCCTCCCGAAAGCAGCTCTGCGTCTCATTCATTCAGATCAGACAGCCTCCCCAACCCATTTTTTGTTTTTCTTTCTTTTTGTGCCTAATTGGTATAAGTACAGATTTTCAAGACGTCAAAAGCCATGCAGGGTCGGTCGTGGAGTTGCGTTAAACGTTAAGATAATAAAACAGACACAAAAATCCCATACTACACTCCTACATGCATTACATCACCCGATGAGAATAAAACTCAAAACTATTTATATTAGCTGTCAAGAATAATTCATTAACACACATTATGTAATGTTTGGAATGAGTCAATACGAGTTGTATATACAGTACTACCCTTGAAAGCACTTGCTTTAGCAAATGTAAAAGCAAAAATGCGCAGCTCGCAGCTTTTTGTTAAAGAACATTTTACAGTGTAATTAAACAGGTGAAGCAAAACTTCTACATTTTCTCAATAATTCGTATCTGCTGTGTACTACTCTGTGGCTAATGGAATGGAATATTATAAAATAGCTTGGTAAATCAATTAAATGATTGATTTGCACAGTGGATATGGACAAATATGTTTTTTTGTATTTTTATTTTTTTATTTAAAAAAACAGTGACAATAACATGCAGGTTTATAGGTAGTTTGCTATATGCTAAGCATATTTAGGCTTATACAGTTTTAGTTCACTTGCAGCAGAAATCATGTTTTTGGCATTATGGCTATAGAATGAAAATTCAAGTTCATCACGTTATGTTTTTTTTAGAGACGGCTTAAACATAAACTGCACATTGGAAGTGTCACCACAACTAGTGAGTGATGGACGCACCTGTCAAGCAACAGTGTGGGATTTCTCTTTAAATATCAAATGCCTACTTAAAGGCCTGTTCACACAAAGGCTTAAAAATGGTTCTAAATTGAAAAGAATTGCACAACTCTACTATAACAATAACAGCACAGAAAAACAACATTGTTGGAATCACATGCAGAATGATGAATGATAAAAACTCTGACAGCCAATCAGAATCCATCCTGTTTTGAAGAGATTTAAGATGGCAGATGGCAAAACTGCAATACGTGCTTATAATAAACATAATGTTGAAACCGTGTGTTGGGTTGGACGCAAATATAGTTATCTTTATCCTAATCACTCTTGATGTGAACAGGGCTTAAGACTGGCTTGTTTATTTTCTCTGTAATTCATTAAAAAAAATGTGTTAGAAAAAGCACAAAGTTGCCATTTAAACAAAGCATTTAGTTAAAAGTAAAGATTTTAAAATGTATTTAAAATGTTAATGGAAAATAATGATTCTAATAATACTCTTCCCCATGTCATTTCATCATTTAACAACTGTTAATACTAAAATCTAAACAATACACCAATTAAACAGCAGTTTGTTGTTCTTGTTTGAATAAATGTTTGATTAACCTACTGTACTTACAGATAAATTATAGATAACAAATACAGTGATTGTGTTAGTAGTAGTTTGCAGTTTTACAGATACTGTCCTGTATATGCAGTCAGATTCGGGCCTGTCTGCGTCAAGCTAGTGCTCTCACTGAAATCTTAACTTTACTGCACACAGTCCGCATGGAATCAGTTCCACTGGCATGAGCAGTCCAATGGCTCCTGGTAGTAATAGTCCACCGTAGTGGCATTTCGAGTGCAGTACAGCTGAATGATGCGGTTTTGGAGGCCGTTCTCACGGCAGCACTTGCAGAAACGTGCATGACTGTTAATGTTGAAGTTGAAGATGGTGGCAGATGGACATTTTCCATCACATGAGTACACAGTCACCTGAAGAGAAAAATAAAGAGAGATGATGTTAACAGTAAACACTTCAGAGGATGAATTACACTCTATTCTACTGTATTTCATAGATAATACAGAACAGAATAGAGCATAATAGTGCTCGTAATGTTCATAGCGTTCTTTCACACTTACGGGTGCGTTACTTCTACAGTCATCTTTTCTGATGGTGGTCCTGATGGCGACTCTCTTACAGGTTTTACCATCTTCTTTGCCTACACACACACACACACAGAGAAACTGTGACTAACAAATGAACACAGACATGGCATTTTGTGTTTGAAGTCAACATGAAACTATATTAATAAACCTTTTTTTCTGGAATGTGACACCTGGATTTGACTATTTCTATTTCTTATTATTGCTGTAATGTTACATTAACTAGCATTACATTATACATATATAAAAAGATTAATATTATTGGCCTGATTTCAGAAAGACTGCATTACCTACTGTTTTATACTGTATATATATGGAAGAATGAGCAATATGTTCAGGAACATGCAATAGGACATTACGTTGAATTTAAACATACTCATACAGTATTTATACAATATATGTGATATTTTGACAACATAAAATACATATTAAAACACGTATAGATGTTTAGTAGTGCATTTTCACAAGCTTAGAATATTCATCTATGATACGTGGCCTGTTTTGACAGCTAAACCAAGTAGAGTTTAATCTTTGTAAATGCGGCTACAATAATGAGTCAAACACACACACACACACACACACACACACAGCAGGCTCAGTGACTATTATTGCTGCACCTTGGGGTCTCCACTTGATTGACATGTTAGTTACCAAGGTGACATTTGTCTGACAATGATCGAGTAGCACCGTTGAGAACCCATATGTAATTTTTGTTTGTATAACAATGATAAAATGAAAGGCATTTAACTCTTTTGAGGGCAGTGTGTGAGTGTTGTAAATTTCAGGTTCATTAATTTTGAAACAGGGATTCTGGAGGTTCAAACAGATGACAGGTTTTGAAGATTTATCAGGGGGTTTCTACAGGAAATAAATCAAGACTTCACAGCTGTGTGTCTGAGATGGTGGGAGGTGAGATGTGTGTGTATGCAATGCAGTTGTGTCTGAATTTTACACAGATGTTCATGAGTGCGAGTTTCATCATTTTTTATGAAGGAACAGTTCATAAAAATGATGATTCTGCCATTATTTACTCACCACTCATGTCATTCCACACCAAAACCGATTTTTTTTTTTCAATGAAAGTTCATTATGCTTTCAAGTCCCTCCCCCAAAACGATTAAAAATATGTATTTTAAATTATTTAAAAAATATGAATATTTAAATATTCAATTCATAGCTTTCAGTCATGTGACCGGCTCGAAGACCTGGAGGGCAAAGCATCCATAGAACTGCAGGAAAAGCCTGTTAATTTTCCATCTGTTTCACAGCTGCAAATATTTAGATCACCTCTCAAAAGAATAAAACAAAAGTATGTGAACAAAATGCAAGTTTTGGCCATTTGCAATCCATATTAAGCACCCGCGGCAATATTTAAATCATAAACAGCATTAATACTTTTTTTTTTTTTTGTCAAATCTAAGGGGGAAAAAAATGAAAGATTTAAGTCTATTTTAATAAGAAAACATAAGAAAAATACATATATTCATAGAAAAAGAATTCCGGTAATTTCTGAATTAAACATAAGGGTGGTCCATGAGATTTAAGAAATTTTATTTAAATTAGTTTTCTACAGAAAAAAAATTGTGTTAGTTAAAAAAATTGTTTGAAACAACACGAGGGTTATTAAATACAATTTCTTTTACAGGCCAAATGTCTCTCACACTTAATAAGTTCACCCAAACTAAAAGAAAACCATGGCAAGAGTGTAAAATATTTTCTTCAAAACACACACAATGTTATGAGACACAGATAAAGATAATTCAGTAGATGAGTGAGTACCTGTATCACAGTTAGTACTAGCAGTGGGTGTTACTGGACTAACGGAAAAAGGCAACAAACCAAGTCCAGCACCTGAGAAACACACAGGGGCAGGTTCACAAACTCACAAGTCGATAAAAAACTCTTTTGGTTGAATTCGCTCGTAAAGCTTCCAGCACGCAGCACAAACGCAAGAGCCACCAAACCAGTGCGAACACACACAAACCTGCGCCCTCATGCGTACAAAGATGCACAGATCCACCGCTTACACAAAAAATACACACCAGTTTGTTGGAAGCAAATATAGCACACAGCCAGCAAAGGCACATGCCAGACATGTTGAATTTTTACTCAAAATCACCTGTGAATCCCTCTAGCATGCCATGCCAATGTAATCAAGACCACTGGCTCTTATCTAAGAGTTTATATATAAAAAAAAAGATTCATGCAGCATTTTCCAATATGCTTTCCTTGGTTTATAAGTAATGCAAAAATACATATACTACTATTCAAATGTTTTGTGGTCAGTCATTTCTTTTATTCAGCAAGGATGCATTAAATTGATAAAAAGTAAAGCAATTCATAAGGTTACAAACGATTTCTATTTCAAATAAATGCTGTTTTTCAACTTTCTATTAATCAAAGAATCCTGAAAAAAATTAATGTCTTCAACAAAGACATTAAGCAGCACAATGGTTTTCAACACTGATAACAGTAATAAATGTTTCTTGAGCAGCAAATCAGCATGATTAGACTGATTTCTGAAGGATCATGTGACACTGAAGACTAGAGTAATGATGCTGAAAATTCAGCTTTTGCATCACAGGAATAAATTACATGTTCCATTATATTAAAATGAGTTATTAAAGAGTTACTCAAATGTGCCAATATTTCACAATATTGCTGTTTTACTGTATTTTTTGATCAAATAAATGCAGACTTGGTGAGAAAAAACTTTTACTGGCCCCAAATTTTGAACAGCAAGATGTATATAAAAATGCATTTTCAAAAATGTATTAAATACTTTTGTTATTATTAGTGATAGACCAATCTATTTCTCTACTTAGGGTTACGCTTTTATAAAATGCAACCCAAGACAATAAATGCTCAAATATTTGGTTGATATTTGTTTTTGTGCAAAATATAGGGTTCCCAAACCTTTTAAATGATTAATTCCCATGACTTTTTAATTATTTTTCTAATTATTAAAGACAACTGGATAAGGATTTAAAAAAAATCATTTAATAATGAATTCACTCACAAAATTCCAAGCCTATTAAATATTTTAGAGCTAAACACAAGCATATTGACAATGAAAATGTATTATGTTTCTGTAACATGTTTTTAGATTTGATCAATTTCCATTACTTTTTTAGGCTTAGATATCACAATTTAAAAATTCCTTGACATTACAACAATATGAGAACCCAGATTTAGCATAAATATCATGTGATGTGATTAAGCTGATCAAAACCTGAAACATGGGCCGTATTGGTAACTCAAACAAGTAATGACTGTACATACTGATTCTGATTGCATTCATCTGAACCTGTTTATACTGTACTTTAAGCATCAAGCTTTGACAAGAGGCAGTTAAAAACCACAAACACCAATCCCATAGCACAAAATCCAGCTTGAGCCACAAAAGACGAAGATAAAGTTAAGAACGTATAGAGAGGAGAACCATATAGCAATCTGGCTTTCATTAGTATTCATCACAAAAAAACCCTGTAAGCACTTTGTTTTATGCTGAAATATATAAATTCCTTCCTAGATCATGGCGTGTACACTCATTTTATTATAGAGAGAACTGAAAACAAGGAAAAGCACATGAAATTGAAACTGAAAGAAAAGAAAGAAAGAGGCCCATAAGATGTGTACAGCAGCACTCATTTTTTCAACGGGACAACAGGGAGCATCTAACCACAACGCAACCAGCAGCTAGTAAAGCCCAGCACTGCTTCTCCATCATGCTGTTCCAAACAGCCCCCAGCATTCCCAGAAAGCACAGCCATTCCCAGACACTCTAACTTACATGTCTTACAGCAACCGTCCACATACGTTTGAACTATGCCTCCATTCTGAAACACAAAGCACAGAGGTTAGAACAACAACAACACAAACGGTTACAGAAAAGTTATAAGAATGCATTGATTTTAGTCAGACCTGAATACATTCTGTGTCATTGAAAGGAGGACAGACCACTCCAGAGGCCAGAACTACTGCGCCTACTGCAGTCTCCATACAGTCAAAGCGTGTGCAGTTAGCCACCCATGAGCTTCCTGCCTGCAAACCACATCAAAATACACTATCAGGTTAATGCATTTGAGGCTCAGGCTTTTTGGATTTCATGAAAACAATGAAGTGCTTTTGTGTGTGGTTTTGACCTACAGTAGCAATACTTTTGTGGATAAATTTACTGAAAAATGCCCCCAGAAAATCTGACAAAACATCCATTTGTGCACATCCTCAAAGGGGAAAATGTTCACAAATACAGTGAATAGTGTTTTTGCCTTTTTTCTTTGGTCAAAATGCAGAAAGTTTCTTTCAAGGGTAAGTTTTTACATTAACTTACATTAACTTAAGGATTACATTAACACTATACAGCATGCAGGATCATATTTAATGTGCCAATTTCTATGGACTCATCATCAGCATGATCAAAATCTGTAGTTTTTTAGCAAATAAAAGGACCTTTTGTATAACTGTAATAACATCTCCCTTCAGGTCTTTGCTTTGAAATCTTTACTTATTGTTATAAATATAGCACAAGAATAACTTTTAGATTGTTAGTAATATTTCAACATGAACACTTACTGGGCTGAAGCAAATTAGGTTCATAATGTTTCAGAGAAATCATATTTAAATGTATCAAAAATTACATATAAGGCTTTTGAGGAATGTTTATATGTATATCTGTCAATTATCTTTTATATTATATGATCATAAAACTAAGCATTTAAATATTATCTTACTTAGACATATTATTGGAATATATAGAGTGACAAGTAATATTTATATGCAATTCATGTCACTGTTATAAAGATCTCAATGATTCACATTACAAGCAGCAGAATCTTACGTTTCGGTCATATGAATATCAGCAACTGCACCAAATTGCATATTTTTGCTCCTGAATAATATCGAGGTGTTGTTCCTCCTCAAGAATGAGCTCCATATTCTCCTAGACCATATTATATGAGTCATAAAAGCCGATTTATCAAATATCAAATACTCAACAAAAACTCATATGCCTATATAAAATATTTTGTCTAATGGTTCAATAAACTCTTCCATTTCAAAAATTTTTATTTTTCTGACTATGATTTTATATGTTAACAAAAAGTACCAGACTGTGAGTGCAGATTACCATAAATACTTCTGTAGTCCCGTTTTCACTGGGATATGAGCATGAGATGTTTTTGCAGGAGCCACAGCACACATGTGGATCAGATGATGGGACATAAACCTGATGCTACAGCAACAAAAATATTTAAAATATAAAAAATAATAATAATAAATAATATATATATAAATATAAATGCAAAAAAATACATAATACATTCATGATACAAGAAAATCACATAATATTGGGACAATTCTATGTAAATATAATACAGTATTGTGCAAAATAGGCCATATTCTACACTTCTGAAGCATTGTTTATTCCCTAAAATCCACTTATTAAAATGTTACAAAAATTTTCTTGCACCAAAACCCTTAGATGGCTGAAACTGGTGCTGCACCTCTGTTACGACTGACTAACCCAGTGGTTCTCAAAGTGTGGGGTGACCAAAAAAGTTTGAGAACCACTGGACTAACCAAAGCCTTATTGTACATTCAAATATTTAGTTTAAAAGAGCTATTTTCTTTCATCGTACATCTTTTCAAATTCATTTTCATGAATTTCATGGAAAATCATGCAACACTTTTCATATTTGTGGAAGTATCTGTTACTACATATATTGAAAGTTGCATTAGTCATGTGACTTACAGGCTCACACTTCTCAGAGCAGTTGGCAGTGGTGACCTCCATGGCGTAGAACCCGGTGCTGGGGTCTATATGTGTGAGGCACTGAACGGTGTAACACAGTTCCCCCTCAAAGTATTGCACCATAGACTGGCCTGGGTTTAATATCGTCACGCCCTGAAACAGACACACTTCTGCCTTCTCTACACACACATACACACAGAGACGCATACACACGTACTTGTATTTCAGTTTCATTGAATAGTGTGGCATTTGGAGTGTGTTAGTGTTTGTACGAGTCTTACTGCAGTGATACAGTGGGCATCCACACGGGCCGCCAGGGTCTGGTTCCTCCACTCTCATTTCACCCTTTAACACAAAGGTCACGGTATAACACTGTGGTTACAGGAGAATTCACTATGGCAACAAAATGCACTATATATACACACAGTATTCATTTTAAAACACTCACCGCAGTGCAGACAGGAAGTGTAACATTGTGACACTGACATTCTAAAAACAACAAATGTTACAAATGAAACTGTAAGTATATAAAAAATACTTGCATTGCAATACCATAGTAAAGTGATGGCGTTACATGGAACTTTAAGTCATAACCTACCACTTAAAAGTATGGGGTGGGTAAGATTTTTATTATTTTTGCTCACCAAGGCTGCATTTACTTATCAAAACAGTAATATAGTGAAATATTATTATTGTTTTCTATTGTAATATATTTCACATTACAATGTGATCCAATGCTGAAATTTCAGCATCATTACTCCAGTCTTCAGTTAAAAATAATATGCTGATTTGCTGAAATGTTGAAAATAGCTGTGCTTTCAGGATTCTTTGATGAATAGAACATTTACAAATATCTTTACTGTCACTTTTGATCAATTTTTACATCCTTGCTAAATAATAATATTAATTTCTTAATAAATTTCTTAAAAATCTTGCAAACTCCAAAATTTTGAATGGTAGTGTACACAGAATATCTTGCAATTTACACTATACTCGTGCCAAAACACATGCCGATAGCATGTTACTTTTTAGTGTAATATTTCTCCATCTGTGTGTTTTAGTTTAGCTTTATTTAGGAGAGAACTGTTGAAAAACTGTCCACAGAAGTTTTCTAAATCAACAACAACAACAAAAATTAATTCACTGAAGGAATAATAGACAAAATAATGCCTTCTAAAATGTCAAAAGGAGAATTTGAGGGTTTGAGTAAGGGTTATTCTGTAGTAAGTATAATTATCTTGATTATCTTAAAAACAAAAAGAAGTCACAGGGATGTCGCTTTTTAGATATCTAGGTAAGTGTGCATGTGTCCAGTACCGCAGTGCGTCTCTGGGCAGCAGCTGTCCTGCACAAGTCTCTTCACCAGCACAGCTCCAGAAGCACAACTCACACTGGGCTCAGGACACAGACTCATATCACACACTGAAAGATCAAGACACAGCCTTTAATCACGTCATGTTTCTCCTTTCATTACGAAACACAAAATGACTGGTCACTTCAGTACAGTGACTGCTTGTGTGATTGTTATAACTACCACAATGATACTGTGGACAGCAGTGATTAGTGGTGTTCACATCCACAGCCAGTATCTCTCCAGGCAGACACAATGGTACAGGGTCAATACAGGACTCGCACACTGCAAAAGATATCAAATTATTACTATAGTATGCCACAATAAAATCACAAAAGAGTATTTTATGCAAATATGTTTTATATTATAATGTATATTTTAAAGCATTATCAATAATTTTATATCTTTGTGTATTTATATACATTTATAGTGAATTATATATACTATATACAGGCTTCACAATTAATAATTTTAATTATTTTAAATCATATGTTTAGTCCTAAATGATATATATACATATATATGTGTGTGTGTCAGTTTAATTAAATCCTAAAAAAACATAACCTTCTGATAATTATTTTATCAATTATAATTTAATACAAAAATGAATGCATTGTCAGCATAGAGATGAGAATGTCTTAGTATTCAAGTATTTCTAATATATTATTACCACACATGTAGCTGTAGCAGCAAGCGTGTGCCCCTCTGACCTCCACCAGGAACTGATCTTCTCTGCAGATCGGGGCAGGAACACTCTGACATGCCAGCGGATCACATTCTATCAGAGACCAATCAGAAGTCTAATCTTAGTCCAGTGACTAAATAAACAGCCAATCAGAGTAAGGATTACATGAGGCCTTACCACATCTGTATTCGGGACAGCAGGACAGAGCGCTGTAGCCAATCACCAGCTTGTCTCCATTCTCACAGCTGGGCACTTCACTCTGACAGATGGTGAGGTTACATTCTACACACAAAGACACAAGCATCAGTCATGCATATTTTCTTGGAAATACTGTGCATTTTTAATGTGCATATCTGATTTCTTTCATTATTTATTTGGATGTTATGCGCCATATCGGCATCTAAGGCTATTTTCATGGCAAGAACAAAAACAGGTAAATAAAATTAATAAACATATCTAAAGAGAAAGGGGACAAACAAACAGGATAATTCATTTTCATGCAGAAAGATAAAATCGAAATGTTTTGCGTGTATCTAATGAAGATTTTTGTCAATTTTAATGTTTTTGAATGAAGTCTCTTGTGCTCACCAAGACTGATAAAAACAGTAATATTGTAAAATAATACCGCATTTTTAAATAACTGTTTTCTATAGTAATGCATTTTAAAATGCAATTTATTCCTGTGATAGAAAGCTGAATTTTAAGCATCATTATTCCAGTCTTCAGAGATCCTTCAGAAATCATTCTAATATGCTGATTTGCTGCTCAAGAAACATTTCTGATTATTAAATCGATCAATGTTGAAAACAGTTGTGCTGATTAATTTTTTTTTATTTTGTGGAAACTGTGATACAGTACATTTATTCTCTTCGCTGTCATTTTAGAGTAATTTAATGCTCAACTGCAGAGTAAAAGTATAAATTTCTTAAAAGAAAAAAAAAAAGTTCAAATTTTTGAACTGTAGTACATATTGTATGTGAGATTAGCATTAGAGATTAGAACTTTCCAGCTCAAAGTATATATATATATATATATATATAAAAAAAAAAAAAAAATAGTACATCAAATGTACCAGGATGGTATACTATTTCTGATGGATTTATGAATTATACATCCATGTGTTTTTTTTTTTACCACAAATCTTCTTAGGACAGCAGACTCCTTCCTCCAGCACATCGACTGCATACTCTCCCTCCCTCTCACACAGCGGGGCAGGTTCATAACTGCACTCGGGTTCCACAGGAACCACACTCCCGTTCTCCAGACACTTGAACAGACAGCAGCCACGCAGAGAGCCGTTCCACACCTCACCCGGGGCCCGAGGAGCACCATCGTTGTCCGTACACACTGATTACATGGAAATAACAGGCCATTATCACAACAGCACTTTATTTTTCATGTGAGCAAACATATAGAGTGGCATTCTCACCGCACTGTTCCTCGGTGACACAGAAGGCAGAGTCTGCTCGGTGCAGGATGGTACCACTTTTACAAACGCACTCCTCTCTGATAGAAGAACAGGTGCTCTCTTCATAGTAATCTCGGTTTTGACATGTCCGAGTCTGACATGTATTCACACAGGGCTTATACTCTTTCCCAAGAGGACATTTGAGTGCTGCATGTACAAACACAAACAAATATGCAAATGTAAAAAAATATATGCTACCAGTCGAAAATTAAGCATTCAAGCAAAAACCTTTATGAAAATGCGTTCAAACATTTGACTGGTAGAGTATCTGTAAACACACTCACGGCAGAAGTTGCTTTTCCTCCAGCTGAAACAGATCTGATGCGTGTAACAAATGGCCACATAAGCAGCCAGGAAGTCACACTCATGCTCTTTATAATGTAGGTCACCAGCCCATATCTTATCACAGAAGTTTTCTGGAGAAACCTTCAAAACAACATTTGGAAAAATAATCCAATATAAAATGGTCAAGTCACATGTAGGGTAAGTATGAAGTTTCACAAGCCAGTGGGGATAAAATCTATCTAAATTTCCCCAGAATATGATCAAAACGTCAAATTAAAGAAAAGAAACCTGTGCTGTTTTAGTACTATTTATATACTATTATAGTATTTATTAATATTTTTGTTTGCTTTAGTAATTTTATGGGCTTTTGTTACTATTTTTCTATTTTGCTTTGATTTATGTTTATTTTAGTAATTTGAGTACTTCAACTTTTCAACTTCAAACTTTTATTTAGGTTTTATTAACTTTTATTTCAGTTGCCAAGGCAACATTTGAAATTTCAAAGTTTTTTGTATTTTTAATCAGGGCTTGAAAACGAAAAACAAAAGTCAATCGGTTCACTCCGAGCAGAATCGATATTTTAACGTTTCCGTTCCTGCGCTCCTCTGTATATTACCGTTACGAAACCGGTTCGAGTAGAAAAATAGCGGTTAATGCCGTTATTTTTAAAAATGTCTTTGCCTATAATAATAATAATAATAATAATAAAGTACAGTGTTTTCTTTACACAAAAAGAAAGAAAAAAATACAGAAAGCGATGGTATTTTAACCCGCTGCGCTTAGTCACAGCCAATACAGCATCATCTTTTCTAGATTTTTACATTTCTAAATGTAGGCTACTAAACAAAAGAAAAAAATCTATTAATGCTTTAAAGACATTAAAGTATTTTTTAAGATATTTAAAAATGTTTGCTGCAAATTGTAAAATAATAAAAAAAAATGCTACTTGTATAAAATTGCGTTTTGAGGAAAAAAAAACCAAAGGCTAAGCCGCGCCGCATTTTATTAGGCTATTATTCAGAAATTATGTAGGGTAAAATGCCGGTAAATCAAAAACGTTTACAAACATTATAAACACAGTTACTAGTTTCTCTCCACAACAAATCCTCTAAACTTAAGGCTAAAGCCTATAGGCTATAAAAACGTCAATCCAAAAACAAATTAAAGGTGAAACTGATGCCTATCTCTCTCACTCGGCACAAATCCAAATGTTTCCATATTCTCGACGTATACTAAAATATTATTTATTGGCTTTTACTTTCATCGACGTAAAACATCATCCCCTTCACATCGGCAATAACAGCACAATGAGGCGGTGGTCACGCTTAACTCAACAGATTGGACAACGGAGCACTGTAACTTTTTATACGTTCCTTTAACTGTATTTTATTTTGATAATGAACTGACTGCAATATCGCAAAAATATGTGTCTTTGTGCGCGTGAGGCGCCAGCGCGATATGGCCATACCAACGCTGGTTGGTTATACAGATGCAAGACATCATTCAAAACTGTCAAGCTATTGCAAAACAAATAAAACTGTAAAATAAAACTGTAAAGCTTTTACAAAATAAAGAAAACTACTTTCTGCCGTCTCGTTTTCCTTCCTGAGAACGCTGAATGCGTCACAATGAACCGTAGGCCTAACTCAGCATATATATATTTTTTTTCGTTTTGTTAATCTGTCAATGATTTACGTGAAATATATTTATAGGCATATATATTCCTTTTTATGTAAGCCTATAGTTTTATTGTGTTTTCGCCGTTCACAGAAGCGCCGCAGGTGCGTAAGATCTGTTGAATCCATCTTACAATGTCGTCGGATAAACGCTAACAACGGTGTTCTGACAATTTGTCCTACCCTGTAAGATTTTGCTACATCCCATTAAAACAGATGGTAGCAGAATTAATTGCCGTTGCGACTAGGGTTCACAGCTGAGCGCGGGCGGGCATTTCACTCGGATGCGTCATCATCACATTTGCATAGTCTGTACTACTTGAATTCCTGATTGGTTGACAGCAAATTTCAAATATTAAATGGAACGATAAAATAACGTTATTAACCGGTTAATGGCCATTTCAAATTTTCGATTCTGTTCGGAACTATACAAGTTCGTTTCTGTTTCCGGTTCGGTTGCAGTCAAAATTCCGTTTGTTTCCGGTTTTCGTTTTCATTCCTTGAACCGGTTCAGAGCCCTGTTTTTAATCTAATATTTATATTATATTTATTTCAGTTTTATTTGAATTAATGTAAATGATCTGTAATAGTTTTAGTTTTAGTCAAAAATAACAACATGGGGAAAAAGAGGGTAAAACAACACCATTATAAGGGTTAACACAGTATATGGGTCAAATTATGTACAGGTATGTCAAAAATGTAATGATTATTAAATTATTTAAAATGTGAACAAGCTAAATAAGATTTTATAGCTATCGTTAATCAATAGCATTTAAAAATAGCTTATTAAAAGCAATGGATATAAATGGTATGATGCACATTAATATGTATTCAAGCTTGTGTGTACTGTGTATACCTTGTGGTGACATTTAGAGAAAGGTCTCTGGTTGAGCATGGTGAAACATTTGGAGCAGTTGCCGGTGGTGCAGTTGTCTCCCACTCTGCGGAAGTAATCTGTATCCTCTGATGTATCCACCATCCATCCGTGCAGAAATACTGGGATGTCCTCAATATCCCGGACCACTGTACCGTTGGGCAGCCGCAGGTCATCAGCTGGATTACCATCACAACATCCTGAGAAAGAAAACAAAATACACTGGTACAAAATACATCAAACATACTTACATGACCACAAATGACCGTTAAATTATAATGTTAAATTATTAAAAGCAACATGAAAAAACACATTTAGCTTCTAGAATGTGACATATTTCAGAATGAAACTAAATAAATATTCATGCTGGGTGGGACATTTTTTATCCAAGTTTGGACATATTGTGAAAAGTAGGATATTATATATCTACAAATATCTATCCATGAAACCTGATTACATCAGCAGAAAAATTTTCATTTTGATGAAAGATTATAAAAAGTATTTTTCTTTTAGCACAAACATGCATAGGTGCACAATAAGATCACTGATACTGATTAAGAAAGTCAACGTTTCCTGATTTCATGGTCACAGTTGTCTACAAAGTGCAAGTACAGCACACTGACCACAGAGTCCCCTAGTGGAGGTGTTATCAGGAGCCGTGTACTGTAGGACCATGATGCCAGTGCTGTGGTACCACTTTATGTTGATCCCACCAGGTGTATTAATGATATACATGGTCCCAGTGTCATCAATATGGAGGTTCTGCCTTGTAAGAGGAAGGCGTGCCGTAATCTGATTCACCAAAACCTGTCAGATCAAATTATTGTTACTCAACTACATAAATCACTTTTATGAGCCACGATTAAGCGGAGACACAAGATGAATAAATTATGATACAATTTTGACTTTTAAATAAGAATTTCTTTTGCCAGGTTAACAAATTTCAATTGATATTTTCTTGGATTTTACTCATTTAACAAACTATTTTATATTATTTAATGGTTGCTGAAATAATATCTACTAAAAATACAGCTTTGCATTTTGTGTTTAGAACAACATAACTTCATGACTAAACAGGTAAAATCTTGCCAGCATTACCTTCCGGTCCAAGCGGTTGACCATAATTCTGTACGATTGTAGTGTAATGTTAAGCTTCTTAAAACACAGACCAGAGGTTCCACCAGAGGGTGTCTAACAGGAAGAGAGAAGGTAAAAGAGCTTGTGATCCTCATTAGGATGATTATAATAGAGTAGATAACATTTTAACATAAATAAGCTAACAACACACTTACAGGTCTTCTGATGTAGTTCACACTCTGGAAGCAAAAGTCAAGCATTTAATAAAATGTGAAAAGCATATATAGAAGACAGTACATTTCTTCGTGGTAGTGTGATAGCATGGGTTTACCTCACTGGTTGGACATTTCTCAATGTGACCGACTAATTTCTCTCTGGGCAGGTGAACCAGAATATAAGAACCGATATCATACAGAGCCACATTATTCCCATCAAACGTGATCACACGCAGATCAGAGATTATAGAGCAGCGACCTGACAGCACACACAAACACAGTCAAACATTAAAAGCCAATAAGCCATTTAATGCCTCTGATGCTGATGCTTTAACTTAATCAGTCTTGTTATTGTTAACTAAAACTATGAAAAATAGTTTTCAGTAACTGAAATAAAAAATAAATATTAGATGAAAAACTTAAGGCCTGTTCACACTAAGAACTATAACTATAAAGATAACTTTATTAGTGTCCACACCAACGCATGACCATGTTTATTATAAGCGTGCGCTGCAGTTTTGTCATCTGCCGCTTTAAATGCTAGAGCTCTTTAAAGCAGGATGGAGACTGATTGGCTGTCAAGGTTTTTGGCATTCATCAACTGGAAAAAAATATTTTGAAAGTGATTCCAATGATATAATTTCTCTGTGTTATTATCATTATAGTTGTGGATATTCTTATCAATTTAGAATGACTTTTAAACTTTAAAAAAATTACAATTAGAAATGTTGCTTTTGCAATTAACTGAAAGAAGTTGAAAATAAATTAAATCTACATACAGTAGAAACATAAAAAAATACAAAAAATAACTTAAAATGAAAAAAAAAATATATATAAATATATACGTATATATAAATAAAAGCTTACTTAAAATATTAATAAACGCTATAATAGTATATAACTACTACTAAAATACCACAGATATAAACACCTCCCATCTAGAGCAAAGCTGTGTATATCTTACATGGGCACTGCCACAGTGGGCAGCAAGGGTCTGTGTTGATCTGGATCGGTGTACCCAGCAGGTTGCACTGTGGCTGGCTGATGTTGTATCTGCAGTGCTGAGAGGAATTATGCAGCATGAGCTGTCCATTAAAGCAGATGTACTCACTGCACTCATCCACACGTAATGAATATGGAGGCTGTATGGATACAAAACAGAGACATTCATGAGACAGACAGCGCATAAACCTTTCCACCACCAAAAACTATATAAGGCATCTTGGGGTGATTTCATGTAGTACGCATTGACCAGTTATCTTTTCTGATGCCCGTTCTTGTGTTATATTATGACAGATTCATCAATTATTCACTGTACCGCATCTTAACTCATGATTCTTCCCTCAGGAAATCAGTATCTTGGCAATTGGACAGGAATGACTCAAGAACAAGGAGTTAAGACTGGAAGTAGTGTTCACCCTATGTGGATTACAGACTAATCTTGAAGATGTGAATATTTATGAGCATGTGTGTGTAAATGTGTCAGAGAGGTATCCAGGTCAGGGAGGGAGATGGGAGACGTCAACTCTGTTGAATCCATCACTGATATCTCAGGAAAGATTAATCAAAACATATCATTGGCGAAACATATTTATCTTAGAACACTCAGACATACTAGGAATGAGATTTGAACAATTCTCTGATTCTTAATCTTTACCTGCAAGTTGTTGTCTGAACCACTGGCTAATTACACCAATTTAAGGGTGTAACGAGACTTGACGAGTCTTAGGTGGACGTACAGTTAAGTAAAAGCGTTTCATTTGTTCATTTTAATGAGGAGTGAGTCAACAAGCGATTCTCTGATTCAGTTAGTGAGTTATTAAACTGATTCAAACTAATTCAACATATGAGATCAAGACTGATTTTGTTATGAGCTTTTTAAATTTTTATTAGTTAATGATATGAATGAAAATTATTTTTATTTGTTTTAGTTTTAGATACCAATAACAGCACTAGAAAGATGTCTTGTCCATTGAATATTTTTGTGTTATGGCTCTTATTCATTCACTGTTTATTCATAAACCATTAACAGAACTGAACATTACGAATATCATACCATTCAATATTTAAAGCATATTTTACCATGAATATCACTGAACACTATAATATTAAAATATTTAATAAGAATGACCAACCCTAACACACAAACTCTTACTGTGCAGGGCCCTGTGGGTAGAAGGAACGGAGGAAGCACTGTTGTTATTCCTGCTGTCTCAGGTGAAGGGGAGGGTGAAGGCAATATCTCTGAGGTTGTTGGTACTGCTGCTGTGGTAGTCGAAGGCTCCTCGGTTGTTGTGGATTCAGATGTTATCTCTGTGGTGATGGTTGTTGAAGTCGGTTCTGAAGTTGTGGTCTCGGTTGTAATGACAGTAGTGGTTGTAACAGGCGGGACGGTGGTTGTTGGAGACGTTGTCTCTGGTTCAGTGGTGGGCTCGGGTGTGGTTGGCACCTCTGTGGTCGAGGTAGATAATAAAGTGGTAAAAACTGTCGTTATGGGCCCTGTAGTGGGTGGGGCAGTGCTGACTAGAGGGGGTTCTGTGGTTAGTGGAGAGGGAGTTGTGGGAGTTTCAGTGGAGGTGGTGGTGGCCAAAGTTGAAGAGACTGTGGTTGGTGGTGATGTGGGTGTAGTTGGGCTGCCAATTATATCATCTGCTTCCAAAGGTGTAGTTATGATTGTAGTACTTGCAGTTGTGCTCGGAGAGGTGCTTGGTGTTGCCGTTGTGGTGGAGGGACTTGTTGTGGTTGTAGCTGTGGTTGTAGGACCAGAGGTTGGAGGCGCTGTGGTTCTGTTTGATCGGGTCACAAACATGTAAGGAGTCGGAGTTGGGGATAGTATCACACCTGCAAGCACATCAGAAACAACAGAGGTGCTAAGACAAATCTAACAGTGTGCATAAATGTTTAGAAAAGAGAGGATGATGATGAAAGTTATGCAAATGAGGGTTTCACACGTACAGTCTTCTTTGTAAACACACCGCCTGGTCACTTCGTCCAACAGCATAGACTTGGGACAACGTGGAATACAACCTTCAACTCTAAACCAAATGACAGAGTGAAAGACAACTGATGTGGACTTTTACTTTTTCTGAAGAAATTGTGCGGGTGAATCTCATAACAATATGTCTAGTTCATATTTTCCTCCTAATATTGGAGTTTGATAAAGAACATGTAGCCTGTTTAACATTTTATGCATTGTGACCTGATTTTCATGACAAACACATACATTCTCACTCCAAAATTACTGCAATGTGTCCAGATGTTTTAATTTAGTTTTTTGATTTAGTCTTTATTTTACTTTATAATCCTCATTGACAATTTTCATTAGATTTTCATTACTCTAACAAAAGTATGCTTTTAAGTGTATTAACTGATTATTAAGTGATTAACTACCATGATAATGTCACAGAGCAAAACTCGTAATGCTCCCAAAGCAGTGGTTCTTATACTTTTTGACTTGGAGGTTCCTCTTTGAGCAACACAATATTCAAAGGCTCCATGCTATAAGCTATTTTTAGTATTTTTGCTGTAATTATGATAAAGAGGCTTGTATTATATTAAGTTTTTTCATAAACGAAATCTGCGAGTGTTGATTTCGTGACTTCAAAAGTTTCAAGAACTGTACTGTGTGTTCTTCAGTTGAAAACAACAGTTATTGAGGTTATTAATTTTTTTAATAAAATAATTTTACTTTTATTATATATTTTATTTATACAACATATATATACATTTTAGTTTACATCTAGATTACAAGTGTTTTTTGCATTTTAAATTAGATTAGTTTGATTGTTTTAATATATTAATAATTTATTCATCTTTTTTTGTCATCTTGAGGCCCCGTCCCTAAGTCCTAAAGACTTCATTTTCATAAATATCTTCCTTTTGATTTTGTAGTAAAACATGACAATGTATAACACCTGCCTTACCAAGCACCTCGTATAACTGTCACATATATTATTGTATTGGCATATGCACATGATCTTACGGAGGTAAAAACTGGCAGCGTGTGGCATCGGGGTCATTGCATGTTTTCACACATGGACTGGCACATGCATGATACTTCCACTCGCACATCAAGCGGTAGGGGATCACAAAACTGCTCTCTAAAATGCAGGAACACAGCCATCATAACGTTAGAGACATAAGAGAAAGCACTGCAAATGAGGTTGGTAAGCTTGTTCTTTTATAGGAGATTATTGAGTGTATTTTTGGTGTAATATGAGCTTAAATGACATGCATCAGCAGAACTCCACATTTCCAATAAGTGTGCCTGCTCTCTTTAATACACTGCACTATATCTATATCCATTCCACAATCAGTGTAGGGCCTGATGATAAGAAAATGTATATTATTTTGCACAGCGTATTTGATATATAGATATTTGCAGACGGTCTTACCCTCAATAATAAAACTGCTGCTGATTTTGAAGGTGTATGAGTGGTCGTAGTTCTGAACACGTGCGTATGTATGAGAGAGAGTGAGGAAGACACCCTTCTGACTTTGCAACTCAAAGGACGATCGCCCAGGTAACCACAGACCCTGGTGGTGGATGAAGGTCGCCTTCCGTCTGAACTCTTCCCCAGGCTGCCAGTGTTCCAATCGTAACCCACGGTTCCCAGTAACACACAGAAAGTAGTTGGGCCTCTCTGCAGACTCCAGTGATACAACAGGAAGTCCTGAAACAGTGCAAAATACCAAATACAACATCAGTAGATGCTAGTATTCAACCTAAAAATAAATAGCAGAGATAAACCATGTATAATGTTTTTCAGAAGCTGGTTAATTTTGTTCAGTCGTTTATTATTATTATTATTTGAAATTATAAATAATAAAATAAATCAATAAAGAAATATTACAGTTGCAATAATACTACTGTAATGTAAAATAACAAAAAATGACATTTAATAATAATTATTATTCAAAATAATATTTAAATTTGATTATTTCAATGATAAAAATCGAACAAATCAATTAAGAATCTCAATTAAGAAATCAATTAAGAATCTCTCTCATTCTCAAGAAATACATTACTATGGCAATTAATACTATCGTACTGTAAAATACAAAACAATTATTATTACTGTTTTATTTTACAGTACAAGTCAAATTACAATCCTAATATTAATATACTAATATAATATTAATTTCTTTTAATATATAGAGCTTTTATTTTGACAGAAAACCGCAGAGACTTCTCTTTTGCTGACAAGGGATTTATAAATGATTCTCATCAGAAATTTGGGAACGTGGTTTGTGCATTGCGTTTTCAAATCCATGTTGTAAGTGACCCAAACTCACAGCTCTTGCAAAGATGGAGTTGTGTGGAGCAGCATTTAATGTAAAACGATCCACTCCAACAAAATGACAACACCAGGTCATTTTATTTTGCATTTAAGCATGTTTTCTTCTGCGATTTCTTTAACTTATTTGTTTTGCTGTTGAAGTGAAGAGTATGTGCTTACTGGAAGCTCGGTCCTTATATAGTCCAGTTGTGATCATGAAGTGGAAAATGGTGCTGGGTTGAGCATTGGTCCTCAGAAAGGGAAACACTTCACCACTGCTCACATTTGCCCCAAACACACATGCAGAGTCATTCTGTTCTGCGCTGGACAGAGTAAACGGACCCTCTCCCAACTCTAAACAAGCATACATAAATAAAAAGGTTAGTGCCAAGATCTTCTGGTGCTTACAGAATTATTCTAGGCAAATAAACAGAATAAATCATTCTTACCTTGGTTGTAATATTCACAGTCATATGCTGTTAAAAGAAAAATACTTATATTAGCTGCAATCATGTTGTATTATGAGTTTGCAGCTTAAAAAGCAACATGAAACAGCATTAGCTGAACATTTAACATGTGACAAATCTGCAACTGAAACAGAATAAGTTATCAAAGTCTGATTATATAAACAGATCCTGACAGCAAAGAGGAGCAGAATGTGGTTTGTGAGTAAGAGAATTGGACTTGTAACCCAAAGGTTGCGGGTTCGAGTCTCGGGCCGGCAGGGATTGTAGGTGGGGGGAGTGAATGTCCAGCGCTCTCTCCACCCTCAATACCACGACTGAGGTGCCCTTGAGCAAGGCACCGAACCCCCAACTGCTCCCCGGGCGCCGCAACATAAATGGCAGCCCACTGCTCCGGGTGTGTGTGTGTGTGTGTTCACTGCTGTGTGTGTGCACTTAGGATGGGTTAAATGCAGAGCACGAATTCCGAGTGTGGGTGACCATACTTGGCCCCATGTCACGTCACTTTCATTAGGAATGTTAGTTTGTCTGTGGGTATTAGGGCCATGATGGTGTCCTCATCAAATTAAATTTTAAAAAAGTTATTTTATATTAATAGAAAGAATATTAAATGCAAGTTAAGTGTCTACTTTAAATAACTTTTGTGAACATGAAATGTCAAAATATGGGTAAAATAATGTTCCATCGTCAATCAGCGTAACCGATACATATTTATGTAAAAATGGAATAACATACTCATTCTGACTTGTACTTATTAAAATATATAAAAGAAAATGTGATCATACTAAATTTCATTATATTTTAAATGATTAAAAACTTAAGAACTCCTGACAAATGGGTAAAGCCTAGTGGTTTGTAGGATAGTGGCAAAGATTGGTAAAGATTTAAAATGACAATTTATTAGTTTTGGGGGCTGCACTGTGATTCTGTGAGTCTTTTAATGTCATCTTATGATTCTGGTTCTAAATATGCCTGCCAAGACTTCTTGGTATGTGATCTATTGTTACACTTAATGACATTTAAGTGGGTGTCTTCTATAAATCAAGGTAAAAATTTATGACTTTCATTCTTTTTTGCTCAGATAAAAATCAAATTAAACAGGACACATTCTAATTTGAAGCTGTATTAAACTTTAATTGTTTTGATGCTTTGACCCATTTACCTCAATGACAGACAGCACAAAGGGGTCAAAAGTTCATTTGCTTCCTCATGTGTGTGCTTGTACTCACGACACACGCTGGGGGATCTCCAGTTCACTGTGACACCATTTTGACAACATTTGTGTGCATATGCTGCAATACTGGTGCACAGACATTCACAGTCACCCCCACGGTTGCAGTTGCAGGTGTCCGTCAGACAGTTCTTATAAAACCAGGTCACATCCACCTTTGGGACCACAAGGATTAGTTACACACAATACATGGATCCCTAAAATTGCAATTACCCTGTCACAAACACAATTGGTTATGCAACACACACTCAGGACTATTGACTTCCACCTGAATGTGTAAATGGTGTAATGTTCTAGCTTTAACCTTTACAGCCTCCTAGTGGCCAGATATTGAACGGCAAAAAAATCTCTATTTTTCTATCAGATGGTTCATCGCAGACAGTGTGTGTGTCTATCTGATGCCGTCTTCCAGCCTGTGTGTGGCTGTGGGTAAGATGTGGCCTTTTTATCTGTAGGCCAAATGTGTGGTGAAACCCCAGAGGAGAGCTGCTCACCACATTGTGACATGGAGCAAACACGTCACTGTAGAGAAGGGCACACTCCCGCTTAGCATACGGCTGCCGACTGAGATCTCCTTCACACAGTCTGCGAACTACAAAGTCGCTCTCACACTGCACACATAAACACATGAAAGCTGTTTAGTCAATCTAAACTTCAAGTGTAACTCGGCAGTGTACAGTAAAGTTTACTATGATTTTACACTAGCAATAAAACAATGGCAGAAACCACGGTTAGCATGAACAATTTGAAGAATACACTACCGGGGGGTCAGTGAGATTTTTTAAATGTTTTTGAAACAAGGTTTTTATAATCACCAAGGCTTTGTTCAGAAATACAGTAAAACCTGAAAATAATATTTCGATTTAAAATAATTGTAACAATTTTTAAGTTTTCTATTTTACTATATTTTAAAATTGTATTATTCCTGTGTATTTTCAGCATCATTACTCCAGTCTTCAGTGTCACGTGATCCTTCAGAAATCATTCTAATATGCTGATTTACTGCTCATTAACTATATCAGTGCTGAAAACAGTTGTAATGCTAAATTGTTTTTGGAAACTGTGATATGTTTTTTAGGATTCTTCGATGAACAGAAAGTTCAAAAGCATTTATTTAAAATATTTTTTTTTTTGGTAACAGCATAAACATTTTTTACTGTTACTTTTTATCAATTTAATGTATTCTTGCTGAAAAAAACAACAACTAATTTCTTTTAAAGAAAAATCTTACTGACCCCAAATTTTTGAACAGTAGTGTACATTTAGTGTACTCCAGTCTCATAGTATCCTGAAGTGTCATACCTGTCCAACAGCCCAGCTGTCTCCAAAGGCCTGTGCGTTACTGACCTCCATATGTCCAGCAGTGGTCATGTCATTAACTGTTACCATGTCAAAGTTTCCGCACAAACCACTCATCTGACCCTAAAAACACAGTCAAATACATTATAATAAGAAATAAGGTTTATAGAGTATTAAACTATACTGCTGATTCAGAGAGAACGACTCTGACCTTCCACTGGGGTCCAGCACGAATATGGACAGTGGTCTTGCGGTCCCATAAAATGGTCAGATCTTGAGCAGGAAAGTGGACCACTGTGTAGTATCCTGCACCCCATAGCTGAAACTCATATCCTCTTCCCACAACAGTAGATGTGCTCTGGAGGACAAACACAAACCAGTTCAAATCAACACAGATTACAGTAAATACAGACTACAAGATAACATGGAAACACTTTCCAGTCTCCTAGTTTATGAAAGGACAATAATCAGCTATAGATGGGATATGTCTTTTACTCACAGGTTTACCAGAGTTGTCACTGAAGTAGATTTTAGTAAGTCCAACATAGATGAGGAGGTACTTCATGCAGACAATGCCACTTTCATAGCAATCTTTATTTTGAGCCATGATGGACACCTCTGTCTCACCAACACTCTACATTTAGATACAAGATTGATGCAATTATATTGTGCAATTGATACATGAAACTTTATCATTTCTACCTCTGAAAAACAACACCTTTCCTTAAGATGTTTTAAAAGAAATTAATCTTTTTTATTAAGGATGCATTAAATTGATCAAAAAGACATTTTTTATAAGATATCTATTTCAAGTAAATAGTGTTCTTTTGAACGTACTATTCTGAAAGAAAAACATTGTATCCACAAAAATATTAACCAGCACAACTGTTGCATATTAGAATGATTTCTGAACGATGATGTGACACTGAAGACTGGAGTAATGATGTTGAAAATTCAGCTTTGCATCACAGGAATAAATTACATTTTAAAATATATTCAAATAGAAAACAGTTCTTTTAAATTGTAAAAATATTTCATAATATTACTGTTTTTACTGTATTTTTGATCAAATAAATGCAGCCTTGGTAAGTATAAGAGACGTAATCTTTTGAACAGTAATCCCATCCCAGTCTCATCCCATTGGTTGAGCAAGAAGCTGTTATGTCAGACCTCTCAAATGAACAATGTTTTGAAAGCACCACAGAGCCACTTTGTTTACGCTCTTCAGGAAATCTACCAATGAATGTCTTAATTATAGATCTGTATATCTGCATATTAAACAAGGACAAGAGAAAGTAATTTAACATTGAACAGTGACATATTTAAATAATCAATGCCGTGCTGTATCATATTTTAAGTAACGAAACCTAGTGCGTTGTTGTGAGTGTGTGTGTGTGTGCGTGCATGTGTGTGTGACTAAAGCCATTTCTTTTTGTCATGATGGAAAAGTCTGTCCCCCGGGTAGATCAGTAGACTCCTCAGAGAATCGCTGGCCTTTAGGAGACACCAAAGTCTATTCACCTGCATCTTAAGCATCCACACACACATACACAAACGACACACACATGCATACACACTTTCTCAGTCATTAAGGGCAGTAGCGTAGTTGCATTGCGTAGGCTGATAGGAAACAGATTGCTCTTTGTTATGTGTGGCTCTTTGCTGAGTTTCTGTGCTGGGACTGACATTAACTCTGGCTCCATTACCACAGCCCTGTTCTAATTAAAAATCCCCTCTGATTTTCCCAAGATTAGTGGCAGTAGAAACAGATCTCTTTTCCTGCTACTTTATCCGTCCGTACCGAAGTCTGCAATGTGTGAGAGCACACACACACGCACCCACTCTTTGGCCCTTCGTTAAAAATTCTTCGGTTTAAAGGTGCAACACGTTCACCCGGTGAAACACCCTTTGTTGAAGGCAAAGTGGTAAGCACCTCTCCACTTGGTCCTAAGACCAGCACACAAGGCAAACGATCGTCACCGTTTTACAGCACTTGTACACAAAGATATGCTTACTCTAACATTTAAGCTTACCCACACAAAAAAGCACTATTACCATGGTACATGTCCAGAAACCATGGTAAAACTGTCGACCACTATTGGTTTTTTAAATGACAGATGGTTATATTTACAGTGAAGTGTGGGAAATATACAGGAATGCCTGTAACCTAAAAATGGTAAATACCATTTAAAAGTTTGGGGTGAATACAATTTTGTTTGGTAAAATACATTATGCTTAAGTAACCTATTATATGCTTTAAATTGAAAAAAAAAAAAAAATCACAAACACGCACACTCAGGAAGTACCTTGACCAGGTAGACCTGGCAGTCGCTGACATAATCATACTCCAGGCCATCAAATGTGTGGTAATGTCGGTCGCTGTAAATGGTGCACACCGCTGGACATGGCGAATAGGTGCAGTTAAAGAACCCACGATGACACGCACTGGAGAGAGCCAGAGAAACCAAGTGAAATGTTACTTAAATATACACACATACTGTACACTATGATTGTTCAATTAGTGACATCATTACACTTCATTAGTCTTCAGTGTCACATGATCCTTCAGAAATCATTCTTATATGCCGATTTGGTGCTCACGAAACGTTTTAAAAGTTAAAAGAGATTCTGTCATATATAATCTTTCAACACTCTTAATTTGGAAATAGTAATTAGACACACAGACAGGGAACAGAACAATTCCACTAACTGAAGAACCACCCATTAACAGAAAACAGAATTATGGAATCTAATCACACTAAAACAAACTGACCAGCGGTAGCATGGTGTGTCCACTGTCTCTCCAGGGAGATACTCTAGACCGAGCCATGCACAGGGGCAGTTCTCCGGGTAATAGCATTCTCCATTATGAGCCACTAGCCTGCACCAATTGAAGAAGATGGTGTAACATTACATGCTCTGGTGTCAATAGACACGCATACTTTTCAAAACCGTTCTTCCATATGCAAAGACAACAGTGATTACCCAGCAGGACATCCACATCCTGGTACACATGGGGTCATGGGAGGGCAGGTCAGGTTCAGCATCAGGTTTCGACAGGTCAGTTCACAGGCCACGCCCACCCCTGAAGATCCACGCCCACTCTGACTCCTGCAGCTATAGTAGACTTTTCCATTGGGACAATCTCCTCTCTCAGGCTCTGAAAAAAACGGATGGCAAGAGAATGGTTGAAAGTACACACAGGGTACACACAGGGGCACTGAGACACTGCTATACAGGTGCCATTCTGCAAGATCAAACCTGAAAAAAGCCAGACAGAAAGAGAGCCATGTGTAAAAGAAGTTAACTATAGTTCACTATAAAGAAGTCACTAATGGTTTCCATTCTCTTCAACAAGACACATGACTTCAGGTGTCATTTAAAACAATGCGGAAAGAGTTATGCGTCAATGTTTAGCAATTTGAATTAGGGTTGTGTTCAAATCCATAGTGATGATTGCACTAACTATTAATTATCAAAAAGATATAAATTAGGGTTAACAGGAAACCAGTTCAATCTAAATGACTGAAATGTTTGAATTGTAAAACAAAAATGGAAACATATTAATAATGCAGCCATCTGAATACTGTACTGAAGATTTTAAATCACAGCCAAATCTTGCAAATGAGTAATGTCTTAGTATTTTTGTCATTGAAAAAGTCTGGAAAAAAAGTAAAAAAGACAAGAAAAAAAAGAAAAACGTGGAATTTGCTATCTCCAACCCCCAAGTCTCCCTCTTTCTTTGTGCATGAGTATCTGAGGTTCAGATCTGTGCAGCATTCAGTCCGCTCAATGCGCTACCTCTGAGGAATGTACTGCTGTGCTGACCCTCATGAAAACACTTTTTTCCCGGGGAAAATAGAGGTGAAAGTGAATAGAGGGTCAAAAGACTGATGAAATAGAGCAAAGAAAAAATAAAAATGTACCTCTCTCTTCAGGCACACACTCCATACGACCATTTCTGCAGAGACTAAAGAAAAATCAACACAGCAATATCCAAAATAAATATAAAAAATATACAGGTTAAATAAAAAAAAGAAAAATTATTAGATAAATAGCACACATTTTATGTATGGATAATCAGTTTCCTATGCTCACCAAGCCTGCATTTATATGATCAAAAATACAGTAAAACCGTAATATGTGACCTTGGACCACAAAACCAGTCACAAGTAGCACGGGTATATTTGTAACAATAGCCAACAATACATTGCATGGGTCAAAACTATCGATTTTTCTTTTATACTAAAAATCATTAGGCTGTTAAGTTCCATAAAGATATTTTGTCAATTTCCTACTGTAAATATATAAAAATGTAATTTTTGATTAGTAATATGCATTGCTAAGAACTTCATTTAGACAACTTTAAAGGTGATTTTCTAAATATTTAGATTTATTTTTTTTTTGCACCCTCAGATTCCAGATTTTCAAATAGTTGTATCTCGGCCAAATATTGTCCTATTCTAACAAACCATACAACAATGGAAATCTTATTTATTCAGATTTCAGATGATGTATAAATTGCAATTTCAGAAAATTGACCCTTATGACTGTTTATGTGGTCCAGGGTCACATATTGTGAAATATTATTATAATTAAAAATTACAAGATTGGGAAATTATGCATTTAGAATTTGAACTCAGCTCTTCAGACCATGCACACCTACACAACAAAATCCTCCATGTCCACACACTCACCATGGTCCAGATGAGCTGAAGGACACTTCACCAGGCTGAAAAACTGAACCCATGAAATAACAGTGGCACTGGGAGCTGAAAGGAGACAAGACCCAGTTAGAAAAGGAGAAACTATGTCCTTTTATAAGCTAGTATTCAGAAATTACAAGTCGAGGGTGTGGCTGTCGGCATTTGGTGTATTCAGACGTACAGCGGCACACAGCGCTGGCGAGCGTGATCGTAGAATGTTCCCGCTGAGCAGCTGCATCCTTCAGCACAGTCGCCATCACACACTTCACCACTGCTGAGTGACTGACATGTCTTCCCGCACGCTGATGTGCACGGGTGATACATCATCCCTCCTAAACACACCATACCTACACACACGCATTCACAAACGACCTCCTAAACATACTCATGCAACAGACAGATAGATAGGCAGACAGATGTAGGTATGAGCAACGAACCGCACTCAGAGACGTGTGCTCTGAAGTTGATGGTGACATGATGCTTGTTGCAGATGTATGCGTAGTGGGACAGAGCAGTGCAGAGGCAGGCGCTGCCACATCGACAGGCCTGGAAGCGGCACTGCTGGTGGTACACGCTGGGACTAACATATGCATGGCATGCCGCAAACACCTCCTCCAAAAGCACATCACACCGGGCAGCATAAAACACTGAAACAAAAACCTTTTTAGCATGAAAGTCTAGAAATTAAACATTAGATTAAAAGCTAACATTAGGATAGATAAATTCATTAGAATTTGATTAGGAGGCCACAGAATCTAACAACAATCAGAATCAGAATCGGAATAGGCTTTATTCACTAAGTGTGTGCAAACACACAAAGAGTTTAGTATGGTTTCCAGGAGCTTTCGGTACGTACAAAATTAAATATGTAGAATTAAGAAAATCTTATAGTAAAATAAATTCTAAATAAGCATCTGCACCTATGTACGTTTTGGTCTCTTCTGTAACCTCAGAGCTAATTTTTAGGACAACCATGAATAATGTAACTAATAAGCAAAGTGATAGCATAAGTACCATTTTGTTGGTTCATTTCACAGGGGTCGATAATAGGAATGTTAACAGGGCTTATGCATGCTGAAGACACTTTCCAGGCGTTGATGTGCAACTGTGGGGTTCCTTCAATCATTCCAGCAGGAGAACTGGAGGATAATAACACATTTACTTACACATCAAGCATTTACATTTATGCATTTGTCAGACACTTTTATTCAAAAATGACTTAACATCGCATTTAATGTATGATTCTATGAGTTCATGCACTCCCATGGAATCGAACCTACTCATGTTAAGCACACACTCAAGCATAATGCAACCCAGAAAGTTATTGAAAGACACTTCAAATGTTTTGCTGAAAGAAATTCAGAGGATCAGCCTCCGTTTCTCACAGGAAATCATCCCGTAGGTTTCCATTGAGGGTCCCACATAGGCCGAGTGTGGAGCCCATCCAGGTGCTGTCTAGCTGAAGGTAGATTCGTCCACCCTGCCAATCATACTGAAACCTCAGGCCAAAGACAGACCGCAGACCCACAAACAAAGATGTCAGCCGGCGAACGTTCACCATGTCTTACAAACAAAAAACAAACAAACGGGAAATACAATTTAATCCAAAATTTGTTCAAGGAACATAAATATTGAAATGTGTAATTGTGCTCTACTAATAGCTTTTTACTATATCTTTATTCTTTTTACTATTATTACTTAATCTTACTATTTATAAGCATTTTTAACTAACTAAACGTATATTTATTACTGCCTTTCTACGTTCAGAACTGAACCTAGATATGTGAAATAAAAGATGATGGACTTTAGTAAAAATGAGAAAATTAGACATACTCTAGGATTGTCCCTCACAGTTTTGCGTTCATCAAAATGAATAGGCTGTCTGCCATTCGAATACATTTATTATTAAAGTACCCCAATAATGATGTAAAACTGAGAACCTTACCATCTGAGTAAGGCAAATTGACAGCCATACTGGCCCCAATTACAACTTCCCCCTCTCTGGTGAGAGTGACCTGCCTGGTGACATCTTCATCCACCACCAGAGTCACTGAGTGGATGCAAGAGTGCTCCTGAGACTGAGAGACGAGAGACTCCATTAAACCCAAACAAAACATCTTGATACCAAACATACCCAGAAACACTCGTCTTACCTCTCCACAGGCTGTGTACTGCAGTGTCACAGTAAACTTGGTGCTGCCACGGCTCTTCACTAGCACATACTGACAAGAGCCCATGTGGATGAAGATCCGCCCATCAAAAGTGGTCACATGTGCATCACCCATTACAGTGCATTCCGCTGGGGGTTAAAAAATAACAATCTAATTCCAAAATCATTTTTGAGAACACACATTCTTTTCAAGTTATGCAGCCCCAAAGGGAAGATGGCGATGCCAAAAATATGAGATGGGAGGGAAAATAATATTTTTATGTTTTTGCGTTCGCTTACAAAAGTTGAGTTTCCCTGAAAAATGTTGTTTTCACTAACAAAACCTTTGCGTTCGCACACAAAAAGACTGCGTTCATTGCAAACGTTTTGCGCTCCCTTGAGAAACTATGCATATACAGTACATGTGTTCACTTTGTGTTCACTTGCAAAACTTTTGTGTTTGCTCAAGAAACATTTGCGTTTACCTACAAAACGTTTGCATTTGCCCGAAAAACTTTGCGTTTGCTCACAAACGTTTTGCACTCCTCCGAGAAACATTGTATTTGATCGAAAAAACTTTGCATCAGCTTTGCAAAACTTTTTTGTTTACATGACAAACAAAAGTTTTGCGTTACCTGAGAAAGTTTCTGTTTTTCTCGTAAAACTTTTGCATTTGCACAAAAAAACTAAAACAAAACCAAACAAAAAACATTCGCTTGCAAACAAAGTTTCTTGGGCGAAGACAAATGTTTCAGTAGAAAGCTATATCAAAACATTGTGGTAAAAAGAACTTGGTGTTATACTTAAAATACAAAGATGCCTGTTTTGGTATGTTATTCTGTAAAACTGGTCTATACAAAAGTTTTTATTTACCAGAGCAATTGTTCTCTGTGCAGTTCCACACTCCTCCCATACAGACACTGAAAATGTAATTCACATTAGATTAATTCATTAATTGATTTAAATGATTCATTAATTTAACACACGACAAGTTCATTTGTTATGGAACAGTTTTCTATTATTAGCTACTACGGTTAACTATAGGTAAAAAAAAATTAAGGAAACAAGTTTTGTTTGATGTTTTAGGTGTAAAAGAGTAAAAATGTGATGTTTCTAACCAGACAGTGCAGCCCTGCTCCAATACATGACCAAGAGGATATGGTGTGCCATGGTACACACAGGGGCACTGAGACACTGCTATACAGGTGCCATTCTGCAAGATCAAACCTGAAAAAAGCCAGACAGAAAGAGAGCCATGTGTAGTTAACTATAGTTCACTATCAAGAAGTCACTAAAATCATACTAAAGTTAAAATGTTCAACAAATAACTGCAACATGCATTCTGAAGTGCCCTAAACTGCTTATTTGTGTAGTGCTTATAATAGCAAACATTCACAAATATTATGATTTTCATGCCCATTTAAGCATCTGATTATTGGTTTTGCTGTACCATCTGGGCAGTAGCATCCATCCAGACAGTGTAGATTGGTTCCCAAACACTCTTTCTCAAACGTGCATGTAGGTGGGCAGCAGCTGATACAGTCTCTGTGGACAAAACTATCCTCACATCCGTCCGCTGAAACACAAATATTTCACATCACAAGCTGCAAAGTTTATGGCATGCGTTTCCTTCATGACATGAAAGCCGACTGACCACATGTAGGAAAACTGTCCCTCCATTCTCTGACAGGGTATCCCACATGAGAACAGGCCCTGGTGTACTCAACAAGAGTCCGACAAAATGTCTCCTCATCATCTGACCTAGAAATTTAAAAACAATAAAGGTTAATAAGCACTAAACAGTCAAAAGTACAACTGGTTCTAAGAAAGAACATAGTGGAAAAGTCTTTCAGTATGGTGATATGAGACAGTAAGAGCACTACAGCTGCAAGTTCAACATGCTCTTGCAACATGATCCTCTCACTACCTCTTCAATCAACAGTTGAGTCTGAAACTGTTCATAAACTCCAGCAGCTATTTCATCACTGTAATCAATACACACACACACACACACACACACACACAAACTCTTATGAATTCTAGTACAAGCACAAACACATGCATGCACACACATACCTATAGTATAGGCTACATATATTCACAAACACTCTTTCTGCGGCTTTTGCCATATGCAAGGTATTTTCATTACTATAATTAACATAATCCTGTTGGAATTGGGAGGTGTGGAATGCTGGAAATAAGCTAGGGAGAAAAAAATACTCAAGAAGGGAGACGGACAGAGAGAAATGCTTATTCTAATTAAAATCCTAAATGTATGAAACAGAAATGTTCAATATTAACATTAGCACAAAAGTTAATATTAATACTGTTAGTATGCTACAATTAACTAAGTTCACTATGTTTATTTTCTACAGTCATGTTCCCACATTTTAAGATAATAATTGCAAAAGATCAAATTACTGAATTCCCAATGAATTTTAGTTCTAAGACAACTGGCCTTAAAGTTCCAGTGATCCAAAGATTGCTGAAATTTAGAAGAAGGTTTAAGAAGTTTTATATCAGTGTTCTTATTGTTAACTAAAAATAAACTATTAAAAATATTAATGTTGTCATTCATTTATTTTAATTATTTTTTAACTAAAATAAAGATAAAATAGACTAAAATTCACACATTACTTTAGAAAAATGTTGATTTGGCCACTGAAGTTAAAATTAAAGTTGAAATTGAAGGACTAAAATTACTAAAACTAAAATGGAAATAAAAATAAATGTAATTAATATTAAAAAAAACCTTTATAAATTACTTTAAATTAAACATTTCTAAAAAAAAAAATACATTGGAAACTGAAAATTTATATTAATAAATCCCATAATATTATAGAAATAATACTGTAGATAAAACTGATGAAAAAAAGTCTAGGGTGATCTCTCAGTCTAGCAAAATCTGGTAAGGCCTGTGCCTGAGTGTTTTTTAGACCAGCAAACTGACCAGCTAAACACCAGTTTGGTCTGGCTGGGAGACCAGTTAGTACCGCTTAATCCAGCTAAGATCAGCAATCCACCTTTAGCTTGTTTTTTCAGCAGGGTTCAACTTCAGTTACACCATTTAGACAAAAGCACCGTACTTGACTTACACACACATGTCCGAAACACAGCTGGCGACAAATGGATTTGGGTCAATGTTCTCATGGCAGGAGATGAAAGGAAAGAAAAGTAATGCGCTGCACTTCTCAATGGCATCCTGCTCAGATAACACACAAACAGGCAAAGTTGCTAAAACACACTTTAAGTTGAATAATCAAAAATATTTTCATAGAAATTTAAAAAAATGTTTTAAACTATCATACATTCTAAGACCCATTTAGCTCAGATCAAACCCATTATGCAGTGCGTGAAAGCGTACATCCATATCTGACTCAGATGAGCAAGGTCCAGGGAAATCATCATCAACCTCAGGACAGGGTCTCTCTTGGGGCAAATCTACTGCCCAGCTGTTGCCAAATTCAGCAATGTCGTCAGAGACTATATCTAACAATGCAAAATGCAAAGCAATAAGGACACCATAATACACTTGTTCCAACAGAAATGATAAAATCCTGTTTCTTAAGAATTAAATTGTCCCTAAAATGTAACAACTCATCTCTACATAGACAAGAGTGGGATGGCAGTGTTCAGACTGAGTATCCAACTCTGCTCAGCTTTGATATAATTGTCCTGAATTTGCTGCTGACTGAGATGATGAGTGTGTATCCGGGCCTGTTTGTCTCACCGCGGCTGCTGCTGAGATCATCCGATCCGTCATCATTATAGTTTCCACACAGACCACAAGGCCTTCCTTTGTGTGGTTCGGTCATTTTGAGGTAGACTCCAGAGCTCCCGTCCCACGCCAGAGAGAAGCCAAACGTGCTCTTCACCAGGATATAGTCAGCCAAGCGCTCAATGAAAACATTACGCACTGTCTGTGGCAGAGTCAGTCTGAATAAATGCACAAAAAACAGAAAAAAACACAAGAATTTGTATATCAAATTTGATACTGAAATGTGTTGCCTGATACTTTTATGGATATTATATCATCATCATGCTATCATGACCTAAAAGCTATTTAATACCAAAAGTGGCCAAGGTTTTGAATGTTCTCTGACAAAACAAACACATTAAATCATTTATCTCTCAATCAGCATATTTTTTCTTTAATACCTGTAGTTTTTTTTATTAATTCATCCAAGATTCACTACTGTTCAAAAAGTTTGGGGTCTTTTTAATGGTTTCGAAAAAGAGGTCTCTTAACCTAAAGTGTGCATTTATTTAATCCAAAATACAGTAAAAACAGTGACACCTTGAAATATGATAATAATTTAAAAGAACAGTTTTCTATTTCAATATATTTGAAAATGTGATTTATTCCTCTGATGCAAAGCTGAATTTTCAGCATCATTACTCCAGTCTTCAGTGTCACATGATCCTTCAGAAATCATTCTAATATACTGATTTCCTCCTCAAGAAATATTTCTTATTATCAATCTTATAATCAATTATCAATCAAAAATAAAAAAAGGAGCTGTTTTACATTTTTGTGGAAACTGTGATTCTTTAAAGAACAGAAATACCAAAAGAACATTGGAAACATTATAAATGTCTTAATTATCACTTTTGAGTAATTTAATGCATCCTTGCGAAATAAAAGTATTCATTTAACATTAATAAAATGTCCAAACTCACCTATGTCCTCCCTTTAGCACCTGATAACTACTAATATAAATTTCCTCTTCATTTGGGAAGAACAGACTCAGACCACGTGGACATGAATACACTGAACCACTACATGAACGACTGTTATGAACCTGCCAAAGAAAAATAAATTAGCAATGCAGGTATCAAAAGAAAAACATAGCAAACAGACCTGGCGCAGCTGTAACTCACCCACACCGTATACTGGGGCTCTGTGGAATGGCAATCTTTGGCCAGGATATACGAACAGGTTCCAGGGAAGTAGTAATACATTCCATCAAAGGTCTCAAAATGATGCTGACCCCATGAACGGCAAATCCCATCCCTGTCCTGACCATGGTTGGGAACTGACACACAAAAAAAGACAAAAATCTTCTATACAAAAAAACTATTGTGGTGGTAGGTCCTTGTAATACTATAGAATTATGGCACTGAATTATTACAAATATCTGCACCGGTTTGGAGAAGACTATTTGCTCATCATCTATTTGATCAGAAATACAGTATACATAGTAATACATAATAGTAATGTATTATTCTATGAAATTTGAATATATTTTAAAATGTAATTTATTCTGTGACGACAAAGCTGAATTTTTAGAAACCATAACACAGTCTTCAGTGTCACATGATTCTTTAGAAATCATTCTTATATGCTGATTTGCAGGTCAAGAAACATTTCTGATTATTATCAGTGTTGAAAACAGTTGTGCTTAATATTTTCATGGAAATAAAAAAATTTTGTTAGTGATTATTCAACCATTTAATTCAATATTTGTGCACCATGTAATCAATGCCCCGTTGGGCATTTAATCAGTATAGCTTATGTGAATACTGTATACATAGTAACCTATTATTCTGTTGGTCATACCAGCTGCCTGGCTTTATAGTGTGTGGTTAATTAAACACACATACAGAGCTCTTTGTGACCAGCAATCTATTCCCAGAACATCTGTAATCCAATGCTACCAAATGCAGTAAAACATAGTCATGTAGATTAACTGTAACCAGTGAGTAATGCCACTTGAATTCTAGTAATTAAATTCAGGGTTCCTTCATCCACATTTAATGGTCAGCACTGGGTGGCAGATGATAATATCGTACCTTACTATAATTACATGGAGACAAGTTTCATTTTGAATTGAATATAACTTCAGTATGTGCTTCTTACTGATTTGACAACGATCCCCGAGACCCTGGAACTGAGCACAATCACAGCGTCCTTCCTCCTGGCACCAGCCCCCATTAAGACACCCACAATATTCTACAACACAAACAAACACAAAAAGGTACATACAGGCACAAAGCATTAATATGAATATGAAAATTAAAATTATCGGCCAAGCACTGAAGGTGAATAGCTCCAGTGTTTTTGTTGTGACGGATTTTTGTTTTTCCTTTGCTTGGCAGTCTAAAGCAACCTAAAGAATCATATAGTTGGTTTTGAATACTAGTTCACTGTTCAACTTTGGGGTCTCCTACTCAAACCTTCCAAAGCGTACAACTTTTTGAATTAAACTTTTGAACCATTTGGCTTAGAAACTATATTATAGTTATGTGTGTATACAGTATCTCACAGAAGTGAGTACACCCCTCACATTTTTGTAAATATTTTAATATATCTTTTCATTTGACAACACTGAAGAAATGACACTTTGCTACAATGTAAATTAGTGAGTGTACAGCTTGTATAACAGTGTAAATTTGCTGTCCCCTCAAAATAACTCAACACACAGCCATTCATGCCTAAACCGCTGGCCACAAAAGTGAGTACACCCCAAAGTGAAAATGTCCAAATTGGGCCCAAAGTGTCAATATTTTGTGTGGCCACCATTATTTTCCAACACTGCCTTAAGCCTCTTGGGCATGGAGTTCACCAGAGCTTCACAGGTTGCCACTGGAGTCCTCTGCCACTCCTCCATGACGACATCACGGAGCTGGTGGATGTTAGAGATCTTGCGCTCCTCCACCTTCCGTTTCAGGATGCCCCACAGATACTCAATAGGGTTTAGGTCTGCAGACATGCTTGGCCAGTCCATCACCTTTACCCTCAGCTTCTTTAGCAAGGTAGTGTTCGTCTTGGAAGTGTGTTTGGGGTCGTTATCATGTTGGAATACAGCCCTGTGGCCCAGTCTCTGCTTCAGTATGTCACAGTACATGTTGGCATTCATGGTACCCTCAATGAACTGTAGCTCCCCAGTGCCGGCAGCACTCATGCAGCCCCAGATCATGACACTCCCACCACCGTGCTTGACTGTAGGCAAGACACACTTGTCTTTGTACTCCTCACCTGGTTGCCGCCACACACGCTTGACACCATCTGAACCAAATAAGTTTATATTGGTCTCATCAGATCACAGGACATAATCCATGTCCTTAGTCTGCTTGTCTTCATTTTCATTTTAGTTTGATTTTAGTTTTGTGTGTTTTTGTTATTTTTATTAGTTACTGATTTTTGAAAAGAAAAAAAAGTTATTAATTTTAAGTTTTTTAATATTTTCTTTCAGAGTATTTATTTTTATTTAAACATTTTTAATGGTTTCCGTTAACTATAATAACCCTGCATGATCCTTTATCCTTTAAATTCATTATTGTATAAATAAATCTAAAATCATTTGGCTTCAGATGACCAAATCACGCAAAGCTTAATTCACAATGAAGCTGAGAGTGGCGTAACTTCACGAAACATTTGTTTATTGAAATATAACTTCATATTTCTAGCATGCAAACTCAAGTGAGACAGTGCATATCTCTGCAAATCGTACAGTATGTGTTTGTGTGTGCACAGTATACAAAATACCTGTTGATGCATCTCTCGCTGTATAATTATGAAGAACTCTTCGTGGGAGAGCTGAATCAGACAGCACAGTGCTAAGGGTCTGCAGAGAAAAAAAAACAGTACTAAGAATTTGCCAAGTGCGTAGGTCTATTGGCTTATAGTGGCAACAGTACCATGTCTAGCCACTAAGCCATGTTGGTGAACCTGTCTTGGCATTCCTTCACATGGTTTTGCCACTGCAGACATTTGGGAGTGGAGCTTTCAGTGGCTGTAGCATTTGTGTAAACTTCACAAAGACAGCTTTGTCAGCACTGAGAGTGTATCTCAGTATTTGTGAGTGTGTGTGTGTGTGTGTGTGTGTGTGTGTGTGTGTGTGTGTGTAGTTACTCCACTCTGTCCCTTGTCGCTTTCTCTTAGGTATACTCACCTCTTCACGGAAGAGATCCCGTTTCTGCCGCAGTGCATTAACCCTCCTTTTAAAAGTGGCACAAAGAGAGCAGTATTAAAAGTGCGGCGACTTTGAGACTAAAGGTTCAGAAACACTTAAGATGCCATACAGACACAGTCACGCTGATGGACCGCATGATTCTCAAGGAACTGGTTTAATGGTTACCGCAAAACATTAGACCAAACACTTAACATCTTATCAGTGATTGCATGTAGAACTTGGCACTGTCTCTCTGCTCAAAACCTCCATGTAATAGAGGATGTTTGATAGGGTTCACCGGTTTTTAAAGGTATAATCAAACAGCAATCTATGCTCATTTTGATTATTTTTTAAAAATCTAAAATCATTATGATCACACCCCTAGCCATCAGCATCAGAACAGGATACGTTTAAAACCACATACCTGGGTAGTTTATTTTCTGAGTTTGATTCCTGGCAAATAAATCCTGTCAAAAGTAAAATTATATAAATAAAACTCATGCATATTTATAAAATTATCTTATCAACCAAATTTAGTCTGAATGTGATCAAAACCTTTAGTGTTTTGTTTTTTGTAAGTTTTGTAAAAAATTATGCTTCGTACACTCAAAACGTTATGAAGGCGTATTTTTTTAAGTTTTTCAAAGCTTAAGATAGATTTACGTAATTCATAATTCACAAATTACACAAATGACATCCAGTATAGCAAACCCCCTAAAAAACTGTACCATTGTAAACATTTTTTTAAAATCAAAATACCATTTATAAATTAATACATCTCGACATTTTGAAAATGTTTTTGTTATTTTGTTGAATGTATTATGACTAAAACAATGTTACCACAATTTCACTGTAGAATAAAAAAAAAAAAGTATTTCAGGAAAACTATGGTACTATAGTAGCTTTTATAAGGGCTAACTGCAATGTGTACATTATTAATTCATAAAATTCTAAATTATTCCAAATTAAAATGATACTTACCTTGAAGCACAAATAGCTTGAAAATGAAAAGTGTACAGAGTGAAAGCAGATGAATGTCCCGCTGTTCGTTCATCTCAGAGCGACGGGCGTCCTTCAAAGATCAAGAAATCAGTTTCATTTTAGGAGGATCGATTCAGAAACAGATTCTTATAAGATTAATCAAGTTCAAATCTCTGAGGTACGATTAACAAACTAAAGTGATTTGTCCCAGAGTAGTGAAGGATAAACGTCCATCTTCTGTAGAGTCAGAGGAGGAGGATGTACCTGCATCAGGAGGACGGAGCGCACCTGCGCGCAGGTAACTCATCTACCTGACATATAGATCTGAACACAACTTTAATTTCACTTCACAATGGTTTAGACAGCACAGTCAATGGAGATGATTATAGCCTATATTTTTCATATTTTAATCTTTATCATATGAGAGCATTGTCTTTCAGTGGGTAGGAGGGACTTTCTCGAGACCTTTTACTTGCCATATATAATTATGCTACATAAAATATGATATATCATCCTTTCTCTGCATTATACGAATCCTGTGATAAATGGGTAGTAACAATTTGTCCAAATCTCTTCCTTGTACTTAAGTGTGACATGCTGTACTTAATTAGGAAATAATGCTATTTAAAAATATTTATATCTATAGTTACATGGTTTATTTGCACTAAAATTACTTTTTATGTGAATTTAACAAAAGCAAAATCTGATTAAAATAGAACCCAGTAACAAAATTTAGAAATATACAATATAAACAACGCAAAATCCGTATGTCGTTGCCTAAAACTATAATGCCCATGTTATTATGACTATCCGGTTATTGATATAGACACATATAAGACAAATGATTGTTCACTAGATACATTTTCCCGCCAACACAAACACAAACACACTTTGGCGCGCATAGGCCATTCGAATAATGACATCATCGAGGCGCGCCGGCGTCCTATAATGTTTGCGCACGGGGAATAATGGCGATGTGCACAATATTACGATGTGCTTCTGTTAGTTTGACCTCCTCTCTGCCTCGACTGTCAAACAGAAACGCTCTGACTCCAGCTAGACTGCTGGCGAGGACATGCTATAAAAGACCCCTGAGCACCACCACTCGATTCTGCGCAGGTATTCAAACTTATGAATGTTTACAGGCGACTCGCGTGAAAGTTTAGATCTGTTTATCGGTGCACTAATGTTGCAATCATTTTCAGATGCTATGGTAGTGATGAACTGTATTACATGCACCTTTGATTCCTTTTCTCTGTCATTCAGCAGCACTGAAGTTCACAGACAAACACGAGTGGGTTCGCGTGGACAGTGGTGTGGCAACAGTGGGCATCAGTAATTTTGCACAGGTTAGATTGGTTATTAATTTTTATAGGAAGAGTTGTCTTTGGACCGTATTGTCATGGTTTATAATGTTCCCAGGAGGCACTGGGGGACGTGGTGTACTGTGGGCTCCCTGAAGTTGGTATAAAGTTATCACAGTCTGGTAACTATTCTTGCTCTGCTTTTGAAAAACTTGTATCCTACTGTGAATGTGCTCTTTACAGAACAGCTATTTATAACAAAATACAGTTAGTAGTAAATCAAGCACATATTGTGATCAATTATTATTTTTGTTTGTTTATTATTGATATCTGTACCGTAGATGAATTTGGTGCTCTGGAGAGTGTTAAAGCAGCGAGTGAGTTGTACTCTCCTCTGACGGGGGAGGTGACCGATGTCAATGGCGCCTTGGCAGACAACCCAGGACTGGTCAACAAATCTTGTTATAAAGACGGTGAGACATTACTTCAAACTCATTTGGACTCAAACTGGCCTGGAATCTTTCAACTTAAAGGAATAGTTCACCCAAAAATGAAGATGAACCCACCCTCAAGCCATCCAAGATGTAGTATTTGTTTCTTCATCTGAACAGATTTGGAGAAATGTAGCATTGCATCACTTGCTCACTAATGGATCCTCTGCAGTGAATGGGTGCCGTCAGAATGAGAGTCCAAACATCTGATTAAAACAACACAAGTAATCCACGCTTCTCCAGTTCATCATCAGTCTTGTGAAGCAAAAAGCTGCATATTTGTAGGAAACAAATCCATCATTAAGATGTGGAAGATAAATCTAAAATACGAGTCCATAATCCATTATAACGCTCTTGCAGGGAAAAAAAAATTCATCATCTGTTGTCCTCTCACATCAAAATCATTTATTTGTTCTTGATGGATTTGTTTCTTTTAAACATGAAGCTTTTTGATTCACAAGATATTAATTGATAGACTGGAGTCATGTGGATTATTTTGTTGTTTTAATCAGCTATTTGGACTTTCATTCTGACGGCACCCATTCACTGCAGAGGACCCATTGTTGATCAAGTGATGTAATCCTGTTCAGATGAAAAAACAAATTCATCTACATCTTGGATGACCTGAGGGTGAGTAAATTTAAGTCTTGTGATCAGATTTAAGTAATAGTTATTTTAAAAAAAAATGCATTTTGTCTTTAAGTGTGTGTTTTGTTCAAGGCTGGCTGATGAAGATGACCGTATCTATTCCTGAGGAATTGGATGGACTGATGGATGAAGCTGCTTATGAGAGATACATCAAATCTATAGAGGACTAGAGTGTGCTGCTGGCATGATGCATATGGGGGAGAATTTAAAAACAGTCAATTAAGGAATGTTTATAGTAGTTGATTTAGTTTAGATGTTCTCCTAAATTACATTTTCCCATCCACCCACACCCAGCCACTGGAGGGGACCACATGGACAACATTATGCATTTCGCTTGGAAAACAACAAGCAAACCTGGTTGGATTGAGCCAGTTACTGTATGTAGCCACAGAGACACAGTTGCATCTCTTTTGTAGATGTTATACTGTTCCTATAAAAGCTTGCCATTGCTTGGAATAAGCTACAAATAAAATGAAGTACGAATGACACCCAATGTCCAGTCTGAGGACAGCTATGAAAACTGGTGAAATCTGTGTTAGTTTTAAAGACTCATAACTGAGTTAAAGTGATTAACAACATTAAACATCTATTTAAATCACTTATCTGCTTTAAATGGTTTTATTGCATTAGAAATATTGCTTTTTGATGCCAAATGTGCATCTCACAGAGTTCTAATTTACAATATAAAGAACCCAATGTCTGCAAATGAATTATTTTTAGTACAGTTTTATAAAATACCTTTAAAGAAATGTTCAATATCATAAATGTGCTCAATATAAAAGAGGTTCCAACACCATGATGGATGTGTTTGTACAGGAGAAGAAATTTGCTCATGCTGTATTTATAGCCAACATTTTCTTAATATAGTTGCTTACAAGTCAAAAGTTATTCTGATATCTAGATTTATTAAAATAACTTTTTTAATGTCATATCTACCAGGTAAAAACCGTAAGTCTGATAACTTAAAGTGATGATACATTATCTAACACACAAGCAATAATAATAGTCCATCTAAATAGGTCATTTTGTATTACTTTTTTGTTTGTTTACTTGAGTCTTTAAAAAGTATGTATAACGTTTGTAAAGTTAAAGGCACTAAGGGCTGGAATACACTACACAACTTAAAATCTGAGCAGATTTAGTTAAGATAAAAACTGGACAACATACACTAAACGTCTGAGGATCACACACTACCAGACTTTTCAAAACACAAGCTCACAAAAAACAAGTTTTTCATTGCTAGGAGACATATTCCAAATGAAAACAATGTAACTGCATCCAAATATACCTACTTCCATACTATATAGTATGCAAAAACAGTACGTAAAATGTATGCATGTCTGATTTCATATTACTTAAAAAGCAGTAGACGAAAAGTATCCAGATTAGTGCGCGAGTGTCTGTCTAAAAGTGAAGTGGAGCATAGCCTTTGTGGACTGCGCATCTGATGGACACTTTACTATCCCATGAGGCCACAGGAGAGGATTTGTGAATGGTAGTGAAGTGACCCAACTGACACTGGTAGGTCATGTGATAATGAAAACATGGCGGATTCATAACCTATATTTATACTATATTATATAGTACATACGTTTAGAGCTGGTGAAGTACAAATGTACTACCTACTAGACTGATAGTGCTAAAAATCTGCAGACTGGTTGACTGGAGTCTGCTCATCCTGCAAATCGGTTAAAAATCAGTGCAAATGTTGTGCAGTGTATTTCATCTTTAGCATGTCAGTCTGTTATCTGTGGGGAACAGCTACACCTCCAGGCACTTTGCTGTAAGGGTCTCTGGTTGGGGTACGTCTGGCCCGGCCACGTGAGACTGTGGGTTGAGGTAGACCCTCCAGAAGACGCCAGTCCTTCTCTACCCTCTCTCTACGTTGTGCGCTCTCAAACATCACGCTGGCTGTGAAGTCTCGCTCATTTAGGAAGGCAATGGTTTCGTCCCGTTTGCGGCTGACGTAGCCCTTCAGCACAGCGCTGTATGGGTTATCTTGCGTGTTAGGATCCTCTGAGTGATGTTTAAACTCCATGCGGGTGATGACTGGGAGGAGAAATCCGGTTCCTTCACGACTCACAACATCCTCCATTCTGCCCAGAGCTTCCTGCACCAGCCTTGCAGGAACAGGTACCATGTCACAGCCTGATCGCTGGTCTACAAACTCCCTAAAACGCCTTCTCACGGACGCAACATCCTGTAGAGACTGGGCACGTCGCTCCTCAAGGTCAATAATGATCCGCTCTGGGTAGTTGCTGCCTAAAACCACACCTGTGAACAGAAAGTGAGGACAGATAGTATAAAATTTATTTAGTTTTTAATTAAAGCAAACCATTTTATCTCCATAATGTGATGTCTTTCCAAGTGATAAAAAAAGGGGATGATTTTATTGGGAATACTGGTGGACAATATAGCCAAAATCCTATATTGCAATACGAGTAATTTTATTTGACAATAGTTATTTTTGCTGGAAATAAGGTAACCTTATAAATATTACAAGCATTTTATATGACATTAATATTTCGCAATTCTTTGATTTTCTCCCAAATTCTACGTTTTGCTTTAATCTACTGTGTTACTGAATATTCACCAAGTCAGGAATTTTGACAGAATTTAATTGTAATTGTGCTTGCACTTGGGTGTCCTTCAAATCAGCGAACACAGTTCTCTTTTGTCTGTATTTGTGCTTAAATTGCTTGAAATCATTTTAAAGGGCTTTTTAAACTTATTCATCACCGTTTAAGTTCAATAAAAATGCAAAAAAACTAACAAACAAACAACACACGATATCTATTCACCAGCGACTTTATATACATGTGCACACAGAAAACCGTCTGTTAGAACAGTGTGCAAGCTGAATTGTCTTTTATGTGTTATCAAGCCAAAACTGCTAAAAAATCACTTGAATGTTTAAATGGGCAGAGCTTACCAAGCATGACATGAAAAAATTGTAACAGTGCAACACTGCAATGGCATATAGAAATGGTTGTCAAATTTCTACCGGTTTATCGGTATATCAACACACCCTTAATTGGAAATTGACCAGCATTTTTTGCTGGATTCTTGTGCATTTTCAGTTATTTGACCACTATAAATATGAAACTCTAAAAAGCATTTGCATGTGATATTAGCAGTATATCTCATTTAATCTGTTTCAGTCAGTGATAACCATGAACAGATTATATATTATAACAAACCTGCTCTACGCAGCATTGATGCTGGGCACTTCCAGGGCTTATGGATGAGGTCATCAGGAAGTGCTTTCAGTTCAGGACACCACTGTCGCACAAAGGTGCCATAGGGGTCACAGGTCAGAGCTGCATCAACAGGGTGCATTACGAAGTTCCAGTGATCCAGTCCACACATTCCTCCATTCTGCCACATCATGGCATCTATGGCAACATCAGCATCTACCAGGGTGTCCTGTAAAATGGATAAAGAGTGTTGAGATGATCATAACAGGTCATTTATGATAAAGTCGACACATTCTCTATCAACAAACCAGAAACCCAGCATTTGAATGCTATACTCGGTGGCACAATGCTTCTGTGTTGCAGATGGTTGCCAGGGTGTTGCTGTTAGGTTTCTATGCCGTTTTGGCTGGTTGCTAGGTGGTTTCTTACTGGATAAAAAGTCAAAATAGCCCACTCCCAAGTGAGAGCTATTGGATTATTAATGTGGAAAAATATTACACTTCTATTTTTTTTTTTTTTTACAGTCTTTTTAAAAATGCCAGATAGCCGGTGTTTTGTATGCGTTTGTCCAATCAGTGTACACATACGTCACTGGTAGTTCCTTTAGAACCGAGTTAGATTCTGCTCTGAAGTAGGAGCTAATTTAGTTCCCCAAACTATGTTCCTAGAACTAAATACGTTCTTGCAGTGCGAACATGCCAAAAACCAGGAACTTCCACCAATTTAAAAAAGGTACCTCTGGTGTGAAAGCTCCTCTGGTTAGAGGTTTTGCATTAGCTGTGGCATCGCATTATTTGCGGAAGCTTATTTTGGCCAAAAAATTTTTATATAAAAAAAGATTACAACTTTTATCTCACAATTCTGACATTTTTCTTTCCTCACAGTTTTGTCTTCTTTTCTCAGAATTTCTCGCAATTGCAAGAAAAAAAATCTCGAATTAATTATAAGAATAAGGATTCAGTGTCTTCTGCATGTCTCACTTGAAACCAGCGGTATCCTTCCTGCCAGGGAAAATGCAGATAAGCGATGAGGAAGGAGGCCACCGCGTGTCTCATGTAATTGTTCATCCAGCCAGTCTGCCACAGTTGTCTCATTGCCGCATCTACCAGCGGGTATCCTGTCCTTCCATGCTGCCATGCTTTCAGATGGACAGGGTCTGAACTCCAACGCAGAGCCTACACATGGGTCAACATTTGAGTATGCAAATGTAATAACAAATGTAACTTGTAACATTAATCCCATAACTAAATGTATACATTTTATGATGCCGCTAAGTCTCTAGGATGTTGTGAGTGCCTGTTTTATTATCCGACAGGCAAGTAATAGCACTTCTCTCCTCAGCAAGTAACATGGTTTGAAGCCAAAATCCCATTCTTATTGGAATCATGACTTTGTGGTGGTTTTTATGCTGATTGAGGGATAATACAAGACTTCTTCACCTTAAAAATGGTTGTCGAAAGCAAAAATGTTATGAAATGCATCACATTTTGTGAGAAAGTGTGATGCGTAAAACAGGCACTATTTTTGGAATCAGCAGCCCACAATTATTAAGAAACCAGTGTTGGATTTCAGTCAGCAAATATGAAACAGGACGGTGTTATAAATATGAATCATGCCTTGTACGGTGGCCTGAGGGACTCCCAGGGCAGGTCTGGGAAAAGGCACAGCTGCCAGTATGCCAGGTCCCTCCAGGCCAGTTTGCGCTGGAATTTGGGAGGTCTGCATCGAGCTCCACGGGCATCCCATAATAGGCTGCGTGCACTCAGCTGCCCAAAGTGCAGAAATGGAGATAGAGAGCTGGTGTTGGGCTCATCCGCACGACTTGACTCTTTCTCATAACGGTACACACCTACAGTGAAATCAATTGATGAACGCAAAATGATGGATGTGCTTGTAATGCTGCTGTATTAAAACATGCCGCCTGTAAATATGTCTTACCATTTCGCAGGAAGGCCTCAAGACGGGCCTGAGCTCCTTCCTCACTGAAGTCCCATGATTTACGAATGTTCACGGCCCAGTCAATCTGTCAATACCACATCACAAAAGCACTTTGATCATTTAAAATGGCAACATGCCGACTTGGGGTCCGTTCACTCAGAACACAATGTTTGCATCCAACTGCACTACTTTTCTATTGCTTTTCTACAGTATGTAAACTTGTTAGACGGTAGGTTTTGACCGTTACAATTACACCTTGCATCCCTTGCACACGGCACAGCGTTAAAAACAATGTAGCGCTCAAGTTCAAATTAGTTTAAATTTCAAAACAGTGTCTCAAGTCTCAAGAAAAATACACTCTGTGTGAATGGAAACTAAGGTTACATAAAGACAGCACTTTCTGATGGTTAGATAATAATAAAACAAAAACTAAAATTTTAATCTTTAAAAACATTTTTGTTGCCTGAATTAAATAAAATACAAAAAATAGAAAATATAGAAATATATAACAAAACTACAAAAGTCCAATATAATTACGAAAACATTTACTAAAATTAAACAAAAAACAAAAACAGATTCAAAATATTAATAAAAACTAGTATCTCAATGATACTAAAATAACATAAGTAAGTTGAACATAAGCGTTGTGTGTTAGTGTTGTTTGAATATTTCACCTCTGTGCCATCTTTCCTGCATGGCATACGTGCCAGTCCCAGATCAACAAGTGGGCATCCCTGTGGCCATGTTGAGGGAGCAGGCAGGGCAGCGGGGGCGTCCAGCGGTGCGGTCAGTCCACTGCCAGGATTCTGCTGGCAACAACTCATGAAGTGAGAGACAGAGCCGATACCTGCAAATAAATGAAGAAACCTTTAAGAAACTAGCACTTTAGAAGATTTTGGTGGTATTTACCCATGTAAAAGTTGCTGCCATCATGCTAGGGGGTAGTAAGTGGCTGTCAGGGCACTGCTATATAGTTGCTAAGGTATTCTTTGGCATCTTGATGCACAAGTGATATGGTGGCTATTTAATTGCCCCAGACTCTTAAAAATGGATTAAGTCTATAGGATTATTCACCCACTTTTAAAGTCTTAATTAGCTTTTTAATATAATAGACAAGCACACGATTTAGAGCATAACCATTGTTTTTTCAGGCACTGGTTAATTAAAGGGGTGATATGATGCGATTTCAAGTTTTCCTTTCTCTTTGGAGAGTTACAAGCTGATTGTGCACAGATAAGATCCCTGAAGTTGCAAAGACTAAAGTCTCAAAACCAAAGAGATATTCTTTATCAAAGTTAAGACTCTGCCACGCCCCCTAAAACGGCTCGTTCAAACACGCCCCCACGTCTACGTCAAGATGTGGAAATATTTGCATAATGCCCAAATATTCACGCAAAGAAAGAGTAATGGCAGTAGATGCAGCCATGGCGTGTGTTTCTATGCGAAAGCAAAAGCACTTTATTTGGCCTTCCGAAAGTAGATGCTTTTAGGAATCATTAAGATTGCTTACAACAGAACAGCAACGCATTTTATGGTGGAACCTAGGAGAGGAGGTTATTCTGACTTTGCTCTGACAATCTGGCACTTCTGGATCAGCGACTGTAAGTATGTTTTGTTATTAGTTTAAGTATTTGCTATTGACTGTTCAAATGTGGAGTTTTGTGCGTCGTGTGTGTGTGAGTGAGAGACAGGGTCACATCACAGTGGAGTCAGCTGTCTTAATTGCGGCTTGTGTGCAAATACATACGAGCTTCATCACTGTGTCTCTCACGCGACTCAGGCTTGAACTGATGGTCTTTACTTTTATTTTGAAAGATGAAGCTCGCAATTATGGAAAAGGGCGTTACATTTCCAACGAGTGCTTGCGGTGTTCGGCCAATCACAATGCACTGTGCCAGTTGGCCAATCAGAGCAGACTGCGCTTGTTGGAAGGAGGAACTTTGTAGAAAACGAAGCGTTTGAGAGAGGCGGGGCATAGAGGACCAAAAATAATGTGTTTTTTGAACATTAAAGCATGTCAGCATATTCTGTTACACCAAATACACAAAATAATCTTTAAAAAAAGCATCATATATTAATAAAGTGTGATACTGCGATTAATAAAGTTAATCAAATCAAATCAAATATAACCCTTTTAAGAAATTTTAGGCTTCTGTGATTTTCTTTCAGACTAGTGGGAAATAATACACATTTAAGTGTTTATTTTATTATACTTTATCTATTTGTGTCTATAGATTTCCATTTCAATACACATCGTTAAAGCATAGAACAAACTTTACAGTTTTATTCCTTTCTAAATTATGAAGTTATGAATTATTAAGTTTTATGGAGGTGTTCAAGCCTAAAACATGAAATATATTTTTTCTGGCTGTTGACATTATTTTCTGATTTGTGGGATGATAAAAAGAGATATCCAAAACCATCTCTGCTTTATACAATATGCAGGTTTCTGTTCAGGAAATGTATGCAAATTAGTTAATATTTAATTAGACAATGCCTCATTTGCATATTTAAACATAACATTTCAGAAATGCATCATTTGCATAATTAAACATACTTTTTTAGAACATTTGTGACACAATTATCTTAATTTACTGTGATTAATCAACTGGGGAAAGTATGGCAATATCTATATTAGTAACAATTTTTACCCTACTCACCTGTAGCGTCTTGCTTTAAGGCATAATTAATGTGGTAGTATACACAAAAGTTTATGACATTTTAAAAAGGCATTTAAAATGTGTGAACAATTACCAATAAAATGCAAAAAAAATTATCCCAAAAATTCCCACCTCTTCAACCCTGACCTGCACTACAGTACCCACCTCGCAGTCCAACGCCCCGAGTGCTGACTGTGTAGGGGTCTCTAAGGCAGTAGGAGTGATAAATATGGCACTTAACACCTTGTTTCTCCAGTGTCTCCCACACGCTGTCATCTCTTTCCTTCAGCCACGGCTCATAAAGGGCTGATGCTACAACTGACGCTGCCCCCGTCTCAGCGATCAACCCTTGCAGAGCTGTCAAAGATGAAGCCTCTGCCTTCAGGGTCACCAAGTGGCTTCCACGCTGCTTTAGAGAGCGGCTCAGACTCACTAGTGCCTGATGCAGCCAGTATTTCGACGCCCCACCAGCAGCCACAGTAACCCCTGGACCCTCCTCCTCCACCGCATTCCACAGAAAGACAGGAATGACAGGTGCACCAAGCTCCAGGCAGCCAATCAGAGCAGGGTTATCCCACATGCGGAGGTCCCTTCTGAACCAGAGCAGAACTGGACGTGGTCCCGATGGGTTCTTCAACAAATGCTGCTTCTTATGCTGACGACGCCTTTGTGACCTCGTTAACTTTGTGACCTTGAGATCGTCATTGTCTTTATCTATGTGTTTAATGGCACAGGTGGTTTTATGTACTTCAGTATCTAGCGTCCGTTTTTCAACAGCCTGGTTCTCTGTTGCTACAGCTCCATCAGTAACGTTTGGCTCATCAACACCTGAAGTTGCTGTAGTCACGTTGGCATAGCTTTTGTAACAGGGAGGCACACGAGGCTGATGATCTGGTTTGGTTTGTTTGGTTTCATAAACCGAGAGTGTTAAGGCCAACTCTAATTCATCTGCTTCATCCTGAAAAAGTAACATACAAAATATGTTTTTAACACACACACACACGTATGTTTCTGTGAATTGTGGGGACTTTCCATAGACTTCTATTACTTTTATACTGACCAAACAATATTTTCTATCCCCTAACCCTAAACCAACACCTTACAGAATACCTGATTGCATTGATACTCTTTCAAATAAGCATCATCTACTATTTATAATCAATTCTTTCCTATAGCATATACTAGTACACACACGCACACACAAACAGTTCGAAACCTTGGGGTCAGTAAGATTTTGTTGTTTGTTTTTGAAAGAAGTGTCTTATTCATAACATTTATTTGATAAAAAATCTGTTTAAATTTACTCCCTCCATGCAAAGCTGAATTTTCAGCATCATTACTCCGGTCCGGTTATATAGGCTACATATGTACTGTATTATTAGTGTATATTATAGATAGATATCCAAACGTTGACTGGTACAGTGTGAAATCCACACTACCTTAGAGAAGTACTGCAGGAAGATTGCAGTCAGCTGACTGTGTAGATGTTCATGTCCAGATAAAAGGGGTTTGATTAGGTCCAGAAAGTGTGTTTGGGTGTCGGTGTCCCCCAGCAGAGACAAACACAGACAGAAAAACCCATCCGGATCCTCACGACCCAACATCAGCTCTCTCAGCAGTTCGCGGACCTGAGACTTCATATCTCTGCCTGTAGACATTCTCTTCGAGCAAATCCGCAGTAAATATACAAACTACATCATATATTATATATAATAATCATTTGTAACAGTTTGCGTCGTAAACATCAACTGATAGATACAATGTATCCGCGAGCCGCGTTACGAAAGGAATGAATGAATGATGGTCGACAGGTTACACAAGCAGCTGCTGCGGGGCTTTCATAACCGACTGTAACATCAACAACACCGCTTTATTTTTAGCTTATATCACACCCATTTGTTTCATTTCCGAAACTGGCTATAATGATGAATTTATTACTTACATTAACTACATAAACTTTAGTAGAAGAAGCATGATGAGTGCGTAACAGCGTCTCCAGTGCCTTTAGAGGGGCGGTGCTAAATGAGCTGTCTGACCAATCCTGGTCGAGCATCTAGCAGATGCTCCTCCCCCTCGGTGTGGCACGTGTTAATCCAAACATATGAGATTCCAATCAATCAGGAGCATTTTTAGGAAGAGATACAGACTTTTCAAAAACATTTTCTATAATTATCTCTGTAAGTTTCTCTCTCCTGCTGTACAGGCACACGATGACCTTTGACTTTCATCTTAGATTTGATGAAACATCATTTTAAAAGCGTACATTTGGGTATTCATCCATTTATTTGCCAATAATCAGTAAGCAAAGAGGTCTATCCCGAATAACATTTCATCCATTTTAATATAATATGATAATTAATCAATAAATTAATAATCAATCATAATACATTTTATTTTCTAAATTTATTTATATAGGGCCTAATTTATTCACAGTTAAAAAAATATAATAAAGTATAAGATTAAGAATATTAATATTTTAATTTAGTAATTTATTTATTGCTTGGCTTACAGCTTTTGTAGCTTTGATATTTGAAGTGCTTTGCGGAGACAGAAAAGTGCAATTAAGTGGTTGTACCAGCAGACCTACTGTTTATAATACCATTTAAAATATTGCTAGCCACAGACAGAGGCAATAATATTAAAATTAATTAAGAATTATATCATATAATTTATATTTCATATATTATTTCATTTGATATCATTTATATCATTATTTCATATATCATAAATTATAATTATTTCATAAAATGTTTTATTTCGAGATGACAGCCTACTACATTTTACTGGTTAAATAATTAAGTAATAAAAATGGCTTCAGTGCTCTTTTAAAACATATCCATTGACTGTCTTTGAAGCTCACTCACAGAGACACACATATGCAGCAAATGATGTAAAACAATGTGTTACTATCTTTTTCTTTCATGTGTATTGACTTACAAGTGGACTAAAGCCTTTCTAAAGAGGAACAAATAGCTTTAAAATGAAAATTGAACAGGGAGCTTGTGTTTGAGGACAGTGTAATCAATAATGTTTAGACGGTAGAACAAGTCTAACAGACAGCAGATCAATACAGACGAGCCCCCCACCTCCCTCCGCTCTGTCCCACTGACCTCATCGTATGATCTGATCAGCTCTTTATTTAAAGCTCAGCGGCTGCTGAGTGAAGGGCCGATTAGACAGTGGCCAGAGAGCAGTTCACCACTTCATTGGGTGACAACAAAAATCGAAATGTCACATAAAAACCTAGATTTGGATATTTTTCGAAAGAAAATGTGAGTGGATTAAACACAAGTTAATCTTAATCAGCAGATGTTGATTACTACAAAATATATGCCACTAGTAGGCCTACCATAAAAAAAAAAAAAAGAATGACTTTAAAGATAAAAAAAACGCTTTATTAATATTACATTAAATATAAAGCTGATTAACACACACACACACACACTCACACATACACACACACACACACACACTTAGTCATTTAGCAGATGCTCTTATATGTGTATATGTATAATTTCATTAAATATATACAATTTTGCTATTAAATTTAGTAAAGAATTACAAAGAAACAGCAAGTAACTGTTTAAACACTGAATTAAACATGAGACTTTGAAGTAGAAAGACTGAAATTGTATTTTCTTGTAAAACCTACTCAAATAATCTCATTTACAACATTTTAGCAAGTAGCAACTACGTAAAAATGTGCAGATTCCTTGAAATTTTAAAAATGACTGAATTAATATTCAGTAATAATATCAAATTGACTGCACTGACACTATTAGATGAGAACAAATATTGAATATTGACACTACTGTTTTATGTAGAACTGCTTTATATATTAAATAGAATTTAATCCATAATTTATTCATTTTGCAACATGAAAATATTTTTTTCTATTTATCACTGTAAAGCTGCTTTGACACTATCTGTATTTTATATAAAGCGTATTTTATACGACTTGACATGAACACATCTCAGTTTAATTTATTCAGATGAAAATGCTTGGTTGTCAAACAACACACTTTGCAGGAAAAACAGAGTGAGTGGAAGGAATCAAAGGAAATAAAAAGATGAGTAAAGGAAATAAAGCTATCAAGGCGTGTAAGTGGAGTCATATATGAAGCAAGTTGCCATGGAAACGCAGGGAGTGATTTCAATTGTCTGCTTTGAGTCTGACCTCTGATTTGAGTGAATGCTCATTCAGGGTCATATGAGATGACATCTTTCTCCAGTGCTGGATGGCCTCAGCCCAAAATCTTGGGCAAAAACAATCATACTATGTACTATTTGCTCTTTATTTCCTATGCGTTCTATTCTGCATGTTTTCATGTGCAGTAAGTACATCTGTCTCTCTTAAGCCTCTTTCTCTGGCTCTCTCATTAACGCTCCGCTCAGACGCTGCATAGCAGGTGACAGGGAGAACTAATCGCTCTGAAGATTAAAAATAAATGAAGAGAAACGTGTTTTAGAAAAACGGTAGAACGAACATCATAAATCATCCAGCCTGGATCAGGTTCCTCCTCACTGTCCGCACACTGACACACACGCACACATGCAGACAAATTACATTACTGAAATTACATTACTGCTGCCTTTCAGGAAGGACGTACGAAGGGGAAAAGAGAGAGAAGATGACAGAGAGAGAGAGAGAGAGTCATATTAGATGAGGCTTTAAAGTGACAGATCTGGAAAAGAGGAAAACAGAGGATTTTGTATCCAAAAGCTTGTGTAGACTGCAAAAAAAAAAAAAATTATAATTAAAATATTATTATTATTAGTATTATGGTTTGTAGTTTACACAAGCTGTAATACATCTATAATAATAATAATAGAACAGCTTAAATAGACTGAATAATAATACATTTACATTTAGTCATTAGCAGTGATTTATTTGTTTCTTGATTTATTTATTTGTTGTGAATAATAATAATAATAAGAAGAGTATTATTCCTATTATTATTGTTTGCAGTTGTCACCAGCTGCTATATTATATCTAATATTATTATTATTATTATGCATGTTTCCATGCACAGTAAGTATATGTCTCTTATAAGCCTCTTTTTCTTGCTCGAATTATTAATATTATTTTGCAGCCTACGCAAGCTTTATTATATAACATAATAATAAAGATAATATAACTGCTTAAATAGGCTGTAAAAATACTACTAATAATAATATAACAATAATCATTATTTTTGCAATTTTCTCATTATTAATAATCTATTTGATTTAATAATGTACTGAATTAATTATATTAGGTATCTAGTTATTATACTCAGATAGGCTTGGTTTTATGTTTCTTAAAATGTATCATAATTTAATGACAATTTAATCTACATTAATTATAAATTCGAGAAGACTTTTGTCACATAATGTAAACATTTATTCTTATTAAAACATTGGAAACGTTCCTTGTTTTTTTCCCATGCTTTTTAAAGTTTTGACTTTCAGTGGAGCTGATGATGTGACCTCGTAGTGTTCTAGGACATAAAAAAGCATCCTACATACTTATCCTCACAGTCACAGGGCATTAGTTTAATGCTTATTCCTCAAATAATGAGTTTGCAGCAGCAGAGTTGACTCCTATAGCACAGGCTGCAGTTTTCTATCTGTCCTCTGGAGGTCACTGTTTGACAGTGAGTGCAGCATCCACGGGACAGCAGCTGAATCACAGCCTGCAGAGACACAGAGAGAGGACAGAAAATGTCAGATATTATTTGTGATTTTTTTGTCACAGTAGTATGTGTTTGTGTTTATGTGCTCATTTTTCTGTGTTTTTTGAGAGGCGCTTTTAGAGATGCAGGAAAATGACAAATGGACAAAGATAAAATATCAAGAACAAAATGAACAGAGTAATAACTGTAGACAGAACGAGAGGAATCATGGGAGAGCATAATCCTTTGTTCTCCTCTATTCACTTGGAGCGCGTGTCTGACTCCCTATAGGTGGAATTTCATTTTGCAGCATCTCACAGACACACACACTCAAACACGATGTAATTTGCCCTCCAGGGACACTATCATTTTTATATTTCTGCCTGTGTTTTTCAGATGAAGTGTGTGAGCGCAGACCCTTTTTAAGTTTATTTTGGGGCTTTCCTTGTGATACAAGTAATATTATTTTCCCTTCATTTCTTTTCTTATGCCTGCATGAATAATAATAACGAGTGACATAAAACATTGATGTAAGATTCTTGATTAGAAGTTTTTGAGAAGGTCATGAAAAGATCAGGATTAAACATGGATTACATACGCACTTCCAGTGCTGTTTCTGCATGTATTTAAGTAGCTATATCCTCATTGCTTTGGTCCTAACCTCGGGCCGGTGTAAATCTGCAGTGCTCTCACAGACACAGACTAGAAGATCAAAGCTTCTGCTTCAGTGCAGGACAAAGAGAGCTAGTCATAAACCAAAAATAAATTTGAAGGAATACCGGGATTTGGAATCATGAACATGTACTTTCATGATAATAATTTAAGGTATAAGACGAAGTGTATATCTTAGGTGCTGTAACTGCTCACCCCCCCCCCCCCCCCCCCCACCACCAGTTTAATCGCATCCCTGCCTTCACTAGCTCAATTTAAATAATCCTGCAGTGTGACAAATTACATTTTAAAAGTACAAATATTTCATGTAGGTTCTCAATTAACACGAGGACATAAACACTGCATGCATAATTAAAAGTGAATTAGAAAAACACTGTTTAAAATTGTTTAAAATGCATCACGTCACACTGCAGGACAACTTTCCATAAATGCGCATTCCTTTTTTAATATGTCAATTCTGCACTTATTAGACATTTGTGAACATTAGATTTCCTTTGTGTATTCTATTCTGCTTTAGATTATGTTATAATCTCAAATTTCCTCTCAGTTTCACCAGCAAAAATCAACACAATCTAGATCATGGCTGATGAAATTCTGCACTTATTAGATATTTGCATACAATTATTCTATTCTATTCTATTCTATTCTATTCTATTCTATTCTATTCTATTCTCAGGACCAGGTGGATTTATGATATTTTGGTGCTTTAGATTATCTGGTAATATTGCATGTTTCCTTTCAGTTGCACCAGTAACAATCAGTACAATATAGATCATAGCTGATAAAATTGCACTTATTAGTCATTTGCATACAATTGCATACACTTTCTTATTCTATTCTATTCTATTCTATTCTATTCTATATAATTAGGACTGGGTAGGTTTATGATATTTTGGTGCTCTAGATCTGTTAATATTGCATGTTTCCTCTTGGTTCCACCAGTGAACATCAGTATGATTCTAGATAATGGCTGACGAATAAGCAATGCTATTTCATTTTTCTCTGCGAATATTTTTTTCTAATATCTAAGACTGATTTAATGATATTCATTTGAGTTTAGGTCGACTTCACACACTCCATAGCTCGGAGCGGAATGCATTTTGAAAGAGGGAAGCTCCTAATATTCAGCCATTAGCTCCAATAAACAAAACTGCCCTGAAGTATTCCCACCGCAAATGGAAAGAGAATGAAATAAAATGCGAGACTGATCCGAAATTATACATTTGTTCTGAAGGAATATTAAGTAATAAATAAAAGCGGGAGGTTTGCTTGTCCTGTGTGGCAAACAGTCTGAGCTTGTGTCTTAAAATAGAAAGCACTGCAAGCTCACATCTATTTGTGCATGAGTGAGCGAACATGCCAACACACATACATGCAAGAGCCTGACAAACATGATACCGGCACATAATAAAGACACCTGCTGGTGATCTCCATGGCAACGCTACCTGACAGCCCCGTGACATGCATGGTAAATTTTATTCCACTGTGATCTTACAGTAATATCACACCTCTCTCTCTGTGTTTGTGTGTGTGTGTGTGTGTGTGTATAGGTGAGGAGATTTACACTCTGCGGCCCTGCTAATGGACAGATGTGAGAATAATGTAGTGCAGAAGAGCAGAGATCCTGTAGCTATCGACCAAGAGATACTCGCACACACGCACTCACACATATACATTTTCTTGAACACCATATCAGAACGGAGGTCAGAGGTCAGAGCAGAGGCTGATGGGAAATGTGATTAATATTCCAAGGCGGCCATGCGGCCTCCCATTACTGTTACTCACTTAAATGTGTGTGCATAGAGCAAGTGTGTGTGTGTGTATGATCTGACTGCAATGCAATTTGCATTCATTCAGTAGCCATATTTAAAGCCCCCCCCAGTTTTTAATGCAACTTGTATGTACTGGTTATGCAACAAAGATGGTAGCATGCGTGTGGCATTATGAGTAAACTTACATAGAATTTGATATGTTCCGTTCCCCCAGCAGTGTCCTGCCAAAGCAAACTTATCATATCTGGTCATCTTTTTAAATCGCAGGAAGTGCATCCGCTCAGTCTGAAGGGCACTGCAAATGGCAAAGGTAACAAGTGCACACTGACAGGAAGTTGCTAAAATAAACACAAAAGAGCTCTTTTAATATAATGAACCAAAGTGCAATTGTTTTCATATTAAAATCACACACACACACACATACAATTATATAAATGATTGTCAATTTATTATTTATTATAATTTATTATCAGTTATTAATTTGTTTGTATAGACTGATATATATATATATATATATATATATATATATATATATATTTGTCATTTGAGGGTCTATTTTGATAGTAAAAGCAATGTTTAAGTCAAACCAATTTACATCAAAGTGATAAATAACCCAGTTATACTGTTATTTATCTTACATAACTCATTACATTAAAACATTAAGAAAAACAAACATGCAAGATACTATACAGAATTGTAAAAATTTAATATTTTAAGGGTCAATATTTTGTTATCGTTTAAGCAAAAAAATTAAATAAAATGGATAATTAGAATCAATACTTACAATACAAAAACATAGAGAAAAATATGCACTTCTAAGTACATATTAAAAACAAAATTTGGTTTATTGCATTGTAGTTGCACCTCTCTGCAATTTCAGGCCCCTTCCTGAAATCATAATTTCGAAGGTTATTCAATTTTTTTTAAAGCTTATTAATATAAATACATTCTACAGCCAAGAAGAAAACACAACTATGAGTGTTTCCTCCACCAGTATGTGTGTCATACATCCATTAGTTCTCTTCTGTGTACTGGGACTTGATGCCCAGCTGGGCAGACATGCCCACAAGGCAGACTATTTTACCTTGAAATACTCTCAATACCCCTTGGTAATCTTGATGGCATGGCATTTCCCCTGAACAAACCCTTAGAGACAAAAGGCGAAGAGTAAACAAGAAAAAAGGAGCGAGAGAGAGAAGAGATTAGAAATTGTAAAAAGAAAGAGGTATTAAGACACACATAAGAGACTTTTGAATTGTTCAAAGCTGAAAACTCACAAATTTGCATATGCATTCCACTAAATGATATGCTAATCCGCTTGATTTGCATCGCAGTGACCTCCTGTTGCGAAACGCTTCATGCTTAGATTCACCGAATGAAAGAATAGAAAACAGAACAGAAGGGAGAACAACTTGTTGGGGCCCAGCGAACAGGCTTGGGTGTCTCTGGAAGTGGAGTATCATAAGGGACATAAAAGCACACTTGTGATCTTTGAATAGCAAGAAATAAAAGGCACATCAGAGCTGAAGAGCAGCGACAAGAAAACGCTATAGAAATTTACTGTAGCACGCTTTACGGACATGAATGCTGAAGTAAACACAGTGCTCGACATATCAGAAATCATTTCTACCACTCAGCCATCAAAGAGAGCACATGGATCCCAAGTAGAGCGACTGAATGAGGGATGGAATGAGAAAAAGGTTGAAGAGTTGAAGAGGGAGGGTGTGTGGGGGGGAAGGGCACAACGCAGAGTGGCGAATGAACACCATGGTTTTGCGAGGTTGGCACAGTGCCATCCACTCAGCGCCGGTGCCAAAGAGGGCGTGTAGACAGGGTGGCATTACAGAGGAGAGAGGAGGAGAGACAGATAACGAGAGAAAAGAGAGGCATCACCCTCCTGACAATTCTCCAAACGAAATGTTCCCGAGCATCAAAAAGTTGGAGCTCTTTGAAGATCCGTCCGCCAGCTCGTCAGCATGGCAACTGTGTGAGTATGCAAATCTGAGCGAACAATGCATTGCGATAAACTGATGCGGTGCCTCTTAACGAACCTTTTATCCTCTTGTTGTTTCAGAAAAGCGCAGATCTCTTCGCCAAGACCTCGTAATTTCGGATCCCGTAGGCTTCACCATCCTGCGTTTCGCCGTTTCCTTCGGGACCGTGCCAGGCTCCAAGTAGGCACGTCCCCTAGAGAGTAAGCAGCACATGCCCCAGTGTCAATGCCACTCGACACGGGTACGACGGCATCTGCTTTGTCATAATGGAGATATGCAACTTGTCTTGTTATTCTCGTTGGCACACACCAACCTTCGGCAGCGTGCCAGGATCTCTGCGCCGCCGTATGCCGCTGGGAAGTTGGCGGTGGCTCGGGAATGGCAGTGTGCCAGCATGCTCCTGTGGTAACCAGCCCCCGACACGTGCCACTTGGCAAAGACAAAGAGCCCTAGGGATGAAATACAAAACAAGATTGAAAAACACAGTGATCCGACAGCTTAATTAACACTCGCAGAGTTTGTTGGGTTAATTAGTGTGACAGATTTGGTGAGGAGGAATGTGGCAGGAACACTTGTGAGAACAAAAGTGATGGGCTATGTAGACTGAAGGAATGTCAGCGGATGCCAGCGATACGCATGACAGCAGTAACTCCACCGACTCTGTGCCAATGACACTTTACGTTCAATAGGGTTTGTAAAACGGATAAATGGAAAGAAAAGGACGAATCAAAAAACAGCCTGCTGTTCAAAAACATGTTTGTTGGACAAGGCTGAATATGAAGAATTGAGAAAACAACTGTGGATCCAAGCAAACAGGGAGGAGCTAAAGAAACCGCAGGCCTTGACTTACCGTACAGTGACTCAACAGATTGATCAAAACGCTAAGTCATTATGGAATATGGCTTTTCTCTATTGCACTAATGAACTACTTTTTGTAGTACGTCGGGAACACCAAAAGGATACATGTTGGCGAGTGTTAGCATGATGATCTTTACCAGGAGGATGCACTACTTTTGCAGTTTTATGGACCTACTAGAGCTTTCCATAAACAAGGAGAGGACCTTAAACCATCATATACACAGTAATGAGTGACTTTGTGCTTGAATGCTAGTTCAAAACTTCCTGTTGAGTCAGAGAGAAGAGGATGCCGCTCAGAGAGTGAGTGAGAGAATTCAGTCCCTCACTGGATGCGTTTGACATTGTAGAGGAGTATAAATAATGCAGATTTTTCTCCTCCTCTTCCTTCTTGTGCATTCCGAAGGAAGGGATTTACACACCTTTGTGCTTTGAATCCTTCGTTGGCATCGTTCTCGTTAAGCGACGCAGGATTGGTTCCGAAATGGGCATTGTTTTCAGCGTAACCTTCGATAAACAAGCTCAAATTAGACGTTAATAACCTCGTGAAATGGGCTGTTTAATTTGCGCTTCCTGTTGTTTTTTTGCTTTTATGTCTTTCTTTGTACCGATTGCGGACAATTATGTATGGATATGCTAATGGCGCTGTATTAATGAGGTTTGTATCGCTGGGATTCTCTTCTTTACTCCTGTGGGGGATCTTAATTTTACCTCATCTTTTTTATGTAAATGGATTATGCCAAAAAAAACTACACACACACACACACACACACACACACACATACACTAACACAAAAGGGGTGCGTCAAAGGAAGAGGGAACAAGGCAACAGTGGGAGGGGGGGTGCAGAAAATGGAGGATACGCTCCCTCAGCAGCAACAAAATGCAAGAAACTGCACAGAAATCTGAAAGGATCTTTCTCCTCAATGCACCAGGTACCAAGACGCAGGACAAATACATTGAATTTTCAATGTTTTTTTCTTTCTTTCTTGTAGATATTTCTGCTGCAGCAATCCTGCAATGGGGTGACAGAGACGAAGATGGGATTTACTAGATGAAAAGAGAGAGAGAAAGAGCAAGCGAGAGTGAGAGAGCGAGAGAATGGTTAATATCCTGCGCTTAATCATGGCACGTGAGATTGGCTGTATGCATATCTCATTTGCATCTCATTAAATTGCTCGTGCACCTGCAGAGAGAGGGGAGAGGGGCAGAGGACGGCACAACGACAAACGAGGGTGTAGTTTCAATAAGCAGACTGTTTCTAAAGCAGTTACTTTATTTTATGTTCAATTATAAGAGTATTTATATAAAAAAGCACGGTACACTGCACATTAAAAGGCTGTTTTTGGTCTTATTTTGTTGATGCATTCCATTTTTTCTATTTAATACCAATATTTTCTATGAATATTTAAAAAAATGTATTGCATTTGTTTTCTTTCATAAAAAGTGAATGATCTATGATGTATATCACATAATTTTTTATCACATAATGTACTAAGATATTCCATGCCAATGCTCTGCCAATGCATTAAATTCGGAAAAACACTCTCTAAGAGAATACAATTGAGAATTTAAGACATTGAGGCATAAAACAATCATATGTTTCAGAGGATGAAAAATCCAGCATCGGCCACCAGTTTAATGTATGCATGATTAGTATGCAGCTCTTTGCGTTCTTTAATAGAACTCAGGGTAAAGACTATTGTCTCTGATTCCAGGATGTGCCATCTGCTTGGCTGCAGAGACTGGCCTTCCTCTTTGTGTTTTGCACAATGGGCTATTCTACACTGGACATCCACACATAACTCAAATAAATCATGCCCCAGTCAACAGGCCACCAGAGGACCACTGCAATATTTTCCATAAAAGAAAAGAGAAGACTGCACGTGGCGTTGGGGAGAGATTAGGAAAATTAGAAATTTTCCATTACAGAAATATAATGACAAACACAGTTGGAGGACAGAAATAGGAAGGGAAGGAGAGGAGAAGAACAAGACTGGATGGAAAAGGGAAAGTGAAAGGAAATTAATAATTGCACTTTAAATATTACTCCCACTCACCACCTACGTTCATCATAACGTCTAAATATTTTGTAAATAAAGTGCAAAACAGCGCCCGACCTCCAGACCCAAGAATGGCCACTCTCCAATGTGACTTTAATGTAATTACTCAGTGACGGATATATTTAAATCTGTATGTAAACACTGGAGCAGCGAGGTCTACGTATGATAGAAATGTCTGCATCGATTACCCGCTATGAATGTGAAATGTTTAATCTCGTTAAAAATCTCATGCCTAAATTAGACTCCCTCAGCAGCTTTTTAAATTGGGCTATCCATCATATATAATGAAGAAGTGACAGAGTGTGTATGCAGGGGGTTCTAATATAATTTTTTTAAAAATATTCTCATATTAGCTCTGCTGTGGCGAATGGCACAGGCTAGCCGGTGATGTGGTAAACAATAAGACAGAAACCAGAAGCCAGCATAAGCCCTAATCCGAAGCTTTTGTATGGGCCGAGTCACAAAGCATTACTGAGGGACAAACGGTGCTTCAAGGATTTATTCTCTTTTAAGAAACCAAAAGAAAGGGGGTAAAAATAGAAAGAGGGAAAGACGTGGTGTTGGCCACCACCTGGTGAGATGTCATGTACGATTAAGTGTGTGTTTGTCTGGCACACTTCATGCTGTTATCAAGTGCGGACAGCTCAGCGCAACCACTACACTGCATACTTTTCTTATGCTAATGACTTTGCTTGGATAGACCCCTCCTCACTGTTGCTGTACATCTTTCCATCCTGTAGCATGCCCACCTGTGCCACTTTGTAAACCCTAAACTAACAGTGCTACCAGTCTTAAATCACTCAGCCTACGCAGGGTGTAGGGCAGGGGTTGGCAAGTAAGTTTGGCATCGGAGGTTTTGAGGGGGGAAAAAGACTATGTTCTCAGAATTGCGAGTTTATATCTCAGAATTATGACTTTTTAACTCGCAATTGCAAGTTTATATCACACAATTCTGAGAAAAAAATCAGCTGTCAGCTGAAAACATTCAGAAGGAACTAATTCCTTGAGAAATATAACTTCCCGCTCATGTCCACTGCAGTCATCATAGCCTTCAAATTCTTTCTGATTTGAGTGATCCTTTTCTATCTAGCTAGCTAAATATGTTTAACGTGAATTCTTGCTAAATATTTAGTTATATTACGGGTCGTTGGCATGAATTGTACTCGTGAATGGAGCGAGTGAAAACCATGACGCTCCGACTTTTAAAAAATCTGTTCCTCGCTCCATTCAAAATCACACCGCTCCACTCGGCTCACATACTCAGATTGTGAGTAACTGTTGCTGTCATGACAGATCTATTTCAGAACCAGCCGCTATCAAAATAATCTGGCTACGGACGCGGGCCAGATATTATTGCTGGCGGGCCACTTTTGGCCCGCGGGCCGCCTGTTGCCGACCACTGGTGTAGGGTCTCAAAACCATATAACCAACCTTCATACGCCAGACTCCCCAAGGTCAAAGGGTCAAAGATTTAGCATAATTTATCATATCAGTGCGAGATATTCACGGCAGCCACGCGTAGCCCGTTCATGCTCCTGCTGCCTCTGATTAGCATCTCATTTCACAGGCTTGATTCTTAAAAAGCCCTCCCTACACCCCCTTTCCACTAACATGATGGCTCAGTCCCTGCCCTGTAGAAACAGATGCTCACCCAAAATATTATACAGCGGCCGTGTCAAACTGACAGCGCAAACCACAACGGGGGGGAAAGTGTCTTAGTCAGCAAATGTTTGGATGTGGCATTCTGCGTTTCACAATATTACAAACAACATGCTCACATAACATCTTAGCATGTGTAAAATAGTTTTATGACTTAGATTGCAGTTAGGTTATGCTGCAGTACAAATTTCTTTTCATATATTTTATTTACATTATACAATATTTTATATTTTAAGTATTGATTATTGATTATCAATTTGTAAATGTTAACCTACACTACTGCAATTTCAGCAATATTCAGCAATATTTTTTTATTACTTTCAGCAATATTGTGAAATATTATTAAAAGTTTTATTATTTTAATATATTTTATAATGTTTATAGATGTATATAATGTTTATAAAATGTATTCCTGTGATCACAAAGATTCCTGAGCCATTACTCCAGTGTCGCATGATCCTTCAGAAATCCTTCTGACATGATGATTTCTTAAAAACAGGATTCTTTGATAAATCGCAATAATGTAAATGTCTGTACTGTCACTCAATTTTTTTTTTATCAGTTTCTTTCTTTTGAGTTTCTTTCAAAACAAATCTAACTTTATATAATTGCAAAAAAAAATTCTCCAAAGCATTTTAGTGACTTATCCTTCATAACCTACATGCCATACCCAAGGTTACATGTATAGCATTAAAGTCATTCATTATTTACTCACTCTCATGTCATACGGAACCCATATGATTTTCTGTCTTTTGTGGAACACAAGCTTTTTTCCCTACAATGACAGTTTGGGCAGTGGTAAAAAACAATACAAATATAAAAAAATGGCTGTGTTTTTGTATTTTGAGTCATTCACATATTTGACAGTATTCAAGTATTGCTGAGGCTTTGACAGAATGTCACTAAAGCACTTTTTTGGGGGGATAAAACTGCTAGAGCAACATCTCCCTTATGAGCTTGCCCTGGTTTCACAGCTATTTATTGTTACTTTGCAACCTGACTTTGTGAGAAAGCGATTCAGTAAGAGAAAAACCCACTCAGATGAATTTCTCTGCCACGTCGAGTAAAGAACTGCATATGGAACAGTGCAATGGAGGCTGTGTGAACATTAGTAACAGAATCTATTTGAGTTTATCGGAGAATCAAGAGCGCCGCAGACCTGTGATAGATGAGCAAATCTAGTCGGCCATTAAAAAGTCATTTCAGAGACAGATAGCCAGCAGGTTCCCCTCTAAATGTCTACTGCGGGAAAGCATACTTTAATGTCGCGTGAGAGAAAACAGAAACAATATAGCCTATTTCCAGAAATAGAAAGATAACAGGTGACGTCCTGCAGTTTTGCATCTAATGGGGTTCTTAAATGAAATACAGATAGAAGATGGCACGTATCCACGGCAGAATTTGCTGCTCCAATCTCTCTACGCTCCCATGCTAAGGGAGCTTTTTCTTAAGGAACATCGTAGTGGTTTTAATGAGTTGGAAGCGAGCACTAGCCGGTACTTTCTCTGATTCTGGGAGACCATTATAGCTGCCTCGACCTGCTTCACTGGAGAGGGACAACATGACACACAGTCAGTGAATCTCTTAATGACTCAACTGAAAAATAATGATAATGCCGCTACAGGCTAATCTTCTGTGAAAAACATTCATGAAATCTGAAGCCAACAATATCTATTTAACAAGAATCATTTAGATGAAAATTCATTATCGTCTTTGCTCTTAAAGAGGCTTGGTGATATTTTAAAATTACGACAACAACCTAACACGTTGGCAGCAGCCAGAGAAAGGTGCAGTGGATGTGAGGCTCTGTCTCTTTAAGAGGAAATCACAGCTCCGAGCTCATGAATAAAGATGAGCTGGACTTTCTCCGCATACATCATAGATCATGTATCAGCAGAGCCCATCTATCAGAACACAAGAGGAGCTGAAATGCTCATAACGGCCCTGCGCTGCCCAGCATTAAAACCAATGAGATGGGGGAAGGGTCTCTCTGAAGGTACCACAATCCACTTTGTTTCGAAACACGGGTGGGCTTGGCATTTAATGCAATTTTTCAAATGATCTCCGTGTTAATATGTCGACATGCAAAACCAATGACGCTATTGCATCTTCAATGTAGAAATGATTCTCCATTAAGCAGGCACACACGTGGTCTGCTGCACTATGCTGTTCAAAAACGCACGAGACGTAAGTAGTTTTGCATTCTCTCAAAGTGCCTTACAGAAAAGAGAAAAACGAGAAAACCACTTCAAGTCATCTTCCAAAGAACAAGCTTTCACGCACAAAAACGCCTGACGCATCACATTTAGCTTTGACGCCAACTATGCACGAGGCAGGATCTCCATATCCCATCCTGCTTTTTCATTTTAAAATCTGCTGCTCGAGAAAGATTCAATCTCTCTGATGCCATAAAAAAACACGGTCGGTTACAGCTTCTATTCACACAGGGCCGTTAATATTAATAATATCATCCTCACTCAGAGGAAACTCATCTGGCTAAATGTCACAAGTTTAATTAATGACTGGTCCGGGCTGACCTCGGCTGAGGAGGAGGGAGTCTTGCAGCCCCTAATGCCATGCAGGCAAACTGGAATAATTTAGCATGTTAAACGCAAAGTCAATTAACCTTCGTCGGCAGCCAATGCCGTGCAGCCCCCACTCGAACCTGCGTCGTTCTGTAGAATCATCTGCACCACGCCACCCTGATGAAGGGATACGCAGATGCTCGAGTCATTATAGGGAAATGGTTTCTGTTTTCTGCAAAGCCACGGACTAATTGTATAATAAAAAACAATTAGTGCGTATTGATTCGATTACGCCGTGATTTACCTCAGCTCGGACAGGATTATGATGCGCAGTACGGGTAAGTGCTATATGAACACGGCTGTGAAGCTCTTTGGGTGGCAGGTTTGGAATACCTCTGGAAAACACCTCACTCGAGTTCCCTTTTCCTGCTTTAAATATGCAGCAAAGCCTAATTAAAATATATGTCGATGCCCTGGAATAGTGGCCATAATATCGGTCTAAAATTAACCCTCGAAACGCAATCAAAAGCTCTCATGGTTCTTTAGATATACGGCTTAGTGCTGCCCATCACCCTCCTGTATCTCTCTTAATGAGATGTGCAGAAATCATTCAAAGACGTGATGCAATTTAGTCCTCATCTCCCAGCACAATACGCAATCACACAAGCGAACGACATAATGCGACAAACTAGAACTAGTTACTTATAATCAACCGATAATCGGTAGAAAGGTTCGTTGATTGTATTTGGAACGTTCTAGTTTTGTCAGACATTTTAAACATTTTACTTTAATAATGCTAGTTGATTATTAACAATGTACTAAAATATAAAACATAAGGTATGCATACACAATATTATATGGACTATAAGAAAATGTAGAATTGTTGTTTTACTTACCTAGGCTATCATGAATGTAGCCTAATACTTGTTCCTGATTGGTCAGTGGCGATTTCTAATAATGGAAACACTGTAATCACAATTCAGTCAGGACATCTTTGTAAGCAAGCTAGTAGAACAATTTAAAACAATATTTTATGTGAATTTATTTGTATGCATTAGGTAAGTGGGATAACAGTCATCTGGTCATTATGGCAAAACAAACCACTGTCCTGATCACCCTGTTGGTGTTTATTGTTATAATGACCGTTGGCCCTACATTAGCTCTTTAATAGGCCTACTACTTTAATTTGAGAACTGAAACATTAACATAAAAACACTGCTCAAAAAATGCTGATTACATACAGAGAACATTAGATCCTTAAACTTCTATTAACTTCTCTTTTATAGGAAAAGTTGAATAGATCATACTCAGGCATAACTCTCTCACATACGTACACAAAGTAAAAGGACACAATATTTTTTTCTTTTCTGAATAACCCTGTGCATTACATATATTGAGCACAAGTCAACACTGTTATCAACGCCGTCTCTTGCTAATACACATGAACTTGAATCTCAGTTTGAACTTTAGCTGCATTGATTTTGTCTCGTTTAACCTCCATTGATTTCTAGTGCTTTGGCTGATTGCCCGTCTCCTTTACACTGCCTCAGCAGAGTAGGGTGCATGCAATCAGATTAAGGACATAGCAGAAACGCACATGATCAAATCACAGAACTTCGATCACTACAAATTTGGTGTGCATTTTCGGTGAAAATGTGTTACTTGCAACCTTCAATCTGTCAGACACGGGAGTCAAAAAGTCTTTTAAAAAGACGGAGATTCCCTGGGTGCTCCGAGGACCATAAAGACATGTCAAATTATTAAAGGAAACAGATTTTATTCACTTTGAATGCTTGTATATCAGAGGACAGGAGACATTAGCCCAGTGAGTCACATGAATAAACACAAGTGCATCATAAACATACATTATTTGGCGATCGCTACAGTAATAACATTTCCAGGAACACGCAGAGTAAACAGTCTCTCACAGCAGGTCCAGACTCAGGAGTGAGAGCATACGTTACAGTCCCCTTAGAAGTAGAATACAATGGAGAAAAAAAAAAAAGACAATCAAATGAAATGACAAATGTGATATTTGGAATGCAAACTTTGTATAAATATAACATCATTGGTTTTCAACATTGGTTGGCTAAGAGGAGAACATAATGTAGTTCATGGAGAGTCACAGTCTTCACAGTCATGTGTGGACACAACTGTAGTGGAACGGGGACAGGGTTTGTGGCTACTGACGGTCGTCATTAAAGCTTCAGCGAAAAGCAAAACCAAGCATGCATCTTAGTACAAACCTACATTAGCAGCACACTCTATTTCCTCAACAATTAGACCCAGTACATTTAGTAGAACAAACAATAAGAAACAAAATCAAAAGAGATAACCAGACAAAAAGAAAGGCCAGACACAGAGAAGCAAACTGTGTAATCTCCACCTCTATAATACAAACTACAATGGCTGCACAACAGTGCTGTCCCATATCTTCAGAGTAAACTTTCTGTTTTTTGTTTTGTTTTTATTTTTGGTTCTCTGGTTATTTCATATATGAGGTCAGAAATGTTCTAATAAGTTAGCTAAAACAGTTTTCTCGTAGCTGGCTCCATCATCTAAAAAGATTTCCATTCCTTAGAAACAGTAATATTTTCTAAAGTATAAAGTTTTTTTCCATCCTCTGTATGCACCAATGGTAAGACTACTTTATCTTTGGATTTTCCATTAAAGCAATACTGTAAGTTATTATTGTTTCATAATATCATCATTGTAATTATTAGTCTCGGCAAGTGCAGAAATTTTAAGAAATAAAATAACCATGTAGTGAAGAAGAAAAGAAAAAACTACCATCTTAAAAGTGAAATTACAGTATAGAAGGCAAAATAAGAAAAAAAATAAAAATAAGTGCACAATCGAAATGTTCTGTTTAGAAGACAACAAAAATAGAAAATATCTTTTAGATGTGCATCGATCTAATTCATACACAGATAGGGTCTTTCAACTTGGCTCAGTGCAGGAGAGGAAGTTGGTTGTACAGTGACAATTTTCAACAGCATTAGAGGGTAAATGCTATGTTTTAACATGAGCATGGCTAAACAGCCTTAAGTGTCTTTGACTGGGACAATACAAAAGTTAAATATACAAGTAATTTGTTTTAAACCTACCATACAATTAAGTCATTTGAATTCAACAATCTACGCAACACCAAAATATTCATACATGTATCTATCATTAACACAGAATGTTTTTTTGTCATTTTTCGAAAAGAATAAAAAAAGCTAAATCATTTTCTGACAATTTACAACGGTCTGCAATACGCTTTGTGTCTGGACAAGCACATGTCCAAGAAAAAAAAAACATCTACTAGATTAGTTGCAATTTCAGGACTTTGAAAACAAATCAGAATTGGACGTTTTCATTCATTACACATTTCTTTTGGGCTTCATATATTTTCTATTGGTATGTCTTGTAACAGAACAAAATTGAGAGCTGTTGACCTGAGAGAAGACAACATCAAAATACATTACATCACTTCATTAAGCCAATAACATAATATCTTAACACTTGACAGGGCAAAAAATAGTGTGGGTGTTTTATGAGTGTCTGTTAAAACATACGTGTTATAAACAGACTTTTGGTTAGTTAGGTAATCATGAAACCATCTTAGGTTCTTCACCAGTCTTTAGCTGTGCACCCTTTAGTTTCCAAACAGTTTACATATACTCAAGTTTTAGTTAAAAACCAGCATATTGAAATGGAAAAACATTCTACTGACACTTGTTTTTGGTTACAAGCACTGTAAATGCAAGTTGGATCCTACAGGATTCAGTCCTTTTAAAACAGTCTGCCAAACTATCTCTGGGTCATAGCTTTCCCCAAATGTAATCTACAGTGGAGACGTTTTGTTCAATGTTCCTCCGTTTTTTTCCCCATGGAGTGTCTTCTGAGGCTGTCCAAGCCATAAAAACAATGGGTATGGAGAGCATCAAATCTGTTGCTCCAATATATTATGTCAAGTCTTGTCCCTCCTCTGACTCGTTGCTGTCGCAACGCCCATCCACAGAGTCTATTGGTTTTACGTGACAAGTCTTTGCAGGGCTTGTCAGGCTTGAGGTAACAATTGAAGGCGAAAGAACATGATGTGAGGGAGAAGCCGGTGAGCTTTGGGAAGCCTCAGGTAAAGCTGAAGTCAGGGGCGAGCTTTGGAGACATCTATCGGGCTGGTCAGAGTTGGTTGGGTTGGGGATGAAGGTTTCTGAAGGAGTCCCTAAAGACGACTGGGAAGTTGTAGAAGATCTCTGTTCACTGGATGGGTTTGACTGAGAGGTAGATGAGGGACTGATGTGAGGTAATCGAGGAGAAGCATGCTCTTTGGCATTCAGTTTCTCTGCCACTCTTTGTCTATGCTGAGGGTACTCCAGATGTTTGATGAGCTCTGCATTCCCAGTAAGAAACACCTCACAGGCGAGACAGTCATAAAGGTGACCATCCTTACCTTCTGTTCTACACTCTGTTTTGGAGACAATACAGTGGCTTAGAAGAAAGTTATTGTCCACTTCTGGCTGCTTAGCATTGACAGAGTTTATGGAAGGGGAATCTGTGCCAGTGTGTGTGCCTTGCTTCTTGTCATGTTTGGATGAAACTGTGTCCTCTGCATTGCGGCGAGCAGAGATTAGGCTAGGTTTTGGTTTCTCTGGTAGCTGCACTAACTGTTTCTGTTGCAGCTGCAGTCTTTGTTGCATCAGTGCACCCTGCAGATTTTGTTGATATTGCTGGAGAATGGAGCCGGGGGACAGCCCCATTAGAGCCTGTGGCAAGACTGGACCATATGGGAACATGCTATCCATGCCAAACATGGGCTGCAGGAGGCCTCCAGGCATTGGTGTGGGAATATGGGGAGAAAAAAGTGGAGGAAAACCGGGCATCAGACAGGGCATGAGGTGACTAGGGAGTAGAGCAGCTTGGTCAGTTTTTATTGCTGCATGAAGAGCTTGTAGCTGACTTGGGTCCATGGCATACTCTCTTCCATTACTTGGAGTAGATACTGTTGGTCTGGAAGTGTCTGACTTCTCTTTACTTTTGCAAGAAGAATTTGCACGAGTACCATTTCCCAATGGAGTACTGTCAAGCTTGTTTGTGGGAATCCTGTTACTCTCAGTGTCATATTCTTTGGGAAACTGGAGTTCTTTTTCTGTGGTCTTTGGGGTCAAGACAGAGTTGGTTGTGCTAACTACATCTTTGTCATCCATAGCTGATATGGCAGAAGAGGGCGTCATGATTGGCTTGCCGTTCAGCTCATTTACAGGAGGGTCACTGGTACCTTATATAAAAATGAATGCATAAAAGTAGTATGGATTACAAGAGATCAGAATTTTTGTAAGTAAATTAATTTAAAAACAAAGTGTAGGTTAGCCACATACCTGTTTTTATGGAAGAAAAATCCTGAGTTGTTGTGATGCTACCACCTGATAGGCTTGCAGTGGTCTGCGTCTGCAGACCTGAGTACATTGAAGACTGGCTCAGACAGTGAAGAGAAGTTTGGTTAAAGCCCACTGAGCTCAGTATAGCTTGTGGTTGGACAATTCCCAGAGCATTACTTGTCTTTTTTAGATTATCCACTTCTTGCTGCACTATCAGCTGACGAGTGGATACTGAACTCAAATATTCCTTGTCTCTCTCCATCTGACCACCTAGGGCCTCCTTAACTTTAGCAAGATGTTGTTGGGAGAAGACATGGTCACGAATAGACAAGCAGCCGCTGTATTTAACAGAGCAAAGAGTGCACTCTGTCTTAGGTCTATCAATAGAAGTACCCTCTGTGCCAAATTGCTTTGCAAGGCTAAGCTTGGCCTTTTTCTCCTTGGCACGAGCATTCTGAAACCACACCTGAACAACCCTCCTGGCAAGTCCAATGTCACTGCCCAAGGCTTCACATTCAAGGCTTGTTGGGGTTTTATAGTCACTAAAGCATGCTTTGAGCACTTTCACCTGTAGATTGGTCATTTGAGTGCGGTAGCGTTTTTGACTGTGTCTGTCATTATCAAAGCTCTGACTGTTGGAGCTACCAGGGCATGGTGAAGCTGGATCAGCCAGGCTGGAATTTTCACTGTAATCTATGACTAAATCATTATCAAAATCTTTAGCATTAAAGCTCATTGCAGGGCTAATCAATCCAGAAGACATCTTTTCATCACTTTCAGAAGAAGCCTCTCTTTCGGTGCTGGGAGACATGTGGTCAATACTGCCATGTTTAGCCTCTAGAGAGTCATTTCCTTCATCAGTTGTATGGTCATGGGCCGTGTTTGTGTTAGGGTCAAAGTTATTCAGCTTGCTTTGTTCAAGATTCTGATAAACTGACACGGAAGGCATCTCAAAATCTTCCGTACCCTCAACTTTAATAGGGTTTGGGCTCAGACGCTGCTGATGTGAAGACAGGTCAATGCTTTTGCATGCTGGAGAGTCAACATCATCAGTGGAGTTCAAAAACTGAGAAAAATTGGCAAAATCAAAGAGATCAGATTTGATTTGAGAACCTTCCTGATCTTGAGTCATATTAGGTATTGCTATACTATAGCCTGCATTCTTTGCTTCATGCCAGTGACGTGAACGTATGTGGGCAGCAAGAGCAGTCTGTGCTTTAAAGAGAGCTCGACAGAATGGGCAGCGACGATGGATTTGAGATGGACCCAGTGCCCGAAACTGGCCTTTCCTCTCACGAGCTCGGGTGTTCTGGAACCAGACTTGAACCACTCTTTTCTTGAGACCGACCTCGCTGGAGATATGATCAAGCATCTTGCGTGTTGGATTGGAGTCCAAAAGATATTTCTGGTATAAAACCTCCAGCTGCTCTGGTGTTATAGTGGTTCTCATACGTTTGTCTCGCTGGGGTTCCTCCCCATTGTTTTCCGAATCATTTTCCATAGAACTGGATCCTGCTTTCTCTTCAAGTTTCCTCTTCAAAGAGTTTATGGTTGAATCAGGAATGGTGGTCACTGCAGGGGGATTTGCCACTATCTGGGAAATTGTTCCTGAAAGCAGATGCCTTGCAAGTAGAGGATTAGCAGGATCAAACAGCATAAGAGGCATGTCTACATGACGATCTAGGAACGGTGGGGTGGTAAAGTAACTTTGGGTAAGAAAGTGCATTTGCTGGTGCTCTTGCCAGTGTTCAAATGAGGGGAAGCTCAATTTACACTGGATGCAGTGGTAAGGGCTCATATCCTGGGCTGGTTTCTGTTGCTGTTGTTGTTCAGTTGAAGGAATCCCTAAAGGACTCAAAATAGTTTGGGAGCTCTGTGATGGAGCTGAGTTTGTTTCGGATGTGCAGGAAATCTCTTGTTTAGGAGGTGGGTGAGAGGGAATCTCTGTGCTTACATTTTGGTTCTCCTCACAGAGAGGCTTTGGCTGCTGCATTCTGTTCTTTAATTCCTCAAACTCAGAGTTGATACTAACAGCCTGTTTGGGGTCAGAGGATGCTTCATTTGTTTGTTTAAGGTCTCCAGTGAGACTTGTTGTGTGCATATGCTCAGAATCAGTGGACTTCACATTAGTACTAGACACAGAGGAACTGCAGGGGCTTGAGCAAGAAGCTGCTTGTGTAAAGCAAGAGGGTCCAGATATTGGACTATGACACTCAGTCTTAAAATCCATTGCAGTTTCATTCAGATCATTCTGCATTTCCTCCTCCTCCTCATCTTTGTAACACTGCTTTTTCTGGTGATTAATAAGATCAAAAATGCGTTGAAAGACTAGATTGCATTTCTTACACTGGTAATTGTTGTTGGAAGTTCGAAAGTAGCGGTCATTAGATAGGTCTAGACATTCACTATCCCTCCCTCCCTCTCCTTGGTTCTCATAATTTTTCCGAGCTTTTTGTCTGGCATTTTGAAACCATACCACAATTACACGGGTAGAAAGATTAAGAAGGTTAGACAGTTGCTCAAACTCATCATCTTTGGGGTATGCATTGACATCAAAAAAATCCTGTAATACTCTTAGCTGGTAGTCAGTAAACCTGGTTCTTGAAGACCTTTTACTCCCATAAATCTCTTGTCTTGTTGGTTCAGGAGAGGGTGGTCTAGAATCCACCTTTACATCTTCCAGTGTTGTGATGGGAGGGTTACTAAAGTTATAGGGAGAATCCTTGTTGCGTTGGCGTTCTTTGAATAGAGTGTTCCGAAACCAGTGCTTTATAACCTTATGTGGCAAACCAGATTTGTTGGCCATCTCATGGATTTGGTCCTCATTTGGAGAATTGTTGATATCAAAATACTGACGCAGGATTCCAAGCTGGTCATCTGTGATTCTGGTTCGAGGTCGTTTACTTTGTTGCTGTAACATGGCTGGAGTCAACTGCTGTTGATAAAGCTGCGTCAAATCAGGAGTCAATCCAGCCTCCACTGGGGGCAGATGGACAGGGGCCTGAGGAGTTAAAGCTTGCAAATGCATGGGAGGCATTAGGAGTGGGGGGAAGATTGGCAGTTCCATGGGTAAGGGAATTTGAGTTAATGGAGATTTAACTTGAGGGATGGAGACAGTAGCAGGAGTAGCACTGAGTGTAGAGGCAGGAATAATTGGTTGCACTGGTTGTTGTTTTTGTTGTTGTTGCTGTGGCTGCTGCACTGAAGAATTAGTTATCACAGGAGGGGAAGGAGAAGGCGATGAGACCGGAGAAGCCTCTGGAGTTGCAGGTCTCAATGGGAAGAGTTTGTCGTATTGCTCCCTGTAGTCTTTGGCAAATTTCTCCAATGACTTGATAGGGAATATGGAATGATGAATCTGCTCTTTATGGCTCTTTAGTATCAGTGCATTTGAAAAAAGCTTCCCACAAGACTCGCACTCTAGCTTCTCCTTATCATCCGAATGACCTACCTCTTTAGTGTCAGACACATCCCCGTCATTTGGTATTGGTTCAGTACGATTTTTCTGATATCTCTCCTTATTTTCATTGTATTGCATGACTAACTCAAAACCAATGTTTTCAAGCAATACCTTTGAAGCACTCCCAGGCGCATCATGGGCTATTCTGGGTGGAAGAAACTCATCAAAACTCTCCCCACTTGTTGACATCTCTTTGTTTAGGTCTTCGTTTTCTTGAGATTTATGATCATGTGTTTTTTCACTGGTGCCTACATTATCAATTTCCTTTGATTCTTCATTACTGTTCTGTCCATCTGTGTCCTTCTGACATGGTGGATCATTAGTCAGTTTCTGTTCATCCATTTCAGGATAAATTGCAAGATCTTCATTTAGTTTCGGTTTAGAATAATTTTTTGGGAGATCTTTTTTGGAAGACTCAACATTATCCTCATTTACAGTAGGTTTTAATATGCTTATGCTTAGCCCAGAGCCTTTAAGGTTTACCTCTGGATTCATGCGGAACTCTCCGCCTGGAATAAGAAAAGGAAGAAGCAATTGCTGTTGCTGCTGCACTGGAAGAAGAGCCTCTGTTGCCATAGGAAAAGGGTGTAAAAGTGCAGGATTGAATAAATGGGACTGAAGAAGAGCAGCCTTCTTTTGGAGCTCTTGCTGGAGATGGGCTTGAGCCTGGGCTAACTGCTGCTGCTGTTGTTGTTGTTGTAATGACATCTGTTGTTGCTTCTTAGCTGAATCAATCATGTTTACCAACTTATTTCTCATGTCAGATGTCGAAGGATGACTGGTGTCTGGGTTTGTAGGTGTGTCACTGAGTTCAGTGTTTTGTTGGTGGCTTAGACCAGCATTGTTCAAGGAAGTAGCATGCTTCATGGTTGCAGAAGTGTTGGACAATGCCTTGCCTGGGGGAGGGCCAACAGATTCAGTACTAGAAGTGGATGAATCCAGCTTGGATGCACGAGCTTTGGTCTGGTGCAAGACAGAGCGCATATGAATCTCTAAGGTTGAACTCTGACTATATGCTACATTGCAAATACTACATTTGAATGGTTTGTGGTCTGCATTGTTGACAGGCTCTTGCAAGCCAGTTGACGTGTCCTGCAGAGATCGTTTAAGTTTGTGTAAGTGTGACACTGAGTTGTAGTGAACCAAGAGAATATTCTTCTGGGTGAAAGATTCCTTGCAAACCGTGCATTTGAAAGGTCTCGATGGATCCAGAAATTTCTCCATTGTGATATTTGAACCTTTTCTAATAGGAAAAACAGGCTGCTTAGGGTCACATTCAACATTATCTTTAACCAAACTTGAATCATTGTCTGTAGGACTTAGTTTTTCCTCCAAATCACATTCTTCATCATCTTTCATCCCAGTCTCTTCTGGTAATCCCTCCTCTTCACCAAAAGTTTGGTCTCCGGATGTCAGGGTCTCACCATTCATCATTAAACCACCGTAAAGCTGCTGTATCTGGGTTTCACTTAGTTCCAGGTGGCTTGTCTCAAGGTGTTTCCGAAGGGCCTGCATAGTACGAAAACTGCGTTGACAGAGGCAGCACATGGTCGCAGCTCTGATAGCATGGTACTGAGAATGCAGATGCAACTTTTCAGGGGTTTTGAATGCTAGGCTGCATTGATTGCATCGGTACTTGTAAATGTGGCGATCAGATATTGCTGTTTGAGATTTCTGGCTATGGAGCTGGTTGAAGTGTGTCTGGAGTGCACTTGAGGATGTAAAGACTTTGTTACAGCCTTTCTGCCAACAAGGAAAAGCAGCATTGTTCTCCTTTGTGGATTCTGCATCTTCTGACGGTTGTTTATAAATTTTTGCTGTCTCCAAGTGAGGTGTTGTACCTCTCTCAGGTTCAGCATCGGTTGAAATTTCTAAAGAAAAAAAAAAGTATAGTTGTGAATTTTTCATGAGGCAAAATTCATTTTAAGAAAATCTTTAATTTAATTTGGTAATTAAACCAAACACAAATATTGATAAATTAACTTTGGACGAATTACTGAGTCAGATATTAACTGTTGACCGTATTTAAAATGATGACAAATAAAGAACCAAAGATTAAACACATAATGAGATTTATACTAACCATCCAGTCTCTTTGTTTCATTAGAATTTATCGGCTGTGTATCCGAGTTGTGCACTGGTAAAAACATATTTTCTGGCAGCACGTCTGAAGCAATCACCTGATCACAAGGGAAAAAAAGAAATCATAATAGGTTTGATAAATCCATTTTGTGGATTAATTAATCCCCAAAATCTCATTATTAAGTCATTTAATTGTTATCTCTGAAAATTATTGGTCATTATGCTGTGTTCGTGCTACATGTGTGCATTAACGATGCATGGTGCGAGAGAATAGACCCTTAACTTCAGATGGCAAAATGGAATCGCAGTCATGAACCAACACTTAAAGGAGTTCAAAGGTTAAGTATGAATGGAAGCCCTCTTTGGTCTGTGACAACACAATTAGCTAACTTTGGATGTAAAAAAGCCACTTTATTTATCTCCCTCTCCTTCTGTACCCACTAAACTTTAAAATGTGTAAATCAATGCAACTTTAAGGGGGGAGCGGGAGGGAGAGCAACCAAACAAAATGGCTGCTATTTCCATCACAAAGCACACCATTTCAGGAAAGTGCTGTATTAAAGGGACATGAGGAAAGCACACAAGTCCTCCTCAAGGTCACATTTAATTTAGAACATAATTACCAGGCACGGTTCATAACGAAAATCACCTAGCACTAGCTCAGAACTAATGAAGCACAATTATTTTCATTACTGTATTTCGGTTCGGCTGGGGAAGGGGGGAGAGGAACGCAAAGTACCAGAGAGAGAAATCAAAAGAGATGGCAGAACAGAGGGCAAGGAAGACCAAGAAAGATAGGAGAGGGGAGAACTCATGAATGGAAAGAAAGACAGAAAAGCCTTTTACGCAAGAAAAAGCACTCAGCGCAAGCTGACTGAATTGGCAAAAAATGTCCAACCTTTCAGAAACAGTGAGGCATGTCTGCTTGGGGTTCAAACAAGCTCTGGGTGCATTAGTATCAATTTATATTCTGCAGATAAAAAAAGCTAATTTTAATATTCATTGGATTTGAGGCAGCTACCTCTCCCTTCCCCCACTCAATGTTGTTACTTGTCTCCGCTCGCTCGTGCTGGAGTCACTGAGGGTCTGAACACCCCTCCGCATACACACATACACGCAGTGCTGAACATTTTCTTGCATAAACAATTTTACACCATATATAGAAATAGCGTTAGACTGAGTTTTTTTAATATCTAGAAAGCAGCATGGCTGACAGCCAAAATAACAATTATAGCAAATAAGATGGGGCCTACGCAAAATTGTATAATTTAACAATTTCACAAGCACTATGCAATATGTAATAAAAATTCTCAATAAATCAAAAATAGCTAAGTAGCTAATTATTTGACCGCTTGTAAACATACAAATCCTTAAAACTGAACAAATGTACAAATATATATTTTTTTGTATCTGTAAATTTTAGTAATAAAAAATGTGATTCAAAATCTATTGTTTTAAATCAATTCTTAAGTTATTTTGTTTCAAGGGAGTTTAGATGTTTTTACTAGGGAACATTTTTTGCAGTGAGGATTGTGGCTGGAATGCACACGTTTTGTTCCAAAATCCCAGGTTGCTTTAAATTTTTGCAAAATTACAAACTATACATAAGCAAAAAATTCTAAATCTGCATAGTACATGCAGACTGTGTTTCTTTTTTTGTCCTCACCGTGTTGATGAGCTTCTGAGTGCAGTCTGCAGTGACACTGTGCAGATGTGTGAGGTGGGTACGCAAGAGGGCAATACTGTGCAATGTGTCTTGGCACAGTGGGCAGCGGACAGCAGGCTGAACTGCATGCTGGTTCATCACATGACTCCTTAGACGCTCAATATCAGTATGACGGAACCGACAGAATGGGCACTGCCGCATCTGAATGAGAGAAAACAAACAGAAATATTTACAGAGATACAATAACTACATACTGTCTTTGCAGTTTCCAGTTCCTTTAAATAATATTAGGATTTGTTTTTTTTCTGTGCACAATGTATAGTGATTGTATCAGATATGCAGTGGTATTAAATGGTTATGCACAGCTACTCATTTTTATTATTCGGCTAGTTGTACAGAAAAGTAATGATGGACCAGTGTTGTTTATCCGTGGTTTTAAAGAACTTGTAAAGATAAATAACATGGCAGTATCATAGTACATTTTACAAAAAAAAAAAAAAAAAGTGCAGAGTGTGTTGCAGCAGACCTCTTCCTGTATTCGTGGTCGTTTGCAGGGAGAGGGCTCAACTGACTCGTCAGATCCAGATGACGGACGCTTAGGACTGGAAGACGACTCACTTTGCTCCGCTTCCATTTGAATAAATCCCTCTGTGAGTAGCAGCAGCAAACAGAGATCATTTAAAAGGGGCGCACATTATTTACAACACTAAGCTCAAAGCTTATTGTAAAACAGTGGTTCCCAAATGGGATCATGGACAGCAGGGAAAAACAATGCAAAATGCAAATAATAATATTTTTATGATAATATTAATTTGATTTTGTTAAGGACCTGATTTTTTCTCTGTTCTGTCTTCCTGGTTAGCTGTAACCTCAGTGGGAGAGTCCATACCATTCTTATCTCCTTAAAAATCCCCCCAAAAAAAGAGAGAGAGAGAGAAATTCAGAGAGCGCATCACATTTGACAAATTCTCCATTTGATTTACTAGACAGCTAGCTAGTCATTGCATGAAATCTTTTGCATGCATGTGCTATTGTAAAACAAGTTTGACTGCAGAATCACATTCAAACCTATAGGGGTCAGTCTCCACTAGCTCGGAGAGACCCAACCAACCTGCTCAAACATATTAACACAAAGAAAGACCGACACAATACAGTAATAATGCACACAATCTCCTTTAGATTAACACAAAAGTTAAAAATATTGATCCTCTACAGTAAAACATACAAAGAGAGATACGAGAAAAGAAAATCAGGAGGAAGCGTTAAAGTCGGCAGTGTCAGCAGAGCTTTATTTGACCTGTGGGGATTTGAAAAGTCACAGGAGGAAGATAATGCAGCAGAGGTCAGGAGGGTCACACACAAAGAGTCCGTTTCAAAGCACAAATTGGCGAACAATGCCGGCATGACAGGCTTTAAAAATTATCTTTATACAATAGGTCTCTGCATTGTGCTCAGTTTGAGACTAGTTGTAGCTTTCTTGCAAAATTAGGCTTTTTTCTGAAAATTGAACTGACTACATATCCAAAACATGTGGGATGACATTTACTGGCAGTATTTTGACAACAGCATTCAGTTTTGGCTTGTTATTTTTTTAATCCTGCAGATGAGCTCCGAAACTCTACAATCAAAAAGAATCCAGAGCTGGAAATTCAAAAAGCGCAATGATGCTCTGTTGTTCTTTTGCAGCGTCTAAAAGCTTCGGCTGAGCTCCGTAGGTACAAAACACACAGCCTCGGGACACACTAAACCAGATACCCCATTCAACGCCCTCCCTCCCTCTCCTCATCCTCTTCTCTCTTGCTTTCTTAGCAGAGTAATTGTTCTGCTACGTGGGGGAAGGGAAAAGAAGAACAGAGTTGATTTGGGTGGGTTTTGGGAAAGGGGGCGATTGTGGTACTTGGGGAGGGGGGCAAGTGGAAACAAAAAAAAATGCATGAGGGTTGTCATAACAGACCAATCAAAGGCAGGCCGAGGTATCTTCTGGTGGTTCTTTGAGAAGGTGATTATGACAGAGGGTGAGAGAGAGAGCGAGAAAGGCCATCTGAACACCAATTATCCTGACAGACACGCTATTGATTTCCTATCAAACCAACACACCCATAAACACAGAACACATAACCTGAAACTGTCAAATCCGCTCTAGTTACGACCGCCCCATTGAGCCCTCTCGCTCAGTCATTCTCTCAAAGTCACACACACCGCATTGAACCTGACCAAAAATATTAGTCTATTGTTAAGCATAGCACAGGGAAAATCACAACAAAAAAGCTTAAGGATGGAAAATAAATATAAAATATTAAAATAAATATAGGCATTAATGAACAACAGTAACTAAATATACATAGCACTGAAGAAAATCATTAAATAGTGAAAATTCATAATATGTTGTATGTAACAAAATGGCAATTTATACATTTCATGCAAAATAGTACAAATAAATTTGTGATGCAAAAATAATCCAAATGTAACCGAATTTTGTTTTAGACAAACATTTTTTACATCCAATCACAAAACTTAATTATCAAAGGCATAAATATTTTAATTTTGAAGCTGCATTCAAAATCCACTTTAAACTCAAAGGTGGGACGTTCATTAACTCTGAATAGCCATGATGCATCTGTGCGCGCTTCTTTCTGCATGTACGTCTTGGACAAAACAGATGGCCATGGCTCAGTGTGGTGAGGTCATTTTGGCCAGTAATGAAGTGATCAGATGCACCCACACATGCTAACACACTCCAGGCGCACACTCAACACACACTTCATCAGCACTTCCTACTCGTCCCGTGGATCAATATACAAATGCTCAGCAGCATTGATCCAGTATTGATTATAAATTAGGCAATGCCCTGGTGTTCCTACAGAGATCAATAACCAGCCATTCAGCTGCGGTGCTCCAGCAGGTCGGAAGCAGCACTGATCCGATGTTCCTACAGGTTCAAATTCACACTAAAACAGCTACTCAACTCTCACTCACTGACTTCAGCATTGATTGTGCACGACACACTGGCTGCTAACCTTTTCTTGTACCCTACATGTCACCATTTCTGTTCATCGTGAATATAACACTATTATACTGTCTTTTAACCTTTCTTTTTTTTCCATCTTAAGCATTTCTATTTTTTTTTTTTTTTTTTGCAGAGTAAAGATTTGAACAATTACTAAACAAATATAAAAGTTAGAATTGAGAACACAGAACAAAAGATTAAAATACAACATTAACACAAAATGTGAATAACACAAAAATAATACCCACCTGTCAGTCTTTAGGAATATATATTAGGCTTTTCCTGTGCCTTTCCTTTAAAATGTTAATTGGAGAATGTTAATTAACTCATGGCTCGTTAGTGGGTTGCGCCTTTATTGGCTGCATTGACTGGCTAGCCCTCTAGTTTAGCTTCTTTCTTGCCAGTGAAGATGTTACAAATGTGATTATTGGCAAGTCAATTAACAAAATCAATTCCCACCATTCTGTACAAAAAGCACACCACTCACTCGCTTTCTTTTTCTCTCTCTCTCACACACAAATGCATATGTACATATACACATGCAAACAGGCTGGGTGCCAGGGTCAGGCTATTGTTCAACGCATTAGCTGAGCTTATTCTGGTGTTAGAATATGCTAATTGCCTCCACCACCCGGTTTTCTCAATTACCCCAGTGTAAATATCTGCCCTCTTCTCTTCTCTATTCTTTCTGTTTTTCGGCATCTCTGTCAGCCCCTCCCCCTCTGTTGTTCTGTTGTGTGTTTTAGAGCCTTGAGCGTCATGAGCGCAACACACAAGGGACAGTTAGTCTTTTGATTTGGGTTTTAAGGAATTCTCCCTGACTTCATCCCTAATGTATATCTAGCATCAAAAGCTGGTGTTCAGTGTATGAGTGTGTTGGATTCTGCTCATTTTCCTGCCTTGAAATGTGACTTTAAACTAACTGGTTTGAAAAGACATTTTTTGTGCTTTGCAAAAGCCTTGAACTTAACTCAGTTTTCAATGATTTACAAAGTGACCGTGCATGTGTGTCTCATACCATTTTCTTGAGCAGGGCTTTTTCGGATTGTAAAGATGGCACCAAGCTCCTCCTCATCCTGCAGACCCTTTTGGATTTGCTGTAGTCTGAGCAGCCCCTCCCCTCTCTGGTGGCTCAGTGAATGGGAGTGCTGCACTAAAGAAAGGCTGTTCTGAGTGGAGAAATCACACAGCACACAGTGCAACCAGACATCTTCAGACTCCACTCCATCCAGCTGCTGCAAATACTGAGAGAAAGTGAAGATAAACATTAAAGATGTATGGATGCATGTGTGACAGTGAAAGGAAGGAAATAAGAAAAGAAGTTAAATCAATTAATAAAACACTCTTCTACTTCATCCAGCTCACATTTCAACACCAGTAAATAACATACTCAAGTACTTTAGCGGAAACCATATATTGACCATGTAGTCATAAATGATCAATATGTGGCTTCCTCTAATGTGGACAGCACAATATAGATCAATGCAGGATCAATACAGCCCTGTAAAAACACCTATGTAGATGTTACTTAACAAGCTTTGCTCAAATAAACGGTAAATCTCTCCCTATGTTTGAGCTCTGGTGAAAACTGAGCAGACAGATTCAAAGCAAATGAACCCAGTGAAACATCACATGCACACGCTAAGACACGAAAGCACATCCACAGTGACAAACACCAGTCCACTTGTTTTACAGAACTCTAAACTGATTAGAGATGTGCTGAGTTAATGGACCACATTAGCAGGAGGGAAAAAAATAACATACAATCCATCTCAATTACCAAAGAGGCCTTAAAGGCCTTGGGAAGAATGGCGCCACTCAGGGCATCTTGGGCTATTGTGAATTCTACTGACAGGAATATCAGGCCCCAGAGTTTTGTAGACAAGAGTTTCTGGTTTTGAATTGTGAGATTTACCTTATATAGTCTTAGGCTGGTCTCGTGTCTGGAGTTCATGGTGTGTAGCTTCAGTTTCTCCAAGCTGCTGGCCTCGTAGTCACAAGCATTGCACCTGAGCTGCACCTGACTTCCAGCAGCAACACACCTAAGACGCCACTCTTCTTCCTCCTCCTCGGTGTTTCCATGTTGACTACTGGCCTCTCGAAGGTGTGCGGCAAGCTGGTAGCGCTGTACGTGTTTGTCTGTCTGGCAGTGCAGTTGGAAGTTAGCTCGCAGAGGCGTGGCGTAATGGCAAAGGCGACAATGATGGGTGTCTCCTGTTGTGCTCCTCCAGTATGAATTGGGTAATGACCGCTGCATGGTCAGGTGTTGACTTAGTTCCTCGTGAGTGTCACAAGAAAAGCGGCCACATAAAATGCATTCAAAGAGTTTCTGTGAAAAGGTTTCATTGCAGGACAGAGGAGTGATGGCATCGGGACTCTGAGGTTGGCAGTGGCGGTAAAGCTCGGTGGCATTGTGCTTACGTTGACGTTGCATGTGTGCCAGGTTCTGCTGCAGTAGAAGCACATTGTGCGTGTGCTTTTCACTGGTCATATGGATTCGGAGGTTCCGTGCCACATTGGTTTCGTAGTCGCAGACTTCGCATCGCCACGACGCATGTCCCCGGAGCTTAGATGGAGAGGGCGAGCTGGCTTGGGTGGGGTGAGTGGGAGTAGGATGCGAATGGGTTAAAGGATTGGGCTGGGATGCTGGGCTGTGCGCATGTGACTGCGTCTGCAGGCTCTGCATGTTGTTGAGGTGTTTGTCCGATTGCATGTGGATGCTCAAGTTGCCTTTAGTGGTGGTGGAGTATTGGCAGACCTGGCAGCGGAAGGGCTTGTATCCGCAAGAATACGTCTCGCCTCTTGCTAGGCGTGGGTGGCTTTGCCCACTGCTGCAGTACGGGCACTGTTCGGACTCCGAATCAGGGTGCTTCTCCTTCATATGGGCCTCAAGAGTTTGCTGGTACTTGTAGTGCCAGTTGCATTTCGGACACTTCAATGTCTTGCAGGAGTTTCTGGTGTGTACCAGAGAGGCCTGAAGTCCAAAAGTGAAAGATGATCCTTGAACATCGTCTCCGGCTGCAACGAAGCCTCCGTCACCAGCCACCACCAACCTTCCTCTAGAGGCTGTGTCTGAGTGTCCTTCTTCAAGAATAGGCTGACTATTCTGGGTTAAGGTTGGACTGAGTGTAGGGGACGTGGAATGGCTATGATTATTGGGCAGGTCAGAATGAGTGACAGAATGTCTGTCATCTTCAGACAACCTGGCGGTTGGTTCCGTTGCTATGGCGCTACCATTCTCTAAATGGTCATTTGGTTCAGTTGCTGTGGCACTCTCTTGGTTGGCAAGTTGTTCTGTAATGGTGACAGTGGACGGGTTTACCACAACAAGGGAAGCAGGTGCAGGGTCGTGGCAGTTAAAGCTTGTTCCACACTCTGACTCAGAGTCTGTAAGGGTTTTGGTGTTGTTCATAAAGCTGGTTGCTATTGTTACAGAGTTTGGAGGTTTTGAAATGCTTTGGTTTGACAGAGCAGCTTCAGTAATGTGCTCTTGTCCGCTACTGCTGCTAAAACTGTGAGCACCGTTATCTACAGTGCTGCCTACCTCTAAACACAATCTCCTCTCTCCTCTCTCACTACTTCCTCCATTCTTTTTTATCTCGTCCTCCTTGCCTCTTTGTGTGCCCTCTCTTCCCAGGGTTGAAGGGTCTTTGGCAGGGCTTGGTACTGAGGTAGCAGGGGAGGTTCTGGGTGGAGAGGGCAGGAGAGGGAGACCTGGCTTGGAGGTCAGAGAGTCTTCATTCTCTTTCCGTTTTGCCATGTCCTCTGTGCTGTTCCCAGAGGTTAGAGATGCCAGGTTCAATGGTACCACAGACTCACAATTCCTTTTTGGTTCTAGGAAACAGAGGTGTGGCCGGTTGCCTGGGCCGGCAGGCTGTAAAATGGCAGAGGTGTGTTTTAAAGAGAGCAGATGTTGTTCTTCATCGCTGAAGGTGATATTGTGTTGCCGACAAGCATGAGCCCTAAACGAGCGTGTACGGCCAAAGGACAGCCGACACAGAAAGCACATCAGGATGGGTTTGGTTAGACCGGACCATGTCACTTGTGTCTCTGATGATCCTGCCATGTCAGGAGCACTATCTTTGGATTGGCGGGTCACCAGAGCTATACCATCACTGTTGTCAGGGTTATGCAATTGGAAGACACGAAAAATCTGTGGAGTGGAGCTTTGAGATGAGAAAATGTAACAGGTTCTAACGATGGAGGAAGGGGCACCTAACGAGGAGGAGGGCACACCACTTGTAAGTTTACTCTCCATCACATAGGCAGACCCATCAGGGTGGTACAGGATCTCTCCGATAGGCCTCTCCACATCATCACATTCTTCCTCTTCATCTGCTTTCTCCCTCTCCGCTGCATCTTTTAACATCTCTCTGGTTGAACATTCATTAACCTGTTTTTCCCTAACTCTTTCTTCATGCCTCCCTGCAAGTCTCTCTTCCTCAGACCGCCCCACTGGTCCAACCTGCTTGGACAGAGTTGCTGTGCTCCGTTGAATGGCTTGATCTCTGGCCAGTAGGAGTGGACTGGGAGCCAGTGGTCTGTAGAGCCCAGGAGGCTGTTGTGTGTGGGGGCCACAGGCTCCATTGTTGGAGACAGAGTCACAACACTCCATCCTCTGAGCTACTGAGCACATTCATCCCACCCTGGCCTAGAGAGAGAACGAAAGAGAAAAGGTGTAAAATTTAGAATCCAAATCACAACTTTAATTTTCAAAATCACTTTGCACTTTACATAATTACAGCAACATATGAAGTATTTTACATTTGAGCAGCATAACAAACTTTAGTGTCACCACTCAGAGACAAGAAACCCTGGAACGGTGAAGGGAAGCAGAAAGAGGTCTAGACTGTGATCAATAGCTCTTTGCCAAGCTGTATTACCGAGAGTTGAATATTACATGAGAGACAGTTCCTGGAATCACCAAGATCTGCTCAATTAAATGTCTCTGTCTCTGTCTCGGCTCCCCCCATCCCCCCTCAATCTGCATTATATTTCCCTTTAGGCAACGGAGTAGAACATGGGGCCGTGTCTACGGGGGATTGCCCCGTGACAGCGCCTCCGGAATAAGTTCCCTATTGACTCTAGTCCCAGGTTTCTCCAGAGACACGGCCCCCACAGGCCTTGATCAGTAAAGCAGCCGAAGTGAATTAAATTGAAATATATTAATGCAGCCTTTCACAACAGGGTTCACCTTATATTAGGTACCTAAAATAATTGCAATTTGCATTAATGCTAAGTAGAAACAGGTTCACCACATTTGGACAGGCATTTTAATTGTGAAAGTTTGTGCTGCTGGTACATTTTACAAATGCGCAAACATATGATGTTGCTACTTAAGCCTGCCTTGTGGTTACACCATGGGCTACAGCTAAATAATTGAAATGTCTTACAGTTATTACTGGATTTATCTACAGTTAAGTCACCTAAATAGTGTAAAAACAACAAGCATGTGCGCAGAAGGTGTCTGAGGAGAGTATAGGGTTTGTGAATTGCAGTTGGGGGGCTAATTGCTCTGTTTCTAGGTTGAAGAGTGCAGATTCTTTTACTCCGATTCAAGCTGTTATATTGAGCTCTCTCTGATCCTCTCTACTGGAGGGGGCTAAAGTGCTAATGGGAAAATCAATAGTGTGAATGCTAAGCATCTTACTGGAAGCAAGAGCAGGATGCTAGCACAACAGGCTAAAGGATGTGTTCACTGATTTAAGCTCAAACAGGACCTAAAACAACAGGCTTAAAAGGCCAAAAGCAATGTTTCAAAAATGAACATGGAAGTCCACTCATTTAAGCGAACACAGAGTGCATACATATTCATAAACAGACTGCCATGCTGACACAAACTAAACTTCCTGTACAGATCGATGAATATCCAGTCTTATTTGCTCAGTGTGTGCATGTGTGGTGTAATTAGTGATGTATCTCATTAGCTGCTAGGTTAATTACCCATCTCTCTGGGACACCTGATAGGGGGCACACGGCTGGAATCAAGACACATCTTAAACCAATTACTCTCTAGAAACGTGTGTGTAGATTAAGACCAAGATGTTGGCTGAGAATTAAACAAAACAGCACTAACCCTAAAATGAACCCTGACACTAACAGTACCAGCACTAACCATAATGTGCACACACTCAAAAATATACAGGAAAACGGTCTGCATTGAACTGAGACCAGGAATCATTTTGCGAGTGATCTAGCATAAAATGTATCCACATCTTGTGGGCAATCCCTGTTACTACATGAATAAAAAAAAAAATTAACATTGATGGCACTCACAAAAAAATAAATAAATAAATAAATAAATAAAATCTTATTTTGGATCATTTTTGCAACATTACAATGTTAAATAAATAATCCCACTTCATGTACTGTATTTTTTATAAAATACTAAAAAACAAATTACAAATAAATAAATAAATATATACAGCGCATGAAAGTTAAAAATCAGTATCTCAAAATATTAGAATATTTCCTAAGCAAAACAGAAAAGTTCAAGTTTTTTTAAAGTATGTTCATTTATGCACTCAATGCTTGGTCGGGGCTACTTTAGCACAAACTCCAGCATCAGTGAAGAATGGCATGGAAGCGATCAGCCTGTGGCTTTGCTGAGGCACTATCTGTATTGTTGGATTGACTGTTTCTCATCTGTCTCTTAAAAATATCCCATATATTCCATATGGGGTTCAGGTCAGGCATGTTGGCTGGCCAGTCAAACACAGTAATATCATGGTCAGCAAAGCACTTGGAAGTGGTTTTGGCACTGTGGGGAGGTGCTAAAGTCCTGCTGGAAAAGGAAATCAGCATCTCCATAAAGCTTGTCAGCAGATGGAAGCATAACGTGCTGTAAAATCTCCTGGTAGACGGCTGCATTGACTTTGGACTTGATAAAACACAATGGACCAACACCAGCAGACGTCATGACACCCCAAATCATCATTGACTGTGGAAACTTCAAACTGGACTTCAAGCAGCTTGGATTCTGTGCTTCTGCAGTCTTCCTCCAGACTCCAGACCTTGATTTCCAAATGAAAAGCAAAATTTAGCAACAGTCCAGTTCTTTTTCTCCTTAGCCCAGGTAAGATGCTTCTGACGATGTTTCTGTTTTCAGAAGTGGCTTGGTAGCCCTTTTCCTGAAGATGTCTGAGCGTGGTGACTCTTGATGCACTGACTCCAGCTTCAGTCCACTCCTTGTGAAGCTCTCCCAAGTGTTTAAATCGCCTTTGCTTGACAGTATTCTCAAGCTTGCGGTCATCCCTGTTGCTTGTGCACATTTTCCTACCCAATTTCATCCTTCCAGTCAACTTTGCATTTAATATGCTTTGATACAGCACTCTGTAAACAGTCACACCTTTCAGTAATGACCCTCTGTGACTTACCCTCTTTGTGGAGAGAGTCAATGATCGTCTTCTGGACCTTTGCCAAGTCAGCAGTGTTCCCCATTATTGTGGTTTCAAAGAACAAGAGACACTCAGAATTTATACTGTATGGATGGTGTAAATGTAAATATTCTAATATTTTGAGATACAGATTTTTGATTTTCATGAGCTGTAAGCTCTAATCATCAAAATTAAAACAAAAAACGTTTGAAGTGTTTTACTTTACCTGTAATGAATCTAAAATATATGAAAGTTTCACTTTTTGAAATAAGTTACAAGAAAAAGTGAGCTTTTTCACCATATTGTAATTTTCTGAGATGCACCTGTATATGTAGGTAACACTATAACCCTAACAATTAATTATGTATAATTACATGCAAGTAAACCAAACCCTAAACCTAACCATATAGTAAGTACATGTAGTTAATTAATATTACTCAGTACGTAAATGCATAATTACACTGTAACAATAACACCTTAAAATAAAATCTAACCAAAATATTTTCTGTGAGAAATAAGTTTATCAGTGACCAAACTAATGAAACTAATTGCTGTAACAACCTTGTTACTCATGTAAGTGTATTATTTTATTCATTTTAATTTGATGTTTATTTCATGTTTACTGATAGAAAGTTGCGAGAAAGGTTTGTAAACTTCATATAAATTAAATAGCTAATTTAATATTTAATTTGACCTCCTGGGACTGACTATCAACATTTTCTGATCATTGAAAGGAAGTGCTTAATCTGACAGACAAAAAAAAAAAAGGACGATATTGTGTGGGAAGCACTGCTGTTTTGTTGGAGAGAGTGATTTCACATTCACAGGGTAGTTTGCTGATTCAGGGGCTCGGCTTCCTGCTTTAATGCTAATCTAATGTTGCCTCAGTATCACAGCAAACATACTATTGTACAGATACATGAAGACAAGAATGAAAACTGTTATAGGGGTCGAACTCTAAAATGACAGTATCAAATCAAACCAAACTTGAACCTTCTAACCCCACACCCTCTCCCTTCTCTCTCGCAGTCACGCAAGCACATACACATTTTCTCCCGCTGTATTTAGACAGCTGTCCTCTCTGCTGTGTGCTTGTCTTTGATCTTTGATTTAATGCCCCATTTCCATTAGAGACACTAGCCCATTCAGGAGCGAAACTTCAAAAGAAAGAGAGAAAGATAGAGAGGAAAAAAAAGAAAGTGGACGAAAAAAAAAAGTGCGAGAGGTGGGGTAAATGTACTACTTATATAATTTAGAAAACCGAGGCCTTAAAATGTTTCTAAATTGGTCAGCCAGCAAAGAACAAATACGCTAACAGCAAGTAAAATGCTGATGCTCTTCCTATATGACATACAAAAAGGAAATGACTGACAAAAATGTAGGGTGAAAGGTCAAAAGGTAATGCTGATGATACAGCAGGACCGTGACAGTGTTGTGACAGCTGTCTCCTTAAAAAACTAGGCATGTATTAATAGTTGCATTTGCGAATATCACTTTCCAACAGGCAGGAACGTAGGCTAATGTTTCACACATGCACACTGATGCATTCTGTCAGCATGCTTACAGTAAGTCACACACGCTTCAGTTTCTAGTGTGAAAGTCTGAGCGTGATGTAAACGTATTGATCTAAACTGCAGCAAGATCCAGCGGGATTATGAAATCAATGCTACACTGAAAGAGTTCTTATTCATTTGACTTGATCTTGTGCCTCTGACGACGCATGGGAAACGCTTGTATACGCTGCTCTTCTACAGTCAAAATGCAGCACTTTTTACACACATCTCATGGAAAGTGGCACTGTGCACTAAAGCTTTTATCTGTAAGGATTATTCATGTAAATATCCTGCATTCATTACTCGAGTATAAGCACTGTGAAATGCAAAAGGAAAAGAAAACGTTTGAGCAAGATTAACTCCTTTTAACAGCTAGATCATAATCCAAAATCCATAATCCTGTAGAGCTGAATAACATGCAAAACAAAAATGTAATAGACTAGCTGGAAAGAAATATGTATTATATGTATATTTTTAATCAGTGGTATTAACCAATGATTTATGCAACCTCACAAACTGACAAGAGATTACATTCTGTTGGAGGATAATTACTGACTTGAAAATGGCTGGTGGACAAATAACATCATATTATGCATCAGAAATTAATTGGTTTGCAAAAACTCGACCGAATTGCCTTTTTGCTAAACTATAAACAATAATTAAATAACCATTGTAATTACTGGTTAACAATCCAACAGCTCGTGCAGTAAACAGGGCTAGTTTTGACTATGTTGAAATTTGAAGCATGAAAAAATTATACAATATATACATTTAGAAATTATACATTTTTAATATAATACATATTATACAAATATATATCTATTGATACTATATAATTTTTTAATTATGTATATATTGTACAATTTCAGATGTAGTTTAACATGTCAACTACCCAAATACTAATATAACTGTTGAAAATACAAGCTGCAAAACATAATGTCACAATAGTATTTAAGGATGTATGTAAGAGACCAAATAGTCATGCAGAGCTGTTTTCCCTCTCTCCTTCAATAAAACCAACCATTTTTTTATATAAATGTAAGAAAAATGTTAATCATACACAGAACCCCTACAGAAATACATTTCTGCAGTATTTGAAAACACTCTGTTGCTCACTACAGGCGCCGTCTGTCTCCATTTCCAGTCCATTTTCCGAGAAAAGGTGTTCAACAATCCCATTGACCTTTGCATGACTGCGGTTTATGCACCTTTTATAAACTATACCTTCAATCTATATATTCAACAGCCACGGCAAACAGCAGCCACCTCCTTCTGCCTGGACTAAAGCGGACAGTGTAATATAGTTCAATATTTGCAGTGAATTCTGGTGAGAGTTGACAGTAACGCGGAGGTGAGGCAGAGACACTGATCACCCTCGTTTCTCCCCTCCACGCACACACACACACACACACACACATAGAGTCTGTTCAAGGCGTGGGTGGAGAGCAGAATTTGAACTGACAGGCTGGGCCCCCTTGCATTGTTCTCTGGCTGTGTGTCTGCATGTGTGCGAGTGAGCGTGTGTGTGTGTGTGTGTGTGTTTGAGAGGCCTTAGTGACTGATCTGCCGATGTGCCTCACTTCTGCACAACCCCAGCTATTATTATGATAAACAGAAAAAGTCAAACCCTGAAGACAGTGTGCACACAGACTCACAAACGAACACACAATTTATTATTCAGATGTTGCAACACCTTATTTACAAACCCAAGAACGTCTACACAATCTTTACACCGTACTGCAAGGTTAGAGACTACACTAACACATCGAATAAAACAAAACAAAACAAAACAACCTACATACAAACCAAACCAACCTACTTAAAATGGGACTTATATTTTTTTTTATTGTATATGAGTGACAAAAATAAACATTTGTGACCCTGGACCAAAAAAAAAAAAAAAACAGTCATAAGGGTAAATTTTTTTAAAACTGCCATCTGAAAGCTAAATAAATAAAAAAAGTAAAAAAGTCGTGACGTATTGTCAAGTATGGTGACCCATACTCGAAATTGGTGCTCTGCGTTTAACCCATCCAAGTGCACACACACAGCAGTGAGTAGTGAACAAATGCACACACACACACACACACACACACCGTGAACACACACCCGGAGCAGTGGGCAGCCATGCTGCGGCGCCCGGGGAGCAGTTGGGGGTTCGGTGCCTTGCTCAAGGGCACCTCAGTCGTGGTATTGAGGGTGGAGAGAGCGCCGGACATTCCCTCCCCCCACCTACAATCCCTGCCGGCCGGGGGCTCGAACTCGCAACCTTTCGATTACGAGTCCGACTCTCTAACCATTAGGCCACGACTTCCCCAAGGGCCACGACTTCCCCAAATAAGCTTTCTCTTGATGTATGGTTTGTTAGGATAGGACTATATTTGAACGAGATACAACTATTTGAAAAGCTGTAATCTGAGGGAGCAAATAAAATAAAAAATTAAAATATTGAGAAATATTGTCCAAATTCAGTCCTTAGCAATGCATATTACTAATCAAAAATTAAGTTTTGATATATTTACGGTAGGAAACTTACAAAATATCTTCACGGAACATGCTCTTTACTTAATATCCTAATGATTTTTGTCATAAAAGAAAAATTGATCATTTTGACCCATATGTATTTTTGGGTATAGCTACAAATATACCCCAGCGACTTAAGACTGCTTTTGTGCTCCAGGGTCACATTTATCATGTATATTCTGATATTTTACAGTGCATCCACTAAATTTGGTTAATGCAGTAAAAGAAACCCTATCGTGAACAATTTCCTTCAAACACTCTCATTGGCTCAGCACTATCTGTTTGACACCGCTTCCCTGCAGAGTCCACTTTTCTCTTCTCTCTCTGTGCCCTTTCATCCCATCTTCTTCCTTTCACCCGGTTCCCTAACTCTGTGAACTCTGACCTGTGAGCCAATCCTCTTTCACCCCACACCATCTCCTTGTGTTTGTGTGCATTCTCAGAAGAAAGAGTCTGTGCTTGCTTCATTTGTATCTGCTCCTGAAGCTCGGTGTTTATTTTTTCGCTCTAGAACTCCAGTGTAAGCACTCCATTTCACTCCTAGCCCTAATTTTATACCTAGAAATGTGAAGTTGTATTTATTTCATTTCTAAAAATGAATATTGCAACATTAAGGGAGCTAAATGACTAAATAAGGTACTCTGAAAATGTTTTTGTTTCTAAATCAAGCCTGAAATCAGTGCTTGCTTTTATGAGCCCAGCTGCTCAAAAACAAACTATTCAACTATTAAGCCAAAAACTATTGTATAATGAATAAAAAAGAAACTATTTGTCAGTGTGACAGATTCACAAAAGGACAGAAAAACAATACCCAAACACACAGTCAGTCGGTCACACACACACACACACACACACACACACACACAAACAACATGTTTATCTAAAAGAGGGCATACTATATATTTATACAGATTTAATATAAATAATAATTAAAATTACCACATACACAACTAATAAAAACCGTTAACTTTATGAATCATTTTATCACTGATAATTTCTAGAAACATTTTTCCTCTGTGTGTTTGTAAACACAGACACTTTTAAATAAAATTAGATTTGATTCTTGCATTTTAGAATGTCATAACATATACTCTTCCTTTGTAAGTCACTTTTAGGTTTTATTATATTTACCTAACTTCTGGGGACAACACACCCACACACACACACACAGTTGAAGGAATAAGTCCAAGCAGGCTTGACCAAACATGCCCAGGACATCAGGGCCACCTTAATTCTTCTTCTTACTCGCTCCTCGCTTCATTTCAGACGCAAAACCAAAAAGTTACACCTTTGAGTCCGCGTATCTTTATAAATAATACACGCGCGCAAGTGCGTCGCGACGCGAAGGACGCACAGAGGCTTCGGGCAGCTACTTCGTATCGTATCGTTGCACGGAAGATCTGGACTCTTAGCGCGAACCAATACTGATGCATTCGCTGAAAACGAGCCTGATGCATCAGTGCTGACATGCACAACAGCAACAACAGCACTCGTCAAAGCAAAAGCACACACACAAAGGACGTTACTTTACGCCTTTCGGTCTTTTTCTTATGCGACAAACAAGAGGGCGACAACTCTGGGAGAAAACAGGTAGGAGAGCACCAGAAGAGATTTTCTAACTTCAAACTCAACTCGCGAAAAACAGTGACATGGAAGAAAGTGAACAGGACGCGCTTTCCATTCGCGAATATGTCATGACTAACTAGTAAAGAACAACAGCAAAAACAAGCAGTCGTGCAAAATAAGCATGCTTTATGTAGTTCATTATTGTTACTGTTTATACATGCTGCGTAAACAAATGCGTAAAATGAGCAGAGAATCAACTGTGTCGGTGAAGAACAGTCATCTGAGACTAACTTACATTTGGACGCGTCGCTTTGTATTCCAGTAAACACGTTTATAGATCCCATTCGCACAGATGCACGCGTTCACACATCATGCTGCTGAAGTTAAACGAGGTATTTGACTGTTTCTTAAAGCATTTAAAAGGGGTTGTTTTTGGTTGTACCGCAGACGACAGACGCGCCCTGGCTTCGGTTCGAGGAAGGAGGAGAGAGTGAAAAAAAAAATCAGTCCGGTCTTTATTCCTGCTAATTACTTTCGTGCAAAAAATGGCTGGAATTAACACACTGCGCATGTGCTGATTACACAGTCACGAGGGGAAGAGATAATTAGCTCCTCCTGGATCAATAAGATTCCAGGATGGGAGAGAGAGAGAGAGAGAGAGAGGGAGGAGGGAGATGTAGGGAGGAGAGAGGGGGGGAAGTGATGGAATTAGACTATAGGACAATTTTACATTTGCACATAAACAACAAACAATAAAGAGGAGGATAAAACAGCAAAGTTGCCGTGAAATGAGAAGCCAGTTGATTGGGACATTCACAGAAATATTTAATACTTAGTTAAATGATGAGTATGCAGTGTTGTGTTATAATCATGTAATTATGCATGCTCTAAAAATCATATTTTATATATATATATATATATATATATATATATATATATATATATATATATATATATATATATATATATATATATAAAATGTTTCGGTCAATCAATAGGGTTCGTGGAAAGTTTAAGAAGTGCATTTATGTTTAAAATATATCATCGATTTATTGATTGTATATTGGATAGAAATGTAGCTAAATACGATATTTAATATACTAAATGCAAATGTATTTTTTGTAAACTTGAGCATCACAATAAAGCGGTTTATTCTAGCGGTCGTCGTTTGTTCGGAGATGAATACATAAATATAAACAGGCATCCATTTACACAATTTCATATTTATGTTTAAATAAATGCAAAAATCGCTTTTTATGAGTGTATATTGTTGATTCCCAGCGTCTCTCCATCATATAAAAAAAATAAAAATCTGAACCTAAATAGCCTAGTGGATTTCTGAGATGATATTGTGTAAATAAAAATGCAAATGTAATAAATAATAAGTGTTATTATAATTTTTTAATAAATACAATAATAATAATAACAACAACAAAAACCAATTAATAAAATATTCAAAAGGAAATATGTCCAGCGTATTACACTTTCGTGTAAAACATATTTAAAATGCGTATATAAATAGCCTGTATGAAAAACATCTTTAAGGTCGAGTAAAAGAAGCATGGCATTTATACACAACATCTCAATAATAATCGCATCAATATTTTACCAGTAGCACATGGCATATGTTTCATCTGTGCACGAGCAGGAAGAAAATTGTTTCCATTAAAACTTCTACATGAAAGGAGCGAGTGTTGAAGTGTTTTTCACTCTACTTGTGTCTGTTGTCATGATAATTCTTTTGTGTTCTTTGTGAGTGTGTGTGTGTGTGTGTGTGTGTGTGAGTGAGTGTCCGTGCACGCGCGTGCTTGAATGGCTGTCGAGCTGTTATGGTCAACGTTTCCGTCTTGTCATAAAAACCGACCCTGCATTACATAAAGAATTGATCTTTGCTACTTAATATGCACGAAATGTATTTTGTGGACTGTTCTAACTTAAATGTGAAATTGCATATTTTCCTTAAACTTATGCATTGGAGAATCCATGCGAACACTTATTTTACTATTAATTAAAAATATATAAATAAAAAAATAGAAGCAAATGAAAATTATTTTTAAAAGCATTTTTGTTCAAACGGAACCAACCTACTATCGGTCACACACATTTTTATATTCTAAGTTTATTATAATCAAATAAATCCAAAGTATGGGGCGTGAATTTTATATTTGCATGGGGGACAATCCGTATATAATAAAATCACAGTATATTTGTGCATTTACAAATATTGTGCATCACAAAATCTTGGTGCAGTAACCGTTTTTTCCATGCACTATATAAAATAGGAGAGTTTTTATTATTTATACACGTGCATCAGCTGAGCAGCAGAATCATGGTCATTTTCAAGCCCATATAATGACGTTTCCTTGAACAGCCTTTATGAACAGAAGAACAGAATTCATCAGCCACAGATGGACCAACAGCTGAATACAACTTCTGATTCATGCATTCATCCATCTGCAGGAACACACCACTCACTGCTGCTTCAGAGATGTTGTTTTTTGGTTTGTAATACTTGTTTTTCTTAATTACAGCAATATGCAAGCTTAGAATGAACACACATCCAGTAAAACAAACATACTGCATTTTATTTAAATAAGCACGTGTTTTGTACGTAAGCAAAAAGATGAAATGCTGTCTGTGAACCAAAGACTTATAGGAGTAAAGCAACATCTAGTTTTTGCCACATGCTCGCAGATCGTCAGTGTGATGATTAAAAGGTTTTCATCTTAAATCTATTTGCATGTAGTCACAAATCAACTTGAATGTTTCTAGGACTCTGGCAAAGTATACAAATGTGCTCGATGACCATATGAGCAGGATGAGGTGATGATGATAGAGGCAGGTGCTTCTGCAGCACCACCTAATGGCTGCAATCATTTTCAATTGCTTACAGAACAGAACATTTCTATTTCTCTTACTGAACAATGCCAAAGCCAGCACAGTATAATCTAATCGATTTATAATACAGCACAGATTACAAATGTGTAAAACTGCATTAAGCAAACGAGACTCTGGGATATCTAAATATGCACAAATTGAAGTAACAACATTAATTAGCTACTTCAACATCCAAGTCTGTAAAATCAATACATATTGAGTATAAATGACAAAACATGTTACCCTATTCCATATCAAATAATATGAGTATATCAGTCAATGTGATCAATCAATTAGATTTTCTTATTCTATCAGTGTTTTATTTATCTTAACTTGATTAAATGATTGTTTTGAAGTTTTTCACTCAAACACTTAAACTTTGTTAGTGCGTAAATTTTGCAGATCAGTTAAGCTAAATAAAACTATATTTCTTTGCATCTAGCACTACCTGCAAAAAGAAGCATATTTAAAATATAGTTTTCTTATTCTATCTTAGAGATTAGAACATGTTGAGCTCTATCGTATACCCATCTTTGTAAAGCTTTATAAATCTTTTATTTGGAACAGGTAAATCAAAAATTCAGCTAAATTATTCATACGGACTAGTCTGTAAAATGTGTAAATTTATATGCTTAACCCAAAGGTGCTTTACATAAATGTGGGTGGCGGCAGCAAGGCCAGGTCTTGAAGAAAATGTGTAATTTCATGACTCACGCTGAATATATATTTATTTGTAAAACAATTCTACACCCCAGGAGCAGCTATCATTTCTGGAAGGCATTTTTCGCCAATGTGGGCCACGGTGCGAGCCACTTTGCATAAACACTATTTGTCAGCTGGAAAAGAGGAATTGGAATAATACATGTCTGCTGGGAAATCCTATTTATGTTCCTGATGTGATACCTGTGTTCAGGATCTTCAGAGGTTGTGAGGATAACCGAACACAAGAGCCCTAAATCCAGTCACTATTGATCCGGGGTAAAGTTTCAATAGCTGGTAAATCCTACTGTGGATTTGAATCTTTTGGAAGGAAATTATTAGGATAATCCAAGTGGGAATGGTTACCTTAGATTCTGTATTACTGAATGTTGCCTTGAGAATCAGTACAAAATCATGCACTAAAACTGATGCATTGTCCTAAAGAAATGACACTTAACACTATACATTTTCCAATTTTAGGAGAATAAGATTGCATGTTTTGAAGTGAAGTCAATCACACTATATTTACCTCTGTAGTGGATGGATCTGAATGCATAAAGCCTTGGATCTCGGCTGCTTGTGTGAATGTGTGCGTATGCATGTGTGTGTGTGTCTGGCCCGCTGCCAGACCTCTATATGTCTGTGTGCCCCACGGCAGTGCTGGGGGTCACTGTTTTCATTGTGATACAAATGCCACCCTCATAGATTAATCTAATGTGGGTTAATTACCCCAACACGCTAAACACACACACACACACACTCATGGTACTTGATGTGTTATGTTAATTCTTTACTTGCCTTTTTAGCAGCATTCTATTTACATTTGATTTCTTTGTCTAATGCATATTTAGCCTTTACCATGATACAATTCTTCTAATAAAATATTAATCACATAAATGTATATTAAATAATGGAATATCTTTGCTAATTTTTAAAAGCTAACTTGCTTTTATGTGTTTAATATAAGGATATTTTGCATTATTCAATTTACATTTGATTTCCTTGTCTAGTGCATATTTTTAACCTTTATCATTATAGAATTCTTCTAATAAAGCAGTAATCAATTACAGAAACAATGCTTATTAATGGAATATCTTTGCTTCTTTCTAATCTAATCTTTTCTCCTTATAATCTTTCCTAGAAAATTTAAAAAAAAAAATCTACATCTGATTTCCTTATCTAGTGCAATCTTAATATATACAATCATACAATCGATATCTACACACACACACACACACACACACACACATATATAAATATATGCATTTAATCACTAGGACATTAATCTGGTATTGAATCACTCTCTTAAATGGGTCATTTTTATAATAATGTTTTGGGTTAAATATAAATTCATATCCATAAGCAGCATCTGGCATGCTGTCAAACAAAAAGAATTGAATCATCCAGAAGTTTAAAATGCATTAACAATACACATTATAATGGGAGTCAAAGTGCAAAACTGTTAATGTTTTTGCAGACAGTGACCTTGCTGGCAATATTTTTAAGTTATAAATAAATGACTATTCTGGGATAAAAAAAAAAATCTAATATTCTTGAATTATGCTGACAATGAGAGATGGTGATGATCACCTCTGAAGACGCTGCAGAAGTTCACAACAGAAGTACTAACCAGCAATACAGTTACCTACACTTAACTGTTCAGCAATATTATAATTGTCATAGTTATTAAAAATCGTTCAAACTGTGGGAGTGACACAAACAATATGCACTGTGACCAACACACTTCACCACTGCCTCTTTCTTTGGACACAGATGTCACCCTCTCCATATCAGCGAGCCTCTCTCTGCCTTAAGATGCTCTACTTCAGAGCAGTGCTGCAGTGAAAGGGTTAATACTCTTATAAGGAATTAATATCCGCTGCACAATTTGAAACTAGCTGTTATCAGTCTCTCCTCTTTTTACTAGTAGCATTAGTAGCCAGTATTATTCCTTGTTTCATTCTTTTTTAATCTAGATGTCCCTCCACCTTCACCCCTCCCTCTCACCCTTAGATGGGACATCTAATAAGCGGTTTCTGTCTAATACTGCTGTTGCCACAGTAACACGTCAGGTGGCCGGTTGATATGGCAACCACGGTCCTCTATTTGAGTTTTTGGAGAGAACGACTGGGGTTCAACACAGAGCCTCTAAAATCGAAAAAGATGGACTGACAAAATCACATCTAAAAATGACACATATGCATGTATAAATGATTCAGTCAACTGTCCTGATAAGCTGTAGTCCAGTCTAGACATATATTAACTTTCTAAGATGTTAGTTATAGGTTTATTCATACTTTTTATATTCAGAATAAGGCCTTTAAATTCTGTCAAATACCACTATATTGAATGACTTTAGATTGATATTACAATGAATATTCTCTGACATTTTGATTTAAAGTTTTTATTAGCATTTATTGCTGACTGATGATTTTTTATATTTATTAAATGTATTTAAATATTTATTTATTGTGATACATTTTACAAGAGATGTACTACTTCAGTTTTTGTAAAAATTACTAGCAAATTTATTGTGAGTGAATATTGTTTTTACACCATTTGTTAGCTATTGAAATAGAAAGTACATCAGTAAAGTCTGAGCAAAATATAAATACTTCAAACTCTCAAAAGTAACTCAATTAATGCAAATAGAAAATTATATGAAATTCTGTTTTTACTGTATACAAACTTCAGGATAATTCAATTATTTTTGATTGAATGCCACAGATGCTGTTTATTGATATGAATTTACATTTAACTTGAGATATTTAGTATGCAACTGTACTATTTAATTCAGAATTCAGAAGAAATTCAGAAAGAAAGTGCTGGTGAACACGGACACATTTATACTGAAAATTCATCTTAATCTTGCATTAATGGAAAAAAAAAAATCACATTTACTTTCTTCACAGCTCTGCTCAAAATGTCAAATTGTGGAGATTGAAGCATCTTGAGGCTATTCATAGAATTGTAAATCCTTATTTAACCCACCCAATTTCTACCCTCCATATGACATCCAATGTGCTGTGCGGTTAAAGCCCCTGACTGCTGTCTGTCTGCTGACCCCGTGACCTTAACCTCAAACAGCAGCCCGACACCCGTCTCACAGCGTCTGCTCCTCAAACCTCTCAAAAATCCCCAGACAGGACAACCACAAGCCCTCTGCTCTGCTTTGGCTTTTTTTTTTTTTTTTTTTAAGGTAAGTCCAAATTGTAAATAAATTTCTATGCTATGAATATATTTATCTGTTCCTGTAGAAAGCTACATTTATTTTCATTTTGATTGATTCTTAATGTCCTTTTACATTACACTGTTTTCTGTCGCATCATTTATATGTATTTGGTATTTGTGTTAAGACCAGGCCTTATGTCTGGCTTTAATTGATAGAGCATGTGAAATTAATAACAGCCTGAATAAATATATGAAGTAAAATAACCTTTGGGAAAAAAAATCTCTCTATTTTCATCACAGTAAGTTCTTTAGCTTTCTTGCTTGTATTTTTCTTCTTCTATAAAAATCTAGATGAGCTTCAGGTGCTGTGAACATGAACTTGACTGGAAATCACTATGCATTGATCGGACAGGATCAGAAAGGTCACTGAATTACTGTTTCTTCACTTATATATGACAATTATATTATAGGCTATACATCTAGCTCTGCCGTTTCTTTTATATTTCATACCTTGATTAATGTCATAGACTATCAAGCCATATTTTTAAGCATTTAATTGTCGGATTTTGCGCGTCGCTGACAGCAATCTGGACACAGCCCGTTCACGTGTTGTTAGTGTGTTTTGGTATATGATCGAATTATATTATGTAGCCTAATTATAAATGACAGGATCAGCTTTTCGGGGATTTTAATGAACAGAAGACGCAGAAAACTACAGTCTGAATGTTAACATGCTTTGAGAATCCTCTTCTTACCGGCACAATTTCATCTTTTTTTTAATGTTCATGCATTTTAACATCTGTGCCACGTGCTGAAATCTTCTGAATTAAAATGCAGCGTGTAATTACGATTTATAGTTTATTATAATTGATATCGGGCCTTTTATTCAACAATGAACATTTTATTCAAATTTTAGGCAAATCTTTTAAAGCAGCCTATATCTAACAGGTGATGCTCTTCTGCTTTTATTATTATTAGGCTATTATTATTGTTATTATTATATTACTGCTACAACTATATTGCTAACAGCTGTTGAAATGAGAATGAATCTAACCTGTCAATAAGATGCTCGTTCGTTCTTAAAACACCTTCAACTTAATTCTATTTTACAAATAGTACTTTAGATAATTATAATTCAAAATAAATAAATATAAAATGATAATTACCCTTCTATTTTCAGAGCTATTAGGCTACGCTATACGCGTATTAGCCTATTTTGAAGCTTATATTTTGTATGAAGTCATATTGGTACCCTTTGGAAAATATTTACTTCGTCCCGTTCTTCTCAAAAATAAAACCACCTTCTGTTGTGTAATCAAAATGTGTAACATTGTTATTTATTAAAAGGTTTTTTATGAAGACATTTGATTCACCGACGTCTGATTTTACTAAATTATCTCATATGTCCATTGCATTCTCTCAATATTAATTCTTTAGAAATAAAGGCGGAATTAAAGTAGTTACAACGAACGAAAGAGAGAGAGAATCTCAGTAGGAATCAATTCAAAATGTAAAAATCTCTAATACTGAGCCTTATGCAATCCTCTAATGCTTCATGTAAACAGTATGAATGCGTGTCATTCGACTTAATCTCAAGAACTATTTGAATCAAGTGCACGGTCTCTGAACTTTAACCATGTGAGAGCCGCTGGTCAATGATTTCTCTAGTGCTCATATATCTGGAGAGCTCGTGATGCTGCAGCTGCTCTCAGTTCAGACTAAAGGTCAAGTGCACGACCCCAGGACAAAAGCCCAGAGCTGCCCCTCACACTCACAGTTACCATACCAAGGCATTATACACTTTATATAGCATTGCCCATGTTATACATAGGCTACTATAATTAAACACAATATTAATAATGCTAACAAACAGTGAAGCATATAGGCTATAGCTACTATATGTGAACAATGTAAAATGCCTCCCTGCCCCAAATGCAACATCTCCAAAGATATGCATGCTCAAATTATTAGCCTATTTAAAGAAAACAAATAAATGTCCCAAGAGTTATAGGATTAAAGCAGCACTACTATACAGAGGAATAAAAACGGTATAAAATGATTAGAAGGGCAGACAAGTCGAAATGATTTGCTTAGGCAAATAAACATGTGTTTTTGGATAACAGATTTAGTTAGATTCAGCCAATTCATCAATAAATATGGCAAAATCAGATTATAGCTTTAAATACAAGAAATTTGAGAAAACAAATGTGACAGACGGGGAAGATTTATATAGGACTGGAATTAAATGCGAATGCATCCGAAAACGGGGTTTATATGTATCTAAGATTAACTATGTGTTAAACTCAATGACAGACTGTGAGAAATTACACGAGCTGCTGTTTCATATGAAAATGTGGAGAAAAATAAGTGAGTGAAATCTGTACACAGAGCTCCATCTGCTGGAGCAACAACAACTACATGACTGAAACAACTGATCCACAATATAATTAGGCCCGGTTTCCCAGACAGGTCCTAGACTAAACCAGGATTAGGCCATATAGTTCAATTAGGTCATATTTAAGTCATTTTTATAAACATGCTTAGAAAAAAAAAAAACATTACTGGGGTGCATCTTGAGACAAAGACACTGATATATTTATATATCAAATAAGTTGATTTCAGTTGAAATGGCTCAGACTTACATTTTAGTCTAGGACTAGGCTTAAACCTAGTCTGTGGAACCGGGGGTTAATTTTTAATTTGAGAAAACATGCATTTTCTTTACTGTTTGGTTGAATAATGAAAATTTAGTAGATAATTAAAGTACTTTTTCTTGAACTGGTCATTTGTATAATTCAACTGTTTACAATTGTGCACCAATCAATTAAGGTTCATAACAGTGACTACAAGTACATCATATAAAATATGAATTATGATATATTCTTGGTCACATATTTTGAATGTTTTTCGATGCTTTCAAAAAGCAATAAACCAATAAAAACGACACAGAGGCATTTATCACTTATACTATACAAAAAAAACACATTGTTACACATGAAACACAAAGTTAATAATCAAATAAATGATCGTTTTGTAGAGAGGAACAAAGTCAATCTGACACCACCAGACTACAATATACTACCATATATTAAACATGCCAACAAAATCAATTACACTGTGAATAAAACCAGCAAACAGTGCCAAAGTGCAATCATATTAACAATTCAAACTCCTGCTGGAAAGTGAATGAAGGGGACATATAAGTAAAACTGCATCTATCTAACACTGTATTCACATAATACCCCCAAAATTAATTAAATAAACTACTTTGCATGAAATATATTAAAAGAATAGATCATCTGAAAATGAAAATGTCATCATTTACTCACCCTCATGTTGTTCCAAACCCTTGTAACTTTCTTTCTGCCACATTGCATGCAACACAAAAGAGTTCATAACCAATTAGAAGCTGTCTCTGCCTGTCAGTCATTGCACATAGTCAGGTGTGTGCAGACATCGGGTTGGCTGACATGTCTCCTGGGGGCGGGGCTTTTGAGAGAGTGTCATGCTTAGACAACAGGGAAGCTACATGTAGCAAAAAGACTAAATAAACACCTTTACATTTGTGTGTAGATGTTTTACTCATTGTTTTGGAAGGATTTAGAAACATATATTAACAGAAAACTATAGGGTATCTGATAGATATCTTTTGTGACTCTAAATTAACCATAAACCTTTTGGAACAAACTAAAGAAAGAAAGAGCGAAAGAAACGCAATGTTTTAAAAGCACTGAAATTTATGTTTTTTTTTTTTTTTTTTTTTTCATGGCTTATGTTGTTTATAATGTGACTGTGTAATACCTCTTGTTCTTGTGGCATTGAATTAAAAGAAATTTATAAAATCCTTAAAAAAAAGCCAGTATAGATGCCTTGTTTGTTGTGTATTGGCAAGTTTTTGTAAAAAAAAAAAAAAAAAAAAGAAAGAAATCTTTATTTTTGGTGATGCATAGATTCCCTTATATTAGATAATGCAGTGAAAAAATGTCACTACCTATTTATCAAAGAATTGTCTTATTTTTTTTGTAAGAATTTTGGCTGGGTATATTCATAACATCATCTCAGATATTGCACTATAGATATATTCTTCTAACTAACTCATACACTTTATCACCGATAACAGTTAGCAACATTACATGTTTCAACATATGGGCTAAATCCGTCCTTGATGTCCGTTCTGCAAATATAAAGAAAGAATGAAGGCTGAACAGGCTGCAGGACAGACAGTATTGAGCTCTTGGTAATTCTGGATGGATGGATGACAGATGACTAGTGGGTAATAAATTAGTTGACGTTTATGGCTGTCCAGTAGTTATTTATATCTAAGCCATTCTGGATTGATGTCATTAATCTTTGCCCGTTGATCCATCACAAACCTTGGCCACATCTCTGAAAGTATTTCAGATCAAAACCCACTAGGCGGCAGTAAAAAGACATTCTGATATTCATGTTTTGCCATTTTGAGTTCTGGGACTCTCATTATCCAGGTCCTCCTGGGTTACATAAGCCTCTTAATGCAGAGGAAGACTGGCTTTGACTAAGACAAGTGCCTCATTGATTTATGCACAGAGTAGCCTATTTCATTTTCATAATAATTGAAGGCAGCAGCCCAAGGGACAGCAATGCTGAGGCCTGGTACAGTTGTATTAGTAACCATCAGTTGGATTCGAACTGAACTCTTTTTGTAAAGAAGCCCTTTTTAAAAAAAGGTCATCTTTAAACATATGAACTAAAACGTCAGTTTTTTTGTCTTTCTGCAAGCTGTATTTTTAAGACTGTATACTGCCGATCTTCCAGAGACCATCTCTGCAGTGTCTGCCATACTGACTGTAATGAGGCATCCTAAACTTCTCATCTGTGGTTAATTAGTTCTTTTAGGTAGACCAGTACCACCAACCATAGATCAATGCAGATGTTCTTTTAAATAGGAGGCATTTATGACATGTTGATGTATGGAGAAAAGCTCAAGATCAGGACATCCTATATGTAGACGAGTTTGTTTTGAGCATTACATCAGTTTCTCACCAATGGATCTCTCACTCTGCAGTGAATGGGTGCCATCCAACCATACTGGGATTACTGTGAATTTTTTATCAGCTGTTTGGACTCTCATTCTGACGGCACCCATTCACTGCAGAGGATTTCATTGGAGAGCAAGTGATGTAATGCTGCATTTCTCCAAATCTGTTCCAATGAAAAAACAAACTCATCAATATCTTGAATGGCCTGAGGGCGAGTACATTCTCAGCAAATTTGCTTTAGAAAACAAGTTTGATCTAAAATCAGTGTTAACATATGGCATGCTTCATGGACTCTGAATTAAATTAATATTTAAAAATGCAAGGCCAGTCAGAAAGTGCTTTTATAATTTTTGTGTAGCTGATAATGAACTGCATTAATAATCTTGTTTTCTGAGTCACATACTGTATGAATAAAACAAAACTAGAATGCTAAGAAAATCTACAGCATTTTATTAAACTGAATTCATCTGTACAGAATTAGGGAAACCAACAAAAAGTCTGATTTGTCACATTAATGTTACATGGCAAGAAGAAGAAACTGAGAAAATATCACAGCCATAACCTTTTACGATGTTTAGTCCATTTGGAGTTAATGTGAAACACGACAAACAGCCGCTTCCAGTCCAGAGGAGCAGAGAAAGGCCATTTTAAACAAAGCAGGATCATCTTTGGCTTTGCACTATGATCTGCCATGTCAACAGATTCTGCTTTTGCTTGTGGCTTCAAAAGATGTTTATTAAGAAACAAAAAACGGTCTCTGGCAATGTGAATTGTGCACAATAATAAAAAAAAAGTATTAAAAAAAAAACATTGTCCAAGCTAAAGTATTTTTTTTTTAAAAGAGAAAGTTGGAAAGACTTGATATTCCATGCACCTCCTCCAAAACTGTTTAAGGATCACTTATTTTCCACATTAGTACAGAGTCCAGATGGAACAGAACACAGGCTCACAGACCCATCACTGTCATCTTTGAGATAACCCCCCCCCCCCACTATAAACCAGTTATATGTAAAAGAAATGCATGTAAAACAACCAAACACAAAAGAATGAATAGAACCAAAACCGTCCATCATGACCAGTCTCAAAAAACATGATTTAGGAGGAATATATTTGGAATAACTTAACTTTTAACATTTACTTATCTACAATATATAGTCAAACATGATCATATGATCAGTAGAATTTTACAGTCCAAATTTCAATCAAGCAGAAATCTCGGACTCTGTCTGTGATTTGCACATTAGATCTATTATTTACAGAATAACATTGAGGTCATCAATGCTAGAGGTACGCAGTAAACCTGTAGCCTCTCGAGCTCTGAAGCTAAATATTCAAATGAACAAATCTGTTCCCAAATTTTGGAGTCAGAGATATTTTTGAATCTGTTAAAGGGATAGTGCACTCAGAAATGAAAATTCATTTACTCGCACTCAATGTTGTGCCAAACATTTCAGTGTAAAACAAAAATATATTTTGAAGAATGTTGCTAACTAAACTGTTTTGGTACCCATTGACATCTTTAAAATACTGCGTTCAGCAGAAGAAATAAATGCATACAGGTTTGGAACAACATGAAGGCCATGATGACAGATTTTTCATTTCTGGGTGAACTATCCCTTTAATACAAGGACAGTGGGCAAATTAGTTTCATAGAGCTTTGCACACTCTTTGAGAGACAGCATATACAAATGTGCATGATTTAGAAAACTGAATCCATAGAAAACTTCTCAACAGTGGTACAGCTCTCGTCAAGAAAATATAAGAAAATGAAAGGGTGAATCCCACAAAACCCATCAAAATATTACTGCAAAAGGTGTTATTTAATTTTTTTCATTTAATTTGGGGTGAAATTTTGATCATATTTCATCTGTGTGTGTGTGTGTGTGTATATATATATATATTTTTTCATTCAGTTTTTGCACTATTATTTTGATGACAACTGGTTTAACTGTAAAAATACTGTGATTAAAAAAATATATATTTTTTTCCTTTTGATTTTGGGGTAAAATTTGACCTGAACAGGATTTCATGAGAATCACCCAATTACATTTTCCCATAGCAACACATATATGAGGTTATACAGAAAGAGATCTGGGAAAAAGCATGCATCGACTTTTAGAAAAACCTTTTGTATTCAGCAAATGTTATGCATATAATCACAGTTATTGTCAGAGTAACTCAGTAACAAATTAAAAAGACAAGTATGTCATTCCTTTTCATACTGTCTGTGGGTTCAGCTTTGAAAAAATACAGAGCCATCATCCATGGGGACTAATGAATGTTTCCTTTCACTGGTATGACAGAGAAAGAGAAAAGGCAACATTAGAACTAGCTATGAAATAAGTTCTAAAACATATTTATCTCTATACACACAGACACATACTCGATCGCACGCACAGAGGCACGCAAATCTGAACCAAAATCAGCACATTTGTTGTAAACAAATAAGGCTTAAGCCAAACACAAAAAAACATCAAAAAAGTGCAATCGTCCTGTGAACATTCAAAGTACCTCTAACGGGGTATATATTCTAGTTCAGTCACAATGTTGGTCCGTAAGAAACTTGGCTCTGGACGATCAAAGCATCTTTAACATTAAACCTTCTGACAGAGGTACAGCTCTATTTGAATTGTGTACTCTTCGTATATTAATCATTTAATGTCTAATGCATTATTATTGTGCAAACCAGAATGTTTCTCATTCTGGATGAAATACTCAAGTAGGGGAATCTCACAAAACCAGTCCAAGACCATGTTTGTCATATTTCAGACCAAAATAAAAATAAATTGTGCTTAAAGAAAATGATATGATATAACATTATTTCCTTTTGTTGTACTGCCTTTGTTGATTTAAATAAATAAAACAAAACAAAACAGTGAAGATACTGTATTACAGCAATAAAAAAATGTTTGCGAATAATGGGAATTAAAAAATAACAAGTGAAATGTGCAGATATAATGGGAATTCTGGGGAGGGAAGTTGTCATGAACATATTTTAATGAAATTCACTCAAAGACACGTTTAATATTATTCTGTTTGTCTTCGCCCCTTGACTGTCTATTAATATGTCATACTTTGCAAGTTTAGCACTTGATGTCTAATGCATCTTAAACGTCTTTGTCCTGACTAATAAAGACCACCGTTTCATGTGTTGGGATCATTAGAGTTCATCATATTCATATAGAAAAACCATCTTCCCTCCCCAGTGACAAAACATTCAGAGACACCCAAAAACTAATCCCACCCAAAGTGAATTCCACCTTGTGATTTAAAAAACAAATATAAAGAGGTCTTCTAAATTTTTCAGCCCCATCATTCTCAAAAAATGGAAAAAGACACAATGATAAAATTACTGCATTGACACATGACTATATTACAGTCAAGAAGTAAGGCTGTCACTCAAAAAAAATTTAAATAAAATAAAAAAAACATACTCAAGGCATAATGTCCCCAAACGATCCTGATCCTGTCTGAGAAGCGTTTCAAAGTCTGTATGTTTGGATTGAGGTGAGTTTCAGTGGCAGGATGGGCTCGAGAGGGTTCCAAACATGGACCGGCCCACAGAAGGTCCACTGACGGCTCCCAGAGTCTTCGCAGGTGTAAGTACAGAGAACAGCGAGGGCAGGAAATGATGCGTGAAATGGCGGATGGGCGGCATCCTCGCTCTACCTGTCTTTCAGCTCTCGGGTCACACGTTTAGTGATGTGGCCACACAGCAGGCCCAAGACGAAGAGGATGGACACGGCCAGCGCAATCACGAACAGGATGTAGTTCTTCGAAGGTGACGCTATAACTTGTGCAGCGAGGTCCGAGAAACCTTCAGCTGGTGCCACCTGGGAAATCACATACTAGAACTCATTAAAAGGAATTTTGCTAAACCTGACATAACATTCTTTAGGGTACATTCTCAAAGTGAATACAATAATAAATACAATAATAATAATAATAATAAATATCAAGTGTAACATTTTTAATAATAAAAATAATCTACTAAAAGTTTGTAAGTGCATTCATATATTTGTAAGAACAGTAATAAAAATAATAATTTATTTATAATAATGTCAATAATTATGTTAATAAAATGTTTATTTTGATAATTATAATAAAATGTCATTGTAACAGTAAAAATTGAAACAAAGTTTAATATTAATACTATTATTAAGTCAAAAATCAAAAAGAAATATTAACCTATTTTAACAGAATAATTTATTCTTGCTATTATTGCATTAATAATAATAATTATTATAATCATTTATGTCAATAAAGTTATTATAGAGATATGTATAATAATAATAATTATTATTTCTGAATTCTGTTACTAATAATTAGAATTTGTTTTACTTAATTTATTTCTTATTTATTGTTATTATTAATAGACAACTTTAGAAGACAACTTAACAGTTTCTTGTAATTATTACATTACTACTACTATTAATAATAATAATAATAATTTTAATGCACAAAAGACATATTTTACAGCTAGAAGTTGGGCTGTTATGTAGTAAATGTATTTAAGAAAAATTCTTAATAGTTATCTATCTGGATGATGCGTTTGCTGACCTTCGCTGCATAGCTCCACATGTCTACGCGGTCCTGTAATCTTCTCTTACATTCTGGCTGCAGACGCACCTGCTTGTCCTGCAGAGCTTCCATCAAACAGGACATTTCTGGGAAAGAATTTCAAATACAGGGAGTCAGGAGCTCCAAATTACAGAGTTCACACAAACACAAACACACACACACGTTGGGTTTCCATGTTTTATGGGGACATCCCATAGGCCCAATGGTTTTTATACTGAACAATCTGTATGTGCTATTGCCCTACACCAACCCTACACCTAAACTTAGCCCTCACAGGAAACTTGCTGCATTTTTAGATTTTCAAAAAACTTTATGCTGTATGATTTATAAGCTTGTTTCCTCATGGGGACCAAAAAATGTCCCCACAAGATTAAGATTTACTGGTATTACTATCCTTGTGGGGACATTTGGTCCCCAGGACGTGATAAATACCAGGCACACACACACACACACACACACACACACGTTAGTCCCATAACTTTCCATTAGTCTCTCAAATAGACCCTCAACCCAGTTATCCTAACTGGGCATCATGAATTAAACAACACAAAATGGCATTTACAACACATTTCACTGGGACAGAACATTCAGTGAGAAATAACGTAAGAAGTGACATTAAGAAGAAATTTGAGGTTTAATATGCATGCAGCTACCTGTATGTCGAGCAAGATATTTAATAAAAAAAGTCAATGGTCAGGTTTGAATTTTGAGTTTTTAAAATTTTTGATAGTGTGAATGTATTGTGTAATATGCAAAAAACAAAAGCCACACTCACGTCTGCCTCTTCCAGGGTTGATGGCTGCACAGTGGTGTTTCAAATCCAGAGCACAGGCCGTGTGCAAGACAGGGTCCACAAATATATCCGCTTTGCTTTCTGTGAGCATGTTCAACACCTCCTACATGAGGAGAAGAGGATCAAATCAGACACTCAACCTGTCCATGTCAGATTAATATAGCTGTGTGTGAGTGCAGTGACTGTTGCTCATTTCACAATGAAGGCGTTTCTTTAACAATTTATTCCTGTGAAGCAAAGCTGAATCACTAGCATCATTACTCCAGTCTTCAGTGTCACATGATCCTTCAGAAATCATTCTGATATGCTGATTTGCTGCTCAAGAAACATTTCTTGTTATCGAAAACAGTTGTGCTGCTTCATATTTTTGTGCAAACTGTTAATAAATGTCTCTTTTGATAGATTTAGTGTCCAAGCTGAAGCTAAATAAAACTAAAAGTAGCTAAATAAAACAAAATAGTAAAAATTTAAATAGTAAAAGAATTTAAAATTCGTGTACATATTACAACATATCTAATATGACCCACGTTGAGTCAAACATGCATTTTAGTCTGGGACTAGCCTTAAGCCTCGTCTGTGATACTGGAGGTAGATGTATTATATATAAATCTAACATCTAATGTTAATACCTATGCAACCACCCATGTGTCTAATGGAGGAATCTCCTCTTATCAGAATGGCAGATGTGGGTTTATAAAAACTGATGGTGTTTCTATAGCAACAGATGCAGAGGAAAGCAGTGTGTAGCAGATGAAGCATGTTTAAGGATGTGTTCTGTACCGTCTTGCACTCCTCCGGTTTAATTTTCAGTAGGTTGTTCTTCAGACACTCCTCCACTTGACCCGTCTGTTCCTGCGCAGTAGCTTCCTCAGCACACAGCCGCGTGATCTAACACACACAAACAGACACACACACACACACACACACAGATATGTTACGAAGTTACTAAAGATATAAAATCTCCATTTTCTTTTTTAAAGGCTGCCTTGTCTTTGTTCATGTGGCCTTCAGTCAGCAGAATATCACCCAGAGATCATAGTCAATTTTCTTTACTGACCCATCAAGAGACCCAGATCACACCATTTCTGCCTGATTGCTCCCTGAGAGTCTATGGCTCATGGAGATCATAAATAAAGGGCTTTTCTTAGACAGGCTGTAGGAGGGGGTCCCTGTTCCTGTCCCATAGCATTACAAATAAGCCATTTTCATCTGCAACATTCTCTGCAGCAAAGCAGATCAAAAAGACCTAATACAATAACACTATGAAAAATCTTTCATTAATAACAAGTTTGCTAATATTGGGGTGGTGATGGCGCAGTGGATAAGACACATGCCTTTGGTGTGAGAGACCCGGGTTCGAATCCACTGTGAGACACCAATGTGTCCCTGAGCAAGACACTTAACCCCCTAGTTGCTCCAGAGGCGTGCGACCTCTGACATATATAGCAATTGTAAGTCGCTTTGGATAAAAGCGTCAGCTAAATGAATAAATGTAAATGTAAATGCTAAGCCTTGGTGCAGCAGTTGGTGCATATTGTCATCACAGAGTAACTCATTTGGACTGTCATTTCTACATAAAATCCTAATAAGTTAATGCCATTCTACAGTTTCCTGTCCCACAAAGAGAGAATTAAATAAAAAAGCAATTCAATTAATATTAAATTACCAATTAATGAATAAATAAAAACTATTAATCCGTTTTATCCAATAGTGCGTCTAAAATAAATTGTAATGATATTTCACAATATTACTAATTGTATTGTATTTTGATCAAATAAAGGCAGCGCTAATGAGCATAAGAGAGTTTTTTCACTATATCGATGAAAATATCTGGTGCTATACGTGACTATTTTGAATTGGAAATCCAGTTCCTGTCTTGTGACATTACATATGAATTCCTTCCATTCCCTCAAAAACAGGACTGAAATATTACTGCAGATCAGTCATTCATGAGGCAGTTGGACATTTCTTCCTCACTCAAGAGATTCTCTTTAGGGACAGAGAGAGAAAAAACACAACAAAAAAACAATCTTTTAGAGTGATTCTCAGACGCCCCCTCACTCTCTCTGTACAGCTCAAAATGAGTGTCTTGACATGTTTAAACAGACTGTTAGATCTCATAAAGATGCTACGTATTGAATGCCATGGGCTCCGTTCCAAACACTTGCAAGCTCCCTACCTAGACAGCATTTTAGGCATCACTAAAACAGCAGGCAGCAAAATTATACTGATTTATATCAGCAGTCTGCCAGAAGTTTAAAGTTCATGTATGTATCCTTAGCAGATAATGCAATCCCAAAATGCACTGGAATGAGCTGACAGACAGAATCAAAGGAAATGTCCATTCTGTTTTACTCCGTAATGAAAAATACAGTATGAATAATTAGATAAAGAAAAGAATGCTTTAAATCAGTCACTCATGTATTTTCATTTTCATTTCTAGATGCTACTCAGACCTCCGTAGACAGTGTACATAAAGATGGCTCACTAGGGTTTGGGACAGAGCCCGTGTGTCCACTCACCTCGTTCCTGCAGTGAACCTGGAGCTGTGGATCGAGCCGGTAGTCGAGCGCTGACTCCTGAAGAATCACTCTGATCTGATCCTCACAGTCTCCCGACAATCGCTGGGAACAAAGACAATTTTAACCGGTTTAAAACTGTTAAACAGTCTGCGTTTCCACATCACAACACTCCCACTCGCATGCTAATAAAATAACTTCAATGTCTGACTTGCACACAAAGACCAGCATGTGTTTAATACACAACTCTGTAGAATATTTAGCCAAAAATAACAGTATTTCAACTTGCCTATGAATATTTCATTATTACTACAGTATTATTTCTATATCATTATTTATTCATATTTTGAATAAGCATTTTTTAATCATTTAATAATTTATTTTAGAAATTATGTGCTTTTGACATTTTTGTAATTAAAAAAAAAAAAAAAAAAAAACCTTATCCATAGCTTTAATTTATTTTATTTTAGTTATAGTAATTTTAGCAAAACATTTAGTCAACATTTATAATTTTCAATTATGTTTTTTATATTAAAATGTTGTAAGTTAATATTTTTAATCTAATACTTTAATGTAATATGAATTATTTTAGCTTTATTTCATTTAAGATGAAATTATTATTATTTCTATACGAGTTAAATATATATTTTACTGTATTTGTTTTAATTTTAGTACATTTTTGCACAAATTTCAGGTAACATTTTATTATCACGTTTTTATAATTATTATTTTTATTTTTTCATCTATTTATTATATTTATTTCAAGCAATTTTTAATAGTTTTAGTTTAAAATAAATAACAGTAACAGCGATGATATAAGTAAGTAGTTGCGCAATAAGCAGGATAATGTACAGTCAGATGGTCATTATCGCAACATAAACCCCTTCAGTATGATTCAAGACTATAATTTTGCTATGTTACTGGGCTGACTGTACATTATCCCTTACATTTTTGTTGCTAATATTCAGTGACACACATACCTGGTCTGCATACTTGAGTTTAAGGCAGGATATGACTTGACCCTCCAGTTCGTTGGCGTCACTGGCTTTATTGAGTACGCTTTGACAGAACTTGGGTATATCTGCTTTACAAGCCTTCCTCAACACTGGGTTCAATCTGTAGTCTGAAAACACAAAGACAGCAAAGAAATTAAAACCCTAGCATTACAAAAGTTGAAATAATTCAAAGATACTTTAAGAAAAGACAAAACAAGGAGGCCATTAAATATTAGATTCAAGGCCATGAGGTAAAGACAGAAACTAGCCTCAGAGTGTTTCAGAACCAAAACTGGGAGATTTAGATGTCAGTTTCAAATGAACTAACTCAACTAACTGTAGTTAAGTGTAAATGAAGTGCAGATGTGTTTGGTCTTCACCTGTGTTCTGAGTGATTTGTCTCTTGGTGATCATCTGCTTACACTTGGGATCCATTAGCTCACTGTTCTTGTTCAGCTTCAGACACTGCAGCACGTTCTTAGCATCCGACTCTGTGCAAAAACGCTAAACCAAGGACAAATAGGTTGCGAAGGACAAAGAAAAGGAGAAACAGATTTAACTGCTGACTGGACTATCTATAGGAAACGTATGGAAGTTTACAGACTCTTTGAAAAGCAAGTATGTAGTCACTTAGCATGCGCTTTTAGCCAAAACGTCTTGCACATTAGATCGCTCTACAATGTCTGTACTCAAGGGCAAAAGAGAGATAGCTAATGGCTCAGTCATTTTGGCAAATGAACCAGCAATTTTGTGATTATAAGCCTTCGGCTTTTACCGCTACATCACACCACTGCTCTTCAGTTATGTAATGTGGCAAAAAAAAGCAAAATGTACACTACGACTACACATGATCCTTTAGAAATCATTCATATATTCTGATTTGATGATGACGATAATATCATTGTTTGTGCCGTTTAATATTTTTGTGGAAACCATGATACGTTTTATTCAGGATTCTTTGATGAATCAAAAGTACAAGATAACAGTATTTAAAATATAAATCTTTTGTAACATAAAAGTATTTTCTCTCACTTTCGATCAATTTTATGTGTGCTTGCTGATTATAAGTATTCATTTCTTTCAAAATATAAATCTTACTCGCCTCAAACTTTTGAACGGAAGTGTATTTGTTCATTCAATGCTATTTCGCTCAAAGACAAGGTTATGTGGTTTAAATGTTTAACACTTTTCCAAATCAGGTCCGATCCATCAGCCGCTTCACTCTGGCCCCATGTTGATCTTGAGTTTAAGTTCATTAAAACATGGGGGTTGAGCCATTACTATTGATCTCTGACAATACAGAGTACGTTTATAACCATCAGCTCGTTCTGTTTGACAGGAAAGCTTTAGGTAATGGAAGAAATGTCAGGATACGACCTAAGGGAACTGCAGAAGTTAGTCACCTGCTAAAACAACTCACCTTGATCATCTGCTTGCACACTCTCATGAGCTGATAGTCCAGCTCTGGATCCATCATTTCAGTTTCCTGAAGCTTAAAGACCTTTTGATGACACACCTGGGACAGCTGCTTCTTGTTCTCTTTGAGGCACTCAGTGATCTGAGAAGAAGAGGACAGATAGAGGCCTTAAAAAAACAGGTTATGAAGGTCTTCTCCGATAGTTAGTTAATAGGGCTGTATTCTTCATTGCTGCAGCATTTTATTTTTTCACTTATGCTGTCAAGGTAAGGTTAGTCAAGGTTTCTTGTGAATAATCATGATTAGATGCATTTTTTAAATAATCACATTAAATTAACACTACAGCTCTACACATTTTCTATGCATTTCATAGGTGTTAGTTAAAGCTGGAATTGTGTTGAAAGTAAGAAAAATTCTTATTATGGAATTTTCATGTAGGTCAGAGGGCATGATTAGATGCATTAATATTTTATCGCATTATTATTATTTTGAATAACCCAAGCTAACCTAAGCTGTTCCCTGACTAAACAGGACCATGTTGCTGACTACTGAATAACTGTAATTATGTAAACATGTGTGGTCATATGTTAATGTGCTCACGGTTGTGTCAACATGATTTATGGCTGAATCATTTCTTTAGCTAGGTTTTTAATGGACTGGGCAAGAAAGAAAGAGCGTTACACATTGAAAATGTATTTCCATAAAGTGCAAGGAAAATCCTACTTTGTATAACATGTATTTTGCATGTGTGCAAACTTGCATGCTTCAAACCACCTGGCTTTGCATAACGTTTAACAATCCCACTCTGTATAATATGCATTTTGTAATTTGCTATGTGGTTAAAACCATCTGGCTGTAATGTAGGATTTTCCCCAGGGTTTCTACATCAATAGATCAGTCTTTCATGATCACCCAATAAGGGTTTTTAATTATATTATAAAGACTGATGGAGGAGTTTTCCATTTGTACTGTATTTTAGGTACCAATACTTCATTTTAATTTTAAAATGAAAAGTTAAATTTAAAAAAGCAACATTTAAGTGGAACTAATGACGTCATGAAATTAACTCAAATAAGACAAAAACTTTAAAATAAGCTAGAACAGAATCAAAATGTAAGCTGACATTTCTAAATTCTAATTCTATCGTTTTTATTTATTATTATTAATTTATTATTCATTTCTAGACCTGAGAATGTTATTGAAATGAATAAAATCTTTAAAAAAATCGTGGAAATTAAATTTCTAAAATCTTTAAAAAATTCTAAAGCCTTTTTCTAGTTTTGTTCTAAGATATTTGTGATCCTGGAGCACAAAACCTTAAGTCTTAAGTCGCTGGGGTATATTTGTAGCAATAGCCAAAAATACATTGTGTGGGTCAAAATTATAGATTTTTATTTTATGCCAAAAATCATTAGTATATTAAGTAGAGATCATGTTCCATGTTCCAATATATTTAGTAAATTTCTTACCATAAATATATCAAAACTTTAAAGGCGATTTTTCTCAATATTTAGATTTTTTCGCACCCTCAGATTCCAGATTTTCAAATAGTTGTCTCTCGGCCAAATATAGTCCTATCATAACAAACCATGCATCAGTGGAAAGATTATTCATTCAGCTTTCAGATGATGTAGAAATCTCAATTTCGAAAAATTGACACTTAAGACTGGTTTTGAGGTCCAGAGTTACATTTTATCTGGACACTATTGCTATATGTGAATAACTTTTTTTTTTTTTTTTAATCCCCCATAATTACATATGATTATAAAAGTCATTGGTAATAAAAAGTGTAAACCCAGAGGAAAATTAAGTGTTTAGAAAATTCTGGAATTTTAATTATTTATAATTATTGTATTTAGTTATTTTAATATAAATTGCCACTGCTAGTCAAAAAAGTAGAGACATTTTTATGACCTGGAAATGTCAATTTTAAACTTTTCTACTATTTATAGGTGCTCCATGAGTGTGGGAATCTTGTTATCTTCTTTCTCTAACTGGACAAGTTTCATCATGCGTCTGCATGTAGCAGCTGCATAAAGCTATCTAGAAAAGTAAATGATCAAAGTAAACCGTTACCCGAGCATTTCCATAGGCGACAGAGGAACAAAACTTGTTGATATCCTTCTTACAAGCATCATGCAGCTCAGGTTCCAGTCGAATGTCCTCTGACTGCAAATGAAGAGGACAGAGAGTGTGACACCTGAACTTATAGCTTTAGAAGACTTGGAATATAGCGCGTGAGTAATATAAGAAAAAGCTTCATGAAACTTTAATGGTACTTTTAGGTCCTTGATCGAATAAATTACAGTCCACTTTTGTTGTACAGTAAAAAGGGTCTGAACAACATGGAGTGTGTGATTTAACTTGAGAAAAGTGAATTCACCATCTCCAGCTCTTCCACCCTCAGCTGTTTCCGACATTTGAGAGACACTCGCTGATCTTTCACATCCTGTAGAGTGTCGTTCCTCACTGTGGTGCTCAAACAAATGACCACATCCGCCCTGAGGTGGAAGAATAACCAAATGACACATGAAGAAGGTGAAAGAGACACTGAGGCAGAGGATAAAAAAATATGTGGTTCAAGAGGATGAATTTGTGTGAGCGAGAGAGAGCAAAAGTGCCAAAATAAGAGGAGACACACAGACAGGCCATGATGATTTAAGCCTCCATGAAAAGATGTTATATAACAACTAAATCACCATCAAAATTGAATGACAGAATCCAAACAGAGTTTAAGCAGAACGTTTCAAAGCCTGAAGAAACAGCTGCAGGATTTGTGAACTCACTTCTTCTTAATGTTGGGACAGAGTTTGAGTACGTCCTCTTTACAGGCCATTTTAAATTTGTAGGAGAAGCGGAAGTCCTTCATCTGAAGCTGAAGGGTAGATGAGCAAAAACACAGTAGACACAAAAATACATCCCATATCTCAAATCCTATATGAACTGTTTGATAGTACACTGAGCCTGTATTCATTATATAAATTAATGCAATTTATTGAAAGTGATAGTGGTGTTATTTTAGCATCATTGACATGGAAAATATTTGATTAATATTTTTTATCGTTTTTTATTTTTATATTTTCTGTTCATTTTGATTTTATTAAAATATTTAGTAATGAATAATTTTTTAGTAGTTTATTTAGTTTAGATAGCTAGATAGATATTATGTATTAAAATAGATATATTAGATATGTTGTAAGTTTTATTTTTGTTTCAGTTTTAGTATTAGTTAACTATAATAACAATGATAGCGTCTAAGTTTCACAATATCTATATATGCAAAATACACTCAAAAAATGTGATGTCAATCTCAAAATGGCAAATATTGGCTGATTAATTAGCATGGTCAACATATCCATCAATACCCCAAACCAACCCAAAACCATTCAGTACACTCTCTGCTGGGACAGCAATGACATTTGGGAACTTGTCATCATTCCAATTTAACATTGGTTGTGTGACTGGCTTACCAGCTGGAAATGAGTGACGCCCACAGCACATTTATCATTCATTTCCCTCTGATGTTTGTTCTGCACCAGGCATTCCAGAAGATTTCCAGTGTCTATCTGATTATCAGCTACGTCCTGGGAGAAAATTGACCAGCGTGAGGAATACGGAGTTAAAAAATAAAAGGAATAATTAGATGTGTGTGTTGTCAGTACTAACGCGGCAGTGGCTCTGGATGACCGGCTCACAGGCTCGGATCAGCAGGGCTTCAATCTGAATGTCCTGGAAACACAACAGTAAAGACTTTAAAAGAATTCTACATATCTTTATTTCAACTCGTCTGGATTATTGTAATGGCCTTTATATAGGCATTAGTCAGGCCTCTCTCTCCAGACTGCAGAGGGTCCAGAATGCGGCTGCTCACCTGCTGACTGGTACACGAAAGCGGGAACATATCTCCCCTGTTCTCGCTTCTCTTCATTGGTTACCTGTCCATTTTAGGATTAATTTTAAGATTCTGGTTTTTGTTTTTAAATCTCTTAATGGGGTAGCACCTAAATATCTGTCCGACTTAATAAGCCATATTCCATATAAAGCCATATGCTCCGCTAAGAGCACTTAGGTCTGCTGACCATTTGCTTTTGGCTGTCCCTCGGGCAAAGTTGAAGAGCAGGGGTGACCGAGCATTTGCAGTGGCGGCACCGAAGCTCTGGAATAGCTTGCCCCTCTACATTAGACAGGCTCAAACATGTGTTCTTTAAATCTAACCTTAAAAACGTATTTTTATAGTCTGCCATTCGATGAAAAACAATAAAACCCATTATAAACGAGGCATTTGTTGCATCCAGTGGGGACATAATTACTGATTATGACTTATACTGTCTTTTTACACGTCACGTTGCATCGCGTAAACATTACCATGTATGCATTTGTGATCTGAGAAACGACAAACAACAAGCACTACGCTACACTGCTCAAAACTCGCGTTTGAATAGCAAGCAGCTGAAACGTACTTACAGGCTGTCAGAAGCGCCAGACTGTCCTTGCAAAGTTGGAATTGCCCCACGTTATAGAAACAGCCTTTGTGCACAGCTGGCATTGTAGGCTATTCTCCCAGGTTCAGGAAACAGTCCTCTGTAAAATGCGCTGCACACACTCTAATATTTGCATTGCCAGAATAATAGTTCCGCCTTCTTTCTTTGCGTATACATTTAGGGAGTGTTTTGCAAATCTTCCCACACTGTGACGTAGACATGTGGGGCGTTTTTAAATGAGCCGTTTTAGGGGGGCGTGGACAAGTCTTAACTTTTATAAAGAATATCTCTTTGGTTTTGAGACTTTAGTCTTGAAATCGCATCATATGACCCCTTTAATGTAATGAAAGAAGTCTCTTATGCTCACCAAGGCTGCATTTATTTAATAAAAAAAAATACAGTAAACAAAAATAGTGAAATATTATTATAATTTAAAAGAAATGTTTTCTATTCAAATGTAATTTAAAACAGAATTTATTCCTGTGATGCAAATCTGAATTTTCAGCAGCATTACGCCAGTCATTTTTGAGTTTTGATTCTTTGAGTATAAACGGTTCCAAAGAACTGCATTTATTTGAAATGGAAATTTCTAACATTTGTAACATTATAAATGTCTTTACTGTAATTGTTGATCATCCTTGCTGAATAAAAGCATTCATTTCTTTTTAAAAAAGTACTTAATGTCCCCAAACTTTTTCATGTTATATATAATATATATAAACAGTACAACAAAACAGTAACTACAACAGTAACAAAACAGTACAGAAGATCCTAACATACAAGGAATTTCTTGTCCGCCCTCACCCTTTATGGCCTTATCCTCTCTAAGGGTTATGTAATGCTATGGTGTGAAATAGGAAACGTACCTCAGATTCCAGTTCTGTCAGGTTGCCCACCACGTCTCTGCAGTTTGACACCAGGTCCTCAAGATGGTCCTGAAGACACTCCAGCTCCTGAAACAGACAAAACAAACTCTGAATCCATGACCTAGAAATGCTCATAATGTACTGATACTCCTGCAAAACTGAGGGGTTTCATTCCAAAAACTCATTTTGTACCTGTCCGGTGTCTGTCTTCTCACTGCACCATTTGCCCAGGTCAGTCATGCAGCGTTTCTGGAGCTCAGGGTCCAACTTCACATCCAGAGCTCTCTGGTGAAGAATTCTCTGGACTTCCACCTTACAGTCCCTGGTGAGCTGCACACGAAAGTGATTTTTTCCACATCAAAATAGCAGTCCAATTATTTATTTTGATAGTATCTATTTTGCAAATTCAATGGATGAATACAAAATCACATTACACGTTTGTTCTCTCGTATAAAATGACCAAAGACAGTTGACTTTTCTATTTGTTTTCGTAGTTCCGAGTCAGAATAAACTGTAAGGTGGACCACACTTCATGCTGATAGTCTCTTTAGTATCTTAATAAGAACTGACTAAAATGCAGATTGTTTGTGCTTCTCACCCGTCTGCCCTGCTCTTCTGTGCGGTAAGCGTGGCGGTACAGGCAAGAGAACACAGCACCAGGAGGCATGAGCTCACTGCTCTCATTCCAGCCAGGTGTGTAGCACAGTCTGGACGCGTCGTTCTGACATTTACGGTATAAGATAGGATCAAGCCTGAAGGAAAAAAAATTACACGGGAGACAAAAAATGAGTCACATGCCTAATTGGATTTTAACCTCAACCTCTGACCTCATGACATGAAATAGAATTGGGTCTACACCTGAAATTAGTCTGTCATCATAACTATATATACACATATAGCATAGCATAACATACACTACATGTTTGAACAATTCATCAAAGAATCATCAAATAAAAAAAATTCTGTTTGATTTAAATGTTTTGCTTTCCAGAAAAATATGAAGCAGCGTGACTGTTTTCAACATTAATAATAATAATAATAAATATTTCAGCTGTTCTTTCTAACTTTCTATTAATCAAAGAATCCTGAAAAATAAAATGTAACACGTTTCCACAAAAACATGAAGCAGCACATCTGTTTTCAACATTGATACTGGACACGACTGGAGTAATGATGCTGAAAATTCAGCTTTGCATCCCATGAATAAATTACATTTTAAAATGTATTCAAATACAAAACTGGATAACACTATTTATAGCCCTTCAAGTATAATGCATTATAAAGGGTTATTATAATGCATTATAATTATTCATAATGTGCGTTGTAAAACATTATATTTTGTCGTAAATAATTATAACTGAATTTAAAATGCATAGTGTAACAATGAATTGATAAGTGTATAATGTATTAACTCTAATTACAGTTATTTGAGATTATAAAGCATTATAAGGTGCATTACAAGTGTTACTGAAAACTGGTATTTTAAATTGTAATAATATTTTACTATTTTAATTGTATTTTTGCTCAAATAAAAGAAGAGGCTTCTTTTGCACTGTAGTGTCTGTTAGATACAGTGCTAGTATGAATCAGCATCTAAAACCCACCTTTTGCCAAGATTTGGTCACAATAGAAAAGAGAATAACAGTCTCCGTAGGGTTGTAACAAACAAAGCATCACACAGCCAGCCTGTCACAATGGACCATCAAACCAAATTGCTGCTTCAAACTGTTCTAATTAAAAACCACTTGAATCTAATGGGCTGTGAATGAAGTTATGACCATCTAATGGATTTATTATAATGGCACTGTGTGGGCATCTTTTTCAAACCGAACAGATGAGAGACACACACAGTGAAGGTCACATCAGGCACGCGAATCAAACTGCAGACGAGTGCTGAGCTATTAAACACCTACAATGACGACCTCCGACTGACTGAATGGATTTGATCGTTATTATTACACAAACACACTCGAAAACATCAACTTGAACGCGTAAGAGGGGGTTTCAAGGGTCTTATTTTGTATGAGTCATCGGGTAAGGTCAGGTAAGGAAAAAGGAAAAAGGAAAGGTTAGGTTGATTACTTCCAGTCTCTTGAAATGAAGTACTGCAGCTCCAGAAGACGGTGTTCACAGTCTTGAACCATCTTCTCTGTGTAAAGATGCTCCATTAAACAAGACAGAATCCTACAAACACACAAATACATGTTTTTAATATTTAATCCACCAAATAAAATGAACAGCTTTATATCATACGTAATATAAGGAATCACTGCTTGGCATTACTGCAGAAATAAAAGAAAAAAATTGAAATAGTACATTTGTATTCAACAAATCAGCTTTATCTGTAAACACGGATGGCATTATATGATTATACAATAAGCTGGCACATACTACAATATTTCCACTACATGAAACATGTTATTAAAAATAATAATACATTAAATAAAACAAATAAGAAAAAAATATTTAATAAATATAACCTTTTCAAAATAGATCCAAATAAATAAAATTAATCAATAAACAAACAAACAAATCCCTTATTTGAGTCTCTTCCGATGCAGGACCATTTTTAATATTTTATTTGACAAATATTATAAAAATCAATGAAAAATGAATAATAATTTTAAAACAACCAATTAGAAATTAAATAAATTAGAAAAAAAACATTTAATAAATAATTTTCAAAAACTAAGAATTTTTCATAAAAAAAAAAAAAAAAAATTATTAATAATAAATTAAATATTTTTTTTTTGTATTACATAGCCTTTTCCAATGCAGACACTGTGTAAACTTGACTGAATTGCATTCTACAGCTTGAATCCCTGTTCATCTTTCGTCCTCTTAGAAAAAGAGTGACACATTTACACTCCACACACACTTAATTGGATTTCACCCTCTCCTCTAAATCCACTGCAGTTTTATATGGTGCCTGTGAGAGAAAGACAGTATTGGTGCTTTAAACAAAGAGTCTAAATCTCTACAGGAGTGTTATCTCACCCAAATAAATCCTGTGACAGACTACAGTTACCTACTGCTTAGTAGTTTCCACTAACAGAGTACAATACAACACGCTCATTGAAGCTTCCATGCAAGTATTTACACTATATGGACATAACTCACATAGGATCTCCGCTGCGGATGTGTTTGCAGGCCGTCTGGATCACAGACTCACAGGCTTCATTCAAAGCACGATCAATCCGGTAATCAGCGCCGGGGTCTGCTGACTGGATAAGAGTCTGGAGCTACAAGAGACCCCCCAAAAAAACTGATTTCTAGAGCAGCAAATCAACATATTAGAATGACTTCTGAAGGATCATGTGACATTGAAGACTGGAGTAATGATGCTGAAAATTCAGCTTTGCATTCCAGGAATAAATTACATTTCAAAATGTAAACAGTTATTTTAAATTGTTAAAAGCAGTACAAAAACTTAAACTTATTTTTAAAAAGTACAAACTTCAATTAAACATCCAATACCCTTTCCCACATTCCCAAGGGTTCTTACTGCTGTCTGGCAGAGGTTGTCCACCGTGCCCTTGTCCCCGCGGGTGACTCTCATGAGGCAGTGTAGGGTTCGTCCCTTGCGGTGCAGTCCTGAGCAGTGTGCCTCGATCTCTCCTCGACAATGCAACACGATCTCAGGGCTCAGAGAGAAATCCTCCATTAGCATGCGTCTGTAGTCCAGCATCTCACCCTGACAGTCTCCGGTCACCGTACGGCCTGAGATGACAGCGGTAAAACCCACGGGAAGGAACGTAACAATGAACAAACTTATTAGGTTGCAGCAAATCAGTAAACAGCCCTGAAGAGGACAACATGCATGAATGAGAGCAAAGCCTATGGCTGGAACAGAATACAAGCGTGTTATTTACTGCACAGAATATACAGTATACTGCATTTCATGTTTAAAAAAAACCCAATTCAAACGTATTTGTGTGATAGTCACTAAATATTTAATTACTTTAGATTCATAATTTATAATGATTGATATTGGTTTAATATTTTGGCCTATGGTGCTGATTATTATTTATTATTTTTATGGCGGATATTAAAATTCCATACCATTTTGTAAAAAAAAAAAAAAAAAAAAAAAAAGGAAAATAACTAAAATAATTTAATACTACAAGTGAATTTAGTACTTCTACTAATATGGTACTAGTCTAAATGTAAATATGAGTAATAATCAAATGGTAATACTACTACTAATGAAAAAAAAAAAAACATGCACAATTAAATCCCAATACCAAACTATATTGGAAAAACAAACAAACAAAAATCTTTAGTGTATTTGCCTATAACTGATATGGTACTAATTTAAATGTAAAAAATATGAACAGTATTCACATGATAACAATAATAATATGAATAATAATCAAATTTAAATTTAAAAATGCACAATTAAATATCCAATATTAAACGACACTAAAACCAAACTAAATCTTTAATATTGGCCCATAAGCAATATTGTACTATTCTAAATGTAAATATGAATGATAATCTTAGGATAATAATATGAATAATAAATAATAATAAAGTAAAAAAAAAAAAAAAATTATTAGTAGCAGACAACCGATAGGGTACTATTATAAATGTAAAAAATAATGATTAATAATAATAATAATAACAAAATCAAACAATACTGAAAAATATTTTAAAAAATTATATTGGCAGATAAAGATCTGGAACTAATTCAAATGTTAAAATTTATAATAATTGATATTTACATGAATGATAATAATGAGTAATAATCAATTTAGAATTAAAAATTAACATGCATAATGATATATCCAATATCAAATAATACTGAAAAATAAAAAGATAAGGAAAAGGAAAGGATGTGACATGTGGCCAAGTATGGTGACCCATACTCAGAATTTGTGCACACACACAGCAGTGAGTAGTGAACACACACACACACACACACACACACACACACACGTGGATTGGCCAATATCAGAGTACAACTGTAGTATGATACTGAATGACACGAACAGACCTCTGTGAACAGCAGACTCCAGGCAGAGGAGGAGGTAGGAGAGTCTGGCTTCTCGTGCGCGAGGCATGCTGGTGTCTGGGTTACAACGGTATTTGCGTAGGTCGGCTTTACAGGCCTTTGCAAGGGAGTAACTGACTTTATAATCTTGAGCAATGAGCTTTTGCCGAGTGGTCAGGGCGTTTCTGCACTGTGGACAGAGATGCTTATTAAGTACACAGACACTCAGACAGGACAAACACATACACTAAACTGACCACCAACATTCCTGTGGCTTCTTCTGACTTTGGATCAGAAACGGACATTTTATGCACATAATGTTGCATGGATTTGGTTGAGAAACAAAAAACTGCTTACGTTTACATTCAATTTGAGTTTATTTCCCATAATCCGTGGTATTAAATTCAATATATTGGTAACTAAAATGTGCCGCACCTTTTCTGACATTGCTTCCTCAAATTTATGGTTGAACAAGCATTTGTACACTCTGCCCTCTCCCACCTGGGTCTGCAACCACAAAAAAAAGAACATGTATAAAATGTTAAGCATTGACAGATCAATTCAGGTCAATCGGGAGATATTCAATGCTTCATGTTCGCACATCAACACATCGGCCCCTCCTCTACGAAGCAGCTGTGTGGTTTAATCCTATCGTTCTGACTCACAGCACATCAGAGGCAGCTGTCAATCAAACCAGCCTGCCCCCTTCCAGTAAGGTATATACTTGTAGTAAGTAGTAAAAGTATGCAAATTAGGCTGCAGTTATCGTGATGGATGAGAGGAAACTGTTAGAGAAGCTGACATACATTTTCACAAAAGCGCTCCCGGTCATCTCGGCAGGAGAAGTAGAGGTAGCGGTCGAGGTGGAAGTCATCGGCTGACAGTTCAGCCACTCTCATGATGGACTTTTTGCAGACATCCTTGATTTGATGAGCCTTATCCTGCTGCTCTGCTTCCCTGACCAGAGCCCTCTCCAGACACGCAATCACCTCACCCTGAGAATGCAGGTCCTAACCAGAAGAAAAAAAATAAGACAAAATATTTGGCCTCGGAACTCGGGACAGCTTGGCTTAGAGTTTATTTTGGGACAACAGATATGTTAGACTCAAGGGATAAAAGGGAGGAAGTAAAAATGAATCACAAAGGAAAAATGTCAACTAGTAAGATATATAACAAAGAATGTGAAAACCAAATAGAATAACAATGATGCTTTTGCATGCAAGACAAAAGAGGAAATGACAAATTCCTTATATGTGTATAAGTAAAAAATTGTGTTATTACAATTTTTGGTTAAAAATTTTTTATGAGCTTTTTAGCTTTTTTATATAGAAAAGACAGAAAAGAGCAGTGCTATTTTAGTATTATTTATATACTATTATAGTATTTATTATTATTATTTCAAATTTTAATTGTTACATTTTTGATCAAATTTAAAATATGATTAAATTAGTAATAATATGGTTTTATATTTTTATAGTTTGTTTTAACTATAATTTCGGTTTTGTAATGTCTTAAATGCTTTTGTTAATTTTATTAGTTTTTTTCCATTTATCTTTTATTTATTTTTAATTTCCGTTTTAGTAATATTAGTACTTCAACCAATTATGAAGTACTAATTAGACGGTGTAATTTTATTAAATTATAATTTTAATTTTATAAATTAAAAGTATAAAATTATGACGGATGCATCGAAATGAAAATTCTTGGCCGAAGCCGAACAAAATGAAACACTGGGCCGAATACCAAACACGTTTTTTTGCATTTTTCCCCCCATGTAGGCCTATTTTGGCATTTTTTTTTTCACCATTGCATAAATTAAATTGCCAAAATGTGCTTTTTACTGTTTTGTCCTGCTTTTCAAAAATATATATATAAAAAAAAAAAAATAATTACAAATCAACAATTAAAAAATATTTACTTAACACTGAACATTTTTTTAACATTCTATCAGACATTATACCAACAAAGCACAATTTAACTTAAAATTAAGTTACTAAAATAATATTTTTTGGAGACCCCCTTCTTGAATCAGGCATGTATTTTTTACTGTTCAAATAAACGCAGCCTTGCTGAGCAGAAGAGACTTCATTTAAAACATTAGAATATATTACAGATCCCAATTTAAACACTATGTGTGAATGTTATAATAAATGTATAGAGCTGTTGTAGGGTAATTATCATTATCATTGTCTTTTTTATTTAATTTTACAGAACAACAGTAAAATTAAAAAAACTAACATTTATGAATGTTGATGGCGTTTTCAGGCCCCGGCTCTTAATGCATGGTTTTTCCTTCTGGAGCATCAGTGAGCGTTTGAACCTTCTGTAATAGTTACATATGAGTCCCTCAGTTGTCCTCAGCGTGGAAAGATGAATCTCAAACTCATACAGTCATAGTTGGAAAGGGTTCATATACACAAAAATGCTGGAAAACCAAAGAATTTGTGGGACCTGAAGGATTTTTCTGAAGAACAGCAGGCAGTTTAACTGTTCAGGACAAACAAGGGACTCATGAACAACTATCACGAAACTAAAAAAACACAGCTATGGATCGTTCAGGTAACAACACAGTATTAAGAATCAAGGGGATGTAAACTTTTGAACGGGGTCATTTTTATAAATTCAACTATTATTTTCTCTTGTGAGAAAATAACTATGTAAACATCTTTTATGTGTAATATCTTATTCAGGTCAGTACTAAATAAACAATAACATGCATTTTGTATGATCCCTCTTATTTTGGTAAAATAATTAACATTATGCAGATTTTGAAAGGTGTATGTAAAGTTTTGACTTCAACTGTATTTAAATGATTCTCATTACGAATTTAGGAAGATGTTTGTCGCACGCATCGCATTGTCACATGCCTTTAAAAAAAATAGTAAAAATGTTACTGAGCTACAGCGTTTCAGCGCAGATTTTCCTCGTGATTTGGACTTTGAACTTTTACAAATCACGAGGACTTAAAATAAATAGGCTTTACAAATAAATGCAATTTGTACGTGTATTAGAAAACAAAACATTCTGCAGTTTATTTACTAATCATTTGAGGCCATTTCGCAAACAGTTTTAAATACTTTCACACTGCAGACACGTTTGATCACATCACGTCATTGTTCGGTACAATTTATGTTGTAAATTGGTCTTCGGTCTTTTTGTTTATTCGGCCGAACATCGAAAGTGTTTTTTTTTTTTTTTTGCTATTTTCAACTATTTCGGTTGCTGAACATTCGGTGCATCCCTAAAAATTATTTCAGCTAGTTTCCAAGGAAACAATTCTAACATTTCTAATATAAATTCTTTTCATCCGATTATTTTTTATTTTATTTTTATTTAAAACTAATAGTTTTAGTTAATAACAATATAACAATACTGTTAGAATGAGGAAAATATATAAATAAATACAGTAAATAAATACAAATCAAAACTAAATTATATCAAAACAAAATTAAAAAAACGTTTTTTTTTTTTTTCGTTTTTTTTTTATTAAGTTAAAAGTTTAAAAAATGTTGCCAATTTTAGATCATTGGTCTGTGAATTTAAGTGACAGCCACGCGTTTAACCTACACTTCCTGAGGTCCGGGAGAAAACACCATCCAAGGCGACTGTAAACAAATAACGCCGTAAAATAGCGTTGATGATGATATTCAAATACCCATGCTAATTATTTTGTCATTAAGTTGCATGCCTTAAATTTTGACACAAAATTACTTTGTGATATTTAAAGGCAAAAGGCACTACAGAAAGGGAGCTGTCAGTTACCCACATAATAGTACTTAATTACTGCATAACCCGTGATCTAAAAGACATCTAAAAGATGCCTAAACCAACTAAGCAGCCAAATATAATCTTCATTCCTCACTTGCCATCTTGTGTGTTTGGCAGTCTGAGCCTACTTAGGCTATTTTCAGTCAACAAGCAGACAAGTCTAAAGTTAACTTTTTTAATTTCAGCAGAGTGCACCCGGGGGAAGGAAGCAAGTGCGGTGAACGGGTGCCCATGTTCCAGCACGCCCGGAGGAATGTGGACATTTCGGGAACGGCAGAGTCACTACATCACAGAGCCATCTGGTACCAAGCCAACATCCTATGGTTTCCCAAAGGGATATTCTAGAGCTTTGCGGTTTTAAGTGGGCAAAGAGTCAAAGCGTTCATAGCTATTATTGGAACGTAAGCTTACTTTTTCTCCGACAGTGATGCTTCCACACTGCAGCGTGTTGATGTCTTCTCTGCATTTGTCCATAAAGCCACATATGAGCCGATAGTCGCTGAAGATGATGCTGGTCATCTTGGTGATGTACTGATGGCACTGGCGTTCTGTGATGTTGGTGCGGTGGTCCACCAGGCAGGACATCAGATAGCCTTTCCCCCGCTCTTCATCTGCACACTCTTTCAGCTGAGAAACAGATTTAAGGCTCTTTTCATTATCCGTGAGAAGAAGCAGTCATTGATCAATGCTGCAGACATGAAGAATTTACATTCCTTATTTAATATCAAGTCAATTTCATTAATGGTAATTAAATTGTGTATTCAACCACAAATGTGCATCAAAACACACACACACACACACACACTCGTGAAGAGGTTAGTGGGAAACTTTTGTCTATTGAGATTCATTTTAATTACATTATGGCAGCTCAGAGTGCAGTCAAACATAAAATCACACTGCATTACAAATGTAGACTTCGGTTCCTCTGCATTGAAATTAGGCCTGCAGGATATTGGAAAAAAGGCATTTTTCCAGCAATATATACTGAAATATATATAAAAGAACACAGGAATTTTTGGAGACACTTTATAATAAGGTTACATTTTGTTACAGTATTTATTCATCTTTGCTAAGGTTAGTTAATAAAAATACAACTGTTTATTGTTAGTCCTTGTTGGCTCAGGTCCATTAAATAACATTAACATATATTTTTGATTTTAATAATGTATTAATAATAATAAAACCTTTTTTGAGTGTGAACTCTCCTTTGAGGACTCAATTATTTGGGAAATAACTTGAAAAATGTGGTAGTTCATGCTTATGAAATCCAACTCAAACCTCTTTCAGTAACCATAACGTGAACAGAGTCAATATGACTAAAATTATAATTAGGCTATGATTTTTATTAAGATTATTGTTAAATAAAATATTAAACTAATAAATATATTATAATAACACAAAAAAAAGGATTTAAAAAAAATTGAACTGAATACATTTCTTTTCAAAGTTTAAACTATCAAGCTTTTAATTTAATTGTTTGCCGCCAAAGAAATACAGTCTTTGTATCTGTGCGTTTCAAAACTAAATGTGGCAGTGGCACGCTCTTTATTTACCAAACGCACAGCTCAGGATAACAGTGTTTCAGTATGTTAATTCACAGTAAATGAACCAAAACACTCTGAATCACTTAAAGGTGGGGTAAGTGGTTTCTGGTAACCAATGCTGACATTTGAAATCACCAAAACAAGCACGCCCCTACCCCAAAAGGGTCTCGCCCCTATTTTGATAGCTCCGCCCCACACATACATACGGCAACGATTAGTTCTGTGAAACAAGCAAAACCAATGTTACTCACCTATCTAGAAGAAACAAAGCAACCTCGGTGTCCGATCGCAGGCCTTCCGCTCCTTGAGTTCTCTCCAGTGCTGGAAAGCTGATTCGATATTTACACGGGTCCTACTTCTTGCCTTATCGTAACACCATGTCTACACTGGATGCGAACTATAGGACTCATTATAATCAGTGATGCTATCTACAATGCATGCCGAGCCGGGACACGACAAATCCCCGACAGTAAACTGCTGCCGCGTTCTATTTATGACGTATCGACACAAATTTCAAATGATTTTCAACGGTCGCTTTGTCGCCTTTGTAAGCCTTCTTTTGTTCCGCAGACGTTTTCCTCTTTTGTTTTTTATCCGCCATCTCTGTCGTCGCTCGGCTTGGCTAATGTCCGTCATGTCCACTGAGCGCGCTCTCTCCTCTGCATCATGAGAAGACACGCCCCTTACTACTGATTGGCTACACGTTGATTTGGTACTGGGCCCGAGTCAGTTTTCTAAAGCGTTTTTGAAAAAAATACATACCCCACCTTTAAATAATCAACGGATCATTAAGCCATATTGCAAGTTCAACTGTATTTTGTTATATTGTGCAGCCCTAACTGAAATAACACACTCTCACACACACACACGAGTTAAAAGCATGATTAAACTATTGGGGACAAAAAAAACATTATTTCACCACTTTAATTTTTAAATCGCCACATTTGCTGCTAGTTGCTTGAAAAACAAGTTACTAGGGTAGTGCAATAAAATTGGCTAAATCGGCAACGCTGCAGGCTAACTGAACATTCCAGCATTCCAGTCCGATGCTGTGAGTACCCATTAAAGAGCAAAGGTCCAAAAGAAAATCGACTCAGCAAAACAACAGCAGAAACTGACCTCTAACATGGTGCTCGTACACACTTCCAGCGCCACGGACTCAAACTTCGGATCTGTGGTCAGATTCAGCTTGTAGTTCCACAACAGCTGGCAACAATATGAAACATTAAAAATATACATAAAGTGACTTTTCCTGTGTTTGTGAATTCCTTCGAGTGTGATCTTTTGATTCAGTTCACAAGTATAAATGGTTCATTTATGAATCAGACCGTTTCAACTCACTGTGAAGAATGATTATCAGCAAATAAAGATGTACATTTCCATCTATTTTTCACACAAAGCTATTGGATGACTTCAGAAGACTTCAAATAGAGCACACTAGTCGTACGCATGACTTTTATGATGCTTTTGCATCCTTTTCCTTGTTCTGAAAATATTAGTGCAGTCTTCAGTCCGCTATTTCTTCCTTTCGTGTTCCACATTACACGTTTGGAATGACGTAAGCATGAGTAAATAATGACAATCTTAATGTTCAAGTGAACTGTTCCTTCGAGTCAGTTCTTTCAAAAGAACCTAAACAAAATTTACCAAGGTCAAGTCTGGCAATGCAGTTAAAAAGAAAATAATACTTTCTTCGTTTTATGGTTTGAGCATGAAGTAACGGCTCAATAGAAAGTAACTGATTTCACTTCAGAGAGAAAAATGAAACTTTCTCTTCAAAACAAAAAGATGTCAGTTGAAGTACATGGCCTTGTAGTTACTGTATCACACTCCACAGCTCGAAAGCTCTCTGTATGTGATTGCACATTAACAGTGACACTAACTAAAAGTGCTGATAAATGGAAGATCCAAAAATGCCAGAATAATTTCTTTATCTTAATTATTGCTCAACTATGAGCATTGCTTAATGAGATGGGTGACTGAGGCCTGAATCATACGCCTAAATTTTCCTCATTTCTGATTTGTGGACCAGGTATCACGCTGCGGCCTTAATGAGAACATCAAAGCCACGAATGTTAGTGAAGGAGATCAGAAACAGATACCTCTCTCGGGACCCCACCAAATTAATTGCTGGCTGCAGCTATCATTAGATGGTGATTAGGCCATTATTCTTCTGAAATGACTTGCTGATGTTACTGGTCTCTAAATCCTACTGACGCAATCTCTCGTAAACCTACAAAGAATCGGTCTGAAAGAATGGAGTGCGCGCAGAGGGTCTTGTAAATACGGATCATCACCCTATAAGATGTGTGGAGCTGTGAAGAAGAGGAGTCACGTTGATGATCATTATTATTTAAGTCAGGCATTTTTGAGTACTTACATGGTTGCAGTCTGCAGCAATCTCTGTGTCCTGTAAAAGAGAAAGGGAATTTATAATCTTTTCATTTTCCCGTCATTTCCTTCTCTTTATTAATTCTGTATGACTTCCAATACTGAAGTTTACGCTCTGAGAATTGTAATTGTTACTCATGCCAATAAAGCTTTATTACTGGCAGTAAATGGAGGTAAAAACAACAACAACAACAATATATATATATATATATATATATATATATATATATATATATATATATATATATATATATATATATATATATATATATATATATATATATATATATAATAAACAATCATATAACAATCTAGCAATATATATATATATATATATATATATATATATATATATATATATATATATATATATATATATATATAAACAATCATACAATTGATAATAAAATAAAATATTATTTTAAAATAAAATAATTACATTAAATTGCCCAATATCAAACAATATGGACACATTTTAAATACCAAATTAATAAAATATCTAAATGCTTTTACTAATAAAATAAAACTAAAAGTAAACTAGATAAAATAATGGCACAATCCAATGCACTAAATCACCAAATTATCAAATGTTTTAACAAAAAAAAAAGTTTTTTAATAATAAATAAATAAATAAATAAATAAATATATATATATATATATTACATACACATATACATTTATTGTTAATTTGTTAAAATATTTCATAATTTGGTGATTTAGTAAAAGTGCATTGTGCAATATATATATATATATTTGTTTAACTAATAAAATAAAATAAAGTAAAATGAAATAATGGCACTTTCCAATACTTACACATTTTGTAAAATCCCAAATTTATTAAGAATAGACTGATTTTATTTACAAATATCATAAAAATAAATGTTAAAACTGATCAAATAAAACAAAAAATAGGAGAAATGACATTCCAGCACACTGTTGAATATCAACTGATAACTGATCAATTTTTTAAAACCCAAATTTATGAAAAAAAAAAAAATTAAATATAAAAAAAACAAACAAAAACAGTTCATTAGATCTCTTCCAATATAAACACATTTGTTTTACAAATAAAATAAACCAACAAAACCACATACTTGCACAAATACCAGAAAACAGCATAAATAAAAGTTAAACACTTAAAGATGCTGTTGTTTGTATATGGAATTAGTTCCTATCGCTCTGAAGCACACAATATAGTATCAGCTATGATAAAAGAATAGTCTCTTAATAATTCAAGCAGATAAACAGAATGCCTTGTGACCTCTCAAACCTTTAGTTTTCCTCCCTCGATACTCATCCTTTCAGCAGCCTGTCTGTTTCTTCTCATTCTGGCTGGGTTAGACCACTGACTGCTAACTGTCAATAAGCACAGTCTCTAACCGAGCACAGTAAACAACTGCTGAGTGACTCATAGAGCATGAAAATGCAATTAGCAATTGTCAGGAGACGACAACAACATAGTCAAACAGGCAAAAATCAATGTGCATTCACATACAACGCCCTAACAATGGCTTGACAATAATGCATCATCCTTCAGCTGCCCTCGATAAGACGAACATCAAAGCAAAGACATTTTGCTAGTGTGGACACAAAAACATGTTTAATTAAGTTAGTGGAAATTAGAACAGGTGCTTTTAGATTAATCTTAATCTTACAAAGTAAAAATATTTTTAAGTAAAGGTGTCTGGTGCATAGACTGATGAGTATGTGCTCCTGGATTTAAATGGATTAAACACACACACACACACACACACACACACACACACACACACAATAGATTGATTTCCTTCTAGCTATAATGAATACAATATAAATATATACACAAACAACAAAAATGGTAATAATACTTATATTAGATGATAGATAGATAGATAGATAGATAGATAGATAGATAGATAGATAGATAGATAGATAGATAGATAGATAGATAGATAGATAGATAGATAGATAGATAGATAGATAGATAGATAGATAGATATTATTATCATGCCAGTATTTCATTAAAAGAAATGCATTTCTTTATGATTTTCCTCTCGATTTTAGGGGTGTTTTCGTGACATTCATGCATTAAAAATAAAGAAACGTGTAGTAAATCTTCATAGCTCTAAAGCAACAGCTGACAAAACTAGTACCCCACATAAAACGACTAAACAGGTTCATGGTCAGTGTTCTTGAAGGAGATCAGAAGATGATATCACAGCAGAAGCACATAACACAGCACAGGCCCTAAATAGGAACAGGCCGATATTTGAGCTCAGGAACCACACCCAGATCAATCATCCGGTTCCTCGTCGCCAGCCAGAAGGATATTTCTATTTGTACGTCAGGGCTCTGTGATTACAGGCTAGTCGGGGCGTACATGGATCATCTATTGATTCTGTGAGATTCCACATTGCTTGCTTTCCTGTATTAATGTGATAAAGGTTGAATTTGGACGGTTTGGTTCAATAAACCGGCTCAATAAAAAAGTATTATCGATTCAGAGTTTGTATCATCGCTCACAAGAGTTCACAGAAGTGGGATTTGCTTGTTGGACCTACAGTAAAATCACTACGGTTTTTATTAGCGACATCAATCTTTAGTGACTTTTTCTTTTTCAGATCATTTGTTTCATGCATCCTGAGATTAAAGAAGTAAAAATATCAAGGCATGTGTTTTGAGTCACACATCAATGAGAGGTAGTCAGGCGGGTGGAACAGTTGAAATGTCAATGTATCTGCGAAGAATCTTTTAAACCTTAGAAGTCATTCTGTTTCATTAAGAAGTGGGAGGAAATATATTATAAACCACTGGACCATTTTTGCCCATAACGCACATCAATTTTCAGCTTGTAAACATCTGTGTGTGAATGCAAACTTTTTAGGAGCTTCTCAAAGATGTCTGCTTGTTTTTGGCCATCCATCTTACTTCTTATCAATGAAGAGCCATAGCTGAGGTTTTACACAGCTCACATCCTAATACGAGTTTCTTATGACTTTCACAAGAAAAGAAAAACGAAAAATAATAACCAACTCTTCAGCTCTTTATTAACTCTGGATCAAATGTAGGTTTTTCTGTTCTATTCCAGTTTCTCACAATCACAGTCCCTGGTGAGATTCCGCTCTGATAAAAATGTCTTCAAAAAGCCAAAGAGCGCTTAAGTATGAAAGAAGTTTCACTGCAGCACTACAGAATAAGATGCTCTGACAAATAATTAAAAGGGAAGAGGAATGTTTTACAATAGGGACAAAGTCTTTTCCCAAACTTCCTTCTTAAACTAGTAAGACAATGTTTAACTTCATCTACACTGCCATTTAAAAGTTTTGAAAGAAGTCTCTTATGTTCACCAAGGCTACATTATTTGAGCAAAAAAACCCAAAGCTGAATTTTCAACATCATAACTCCAGTCTTCAGAGTCACATGATCCTTTAGAAATTATTCTAATATGCTGATTCGCTGCTCAAGAAACATTTCCTAATATTTTTGTGATATATTTTTACACATTTTTTTAAGGTTCAAAAGTACAGCATTTATTTGAGAGAATTTTAAATGCATCCATGCTGAAGAAAGGTATCCATTTCTTTAAAGGGGTCATATAATGCCCATTTTCTAGAAGTTGATATGATTCTTTAGGGTCTTAATGAAAAGTCTGTAACATAGTTTGGTTAAAATTTTTCATTGGTAGTGTAAAAAACACTTTGTTACCGTATCAAAAACAGCTCTTGTCAGAGCAAGCCGTACTGTGTCATTCTCCTTTAAATGTTAATGAGCTCTGCTGACTCCGCCCCGACTGTTTACTGTTTACGACCGTATACTCATAACCTTGCCTAAAATATACATATTTATTTTCTGACAAAGTTTATAACACTTAAAGGTGCAATAGGAGATTTCGAAAAATGCTAACTTTTAGCCTGATAAAGTGTGCGAGATGTGAATTTAAATTGTATTTATTTACAGAGGTATATTATTTCACAATTCTCTAGTAAGTTTCGTATGTGTGTGAAGACGCTGCGCAGCGCAAATACATGAATAAATGTTACGAAGTTAAATAAACTTCAACTTCAATTTTCCCTGCTCAGGGAGTAGGGAGCAATGAACACTGCTCAGGGAGCATGTCAATCGAAACACAGTTCATGCGTGTAGCTCTCTTCTAACGAGCTGGTTATCTGAATCAGGTGTGTTAACTAAGACAGACATGCAAAATGTGCAGAGCGGGGGGCGCGAGGAATAGAATTGGGAACCGCTGGGTTACATCGTGTGTCATTCACCGGTGAGAAAACTTTATAGCACAGTTAGTAAAAGTACTACAATACCAGGAAGGAAGATTGGGTTGTTGATGTTTGCCATTTCTTGCTCTGTCTGCACAGCGTGCGTGAACGTGCTGATGACGTATCCTGTCTGCGCAAACAGGGTGCGCTGAGTTATGCAAATACATACGTTGACAGGCAAGTAGGAAAGCCAATTAAAACGCTCGGACCGAACGTTTTGATTGGACGAACACTTCTTAGTCCTACACCTTCCACAGAATATATAAATACATTTAGACCACTTAACTTAATGATTGCTATCAGGATGTGAAGAGACTTTCAACCAGCATAACAAAAAAATGTTACAATACGTGAAGACAATCACGTATTGTACCTTTAATTCACATCTTTTTTAATGTTCTGGTAAATAAAGCAGCTGTGAGGGACAGAACTCTCTCCTCTGTGTAGAGCACAGGGTCTGGATTTGTCATAAGTATTAAGACGAAAACAAGCCACGGGTGAAGCATCATCAACAAGACCCAGCTTCAGTCAGGTTGAGACCTGATAAAAAAGGTGAAGTTTCACTCCGTCAGGGATTTGCTAGCAGCAGACGCATTAAGCACTCGTTCACCTCATTCATGCACAGATGAGTGACTTCATGACACCAGCCTTGAAATCTCTGCCTCCAGAGAAACCCAAGTGCATTACTACCATATTAGCATTACTACCTCTAGCACCTTTTCACCTCCCAGGAAACCACCTCCTGCACTTGCTTCACGTGAAATATTCATCTATCAACAGTGATTGTGTGATCAGGAGTGATGTTGTTACTCCTTTTTAAAGTCATTTCACCTGTAGGAGAGCAGAGCAGTGATTGTTTGCACTGGATTATGAAATTCAAATTATGATGAAAACTCTTTGTGATTATAATGTTGATTACCATAAATTAATTTTCACTCATCCCTTGTCTCCTTTAAAAAGCAAAAATGTAGGTTACAGTAAAGCATTTAAAGTAGAAGTGAATTTCTGATTTCAAAAGGATTTTATAGCAGAAATGTGCCATTTATCATTTTCTAAAAGCATTTCAAACTTGTGTATTTTTTTGAGCTGTTAAGTTGTTCTCATCGTTTTCGCATACCTTTTATTGTTTTGTTTATGGAATCCTGTTGTAAGTTGTAAAATTGGATATAATTCAGCTTAGTACATGATTTCACACTAAAACATGAATATTTTTAAACTAACTTCCATTCACTTGTATATGTCACTCTGTACATCAGAGTTATTATCATTAACTAAAACTAAATGTATTAAAAACATTTAATTTAAATAAAGCTGAAATAAAATACATTTTAAATATTAGATGAAAATAATAAAAAATATAAACTGAAATGGAAATTAACCTTAAATAGAAATAAAAAAAAATATAAATAAACATGTAAAAATTGATTTGATAAATCTATAAGAATTATATAAAACAAAAAAAGCCGAAAAACATAAAAATAAAAGCTAATTCAAAATAGTAATAAAAACCATAACAGTATAAATATTATTACATTTTATAAATAATACTAAAATAATATTATTATAAACCAGATTTTTGCTTTTTGAAAGATAAATTCTTGTGGTTAAAAACAATATGCTGTAAATTATGTAATTGAGCTTAACTTGTACTGAACCTGTTATATTCTTGTTACACTATTTGAAAGCATTTCTGCAAATCTAAAACTGTGTGCAGTGTCAGAAGAGAAGCAGACACAGCGGGAACAGTGGCATTGCGTTCGTTTAACAGTATATGCTGTAGCACAATCACTTAACAGCCTGCCAAGTGCAATAATCACAGCACGACTCTGAAAGATGTGAAAAGCCCAGAGAGGATGACTCAGTGCCTGTTCGCCTATGTAACGGGCTCTGGTTTCTGTTCACTGAAATGCAGTTTTAGAGAATAAAACATCCGTCCTCATGTGCGAGAGTGAAAGTGGAGATAACGCAGGAAAACAGAGTGAGTGATTTTACAGGGAGCTTATCTGTATTCGGAGTGAGAAACAGCAGGTCCCTCATTCTCTTTATTTACTTGCAGGAAAAAAAGAAAACATTACATTAAAATATTCAAATGAAGACTTACGTCTGTAGTCCATTAATCAAGCTGAATGCTTATGCGACAAATAAAAAAAGTCTCTGCTGAATGCTAATACACTAAAAATCAGACAGGAAAAAAACTAAATGTTTAACTTGCCATTGTAAATACCAACAGACAACGAGACTGCATATAAAGACCCAAAATAAAATCATGTGCATGTTAGTAAAACTGTTTTATCAATTATAGTACAATAAAAATTCTTATGTAAAAAATGTTGTAGCCTTCACTAATATTTTGTCTGTTTTTTTCAAAACCAAGTTTGTTTTACTGACTCAAATGAAAAAAAGTATATTAATCAATATAGCATATTTATAATATAGTTTTTTCTCAAGAAAACAGATTTACTTGGTAGAGTCACATACGTATGCACATAAACATGCATGCACAAATACAATAAATAAGCTAAAAATATGAAATTATGGTAATTTATTGTGTTTTGAATTTATAATTATTTATAGTGTATATAGTACATTATAAATCAAAATGTGTCATGCGTGTATATATAATTGTAATTTATGAAATGCATGTAATTTATGCATTTTTATTCATGATTATGCAATGTTAATTTGTGTTAACATTTTCTTGTGTGTGTGTGTATGTGTAATATATTAACGATCAGCATTTTTTGATTTGTATTAATATTGTACACAAACACACACACGCGCGCGCACAAATGGATTGTCTGTCTGATATTGCACATACACTATAAGACATGAAAAAATTCTGAAAAATATTGAGTGCTACACGCTTTACACCTGTTACACTACAGAGGTAAACAGATGTTCTCATTGCCATGCGTGCTAAATCTTTCATGTGACAAAGCTAACAAGACGGAAACAGCCTGTAGGATTTTTATTTTTAGGTGACAACTTAGTTCAAAGAATTGGAAGTCACACTGTATAATAATCTTCACATCAGGTAGAATTCTAGCCCTTAAAAGAAAAGGCCCATGACTTCTATTTTAATAATCTTTTGAGTCTGTTAAATTACTGGATCAAAGCTGCGGTGGAGAATAGCAGCAACCTCTTTGTCCTTACCAGGGAAGACAAAGATTGGCTGGCAATTCTATAAAGTTTTTCACTGTCATCAAAAAGCATCAAAAGTTGGCCAAACATCAGTTGAGAGGTCAAAAACATGTCATGCCTTTGACTGATACCGACAACCAAAAAAGGACTGGCTGAAGACTGGCTGAAGAACAACCACATGATTGCAGTCCTGCAAGCTCATTTTTGAGATTGCACCACATTTGAAACTGACAGTCAAAATCAAAACGATTTTCCTCTGACAATAGATGTCAGTGACCAGCCTTTGTTCAAGCCATTACAGGATTTCTGCACCATTAATCAAAATTAAAGCAATTATTCAACACTGACCCTGACCAATTACAAAGTGAATCTTATGAAACCTGTCAAGAACATGTCTGGGTCACACTTCATCCCAAAATTCCACAGAAAGAAAACTGGAACTAGATTTTTCTTCAAAATTAAGCCCAATTTTTAGAACCATTATTGACACTATTTTGCATTACAATTATTAAACTTTTCCACCCAATTCTTATTGCAATAATGAAAAAACAAAACAAAAAAACTATGAAACAAGAAAATTCTTTTCAATAATGAAAAAAGGGGGGAAAAAACTTGCAAAATTCCAAAGACAGAAAAAGGAAAATGGATTTTGCATAAAGAAAAATAAACCTATTTTAGAACCATTATTGCCATTATTTTGTATTACAATTACAATAATGCAAGAAAATGTCTATGAAATACAAAATCTCATCGCAATAACTGCAATAATGAAACTAATTAAATAAATTAATTCCAAAATTACAAAGAAAGAAAAAAATTATCTTTGCCAATTTTTTGCAGGAAAATAATCACATTTCCCAACCAAATCTTATTGCAATAATGTGAGAAAAATTGTAAACAAATTGTAAAATATATTAGGACAGTATTTGTTATATTGCCTTTATTTAGGCTGATTTAAATAAATATACTGAATTAGAGAAATGAAAATCTTTTAAGAATCAGAATTGAGAATAATAATTAAAATACAATAAACTTGCACATAAGCATTAATGACAAATCAGAAAACATTTTCAATTGACATGAAAATGACAAAACAGGCATCCTTTTCTTCCACAAATATAATTTCTTTTTTTTCCTTTATGATTTTTAAAGTTATTAGTCCTTTCTTTTCAGTTAACACATGACTTTTTTTCTAAATAAGTAACTATCTACCAACATCAACATCACGCTATGGGGTCTTAAAGAGCTGTCGAAGCCATAAAACATGAGGTCTCCCCCTCAGCGGTGCACAAAATGAGTTCATTCCACTTCATTTTAGATTCATTAGAGTCTCAGACTGATATTTCCACACTAACAGCTTTACAGCCAACTAAACATACACAAACAAAAAACATGGTATCTTACATTTAGTCTGAAAAAAATGGAAGGACACAATAGCTTATCTGCCTCATTCATTCGATTCTGTTATATCAAACATGTTTGACTAAGAGCTAAGCTCTTTGGTTTACTTCATCGGGATCTCAGCCCCGGATCCCTGCGGGAGGGTCTCATATCAGTCACGCTAGCTGCTTTGTTTACAACAAACCCACCACGGCGTCCCACCAGTAGAGGAACCTGCTAAAAATGCAAATTAAAGACGTGCTGCAGCTGTGCCACGACCACCTTACCTCCCGCCTTCGAGCGTTTGCAAGGGTGCCTTCGCAAAAAAGACCGACCCGGAGGGGTCTGACCTCAGGGAGATGGAGAAGAGATTTATGGACATCATTTACCTCTTCAGAAGGCCACAGCTGTTACCGAGCCTCTGCAAAGCAATTATCCCAATAATTAGAGCCGCAGTCAGAATTGCTGAAGCAACCGTTTGTAGGCAAATGAACTTGGCATGCGGTGCAGGAGGAGAGACTGCGAGACGAGTATACAGCTTGTCTTGATGTTTCATTCATGCTAGAATAATTATCATCTTCTATCTGCTGCCAATGCCAAAACCAATGGGTTGCTTTTGGCTTGAAAGCTTGTAGTGGATTCTCTGTATATATAGCACTGCATTGTATGATATTATACTTATATATTACCTTGTTAAAAAACTAACTACAAAGTTTTGCTATAAGTTTGATCGCAACATAAAATCACTGTTGTTAATAGTGTTCACCATCTGTTTGATTATGTGTCATTAACTAACTGCTTGATTTTTACTGTACATTTCAGCCATATGGGCATCAACTTGAGTCACCACTGATAAACTACTACTAAATATCATGTAGAAACTTAAATTTCCTGTATAGCTGCTTTGCAACAATTCGCATTGTGAAAAACGCAATACAAATAAACTTGAATTTCATTAAAAATCTATTATAATTCCAAATAAATACATAAAAATATTATACATACTGTATGTACTTGTCCAAAAATGTATTGCAATCCTCCTAAAATTTTTTGTAAAACATAAATAAATACTATACATATATATTACAGCAATACGTGTCCAAAAATGTATTGAAACCCCCCCCCCCCAATTTTTTTTTTTTTATAAAAAATACTACACATATATATTACCATGAAACTTACTGTAAAAAATACTGCAATCCTCCCCAAAAAAATTTAATTGTATACATACTGTATATATTACCATGATATTTGTCAAAAATGTATTGCAACCCCCCCCAAAAAACAAAAAAACAACAACAACCACCAACATAACAATATAATTCTACTCACAAAAAAGTTAATTAAAAATAAAATTAGTATTATGCATATTGGTACTACCATGATACTTGTCCAATTCTAAAAATAAATAAATAGCAGTGTGTGTATATACTGTATTTGGACACTTAATAATAATACATAAATAAATACTATACATATATTTCACCTCGTTATAATTATATCTATATACACTATGTCCAAAGAAGAATACAATTGTAATTTTTTTGTAAATGTAGGTTCATCACTGTCATTTGTGGACGTATGAAGGGTATTTTCCTTAATTTGAAATGATTTGAAACTATTTCAGAGATTCTCTGCAAGCTACACACACCAAGTGCACATACTGCTCATTTTAGACAGCATTTAGACCAATTAATACCAGCATATTACCACTGAATACATCAGAGCAAGACATTCAGCCACCCTCATTTTAATTTTCAGAGGCAGGAATGGATGATTAAAAAGAAATGAACTCAAAGCGTACATCCAATTGCATTTCAAGGCTAACGAAACAAAGATTTGACACCCTAAATGGGACACGCATAATAGTCGTGCTTCAGACAGACCGCTATCTGAAATGTCCCTCAGGTGTTGAAATTAGTTATCACGGACCAGAGAGCAAGACCTCGCTTCAACACTAATGAGAGGCCGGAGTCTGTGAATTACTGAAGAGAGCGAGGCATAGTGCCATCAATACGGGTTTAAAGCTGTGACTGTAATGAGAGCTGGATTTTAGCATACTGTGGGAGAGACTCTGATATAAGAGACATTTAAACAGAAGCTCAAGAGGTTGTGAAAGTCTAGTAAAGAAAACTGCTGCTCTAAGATGTTTTTCAGCCTAAATTAATTTGTGTCTAGCTGCAAATGAACCTTGGCCCTTGTGATTGCCAGATGAAAAGTGGTGCACCGTCAGAGCCAAGAAGTCAGGGAGGAGCAGCTCAAAACAGCAGAAAACTAATCTTTAAGAAATATGGCTCAGGTTTAATATGCATACACATTTTAGATCTACTGCACAGACAAAGCCAGACTTTCTTGTTTCTGTGGAACACAAATGAGAAAGATGCATGCCAGGGACTTCAAATTCCAACTCCAAATATTATCAGACTTGTGCACGAGACTATATTACAGGCGAGCAGCCAAATATAGTTTGTGCAAAGAGTGTATAAAGCGTAAAGATATTAAAGAGAGTGTAAAGAGAAAGTAGCTCTCGCATTAAAATTAATTTGCATATATTCAAATACATTGCATCAAAACACGTCAGTGATATGTGTAATAAACCATTGGTTTTTGCATGTGTAGTAGCCGATTTTCAGTGAAAAATTATTGGTTTAGTCTGTTTACTACACAAAAATATATGGCTTCAGAAAAGCACTCATTTTTGGTGCTAGGCACTCCCCATGGTCACCGAGTCCTTCAAAAGTGTTTAAAACTTATTTTTTTTTTAGATTTTTTTTACATATTAGATGGATTTTTTTTTTTCTTTTATTGGATTATTTGAAAGTTTGATCATGCCGATCAAATTTTATTCTAAAAATTAAACTTCTCACAGGGCATCTGCTGTGTCTGAACAAAAGTTACTCCTATAATAATTTCCTCATCCGCACAACTAGGTCACTGTGTCAACAAGCACGGCACGGAAAACTACAAAAGACAAATGTAGTTAGAAGATTTTCAGCTTGTTCTTAAATTAGTCCATATTAAAGGTCTGTGCATGTACGGCTGTATAAAAGGCAGAGAAACATAAGAACATTTGCATGCTTATATATACATTTACATTTAAATTCAGATGCTGTGGTCGAGCTTGAAATAAGACTCCATGACAAAACTGACTCTAGTCAAGCTTGTGAGAGCCAATCATCGTCAGGATGTCATTTTCCTGCAGCTCCACAGTAATTAGTCACATGGTATTTACAGCTCAAATGATTGGCTGAAAACAACCTGGCAGCAGACCTGACAAACCGAAATTGAGATAAACAGCAATGCGAAGATAGCTTTCATCAGGTAGGCTATATGGACCTCCATGCACAACAAGACATTTCACAGAGTCTTTAAATTCATAAAATGAATAGATACATAGATGATAATTAAACTGAAATGTTTCAATAAAGTTTAAATCTGGACAGATTGTATCTTCTCTACTTCACTTATCAGTCTGAAATTCACAAAGCCTAATGAAGTAAAAGTACCTACCCAGAATTCATATTTATAATAATAATAATAAAAATACAATCACAAATTATATTATCATCAATAATACATTATATTGCAATAATACATACTATTATTATTATTATTCATTAAAATAATAAATTAAATTAAAATATTATAATTATAAATATTCGTTATATATTAATATAGTTATTATAATTAAATAAAATACATTTATGCATATAATAAAAATTATACATCAAATATATAAATTATAAATAAAGTTAAATATTACAATTATTATATATTATTTTTACTGTTGTTTTTGTTATTATTATTTAATTATTAGCTATATTATATAGGCTACACTCAACATCATTAGGGGTGCTGCTCACCTCCTTCTTGTCCTGCAGGCATTCCAGTACAGACAGGTTATTTGTCCAGGTGTGTTTTGGACACAGACGGGTCATGTCGTCCCGGCAGGCCTGTTCTTCTGCCAGCTTCCAGCCGGTGGATCTTCTAGACTGAGCACCGGAGGACGCGGCGGCGGCGGCGTTATTCCCGGGGTTCGGTAGCGCGGCTCTGAACTGCATGGCGGCAGCCGGAGGATGGACATTCCCGAAACCTGGAAGAGGTTTAAGAGCCTGTACGGTTAGCAGGCAGAGAGACATGAGGAGCAGCAGCAGCTGAACACGTCCACACGCCGCCATCTTCAACCACAAACAGCTGAACCGAGCTCCACTCACTCTGCCTCCGAAGACTCCGCGCTGACCGGGCGAACCTAGCACGGCGAAGGCTTTGCTCATGAATATTAATGACGCCACGTGACGCGAGCCCAGCACGCTTTATTGATTGGCTGGACTACTGACGTTTGTAAATAAGCCTCGAACACCTGTCCAATAAACGAATCTTACTGTGAGGAAGGCATGGATCATGAATATTAAATAAGTTAAGTAAGTGCAGTAAGTGGAAAATCCAGGAAGGTTACCAAGCAACGTTTGCTGGTCTAAATTAATATTCATCAGTTATGCCTTCGCAGTAGTGGGATCATAAAAAGATTTTACTACTGAAATCATGTGCTGTTTGTGGTGTTACATATAAAACAATTTAATCTGCATTAAGTTTGTTTGTTTAAAATGTTTTTCTTTGCTTTTATATTATATAACTTGTTTTATTTGTTGTTACTATAATAAATATATTAGTTAAAATTATTATAATAACCTTAACCTTAATAACCTTATTTAAGATTATATATATATATATATATATATATATATATATATATATATATATATATATATATTGAGTCAGATGTCACTTTTCTATTCTATTCCTGAAAATGTCACACTCTGCCAGGGAGCACTTCATGCTTGAGGCTAAAGAAAAACCCTTTTCCTCAAACCCAGAGAGGAAAACTCCTTTTGGATAAATACTTTTTAAAAATCATTTGACTCTTGATTTCTGTGGGTTACTATAATGAAAAAAATGATAAGAAGCTATTCAAAAATTAGCTGTTGACCATAATCAGTACAGAAATTCATAGTAAACTAGTTTGTTACAATCTTACTAGCTTTATTCATTAAGCTAAAAAATGTAATATGTAATTTATTTATGAGGTAGTCATGACAGTTAATACACTTTTATGAACACATTTCATAAAAGAGAGTTCCTGCAATGGCACATGAACCAATAATCACTGTATTGTGAAATTTATTCATATTTTTATGGCACACATACTGTACATTGTTAATCCTTCAAAACACAGCAGTTCTCTTCTGAAGGGAAACAAAACTTTTTAAATCTCCTTTTCAACTGAAACGAGCAATCAAAACACATTTGAAAAAAAAAAATTGTTTCATAACCATAAAAATCAGCAACGTTTCCCTTTTCCCTTTCACAGATCGATTTCCATGGCAAATATAAGCTCTACTCAAATCAACAGGTATAAAAGCGCAAAAAACAGCACTGTATAACAATTTCACTTACTAACTAGGCTGGTTTTGACCTATTATAAGGTTGATATTTGCAGCTCCTCGTTAGAACATAATTCTACACTTGAACAGTCGTTAAACCATCCTGAATGACGCTGATGTTCCTCAACGTTTCTCTACAGAGGAGTTGCTACAGTACTAAGAGTTTTGAGGCGTATCTTGACGTTTTTATTGTTTGTAATGTTCAGAAAGTGCTTTGCAGCAGGCAGTGGCACCCGCAGCCAGTGGGACAGACCTCTTGAGAGCGAAACCAGTCCATCATGTGACTGGTGTGTCCTCCGTGCCCGCAGCTCAGGCAGAAGTTAGAAGAGCCGCGTACGGCCACGTGACAGATGGCGCACTGGAAGGTGAAGCGCTTGCAGACGGCGCACTGGGTGCCGCGGACCTGACTGCGACAGTGGCAGCAGTAAACGCCAAACTCTGCATACGAGAGCAAAGACACGATGCAGGCTCATAAATGTGGGTGTTAAACATTTGTTCAAGAGTTAAACATTGATCGACATTCCAGAAATGCTTCGCTCCTTTAAGGAATGCTTATGGATTATCACAGAAAATAGTTTATATTTGATCAAAGGAAGGTTGCACCAGAATAAATGTAAAACATACAGTTTAGAAAATATAACAAGACTTCACATGACTGCTCAAGAAACATTTATTATTGTCAATGTTGAAAACAGCTGTGATGCTTATAAGATTTTTGTGCATAGTTAATATAAATATAATAAATAATAAAACAATAATTTTTACTATAATAATTATATTCTAACATTATTAATAGTAATAATAACAATTAGTATTATTAAAAATAATAAGCAATTAATAAATGATTAGTATAATTATTAATATTAATAATAACAATTAGTATTATTAAAAATAATAAGCAATTAGTAAATGATTAGTATAATTATTAATATTAATAATAACAATTAGTATTATTAAAAATAATAAGCAATTAGTAAATGATTAGTATGATAATAATAATGTTATTATAAGTATTATTACTATTATTTATAAATAACAAAAACAATAATAATCTGATAAATTGATTAACTATTAATTGCATACAATTATTATTATTATTGTTGTTATAATGAATGTTGAAAACAGTTTTGATTCATATTTTTGTGCAAACCAACATAATTAAATAACTATTAGAAATTAAACTCCAATTATTATTATTATTATTACTTTTATAATTATTATATTATAAATCATTATTAATATAATAATAATTAATTAGTATTATAAAAATTCTTAATTCTTATTAGTATTCTTATTGTTTATAAATAACTATAATTGTCTAATGAATTGTATATCAATTGTATTAATTACACTATAAATATTAATAATAATAATAGTTTTTAATTGTAGCGTTTAGGTAGGATTTAAATTTTTTTGGTCACAAAACAAATACAAATAACCAGAAGCTTTTATAGAACCGTCTACAATTTAAGAATTTAAACATCTTTACATCTCATATTATGTGAAAAATAATTATAAGTGCTGTAATAACAATAGAAGATGCACATATCTACTTCTACGCTCACTTATATGTGCATTACAGGAAACACACCTTTTGCTTGTTTTAACAAACTGAGTTGAAACCTTTTTCTGAGGCGGTCTGGTAGTCTGTCCCAGAAGCTGTTTGGAATCCTTTTTCTTTAACATACCTATGCCTTTGTGTGGCTCTGGAGGGCAGGAGACAAATTTGAGCACCTCTGCCCTCTTGTCCTTCATGCCCCATTGGTGCAGGATTTCACCGTAACACTTCTTGAAGTCGTCAAACTGCCAGGAGTTGGAGGGGTCCAGCAATCTGTGGATCAGAAGCACCTCTTTAGTGTTAGTTTGGGGATGCAGTGTTAATGTGATAAGTGGAAAAGTCACTGACTTTCACCTTTTGTTCATGTCGTGTTGTTCTTTTTCTCGTTCTCGGGGGTCGGTGTATATCTGGTTTGCATAGCGATAGTCATCTGGAGACGATTCTCCCCAGGGAGGAGCATGCTCTGATTCACGTCCAGCTGAAAGAGAAAAGATCCATATTTTCACAACGATCAGAAGTTATGGAGCTGTTTTCTCTAACAGTTCTATTACTAACAGACTCATAACTAAAACATTTTGTCATGATGCGGAAAAATTTGGTACATTTCACATACAGCTGTAAGGGAAGGTGGATTTTTACCATTGAAAATAGCTTAGAAATTACATTATGGGTGAGCAATATGAATGTGTAACATATTGGGCACTAATGTTTTCATTAATTATGAAAACAATATATTAATGTTATTAATTATAGGAAATCAGTAAATATATAGACTACACAGAATAATAGCAAAAATATAATTTTAGTAAATTAATCAATCAGATTATTATTATTGTTGTTATTTATAAATAATAATATTAATATCATAATAAATGTTTACAATGCTACTATTATTATTAAAATTCTAAAATTGCTAATAATAATTGTTATCATCATTTCTAAAAAAAAAAAAAAATTTAAATACTATAATATTATTAAAAACGACTATATGAATAAACTCATGATCGCTCACCCATGGTCCACGGAGTGTTTGCAGAGTCTGAGGTACTTGAACATGATCCGGATGTGACAGAACTAGAGGTGAAACTGGGCTAAATAATACAGTATTAATAATACAAAAGCAAACAAATAAACACAGATGCGGGTCACAGATATTAATATATCTTCGATATACATGAATATTTCCAACATATTTAAGAAAGAAATATACAACTGATCCTAGTTTAACTGAAAGACACAATTAATTACAACAGAATCCAGACATTGATGAGTTAGGTTTTCAAACATACGTAGCGGGAGTGGTGTGACGTGAAGATCGCCGGTCGAGGTTGCTGATGTCCGTATAGAGTGAAATATTCCTGAGGACTGCTGTGACCTCTGAACACACTGCACAGCATAGCCAGACTCTGAACATCACTCATCTGACTGTAGTGTTCAAGCCTGTGGAGGAAAGAGACAAAGTCAAAGATCATGAGAAAACAAGGACATGTTCATCAATTCTAGCTGGATATAATGCACTTCTGATGGTTTCACAGATTGAAAGCTGCAACTCACAATGTCTCCAGCAGGTGCCGCCCAAATGGGTGTTTGGCCCAGGGAGTTCCAGCATCAGGGTCAGGGTCAGGACTGAGGTCAAGATTCGTGGCAGCCGAGGCAAGCGCCCATACCTAGAGACAGAGCGTGGAGAAATGGCTTTAAAAATGGCTCGTATGGAAATCATGCCCACACATACACTACAGGTCAAAACCTTGGAATAATTAAGAATTATTAATGCTTTTGAACGAAGTCTCTTATGCTCGAAAACTGCATATATTTGATTAAAAATACAGTAAAATTTATAATAAATGTATTTTCAAATGTAATTTATTCCTGTGATACAAATCTGATTTTTTTTCATTCTTATTGTCAATGCTGAAAACAGCTTTTTGCCGTTTAATATTTTTGTTGACATCATGATTTTTTTTATTTCATTATATAAATAAAAGTTCAAAAGAACAGCATTTATTTGAAAAAAAAATTTTTTTTTAACATTATAAATATTTTCAATGATATTTAAAGGGGTCATCGGATGCCCATTTTCCACAAGTTGATATGATTCTTTAGGGTCTTAATGAAAAGTCTATAACATACTTTGGTTAAAAATTCTCAATGGTAGTGTAAAAAACACCTTTTTAAAGCTCTCTTCAGCACGCTGATCTAGTCCATGCTTCTTTAAAGGGGTCATATGTTACTAAAAAGAACAATATTTTGTGTATTTGGTGTAATGCAATATGTTTATGTGGTTTAAAGTTAAAAAACACATTAACAGAAAAATTAACAAAATTACTCCAGACTTATCAGTTTTTACAAAAGTGTTATGCAGCACAACTGTTTTCAACATTAATAATAATAATAATAATAATAATAAGCATATTTCTAAAGGATCATGTGAAGACTGGAATAAATTACATTTTTAAATACATTAAAATAAAAAAACTTATTTTAAATTGTAATCATATTTCACAATATTACTGATTTTACAATATTTTTGGGGCATCCTCAAATGAAAGGTGGAGGAGTGCAAGGTCTCTACCATCCACCAGCTCCGTGATGTCGTCATTGTGGAGTGGAAGAGGACTCCAGTGGCAACCTGTGAAGCTCTGGTGAACTCCATGCCTAAGAGGCTTAAGGCAGTGTTGGAAAATAATGGTGGCCACACAAAATATTGACACTTTGGGCCCAATTTGGACATTTTCACTTTGGGGTGTACTCACTTTTGTGGCCAGCGGTTTAGGCATGAATGGGTGTGTGTTGAGTTATTTTGAGGGGACAGCAAATTTACATATTTATACAAGTTGTACACTCACTACTTTACATTGTAGCAAAGTGTCATTTCTTCAGTGTTGTCACATGAAAATATATAATAAAATATTTACAAAAATGTGAGGGGTGTACTCACTTCTGTGTATGTAGGTGATTTTATCACACTACTTTCATGTAACACATAATGTTTAAATATTGTTGTTATACTTTTTATATTTTGTTCATTCTGGCGTAAACATTTTAAAAAATCGTAATTATTCCAAACACTTGACTGACATTACATACCTTTGCTAAATCCCTGCGGCCCACAGCTAAGGCCGCCGCCCCATTCTTCTGACACGTGTCCTGTATGTCATTAACATTTAGCCTAAGGTGAAGAAAAACAAAGACGCTGAGGATCAAGATGACATTTGAACAAAAGAATGTCACAGTATCGGCAGATGATGCTGTAAGTTATCGCTGTTACTAACCAGACAGATATCTATATCTAAATATGACCTGGAATGCATTTCTATCTGAGAAAACATAACATACACGTATGTCTCCCCGAGGGCTTTGCGCACAGGAAGCAGACACGAGACTTCCTGGATGATGACTTTGCCAGCCAATTTGATGGGTCTGCTGCTGTAGTCTCCTCCCTCTCGCTTGCCTTTCCAGCGGCGGGATTTCTGAACACCGTAATAATGACAAACAACAGGATCAGTCACTTTCTGATCAAAATAAAAAATAAATAACCCTTATGGTTGTCAGAATGAGAAAAACCCTTTTAAAAATATAATTAGAAATCATTATATATTGAATTATTATTATTATGCATGTTATCATTAGAATTACTATAATTATTGATTATTTTGAATAATTTTTTCTAAATGCTTCATATTTGTTAAATGCACTAAAAAAACTGTTAAACTGTTAAGATCAGCATAGACATTAAAGCTTCATTTGAAATATCATTAGGGTCTAAAATTATTTGCCAAAGGTGGGTAAATCAAGAATATCCACTAACCATAAATATTCAGTAGCAGCCATGAAATTAAAATTTAAATATTTAACAAAACTTTAATAAAGTAATAAAAAAAGTACTAAATAATTATAATATACTTTATTTATCATATATTAATTGACATAGATATTTATATTTACGAATATACTTATATTTTTCTTTATAAATATATATATATTTTTTTTTCCGCTGTACATTTTTTTTTGTTAACAAACTGATGGGTTACAGTGTTACACACAACATCAAATACATGAGAAAGATTGAAAAAAGGGATGATCTTTCATTTTTACGATCTGTAAACGTCTGCTAAATTAGTACAGATTTGTTTCAAAAGAGACAATTTAGGGCAAGATGGTGAGCTGTGATGTGCCATATGTGAAATGTATGACAGCAAGTGAATGAAATGCTTTAAAGCAACAAGCATTAGACCAAATAGATGAGAGAGAGAATAAGTGGGAGGGAGGGGCGGAGGTCAATACCGGACAGTCATGAATAGTCTGCACAGACCAGCGGCGGGGAGCAGACAGAGGGGGCTTCTGATTGGATAAAACAGACCACAGCAACATGAGTGAGGGACACATGCCACCAAAACTCAACAGGAGAAAGACAGCACAGAGAACAACAGTGCAAAGGAACTGTGAAAATGGTGCTTTTGAACAGGTGGAACAAGCGGGTGGGATGTGAAAAGCAAGAATAACAACTCAGAACGGAACAAAAAGTAGAAAAACATGTTATTTAACCAAGGAGGAACAATACAGTCAGGTCTTGAAAGTAAAACACATTTTAGAAATAATGTGTAAACCTGTCTGCAGACAGGAAGAATAAAAATAAACAAAATACAATAAATCATCTGACCATGGCTGCTGAATATAAATTTGCTTCCCGCCAGGACTAATTTTAGTCCTATATGACAAGTCTCACCCGTTCTTTGTAGTAAAAGGACGATATGGACACTTGGTCTTTGTCTGTGCGTGTTGGGCTCCCGCTGTACAACCTCAGGGTGGTCTGAGACTCCGTTCGCATCTTCATGGGCGTCATCACTCCGCTGTGATACGCCGAGAGAGCTGACAGAGACCTGCACATACTTCATCTTAGGACACGAGCTAAACTGTCAAATAATATAATATAATAATATATATAGCATAACGTGCCATGTTTCAGACACACCAAGCAAACTGGACTGAATATTCACCTGGGAGTAGGTTCAGTCGGAGGGACCGTACGATGCATAGATATGGGCCGAGTGAAATAAACCAAGGAACCTAATAAGCAAATTAAGCTGAAATTGATGTCTTTCATTTACATATAAAAACCAAAGTCTGGAATGTTTTTTAAAAAAGAGGTTTCTTGTGGCCATCAAGGCTGCATTTATTTGATCGACAATACAAACAACAAAAAAGTAACCAAAAAAAACAGCAATATTGTGAAATATCATTACAATTTAAGAACAATTTTCTATTTGAATATATTTTAAAATGCAATGAATCCTTGTGATGCAAAGCTACATTTTTTCAGCATCCTTACTCCAGTATTTAGTGTCACATGATCCTGCAGAAATCATTCTAATATGCTCAATTATCATTAATTGTTATTGGTTCTCAATAATTAATAGTATTGAAAACAGTTTTTGCTGCTTAATTTGTGAAAACCGTGATACTTTTTTTTTTTTTCCAAAAGAACAGCATTTATTTGAAATAGAAACATTATTGTAAGATTATAAATAACAATATGACATCACTGTGACATTATAAATATTTTACTGATTAATTGGAAGCATCCTTTCTTAATAAAAATATTAATTTATTTTAAAAAAAATTACCCCAAACTTACCGGTTCCCACAAAAATATTAAGCAGCATGATCATTTTCAACAGTGATAATAATAAGAAATGTTTCTTGAGCAGCAAATCAGTATATTACAATGATTTCTGAAGGATCACGTGACACTGAAGTCTGGAGTAATGATGCTGAAAATTCAGCTTTGCATCACAGGAATAAATTACATTCTGAAATATACTCAAATAAAAAATATATATTTTAAATTGCAATAATTTTTCACACAATATTACTGTATTTTTGATCAAATGCAGCCTTGGTGAGCAAGTGAGACTAAAAATATGTTAATGTTTTAATTTTTTTATTATTCCAATCTTTTTATCATCAGTATATATATGTGTGTATTGTTTTACACATTTCATTTTAGGCCTATATATGAACGAAATTTCATGCATAATGGACAACAATTAAAACAATACAAAAGGTCTTATCCCAGACTACCTGTCCCACAGAAGCGCGCCCCTGAGGTGCGTGGGAAGGGGATGTTGGAGTCCTGGTACGAGCCGTAAGTGTTGGTTACTCGAGGGAAAGCAGGAAGTGCAGGAGTCACCGGATTGGTGAGCACGTAAGGGTTTGTACCATCCTCCTGGACATCCAATAGGTGATTTAAAAACTCTTCACGGTGAGCATGGAAACCATTCGGAAACGTGTTTGAATAAAATAACTACAAAAGTAAATCTCACTCACCATGACTCCATCTGACTCTAAGCAAGACACCAGCTGTCGAACACATGGCTCTAAGCAGTTCTGGTTTCTCTTTACCTTCTGAAGTGACGTATCTGTCAGGATCTACAAAAGAGATGAAGCTGCTTCAATATGACATTGTTTAAAGCTTTGACTAAATGTCAAGGATAGCTTGATGGGCGTTAGAGTTTCAACCTTCTTTATCTTGGTCTTCATGGAAGACGAGATGTTCGTCGGAGAGACGAACTGGAAAGATGGAGCTGCATTGTTGGGATATTGGGCAGGAAACTTCACCACGAGACGAACACGATTGGCTCCGCAGTCAGCCGACACAAAGCAACTGCGGTTGACAGCATCCATCTACAAGAACAATACGTCACTGTCTTATTTACGTTGCATGCCATGTTGCATTGCATGCCATTTATTAGAATTCTGCAACATGACACTCCACAAAACAGACAATTAATCTAATTATTTTGTTGAAACATTCCTTGTTGCACCAGATTTACAGAAATCACAGTGACTGACCTCCACATTGACGTTACGAATCTGTAAGTTGACTAGAGAAAACTCTTGCTGCAGAGTCTGAGGCAAACCTGGTACGTCATTCTTACCACCAGACTGAGGGCCATCAAACTGATCTGTGAACAGACAATAATTTATATTCAATAAAACTAGGATCTGACTGGAACATACACTTTTTTCACATCACCATATATGACGAATGGGATGAAAAATAATCTTAATAATCAGTTATAATGATAAAAATATTCAGTTCATAATTTAAATCCAAAATACATTTTTAATATTAGTTAAAAAATCTACAAAATTCAGATTACAATTTACTTTACGTGCATCTCATATTGCATTCTACACTCTACCATTCAAGTTTGGGGTCGGTATGATTTTGTAATGTTTTTTGAAGGCAAAAATTGTGTCAATTTTTAAAAATATTATTACAATTTAAAATAACTGTTTTCTATTTGAATATATTTTAAAATATAATTTATTTGTGTGATGCGAAACTGAATTTTCAGCATCATTACTCCAGTCTTCAGTGTCACATGATCCTTCAGAAATCATTCTAATATGCTGATTTAGAAACTAACCACAAACTTTTGATAGGTATTGTACAGTATGTCTGTCTATATTATATAAAATAATAGTATAGATAAAAGTGAAAAGATTATAACATGTATAAGATATAGACAGACAGGCACACTTATGTATATGTTATAAATTCATAATTCTTGACTCATTTCACGTCATAAACAATCCAATCTACTTTCTGTGCAGATTTGGGTCTATTTTATTCTAATTGGTGATTCTATTCTATCAGTTTTTCACCTTGTGAGTTGTCCGCTGTGAATCCAGGGCTGAGTGGAGGTTCGGAGTCTGGGGACCTCAGAGTTTTCTCCGTCTCTGTGGTGATAGTCAAGCCCTCCATCAACTCGTCCACAATGTCATTGGCACAGCACAGCTACAGATCACATGAGCCAATCAGTCTCAAACATAAAGTCACCAGCTGTACTGAAAGCATTGAGTTCCTGAGCATCACCTTCTGAAGTTGAGGATCTACTCTCCATATCCTCAGGGTTTGATCTCTGGACCATGTGACCAGCTGGCAGTCTTTGGAACCTAAAATACAGAATGGCCAGTGGAAGGCAATAATACGTGTCTGTTCTTAAAGTCAAAATGAAGCACTCATTTACAGAATTATCAGCACCTACTGGTTTCTCCTCTCACCTTCTTTCTGCGGCCTCCACTGAAACTCAAGCACAACATCGTCGTGGCCCACGAACGCGTGAACAGGACTGTTCAGTTCCAGTGTGCTCCACAGCAGGAGGCTGTTCTCTCGCCGGAGCTGAGGAACCATCACTGTAACCAGGCCGTTAGAGAAGGGCTGAACAGAACGAGAGGAAGAGGGTGCAGTGAGTACTTTAAAATATGCTAATTCATATTTACTAGAATTACACATGATATTTCAATTACAGTGATGCAAGTGTAAGGGGGGAAAAGTACACTACTGGACAAAAATTATGAATTTTTTTTATGTAAGAAGTCGCTCACGCCCTAAATCTGTATTAATTTAATACAGTAAAAACTAAATGTTTCCTGAGCAGCAAATCAGCGTATTTGAATGATTTCTAAAAGGGTCATGTGACACCGAAGACTGGAGTAATGATGCTGAAAATTCTGATTTGCCTGACAGGAATAAATTAGATTTTAAAATATATTCAAATAGAAAACAGTTATTTTAAATTGTAATAATATTTCGCAGCGTTACAGTTTTTTGCTGTACCGTGTATCTGGCCTTCCACACAGGCACCTGACATGACAAGATATCAAGGTACTTCCGGGGTTGTCTGTAGTCCCAAAACTTTTGGAGTAAATCATAATAGACAAAGAATCAAGTGTAAGTTAAACTGCAGCAGAATAATAGAATGTGAACAATATGATCAATAATGATCATAATCACCCGAACAGAGTTGTCCTGGCTGGAAGTAGCCAGGATGTACTCGTTATCCGGGTGCCAGTCCAGACCATGAATCTTTGACAGGTGGGCGGCTACATACTCCACAGCAGTGTTTGGTTTCTGTAGCACAGAACAGTAAGCAGACAGATTAACAGACAAACAAAGATTGCTTAATTGATAACTGATACCAATGATGATTTTATAATCATGATGCAGCAAGTAAAATAATCACCCTCTTGTCCCAGATTCTGACATCACCATCATGACTTGACGCCAAACAATAATGATTCCGTCTGTTCCACTTCACCTGAGAGGCTCCAGCTATTATACAGAGGAAATGTGGGGAAAAAAATAAATAAAAGAATGGACCTTGCATAAATAAACTGATTGATGAGTTGGACTCAGTGAGTCTTTCCACTTACCCACAGCAGACAGCGCCACGGTTGGCTTTCGAGTGTCCCTGGAAATTAAAATAGAAAAGTGTAAAATATGGGGGAATGCACTCTTTATCATGCACTCTTTGTCCAAACTCACCTTGTGTCCCATATGTAGATGTAAGTGTCCACAGAACTCGTGACAAGAAACTCTGGTTCAAACCACGACCAGTCCAAATCACTGAAATAGTAAAAGAGTTATTTATTATAATTTTTTGTCATATTAGAAGAGAATATTTACATTCTCAAGTCAGATCAATTCAAGTAATTTCACTTATATATTGCTTTTCACAACACACTTTGTTCAAAGCAGCTTTTTCCAAGTCTCATAATTTCAGTGTTTACAGTATATTACTTTAATGCCTAATTGTCCACAATTTAGCAGCTTAGAGCGGAGCGATAGTATATTTTACATCTGGTGAATATATAAAGTCACCAAACTTTTTTGGCTCATGCATTTTCTTGTCATTGTTTGGATAAGACAAAATGATCAGATTTCTTAAGTAGCATTTCATCTTTGTTACCTTATAACACGTGTGTGGCCTTGTAAAGATGTATGTGCTTCACCGGATCCATCACGCCAAACGTACAGGTCGACGCGCTGGTTACTCTGCGGAGATGACAAAATGTATTTTTACAATACAGAAAATTCATAAAATGTGACCCTGGACCACAAAACTCGTCATATTTCACACAGGTATATTTATAGCAATAACCAACAATACATTGTATGGGTCAAAACTATCGATTTTTCTATATATAGAAAATATTTTTCTGTATATACTTTTTCTTTTATGCCAAAACTCATTAGGATATTAAGTAAAGATCATGTTCCATGAAGATATTTAGAAAATTTCCTACCGTAAATAAATCAACGCTTAATTTTTGATTATTAATATGCAATGCTAAGAACTTCATTTGGACATCTAGGATCACAAATAAGAGCTAAAACTTATTTGTACTGTGTATATATAAAGACACAAACATACAGCATATATTTTCAAAATATTTACATGTATATTTATATTCATATATAAATATATGATATAATATAAACATATTTTTCTTAAATATATATATACATGCATGTGTGTGTCTTTATATATATACACACACACATATATTATGTAAACAAAAATATTTATTTTGGATGCGATTAATCGCTTGACAGCACTATAAACTAATGTTAACTAATGGAAACTTACTGTAGGGTGTTACTAAATAAATATTATGCATGCATGTGAAACAATAAATATGACAGTGTCATAAATCTTCTTTACGCACAGATGCTGCAAATAAATGGGCCTCGGTTTTGTGCGGATTCCACTGGACTGTCCCAACATCCCATTTGCTCTGGCGGCTGATTTTGCGTGGAGCCTCGGACGGCGTCTCCAAATTTACAACATATAAGAATCGTCTCCTGTTCAAAGCATTCACAAGTGAAAGAGTAAATAGACTGTGTGGTGAAACAATGCATGCAAAATGATAAACAGATAAGAAACAGGATGTAGATTCAGCGTATAGAGCTAAGCTACAGATGGTGTTTATAATTGCACATGAGGATGTGATATTAGCCGAGGCTGCACAAACCCAGAGAGAACAGCGTGCTGGCCGAGACAGTCCACTGACATCGCTGTAGCCTGAAAACACAACACATCACCCTCAAATATACTTGTGTCATTTTCTTTTTACCTTTCTAAATGTAATGTATACCATTGCATTGCGTTGATATTGTCTAGTGTTACTGTATATCCTGCTTCAGTTCTTACAAATATACTTAAAACTGCTCTTTTTAAAAAATAAATCACACTTGATTTGATACTTTATATCAATGCAATGGTATACAGACATTTTAAGTGTGCCCATATACTTACTAAAGCCAATATATCTACATTAAACCACAGTTATTAAAGATATCCCATGTAATTTCCCAGGTTTTCATTTATTTTTTAACAACATGTTTATTGTAACTCATAATAACTGAAAATAGTATGTTTACCATGGTAGGTTTATAAGATAACACCTTGATAAACAAAGAATGTCATTCAAATCTAAGTTTAATAGACGTCGCTCAGTTTTGACATGACAGCTGTGCACGTGTATTGCTCTAATGCTCGTGAAAACTACTCCTCTGACGCATCTAATGCATGCATGCAGGTGTAGTGATTGTGTACCTGTGCGTCTCGGAACTCCACCACCACATTCTCACTGCTCCAGCGGGCCGCCATCTTCACCCACCAGAACGTCAACAAATGACGTGATACTAACGGGACGACAGAGTAATCTCGCGAGAACTCGCTGCTGCTGCTGCAGTGCTCTGGCAAGAACCCTATTGGGCAAGATGGCGGCGATCATGGTGGAGCATGTTGTGGCAGACGCAGGCGCTTTTCTCAAAAGGGCTCCTCTGCAAGTGAGTTATTGTTGATGACGTTGCCGTCTTATTTGATTATTTTAATACTTTTGCTCAGAAATGTCAGTTTTAATGTCTACGACGCAGGATAAATGACAGAACTGTCACGTGTGCTGTACTGCGGAGTTAGAATAAATAATAAATTGTATGTAAGATTGTGGTGTTTTTGATTACATAAAGGCAATACACTAACCAAAAAAATACGTTTTCTACCATTGTAGTGCCTTGGTGTATTTTAAAGACAATTCTTTCAGTCATTCATAATATTTTATAATTTAATATGTATAATATTTTTTGTGAAATTAAAACATTTGTCTGTTATCACATTGTTTTGTGTGTGTATGTTTTAGGAAATTGGAAAGAACATTTATTCCCTGAAGGATGTTGTTGATGAAATTCGGGATAAACCAACAAAAAGGAGTTTGGCTTTTTTGCCATACAAGCTCAATTTAAAAGAACCGTTTCCAGAGCACGTCAAATTTGGTAATAATAATATGTCTTATGTCGAATGTCTTTATTTGAATGCTGAAAGTATGTTATGGGTGGTGATTTACGCAAAATGTTTTATTTACTTTAAATCCCAGTTACAGAATTTGCTAAAAAGACAGGAGACTATCCCAGTCTTTCAGCCACAGACATCAAGGTCTTGGCTCTGACTTATCAACTGGAAACCGAGAATGTGGGAACTGAGCATTTGAAGAAAGAACCTGAGAAAAAGGTACTGATTATTGATTAATACAGATCTTCTTTCACATTCATTCACATCTGTTTTTCAACATTGTTATTTATGTTTGCATTTCAGGTCCAAATATGCAATACACCGAGACACCCAGAGACTCCTGTTGGCATTGCAGGTTTCCATTTTCCATCAAAAGTAAGACATTACTTGCAAATGCGAGTATTGTATTTGAGTAATGTTATTGTAAATGAATATCCATGTTTTTTCCAGTTTGATGCTGGTGTTTTTATATACAGAGACAGCAGATGCCTTCGCAGATATGCATTAATGATGTCGATCTACCTTAAGGGCACCTATTAATTTCTGCTTCTTTTCTTCAAAAGTCATCAAATAATCCAAATACAGTTGTCCAAAGCCCACCTACATCAAACGAGCCACAAGACCCCGATAGTTCACAATTCAACAGCTTTCAGTTTTGGAGGAGTCCTCTGCCCAGCATTGAGAATGAGCTTCTGGAACTGCTGGTGAGGAATCCAACAACATCCAAAACACTGCCACAGTCACCTAAGACCAAAAAAGTCAAATAAAATCATATTTTCCTTCTGTCTAGGCTGCAGATGCCATCACAGTCACAGACAAACTAGAGTCTGTTGACCTGTCCGCTGACAGTCAGCTGGCTGAATCTGAAGAACATGATGGCTCAAATGAAGACCAACATGAGGAAGAAGAAAGCAGCGAGGAGGAGGATGGTGATGATGGTGGAGGTTGGATTACTCCCAGCAACATAAAGCAAGTCCAGATGGATGCTGGTAACTGGGCACCGACAGCAGATGTCAAAGTGGGCTGCGTGACCACAGACTTTGCCATGCAGGTACTTGTGGTCATTGATTAGACATATTTGGAAACAATCTATTAAAACATGTTTTCACAGATTTTATAATATTATATTGTCACAATTGTGAAAGAAAGATGCTAGATTATGAAAATAAGCAATTATTGTTCATTAAAACAATGTGCACTGAATTAATAAGGAATAGTTCAGCCAAAACTGTAAATTTGTTGAAAATGTACCTTCTCTCTAGCCATCCAAGATGTAGATGAGTTTATTTATCAGAAGAGATTTGGAGAAATTTTGCATTACATCGCTTGCTCACTGCAGTGAATGGGTGCCGTCAGAAAGAGAGTCTAAACAGCTGATAAAAACATCACAATTATCTACAAGTAATCCACACCAATCCAGTCCATCAATTAATGTCTTGTGAAGCAAAAAGTTGTGTGTTTGTGAGAAACAAATCTATCATTAAGAAGTTTTAACTTCAAATCATTGCTTCCATCTAGAATACGAGTCATACATAATATTGTTTCCTCCAGTCAAAAAGTGAACTCCTCTGAATCAGAAGAGATATGTGCACCGCTCAAGCAGTGTTTACAAGCAAAAACAGTTCAAAGCAAATGGTTTTGATGTGAGAGGACAACAGGAGATGGACTTTTTCACTGGAGGAAGTGTTAAAGATTATGAACTCAAAAAACGCCTTGATGGATTTGTTTCTTACAAACGCACAGCTTTTCACTTCACATGATGTTAACTTATGTACTGGAGGCATATGGATTACTTGTGGATTATTGTGATGTTTTTATCAGCTGTTTGGACTCTCATTCTGACGGCACCCATTCACTTCAGAGGATCCATTCGTGAGCAAGTAACAACGCAAAATGATTCCTTTTTCATGCACATTAAGCAAATATGGTCAATTATTTCCATTATTTTGTAAAAAACACCTAATGTGTCATTGTTTTCCTGACAGAATGTTCTGATTCAGATTGGACTGCATGTGCTGTCTGTTAATGGGATGCTTATTAAATACACCAGGAGTTACATTCTGCGCTGTCATGCCTGCTTCAAGTGAGTGATGGATTCACCTCGGAAAATAATATGTTTTGGAGCAGGAATAATTACACATTTATACTAATAAGTGATGTGTGTTACATGGACACTGTTGTTTCCATATTTTTAGGACAACAACAAACATGAACAAATCTTTCTGTCCAAATTGTGGGAACAACACCTTGAAGAAGGTTGCAGTCAGCATCAATGAGGACGGCACAATGCAGATGCATTTATCCAGGAATCCCAAAGTGCTGAATCCAAAGGGAAAGAGAGTGAGTTATGCTTTGGATGTTTTTTATGAAATTATGAGTTGAATGCATTAGAAATTTGGCAGGTATTGCATGAATAGTGTCATATAAATCAATACTACTGATCAGGCACTTATGGTTTGTCTCTTCTCTCATCCTCTGCAGTACTCTTTGCCTTTGCCGCAAGGAGGAAAACACGCCAACAATCCACACCTGGTGGACGATCAGCATTTCCCCCAGCAGAGATTGTCTAAAAAGGCTCGTCAGAAGATTAATGTGTTTGACCCAGATTACCTGGCCGGCAGCTCTCCGTTCTCCGAGCATGATATCTACAGCAGGTCAGCCAGCCTACAACTGCGGGAGACCCAGGCCGGAGGAGGAAGACGGCGAACAAATCCTAACACAGCACGCAAAAAATGTGTTAAGAAGTGATTGTGTACTCGCACTACCTGCAGAATCTGGACTGGAAGCCTGAATCATTGAATTCTTGATCCACTTCAGTTCTCTTGACCTTATGTTTAACTCTATATTACAAATAATTTTCCATATTATACCCTTGTACCAGTTGAAACTGTGATATGGAAATCTTATTTTTGTGCCAACTTGTTTGTGATGTAGATAAAAAGACTATCTGCGATTCCATGCAGACTGCTAAAGGTTTTACGGGGAAAAAAATGGAACACCTTTGACTCAATATAAAGAATATCAAAATATCAGAAACAAGCAGCCTAATATTTTTATCCAGTTTTTTTTTAATAAAGCTAAAAATATGAGCAAACAAAAAACAACAGAAGTCAAATGCAATACATAGTCCAATTACTAGAACATACAGATGCCACAAAGGTTTATGAACACAAGTTAAACTTAAAAGGACAGTTCACCCAAAAATAAAAGTGATCCTCAAACTGAATTTTTATTTTGTCTTCATTCTGAATAATTCATGTCATGATGTAAAATGTATTGCTTTAAAGTGCATCTTTAATAAAATATCAACAGAAAAGGCATTTATTATTTAATGCAATGACATTCAGAAATTAAGTGTCCAAATACATTTTGGGACCTCTAAGTCATAGAAAACTTTTTTTTTTTTACAATTTAAATATATTATACCATATTTTGTTACTTATTACCTTCTCCAAATAAAGCTGCAAACAAAAATGCAAACCCAGCCATGTCCAGATAGATATTTGCCATCAACAAAGCATTTTTTAGGACCCCTAAAAACATGCACACCCTGCATGTAGTGTTTTTTATTTTGACATCTCAATATTAACATCTGTTGAAAACAAATCATCTGGTTCTGTCAAGTCCTGTACATTAAAGTTCATTTCAGGCTCCAGGATCGGGTTGTTTTGCTCGGTACTGACTGCTTCAGCAGAAATTGTCTCTTTTTGAGAAAGACGAGGATCAGATGCTGACACAGGCTCTTGTTGTTCAGATAATACAGTTTTTTCTTCTTGAGGTGTTACGGGTTTGAGTGCAGTCGAGGGATCGGATTCAGCTGTGGTCAGGCTGCTCAGATCAGTGCAGAGATCCAGGACAGAGGTCACGGGCTCCTTCTGGGGCAGAACAAACTCCAGCGGCTCCAGAATCATGTTCACATTAATGCAGCCAAGACTGCCATATTTATAAACCTGGGTTGGCGGAACACCTACAATACAAATACAAGATAAACTTTTAAGTCGACATCAAATGGTGTTTGCAACCGGTTTTTATTTCTGGAATGGGACAAAAATTATTTTATCCTGAGGATATTTACCCAGTATGAGAGCAAGTTGGGCTGGAGGAAAGAGAACTTGTAAACATCGGTTCAAGAAAGGCACCATGTCTTCAGCAAATGCACTGCAGAACTGGACGAATAACTCTCGTTCACGGCTACTGAAGGCAGATTCCTCAGCTCGATGGAAAACCAGGATCAGCTTGGTCACCTAAGAACAGAATAACATTGTTACATCAGATCATGTGAAAAGAATTGTTCAAGGAAGCAAAGTAAATATGTCTACATCTTTTCAATGTCCATTTGAATTCAGTTAAATCTTTTTGGTTTTACAGAAATTATTCAAAATCACACCAAGGATGGTAACTATAAAAGTCCACAACTATAACAATAACGACAAACAAGAACAATACTGGAATACAATAAGTTGGAATCACTTTCAAAGTGCTTTTTTCCAAGTGATGAATGATAAAAAAAATAAATAATAATAACAACATTGACAGCCAATCAGAATCCAATCCTGCTTTACAGAACTTGAGAATTTAAAGTTACAGATTACAAATCTACAGAGCATGCTTATAATAAACAAAGTTACTAATGACGGTTAAAACGTTAGTTAAAGTCACTTTTATAGTTAGCGTTCTTTGTGTGAATAGGCCTTTATTTATCAAGAATGCATTAAATGGATCAAAAGTACCAGTAAAAGAATATTACAAAAGGTTTTTATTTCAAACAAATGCTGCTCTTTCAAACTTTCCATTCATCAAAGAATCCTGAAGAAAATATTTCATGGTTTCCAAAAGAAAACATTGATAAGAAAATAAATATTTGATAAATAACCAAATCTGTATTAGAATGATTTCTGAAGTATCACGTGACACTGAAGACTGAAGTAATGATAGTGAATATTCAGCTTTGATCACAAATAAATTGAATTTGAAAAAATATACAAATATTTAAATTCGAATAATATTTCTAATTTTTACTGTATTTTTGATCAAATAAATGCAGACTTGATGACCATAAGAATCTTCTTTAAAAAAAAAAAAAAAAAAAACTTACCTGTTATATATATTTCTAACATATTATTCATGTAATTAATTACCTTAATAAGGGCTTCCTCAACACATCTGCTAACTTCCTGTGCGAGTCCAATAGGGCAGCACAGGCGTAAGTCATTGAAGGCTGTCAGGACGTTATTGAGGAAGCAGGCTAGAGGTGGGAAATCCAGCAGGGCCATGGGGGGCTGCAGTGTGCCCGGCTGGGTGCTCGGGACCGCCGGCGGAATGGTGCTTCCAAATATCGACGGCAGAGAAATTAGTGTATACAAGTTCATATCCTCTTGGAACTTGTCCACTGCTTCCTGAATAGCCTTCCGGAACGTCTCCATGGCAACCTGCTGAAATATGGGAGCGAGTTGGCCACGAAAATCTGCCCCGACCCGGCTAAAGGAAAGCCCGAAGTACATGCACTGGCCGAGCAGAGAGTCCAAACGGCTTCCCACCCCACGCTGGAGGTCCCGATCGAGGGTCTCCAAGAACTGCGCCGCCTGCTGCACCACCCATCCGTGAAAGATAGCGCTCTCGTTCAACGCCTGACCGCCGGGCGGCAGCAACGGATCCTCGTCGGAGAATATGGCGCGATACTGGGTGATGATGTCGAAGAGATGCACACGGCAGGTTTCGATGGTTTTAGTAATGTGGAAGTACGGGTCTTTGTCTGGGATGGCGGCAAGAATGGATCGCAGCCAACTTCCACGGGCTTGCAGGAACTTGACGCGCAGCTCGGCTTCGGTGAAAACATCCATTCTGCGCAAGTATCCGATCACACGCAGGCAAACCGGAAGCTGTGTATTACTACGCAGCTGCTGAAGAAGTTGGTTCAGCATGAGCTGAGCAGATAGTCGGACCTCGTGCACAATTCCCTAATAGCATACAAACAGAAATATTATTTAGTAGAAATATTTGCAATTTTTCAGTCATTTTTATCTAAATTTATTTTAAAATCAATTGTGTTTGTTTTATCTAGCTATTTATTCCTTTATTTTTTTTGTTTTCCTACTGTTGCATTTATTTATGTCTTTAAATTTTTTGCAGGTTTGGTCCTCCATATACGTGAGCCCAAGTTTATTTGTATAGTGCATTTCTCACAAACTGATAGTTTCAGAGTCAATTTAGTTTATAATGTAACTATAATGCATGTTTGTTTTATACTTTTCAATCCTGCTCTGAATAGAGGTTAAAGCGATAGTTCACCCCAAAATATTAATAGTGTAATTAATTATTCACCCTCAAGTTGTTCCTAACCTGTATGCATTTCTTTCTTCTGTTGAACATAAAAGAAGATATTTTAAGAATGTTGTCAAAGTCAGTGAATTATTTTTGTATACTTTGGAAGTCAATGGCTACCATCAATTAATCGGTTGCCAACATTCTTCAAAATATCTTATTTTGTGTTCAAAAGAAAGAAAAACTTTTACAGGTTTGAAATAAATGAGGGTGAGCAAATTATGACAATTTTCATTTTTGGGTGAACTCTCGCTTTAAATTTAAAGCATTTGTTGTGAAAGAAACTAAAATACATTTTTAGTGTTTATAAACATTTTAGATACCAGAATTTTGCATTACTTAGCCTAGAATTAAAATGTGACAGACTTAACTATGCTTTTTTTTTTTTACCCAGTGTGACTGATTTTTCAGAAAATAAGGTAATAGTAAAAAAACAATGAATCGTCTTGGATTACTGGTGCAGAACAGTATCAGATGTACCTGAATGACAGGAAGTGATGCATGTTTTTTCTCCAGTCTCTTCACATAAGCGGCGAGCTCCAGCGCCTCCTCGTAGTATCCGTTACGCACGCACGTGTCCATCAGCTGAGGGATCTCCAGAATCTCCAAGATCTCAGTGTGGCGATTCAGTGTCAGGCTGTTCATACGCCTGCTGATGCTGATCTCCTCTGCCTCCTTTATAAAACCTCTGCAAAGAAATGACAAAACAGAAACCAGTTGCTTCAAGTATACTTCATATTTTATACAGTAGTGCGCACTCTAATGTGTTTGCTTGGCTGCTGATGCAATGCATTTTTTCTCATGGGACTAATATAAAATTCAGTCATAATAATAACTTTCATTAATGGACATTATATAATGCTTAACATGAATGTACAATAAAATTTTTGTTGTTTTTAAAATAAATTAATACCTTTATTCAGCAAGGATGCATTAAATTGATCAAATATGACAAATACATTTATAATGTTACTAAAGATTTCTATTTCAAATAAATGCTGGTCTTGTTTTGAACTTTCTATTTATCAAAGAATGCACATTTCAGTTTTCACAAAAATATTGAGCAGCACAGTTTTCGATAATAATGTGAAATGTTTATTGAGCAAATCAGCATATTAATATGATCTCTGAAGGATCGTGTGACACTTAAGACTGGAGTAATGATGCTGAAAATTCAGCTTTTTAATCACAGGAATAAATTACATTTGAAAATATATTGCAACAGAAAACGGTTCCTTTAAATGGTAATATTATTACATAATTTTACTGTAATTTTGATCAAATAAATGCGGTTTTGTTTAGCACTGGAGACTTTTTTTTAAAACCTTTTTTAAAATCTTACCAAACACTTGAAAAGCAGTGTACATTCATATGAAAACAGATCAAATATGGATATATTTTCTGACTATATGAAAGTATATTATGATCTTTTAAGCAGTGGGTGAAACATACATTTAAAAGACATCATGCATATAAACTGAAAGTTATCAGACTTACCAAATCTATCATACATTTATATCGATTCATCTGCAATGTGCAATACATTTAGACTAATAATGATCTATTGAACGTTATAAAAGTTAAATCCTTATTAATAAATAAAAAATTATTCCTTTTAAGTAACGATAACTACTAACATTGTCCATTCACGCAATCAAAACAAATAAAAATTAAATAAAAATCAAACATAAATACGTTATCAAATCAATAAATACATAACCTGTCAATCATCTATCTTTACTTCATAGTAAGTACCAGTTCTAATTTTTCTTTAGAAAATTATATTTAAATACTAGTCACTATCAGTGTAGGGGATAACGCATTACAAGTTACGTAATCAGATTACTTTTTTCAAGTAACTAGTAAAGTAATGCATTACTTTTTAATTTACAAGAAAATATCGGAGTTACTTTTTCAAAAAAGTAACACCAGTTACTTTGTTTTCCCATTTATTGACTGACATGGGAGAAATCAGAAGTACAGAGACGTCGTGTGCGCTGTGTGAACATGATGTTAGTTCTAATGTGAATCTCACTCGCAAAAAACAGATTTAGTATTCATCAAAATGAATTAAAACTCAGAATATGACGCAAACATGCAATAATAAAATATGTTAAACAACACAAATGTATCTAATCCCATTTTATTATTGATGATCTTTGATAACAATTGTGCTTCATTGTTTTTTATTGCTGAAGTGTTCTTCTCAGACGTGAATTTACTCTTCCTTCAGCACTTTTTGGTGTGAAAGGGCCATAAATAGAACTTATTATATTAAAAACAAACAATCAAGCCCTGATCATATTTTAAAAGTAACGCGAAAGTAACGTAACGCATTAAGTAACGCAATTACTTACTTTTCAGGGAATAACGCAATATTCTAATGCATTACTTTTAAAAGTAACTTTCCCCAACACTGGTCACTAACTCACTATTGGAATAAGTACTAGTATCTAATCTAATGAATAAACACTGGTAACGTTACTAAATACACTAGTATCTAAAGAATAAACACTAGTAGCTAATGAATAAGTACTAGTACTTAATGAAAATGTAACAGTATCTAAAAAATAAGTACGAGTAGCGTGCAAACTGGTATGGCTTATAGATTAAATGTTAAGACGCCTTATAACCTGTCAATCATCTACTGTTTCCTGCACAGACCTGCATCTCTCAGTGAAGCTGGGGAGCTTGTGCAGTAGCTTGGAGAGGCAGTTCTCCACCGTGCTGAAGTCGGTGTATATGTGCTGTGTGCAGTCCGCGGTCCTGATGAACGTCTTGTAGTTGGTGAAGGCCAGTTCTCGGGTCTGCTGCAGGATCTGCGCCCGCTCCTCCGCCAGACGCTCCGGCTCCCGGTTCAGCTCATCCACGCCGCAAGAGCTCAGCTGCGACAAATACGCCGCGAAGTCCGGCTTCTCCCTCCAGTTCTCAGGAAAGCTGTCCTTAAAGATCGAGGCCAGGATACTCTCATCTTCCACGTCTACGGCAGCCATGATCGAAGTGTTGATGATTCAAAACCCTGCAAAAACTTTATTTAAACGGCACGACGTCACTGGTGTGCGACGGACTGAACCCAACTCACGTGTCTGACGCGCTTCGAGCTTCATTAGCAGGAATATCATTATTACTTTCATCATGCGTCCGTTAACAGACGAAGAGACAAAAACGATGTTTGAGAAACTCTCTAAATAGTAAGTGACATGTTTCGGTAAGACCAGGAATGTATTAACATCATGTGTAAAAAAACAAGCTAAACTATTATAAGATGTATTTTTTTATCATAAATGTACTATTATGTTATTGTAATAGGAAACATCTTTGTAGGGTTTTTGTTTATTAAATGTATTGTTGTATGATATTTATTAGGTGTTATGTTTGGCTATGTTTACATGGTTTTGTAATATTATTTACAGCTCTTATTTATTAAGTATTGTGTATGTGTGCTGCATAATATAGCCCAGGGTTATTTAAAATTAGACTTAAAGTATGTTTTAATAGCAATTGCATTAAGTACGGCCAATTTTTGTGTTTCTAGCATTGGGGAGAATATCAAACTTCTTATTGATCGACCAGATGGGTCTTACTGTTTCAGACTTCATAATGATCGAGTATATTATATGAGGTAAGGTTGTCAGCTGTTTTTAATATTCCTATTAAATATGGTCTCCATAAACATTTCCTGTGCAAGTTTCCTATTCATTTGTATCCAGTTTGATTTAATGTAAATATGAATGTGCATTAAACTGAATAGTAATCTAATTATGTCATCTTTTCCATTTTAGTGAAAAAATTCTGAAGTTGGCTACAAATATCTCCCGAGATAAACTGGTATCAGTTGGCACGTGTTTCGGAAAGTTCACAAAAACACAGAAGTTCCGTCTGCACATCACTGCTCTCGATTTCCTTGCACCATATGCTAAGGTACATATTAATTCTGGTTTTGTGTTTTCCAATATTAACAGTTATTTTCTTTTTTATTGGTGTGAAGCTACTTTGAAACGATCTGTATTGTATAAAGCACAATATAAGTAAATGTGACTTGATTATGTCTGTATGCATTTATATAATTTTTTTGGCTTTTTTTCTCTTTGTTTACTGTGGGATTAAATAAAACGCAATTTAAGCAGAAGCTTTTAGATCAGTGTTTTTTTTTTTTAAGATCAGGAGAAAACTAATTCAATCAAGTTACCTTGGACATAATCAAGTGCATCCAAACTTTTGACTGGCTATGTGCATACAGTATATCATATTTCATAATGCAATGCACCTAATGTATGCCATTGTAGTTTAAGGTGTGGGTAAAGCCGGGATCCGAGCAGTCATTCCTGTATGGAAACCACATCATGAAGTCCGGCCTGGGGAGAATCACAGAAAACACAACACAGTACCAAGGAGTGGTGGTGTATTCCATGGCTGATGTACCGCTGGTGAGATAATTTTGAAAATACTGAAGGGGGAGCAACAGTTGTCATGCTAAAGAAATAGTTTACCCAAAAATGAAAATTTACTCACCCTCAGGCCATCAAAGATGTAGTTTGTTTGTTCATCAGAACAGGTTTGGAGAAATGTAGCATTACATCACTTGCTCACCAACTGATCATCTGCAGTGAATGGGTGCCGTCAGAATGAGAGTCCAAACAGCTGATTAAAAACATCACAATAATCCACACCACTCCAGTCCATCAGTTAACATCCTGTGAAGCGAAAAGCTGCATGTTTGGAATAAAATTATTGTGATGTTTTTATCAGCTGTTTGGGCTCTCATTCTGACGGCACCCATTCACTGCAGAGGATCATTGGTGAGCAAGTGATGTAATGCTAAATTTCTTCAAACCTGGGGGGTGGCAAATGTACAGTCATGACCAACAATATCGGCACCTTTGGTAAATATGATCAAAGAATGCTGTGAAAATTAATCTGCATTGTTAATCCTTTTGAACTTTTATTTAATAAATTCACAAAAATCTAACCTTTCATTGGACAATAAGAATTTATGAAATAAGTGTTTTTCTCTAATACACATTGGACACAATTAATGGCACCCTTTTATTCAATACTTTTTGAAACCATAGTTCCAGTCGTGTCTGATAACTGAATATGCTGGAGTTTGTTTTTGGATGAGCTAGGAGAATTGTTTTTGAAACACTCCCAAACAACATGTGGTGATGTAGGTGCTGTTTGACAATTTTTAAGGTTTTCTGACCCCGAAACTTAACTATTTTCTGCAATTCTCCAGCTGTGGTCCTTGGAGAGTCTTTAGCTACTCAAACTCTCCTCCTCACCGTGCATTAGGACGATATCGATGCACGTCCTCTTCCAGGCAGTTTCGTAACATTTTCTGTTGATTGGAAATTCTTCATTATTGCCCTGATGGTGGAAATGGGAATTTTCACTGCTCTAGCTCTTTTCTTAAAGCCACTTCACTAATTTGTGAAGCTCAATTATCTTTTGCTGCACATCAGAAATATATTCTTTGGTTTTTCTCATTGTGATGGATGATTAAGGAAATTTGGGCTTTGTTTTCCCTCCTATTTATATTTCTGTGAAACAGGAAGCTATGGCTGAATAACTTCATGTTCATAATCACTGGAGTGCTCAAAATTGTGAAATGAATTGGAATAGACTTCCGAGATATTTTACTCATAAGAATTTCTAGGGGTGCCAATAATTTTGTCCAACGTGTATTTGAGAAAAATTTTTATTTCATAATGATATTTCCCCCCATTTTAAATTCTTATCCAGTGAAAGGTTAGATTTTTGTGAATTTGTTAAATAAAAGATCAGAAGGATTAACAATGCAGATTAATTTTCACAGCCACCTTTGATCATATTTACCAAGGGTGTTGATATTTTTGGTCATGACTGTACATTTATGTGAACTGTTCCTTTAAGAAAAGTATTGAGTGATCTTGTATGGTGCTCTCACACCTTGATCTCTCTTCAGGGCTTTGGAGTGGCAGCGAAGACCACACAGGAGTGTAGGAAGGTCGACCCCATGTCCATTGTGGTTTTCCATCAGGCTGATATTGGCGAGTACATCAGAAGTGAAGACACGCTCACATAAGAGGATATAATATCTGCAGTGCTCATGGACAGTTCATTACATTCTGGTGACTGGATGTTCTTTTACACAAGTTTGATAGACTTTCCCAACTTTACAATTCCAAGCAGTTTTCTGTGTTTAAACATGTTGTATGTGACTATTTCTGCATCAAAGAAATACAAAAAAGTAAAACTTCAAGGTTTTAAAATAACAGTATTTTTTGTGATTTTTATGAATTACTTTAAAATGAAACAGGGCACAAAACCAGATCAAACTTATACAAAGTAGTTAAAAAAACTAATGTTTAGCAACACAAGAAAACTGATTTGCTAAACAGTATTCAACAAATAATCAAAAGTGCTTTTTCCTCCCAGATGTTTGTTATTCTAGGCAATAAAATATTTCAAATAAATGCTGTTCTTTTGAACTTTTTCAACATTTATAATAATAAATGTTTCTTGAGCGGCAAATCAGCATATTGGAATGATTTCTGAAGGATCTTGTGACACTGAACACTGGTGTTGGAAATTCAGCTTTGCATCACAGGAATAAACTTAATATTAAAAGTTATTTGAATAAATATGTGAGCATAAGAGATTTCTTTAAAAAACACCTAAAGAAATCAGGTTTAGGCTTGAATAGCTTTTAAATCTAATGACTTTATTATGTAAAAGAACTTTACATAAGAAAGAACATAACTTCATGACACTTGAAAGTATCAAAACATTTGTTTACACCATTACAGACATCATTTCAGGATCTTTGCTTTGTGGCTGTAAACCCTGTTTCCAACGTTTCCAAGTTCAGACACCGCTAAAATGAGCTTGAAGCTTTGAGACGCGTCGCTTGATGACCCGTTTCCCGCTCGGTGAAACCTGCAGCACTAGAAAGCTCTAATGTGGGGAAAAGGTGAAAGTTGGAGACAAAGTTTCCAGATTTTGTTGATGGTATCAGACTGATGATTGGGAATACGCTTGGTTGAACCACCAAGAAATAACATGTGTAAGAGTTTATTCCCTAATGCTATTCTTCTGAGGTTAATGAAGGTCATTTAAGAGCAAACATCCCTCTTTACAGTCAAGTATCATCTAAAATTACCTAAGCATGTTTTTAAAATAGAGTTTAGGTCAGGCAAATACTGTTGCAGTAGTAATAATAGCACAGAATGCAGAACTCAAATTATTCTAATGCAAAGAAAACTCCCTCTTTTACCCAATTAACACATTGTATAAAAAGCATGAGATACATTCTTAATGATGTGCTGATAAAAGGCAAGTCTTCTCTTATCAAATTCAAAACATGATCTTCAGGGATTGCATATAGTACATATTCCCTTTACAGAAAACTGAGTAACTCGTAGACTTGTTTAGAAAGGCTCAAAACGCTTCTTTAAAGTAAAAATAAATTACACCAAGCCATTCTAGTTCAGTCTGAGTTACGCTGCATGAACCGCCTGCGTGAAAGCCAATCATAATAATAAGAAGGGAATGTCTAAAAGTTTCATTGTCATATGACCGTCATTAATGCTGAATAACAAAATTGGCACAAAAACTCATTACTCATTGTAACATAAATAAAATGCTGGAATTACACTGATATTAATGGCAGAGTAACAAAGGTATTACTAATTCTGTAGTTTTACTTGATCTATAATCATTTATCTAGCATTATGGATATCGAAGAATCAAATGTCAAACTGGATCACATTTTTAAATTCATTTATCTCTGATCTTTTTTGTTCAAACACAGTTGGCTTCATCTTTTACATGGGACTTCTTGAATGGCTGTGATACTAGAACCAAAGCACAATACATATTCAAATATTGTAAACATAATATCCAAGAGCATTAATACACATATGCATCTGTTCTGCTTGGTAAATGGAGTGGTTTTCTAAGCCTCTTAAAATCCATCTAGACCAATTCAAACTGGCCTTTTAGTGCTGTGATATAATTCTCATGAACTGCCATCATTTATTTATTTAATTTTTATATATTTTTTTAAAGTAAAAATAACTAATCTTCTAATCATCCAGCAAGGTGAATCTCGCAAAGCCAGTCAAAAACATATCCAGGACACCAAAATCAAAAGAAAAAAAAGTTAATTATATATTACATAAAGAAAATTAAGTCTATATTTAGGAACATCAGAAGTGATTGATGATGATTTTTATCTTTGATAACTGATTTTTTAAAATGAAGCAGCAAAAATTAATGGGAGTAAATTAAAATACCAAGACGTAATTTGTTTTTATTATTTTATTTTAATATTGCAATATTCTATATAGATTTTATTATTTAAAAGTGATATATATATTTATATACTAATATTTTGAGAGACTGGGATTTTGACTTTCATGAGCAGTAAGCTCTAATCATCAAATTTAAAACTTTACATGTAATGAATATATGAAAGTTTCACTTTTTGAAATAGTAAAAAAAAAAATTTTTTAGTAATTTTTAAACTAATTTTCACCTAATTTTTTGAGCTGCACCAATTATAATTTTTTTTATTTGTACTTGTATATAAATAAGCACATAATTTATATTATATTAATGAGAATTTGTGGGAAAGGGCCTGATTGTCTTTATGCAAAATACAATTTCTTGTTTTTTATCATTCAGTTTGGGGGTCAAATATGACAAAGTTGTTTTTGACAGATTTTGTGAGGTTCCCTCGAAAGACAAAGCAACACACACATCGTCTCGACCCTGCCAAACAAGTTCCAGCTTTATATGATGAAAATATTTTCCACCGGGAAAACTTAGTGGTCACCATGAAACGATACTCTAAGCTAAAGGTAAAAGCAATCTGATAAAAGTGAAGACGACAATGCAACGAGAAACACAGTATAAAATACAAAGTGATAGTCAGACTCATTGAATTGTGCAGCAAACTGACGAGCTCGCCAAGTCTCATCACATGGATGGCACTCATCCACGTCAGCTCATTTACTGCTGTGTGTTAAAATTGTAATCTACACATTAATTAGAGTTCCTGGCTCAGCCGTGGGCCTCATGTGCACAGAGGATGTACTTTAATTATGTATGCCATAATGTGATTTGTCTTTATTTATCTCACAGAGCAGCTTAAGGTCAATGTGAGAATTATATATAGTCACGCCGTCCATTCAAGTTCTTTGTGGGATCGGCGTTCATCTCAAGACTACAGAATGAGGCTATTATTATCTCTACAATACATGAAGATGAGACTATTTTAAAATGACTTTATCGTTTAGGGTATGTGCTAAAGACAAGGTGACTAAAGCAGCCGCAAGCTCTTAACACCTAAGAAAGTGAATCTCACAAGGAAATGCCCGGTTCCTCTAAAATCAAAATATATATTTTTTTTATTATTATATTTCACAAAGAAAAAGCTCATTTTATCTGCAATTAAGATTTTTGTGCATCAAGCAACTAAACAAATTCTCATTACTGTAGTGTGAAACAAATCTCACTGTCATTTGTATAATAAAGAAATTCTAATTAGCATAAATTATATTCAATACAAAAAAATCATGTATAAATACTTAACATTTTAAATAACAGATTATATATTTTTGCAATACAATAATGCAAATAAAATATTTACTTTCAATGTAAAAAAAGTTTGATGTAAAAGATTTTGAGGTGATATATGACCACATGGGCATTTCCTGACAGTTTTTGTGAGATTCACATTATATATACAAAACACATTCCATTTGGTTTATGATCTATTTCCTTAAACAACTATTGCAACCATTATTTTTGCCGCATGGTAGGTCTAGATGCAATTACTTCAGGCTGGATAACGGATATCAACCCTTCAAATGTTCCGTAAATTTCTGAACAAATGAAAACAAATCAAAACCCATGAGTGTGAATGTTCATGAAGACAATATGAGCTTAAGTATGATCCGCCATCCGAGGTATTAATGTGTGGACACAGACAGGCTGTATCGAGACGTAGCCTCATTGTTCCAGGAGCGACATCAGTTATTTAACAGGTTTTCACCGTAGTACCTCCAAACCTGCTTCAGCATTAAAGGAAGGAGTCATATGTCCTATGTGAGGGGGATAATAGGCATGAAGGCAGACGGCAGTGCCTTATAGACAGCATTCTTCACTCAGACTGAGAACTCGGCCCCGTTCTTCCGGGCGCGAACCATCAGAACCTGAAGGCGGAGTCCAGCAAAAGGGTTGAACCAGAGCAGAGAGGGCGGCCCGCCGAAAACAGCCTTCATCCCCTCCCATCGCACCTGCCGCTCCCACGTGGGCTTCTCGTTCTTTAGTCGCTCGATTTCCTGTGCGGGTCAAGCGAGAAATGTATAGCTAAGGCTAGTACAGTCAGAGCGTTGTTACAGAACTCAAAAGCAGAGAAATTTAACTGAAATAATGTAGCCTAAAGTGAAAATCTTACTTTTACTGCTTTATTTTACATAAATCCTTTGTATTTTTATGATTTATAATAACAAATATAATATTTTAATATATACATATTAGCATAAATAATTTTGAACTTCAGTGAATTTGAACTGTAGATCTGAGAAATGTAGCATAAAATGAAAAAATCGTTTTACTGCTTTATTATACATAAAATATAGGTAATTTTTATTTATATGATTAATATAATAAGTAAACAAATATTTTATATTTATGTGTGTGTGTGTGTGTATATATATATTCTGAATAAATAAGCTTTCCACTGATGAATGGTTTGTACAATATTTGGCCGAGATACAACTATTTTAAAATCTGGAATCTGAGGGTGCAAAAAAATCTAAATATTGAGAAAATCGCCTTTAAAGTTGTTCAAATTAAGTTCTTAGCTATGCATATTACTAATCAAAAATGACGTTTTGATATATTTACAGTAGAAAATTTACAAAATATCTTCATGGAACATGATCTTTACTTAATATCCTAATGATTTTTGACATAAAAGAAAATCAATAATTTTGACCCATACAATGTATTTTTGGCTATTGCTACAAATATACCCCAGCGACTTAAGACTTGTTTTGTGGTCCAGGGTCACATATTTACTATATTAATATAAATAATTCTGCAGGGTTGTATAATACATTGCACTAAATAATAAAACAACCATGGCTGTCAAAGTTCAGTTCCACCAGAAGTAATGGTAGTAACCAGGTCAGAGGACTTCTGGAGGTTTGTGGAAGTCGACTTACCGTCTCATCGTTACAGATGGAGTGAAGCTGAGTGCCGAACATGACAGCAGTGAAGGTGAGAAACAGCAGTGCTTCCAGACACAGGAAAATCAGCAGCATCACCGCCACAGGTGGAGAGAAATCACTACACTCTACAGAACAGAGGAGAACAAACACTGGTCAAAACCAATGCTGGACATCAAATTCTCAAGTAAAAGAACAGTAGTACAGATTACAAAAAAAAAAAAAACAGTATTTTATTCTAGTGGAAAGAAAATGAAGAAAAAAAACTTAAAGTATCAAATACATTCTTAGTGACATGCAATTAAAAAACAACTACATGCGGTAGATACTGTACATGCAAATAAAAGGCCAATTAGAAAAAAAGCCTAATATACATTCTTGGTGGCAAAGATTTGAAAAAATAAATAAATATTTATTTATTCTGTTATTAATTTAATTATGAATACATTTATTGTAAATAACTGTAAGGAAAATAAGATTTAGAAACAATAAATTCTAAACTGTAATATTATAGACAGCATATAGTAAGCAAAAATGATCACAAAGTGTTTTCTTAAAGTGGCTTGTCAGAGCAAAAGAAGCCTACAATGACACAGCACACTGAATGTCAAAGTCTTGCACTTGACCTCTTATGACATGATATCATCTGTCCTCCAGTAATGGATTGACAATCTCAAATGTCTATTACCCACCATTCCACTGGACTCTGACACAGGTGAAGAAGTGGAAACCGCTGAGACACAGTGCATGCAATGAAATGGAGGCAATGTACATCTGGGAAGAAGAAAAACACACTGAAGTTAAATATTGTTCAAAATTATGTGAAATGCTTTAAAATGTTGATTCCTTATGATGAAAACCTCTAAATATTGTTGTACACTGATGCCTGTAACATTTATCAGAGTAAAGGTCACTGATTAAGAACAATAAAGCAATATGAAGAAGAAACAGCAGCATCAGACACACTCACAGTGAAGAGGACAAAGAATCGCTGATTGTTCTCGCCCACACAGTTGTTGACCCAAGGACAGTGATGATCCATCTTCCTGATGCATCTCTTACAGATACTACAACAAACAAACAGGAGAAAAGACAATGGCAGTTATAAAACAAGACGAGAAACGTCTAGAAGTCACAGATGCTTTGCCTTTAAATATAAATGGCTTGATTTAAAGGGGATATGCAAGGCAAAAAAAAAAAAACTTCCTAGTATTCAAACAATCCTAAAAAATGATTGCAGTCTCCCAAATACTGTAAAAAGTCTCAAAAAGAGGGTGCAAAATTGACATGTATTATCTGGTTTCGGTGCTAGAACCTGGTCTGACATTTTAAGAGGGGGAAAAAAATGCCACAAATGTGCACAGTAGAATGTGACCATGTACAGATAAAATACTGTTAGCAAAAGCTTTGCGATATATCAGATACCTGCAATGGTGTGCCCTCTCTGGTTTAATGCTGCAGCATTTTGGACACTTGTAGATGACCTCTCCTGGCTTCAGCTGCAGACTCTCCATGTATTCTTTAGTGGCGTTACCTTTGGGAACAGCTCCCTGATAAACACGGCACACCTCACATCAATAACACCCATCATAAAATGTTAATTACCGCATTTAATTAAAATAACAGCCCTTTCTTACCGGATCCGTCAGCATGGTTCGCAAGTGCGATGTCAGCGCCAGCATGGCCAGGAAGTTAAACACCACGCCATTGATGAGAGAGTAGCAGAAGCTTTTGGAAGGGAGCAGCATGACAAAGTTCACCACAAATTCGGCGTACATAACCAGAAACCAGGTAATGACGGCGCACACCATCCCGCAGCTGTCCTGAATGAACCAGACGCGGCTGGCTGCCACCTCCTCCTCCCCTCCGCTGAGCAGGGGCTGGTGCTGCTCCACATCCCTCAACCGGTGTCCTGAAGACTGCATTCTCACCTGCAAAGAGAGGAAGATTGGTGAGTAGGAGGAGCAAGACTCCCATTGGATCGCCATTCCAGCCAGACATAACACTGTTTCACTTGCTTGTCTATAATGCTGCTGTATAGATAAAGGAGAAGCATTGGCAAGCACAACATGTGCATTTTTTGACATTGCTAGTAAATCTCACAATTACAAATTGCAAGTAACATATTAAACTATTTTGAAGTAGAAGAACTGAAATCTTTTCTTGTAAAACGTACTCCAATTATCTTAGTTTATTTTTACACTGTAGCAACACCAAGGCTATACAACCCATGGAATGCATGAACTGATAAAATGTATATCCTTCAATGCAATAAAGTAGATTTTAGCTCGCAAAATCGCTAGCCCGACGTCCCGGGGCTATTGTGTTTTCCAGTTGGGCTACCAAAATGTATCACTGCCCTGCCCGACTGGCTACCTTAAATACAGGGCTCCCACGCAGTGTTCCCTCTAAGCTGACCGCGCTCTTCTTCCACCGCAGACGCGCAGAAGAAATAATGTGCCTTGCGCACACAAAAATGAGTTGGGAAGCCATTTGATTGAATGCCGCCAGTAAAAGGGAAAGAATAGCAATGCTCGGGCAAACCGCTATAGAGCTTATGTCACGACAGAGTTAGAACCAGTGAATGCGGTTTGCAGGTTTCATAGAAAGAGAACGATGTGCACCAAATGAGTCGCTGTAGAAACTCAATACTTCAATGGTTGCAGTGCGCTCAACACGAGAGACAACGCAAACGCAATGACATGTGAAATAAAACGTCCTCATGTATTAAAGAAGAGTGGCTTGATTAAGTGCTGGAAATAGCGGAGGATGAGCAAAGAACGATAACAAAACTCTGAAACATGTACAGTCACACACAAGAGTATTGTACAAACTGTACTTCATAACCATGTTTAGACAGCTATAGAAGAATTCATATGTTCACGTTTTTTTTATATATAACTTACAGATCTCAGCTTAAGTTTTGATTCAGTTTGTATTCTATGAGTTTAAATAGTTTGTTTTGATAATATATTATGTTAGGGCTATATTATAAACCTGATAAATAATTGACCTTGTTTTTGAGACTTTGACTTTGAGTCTCTTGCTCATCAAGGCTGTATTCATTTAAAACATACAGAAAAAACATTGCATTGATATAGTGAAATATTATTGCAATTTCTAATATTGGTTTCCTATTTTAATACCTATACTATAAAATAGCATTTATTCCTGTGATCAAAGCTGAATTTTCAGCATCCTTACTCCAGTCTTCAGTGTCACATGATCTTTCAGAAATCTGTCTAATATGCTGATTTATTATCAGTGATGAAACTGTTGTGCTGCTTCATATTTTTTTTGGAACCTGTGTTACTTTTTTCTTTGATTCTTTGATTAATAAAAAGTTTAAAAGAACAGCATTTATTCAAAATAGAAATATTTTCTAACAATAGAAGTCTTTATCATCAATTTTATCCATTTAACACATCCTTGCTGAATAAAGTTTATTGAACTTTCTTTAAAGTATGTTTAAAAAAGAAAGAATTTTATATTGTAACAAAATCTCTATTTTGACTAAACACTGTTCTTTTGAACTTTTTTTTTTTTTTAAATATCACAGGTCCCAAAAAATACAGTATAAAAATAAAATAAAAAAGCAGTACAACTGTTTCCAACATTGATTAAAAATCAGCATATTAGAATGACTTCTAAAGGATCATGTGACTCTGAAAATACTGCTTTGCTTCACAGGATTGAATTAAATTTTAAAGTATATTAAAATAGAAAACATTTATTTTAAATTGCAATAATATTTCACAATATTATTTTGTGAAATAATATTCAGTATTTTTATCAAAGAGATACAGCCTTGATGAGCATAAGAAACTTCTTTAAAAAACTTTATTTATCCAAACTTTTGAACTGCAGTGTATTGTACAGTAAAAAAAATTATCAGGTAACCTAAAATGTTCATCATTTAGTTACATCAAGGGTCAAATCAAATATAAATAACACATTAAAGTTAAAAGTTATACACTATGTGTGTGCGTGCTGTACAGGTCTGGTATAAAGAATGCTTTTGCTCTGGTGCCCGAAATGTCCACCCAATAAAGAAAAGTTTTGCTCAGCAAGAAGAAAAATTAGAGGGAACATTGCTCCCATGGGTCCTTAAATTTGATACAACTAAACTGAAGAGTTTTAAGGCCTTAGACAGTTTTAAATATGTTAAATGGTATAAGAAATAATTTTTCAAATGGCCTTAAATTAAGAATTCTGCAGATTATAAATAGTAAAATAAAACTCTTTCCTTGATATTCGTTGATATTTGTGTATTGAAAATGTTTTTGATTGACATTTATGGTCTTTATTTTATTTGGGCTAGTTAAATTAATTTTCGGGCTACCAAAATCTGAAGAGTACCTGCCTGAAGGGCTACCAGGGATTTAGAAATTTTGCGAGCCCTGGGTCTTATCTTACGAACAGGAGTTTCTCAGTACCTTTGACCTGCGGGGTCCCTCAAGGCTCTACTCTAGCTCCCATGTTATTTTCCTTGTATATGCTCCCCTCGGATCTATCTTTGAGAAGTATGGTACAAGTTATCATTGTTACGCAGATGACATACAAATATATCTTCCTTTGAAACATAAGAATGGATTAGACCCGGTGGCCGCCGACTTCTTGGTTATTAAAGCATGGATGTCCCTAAATTTTGAATGAGAGTAAAACAGAGATTGTGGTGTTTACACCTTCTGATACACACGGTATACCAAATCTAAATCTTGGTGTTCTGGCACCTTATGTAAAGCAGTAAGTGAAAAATCTGGGTGTGGTGTTGGACAGTGCCTTAAACCTTGATAGACAAGTCAACCAAGTCAAGCTTCTATCAGTTGCGAACCTGGTAAAAAAGAAGGCCTTTGTTTCTTTTACTAATTTTGAAGGAGTAATCCATGCTTTTATCACCACGAGGTTTGATTATTGTAACTCTCTCTATTTGGGGATCAGTCAATCCCCCTTAAACTGCCTTCAGATGGTTCAAAATGCGGCTGACGGAAGCTCGAAAGCGTGAGCATATTACCCCTGTCCTTCAGTGTGCGCTACAGGATTAATTTTAAAGTGCTCTTATTGGTTTTTAAGTCTCATACCTCTTGGATCTGTTGATAGACCACCAACCTGCAAGAGCGCTTAGGTCTGCCAACTTAAGGCTCTTCGTGGTTCCTAGAACCAGACTCAAGTCTAGGGGTGTTCGAGCGTTCGCCGTAGCTGCTCCGAGACTTTGGAATAGTCTTCCTACACAAACCAGAACCGCCCCTACACTATCCATGTTTAAATCTAGCTTAAAATAGTTTTTATTTGATCTGGCGTATTGCTTTGCATTTTTATTTGTGACCTTGTCTTCGTTTTAATTCTGTTAGTGGTTACTTACTTTGTACAGCACACTGGTCAACGGTAGCTGTGCCTTATAAATAAATTGATATTTACGTTGCTACAGACATTCAATTATACCTCAAATTGTGTCTTAAAAAAAGATAAGTTATTACTTTTCCAAATGATTGAATGTACATTTTTATGGCAAAATAAAAAATGGGTACAAAAATGCCATCAACTTCCATTTAAGGAAAGACTTGAGCCATATATATATAGACCAGAATAGCACAGTGACTTGAGGTGGGCTCGAACTTGAGTCGGTAAGCAACCTTATTTAATATTTTGAATTAGATTTTTTTTTTTTTTTTTTTTAAGATAAAGTTTAAGTAAATTGTTTCAGTACATCAAGTTATACTGCTCTGGCAAAAGAGAGCATATTTTTTAAAAATATTTTATTTATACATTATATTTTTAGTTTTTTATTTATTTTAAGCAACAAAAATGTTTTTTATGGTTTTAGTATCTAGTATATTTAGTTTATTTAGTATATTTAGTTAAGTTAACTATAATAACCTTGTTTCACAATGATTTCTGAAAGATTGTGAGACGCTGAAGACTGGAGTAATGATGCTGAAAATTACGCTTTGCATCACCGGAATAAATTACATTTTAAAATATATTCAAATAGAAAACTCTTGTAATAGTTGCTTTTCACAATTTTGCTGTATTTTTTTTTCAAATAATCACAGCCTTGGTGAACGCCAAACTTTTGAACAGAAATTTACTTTGAATCAAGCATGCGCTTCTATCTAAATAATATAATAACCCACTAAATATTTAAAATTCCCAAATCCAACCACTAGAAACAGATCTAAGAAGCCTCATATTTTTGTAATTAAAATTTCAGTGTGTAAAAGACTCGGGAGTGTGTCGCCTTCAAAATGAAGCTCTCTTATAATGCTATGGAAACCCTTTATTATCCTGGTATCACTGGAACTTCACTGCCAATCTGGTGTCTTTTGTTAAAGAAACAAGGAAGAAGTTTCAATCTTCAGCTCGGGCTGAAACTTAGCATCTAATTTACATAAATACTTTTGAGATGCAAATCGCTTACAAAACAAAAGGCCAAACAGCCTAAAAGTAAGATGTGACTGGTCAGTGCCAAAAATGACAATGCACACTCATTCCAAAGCAGAAAACAAATCGAGAAATTCTTTACAGTAAATGCTCACCTGCACATATTTGCTTTCCTGACAAATTAAAATGTTTTTGTTACTTAGTGTGAGGGGTTTGTTCAAGTGATGCAAAATGACTCACCACGCAGAGTGTCCTTCACAATGACATCCTCTTGAACCCTGTTGGGTTTGAACTCAAAGGCATCCACAGTCTGGAGCCTGTAGACGACACACACATACAGAGAATCATGGGATTATACCTACGGCAAGAAATTAAAGTGTGTCAGAAAGCGGGGCAATGCACAAAGCCTTATTTTCAGCCTCACACATAATTAGCCTTCATCTCTAATAATCAGTTAAATATATATATTTAAACAAGCTTTAGTCATATCTGCAACCTAAAATAGCACACGGGCTCAACTATATGTCATGGTTTAACAGAATAATAGTCCATTTATATTTTAACTAACTAATTCTGATCATTTCTTGCAAAATAATTACATGTGTTCTTGGTGAAGTCAAACATAATTACATATTTGTTTTGTTTAGAGCCCCCGGTTTCACAGATCCTAGACTAAAATCTAAATCTTAGCCGTTTCAAATGAAATAAACTTGCACTGATTGATCTTAAAATATATCAGTGCCTTTGTTTTGTCTCAAGATGCACACCAGTCATGTTTTTTTTCTAAGCATGTTTATAAAAATTACTTAAATATCCTAATTGAACTATGGACTAATCCTGGTTTAGTCTAAGCCCCGTCTGTGAAACCGGGCCTAGGTTACCTAATTTGAAAAATACTGCGTTTAACTAAGGGCCCTGAAATATATGTTGCGCTTATCTTCAGTGTTAAATGAATATAGACAACACAAATGACATATACATACATATATAACTACACTTGAGTAAATGTGCAATGAAGGTTTATATCAGAACAAACTTGTTATTGACTGAAAAATCTTAATATTCATCCCAGCTAAGGAAAAAAGTCATATAAGGGTGTGTAAATCACAACATAATGACATTTTCATGATCCTTCATGAGTAAAGTTAGTTTGATAATCTGATAAATTTCACTTAGCACCTCTTTGACAGATTAGATAAAGCTAAAAACCCAGTTTCCCTCAGTCAGATGTAACTAAATAAAAAAATACGCCCTGATATCACGTTTCACGTTTTTGAAAAGCCCAAAACATTCATAAACGTTACAATATACACAAATTGATGCTGGCCTGTTATGAGGAAATGTGTTTTGATTTGCAATACTTGTTCCAGGCAGCTAAAAATAATAAACAGGCACAAAATCAGCCTGTCTGCTATCATTACTTGTTTTTATTTGGTAAACTCCCATAGCAACCATCATAATAACACACCGATATATGTGTTTATTTCTCTTTAAGATTAATCTCCCGTCACACCCTTCATCTAATTCATCGTTTGGTTATAATATTTACAACCTGCCTTAATTATAACTAATATATTAGCAATAATCTCTTTAATTATTCTGACAGTCTCATTAAAAACACATTTAAATCGCAGCCATACAAACATCATCATGATTCACTCTCTTTATCGAAATACTGAGCTTTTTCTCTCGCTTACCGCCTGCGAAATCAGCTTTTATCCGCCAGTTGCGATTCTCAGATGAGCGATGGGCAGATATAAAGAGATCATTTCATTTCTCGAGCTGTTTAAACGGTTTCTTGGGTGAGAAATACTGATGAGGGTCACAGACACTTCCGGGGTCCAGTGCGATCATTTCTGCTGCTTCTGCTGTCCGATGAGTGACGGGCTTGAAAACACGCCGCTCGCCGCTGACCTCTACCGGCGGATACGGAGCGCTGCAGCGCACAGGGAGCCTCCTGATTTAATAAGGACCTCCAGGGAGGTGCTCTCTGCTCACTTTCCGTCTCAGTGGCAATTCTACCATTTTTTTTAACCCTAAGTGAAGGGCCTCAAAGGGGACAAATGTGCAGAGGACCAAATTAATATAACGTGTTATAACATGGATTCAACACCTGATGCATGTTACTTTATGACATTTTCAACTATATGCAATTCTGTAATACATTTTATACCATAGTCTGCCACTGGATAACAATTAGTAAAAGGCTCATTATTATTTCAGCATTGATTTGCATGGGACTAAATTGGTCAAAAGGAGCAGCAATATAACATTGTTTGAATTATTCTCACCTAATTTGAATTCCAGTACATTTGACCTTTTTTTTTATGTGAAATCCATACATTTATATATCCATCTCAAACGTAACACTGCTGAACTTAACTGACGTGTGTCGTGAACACAGTCACTGAAATGTCAAATAAGTAAGTTTAAGTAAAAGACTGGAAATTGAGACAATTGTGCAAAATTGGGTGCTTTACAGTTTTACAGTTATCAAAGCTTAATTGTATTAAAATGCATTTTTAATGCAAATGTACATTTATGCATGGAACATAAGCAATTTACAAGAATTATTAGTAGGATAATATACAAATATTGTCACAAATGTAAGTTTTTGTTTTGTTTGGTTTGGCTTTTAACTTTTTAAAGCATGTTTTTAGATATATACTTTGAATTAAATACACTTTTGACATAGTATTCCCATTTTGCCTCTTTCTCTGTACTGTTAACACTGGTTATAGGCCTACTTGGTAAAAGACGAAGACCTATGGGTGAATGAACTTGATTCAGCACGCGGTGGCGCTACAGATATCATCTCATACACCTTCCCTTTATTTGTCGAAATTAAAAGTCACTGTATTGATAGAAACATATATACAAGCATAACCCATGTATAATTTAAATAATGACTTAATTCGAGTTTCGAAGATCATCTTAAATGGCAGTGAATCATAACCTCATCGAGATTTCATGTAATGGTGATGGGTATGATTATGATGCATGTCCTTTATAGCCTCTTGGTGCTGTTAATGCCTCATCAGGCTTATCACTAGTGTTCTTCTATTAATATTTGTTTCCTGGTAAACCGTTTCCTCTTCCACCCCTAAACTGTGTGGCCCAACAGTTATCCTCTGCTCTGTCGCACCAAATAAATAAATAAAAGTCAACAGCCACGCGCTGGCAGAGGCTAAAGCAGATTAGAGGCTGAAGCGTGCGAGCAGGACAGGAGCTCTCTTCGTTTCCCAGACTGCACTTCTGCTCAGGAACAGTCAGGCCTTGTCTGACAGTGTCTGCATGAGCAACAGCTGGGCTTAACACAACATCATCCTCAGTGCATTTCAAATCAGAGCAGAGCTCATCCAGCTCACAGACATGCACCTACTAAAACACACCCCATATATTAGCAATATCCCTCTGGGATTTATGTAAAAGTTTATAATGGTTCTATCAGTAATCTTATGAAACCTGACCAGAACATCATTCAGCCTAAAACCAAGCCCAGTCCAAATCACAATTCAGCCTAAAATCAAAAGAATGATGATTATATTATATTATGTTTTATTATAAATGTATTACACAGTCTTGTTACTGTAATGTAAATAATTTAATAACAAATAAACAATTTTAGATAAATACATTTACAATTAGATATTAAGTTTAGATAGTGAAATATTAATAAATGATATAAATCCTTTTATTTACTGATCTATTTTTTTTAATCATCATATGAAAGTAAATTCTAATTAGAATTTATAAAACTCTCAAATAAAAGATCCTTATTAGAATTTATTGTATAATATAGTAGCCTGTTTCTTTTGTAATGTAAAAAAACAATATTTTAATAATAAATAAACAATACTTGTTTTAGTTGTGAAGTATTTGCACATGATGGTAGAATATTTGTTGTACATCTTTAGATTAAAACATCTAAAATAATTTTAGTACAGTAATTAGACTCTAAAAAATAAATAAAAACGAATTAAAAGATAATTTATTCTAATTATCTATGAAATCTTGTTACTGTAATGTAAGAAATAGTATTATATTACAATTTAAATCATAATGTATTTTGTACATGATGATACTATTTGTACACTATTTAATTTATACAGATTTTGTTAAAAAAGACATCATATTAAAGTAATTTCTTTAATACAGTATTAGAATCTAAAAAAAATCTAAAATAAATCACCCGTATTGGAATTTACTTCTATTCTATTCTATTCTATTCAAAATAACATTTTAATGTTTAAAATACTTATTTAAATGGTAAAGTATGATGGTTGTATTTGTTGTACAGCCTTTAATTTATAATGATTTTAAATAATTTAAAAAAGATGGGGGCCAGCTGGTCAGCACAGGATTTCAGACAGACTGGTGTCACACTGTCTGGGCCTGGTGCCTTCCTTCTCTTGTTCTTTTTGAAGACCTGGCGCACATCTTCTCTTATCTGCAGTGCAGGTGTGGGGGAGAGGGGGGTTGCAGGAGGTGTGAATGGTGTTTTTTCAAACCTACAATAGAACTCATTCAGATTGTCTGCCAGTTGTTGATTCTCCACAGTGCTGGGGGATGGTGTCTTGTAATTGGTGATGTCTTTCAGACATTTCCACTCTGAAGCCGTGTCACTGGAAGAGAACTGGATCCTTAGCTTATCGGAATAATTCCTCTTTAACTCTGATCTCCTTTTCCAGTGTGTATTTGGCCTGTTTATACAAGACTCTGTCCCCATTCCTGTAAGCATCTTCTTTGGCCTGACGGAGCTGTCTGAGTTTTGCAGTGAACCATGGTTTGTCATTGTTATAAGTTAGATGAGTCCTGGTAGGAATGCACATATCCTCACAGAAACTGATATAAGATGTTACAGTCTCTGTGAGCTCGTCCAGATTGTTTGCAGCAGCTTCAAAAACACTTCAATCAGTGAGGTCGAGACAGGCTTGTAAAACCCGCTCTGTCTCATTAGTTCATCTCTTTACAGTCCTTAATACAGGTTTAGCTGACTCCAGTTTCTGCCTGTAGGTTGGAATAAGATGAACCAAACAGTGATCAGAGAGTCCTAAAGCTGCCCGTGGGACAGAGTGATATGCGCCCTTTATTGTTATGTAACAGTGATCCAGTATATCACTGTTCCTGGTGGGACATGTAACAAGCTGTTTGTATTTTGGCAGTTCACAGGAGAGATTTGCTTTATTAAAGTCCCCTAGAATGATTAAAACAGAGTCCGGGTGTTGTTGTTCTGTGTCTGTGATCTGATCACTGAGTTTCTGTAAAGCTGTGTTCACGTGCGCTTGCGGAGGAATGTAGAGACTCACGAGAATGAATGAACAGAACAGCAGAGTTTGAAAAGTCCTTGTTTAACCGGGAAAGCAGAAGGAGTTCGTCCATTTTGTTGGGTAGAGAGCAGAGATTAGCCAGATGGATGCTAGGCAACGGCATTCGAAATCCGTGCTGTCTGAGCTTCACGAGTGCGCCGGCTTGTTTCCCCCGTCTCTGCATCCTGAAGCTTAAACAGCGCTGTAGCTCCGCCGACTGCTATGTTCAGCAAAACATTTGAATAATCGAAAACCGGTTGGAGATTTTTTGGTGTGTTCTGCCGAATGTTCAGCAGTCTTCCCTGGTGAAACTGATCATGTTTGATAAACAAAAAACAGGAAAAACTAATAAAAAACACTAAAACAACTGGAGAGCCAAGCACAATGGCTGCCATGCACGGCACCATCTTGAGACAACTTGTGAAGTGTGAAATTAACGGCATGTGATAATTCTTTTGTTTCATGCTGCTTGTAGTATGCAAAGTGCATTGAAGTGATAATGATTTTGTCACCTGGCCAAACTGAAGCAGCAGTGAGCAGTGAGTGCTTCTGCTCATAATGACTCAGATACAGCAGGCTTGGCAGGTGGCAGTGCTGTAACAGTCTGCACAAAACATCTTTGACTAAACCTGAATTATTAAACATCCCACTAATGCCACAAGCCGCTCTGCATGAAAAACCTGGGTTTTAGAAGAACTAGTCAGAGCTAATTATTTTTTTTAAAAGCCTTTGTAAACCTCTCAAAAACAGCCTCTGTGGACAAAGTTAATTCTCTGTGCACAGAACTGAACGCACGTGCACAAACAAAAGCGCACAAGATTCAGGTCCAGTAGTTTTTCTCTCATGTAATTGAGATGCTTGCCATTTTTGCAGTGAATAATTTGAGCGACAGTTCTTGAGTAATGTGACACTCACATCATGTTTCCCTCTGAATTAATATTTCAGTTTTTGTTATGGTCTCTCAAACTGCTAGGTTGAATATGTACACTGATTTTTACAACCAAACATGATTAAGTTTTTTATCAGCAAATGTGCTTCAAACCAAAATGAACAGTTAACTGACTATTGACCAAAACCATTTTAGATTCAGAGTTGCTAAGTTCAATATGAATTAAACTCACTATACTTATCATATCAAATGCTAAATAAATTAGTATTTAAATGTGTATTTTGTATTTAATAAACCTTAATTTTATTGCCCACATGGCAGAGGCCTGTATTTCCCATAATGCATTAATTCACCACAAAGTCTTCAAACAACAGCATTAGAACACGTGGAAACACTGAGAATATCTGTCATGACTAAATGAACACTTTCAGATGTGGATACAGGATATCATTGTTCTTGCTGACTTGAAGAATATTAAGATAAACCCTTTTTCTGGAAGCTTAACAAAATTTACAACGCTCTAATTAGACACGATGTGACAGCAATACTCGACGAGAGACAGGACCGGATTGTCTTTATGATAATGATAGTCTTACAGGTACTGATTACGTACTTTATTTATTGTTAAAACCATATCTAATGTGAGTTTGAATATCGTTTTGCATAATCTTTATAGTTACACTGAAAGCACCAATGGATAATATACTAGGTCTCAGATCGTTAATGAAAGGAAATATGAACGGTGACTATAAACTCAGAGTAAACAAACCAATGTATTCCTTAACAACGATTGCATCATCACCCAGTTATTTTTTTTTTTTTAAATAATGTTGAAATGATTTAATATGTATGAATTAGATTATCCATTTAGTTGCATGTGCAGCGTGCTTGCAAAGAGACTCCGCCCACACACAGTTCTGATTGGCTGTGATTTTTGATTGATTTTGTAGCTTATTTTGTATGAAGTAATAAAAAATCAAACAATGTTTTATTTCACAGTTAAGACTTTTTTCTAGCTATTTTGCAAGAAAAAAAGGATAGCCTATATAGTTAAAAAAAGTCTGAATTTTATTTTTTATTCTGTAATGGGACAAAAATTTAGATGTAAACTCAGAATGCAGAGAGGAAAAGTCAAAATTGCAAGACGTAAAGTCGGAATTGTGAGAAAGAAAGTGTGATTTCTGAGTTGCAATTCTGACTTTTTTTCAGAATTATGAAAAAAAAAGTTATAAACACAGAAAAATGAAATTACACTAAGAAAATGTCTGCACTGTAAGATAAAAAGTCACAGTTATGCTGGAAATGGGCATCATGGACACTTTGCATCTGGTGTGGACAAACATATTGCTTGTTGCTGAAGTCTTATTGCATCACATTTGGTTAGTACACACAGTGTCAAGCCCGAAACACACTGCACGATTTTCGACTGGCATCGTGACGCAATCGCGGTGATTTCTCATTCGCCACGATTGTTTCATGATGTCAATCTTTCGTCTCGGACAGCCGACAATCGTGCAGTGTGTTTAGGGCTTTAGATATGTTTTCTAAACTCTCTCTCTCAAAAGAAGTGCAAAATCTGGGAGGCACCTTATCAAAAATTACTAATGTATGTAGGCCTACTATCCAGGTATTAATATGCCCCATCTTTAGTGTAAGTACAGGTTGTTCTTGAAATCTTTTGTCGTGTGATTGGAATGACGCAGGATAAAACCATATCCGTTTGTTGCAAGACGAACATTGGATAGTATGGAATGAGGCAGAGTAGGCTTTTCACTCTCACCTCAAGTTCTCAGCTATCTGCGGGTAAAGATGAGATCGGATTAGTTCTAAAACTGGCACTGACAGATGCTTCGTCTCCCGTCCAGACGATCACTTTCAGTGGAGAGAAGTCATGGTTCATAATGCAACTGCAGGTAGCATCAAGGTAATCTGTGAGAGCCTCAGGAGATTTACATTCAAGTATAAGTTAGAGTATGAATATAAGGGGGTATAATAAAGGGTATGTGCAAACAGACAAGAAGGGTTAACAATAGATTAAAAAAGCAAACGAGATTTACCTTGGGTTTAAATGCCATGATGAGGCTTGTCATTAAGACATCCAGACATGGCACTAGTATGGTGATGTGAATCTCCGGTTACGCCAGGTCAGATATTGCGTGTAGGACTCTGCCAGGAACTACACAGTCTGTGAATCTCTGGAGTGCGGCATCAATAATTCAATAAAGAAGACTAGCACTCCTTTTACCGTTCTTTTCGTCTGGCTGGTGTGCTGTTTTATTTTTTCTTCATATTCAGCTGATAAAACACTCATCTCTTTTTAATGCACACTCAAAAACTCTAAAAGGAACTCTAAATATTCACTGCAGCCTATGTGGATATCTAGTGGAAGAAACACGGAACAGAATATTTAGAAGCACTTTATGGACATGTTTAACATAACGTTCTGTGCATAGTATGTGGATTTTCTGTATGCATGAAATAATCGGAAGAACTACTGCATTTGAGATGCGGTATCAATGCAGCTTGGTTTTTCATTTCCATTTCCCACAATGCAGTCAACTTGATATTTTCATGTAACAAATTAATTACAATTCATATCAGCCATGATTTTTAATATCCCCTCAGTGGAGTGAGTGGAGTTCACACCAAATTGATAAAAATCTATATATCCATTTATAACACGTGTTGTCTAACACATAACATATAATAAATAACCTAAATGTAGGCTACTAGATGATTGGAAATTGTATTTTCTTGCCCACGAAATACATTTTGAAATATATTTTGGCATATGAATGTTGAAAATAAATATATATATTTCATATATATTTCATTGAGCTTTACTGTTCACAACATGCATTATAGCATATATTTAAATACATATTTTGGACAGATTTTTTGAGTGTTTTCAACCACATGAAAACTGTCAGTCCTTGTCTTGTGTTTCCCCTCCTCCCGTGCCCATATTTGGCCTTCCTGTTCCTGTCCTCGTTTGTCTTCATTAGTTTAATTAGTCCCTAGCCCTGTGTTTTGATTAGTCCACACCTGTTCCTTATTTCCCTGTGTTTATAAGCCCTGTGTTTCCTAGCCCCTGTGTCCGGTTTATCGTCAGAAACGTCATTGATGTTCGTCTCTCCCCAAGCTCCTCGTCTCCTTGTGTGTGTCTCTCCAAATAAATGTGATTATTGGAACTCCTACGTCTCCTCGCTCCTTGTGTCCCGAGAGGGAACGTGACAGAAGACCGGACCCGACAACAACACTATGGCTGAAGACAGGCTTTGGTGTCTGCGGCAGGATGGTCGGGAGTTGGTAGAGTATGTTGAGGAGTTCCTTGAGCTTTCCAACGAGGTGAGCTGGATTGACGCCTCACTCGGTGTGTGTTTTCGGTTTGGGTTGGACAAGGATGTCATCAGCTGCGATATCCCCACGTCCAGTTTTTCTCTTATCGGGCTGATAAATTATGTCCTCAATGTACATGGCATTGATTTCGAAGTCGAAGAATGTCAAACTGATCTTCGTCCAACCCAACCCGAGAACAACCCGGCCTCACCAGCTCACCGCTCGCCAGGACCCTCCACATGCCCTGCCAAATGTTCCGGCCACCCAACTCTTCCCAGCACTGCTGCTGTCCTCAGCCCAGAGCACCCGCGCAACCCGGCGCTTCAAGAGCGCCCTCCTGAGTTCCCGCTGGTTCCGTCCAGCCCTCCTGAGTTCCCGCTGGTTCCGTCCAGCCCTCCTGGGTTCCCGCTGGTTCCGTCCAGCCCTCCTGAGTTCCCGCTGGTTCCGTCCAGCCCTCCTGGGTTCCCGCTGGTTCCGTCCAGCCCTCCTGGGTTCCCGCTGGTTCCGTCCAGCCCTCCTGGGTTCCCGCTGGTTCCGTCCAGCCCTCCTGGGTTCCCGCTGGTTCCGTCCAGCCCTCCTGGGTTCCCGCTGGTTCCGTCCAGCCCTCCTGGGTTCCCGCTGGTTCCGTCCAGCCCTCCTGAGTTCCCGCTGGTTCCGTCCAGCCCTCCTGAGTTCCCGCTGGTTCCGTCCAGCCCTCCTGAGTTCCCGCTGGTTCCGTCCAGCCCTCCTGAGTTCCCGCTGGTTCCGTCCAGCCCTCCTGAGTTCCCGCTGGTTCCGTCCAGCCCTCCTGAGTTCCCGCTGGTTCCGTCCAGCCCTCCTGAGTTCCCGCTGGTTCCGTCCAGCCCTCCTGAGTTCCCGCTGGTTCCGTCCAGCCCTCCTGAGTTCCCGCTGGTTCCGTCCAGCCCTCCTGAGTTCCCGCTGGTTCCGTCCAGCCCTCCTGAGTTCCCGCTGGTTCCGTCCAGCCCTCCTGAGTTCCCGCTGGTTCCGTCCAGCCCTCCTGAGTTCCCGCTGGTTCCGTCCAGCCCTCCTGAGTTCCCGCTGGTTCCGTCCAGCCCTCCTGAGTTCCCGCTGGTTCCGTCCAGCCCTCCTGAGTTCCCGCTGGTTCCGTCCAGCCCTCCTGAGTTCCCGCTGGTTCCGTCCAGCCCTCCTGAGTTCCCGCTGGTTCCGTCCAGCCCTCCTGAGTTCCCGCTGGTTCCGTCCAGCCCTCCTGAGTTCCCGCTGGTTCCGTCCAGCCCTCCTGAGTTCCCGCTGGTTCCGTCCAGCCCTCCTGAGTTCCCGCTGGTTCCGTCCAGCCCTCCTGAGTTCCCGCTGGTTCCGTCCAGCCCTCCTGAGTTCCCGCTGGTTCCGTCCAGCCCTCCTGAGTTCCCGCTGGTTCCGTCCAGCCCTCCTGAGTTCCCGCTGGTTCCGTCCAGCCCTCCTGAGTTCCCGCTGGTTCCGTCCAGCCCTCCTGAGTTCCCGCTGGTTCCGTCCAGCCCTCCTGAGTTCCCGCTGGTTCCGTCCAGCCCTCCTGAGTTCCCGCTGGTTCCGTCCAGCCCTCCTGAGTTCCCGCTGGTTCCGTCCAGCCCTCCTGAGTTCCCGCTGGTTCCGTCCAGCCCTCCTGAGTTCCCGCTGGTTCCGTCCAGCCCTCCTGAGTTCCCGCTGGTTCCGTCCAGCCCTCCTGAGTTCCCGCTGGTTCCGTCCAGCCCTCCTGAGTTCCCGCTGGTTCCGTCCAGCCCTCCTGAGTTCCCGCTGGTTCCGTCCAGCCCTCCTGAGTTCCCGCTGGTTCCGTCCAGCCCTCCTGAGTTCCCGCTGGTTCCGTCCAGCCCCGCGCTTCCCGAGCGCCCCCAAGTGTCCGCGCTTCCCGAGCGCCCCCAAGTGTCCGCGCTTCCCGAGCGCCCCCAAGTGTCCGCGCTTCCCGAGCGCCCCCAAGTGTCCGCGCTTCCCGAGCGCCCCCCAGTGCCGGCTCCACGCACGTGCCCTCCCGTGCCGGCTCCTCGCACGTGCCCTCCTGCATTTCTGCTGGTTCCATCCAGCCCCGCGCTGCAAGAGCGCCCGACAGAGTCCGCGCTGCAAGAGCGCCCGACAGAGTCCGCGCTGCAAGAGCGCCCGACAGAGTCCGCGCTGCAAGAGCGCCCGACAGAGTCCGCGCTGCAAGAGCGCCCGACAGAGTCCGCGCTGCAAGAGCGCCCGACAGAGTCCGCGCTGCAAGAGCGCCCGACAGAGTCCGCTCCTCTGTGGCTCCCAGGGGGGAGCTTCCCCAAGAAAATTTTTGGGGGGGGTAAGAGGGTCACAGCCTGTGTGGCCGGGCCAAGGGCCAAGGCCACACGACCCGAAAAAAATAGGCCGTGGCCTCCCGAGTCCCCTGACCCGCCCTGGCCTCCCGAGTCTCCAGATCCGCCATGGCCTCCCGAGTCTCCTGACCCGCCATGGCCTCCCGAGTCTCCTGACCCGCCATGGCCTCCCGAGTCTCCTGACCCGCCATGGCCTCCCGAGTCCCCTGACCCGCCATGGCCCCTGGAACGGGCACCGCCCTGGAGGCCTCCAGAGCGCCCACCCCCCCTCCCCATTGGATGGTGTTAGGCGTGAGGACACGCCTTCCGGAGGGGGGCGGAATGTCAGTCCTTGTCTTGTGTTTCCCCTCCTCCCGTGCCCATATTTGGCCTTCCTGTTCCTGTCCTCGTTTGTCTTCATTAGTTTAATTAGTCCCTAGCCCTGTGTTTTGATTAGTCCACACCTGTTCCTTATTTCCCTGTGTTTATAAGCCCTGTGTTTCCTAGCCCCTGTGTCCGGTTTATCGTCAGAAACGTCATTGATGTTCGTCTCTCCCCAAGCTCCTCGTCTCCTTGTGTGTGTCTCTCCAAATAAATGTGATTATTGGAACTCCTACGTCTCCTCGCTCCTTGTGTCCCGAGAGGGAACGTGACAAAAACAATGATGTGTTTACATATCATTACTAACGTCAATGTAGTTGAATGTACTGTAAATGAATGTAAATGTATTTGCTGGTTGCTGATATCCTCTGGCCTCAGATTAAGTGCTCTATCCCTTTTGAAAACTTTGATCTGAAGAAGCCATTTCACATGGTCAGGAGATGAGTGAGGAAAAGGCTACTTCCATTAAAAGGGGCATTAGTGAGCATTATAGTGTTAATCCAGGGGCCCTGAGTAACCTGGTAATCTGGATTACAGCATGTCCAGATCATGCTGTGGTTTGGGCTGGTGACCCCTCAGTCAAAGACCATCTTTATAGTGCATTAGCATGTTTTCTGTACCATTTCAATATTTGATCTACTGTGAAGCTGCTTGAGTAAACACTTGCAACCGTATGCCTTCCTCTGCTCTGTGTTTCTCATTAATATGTAAGCCTTTGCAAATGTTTAAGTGCCCCAAGGGGCCAGTAAACACACTTATTTCGCTTCTACGGCTTGGTACAGTCAAATGTGCCATTCTTTCCATAGTTGATTTACAAGAAGTTCTTTACAGGGTTGCTGATCAGGTCAAAAAACTTAAAGGTATAGTCCACCAGTTCTACATGATTTTCTCAGTTGCAGATCAAATCAGCTCAAAGCAGAAATGAATATGGAATTTGTAAAGGTACTCATGAAAACAACAATAAGCTGCCAGCACCAGATGTCATGATTAGGTTTTGAACAGATGGCGACAAATGAGGTACCATTAAATGAAATAGACTTGTTCCCCAAATGAAATATGAATTGCACTGCAGGGTGGTGCATGCATGCACGCTCTTAGCCTGTAAAATCATTATACATTTTTATTTTATCTAAATTAGTCTGTGATTTAAAATAAATCAATAAAAATCTATTTTACTCAAGACTGTTTTTTTGATTGAAAATACACTAAAAACTGTATAATATTGCAAAGTATTATCATAATTTAAAATAACTCATTTCTATTTGAATATATTTTAAAACTGAATTAATTCCTGTGATGCAAAGCTGAATTTTCAGCTTCATTACTCCAGTCTCGATCCTTCAGAAATCATTCTAAATGCTGATTTGCTGATCAAGAAAAATTTATTCTTGTTATAAATGTAAAAAATAATAATAAAAAAAGGCTGTGCTGCTTAATATTTTGTGGAAAATGTGATGCATTTTTTTTTTTTAATTAGTTTAAAATAGAAAACTTTTGTAACATTATAAATGTCTTTACTGAAACTTTTTATAATTCCAAATAATTTTCTGACCTCAAACTTTTGAACAGTAGCATATTAATTAACATTTTGCTTGAAGTAGGTATAAAAACATACCTCTAACAAAGTACATTTGAATTGAGTTAAATACTAAGCAGATAGATAAGCTTCAATTTTAATTGCACTATTACCAATCTATACCAATATTCATATGTGTAGTCCTTCTGTATTGTTCTACTACATACTGGTAAAATACTGAATGATTACCATATTCATGGTGTTTGCATGGTATTTCAAAGAATACCATGATGCAGAAGGCCTGTATATGTAGTCTACATATGAAGTCTCTTGGGGTGGGCATATTGTGGTGGCACAGCTGGCAGATGTGATGGGAGGCAGACTCAGCCAGTGGCCTGCAGGTACGTGCTGTTTTTCACCCTATGGGGCAGCAGTTGCAATGGCATATCCTGTTCTGCATTCACACAGCAGGGTAACATGGAGGTTTTTCCCTCCGGGTCTCCCAGCAGGTGCAGTCTCATCACGGCTCTTATAGTACAGTAAAACAATATGCAACTCAACTGGAAGGGAACTATATCTATTCATTTTATAAACATGTTAAAGACAGTATGATTATCAATTAAAACGAGGCAGAGGCAGTCTGTAAATTAATTGTTATTTGGCAGTGACTTTTTATTCAGAGCATCTCCCAGTGAGCTAATTGCAGAGACAGTCCCGCTGGAGCAGACCTGGGGTGAGGCGTCTTTCTCACAGGGACAACAGTGACATAACAGAAGCAAAGCTGCAGCTGAGGGTTGCCCCAGTCTGGGATCCAGCTCACGACTCAATTCTTGCCATTGCACAGCCTGTGTGGGTCTGTATCTGCATATGCTCTGAGGCAAGGGTAAAATGAGAACAAAAATCAATATTTCCTTCTTATTAATGCATGACTAATCCTTCCTTCAAATATATTTGGCATTCTCAACTCCACATGCTCTCCACATGAAAGTAGCATATGGCTGAGTGGTTGCCAATGGTGATTAAGTGAAAGTGACCCATGAAAATCATTCAATGGCAGACAGAGCACATAAAACACATGATTATCTAAAATCATATTTCTAGTTTCGGTAAACTTAGAATTTGTCCAATTCAGTTTTTACATTTTAAAGAACCCTAAATGAACATGACAAATTCTGCGATGGGAATGAATGACTCACACTGTTAGCATATAACATTAATAATTTTCTAGGGTCAGAAAGAAATTGTAATGAAAGCTACATCACAACATCACATTTTTGTGTGAGAAATCTTAATTGTACATTGGAAAAAAATAATGACTTTCATAGTATGGAAAAAAAAATTACTAAGTCAGTGACTATACCATAAACAACAACAACATTAATTAAAATATTGTCTTTTAGTGTTCAACAAAATCAAGAAACTCATACAGATTTGGAGGATGAGTAAATGATGACAAAAATTTAGTTTTTGGGTAACTATACCTTTAAGTTAATAAAATCAGTGCTTCTAAAACCTTAGAAGAGAGAAAGTACTTAAATATAGGCTTGAAAATGCTTTTATTTTAAAATACAGCAAAAGTTGAATGTAGACTTTTTAAAACTTTGATGTTGTACTAGTGTTGTTGGACAGCCTGTATCTAAAAGTAAGCTACACTGTAAAAAAAAACTGTAGTTTTTACAAAATAATTCTGCCAGCTTCAACAAACCACTAAATTCAACAACACACACTGCTATTAAAATTTGTTTTGTACCTTTAACATACTGACAACCACCATATTAATGCAGGTGGTAAAAGAGAAAGCCACATGAAGAATCAAAGCTCATCACACGTAGCTTCGCCACAAGCAGAAGTATATACGAATATATAGAAGGTGCACAGAGTCATTCATGCAAACACAAAACACCATCATAGTAACACACATGATACTTAAATAATGCAATAAACTTTCATTAAACAACAGAAGATGTAACATAAAGCCCAAATGTGCATAACTGATAACAAAAACTATTAAAAAACATGATTATTTAAACAAAATACTTTCAAATGTGGAGTGTCACGCAGGGAATTCTGGGAATATCAGCTTACAGTTTTTGACCGTAAATTATACATTGATTTGTTATTTTTACTTCTAAAAACTGAACAATTAACAGCATTTTACTGTAAAATTACATGAAATGTCTGGTTAGATCATTTACAGTTTTTCCCTGTATATAGTACAGGAACTTACTGTTAATCTATTAAAATTTTACAGTTAAAATTACATTTATTTTTTTTACACTGTATTCTATCTGTAGTCCTCATGGGGCAGCTGCTTCACAGGGGAACTCTGTAAAAATGTATTGAGCATCTCTTTACAAACATTGAATCATGTGTTTCCTATATCTAGGGTCTATTTGATATGTTGCACACAGCTCTTAAAGCGCTAATTATGATATGTTTGCAGCATCTAAAATAAGAATCACAATTTCAGTTAAAGCCCGAATTTAAGCTCTAGTAAGCTTTATTTGTTAACAACATAAACCCTATAAGCCACTCAGCATCAACACTTTCAAGCTGGGTTAAAGTTGTAAGGTGTTCCAAAACTACTTGAGAGGTATCCAAATTAGTAAAGGAACAACTATATTTGATTCAGACCTTGTCAGCCATGCCATCAGTGTAATGGTTTATGAATATCAGCTCTGATTAAATATTGGACTGCATGTTCTTTTTTTAAAGGTATCACTGCCACCTGTTCCTTCACTAATACAAAACATTTACAGTGGAGAGGCATCGAGCAAAGCACAAAGCATAATAACTGTTTATTATAGGCTATTCTATATGAAAGCATTTTTAAATAGCCTAATTTAACCCGTTTTATAACAAAGCTGTTGGTAGTATATCAAAAACAAAATTCCAAACAGTGCTTATAAATACTTTTAAGAGACCTTTAAAAAACGGTATCAAATGGTATCGGCCAACCAATCGTGACAGGTTTGGCTTATCTTCCAGGATGTGAGTGCTAGACTGGTTATTTCACTGGCAAGCACTTACTCCTATTTTAGCTCGTATCACGACGACGGGCGAATAACGGATCGCTGCCATTTGAAAATCTCGGCATCTTCATCAGCATCACTATCAGCATCATCACCGACAACAGCTCCGGCGCGTTTAGAACGTTCGGGGGTTTGTTTACATTGCGCTCTCTCTCGGAATGCCTTTGTGACGTCATGGAGGTAGACGTTCTGTTTGGAGTTTTAAAATGAACACCTGTTATGTTTCAAATGCAAGCACTTTGCGCAAAAAGAAGAAGAGAGGCGACGTATTAAATGGATGCGGGCATACTGAAGCCTTCTAATCTCCGGCAGCGCAACTAAAGCCGTTTAGGGATCCATTTAGTGATAAGCCCGACTGCTGCTGTCTGTCTGCATCAACAGGGAACATGGATGGTGAGGAATTTGCGATGATGATGATGATGGTGAGTGCACTCGTATGACCGCTCTGCTCCTGTGGAAACTAAAAGATCCAGCGCGTTTTTCACTAGTTTTGTGGATTTTTGGTGAAAACTTATCCGTATCTCCCTGCAAACATGGGCAAAGACGAATGCAAGACCATGTTGGACGCGCTCAACAAAGTCACAGCTTGCTACAGGCATCTGGTCATCGCTTTGGGGAGCACATCTGATTCCCAAAACCTCCGAGAGGAACTTAAAAAGACCCGAAAGAAAGCACAGGAGCTGGCCGTGGCCAACAGGACTAAACTCACGGCTCTTCTGAAGGACAAAAACATCAGCAAAGATGATCGAGCTGAATACGAGCGCCTCTGGGTGCTCTTCACCAGCAGCATGGAGCTCCTGGAGGTGGACATGAAGCGGTCCTTGGAGATCGGGCAGGATTTCCCTCTCAAAGTGCCGACGAGACACCTCATCCAGACGGGAATGACAGGCAGCACCACCACCGTCGCGGCTCGAGCCATGAGCGTCCAAAACATGAAGTACGAAGCCGACGCGAACATCGACACGGTGGACCTCAAAGAGCTGGAGACCGAGATCGCTCAGGTGGACCAGATGATGGAGGATATGGAGATGAAGGTCCAGGTGGCGCCGTGGGCAGTCGAGGCGAAGCAAGAGGCGGGAGCCGAGTTGAAATCCACCGTCAGCGTTGGGAATTCATCGGTTGGTGTCATCTCGATCTGCGAGGAGGAACCCAAAGAAACGGTGGAAGGAGAAACTGGGTTGATGAAAGTATTTGCAGGGATCATTTTCACCGCGGTTTTGCTCATAGCTGGAATTCTGGGGTACCTGGTGATTAATCTATAATGGATGAAGATAGTTATCTGGATGACTGTGGCTCAGCGCTTTAGATTTTCTTATGGAGGAAGCAACAGGTTGCTACGGTAGGCCTGTGAAATTGTGGAGGTAATTTATGAGGCTCTTGGTGTGGAGATAGATAAGCAGATCACCTCGATGGGTATTAGTAAAATGCATCAGTGTTTAAAGGGAATAGCCAAAAGAATTAAAAACTCTTCTGGTGGTCCATCGTGACTGGTTCCTCAACCCGTGAATGTAAAAACTGGACAGATCTCTATCAAAAGTGGGATTGTCTCATAAAAGCTTTTATTTTAGCAAATTTGTCACTGTCACTCTCGCTATAGCAGTTTCACCACTTGGCAAATACCTATAAGATACAACTTTTGTGACCCTCTGTCAGGGGGCTGTGAATATTAAACAGGTATTTGTTTCACAGTTTATAGGTGACGTATTTAAGGTTACTCATCGTGTTTCTGACTTCCTGAGGATTCACACCAAGATATTCTTGTTATTAGTCCGTTTCTGAAGATGACCCATCTTTGACTGCTTGTGTTCTTGAAGATGGGCCTTAGGTGTGTCTATAATAGTTTATTTGTATATATGAATTGTACTCATGTTAAATTAGTGTATATACAATATATTTATTATAATAAATGAAGTAAATGATGCTTGTGTTTTGTTTGGGTTTTTAGGCTGTTCTGTTAATCAAGCACCTATAATGTTGAATACTTTGCACAATATGAGTGGTATCATATCCCATACGGCCTTCTGGTACCTTAAATCGTGTCTTTTCTTTAACCTTATTTAAGCAAATAGACGGATCTCTGGTGTATGCACTTTAGAAAACCATGTTGGTGCTGATTATTTTATGCAATCAGATCTTGAGTGAAGTTTATGTAGTCATTGTTATTTTTAAATTCTGATCCCCCTATTTTCAGACTTCATGATTAAGTATTGTTGGCAGGTACTTCTTGCTTAACTAATTAAAAAGGTATTTATAGAAAAATTCAAAATCCAATTAACTTGCGTAGTCTTACAGCGTAGCCTCGGCACAGACCATACGTTGTATTTTTGACTTTTAATATGATTAGCAGTTAGTCCTCTTTAAACCAAAGGAAGATTTGTACTGAGCTGTGCACAATGCATCCTTTACTGCCTAATGCTAATATTGTGTGTTTTCTGTTCATAAAACCATTCCTCATGTAAATTAAATTATATGTCTGTTAAGTGCATGAAAAATGTAGTCTTTGTCTAAAAATTTTCCATAGTGATGAAACTCACAGTCTGTTTAATTTCATCATCAGCATCTCTTTCTACAGTATAACCAGCTTTTACCCAAGTTTGATCGATTAATTAGTCTCCCGCCGTGCCGTGTGACTCAGGAGCCCTAATGATTGGAACAACTGCTTGTTAAGTGGCGCCCTAGAATGGAGCGTCAGGTAAGAAAATCGATGCCATTTAAAGGCCAAGCTACATATCCAGCAGGTATCAAACATTCATTAGGAAAGACTGAGAGAGAATTGAAACTGCAGCAATGCCTGTAAACATTTGGTATATACCGTATATATATGATGATTTCTTTATTTGTCTTTGTGTTAAGTCAACAAATAGGAGTTGCAACAAATTTAGCAGTTTTCTTGTTAGTGACCATTAAAACAACAAATTTTTTAATATTTAATTTGTGCACATTGAGATCACAATAAGCAGCACAAGCTTCCATCTTTTGCATCCCCGTGGATGCATCAGTTTATGTATTCAAGTATTCATTACATGGGTTTTGTTTACTTTGTATTTGTTATATACTCACTTGTAATAAGAATGATAATTGATAATCAAGTGAAATCTTATTTTTGGTCTTTACTACTTCTGCTGGTTTGATATTGCCAATTTATTGTTTTCCAGTATATGAGATGAACAGTATTTCTCTTACAATGCAGAAATACCAAATCAGGTTAGTTTGAAACTCCATAGAAAGATAATATGCATTTATGTAAACCGCTGTCCTACTTTTTTTTGAAACAGGTGGACAGAATATACACATGCTTTCTGATTGCATTAAATGTCATAATTCTTAACGATGACTTTGTTACCATATCAATCCAATTTTAGGTTTGAAAGATGTTTAAATTTAGGGTCATATGTATGCGGAAAAATCAGGAAATCTTAGAGGGTTGTAATATTTTGATTGTCAGACCTGGAAAAAAAAAGCACATTTTTAGATGATTTGTTTTTTTTCTTAACAAATGAATTTGAAACGTATGTGTCTAGAAAGGTCATAGAGTGATATCCATTGGTCAAGTGTGATAACTCTTGTGAAAGTTACTTAAAATGATCAAATATTAATAAAAAGTACTGATGGCTGCTCAGTGCCTTTTATGACAGACAACCTTTTATTTTAGATTTTTTTTGTTGTTAGTCTCAAAAGCATTAAAATGCTGGCCTGCCACCTAGTGGACAAATACAAAATACAAAAAATACTTTTTAAATCTTTTTATCAACCTTTATCCAAAATACATTTTGCATTGAAAATGCACTAAAACTACCAAATCACTTCATACAGGTTTCAAGTCACTCTTCAGTAACACTAGCAAAGGTTTTCACCCAGCAATCACAGTTTGTCGTTCATAAACTACTGAGCTAAAATTACTTATAACAGATTATTTACAAAACAAGAATGACAGCTCTCTACTGTTCAGAATTCACTGCAGTATATCTTACACTGTCCATGCTAACCCTTCATCTATTTGTTTTGATAGGCTAGTTTTTCATTTTTTACATTTTAAATATTACTGTAGAAATGTATCAAATAGCTGTCTTATTCAGTTTTGAACCTAATTGTTGAAAAATGTGTCCTAGTGATTTTAAAAACTGAACTCTCTCCTTATACGAGGACTTGTTGAAACCTTAATAAATCTTTTAATCAAAAATGATTTTCCAGAGCTAGTTATCATCACTGAAAGGAAAAGGCTTTTTTTTCCTCTAGTAAAAGTCTCTAGCAGTCTCTATATTGATGTTGATATGTTCATGTTTGAGCCTTTTTTCTTCTTCTATGAAATCAGCACAGACGTTCAGATCACATTTGCACGTCACATTATTTGTTTATTTAACCGTGGTTTCCCCATACCAGTTTATTGTTGTGTAGCACAGCTATTTACTTGCCCTTAAGTGGCATGTGAAAACAAAAAGAACAAGTAGTTCACTTCATTTGTCTGTCATGCACTCTTTTCTTTTCTAAGTGGGCAGTTCTCTACCGCAATAAACTGCGGTGTGGATCAGACTTCAGCTTGTCAGAAAAAGTTTGGGTTAAATGTCAAAGACATAATAGAGATCTCATAGCTTGCTTCATTTAGGGATTAAACCATGCATTATTAGCCCAATAATATAATTAAATCATATACAATTTATACGATTAAAACGATTCTTAAGAATCATTTCTAAAGTGCTGATTAGCTGCTTAAGAAATATTTATTATTATCAATGTTGAAAAAGTTGTGTTGCTTAATATTTTCAGGGAAACCATATAGTTTTTAGGATTCAGAGGAATATATAATTCAAAAGGAACAGCATTTATTTGAAATTGAAATCTTTTCTAAAATTATAGATGACTTAAAAAAAAAAAAAAAATTAAAGAAAATGAATAAATAAATCTTATCCATCCTTAAACTTTGGAACGGTAGTGTAAATCCTCACACATGCAGAGCATGTTATTGTCTCCAGTAGAGCTTAACAGGTTCAGAGAATTACTACCTGCTTTCTTTCTTTCATTTATTGCAGTCCAGTGCCAAATGTCTTGTGTCTGACAGCAAAGTTCACTGTAGGTTGGAAAATCTACAATCTCTGATAGTCGGTTATTGTATATGAGAACGTTTCCTGTTTTCTTTGCTCTTTTTCAGTTTCTCACGTGAGAAACTGAATTATCTGAAATAAGATATAAATCCATTTAGACAATGCCTGTTTGCTTTCTGAAATGCCACCAGGTTTACCAAGAGTTCAAAACTTGAAAATAAAAAAACAAGCAGAAATGCTTTCTGGACTGCAGACAATGAAAGGTACTTGCTGATGCATTTACATAACAGTTGGAAGCATAGAATTGCATTAGGCTTGAAATCATACGGCATTTGAAAAGTACTAGATGAAACTAACACTTTAGTTTTTTTGCTTTGCATGAAGGATGCAGCATGACGTGATGGAACTGTGTGAGGAAATGAAAGATAATTGGAAACATCAGGTAAAGCATGTTAACCGAGAATTTCAGACTGGATGGGTGGATAATTCTTTCATGATCGATCGCACACCGAGAAGATTGAGATCACAACTTTTTTTTTTTTTTTTTTTAGCACAAGTCAAACATGATTTAACTACAATTAATAGTCCTTAGGACCTGAATAACCCTACTTGCAGGGATCTGTGAGCCTGAAAAGTCTTAATTTACCCTTCCACAAATTAAAGCCTTAAAAGATATATATTTTTTAAAATCATTATTCACTTCATTTTGATACATTTCTCAGAAAGCAAGACTTTTTAATCATGCGTCATTTTTGCATCTGCCTTGATTTAATTGCTTTTTACATTTTAACTGGCAAACAAGACAACCGTATTATTTCCATATTCTAGTTATTTCGTATTCTAAAAAAAAGTTGTTTCCATATTCTAGTTAACCTATTTGTTTGTATAAAATGCAAAAATAATGAAGATTGGTTGTAAGTTGTTCCTTCATTGTGTTCTTCTTAGATACAGAGACCCTATTGATGTATTGTGTTGCCTTCAATTTATATATAATTAGTCTTAACTCTTTAGGATGTCTGAAATTTACCTTCATAAAACCTGAAGAAACCCTGTACTTATGTCAAGCAGTTTCAAACAGCTCTGTATTTTGCATTAAGATTCGTATTGAGATGTGTATTGAAATTAATCCAAAATAAGATGAAAGGACTTCCTGCTTTACATCATCTCAGAACATTTAGTTTACTTTTCTATTTATTACATTACAAGTATGTTTCACAAGCAGAATGCCATTGTGACATACAGTAATAAAGTAAGTGCCAGTCTTTTCAGTGTTGACTGACAGCTTAATAAATGTTTGCCAAGTCTCTTTCATGAACAATAACTGAACAGAGATTGCCAGTCTGCATCAGAACTTGCTATCAGCCGAGTGTAAGTTTACCGAGCAGTTCTCGCCCTGATAGTAACTTATTTTTATCATACCATCTGTGAATATTGTTAAAAAGAGTGCACAGATTCTTCATGTTGATAGTGTTTTACGCCTGAATGCGAGTGAGTGGAATGCCTGTCAGTAGACTGTGCTTTCCACCCATGAATTTAAAATAAAACAAACAAACAAAAATATGTCGTTGGTCATTTTTGCTTTCATTTTAAGGACTCGTATGATCAGGTGTGATCGTTTCGTCATGGAGACAAGGCACATAAACATACTGTAACAATTGTTGATTGATTCCCTACAATGCTGTGCTGACAACCTCGAGTTTCTCAGTCATGACCCTAGAAGCTGCTTTGACAATTGTTCTGCAGCCTCAGTGTAACATCAGTGCCTCAACCTGATGAAGATCTGCCCCAAAACTACCCTTACGCAAACACAATATATTTCCTAATATATGAATGATCAATATATTAAACGTCATAACGATATATTAGAATAAATTGTGTAAATATATTTAATAATACATAAGGAATTGCAGCTTTTCATATATTGAAAAATATGTGACAATATATTTACATATATATCATAATATATGTAATTTTATATTCAGTAATGCACTTTATATAGATAAGATATGGTAATGCATGTGTAAAATATATTAAACATATATTTACTCATGCAGTATATACACATATATGGAAATAGGCGATATATTTTTTATATTTATCATTTATATGATACGTTTCATATTTTAATATAGCCTCAATAGCATAAGCACATCTGCTCATACTAAACACTTAGTGAACAGACTATCATTGTGCTGAAAATTGCACAGCCATTACTTTTTAAATAAAGTAACATACAATCTAATGGTGTAACTTACTGAATTAAATATGTACATACATATATTATTTTCTTTTGGATATTTTCATGGTCATTGAATATATTTCAGTCAGCATAACACTTTAAAATACTACAACGTTCTATAAACATCATGCTATATGTTTGAATATTTATCTGTTGAGCCCATTTGGTACTGATTTTGATTCATTCGATTGGTGTGAAAGCATTTCTAATTCTAGAGTACAATTCTATACATGCATTTCTAATGTTGCTTGCATTCAAAAAATGGCCATAATGCAAATAGACTAAAATAACAATACAAGAGGTATGTTCATTTGTTTCTCTTTGTGGGTAGACTCTTTTTAAATCAATCTCACACTTATTTTATTTTCTTTATATATTTTATTGGCATCAGCAATCTCCAAAGTGCAATACAGAGATACACATTAATAGACCGAAACAGTGACAGTTATAAAAAAATAAGCCTAACAACCATTGTGGATTATAATACAATATTTAAAGGAAAGAAAATAATAAAAAAAGATCAACCAAGTCTTTCAAAGCCAGAATCTTCCCTGAGAGAGCAAAGAGGGCACATTTTTTGGAGTCTTTGAGAAGATCTATTAAATTTCATCTGACTTAAGAGGCTGATATTTGACGTCTGATTTCCTGGTTTTGTAGATGAGAACACCACACACCATGCCGACAGCTGCAAGGACACATCCGGCAATGAAAACCAGATTCAGGTTCAAGACCATGGAGGACACTGGAAAACACACAGGTGTGGTTAATACATCATGTATAATGTATGTATATATATATATATATATATATATATATATATATAAAATAAAAATAAATTATATATATATATATATATCTTTTATTTTAAAATATATTATTTATAATATTTATATTTTATATAATAAATATATAATATATTATAAAATGAATTTATTTAAATATACATTTTATTTTATTTTAAATGAAAAGACTTCAGAAATATCACTGTAACACAAGACGTTTCATCCCAACACTTTAAAATATTATTACATTCTTAAAAAAATAATCTAATATGTTGTCTTGTTTCTGAGGTTTTACCTTCACGCTCTTCTACGCTCCTCTTCAGCCGCAGGGGCCCCTGGGAGACTAAGTGACTGCCGGTCTGGATGGGAGCCTCTCTTTTGTGATGATGGTGGGATGGTGGACCGGTTGTGCTGCTGACGCAGCCCTGAGAGCAGCGGGTGCTGGGATTGTTGGCCTCGCACAGAATCACCGAACAGCTGATGAACACCTAGGGAGAAAGAGAGAGATGAAGTCATGGCTGTCTGGAATACTCGATTCTGATTGGTCAGTAGCAACATTATGTTTTTGTACAGTATGTTGACTGCTAAACTGCTTTCATCATGATGCAATCAATTAGTTCTTACCTGCTCATGCATTCCGATGAACTGGAAGGCTTGCAGGCCGAAGCGGACCATTGGCTGGTGGCTTGTGTAGAACTCAACAGTTTCATCCAAGATGCACCTGAAGAACATAATTGATGTAGACATTATATATAGAATTAATTTGATTGTGCTAATGGGTATGCAGCTTATGGTTAATTGTTCTTACCCATTTTGGATGATTGTGTAGGACGTTTGTTGGTTGGGGTCACTGTATGGTGTTGCGACACACGATTCAACAAAAAGCTCGGTGTTATTGATTGTAGACTGGGATTCAATCTGCATGTAAATCATCTCCCCAAGCTCATACTCCGCTGGAAATGCGGTCACGTCTATTTCTGTGTGGTAGTTTGCTGTTGTGAAGAGTCCGAAGCTGTAGGTGAGAGTACCAAAGCCTTTCTCGGTGATTGTGGTTATGTGTCTCCGTGCAGTGAACTCCAGTGAGATGTTGTTTTTCTTCTCGTAACGACAGGAGAACTCAATCTCCACCTCGTGCTTTCTGGTAATGATGCTGTTTGGGTCATCGGTTGAGAAGATTTCATTCTTGAAAATGATGAATTCTTCATCCTCCTGCAGAAGGAAATGGAGTATGAAATATTAATGGTTTTACTGTGCCTAAATGAAACTTTTAAACACACAATGCCATTCCAGTCGGAATATCTAAGCTTCTGTTTTTCATACAATAAAAGCGTATGGTACCAAAAAACACCACAAATTAAGTCATATGGACCATATATGATGCTTTAATGGTGCTTTTTTCTGCTTTCATTGTTTGGAGAATATAAATTCTGACGTGTTTCATGGAAGATGGGAAACAAAATGGGTTTGGAAGGATACGAGGATGAGTAATTGATGACAAACATTTGACAAACTTCCTTTCTTTTGAGCCCATGAGAAGAGTTTTACCTCAATCATGGTACCACAAGCATTGAGGGAGATGTTTGCCAACACATGAGTGCCGTTTGAGTCCAAAGTGCAGGCAGGATCGTTGAGTCGCAGGTAGTCCTTGTGGAGCCCGACCGAGTGCAGCTGCTCAATTTCAACAACCATGTTGTTTGCGGTGCAAATCACATTTGCTTCCACTGTTGATGAGATCAATTATAAGAATTGATTACCAAAATTGTGCTGGCAAAACATAGTTTTATTTATCCAAATAAAAGCAAATTACTAACCAGTCTGATGTCCAACGGTAATAATGACACATCTCATTTCAGACTGATATACGCTGCTTCTGTAAATCAATAATAAACAGTAATATATTTTAAATTCAGTTCACCTGAAAGGTTTCTAGTTGCTAGATTTTGAATATGATTAATAGTTTACCCACCCGCTCACGCTCTCAGCAATGAAACACACGGGGAAATGATCTCCGAGGTCATTCCTCATTGGTGTCCATCTGATGGCGTACTCTCCAGTGCTCAAAGCGTGCTTAGTTATGTTCAAAGGACCGCTGATGATAACATCAGTAACCCTGAGAATGAAAAATAAACACGTGTTATACACCAATCTAAAAATTAAATAACTGGATGCATTGATAGCATTCACATGTGCATTACGTTGCATAAACTGCTGCAGCCTTAACCCGGATTTCCACTTCATGGAGTGGCGTAGCTTGGATTTCATCTCCATTGCGTGGAGTTGGCGACACAAAGTGAGGTATGTAATGTCCCTCGGTGCAGGAAGGAGCAGCTGAATCAACTGCAATGATTCAAGAACGACAAACATTAGGCACACTACTAATGTGATGACCTTGTGATCTTGTTTAGTTGGTCATTGAGAAAGCCTTACCGAGAACACTGAATTGCAGAGGGAGCTTGCTGAAAGGTTCATAAGACCGCTGATGTGAAGTCATGGAAGTTGTGTAATCTTGAGGTGGGTCTGTTGTTGTGGTTGTGGTCGTAGTCTGCAGCCACCACCACCATTGGGCCGGTGTAGTTGGAGCAGTGGTTGTGTGTTGCTGTTGCCACCACCACCACGGTGAAGGGGTACTAGTTTGTTGATGTTGCCACCACCATGATGGAGTTGTAGGTGCAGTGGTGGTGGACTGTTGTTGTTGCCACCACCACCACCACGGTGAAGGAGTAGTTTGTTGCCACCATGGTACAGTTGTGGAACTTTGGTAATACCATGGGTACGATGTCACGCTAATTGACCTACTGTGTCTTCCACCGCTCAGAGCGCATCTGTACGAGCTGGAGCCATCAGTATAGGCCAGAGTGGTGTGTTTCCTTGGGAAGTCCTCCACAATCAGCTCAAATCCGTAGACGCCTGTTGTGGAGGCATAGCTGTAGTCCAGTGTGCAGGCACGCTAATGAAGAATTGAGATGTTCAGATTAGTGGATGTTCATTTCATTTCAAAACCTATCTGGAGGCTTTTATTAGGTAGTCACTAGATATAAGATAGAAGCTGCCAGAATATGTTACTAATAGTGTGGAAATAAAATAAAATTACTAAAATAATCACATCTGTTGTGTAAACACATTTTGTATAGCCATATCATTTTATTTCACGCAGACAATGAACGCTCAAGAGTAGCGAACAATTAGTGGTGTTATGCAACATTTACTGTACTGCTGAACAGGTGGAGGTAAACAACCGCACTTGCTCTCTCTCGTATGGTATGTCTGACGCATCCTAGTGAACTGGTCCGTTTTAAACGGCTCGTTCATAGCTTTAGATTATCGGTGCGTTCCAAATGGGATATATCGCCCTCCAAAGGGCACTTCGGAGTGAAAACAATCATGGCCGCCATATTGAAGGGTTGTTCCAAACTGAAGTGCTCAAAACTGGCCACTTTAAAGGGCCCTTTGGAATGAAAGACAACTGATGGACACGCCAGGCCCCCATGATCCTTTGCACAGATTCTTTGCATGATGACGGCGCCACTGTGTGGGCACGGGACATAGAAGGGCACTTCAAGAAACAGTTGTTTGGTCCCCTACACCCTTCAACCCTTCGAAGCTCTCACTCCGGAGGGTAAACCGTTTGAAGAGATTAGGGCATAGGGATGAGCCCTTCTGAATGGAATGCAGGGTATAAGCTTGATTCATTCTAGTGAATTGTTTTATCCTAAATAGCTCACATTCTCTCTTGTAGCACTGGAGACCCAAATCATTCTGATGAATTGTTTCGTTCCGACAGTTCTAAATGAACATATTTTTAAAATATTCAGCTTTTTCCTAATGCATTTTATGCAAATATATATATATATATATATATATATAATTATTATAATTATTTATTTATTTATTTATTTATTTTCATGGCGTTCTCATTGGGATTGTCATTTAAAAACCAACGCTAATATAATCCTATTTCACAAAGGTCCACCCACAGATTTCTGGTCTTCCCACTGGTGAAAACATGTCAGTATCACATTATTATGGCGATATTTTGTCTGTTTCTTACTTGATCTAGGTGGAAACCACTTGGCTGGTTACATGTGGCACATTCAACATTCTGCTGAGCTCCATATCTACATCTGACCTGGTCACCATCTGGGTCATAGGCCACCAGATGATATGTACGAGGACAGTTTTGGGGTACACTAAAAAAATAAAAGTCATATTTTCATACTTCATAATTTATAGACTGATGTTTTAACAAACATTCAAAAATTGTTCATACATTCTCATTAGTGATTAATCTTGTTCATAGGAAACTGCTGAATAAAAATAAGTATTACCGTAGAAGTTGTAAAGTAGTGGTGACTGGTGATCGGTTGGGTTCATTGGTATCAGCTCTTATGCCTAGATCTACGTGTGTCTGGAGGAACCAAGAACCAACACCGTTCACTGTGGGCACCCAGCAGCACGAGGAGTCCCTGTGATATAATAATGTATTTTAGATAATGCTGAAAGATCATTTCAATATTGATTTAAAACAAATTCAGTTACTCACCGCAGGTCAAAGGGTGTGTTTCCGTGGATGTTTCTTGTGACAACAGTTTCTGCTTGGCACCAGTTATTGTAGTAAGCACTTCTGCCATTAGAGCTGCTATCAATTTGACCATATTCCCTGCTGGATTCATAGCCACAATCTCCAGAGGCGCAGTACCACCAACTATTATCACACCAGTCATAGGTTCGCTTGAATCGAAACTCAACCTGTTGGTAGAACACTTGTAGAGTTAGAATACTTGTTGGTAGAGTTTATTTTGATTTCACTTATTACATGTATGTGTTATATGGATAAATCATTAATAAATGCACAACAACGACAACATTATATCTGAACAAAAATCACAATATGTCATTATTAAAATAATATTTTACAAGTTAAATTGGTCAAATTATATATATTTTTAAGAGTATTAGTCATCTCCGATATCTCTATTCGGCCAATTAATGTCAAAGTTCAGCCAAAATAATAAATTAATAAACATTATTTTAACCAACTCTCTTCAAATTTTAAATATGACATTACCTTCTCCATCTGATTTATTTCCATGATTGCTTCTCCACATCTTTTGACATTGATACATTTTAATGCAGCTTTAGAGTTATTTTATTATTTTATTTTATTTTTAGCTCATCCTACCAATGAATTTTCCATGTTTTAATATAGTTAAATATATGTGCAGGGGAACAAAATGACAGTGGAATTTATTTCATAAATGTTATTTTAGCTTATTGACCTGAAATAACCAAATATTATTATATTATATTTTATTTTATTTTATTGCATTTAATTTAATTTAATATAGATATAGGTTGCGGAGGAGAAAAACAAGTGTGGAATTTATTATCATAAATATTATATTGTGACTGGTAACTTGAAAGATATTAAAGTTTTACTGTGTAGGTTGAGAATACATTAAGATACATTTATAATTCAACGGGCTGTAAAAAAAAAAAAAACGAATAATAAAATATGAAAAATAGAATAATTATTAAATAATATTTAAAAAAAATCAATTTAAAATAAAAAATATATAAAACCTTTACAAACAAGCAGCTCTAAAAGATGTTTAGAAAATGACAACAATTTTTTGCTAATCTAATTAATGAAGAGCAGTGTTGGGTTGTGTAATTACACACATTTGAAATGCAAACAAGAAATAAATTCTCACCCTCATGCTCCCATCAGCATTGGTTCCTTTAGGGCTGAAGGTCACTGAGCCTCCATAATGGTGTCCTGCTGAAGCAATGGACACCAGAAACAGAAGATTCAACACCACAGCCAAGGACATCATGGTACCTGAGCCCCTGATCTCAATTCAGCTGCTGAAATGGAGCGGAGCACCTGCTTTTATACATCTCAGCTGAGCAGGAATTCAGGGATGGGTTCAAAAGCATTCTCGTGCGATGCATTGAATCACACACAAAAAAATGAGAGGGTAGTTACTTGCTTCTTCTGAGAAGTCACATGATTCAAATCTGAAACTAGCCAGTGATCAGAACTTACTTAACAAAGCACATTCCTCTTAATTCACATGTAAAGTATGACATTGATGAGTGTCCACTAGGGGCAAGAGGCTCTAGAAAATTATTTTTTATTGCACAGCTGAAATGTCAAATACTGTATAATATTTTCCTTGAGTTAAAAATAAAATATCATCACAAAATGGACATCTCTCCATTATTAAGTACCATTTGAGTAGCTTATTGAATATTTTTAGCTCTATTATTATCTATTATTTTTTCCCTTGAATGCCAGCACTCCTACATAACAATGACCTGGCATACATCCATTTAAACAATAGCTGTTTGCTTTCTCAAACGCCACCTGCTTTACCCACAGTGCAGTGAAGAGTACTTGCTGATAAATTTATAAAAATTGGAAAGACAAGACTGTATTAAAATCAAAATCATATATTAAAGATACAGCTTGAGGGGAAGAATATGTTTTGTTTTTGTGTGATGGATGTGCCAGTGATGAAACAGCAAAAGCTTATTGCAGAAAACATTGTAAATACAATCAGGTAAAACCTGTAATCTGATCATTTCAGACCGGAGAGATCAAAGAATCTTTCACTATCGATTACTCAGAATTTGATCAAAGTACTACAGGTTCAAGGGTATGTATTGATAGTCATCTAGAACCGAAATAACCAGTTTCTATTATTATTTAGAAATGAAACTCGGATGACACTGTCAAGTGCACACTAACACACATACTAACTATTTCTAAACAAAATGTTGTATTTTGCATGAATATTTGTGAAGTGAAAATTTACAAAGTATTTCAATTCTTATTTATCCATCTCTATTTTCAGTGTTTTATGCTTTAATAGCAGTAAAATAATTGGTATTTTATACTTTTTGAAAGAAATAAATGCTCATGAAGTGTACACACATTAAATGAAATTTAACACCTATTATTAAATTTGATCTATGTGTGCAGTTTTATGTGGGCCAAAAATAGGTTGCAAAGTGGACCAGATTTATGCCCATAGTCAAAATCTGGCTACATGAGACGTCCCAAATCCTTCTAATCTATATTTAATTACATTTAATTACACGGATCTTGCAGGAAAAAAATAAATAAAAAATTTGAGCATTTCTGTGTTCATGGCAGAATATAGAGCTGTAATTTTGAGTATTTAGGTTATCGTATAAGCGGTAAATTAATTAGATCTGATGAATGCCATATGATGACAAATTTTTACTAATGTCCAAGGGATGATAAAACCTTATATATCCTAACAAGAATACTAGTCCTTTGTCCTACCCAACCTTTTAAACAATAAGAGTATTGTGTTTAGTTATTTTTACTTTAGTTTCACTTCAGTTAATTACCTGCTCAGGCACAGTGTTGTCATATAGCATCGTAGTGTCACGGCATATTAACATTTATTTATTTGTTTATATATTTATATGCATTCGATCTCTAAAAAAATAGCAGTTACATTTTAAATAACATTCAATTTGTTAACATTAGTTGATGCATTAGTTTTCAGGAGCTAACGATAAACTTTTTTTTTTTACAGAATTTACATAATTGCTATCTTTATTCATTGTTCATATCAGAATCTATGCAACTTGAAAAGTCACAAAACTGTGTATGTAGAGATTAATTTTAAACAAGATTTTTAAATGCTGTAAAAGTACAGTTTATGATTAGTTTATGATAATGCATTAACAAACAGCCCACAAATCAAACCTGATTCTTTACATAATTAACAATGAAGTAACAATGAAGTCAATGTATTTTGATTGACATAAGAATAATAAGCCTATTACTACAGCTCGGGCCAAGCCTTTCTCATGACAATAGAACTGCAGCATTATAAATCATAAAGATAATTGCACGTGACTGTTTTAAACGTCAGTGTTACTTTCTCTGTTCTCAACCTCAGTTATCATGTTCACAGACTGCTGCAGTCTATTTGCTGACAACATGCTGTGTAAAATATCTTACAGGTTGTAACGATGAGTGCTTTTGAGGAAGAACTGCATGTGTTCAGGTTATTCATTATTCATATTATTTCCTTGATAGTTATCCATAAGGGGAATTCAGTTAGAACAAAAATATCTGTGATATATTTGTTTTACATGCATAGACTGGAAGTATGTTTATGCGGAAAAGAATGATGATAATTTAATAAAAAAGGCTTGCTGCATGCAGGGCGTTTACCGGAGAATAGCACCTAGTTAAACCAGATTTTTGATGGTGTGTGATTAATCCTGAAAAACCGCACACAGTACAATGCAATATTTAGTAAATCCAACCCCTCCACATTTGCCTGAGGCAATTATTGTTATCATGTGTAAACTGAATAACCATGAGCAGAACAGTTTAATTTTGCTTTATTATGACTTATGTATATATGGGTAGTCGACGTATCAATGTGTCCCATAAAAAAACCCAAAAAACCCTTACATTGAAGATAAACCTCTCTCATGGTATTTGTAACTCTAAGAACGAAGATTCATTTTTCTCATGTTATTTGTATGTTAAGTTTTTTTCTACATTTTTGCTATGTCACACCATAGGACACAGTCCAATTTTTATTTGTCACTACCCATATATTTTGGGGTTTTTATTTTGATACTAATCACCATTTTTCCCTCACATCATAATTTGTACTTTAAATAGTCTTTTGTTAATTCCTGTTCATTCATAATGCTATTTATAATAATATCTATATTAATTTGCACAACTTGAAATGTTTAAAACTGTATATGAAGAAATTAATATTAACCAACAATACATATGATGGAAATGTTTTGATTTTTATAAACTATATAACTAATAAATAAATTACAGTAAAAAGAAAAATTTTAAAATAGACAAATTATAATAAAATTATTTTATCCATATTCCAATATTTTTCTTAACTCATCCACTGTCTTTTTTCAATGAAGTTTAAATAAATGAATTATATGCATATTAATAACTACATGCTGGTTACGTCAAATTTACATAAAATAATTGTGTATTCTCTATATACTTGTAATATATTTTTCAAATCCATCTTTTTTTAATGCTCTTCAAAATAAATATTTTTAATTAAATATTTTATCAGTACTTTTTCTGCATTTTCTATAAACATTTTTCTTGATTCCTCCGTTATCGTTGTCAAGGTTATGGACCTGTTTTGTGTTTGTCTTTGTGCCATGTGCTCCTTGACCTAGTTTTCCCTTGTGCTTGTTTATGCCCTTATTTGTTCCACCTGTGTTTGATTAATTATCTCGTTTGGTTCTGTATTTTAGCCCTGCTTTTCACCCAGTTTCTTTGTCCTGTGCTGCGTGTAACTGGGGGAAAAAAAGCGAGATGATGAAACAGGAAAACATGACCAGACAAGTTGTCAAGCGCACCAGATGATTTTATAAACACCTAAAAGAGGATTGTAAGTGAACAATTTAACGTGGAGCGTTTGCTTCGCTGCATCAGGGGTTGACAGTGCTTGTGCTGTTTGATTTACATTTATTCATTTAGCTGACGCTTTTATCCAAAGCGACTTACAATTGCTATATATGTCAGAGGTCGCACGCCTCTGGAGCAACTAGGGGTTAAGTGTCTTGCTCAGGGACACATTGGTGTCTCACAGTGGATTCGAACCCGGGTCTCTCACACCAAAGGCATGTGTCTTATCCACTGCGCCATCACCACCACCACCAGTTGATGCGGGTGACACGGCCTTGCTTTCAAGAATTTGCTGATGTTGACTGAAATGAAGACCGATTTCAAGTCTTCACGTCAAGCACAGGAGCCCTAAACGAATGCTGGAGAGGAGGCCCCATCCAGGTTTTTTTTAAATTCCCATCCCGTGGTTTTATGTGATTTATTTTGTGCATAATAGCATTTAAAATGTAAAATTCACAGCCATCATGTTTGCAGCATGTTCCAGTGCCAAATGAACAGGGAGGGCTGCACGCTCTACTTCAAAGCAAAGCAGCAGTGTTACCTGAGGAACACAGGAAAACAGGATCATTCATGTTAAAGTCCAGGAGACTGCTCGTCAAAGTTTGTATCAGTCACTTGGTGGAGAAGGGTGAATTGTAAGTATATAAATTCAAAAAAATATTCGCCCACACTTTATTTCACTCAGTGGTGTTTGCCTTGTCAGATAAGCATTTTAATATTGTACATGGTCTGTTTTCAGTTACCCATCAAGTGCTGAAAAGCTTGTTTTTGTCACTTCTTTCACATCGTTGCTGGGTGGGATTAAAGGAAAAGGCGATGGATTTGTAAGTAATATGTAATTAATGTCAAACAGCCAAATGTGTTTTTTTTTTTTTTACTCTGAAAGAACATTTTGGTTGTTGCATTCCTTGACTGTTGTCAGTTGGCCTTTAAATTTGTCATGATAAACTAACTTGGTTTACTACATCATCTGACTCTTTGATAGATATTAGAAATTAGTTAAAAGGCATATTGTTGAGATCAGTACTTCAGTTATTTGTATCTTTTATTAAATCAGCAGTGGAGATGAACATCAGGCAGGTCGTGGATATCAAAGGGGACTTCCACAATCTTTGTGTACCCATGCTTCTTGAATGTGCCAAGTGTGGTAGGTGTCATTATAGTTCAGTCTTTACTTATTTTCTTCCATTACTTAAAGGGATAGTTCAACCAAAAATTCTGTCATTTACTCCCATTCATGTTGTTCCAAACCTGTACGAGTTTTTCTTCTGTTGAACACAAAAGAAGATATTCTTAATGTTGGTAACCAGACCGGTGACAACCGTCAACTGTCTGATGACCAGCATTCAATCAATAATAATTTTGTTCCGATCCTCACAAACAAATTTTCACAAAATAAAATGCATTGTTACCGAAAAAGGAGTAGGCAGAAGCCTTGCTTATTATGCCTACCCTTTATACATAATTGTCACGTCACCCGTAGGAGCAGGGAAACGAGGAGGCGAGAAACATCTTGAATATTCAGACCTTTATTTACAAAGTACAGGGATCGCTGGAGATACGGTGACACACAGGTTGACGTTAGGGATTGACGATCAGACTGGACACTGAGGCAGGGAAACACAGGGCTTAAGAACACAGGGAAGTTAACGAGGAAGAACAGAAACCTGTGAGGAGTAATTAAACACAGGGCTGGGGACAAATTAACTAAATATGGGCACAAGAGGAGGGGAAACACGAGACACAGTCTGACAATAATTAACTGAATGGGTCAACACTTTTTCACTGTTAAATAACACTGTGTGTGTATATATATATATATATATACACACACACACACATAAAAAAAAATAACAAAATATTATATAACATACAAAATGCAATATAACAAACATCTCCCAAAATGTACAAACATAATTCAAAACAAACAAATAAACACTTTTTTTTATTTTATTTTTTTAAACGATACAACTACAATTTATTTATTCCATAGATTTACCCCTTTAACAGAAACACCTACTTTTTGCATTAGTTCTTGCCCTTACTTTTTTGAACGTATATGATCCTCTTAAATTATACAGACTTTTGAACAACCTCTGAATACAATTTGGAAGTAAATTATAAACGTTGTACATTAACTGTGAAGTATATAGATCAACTAAAACGAGAAATTTTAATGCATGTAAATTAATAAACAATTTATTTATTTTTTAATTCAAAAAATGTTTTCTATTTAATATTGCAATGGATGTAGACTTGTGTTTAAAAAAAAAAAAAAAAAAAAAAAACCGTTTAATGTGATTTTCAACATAACTTATGATCAATTAGAACACCCCAAAAAAAATTCATACACTATTTCCTCATTAATCGTTAGTTTCACTTTATTGTTACTTTGTCGATTTACTAAATATTATAAACTTTTTTTCTTAAATTCAGTAAGTCTGTTATCAAACCATTTTTTGAAAACCCTCAATTCTATTTCCACTATCTTCAGAAGCTGTTCCATACTTTTCCCAGAACAATATACAGTAAATTAGTATCAGCAAACAAAGTCTTTTTTTAATACTTTAGACACTTTACAAATATCATTTATGTACAGTACAAACAACCTGGGGCCTAGCACCGAACCTTGTGGCACACCACAAGTAACTTTCATCGCTTATAATTAAATCCTCATTCTTGTATATTGCTCCAGTTCGTCAATCCTTCTCTCCAGTCCTTCAATTTTCGTGTCTTCTCCTTCACAAGGTTCTTCAGTTGTTTAACTTCATCCTTCAGATCAAGTAACACAGTTTGTTGTTTAGCAACTTTGCTCAACTCGTCTGACAAAGTTTAGAGATTTTCTGATCTCTTCCAACTCATCCTGAACTACGCTGCTGACTTTATTCGTGGCATTTTGGTTTGTTTGTTTTTGTCTTCGTGTCACAATATTAATTCAACTTAGTTTAACTTTTTTTTTTTTTTTTTTTTTTTTTTTTTTTTCCCAGAAGTAGCTGCATGCCAAGGTGTGCCGCCATCTTGAACATGAGTGTCAGAAGAAACTCATACAGGTGTGGAACAACATGAGGGGGAGTAACAACAACAGTAACATCACTTTCATTTTTGGGTGAAATATCCCTTTAAGATATTTTAACAGACAATGCAAAAGTTCTGATTGTTATTAACACTATTATTTTTATGGATAGATTGAGAAATTGCAAGATGAATCTACCATGGAAAGGAATGATTTTGCATCTCTTAAAGAGGGAATGGAAGACCAAGCAAATGGTATGCATGTGTAAAAACTCTTTACTTACACACATCTTATGTATAATTTATTATGACAAATATTCATTAATATGACAACCTGAAGGACAGATGCAGGTAATTGCACATGTTATCTCTGAGTGTTTAGGTTTCTATAGTGCAGATCTATGCAGCCGCTGTAAATCACAATGGTACACAAAGTCTTAAAGGAAAAAAAAAAACTTATTTAACATTTAAAAACCCATTCATTTAGTGCAAAATGAGAAGGGCTTAGCCTTAAAAATTATTTGCCATCCAATGCAGCTGGCTTGTCAGTATTGTGGGATTGCAATATTGTTGTGGTTATCACAACAACCCTACTTGGGCTGCCCTTAATCCTGCATTTAAACATTTATTGTATCTCTAATCTGTTTTCATTAATTTTCAGATGAAAAGTGCCACCCAATGCTGGATGTCCTGGCATATTTTCTGCCACCGTTGCCTGGAAGTCGCTGCAGTGTTCAATAGGAAATTTCATTCCTTCAATTTCCTTTTGTACCGTATGTTTTGCATGGACAGTTATTCCTTTAATGATGTCTTGATGCTTTCTAAACTCCTGAAAGGAATTTTTTTTTTTTTTTTTTTTTTTTTTTTTTTTTTTCTCAACTCTACGCCTGGAGCCATATTGTATCCCTCTGCAGCAGTTTTCAGACCGCATCAAAGACCAGACCACAGCCAATCTACATTGAGAGTTTGAAGAGCACAACGTGACAATACATTGCGAGGATTGACAGAATTACCTTTTCTGTGGATGACGGCCTGACGTGCTGTGGACAAGATTCTAGGTGTGAAACTTTCTGTCCTCCACAGATTAGTTCTGTCTTCACTTTCTAAGACTGGGGCATCTAATATTGAAACGCCATTCTCTTCCTTTTAAAACTGACATTCCTACTTACGGTGTTGCCTCTTTTGTGGCCCAAATGTATTCAAAGACAACTATAGTGGATGTAACAAGAAGCATCACTTCACAATTAGTACACACTTACAATTTTACAATATTTATAAGAGTGATTGTCATTGAGAACTATTTCAAAATATGTCAATGTTTGTCTGAACTAAAATTGTTTGTTTCAAAAAGTATCTGACTTGTGTGATTTTAAGTTGAACTTATTTTATGAGACATGTTATCCTCTGGTCTTGTTTCTGTTAACCGTAAATGTAATTGATGTTGGCAACACTTAATACTGTATTGTAGCTAATAGTTGTAGTGCATTACAAGGCATGTGTCATCTAAGTTTATGAAATCTAGATTTAGAACATTGCTGTGCTCCTGTGCATGCATTCTCTACCCTGACAACACTTGACAAATTAAATTGCTAACATTTTTACATCTGTCTGTTTTTATTTCAATTTTGTAGAATTACAAATTGATAATGCTTATTTTTGTCATTAACACCTTAATTTTCAGTTACACAATGTGTTTAAATGACACGTTGCGTTAAATTACATTACACAGTAGATGTGTCATCCATCTTAACACACAAATTGTTAAATTTGACAACGTGTTGTCCCTGGGCACACTCAATACATGTGTTAAAATTCTGCACAACATATCATTTTTAACAGATCTCTTTTTGTAGTGTCTAACGTCATTTAAAGTGGTTCTTGGTTTTCCTTTGTGAATTTATTAAAGACTCTGTTTGTTTTGATTGCCTGCCTCCTTTGTACATCTCGCCCCAGCAACCTGTGACAATCATGAAGTCATTTTTCAATGCATTAGAACTTTTGGGAAGCTTTTTGAACAAGATGTTGAGGTCAAAGGTCAAACTCGCCCTCCAGAGCAATTTATGATGCCTAAATGCAAACAAATCGCACCTTATTGTAAAGTTGGTCAGGATAGGCGTGTAGTAAGTGCATGATGCAGAGAACAAAACAGAAATGGTCTTTAATCCAACTGGAACAGCCAGGGGATAACAGGAACGTTAATAAAGCATAACCGCATAAAAAAAATAAAATAGCATGGAAAAACAGGTGAACTTAATGAGTGACTAACAGGCAAACACTAGGTCAACATACAATGACAGGAACAGAATGTGTCAAATACCAATGCAAAAAATTTGGGCTCAGCTGCTTGATTGATTTGTTTTGTCTTAAAATGAAAACAAAGCCATTTTTGTTTGTAATGCAGGCTGGAGAAATGTATTGGTAACCACTGTCATCTAACAGGTTTGTTGTCTGATACCTGCTGCGTGTCCTATTTCTGCGGCTCAACTGAATGCTGTTGATGTTTTGCACGAGGGTGTGCTACATAGCAACTCTTTTAGCTTCTCTTTCAGTTCTGTTCTCTTTCAGTCATCACGTATGCTTCATTTTAAAAACATGTTTCAATGTGAAACAGTGGCTTGCATTCCAAAAAATCACTGAAATTGGACAGTAAGGTCAGAAAAGATTTAGAGAGACTATTCAAATTCAGGGTTTCCGGGGGGAACAACACAATCCAAAAACACCAAAGAAGAGTATTTTCAGAAAACTTGGTTTATTTTACTGCAGAAACTAAATTGTACAACAAATTCAAATTGACTGAATTGTTGAACGTAGTAATGTTATACTTGACATATTAAAAACTGATTTGGATGAAAGCGCCAACTCAGCATAGAAAAAAAATAAAACATTAATAGCAACAACAAAATAGTTTTTAAAAAATAAATTGCATGCCAAGTATCAAGTAGCACTGCAATTCACAATAATAATTAATGATTCATGGGTTGTATTATTCATCATGACCTATTCGGTGATCTTCTCATTTAACATGCGCAGAGGCCAACTGTCTAGCAATTAAAATGCAAACATGCTGGATGAAGCCGAGCCTGCGTTGCATTGTCTATGTCTGAAAGTTATCTAGTTATCTTAGCCAGACTGGCAGACAAAAAAGCATTTGCCTGACATTGTAAAAAGGCAAATTACTGTTTTAATCTGTCTTAAATCAAAGTTTTAAAATGCATACTGACTGTCAAGTTCAAAATTCTTGAACTTGGGGGAAAAAGGTGAAGACTTAGTTCATAACACTGCACCTTTGTCCAGGACACAGAGCTTACTGAAGCCCAATCTACTGTTTTCTTTATCTCAGTATTGTGAGTATTAAGGACTTAATTGCAAGCTGGCTCTTTTATTTGGTTTCTTGTACTTCGATTTATCAAGTAACACAAGTATCTTGTAGTGGTTGTTTCATTTGACTAACCATTTTTTTTTAGTAAGTTATTGTGTTTTTGTTTTAAAGGCAGATCAGAAGATAAGCTTTGTTCACATGTGTGGTAGACAAAGTCATGCTAACAGTGTTTAACAACCAAAGGTCTCTCAATAGTCAAACAAATGTGGTTATTTTGGCATGTTTGGACGGTATATTTGTTTGGTGTCACCTCTATAACCTTTCATGGAGACATTTGCACCGTTACACTCTAAAAATGCTGGGTTAAAAAATAACCCAACATTGACCGCTGGGTAACTATGGGACAGAGCACGCGCTGGGTTGTTTATTTGACCCAACCAGTGGGTCAGGTTAACTGTGTTGCTGGGTTAAACATTACCTAAACATTGGGTTATTTGTTGTCTCATTGCCTTGCTACCTTTATATTTACCCAATATTACCAATAATAAAAAATAACAATCACAAAGGAATGTAAAATTATTATTTTTCTGTAATACAATTACACAACACAAAAAATGCAACTGGAAATATCAATTTATTGAGTTTTCACATTTCCTTTTAAAACAATTTTTGAATGGGTGCTGTTGTTACATTACCTCCAACCCCTACAGACACAAATAAAACAACGGTTTCTGTAGATAAGATTCTTTAAAACAAAAAACTGTGTAAACTAGGTACTATAGATTCCTATTCTTTGTCAACACTGCAGCATCATAACACTAATAAATTGATTATTGCCACATGAGAATCTGTCCAAACATCGTGCCATTAAACCTAAGCTATACAAAGAGACCTACAACAAGACAATACATGTGATAAAAAATTTATAATTGGCCAGAAAAAACTCTTGCCCTCAAATACTTCACACATGAAGACTCATGTCCATCAATATGATATACTGCATGCTGGAGAAATTTCCAGGAAGGAACATGTTAGTGTAGCTATCATCAAGCACAAAAAAGGACTTCAAAAAGATAAACAGCCTCAAGCAACAAGTCCGATCCAATGGCATGGCTGAAGTGTGACTTAGTCAGCCTACATTAATGATTCCAGAGACAAACATAATGCAATTTATTAGGAATATGTAGATGTTAGTGACGTTCTGGCAGAGGTGCTGCTGCTGTGTACACTCACAGAAAAACAATGTGCTCAAATTTTAAAGATGTGGGGCAGCTCCTGTAATATCGCCTTGACTATTGACAAAGACATCAGCTCTCAGCGATATCTCTGACTATCGCCAATACATTATATCATCTATCTGCACAACCCCACCAACAATTTAACCATTTCAAATTTCTGTAAAGAAACCATAAAATCAAAATTATTTCTTACCATGCCAAGTTTTTCTAGAAGCCTGGTGAACTCCTTCAAGATTTCTGGGAGGCTTGTAGACCCATTGCTGCAAATCCACCATTTCTCAAATTTTTTGGGGGGAGGCAAAACAAGATTCTGTAAAATAAGGATGAAAAAGCTAGCAAAACCATACAGTATGCCAGCCTGGAAATCCAGTGATCTGCCTATTATTCATCAATCTCAAATACAAATTATTATTTCTAACAGTGCCATATAAAGAACACTTTACTTGGGCTCTCAAACTTACTGTTAACCTGGATAAACCTCATTAATTGTGTTCTGATTAAAGCAACAAAAGCATTCACTAAAATAGAGGAAGAGTAAAAGGACCTCAAACATCATGAGAGATTAAGTCATGTTACATACTGTAGACAACATTATATTTAAATAACAATATTTAAGAATAATATTACATACCATTTAAGAATATTTTGATATTCGCCCTGGCTGCTTTAGGGACCGTCTACAAATTTACCTCCAAGTGCAAAACGAAGAAAAATAATTAATACAAATTATTTTTATAAAGCTATAGTAAATACCTTGTGGGTAAAGTGACTGAAAATATTTAAATAGTTTAATAATTTACTTTTTTCCCCCCTAATGTATGTACAGTACACAAATATTTTTACATTTTTTTTTTACTGTAATTCAGCAAAAGGGTTTTTTCATTTTCCAAATGCTGTAGTACGTTTGTAGTTACAAGACTGCCTTACTACACATTAAATTTTGCCAATATCACCCCTACTGTACATACAGTACATAATTATTCTTAGGAAACAATTACTGTAATTCACCAAAAGTTTTTTTTAATGTTCCAAAGGTTGTAGTACATTCCTAGTAGCCAGTTTGACTTACTACAGGTGAAATATTGCCAATTTCTTCCTTACTGTACATAATTATTCTTAGAAAACAATTACTGTAATTTACCAAAATGGTTTTTTTATGTTCCAAAGGTTGTAGAACATTTGTAGTTACAAAACTGACTTTCTACATGTGAAATTTTGCCAATATCTCCATTACTGTATGTACAGTACACCAATATTTTTCGAAAACTTATTACTGTAATTCACCTAAAGGTTTTTTTTTTCATGTTCCAAAGGTTGTAGTACATTCCTAGTAGCCAGGCTGACTTACTACAGGTGAAATTTTGCCAATATATTCCTTACTGTACATACAGTGCATAATTATTCTTAGAAAACAATTACTGTAAATCACCAAAGGGGTTTTTTTGTTAAGCAAAACCAGTTGTAATTTGAGTCATTCCATAGTTTTAGTATTGTTAATTCAATACTAACAGTAATACTGTAGAGAACAGGTGAATATTGTATCGTTTAGGATTGATTATGTGGTTCCTTTTTATTTATTTTTTTAATTACATTAACTTTTATTTTTCCTTTTAACTTCTCTGTTATGGGATCAACCTGGGAAATGAATCTATAGTTATCTATAGATGCCATGTCAGAGCAAATATTTGTTGTTGACCCAGCTGATGTCTCGAATGACCTTAAGGACTCAAAACTAGCAGCCAGACGTTTCCGGTAAGATAAATGAGACAAAAACATCATGTTTCCTCATAAGTCACATTTACTTCCCCTTTTTTTTATGTTTTCATTTTAGACAATATTTCAAGACATGATTCAATTTACATGCCAAAAGGGACTGGTTAAATATAAAACGGAAACCAAGCACCATTGTCCACACAGTGCAAGAAGATGCAACAAGTTGTGGAATGTTTGTTATGCAGGTGATTTTTATTGTTTTGTTAATGCATTTGTAAAGTCAATACAAATTATTTATTATTTATACTAATAACACTGTCATGATGACATAAGTTATTTTTTTTTCTACAGACAATATAACATATAACCCCCCCCCCCCCCCCAAACAGTTACAAGGTATATTTAACCAGGTACACAAAAGTTTAAAAATTTTGTATTTAACATTTGCTTCTTTTAAGATGGCAAGAGAGGTGATTCAAAAATTCCCATCAATCCCTGATGCTTTCAACATCGATCCCAATCAAGACAACATCAAGAAACTGAGGCAACAGATGGCAAAGGATATTCTTCATGGATGAGGTAATATAAGACACATCCAGTAATTCAACAGAATATCCATTGGAATATTCCAAAAGATTTATTGAACTGTATTAATCTAAAAATAAGAGGACTAAATAACAGTTTAGTACATTCTGTAACTTATGGTTAAACATACATACATAAATACATACATACATACATAAATATAATCTGCTGTAGAATCCAAGGAGGAGTATTGTTCGTACTGTGGATTGAACAAAGCGAAATCCAAAATCAACACTCTTTGGGTATGTATATTGAACTAAAATAGTATTAAACATGTACTAGTAATAAAACTGTGCATGTGCTTACTTTTTAATGGTACATTTCTGTTTACTTTAGAAGAAACATTGTGAAAGATGGTTTCATGCATGCTGCCTTGGACTGTCTCCAGACATTATACTTGGACAGGAGGCCAAGTGGTATTGCTCAATGTGTGACTAGTGGAAAAAATGTCCACTGAAATATTTGTAATGTGTTACAATAACGATATATGAAAGGTTGCCTAAACTTGGTGAATATATATGTAATTTTGGATTTCAAAAAAAAAAAAAAAGGACTTGAAAAGAGTCCTATAATTTATATGGTAGTGGTATCTTTGCAGGACTGCCGACTCTATAGAACAGTGGCACGCGAAAGTGACTGCGGGGAATATCGAACCTAAAACTAACTTTACCGCGTTCTGTAGTTCATACCTTTTCCACGAGACGTTAAAAAATAATGTAGGCGGCTACTTCATTCACAGAATAACGCTAACGTTAACCCGCACAGCGACAGATCAAATATCACATTAAACGTGAAATCAGTGTGCTCTTACCACAGCTTATTAAAAATAGAGGTAAATAATTACATCATCACATTAATTTACTTAATAATCCTGCTTGCTGCGAGTTGCATGACAGTCTGACGACGAGACGAGTGAAGAATCCAGAAAATTCGAAGAGGAAAAATAACCAAACCCAGGTGTTCAGTGGTGAAAGAACCCCTTGCAGTCCATTTGACCCAGCATAAACCAACTGTGTTTAGTACCTCAAACAACCCAGAATTATGACCCAGCACAATTAACCCAACAATGTGTTTACAGAAATAACCCAGCACTTTTAAGAGTGTATTTGAATGAATTGGTGATGTATTGCAAGTCTAGTTCTGTGAGACTAGATCTAGTGTCAGTACTTTCCTATATTATTACACAGTAGCTGGGTAATATAGCCAAGTAATATGACAATTTACTGTGTGCACACTCTAAAAAATGCTGGTTGTTTCAACCCAACGTTGGGTCAAATATGGACTAACCTAAATTTTTAAATACTTTTTTACCCCAAATTGGGTTAGTCCCTATTTGACCCAAAGTTGGTTTGAAACCCTGCATTTGTTCTGAAATGGTTTTAAAAAGTAAATCAGAAGAACATAATCTGAACAAACACAATAATTGCAGGGGAAGTCGTGGCCTAATGGTTAGAGAGTCGGACTTGTAATCTGAAGGTTGCGGGTGCGAGTCTCGGGCCGGCAGGGATTGTAGGTGGGGGGAGTAAATGTCCAGCGCTCTCTCCACCCTCAATACCACGACTGAGGTGCCCTTGAGCAAGGCACCGAACCCCCAACTGCTCCCCGGGTGCCGCAGCATAAATGGCTGCCCACTGCTCCGGGTGTGTGTTCACGGTGTGTGTGTGTTCACTGCTGTGTGTGTGCACGTTGGATGGGTTAAATGCAGAGCACGAATTCCGAGTATGGGTCACCATACTTGGCTGAATGTCACTTCACTATTCACTATGATGAATCAAAATGCTTAATGCAGAAAGTAAAATATAGGAACACTCTAGTTTAAGAGAAACAAGACATGTTTCCACCAACATAATACATGGAAATAAAAAGTGTATTTACCAACATATAAAATAGCAAAAACATCTGAATATATGAAAAGAAAAAAACACCAAAAAAATTGTGTGCAGTTTTTAGTAATTATACAAATTAACTGAATTGAATTGGTTGTAAATTGATGACTAAAACGGACAGCTTGAAATGATTCAAATAAATTAATCACACTTTTCAAATCTGGTAGCATATTTCCTAATTTATGAATGATAGGTCAAGGTGTTTAATCTGATATGGTAACACTTTAGGGAATAATTCTCACTATTAAGTAGTTGCTTATTAGCATGCATATTAGCTGGTTATTAGAATTTATAAAAGTACATATTGGTGCCATATTCTGCATGACAGTATTTTAGATACTGTTTTCTCAGGAAAAACAGAGCATTTTGCTTTGAAAAATAAAAAAACAGAGCTGACGTGACTAAAAGTCTTGCGATGGCACAGGTTTGTATCTGATCCTTTGCCCTTTGGCTCTGTAGACGATCACTCCACACACCATCACAACTACTGCCATGAGACACACAGCGACGACAGCAAGGTTTAGATTCAGACCCGGGCGTACGGTGACCTCTGAAATGTGAGGAAAGGTTGAAACGGTTAACACCATTTGTTCAGTGTACAATCATCTGTTCCATAAGATGAATGAACGATTTGGCTTACGTGATGCGCTCCTCTTCAGCCGCAGGGGCCCCTGGGAGATGAAGTGACTGCCGGTCTGGATGGGAGCGTCTCTTTTGTGATGGTGGTGGGCCGGTGGAGCGACTGTGCTGTTGACGCAGCCCTGAGAGCAGCGGGTGTTGGGATTGTTGGCCTGGCATATGATGATTGAGCAGCTGATGAACACCTAGAGAGGGAAGAAAGGAAGATGAAAAGACAAGAGAAAGGGTTAAGGGTTTTATTTGACTTGTAGATGCGCTGTATTCTCTATATCAGAGTATATGAGAGGAAACCTCGCTTTCGAAAAAATGCTTAAAACCATGTTAAAGGACCGTAATGAAACTGCATGACAGCAAAAAGTCACCGCATGTTAAATATAGTGCCACTAGACCATTTGGTGTCAGAATGAATGATGAAATGTTTAAAATATTATTAAAAATCATTAAAAAATTACAATAAGCACAAGCTAGGCAACCAAAGAGCTGTTGTAAAATGTTCCGTTCACATATAAAAATAGGTTTTCTGTAAGGGGTAGGTTTAGGGGATACAAAATATTGTTTGGTCAGTATAATAACAATAGAAGTCTATGGAAAGTCCCCACAATTCACAGAAACAAACGTGTGTGTGTGTCTGGAATAAAAGCCACTCTAACCTGGTCATGAAACCCAATGAATTTGAAGGCCTCCATTTCAAACTCGACATATGGTTGGTGGCTTGAGAAAAACTGAACTGTTTCATCCACAATGCATCTGAAATGAAAAAAGCACTTGATTAATCTGTGACGTACTGATTAGAAAAGCTTATCATGTAACACTGGCATGAGTAAAAAGTGTAATGTTTGTAGAACCTCACCCATTGTTGATGATGGGATAGGAGACTGGGTAATTGGGATTATTGTAAGGTGTAGCCACACACGACTCGAGGAAGATCTCAGTGTTTAGGACCGGAGTAACGGGCTCGATCTTCATGAAGATCTTATCATCCACATCGTACTCAAGTGGGTAAGATTCTGGACCCCTGCTGGTCTGGAAATTTGCAGAAGCATAAAACTCAAACTGATAGTTGAATGTGCCAAAACCTTTTTCCGAGATGGTGATTGGTGGTCTGTGAGTATCGAACTCCAGCGTAACATTGCTCCTTTTCTGATACTTGCACATGATTTCAATTTCTAGGTTATCCTTCCTGGTTATAATGTCCCTGGGATCATCGAATGTAATGATTTTATTCTTGAAGATGAGTTCATTATTGTTCTCCTACAAAGAAACAGAAGTTGTCCAATATTTTAGTTCTGGAATCCACATGATCTGATTGTAAATGTTCATTATAAAACGGCTCACCTCAATCCAAGTGCCACAGTCGTTTAGAAGTGTGTTGGTGAACAGGTGGGTACTGTTAGTGTAAACCCGACAAGACGGATTTATCAGTCTCAAGTGGTCACCATGAAGGTTTTTGATGGAGGATCTCTCAATTGTCACTGACATTGAGTTTTGAGTGCAGGTTATATTTACCTCCGGTCCTGGAAATAACATTAATAACATGCATGTTTAATTAGAGCAATACATTTGAACAACAGCTTCAAATAAACAAAGGTGTGGTACAAGATGAGTCAACAATACTTGGTCTGGTTTCCCAAGAAGATAAATACTGTACATTTGGAAGGGGTTTATTTGCTAAAGGTTAATTTTCTCAATCTTTAGGTGCATACTAGTATACAGATGATTAATATAATAGACATGGACTAAAATCCACAAAATGTCATTTTGATTTCATATAAATCAGTTAATTACCGTTTTTTTATTCACAAGCAAATTTACTTCATGTCACTGATGAATGCCATTGTCATTTGGGTCTGCATTATCATAAAAAGGAAATTAATTAAATAATTAATTACATTGAATTGTTAAACTGATTTACCAACCTTCAGAATCCACCCTTGCAACAACGCACCTCATCTCAGAGTGGTAAATATCAAATCTTAAAATAGAAAGTTTTTATTTATCAACAATCATAATGTGATTTTAAAGTGGTTAAAAATTTAAAAGTACATTCATTTAGTAAAATATACCCATATTGTCCTTCTGCGATAAAGCAAAATGGAAAGTGTTGGCCATAGTTTTCTGCAGTTGGTGTCCAGTTAATCACGTATTCCCCAGTGGTGGTTTCATACTTTGTGCTGTTCAGAGGTCCACTAATGATGACATCAATGATTCTAGATGACAAAAATCACAATAGCAAAACAAAAGCATTGAGAAACTTTAATAGCACACATGTTCCAAACATGTCTTCACAACTTTGCAATGACTGGCCATCATAGAGTTTACCTATGTACCTCTATAACTTTTTTTTTTTTTGTGCAGCTACCAAATTGGACAAAAGAAGGCAACTAAAAACAAAAGTACAGACTGCTGTTCTCCAGAGGCCTGTTTCAGAAAGGAGGTTTAGTGAAAACCCTCTGAGTATTTTCCCAGGAAACAAGACTAAGTAACTTGTGTCATTTTTCTTGTAGAAAATGCATCTTGATTTACGAATCTTTAAATGTTTTGACTGGAAACAACAAGACAAAAATTCTAAGTAAGAAAAGCATTTCTAGCAGTGCAGGTACATTCATTCATTGCTCATATTTTCATCATGCAGACATCGTCAAAGTAACAAAAATGGCAGAATAATGTTTTTCCATATCCAAATGCCTATTTACTTGAGCGGTACCATTTTTAAATAGTAGTTTTCTATATAACAGGCCGCTGTATGCAGAGCAGTAAGGAAATGTTTGTGTTGTTTCCTGGACACAAACCCATCAAAGAGGAGTTTCACAGGACTACAGGTCAGTGGTGTAGAAATCAGTTTAAATGAGGTTAATCTGATAAATGATGTTCACTTGATAACATCTTGCTGTGACCTCTGGACTAAAAGGGGTCATATGATGCGATTTCATGTCTTCCTTTGTCTTTGGAGTGTTACAAGCTGTTTATGCATATATAAGATCTGTAAAGTTGCAAAGATTAAAGTCTCAAACCCAAAAATATATTCTTCATAAAATTTAAGACTCTGCCACGCCCCCATAAAATGGCTCATTTAAACACACCCCCACATGTCTACGTCACAGTGTGGGAAGATTTAAATAACACCGCAAAAAACGTATACACAATGAAAGAAGGTGTAACTTTTATTTTCGCTGTAGTATTGTTGCTGCCACCGCCATGTTGTGGAGATGCTGTGTGTTTCGTTGTGAAAGCGAAAGTAGGCCTACTTTGTTTGGCTTTCCAAATGAGTTCACAACTAGAAATCACAGTGTTTTGGCATTTCTACAATCACAAAATCACAGACATGGTGTAATGTTTATGCGGCGCAGTGCAGCTCAACGCGTAAAAAGACTGTATGAGTCATTATAATCAGTAATTATGTCCTCACTGAATGCAACAAATGCCTCATTTATAGTGGGTGTTATTGTTTTAGTCCCGTTGTGCCGGGACACGGCATCACAGCATGGTAAGGGGTGTAACATTTCCGTCACAAGTTTGAGGTTTTCGGCCAATCACAACGCACTGGATAGCTGGCCAATCAGAGCACACCTCGCTTCTCAGAACGATGAGCTTTGTAAAAATCGGCGCGTTTCAGAAAGTCGGAGCATAGAGGAGCAACAATAATGTGCTCTTTGAACCTCGAACCATGTAAACACATTGCATTACACCAAATACAAAAATAATGTTCTTTTTAGCAACATCATATGACCCCTTTAACCTAATAATATATTTATATATATATTTTTTTAAGGATTTTCAGTGTGGTTGGATCATGCATTGATGACACACATATTCCCATATTCGAAAATTAAGATGATTACTGTATGGAATGGAAAGATGCCAGATGGAAGGGTAGTACGAGATACATTCCATAACCACCACCACCACCACAGTGGCTAAATAAACACAAATTATTCACAATGTATTTGGTCATCTTTATTTCCTACAAATAAAAATACGACAGTTATTCTTTTTCCTGCTGGATTTTTTTATTCTATATATATATATATATATAATCTCCTCTTCATCCGTTCTTCATTGTTTTGTGAGACTCTGCCTTCTTGCTGTTGGCTGAGCAGAAGTCAAATGATCAAATTGATAATGGCTTTTTATAGGTTTGGTTGTGGTTCATGCACTTAACTCAGAGTCAACCTACTCAGAGTGGATTGAATTAACTCAATTAAGCTGTTCTGAACCTGAAAAGAGTTTCCCAACTCAGGGTAAGCGAACTCAAAGTTCAGGATTTAACTCAGAGTTGTTTGAACCTCCTTATTAAAATGGGCCCCAGGACTTTTGGGAAAGACCCCACACAGCAAAAGCACAACCTCTTTGAACTCCTGCCCTCTATTAGGCGCTACAGAGCACGGCACACCAAAACAACCAAATGCAGTATCTGTGGGTATTTTCCCCACAGATAATGGCTGAATTTGGAATAACATACTATTCTACTGCTCTTATTGTCATAGCTTTATATCTGCCAGAAATTATATAAGTAATATGCATGGCAGAAATATGTAGGAGTAGTATGCTAATATATTATTCAAAATTCAATTTCAAAACCGTTTTAATTAAAGTAATTTTTAAATAAAAGGTTTTTTCTTAATACCTTGAAAAAGATGCCGAAGCTTTCACCCTGATCTCAAGCTCTTGATTTACACGAGCCTTCAGTTGTTCTCCGTGATGTGGCGTTGGATGGAGGAACCGTGGTAGATATTCACCCTCAGTGCAAGATGGTGCTGGATTATCAACTGAAACATATTTATAGTATATATTTAATCAAACATATAGTATGGAAGCATACTTTACAAAACTTCCAAACATACCTTGCAGAGAAAACTGAAGCGGTATTGTGCTCATTGGAGAAGTTGTTGTTGTTGTTGTTGCTGCTGCAGTGGTTGTTATTGGAGATGTTGTTTGTATAGTAGTGGCTATTGTGGTTGTAGTGAGTTCAGACGTGGTGGTAGTGGGTTCAGGTGTGATCGTTTTTGGTGTTGTTGTGGTGGTTGTAGGTGTCGTGGTGGTTGTTGGTAACACAGTGGTTGTTGTTGGTGATGTAGTGGTTGGTACCATAGTGGTTGTTGTAGGTGTAGTGATTGTCATCGGTGATGTAGTGATTGTTGTTGGTAACATAGTGGTTGTAGGTGTTGTGGTTGTTGTTGGTGATGTAGTGGATGTTGTTGGTAACATAGTGGTTGTTGTAGGTGTAGTGGTTGTTGTTGGTGATGTAGTGGATGTTGTTGGTAACATAGTGGTTGTAGGTGTTGTGGTTGTTGTTGGTGATGTAGTGGTTGTTGTTGGTAACATAGTGGTTGTTGTAGGTGTAGTGGTTGTTGTTGGTGATGTAGTGGATGTTGTTGGTAACATAGTGGTTGTTGTAGGTGTAGTGGTTGTTGTTGGTGATGTAGTGGTTATTGTAGTGGTTGTTGTTGGTAACATAGTGGTTGTCATCGGTGATGTAGTGGTTGTTGTTGGTAACATAGTGGTTGTTGTTATTAACATAGTGGTTGTTGTAGGTGTTGTGGTTGTTTTTGGTGATGTAGTGGTTATTGTAGTGGTTGTTCTTGGTAACATAGTTGTTGTTGTTGCTGCTGCAGTGGTTGTTATTGGAGATGTTGTTTGTATAGTAGTGGCTATTGTGGTTGTAGTGAGTTCAGACGTGGTAGTGAGTTCAGGTGTGATCGTTTTTGGTGTTGTTGTGGTGGTTGTTGGTAACATAGTGGTTGTTGTTGGTGATGTAGTGATTGCTGTAGTGGTTGTTGTTGGTAACATAGTGGTTGTTGTAGGTGTAGTGGTTGTCGTTGGTGATGTAGTGGTTGTTGTTGGTAACATAGTGGTTGTAGGTGTTGTGGTTGTTGTTGGTAACATAGTGGTTGTTGTAGGTGTAGTGGTTGTTGTTGGTAACATAGTGGTTGTTGTAGGTGTAGTGGTTGTTGTTGGTAACATAGTGGTTGTTGTAGGTGTAGTGGTTGTCGTCTGTGATGTAGTGGTTATTGTAGTGGTTGTTGTTGGAAACATAGTGGTTGTTGTAGGTGTTGTGGTTGTTGATGGTGACGTTGTGGTTGTTGTACTTGTTGTTGCTGGTGTTGTTGTACGAGTTGTTGTTGAACGTGTTCTATGTGCGGATGCTTGAGGTGGTATAGCTGCATTTCCATGATTATTATTATTAGCACGTCGGTTTCTGATTAAAATGACTGGAGATTTTTCCTTTGAGGGTTGGTTGGTGTAGGACAGAGTAATTTTTTGAGTGGGGAAGTCCTCCAGCACCAGCTCAAATGAATAAACTCCACGGACCGATGTGTGCGAATATGACAAAGAGCAGTTATGCTACGTTTAGAAGAAAATTAAAAAGTGTGAATGAACTGAAATACTCATGTCCCATAGCATACTATTTTCTTACAGCATATACCACATAATGTATTTTTTATATAAAGCTTCAGTCATGGGCATATAATTGTTCAGTTAATCAGGCGAATGTGTAAACCCAGACATTAAACACAACTCAGGATATTAAGAAATGAAATATTTGCTCAAAGGTGTTTGTAAGGAGGACCAATCAAAAAATTGTTTACCATTAAATTAAGCTATACAAGTTGTGTTCTATCTTATTTATCTTTTTCAGTTCATTTGATAGTTTACTTCATATATGTTTATTTATATATATTCAGATCTTAGACTGAACATACTGGTCTCCTCACTTCTGAAATAAATTTTATATTTTATGTCCCTGGTTTAGTCATTCACATGTCTTATTTTCTTCACCTGATCCAACGTAAAACCAGCAGGTTGGTTGCAGATTCCACACTCCAGGTTTTGTCTGAGTCCAAATCTGCATGCGACATGGTCACCATCAGGATCAAAGGCTAAAAGATTGTACCTCCTGGGACAGTTCTGAGGAACTCTGCAACACAAAACAATATGGCAACATTACTGTAGCGTAGAACTGCATGACTTCATCATGTTGAAAGCACATCATGAAAAATAGATCAATAGACACCATAAGCGTCCATTAATTCTGTTAAACAGCTGATTTACCTGACAAATGGTAGGGTGGTGGATATAGGCGATCGGTTAGGCTCTGAGGTGTCCGATCTCACACCGAGGTCAATGTAAGTGAGAAGACTCCAGTCTCCAGAATTTGTGACTGTGTTGTAGATCCAGCAACAACCACTTTTGCTGTTGAAACATAATAATAATAATAATTTGTTACATTTATATAGCGCTTTTCAGGGTACTCAAAGCACTTTAAATAGAAGGGGGGAATCTCCTCAACCACCACCAGTGTGCAGCATCCACCTGGATGATGCGACGGCAGCCATATTGTGCCAGAACACCCACTACACACCATCTTATTGGTGGAGAGGAGACAGAGTGATGAAGCCAATCAGTGTATGGGGATGATTAGGAGGCCGTGATGGTCAGAGGCCAGTGGGCAAATTTGGTCCATTTGAAACATGGACATTTCTTATTTACGTTTTGGTTAGATCTGTTTTTAGTGAATGATTCTGTTCTTGAAAATATATTTACTTACAGGAGCTGGAATGGGCTGTTGGTGGAAACCATCTTTGTTATCACTCCCTCAGACTGACACCAATTGTCGCCATTAGGACTCGAATCTACTTTACCAATCACAGTCCTGACATCATTTCCACAGTCTCCAGAGCTGCACGCCCAGTAATCATATCCATAACAGGAATGGTAGGTCATCTTGAAGCGAAGCTCAACCTGAAATAATCAGTGGTTTATAATATGACAAAAGTAAGTTCTTGCTTTCAAAATCTGTACATATGAGTACATATTAATTTCGGGGGTTTTTTATGATTTTTGTGTTTAAAGATGTTGTGTTTTGTGATTCGCTTTCCTTAAAGTGTCTTCAGTTTTGTTGATGGCATTTACAAAAATGTCAGTCATATTCATGTTTAACCCAGACAAAATAGCATTAACACATAGCTTTATCAAACAACATGTTCATTGAATATTAATACTAAAGACACAAAGTTGAGTCAACAGACAACAATTAAGGAAACCAGCTGCAAAGCATATCGAGTTACAGAACTTGTTGCAACACAAAGATGTGCTATCTAATTTCTTAATGTGTCAGTTAATTTAACTCTTTTAGCAAACCTTATAAAGACTATTTAGGCTTGCTTAATAAATTGGCTAAATACACTCAGAAAACAAAAAGTCACTGGGGCGATACCCTTTAAAAAGAAACACATTTGTACCTTATTTACCCCTAAATGGTACTGCAAAAAAAGGTATTGCACTACTGACAGATTTGTACATTTTTCTGAGAGTGCACATTTTGAGTTAACTGGTTGAGGTTACAATTCCTAAGTAGGCTGATTAAAAATACATAATGTCAAATGTATACATGAATAAATGTGAAATGCAAATAAATGCATGCATTTATAAATGTAATTTGTTTTACAGTGCCTCATAATTAATCTCAACAAGGACTATGGCTGCTATTGATACAGTAAAAATTCAGGACTTGTCACCTTGTACGATCCATCATGATTCCTTCTTGGGTTGAAGGTCATGGAGCCTCCATAGAAATGTGAGGCTGTTGCTGCGGTGACCAGCAGAAGCTCCGCCAGGAGCAGAGAGGTGAGAGACATGCTGATCAGAAGTGATGTCTTCTGTATGGGAATAGCTTTCTGTTTTATTGTATCTGATGGAGGAAATGACAGTCTATAATCTGGCCTGATTTCCAGAAAAAAAAACTGCTAAAGAATGATTGGCATTTTTTTACAGTTGAACACACCGCAGTACTGCGACTGCAAGTTTTTGGTTCAAACTGAAATATATTTATTTTAATGTACCATATACAAACATATTCTTGGACTTGCATATCTTAGAATGAATAATCACATTTTATTTTCATTATTTGCAAAAATTTGCATGTGCAAAAGAATGCAACCACAAACTCGCAGCTGTCTCATTTGTTGTTTTTTCACCAAGGTGGCATTGTTTTTGAAGCGGTTTTAATTTCTGTTCTCACTGGTAAGGTTTACATATGACACCTTGAAAAGAAAAGAAAATCAACCAGTTGAGCTAGATGAGCAAATGAATTTCCATACAGCCAGTAAATGATGCTGAACTTCCTTTTATCCGCTGCTCATCTTTGTGGAATTTGCACCAGGCGCTTGTCAATCATCAGCTTTACATGAGGGTGAATAAAACATGTTCAGATCTTAAATTAAATGTCCATTTCTCTGTTAAGAATACCAGTTGTTAAGATTAAAAAGGAGTATTGTGCTTTTAAAAATATATGAAAATCAAAATGTAAAACATGGTTTGGAAGCAGTGGCGGCGTTTGGTTCAGTGTAACTATCTGAAAACAGATAAATGCAATATCAAAGAGGAAATCAATGGAAAATGACCTGAAATTGTTAGTTACATTTCTGTACAATATCTCTATTCATACTCTCTGAAATATTTGGCTCTGATTAGTCAGTCGCCTCATTCTAGCTGTCAAATATTTTTGTATAATGTTGTATAAGCTAAATATAATGCTTGTTTAACAGTATAGTTAACCCAAAAATGAGTTACTAAGCAAAGTTAGACATATTGTTACTTAGTCAGTAATTGTAGTGTACAGTAGGGTTATTATTAACTAAAATTAAAACCATAAAAATTGTTACATGAAATAAAATAAGCATGAACTGAAATAAAATTATATATATACATACATGCATACATACACACACTACCAGTCTAAAGTGAGATTTTTTAATGTTTTTAAAGAAGTGTCTTCTGCTCACCAAGCCTGCATTTATTTGATCCAAAGTACAGCAAAAGTAGTATTTTTTTTCATATTTTTACTATTTAAAATTGTTTTCTATTTGAAAATATTTTAAAATGTAGTTTATTCTATTCACCAAAGAAACCTGACAATTCTACTCTTTAACATAATAATTAAAAAAAAGTTTCTTGAACAGCAAATCAGCATATTATGATTTATTTATTTATACTTTATTTATACAATTTTATTTAGTTGCCAAGAAACATTTCTTATTTTCATTTAGTGTAACTACAGTTTGCCCTAAAATAACTAAAAATTGAAATAAAATGCTGAAAAACTACACTGTACATTTTTTCCTTAGTTTTAATTAAGGCTATGACGACTGAAATACATTTGACAAGAACATACTAATATCAGTTTTTCTACTTCAAAATGTCATGCTTAATTAAATGTGTTACTTGCCAGTTTTTTGTAACTATTTCTGAAGTTTAGTACAGCAATTTCCAAGTAAAAATAATTTCTACACCAAATCATTTTCAGTGAAAACCATAAAAACTATGATAGTATCTCAATCATACAAAAATAAGACTAGTTTACGTGTAATCAGTGTGCATGCAATCTGTTTATTGCTCATGCCAAGCTTAATTAAATGCCTTCATGACAGATCACTTCTCAATCATGAGTTTGTTCTGCTGTTTTTCTTTCTCCTTTTCATTTTAGATGATATTCAATCAGATGAATGACAGGTCACACCTATCTTCTAGCCACATCAAATGAACCACCGAAACATGAAACTGTGTGACGTTTTTATATGTATTAAAAACCACCCAGTTTTGTGTGTGTGTGTCTGTGTACCTGGTACTGTAAGCCCGTACAAGTTGATTGAACTTAAAAAATGTATGGAAACTCGTTGCCCTAAAAAAGATGATTTTGTCTTGTTGAACAAACAAGACATTTCAAGTTCTTTACATTGGAAAGTGTTAGTTCATTGAACTAACTATCTGTTACAATAACTCAAATTTACCAGTTAAGATAACTCAAAACATAGTGCACTAAAGTTAACTTTTGGTAGACCAAATTCCATTTTTAATATAACTATTTAACTGGTTTAATTTGACTGATTTCTCTGCCGATTTATTATTCTTTAAGTTACAGCTGCACAATAAACAAGGACAAAAATACAAACAACAAGGACTTTTTTTAGAATTCAGTTTATTTTAATTCATTTGACAACATCCATTTAACAAATTTCAGGTAACTTTAGGTATGTTGAGATTTTGTCTAATTAAACAAAGAGAAAATGTGTTTAATGTATTGCTCATTAATCAAGATGCAAGGCTTAAGTCAATCCAAAAACAAGAATGGCCTGAGGGAGGTTCTCTAAACCATCCTTCCCAACACTGTAAAAAAACGATTGTGATTTTAACGGTAAAAAACTGTGAAAATGCTACGGTAAAAACCTGTTACATGGTTAACGGAAAGTTCCTGTAAAATTTACAGGGAAAAACCGTAAACTGACGTTCCCAGAATTCCCTGCGTTCCATTTCAAATTCTGTTTGAATTTGACATTTTTTTCTTTGAAATAACTATGTTTCTTCTTAGTTTTTTCTTATCAGTTATGTTTATTAGGGTTGTATGTTACATCTAATGTTGTTACAATAATGTTTATAGCATATTTCAGTTTAATGAGTCTCACCATGATGGTGTTTAGTGCTTGTGTGAATGACACTGTGCACCTTCTGTATATTTATTATATATATTTATATCTTATTGTTTAAAAGCTGCTTGTGATGGGCTTTGGCTCATCATGTGACTTTCTCATCATCACCTGCATTTGGTGGTTATCAGTGTATTTCAAAGGAACAAAACAGATTTCAGTACTTTAATAGGTTGGTATATTAAGATTATATCAGTTAAAGAAATTGCGGTATTTAACTGTAAATTTAAGTTAAAACCGTAAAACCTAAAACGTTGCTACCGTATTTTTTACGGTAGAATTCTGGTAACCACAGCTGCCAGTTTTTTACCGTAAATTTTACGGATTTTTTTTTACAGTGAAGATTACCCTCTGAGATGATTCCTTACAGGGGCTAGATGGAGGAGAAAGACAGGGGATGTTTTTGGTGTGAGACTCCTCATCATCAGAAGCCTGGACATGAAGGAAATTAATAAAAAAAAAAAATTAGCTAAAAACTATGTTATGACCCCTTTAGTTTATATAATTTATGACAGAAAGAAAAATCAACAATACTTACAAAGCATGCTTTGAAGAACTTCATGGAATCTGTAGAGTGACAACAATGCATATTAGACTTCTTTTTTTTTTTTTTAACAAGCTGATAAAGCAAAGTGTCATTAAGATGTGACCTGTTGAGTTATCCATAAACTGCTTCTAAACATTGCAGTAAAGTTATCCGGCATTACATGATAGAAAAGACTTGGTATTAAATGAAATGTAGCTAACTAACTAACTAACACTAGAGATTGCATTTCTTGGGCTGATTTCCGGCACATGCACAAAGTTGTTCAATATAAGCTTGTTTGTGTAAAACATTACTTGCAAAACTAAAGTAAAAAAAAGAAAAAAAAGCCAATCCGTAAAAGAACATGGCGAAAGGTTTACAATCGACATTCATGCAGTCTTAAATTATATATATTTTAATTAGCTAACTATTATACCTTTCATTGATTAATAATGGTTTCAGAGCAAAAGGTAAATAAAGAAAGAGTTTCAACTATGAAGGTAAATTTGGATTCTGGATCATATCATCTGCAATACATTCCAGTTGGAGGCTTTTTTGTGATTGCTATCATAATAGGGATAACATCAACTGGTAAGTTAGCCGAATTAAACTAGTGTTTTTTGTTTGTTTTTAAATCGTTATCCATTCCCTGGGAATCAACCCCATTATTTCAGCAATATAACACTAAATTCACAATGTCAAATGCAGACACATGAATTCAAGCATTCATGACCTCGAGGCTAGATTATTGTAATGTTTTATTGGGTTGCTCTGCAGGTTTAATAAACATACTCCAGCTGGTTCAAAATGCAGCCGCTAGAGTTCTTACTAGAACCAGGAAGTATGACCACATTAGCCCGGTTCTGTCAACACTGCACTGGCTGCCTATTAAACATCGTATACATTTTAAGATCTTGCTAATTACCTATAAAGCCCTGAATGGTTTGGCACCTCAGTATTTGAGTGAGCTCTTATCACATTATAGACCTTCACGTCCGCTGCGATCTCAAAACTCTGGCAATTTGACAATACCTAGAATATCAACATCAACTGCGGGCAGATTGTTTTCCTATTAAGCGCCCAAACTCTGGAACAATCTACCTAACACTGTTCAGGAAGCAGACACACTCTGTCAGTTTAATTCTAGATTAAAGACCCATCTCTTTAACCTGGTTTGCACATAATACACTATCGCATTTCTATAATTCAAATCTGTTAAAAGATTGTTAGACTGCATTAATGAGGTCAACCGGAACCGGGAACACTTCCCAAAACACCCAATGTATTTGTTACATTGTTAGAAGAATGGCATCTACGCTAATATTAGTCGTGGTTGTTGTTGGTGTAACACCAAGAGATGACCTCTACAGCCAGGACACCTATGAGCCCCAGAGACTGAATCCCAGTGAAGATCCTGTCTCCAAGACGGCCATCGGGACAAGAGCACAGGAACCAGATGAGTCCTTTGCACAATCTGACTCTGCTGGAGCATGGAACAACCTGCTGGTTCATCTGGCCAGAGGAGAACGACACACTATCTCGACACACTTTCCCTGTTTAATACTGTAAAGCTGCTTTGACACAATCTGCATTGTAAAGAGCACTATATAAAATAATGGTGACTTGACTTTGATCTACTGTTTGATCTACAGGAATGCATTATAAGGAATGGATTATAAAATGATTTGTGATGGATTATCAACTAATTATGCCCCTTCCTTGTAGGTGCGTTCAGAGAATCATTCTGAGAATCAACCCTGGTGGCACCAAATGCCATTCAGAGTCACAGATCAGATGGAATTCTGGAAAGAGTGCGCAAAGACAAAGCATCAGCCTGAATCTCCTCATGGTGTTTCTCATCAGAGAGCTTGTCAACTTGCTGCAGATACAGTCCCCAGGGGACTGTGGTGATGCCTATCCTTTGGCCCCCGAACGAGCAGGGGGTAATAATACAATAATAATAAAAGCTGCGAGCATCTTCAGGAGCGGACAGCAGCAAATACCAATAAAGGTACATTTTCTTTCTTTTTCTGAAATCACTCACTTATACTGTACATTTTATAAATGACACTCTCATAATTATCTATGTAATTAACGGGTTTATCTTTTATGAAGCCTCTTTGTGAGTTGAAGCAAGGATGAGCAAACTTGGTACTGGAGGGCACTGTCCTGCAGTTTAGCTTTAACCCTAATCAAACACACCTCTACCAGTTCACTTAATTAGGACCAGTGTTGGGCTAGTTACTCAAAGAATGTAATATATTGCTCATTACTAGTTACTCCTTTCAAAAGTAATATTGTTACTTTACTTTTTACTTTATGGCAACAGTAATTAGTTACACTACTAGTTACATTACTTTTTCTTCACGCCCCACAGAAGTTGTAACTGTGTGACATTCAAGTAGAAGTGTTGTATTAATCTCATTAACTGTCATGCAGCTTTAAGCTAATTGTAAATTCTCCATTATATACATTGCATTATGTACCCCGACAGCTTCTTCGTGTGGCGTTCCTCATTTCGATGCCATTGGCAACAGACTCAAATAAGCTCAGTTGAGTCGATTCAACGTAAAACATGTAAATCGTACACCTAACTCAACAAATTCAGTACTACATAACACATTGTAATTTTTATGTTCAGTGTACTTAATTAATTTGGGTTAAAACAATTTCAGGGATAATGGGGATCAAATGTCCCCACTAAGATAGTAATACCAGACATTTTTGATCTTGTGGGGTCATTTTTTGGTCTCCATTAGGAAAATAGCTTATAAATTATACTAAATGAGTTTTTTTTTTTGCTAATTAAATCCCTTTCTTGACGGTGTACATTTTCAGTATTTCTCTATTCTAATTTTATTTTATCTATATGTCTTTTTATTTAAAAAAAATAATAATAATAATAATAATCTGTACTGCGTTAGGCTAGCCAAGACTTGTAATAGTACTTGCACGTTGTTGCTCTTTTGTTGGTTTCGATTGCTTCTTATGTCCTCATTTGTAAGTCGCTTTGGATAAAAGCGTCTGCTAAATGACTAAATAAATAAATAAGTACACTGGTTTAATTACATATAATTATTTCAAAACACCTGACTAATGATAAATGATGCTGCCCTTTAGGGGAACAAACAATTGGTTTTCTTTCTTATAAATCAACTAACAACAACAATAGGCAAAAAATGGCAAAACATTTTTTATCAAATGCATTTATTTTGTATTAACTAATAACAGTTTATCAGTAAAATGTCAACTGAATCTATAATAAAATAAATGGAAAAACAGTTTGGACTGGAATGAGTAGACAGTCAATGAAAGTTTAATAATAAATGACACACACAAAAAACTTTTTTTTATTTTTTAAAATTTGCCGCTGTCGTTAGAATCTATTTAATTCTTATGTTTCCCTTCTGCTATCACTAACAGATCATTATAATGCCTGTGTAATTTTGCATATTGCAGTCAGTCATTTTATGACATTATCTGACATTTAAAATTGTGTTCTCTAATCTGCTGAGATAAAGTGGATCTGTAGGACAAAAGTGAAACTCAATGCATTTTAAGGACATTTTTCTGAAGTCTTACTTATAAGAATATGCATGCACTTCCTGCCCTGCAGCTCTTTTTTACCATCAGGAAGTTTTGCTTTCCCATAAGTCATGTGATATAGGTGACATGAATGCAATTTTGCAAGATGCAAGATTACTTGTTATTATTATTGCATTTGAGCACTAAGCTTATAAGAAGCATTGCTGCTAAGAATAAGTATGATAGCCTAATTACATGAGGCCTAGTTTTGATTTTTCTTTTATAACCTTCTACATAAAAAAAAAACACATGGTCACGATGCTTCAGTATTTTTGAGATCATTGATCACATGAGATTATATGAGATCATATGATCATTATCAAATAGATTAATTTGATTGATTTTGGATGCATTTTATACATAATCGTTATTCAAAATAAATGGTTTAAAATAAAAACAAAAATGGTTTATTTTATTTTAGTATAATTTAAACACTATTACAGTTTTTATTAATATTTTGGAGTATTTTTTTTATATTTTGTGTTTTCATTTTAATTTTAGTTTCTTTTATGTCTATAGTTGTGCCTAAATATGTATATAGTTTTAATATTTTTTATTATTACTTTATAATATACTGTATGTATATATATATATATATACATTTCAGTTAAAGTTGTTTCCATAAAAGCATCAGGCAGTGTGAGAATATAACAGAGTTTAATTTATGAAGATGTAGGCTAGCAAGTCCCATGAAATATACTATTTTAATGTTATGCAAGAATATTAATAGCATCTGGCATGTGATTTATATCAAGAGGGGAAAGTGTGTGGCTGAAAAAAGAAAAAACACTTTAACCTCATCAATCTTTGTCTTAATAAGAATCTTTTAGTTTTATATGTGAGCTGCTTCTCTACTGAAAACAATAGTTTATAGTAATAGTAACCAATACTATTTATTATAATGACTAAAGTGAAGCAGTGCATATACAATATCGCTTGAATAAACACTTTCTACACACAAAATTGACCAAGGAGGGTATTTTTGCAAATGACCACACGCCAACACAATAAATACTTGAATGTATATTTTATTTTAAAACCAACATTCATTAATAAATGCTTGTTCTTCCAACAGCTCTGGAATGTCATCTCATTTTCAGTAAGACTTAAGCGAAGGTTCGTGTTTTCTATAATTATACACCCCGATAAGCATGTTATGTTCAATGAGGAAAGCTGTGTGAAAGTGAAGAAGGAAATAAATGGAAAAAAGATAATGAAAGAATCAGGATAATACCAACCACACCAAAGGTCATTGTTGTGCGTTTATACCATTTACTTCAAAAACTGTTCATTTACTGCTCATGTATGAGAAAATGGAAAGACTTTAACTACAATTCATAGTCTGAAAGGATGTAGTTCATTGTGCGTCTACTCAAACCGGTCACTAAAGGATCTCAGGAAGTGGACAGTAGATGCATGCGGTCAATAGGTCTTGATCTTCTGGCATTATATACCAGTATACCCACCAACACCACAATGGAGACAACAAAGAGTCCTGCAAAGACCCCGGTGCTTGTGCTCATGTGTAGAAATCCACCGTCCTTTGAGGCTACAAAATGAAAGAGCAACAGACTTTCATCAAAGATCATGACATAGAAATCTTTTTTTTTTTTTTTAAGTGACGTGTGGCCAAGTATGGTGGCCAATGTAGATGAGTTCGTTTCTTCATCAGAACAGAGTTGGAGAAATTTAGCATTATATCATTTGCTCACCAATGGATCTTCTGCAGTGAATGGGTGCCGTCAGAAAGAATGAGAGTCCAAACAGCTGATAAAAACATCACAATAATCCACAAGTAATCCACATAACTCCAGTCCATCAGTTAACATTTTGAGAAGTGAAAAGCTGCATGTTAGTAAGAAACGAATCCATCATTACAATGTTTTAGCTTCAAACTGTTGTTTCTAGCTAAAAGTCCTTTATCTATAATATTTCTTTCTTGAAATAAGTCAACTCATCCGAATCAGGAGAGAAATATGAACAGATCATAAGTGAATATAAGAGATGTATAAGTGAAAACTGTCCAAAACAGCTCTAAACAAATATGTTGGTGGATTTAGATTTTTTTGTCCAGAAGCAACAGTTTAAAGTTAAAACAAAGTGGATGGTGGATTTGTTTCTTACAAACATGAAGCTTTTCACTTCACAAGATGTTACTTGATGGACTGGAGTGGTGTGGGTAGCTTGTGGATTATTGTGATGTTTTTATCAGCTGTTGGCACCCATTCACTGCCGAGGATACATTATAGTGATATAATGCACAATTTCTCCAAATCTGCTCCTATGAAGAAACATCTTAGATGGCCTGAGCGTGATTACATTTTTTGCAAATTATTGGGCGGACTATTCCTTTAACAAACATTAACAGAGATGAAAAAATACCACAAAAAATATATTATTCATTGTAAGTTAATGCATGAACTAATGAAATCAAAGTGTTTCCGAAAACAAATCACAGTCACTGTTTTAAGGAATAATTCTGCCAAAAAATGAGAATAAATTGATCATACTTTCAATGAACTATTCTGTTAAACCATATTCATATACCAGCATTATGAGTCTGTCTTGCCACTCGCAAGGGACCCTGGGTGATGTAGTGCCTGGCAGTTTCTTGGCTCGCATCTCGCCTACGTCTGCGTGCAGCTTGGCCTAGGCAGCCTTGGGCACATCTGGAGTTTAAGCTGTCTCTTGCACACAGGATCACGGAGCAGCTGATGTACACCTGTCAACATGATTTTAGAGTGAAATGTTCCTGCTAAACACAAACACAATTGTTATGCAAATGTGTTGTACCTCATCGAAGCCTCCTGTGAACTTGAAGGCTTGGATCTGAAAGTCATACTTTGTGGAGGCACTTGGGTAAACCATGACTGTATCGTCCATAACACACCTGAAATAACACAATCGAGGAACTAAATTACATTTTTATTGCCTATATCAGGAAATTTGAAATTGTGCACTGTTTTCAAAGTAAAAGGAAAATGCAACACAATATACTCATTGTGCCTTGAACTGTGAATAGTCCATGTACACTACTGAATAGTCTTTGCTCACCAAGGCTGCAATTATTTTCTAAAAAATACAGTAAAAGCAGTAATATTGTGAAATATTTTTACAATTTAAAATAACTGTTTTCTATTTGAAAATGTTTTAAAATATAATTTATTTCTGTGATGCAAAACTGAATTTTGAGCATCATTACTCCAGTCTTTAGTATCACATGATCCTGAATGTCTCTAGTGACACTTTTGAGCAATTTAACGCATCCTTGCTGAATAAAAGTATTAATGACGCTATTTTGAGATCTCTCAGCAGATTAAGGTTTTAGCAGATTAAATGCTATGAGCAATTTGACCTTATAATTAAATGACAAATTGTTTTCTTTCACTAATACGGTGTAAACAAGTGTGTTTAGCACTGAAAAAGGCTTCAGGTGCACAAATAAAAACATCAATCTTTAGCTTCACACTTGTTTTTTGCATTACTAAACCACACATGCAATCACAGTAATGATAAATGGCTCTGAGAAAAGCCATTGTGAGGTTCAACAAAGCCTTGAAGGCTGAGCGTGTATTTAAAGGAGGCCAGCTACTTTTTACAAGGGCTTGAACCTGAAACCTTTTCATTAGTAGCCCAAAACATTTAATTTTGCAAAGCTCCTGCAGTGTTTTAAGCATTACCAATGAATGATAAGCTTGGAATACAACGAATAGACTTCTGGGACTAATTATAGGCCTGCTTATGCTATCATTAATGCATTCTATTGCTCATAAGTATGGCTGGAGGACCATAAAATGGGCAACATCCTATTTTCTTCTTCTAAAATTGTCCAAATCTAGTTCATGATAAATTCTTACCCATCTTTGATGATGTCATAAAAGACAGCACTTAATGGATTGTCTTCAGGAGTGGCTCTGCAGGACTCAACGAAGAGAGTGACCTCTGATAGAGCAGTATGAGCTTCAATGCCCATGTAGATCTGGTCCATCAGCTCAACCTGCACTGGATACAGGCTGGGATCTACCTGACTGTTGAAGCTGCTGTCGGTGAAAACTTCAAACGAGTAACCAAACGTGCCGAAGCTGGATTCAGTGAAGATGTAGTCAGATTTATGGTTGACGTAGCGGTTGGAGACAATGGCCATTTTGGGATACTGGCAGGAGAAGCCGACTTTAACTTGATTGCGTCTGGTGATAACAGCATTCGGGTTCTCGAAGGAGTTGATCTCGTTTTTGAAGACGATGAAATCTCCAGAGTCCTGATTGGTGTTGAAAATAAAGAAAAAAGAGAGAAAAATAAAGAGAATGTAATGCAACACTCAAATATTTAGCATATTAGTTGGCATACATCCATGGTGGTGCCACAGGTGTTGAGGGACATCGTGCCCAGGATGTGGGTGTCATTGGAGGTAAGGGAGCAGGTGGGGTCTCGCAGTTGGAGCCAGTTCTGGTCAATGCCATCCATGGAGGCTTTACTGACTACAATGCTGATACTGTTAATGTCACAGATGACTTTTGCTTCACCTTGAAAGATATGATTGATTCATTTAGTCACTGGTGTATTTTTATGTAACCTGCATTTAAATCATAAAAAACATCAAGGCATTACATTTTAGAAGATTTGCAGAGTGACTGACTGACTCACTGCATTCTAGTGGACATTAGCGTTTAATTTGACTGTTTATCTAACCGTATCACATCAGGTTTAATAAATTTAACGGAAACTCGCTTGAGTACTGAGGTTTGTTAGGTACAGCCACAACAACACAATGTACAAGCTAAATTTGTTTTTAGTGGTAGGAATTTGATTTATTCCTACCACTCACCAAAAAGGGTTGTTCACTGAAACGTTCAGTGGCTCTTTCTGTAAGTTACAACGTTATGTCAGTAGGTGGCGATAAGTGAAAATATTTGTGTTTAATGAGCAAGTTATAGAATCATTCACTCAACTGATCCATTAAAACAGTTTAGAGTCGTTAAGATGTTGACGACCAGTAATTTTGAATTTTATTAGGCTACATATGCGTGTCAAAAAATACATTAAAGCGCTCTAGAAAGAACGGTTTTCTTCACAAATTATAACAAAGCAGCCTAAATAAATGATGACTTTAACGTTCTCACAACAGGTGAACCTTCGAACATTCGGCAGTCCCGTGATCCAATAGAAGAAATTTGAGTGAATGAAATGAATCATTAGGTGCGAATGCGCAAATGATTCATTCACTTCGAAAAGCGCATTCGTTTGTGAACAAATCCGGTATTTTCTAGACATTCGCATCTGTATTCGCATCAAATATTTACATAAAAGAAGTTCCTGCTGTGGTTTTTACCTGAAAGAATCCTTGCTTTTGCCACAGCTACAATGACGCACCTCATTTCTGACTGACTGATAAAGAAAAAGACAGACAAGAACTCATAAGAAACTATGCAGAGAACATAAATAATCAGTGATCAATTTCAATACAGACCCCATTTTACCTGTGAAGTGTGTCTGCTGCGAAACACACAGGTACACGACGATACAGATCCGTCTCCTGTGGAGTCCAGGTCAGTGTTGCCACCAAAACCCCATTACTCTCACTTGTCAGGGTCTTTGACATATTAGAGGGGCCACTGACCTGGAAGTCATAGATGCTACACAGACAGGAGGAAAAGAAAGATCAGATAACATTACTGTAACGGCAGACACATGAAAAACCTGCTTTGGCAAACATTGGCATTTGAGCATGTCAGGTTATTCTTTCCAACTCGATCTACTGATAAAAAAGGAATTCAGTCAATTCATCTGCTCATCAAAATCATGTCACTTAGAAATCAAATGAAAAAACTGATTAAAAATCTATTATGACTGCCACCAATAAGCAAAATTCAATCAAATCTGGAAGTTGCAGATTACGAAACGCTGGTTTAACAAATAGCTATATAAGAGAAATATTGTTATTCTAGTTTTGTGTGAGAAATACGAAGCATTTTTCAGACCTGCTGTCCGAGATCTGTGCTCGGAGGGTGATCTCGTGAGCCTCTCCCACAGCAGCATGATGCAAGTCTCCATGCAGAGGCGTTGGTGTCAAAAAACTTGGTTTGTTCACGCCTGGGACACAACCCTGAGACGGTGGAAGAACTGCAAGATGGTGTAGATCGTGTTTAAATACACAGAAATGCACAAGCACAGTATCAGCACTACGCAATTCACAACAGACCTTAAATAAAAACATCTAATACACTCATAAAACTAAATGCTAATTTTATTGGCATCTGTGGCTCCATGAAGAACCTTTAACATCCATGAAAGCTTTCCAGTGCACAAAAGGTTTTTGATAGTAGAAAAAAGCTGGGGGGAAATGGTTCTTTTAGGAACTGTTCATTGAAAGGTTCTTTGGGGAACCCAAAAATGCTTCTTCTTTTGGAATCAAGAGTGTAATCTGTGGCAATACTTGAATATACTACACCAAACATTTATTGTAAGTGTAGCATAAGTTCACTTTCAATCACATGTTCTAATATAATTCACCACAGAACCTGTTCATCCACAATTTTTCTTTTGACATGTCTTGCATTGTTTTGGCTTTTACTGACATGCATTCTCTCAAATGACAAAAACTGGTTGTTCAGGTCGATTAAACACAAATGAATGTCTATTTTTGTTATGGAGGTGATCGATGTCTCGAATATCAGTGGAATTATACTGTAGATCTACAGTATGTCTAGGTTACACTCTTTCCCACGCACTTTTAACTTCCATTTTTCTTTCTTAGGATTAAAAATAACAATAACCTTTTATCAACTGATTATATATTTGACACCTTAAATAATAAAAATAGATATATATTTCAGCTTGAACTTGAGCAATATATTTCCTTGACTTTTCCAGCTGTTTGTGATTTTTATAAAGCAGTTTAAAGAGATTGCTCTGAATATTTCTTACACTGTAAAATGATTTTCTATTTTTTCAAAGTTGCTAACTAGTATTTTACAAGAAAATTCGGTCAGTTTTTCAAAATTTGACATTTAAAACAATGTGTAATTTGCCATTTCTTTGTAATTGTTTGTAAATTATACTAGCAATTTTCCAAAAATTTGTGTACTTTTCCAAATTAATACTTCCGATATTCTTTCAATTAATTTGTGAGACTTGTATGTTATAAAAATTGTTAAAAGTTATTGCTCTAAATGTTTTTATACCGTTGAATAAATTTTTTGGGATTTCTTCTGAAAAGTTATATACAAGCTTCCTAAGTTATTTTATTGCATGAGGGAGAGCCTTTGTTTGACCCATAGCAGATAATGTGATTCTCACTCACTTTCCACGGCAAACTGTAGAGGCACTTGACTGAGAGCGGTTGGGTTACTGCTGTCACTGACTGAGGAGACCCCGCTATCGTCAGTCACAGTTATGTTTGAAACTGGATAATCCTCCAGCATGAGCTCAAACACATGCACACCCACGTCCAGAGAATTTTCTCTGTGCAAAGTGCACGATTCCTACAAAATAGAATAAACCATGCATATTTTAACGTACCAAAATATATATTAAAAGGTCAAAATGTGAAAAGGTGTCAGGGATCATCATTTTTTCTGAGCATTTTATCATTTTTTAAACTAATTCAAGCATTTGCCCCTCCAGTTTGAAGTTTTTTTTCAAGTTGAAAAGTTTGGCATTATAAAACATTACCTCTTGAAGATGAATGTTTCGATGTTGATGGCAAGCTGTGCAGTTGGCATCATTAAACCTGCATCTCACAACATCGTCATCTGGATCATGTGCCAGCAAGCGAATGCTCTGGAAGCAGTTCTGAGGAATCCTGAGCATTATCAAGAAGACGATGGAGCAAGATTATTTATTTATGGAAGTGGATGTGTCTGTTAATGAAAATGGAAATGGAAAATACATGTATTAACACATTTTCATGATGTCAATTTAAAAAGCGCACACCTTATGTTTGGAATTGCTGCTGAAACGGGGGATCTGTTCGGAGACTGAGTGTCAGATCGTCGACCAGCGTCAACATGAGTGCGAAGCGTCCATCCACCGACACCATAAACATTATCCTCCCAGCAGCAACCAGAGGAACTGATAGAGATATTCAATAAAATGCATGTGTATTTCATTAATACATCATTTATTTTTATGTGTTTAAAAACATGAGAATATATAATTCACTTTATGCATTAGCTACAGAACTTAATATGACTTAATCCTTTAACATATACACATTTTTCCGATCATTAGTATGTGCATTTTGGGACTGTATTTATGTGTATTTTGTGATTACAATATAATTCTATCAATAACTTAAGGCAGAGCATCAGAATGACCTCAGAATGAATGGACCATTACTAGTGACATTGATGGCCATGTGAGCCTCTGATTGGCACCACAGATTTTCAGCTGCGCTGTCTGTCACCACAGGTTCGGTTTTAGTGAGGATTCCACATGATCCACTCTCACAGATCCAGTCAACCTGAGAACCACAGGGACCCCTACTGGACCCTCTGTAGTAAAAGTGCATCTGCCAAAAACACATAGATGAGACCGGGGCTAGTTGTCACATGATTTACATAAATTACATTACATGTTTTATATGAATTTATTTTATTTTTATTTATTTTTTAATCAGGAAAGGGATTAAGTCTTGGACTTAAATGAAAAAAAAAAAAACTTAAATGAAAATTAGAAATGTTGGCTTGGCATCTAATTGAAATAAATAAGTTTAAGTAAAATGATGAAGGCACATGACAAATTTACTATTAAAATTAAAAATGTGAAAACTGGAAATATAAAAATCAACACAAATGCAAAATATTAATAAACACTATAATATTATAAATACATACTATAACAATTAATAATAATAAAATAATATTGCTTTGCACCACAGCAAGCTGAGAAACTTCAGGAAATTAACTATTCATGATCTAAGTTTAGATTGCTTAATTTGACATAATTTGTATGACTAACACACAGATATAGTAGAAGTAAAACAACTAAAAAAAATAATACAAACACAATACAAAATTTCAATTTACCTCCACTGATCCATCTGGAAATCTGTTTCCAGGCGTGAACGTCATGGAACCCCCATAGAAACCTACGGCTGGTCCCAGAGCAAGAGCCAAGCTGATCAGCAGCAGCAGCATCGCGCCGTGTGCCATTGTGTCTGATGGAATATCGCACGGTGAGCAATGCCATATACTGAGAGATGGGTGGATACTTTCTGTTATTGTGTGAGTTGTTCCACCAGCTGAATACAGGCATGTGATGAATGACAGGAATCAGCTTCCTTGAAAAGCAACATACATATGGATTATTTGGATCCGTTTATTGTATTAGTATTGATTTAACAATTTTATCTATGTCTAACACGTTTGAATTTGAAAAATATATATAGGCCTATAAATCATCTGTATTTTATGGAAGCCCGTTCCCGCCACCTTAAGAAAAAATATAATTCTGTAAGTCATAATAATGAGAAACTCTCGTAATAATGACTTACTCCTAAAAAAAAAAAAAAAAAAAAAAAAAAAAAACTTCGCGCATGCGCAATGCATGAGTGGCGGCACGCTAGCGACATCTGCTGGTCATAACCATGCAGGAACACCGCAAACATTGCTTGTTCTGTAATCTAAAACTGTATAATCTGTCATTAGATAACGATTCCAGATCAATTATCTGCATGTAGTCTTTTGTTACTCTGCCAGACAATGAAGTTCATGGCTTCAGATATAGAGGAATATATTCCAACAAAAATCACACGCATTTTATGAAGAAATGAAAGCCATTAGACATATAAACTTAACGAATAGATGTTCATTTCGATGATTTGTTAGTTTTTTATTAGCTGTCACTTTCATGCATCACATGCATAAGCCCACAGTAGCCCAATCTCCTCTCGCTAGCACAAAGCATCATTGTTCGTTACCACGGCAACCGCTTGGTCTTCAGCATCCCACACCTTTTCTTGCAGGACATGTGAACGTGAAAAATGCTTAATGTGGCTTAAAGTACAATGACTAATTCAGGATACAGTATTATTGATCATGCATACAGGCAAGCATAAGAACCCAGAATTTGAACACAACACCCAAAGTTGCATGGTAAGCTTTTTCCTATAGAAAACCGTTATAGAAAATGCTGCATAAGAGTTGCTGTTTTGCGTTGCATTCATATTTTGGGTCCACCTGAATGCCTGTATATACAGTATGCATGATCATTAAGTTATGTACTGAATTTGGTTCAATCTGTCTTTGTACTTCAAGCCACGTTAAGCATTTTTCACGTTAAGCGTTTGTCCTGCAAGAAGCGGTGTGGGATGCTGAAGACCAAGCGGTTGCCGTGGTAACGAACAATGATGCTTTGTGCTTTTGAAATGAGATGGCTTATTGTATGAAGCATGTGATGCATGAAAGGGACAGCTAATAAAACTAATAGATCAATTAAATAGACATCTATAAATTAAGTTTATATGCGTAATGGATTTCATTTCTTCATAACATGCCTACAATTTTTCCTTTTATTATAACTGGTTTATATGGGCTTGTATCTAGTATTCTGGATTGACTACTCAAGCATAGCTCTTTTTTTCCCGATATTAAGATGTAAAAAACTACTATCCAACCAATAATGCTATTGATATACTCAAAATATAAAGGGCTATTCATTTCTTCCTGACAGGAAACTAGTGCCATATCATTAGCATACTTTATGATGAAGAAATTATCATCATCACACTGCAGTTCATTGATGTATACAAAGAATAATATTGGGGATAATACACATCCCTGGGGTACTCCTGTATTTAAAACCAAGCAGTCAGACATGACATTATTAATACAAACGCGCTGTAGTTGGTTTTTAAAAAATTCCTTAATCCATAAAATCAACCAGCCACTAACACCTAAATTGTGAAGACGCTTTAAAAGAATGTTAGGTTGGACAGAATTAAAATCAGACGAGAAATCCATGAAAAGTATTCTGACATGCATATTTGTCTAAATCATGACAAACTTTATTCAAAAGAGTAAGAGAGGCATCCACAGTGCTCCGATTTGCGCATTCTTTCAAAAATTTCCCCTTTAAGCTATCTGGGCCAGATGCCTTGTGATTTAACTTTACGAAGCACTGTGACAACCTCTCTTTCCTGTATGGTCATGGTCTGTGATTGAATCTCAGTCATTGCTGCATTACTAACAGTGATCAAATCTTGAATAAAAAATATTAAGATCATTTGCAAAACCATACGAGTCCTCACATTGTATAGAATTCTTTCCTTTTGCCTACCCATTAATGTATTCAAGCCCTTCCACACCAGTTTTGAATTTCTCCTCAACATTCTCTTTATATTCCCTCTGTGCATCTTTTATCTTAGATTTAACTACTTTATTTAACTCCTTTACCTTCTGCTAATTATTCTGCAAGAAAGCAATTTTCTTCATATTTAAATAACGTTTTGAATCTTTGTTTATCCATGGCTTATTATTTGGATAAATTGAGACATTCTTGGTTTGAACAACAGAATTTACACAGAAATGAACAGTTATTGTATCATTCAACAATTCATAATTACTACAACAATCGTGATCATCAAAAAATAAGTCCCATTCCGTATCAAAGCAACCTCTTAATTGTTCTATTGAGTCTCTGGGCCATATCTGAACCTGCTGAACGGCAGGCTTGTTTTTCTAAAATAGATTTTTTTTAAATAAAACATTGAAATAAGGCCAGCTCTAAGAAGAGTGCTGGTTGTTTTAAACTTCTTCCACGTTAAGCGTTACGGAGACTACATGTTTCTGTGAACCTTCAATGCAGCAGAATTTTTCCCAGATATGTGGCTTGATGCAATCGTGTTTCTGAGCTCTACAGGAAGTTCTTTTGATCTCAGGGCTTGGTTTTTGCTCTGATATGCATTTTCAGACCTTTATTAAGATGTGTGTGCCTTTCCAAATCATACTCATTCAAGTGAATTGGCCACATGCAGGTTAACTCTACTTGAAGTATAGTAATATCTACAAGCAATATGAGTGCTCCTTAGCTAAATTATCCCAGAAAAAGGATATGAATACTTATGCAATGGACTCATTTCAGTATTTATTTATTTTTTTACATTTCTAATACATTTGCAAACTGCTTTGTGCTTTGTCATTATGGTTCAGCCTATGGAGTGTAGATTTATGCAAAGAAAAAAAGCAATATAAAGCAGTTTAACATAGGCTGCAACATAACAATATATATATATATATATATATATATATATATATATATACATATATATATATATAATGAAATTATAAATCGAATGAATTGGGGTATGAATTGAAATTAATTTATTCCAGTTATGGTTAAGCCTGATTTTCAGCAGTAAATTCACCAGTCTTCAGTGATTTGTTTGCTGTGATACTTTGATGAACAGAAAAATCATAAGAACAGCATTTATTTGAATATTTGTTTTTGTAACATTATATAAATGTCTTTTCTGTCAAATGAATGCCTCCTTGCTGAATAAAATGATTAATTTAAACGGTGTTCAAAACCTATTGCCATTTTTTCACAGTTTTAAAAACAAAATAGTTTTTCATCTGCATTTGAAAATATATGATACAAATCAGGAATTTCCTCGACTTTTCTGGACATCATTGGATACATTCTCAGGCACACGCCCCTCCCATCAGAGCGAATCTCTTTTGATTGACATGAACCTTGACCAATCACAGCAACCGAATGTTTACGAGGGGCGGGATTTCCTTCAGCTTCATCGCTGGATGATCTGCTGCAGCGGTAGGTGACACGTAACGAAAGGTGCGATTAGGCCCTCTAAACTGCAGATAATTAATAAAAACACTGCTTTTCAGTATGTAAAAAACTCAACAGAGCTTCGACTAAGCCCGAGGACCGACTTCGTCACTTTTTCAATCTGTTGAATGTCTTTGGAAAACTTGGCTAAAGGTGAGACTTTTGTAAACATTTCAGATACACAGGTCGCACGAGTAACTGTCCACGAATATAATGTTTCATGAGTTATCTCGGAGAGGACGGAGTTGTTTCTATACTGAAGAGTGAAGAGAAAATCATTCCCTGGAAAGTTTCTGTGGGATCTAGGAGAGGAAACATGGGCAACGGCGTGTGCTCCAGGAAGCAGAAGAAGATTTTCCAGACTCTGCTGCTGGTCACGGTGGTGTTTGGGATGATCTATGGAGGGATGTTTTCTTACGAGATGCACAAACAGCTGAAGAGGACAGAAGAGATGGCCGTGAAATACCAGCAGCACCAGGAGTCTCTTTCCGCTCAGCTTCAAGGTAAAACACACGCCGCCGCGGTGACGTCACGGCGCTAGAAACATTCTAATAAAACATTGGAACATTCAAATTAAACATTGGAACATTGGCCAGCGAGCTCTGTTACACTTTTAAAAGATAACCTAAGGATGTTTAAAATGATTCCCAATGGCAATGCACAAATTTCATCTTTTGCATGACACTGATGCATATTTAAAGAGATGCAATGCAGTTTGCAACCCCTTTCATGCAAACCATATTTTGCTGCAATTCACACACAGTGAGGTGTATTTGAAACTGATCAAGAAAAAAAGTTAGAAATGTATGATTGTTTTTTTTTTTTTTTGTGTAGCTACTGCAGTGATTCCCTGCAGGCAGCTGCTGCTGAAGATGCTCATTTTTATGCAGAACATTTTGTTGGCAGGCAGCTTGTTTCAACCTGTGCCTAAAATCACAGGCTTTTATTCTATTGTCCCACAGAGATGGGATTTGCTGTTTGTCTGCTCAGTAGGCTTGCTGCTGAAAGGGCATGAAGAAACGGCCTTTGTCTTTAGATCACGATGTTAAACTGCTGGAGAGGAAACTATAGTTTTGTTGCTTTGCCATATATGGACTTTTAACAACATTGAATTAATTTAAATGCTCAGGGCTCAACAATAAAATGTTTGAGAATAAAATGTTTGAGAAAATTTCAAAAATTTGAAAAAAATAAAATTGCAACTATATTAAGTTTGTAAATCTTTTACCCCTGGAACATGTGTGTGTGTGTATATATATATATATATATATATATATATATATATATATATATATATATATATATATATATATATATATATATATATAAATAATTAATTACATTGTGATTATAAAATTAAATTACACAAAATGTAAAAAAATATACATATACATATATATATGTATATTTTTTTACATTTTGTGTAATTTAATTTTATAATCACAATGTAATTAATTATATAATTTATAACAGCCTTTTAAAATAAATTTTATAAATTAACATTTATTTTATATGTATTCTTTATGTAGTATTTTGTGACATCAACAAATATGATTAATAATAATATTTTTTTACAAAATATTTATATTTGTAAAATTGTTTTTATTTAACTTTAAGATATTTAGATTTTTTTGTATTTTAGAATGATTAATTATAATTTATAAATCATTTTAATAAATTGTTCTATAATTATTATATTTATAGTTCATATTTGGCATGGCAATTACATATGTGAACAATAGTTATTACTATACAATTGTTTTGTATTTTCTAAACAAAAATGTAAATATTAAATACAATTTTACATTTTATTTTTATTTATTTTCCTGCTATAAAGACTTATAATTTAGATGTGTAATTATTATTGAATTCATTATGATAAATTATGCATAATAATTTATAGCAGTATTTTTTTATACTTATTTTAAATTTAAAATTATTATTTTTTTAAATATTAAAAGTATTATAGATTTTTATTATGGGCTTTGGGACGTGAGATCTTTAACCTCACAGGTCTTTTATGTCCTGAGCATATGTGCTTCCCATCACACAAACGATTTCATCTTTATTGTACCACTGGGAGGTCTTATGTTGAGACTGTGTTTGAGAGTCAACTGTGATTACTGCTTTCAAGTCATAATCACTGCACAGCCTCTTTAATCAGGATAATCAGTACTTGATATGTCAGTAATGTAATGATGATTGTAATGGGAGGATACAAGACCAGACGCAAGGGGTCGGGGGATGCAGACTATGACATCGAGAAGCAACTTACACTGCTGGACAAACACAAATATGGGGTGGGAAGGCTCAGTCAGGCTTCATTTCCTGTGGCATTTCAGATTTTGGAGGGAGGCTGCTGTGCACATACACAGCTCATGTTACGTATAAAAAGTCAGTGCACTCTGAGAGCAGCAGGAGCAACCTTTCATTCTGATGCCATTAGAGATAAATTAAGAGGGTCGAATGTGGCACTCGATGGGTCAGTAGATCACACGGTGGAGAAAGTCTTCAAAAATAGATCAGCTCACTTTACTTTCTGACTGTGATTCTACAAAAGTTTCTGGATGTTGTGGAGTATCTAGATTTTCTTTTTTTTCTTTTTAGCACATTATTTGCATGTTAATAGATGCTATACTTTAGGGGGTAGGGGGATTTTGATATAAGAGGACAACAGGAGATGGACTTTTTTACTGGTGGAAACATTATTATGGATTAAAGACTGGCATTTTGGTCAAAAGCGAGAGTTTGAAGTTAAAATGCCTCGATGGATTTTTTTTTTTTTTTTTTAGCAAATTTTCAAAAGTGAACTTTACGTGGTGTAATTCAGCTGATTTAGTGTTATGTTCACATAGAACACATTATTGTGTCCAAAAATAGCACATGGTGCACAACACAAAGTTTTCAAGAGACTCGTGATGCTATACTAGGGGTGCAACGGATTGTAGATGCAGTGGTGCCTGCAGGTGTACGGCTGTACGCACTGTGAGTACCACGAGCGCTCAGACTGACCTGAGATTTGCCCCGCAAACATTTCAGCTGTAAATTATACGTATTCTGTCGACTGAATCAGCCATGCCATTAATGTATCAGTCTTTTGCATGCCAAAGTCAATTTCTGCTTATAAACATTACGCCAAATAGAAACAGAAAATCGTGCTACACGCATTTTCATGAGATCGGGTTAGACTACAACAATTAATTTGTAGCCTATTTTACAAATGGGAATACAGCGAATTCATGACAATGTTTTACATTCAAGCTACCCGTAAAATTTATAGTGAAAAGTTCTTTAAAATAATCTGGAATGCAATAAAGTAATTTTTCAAGCTGTTTTTAAAGCATTTGCTGCATGGATTAAAATATAGGATAATAAATAATTCACATTTCAGACAAAATTGCGTTGCAGAAAATCCTTCAAATTTTAAGGCATTCAGAGCAGAGCAATATAAAAATCACAAAAAATATATAATCGGACCTGTTTTAGGCTTTTCCTTATTTTTATATTTTAGACAGTGATGAAAAAATGACGCGCCATCTCCTCATTGGACGTGCCTTTAGAGAGAATTGCATCTTTACGGATTACATAATGAAAAGGTTTTGTTTTCGATTTGAATGCTTTCTATAGATATATTTATCATATTTGTGACTCAATTCGTTGAGTTTCGGTTCATCAAGCGCTCCTGTTCAAGACGAGACGGCAAGCGCATCCTCTGTTTTCCTATTTATTTTAAAAAAGCACAAGGTATTATTGATACTGTGAATGCACAAAAATAAAAGTAGACCCTTTACTGTTCCGAATGATGTATTACTCTTATGAGCAAAAATTACGGCGTAAGTTGTTTCCACTATCAAGAAAAAAATGCAAGTGACCGCTCTGGTGCCTCCATGTCCTGCAAAGTGCGCTTCAGCTTCCACTCTTCACACAAACGATTAGATATGCACCTAGCGCACATTTATATAGTCCATTGTGATATGCTTGAACTGTTTATATCTATAGATTTTATTTTAGGCAAGTCATGATGATTTGAGAAGGCTAAATTGATCAAACATAGGCTATGATCAGCTCACTGTCTCCCGCTGGCCGTTTGGTCGTTACTTAAAAAAAAAAAAAAATTACATTTAACGAACAAAAAGTGCGCCAAACGTTTTTATAAAAATGAAACTAAATATAATCACTCTACCGTTACATACGACCCCCCCAAAAAACCAAAGCTAACTCTGTGCGTACCCTCGGAAGAAATCCTGCAGGCGCCCCTGTGTAGATGATCTGTGAGCCGTACGCACCAGACCCCCACGGCTTGGCACGCATGTGATCCGTGGGTTAACTGTTCATTTTAACCATCATAGAGGGAAAGTTTGTCATTTTCTCATGTGTTGTCTTGCCAATTTACCCATTCAAACAATTTTAAACCATTCAAGCAAAAGAGAACACGCGCGCAGTCTTTTGTTTTTGTCATCTGTTGCACCACTATGCTATACAAAAAAATGACACATGATTTGACACGACAGCGAATACCTTTGTTTGCAGTTTTGCATAGGCCAGCAGTTAAAATAATATCTCCAACTGTAGCTAAAAGATAACCAAAAAATATTTAAATGACCTTTTATTGCACAAAACTGTCAGATGCTTTTAAACGTAAAGCTATCCACACCTGGTGATAAGAAATCTGACAGCTATTGTCTTGATTGTATTGTGGAAGGTGGTGAATGAGTGTTACATGAGCAGTGCTTTGATGGCTATAGCTGTGCTGCATTAGAGAAGATGAATTTATAGATGCAACTTCTCAGTAAAACACGGAACAGTGCTGCTAAAAAGTTGCATTTTACACTGAAGTTTGAGTATAGCTGTATGTCAGCATACCAGTACCAAATCTTACTCTCTCTCTTTCTTCCTCTCAGTTGTGTACGAGCATCGCTCCAGGTTGGAGAAGTCTCTTCAGAAGGAGCGGCTGGAGCATAAAAAAGCCAAAGATGGCAAGTTTTTTTTTTTAATAATATATGACAACATTCATGACTAATAGATGGAGAGGAAATTCTGAAGTGTAATGACATCCTGTAGCTTGCATGATGCAGCCCAAATCCACTATGTTATGCCAAGTTAATAAGATCCTAAGAGTATTCGGACACCCTTAAGCCAAGCTTTTAATGCATGACTGTCATTGCAGTGGGAACGAAATAATAACATGCAATACTTGATACCTGTAACACTTGTTTTTGCCTTTTCCTCACAGATTATCTTATGTATAAAATAGAGGCTCAGCAATCTATCAACAAAGAAAAGGTATGTTGTTTTGAGAGCTGCAGCATTAGGGATGGTTTTCATAGAGGAAAAACTTGAGTTGTGAAACTGCAGGAGAAGTTTTTTAAGAGCACATGCTCTTGCCCTGCAGTCAAATACTCATCTGGTTGTTTGTATACGAATGACTCATGTTTCTCGGATATCACGGCCTGTGGCTCTCTGGCATTTAGATGTGCACTGATGGCGTGCTTACAAAATGACCAGGTTTGTTTATATTTGTTTGCTAACAGCAAGATGCCAGCGTCAGGTTCAATTCTCTGCATTCCCAGCATCAGATTTTGAAGGTCAGTGGGGAAAACGCATCTACACAAAAATGATGGTTTGTAAAATATGCATGCATTTTCGTCCCATAGCAAACACAGATAATTCACTGTTGTGTGTCTATGTGTGTGTGTTTACCATCAGAACCAGCATGATGACCTAAAAAAGCAGTATTATGAACAACAAGAGCAACATCAACTACAAGATGATGAACACAACAAGGCATTAGATGAACATAAACAGAGACTCGACCAGCTTCATCAGACTAAAGAGTCTGAGATTTCTAAGCTCAAAGGTATTATGTTCTCACCATCTTACTCTTAGCAATCACATAGCAACACCCTTGCATCCTAAAAGAATCACGGCGGTGTGTTTTGCACAGGTAAGGAATGTGAAAATTTCATTTGACCTGTACTACTCAGTTGTTTTTGTCATCTACTGGTGTCTATATGGTGGAATTACAACTGCAGTCATTTCATCTGTCTCTCTCTTTTCTTTTCTTCTGCAGACAATGTATATAATCTACGTGAGGAGAACAAGCAGCTGAGAAAAGCTCATCAGGAAGTCTATGTGCAGCTTCAGGACACCAGGGTAATGCCTAAAAGCACTTTGGGTTTTGCTTTATACCAGCACAATGCTTCAGCTCCAAAATAAAATGCTTCAGCTCTTTTTAGAGGAATAGCACAAAATGTGTGTTATGGTTATTGGTATAATTAAGATGAATGGGTGAATCTTGTGAAAATATGTCTATTATGGCAGCACTAAAATTCACCAAAAATGAATACATACAAACAAATACCTAAATAAAAAATAAATAAATCAAATAAAATGAGAACATTTTGTATGAAGAAGCTAAATCTTTTTTTAAGGACCATTTAGAAATTAAAAAATCAGTATAAAAATTCATAGTTTGGTTTATTTCTTTATTACTGTAGATTTAATTAAAATGTGTAATAAAAATAATATAATATAAAATAAATAGTTTAAAATATTTTAAATTAAATCAGTACACCAAATATTACAATGATGTAATTGTTACTATGCTTATAATTTAAAAATTATAATTACTTACCAATATAAATAATATTTGATTATTTTAATATATTACAAATTAGGGAGGAATTGTGCTTTATTGTTATAGTTATGAAATAATTTCACAATGCAAAAAATATTACTGTTTTTCAAAGACTTTTTTTCGTTGTGCAACATATATACTCCTATATATTTTTTCTTTTGGTTTTCGGGGGAAATTACCTGCAAATGTTTTTGACAATTTTCATGAAATTCTCCCAAATAGAATTTATATTATATTTATATTTGTTTATGTTCCATGATCCATCTTTTTGCACATCATTCAGTTGTATTTATACACACTATCCATACAAATATTCAGTGTGGTTGTCCTGAATGCTTGTATCTGAGTGTTGCCTGTGATGGTCCTTCTTGTAGCAACAGCACAAGAACTTAAAATCTTCCCATGACCAGCTTGTGTTGACCCTGGAGGACCACAAGAGTGCGCTAGCTGCGGCCCAGGTTAGGGTGTGTGTGTGTGTAAATGTGCTTTAATCAGGTGGAGTATGTGTTTGCTGTGCATGCATCCTACTGACCGATCAAACACTGTGCAGAGCACATCCTGTGGGAAATACAAGTCCAGTTTTACACCGCTCGTGTAAGCAGCTTGCAGATGGTGCATATTTATTTCTGAACCCATATTAGCAGTTTCCAGTAGTCTATGTAAGCAATGCAATGCTGTGCATCAGATTCATAGCTGAAAGTAGCATTTCAGGACTGAACCTGTTTTTGTTGCACAAAGAAAATTATTTGCTAAATTTGCCAGAAACTACTTATCAGCATGATCATTTCCAGTGTTCTGCACTTTAATAATTAACTTTATAGTTGTCACTGCCATTATACCACATATTTTTTGTCAAGGCTACACGCAATATGTTTTATAAAAGTAAAATTATTTGCACGCTTAGTATGGGGAAATTTAATTATCATTGTAGCTCAGCAAATGTAAAATATTGTATTTTTTTGTACAAAATTAAATTAACAAACTTTTATTATAAAGTTATTTTAGTATCATTAAGATACTATTATAGTTTTTAGAAGTATTTGTTTTAATTAATATCAGTTTTCATTTTAATTTTAGTTAATGTTTTATTCATTTTGTTCATTTTGGTTATATAATTGCATTTTTTTATTAATTTTTATTTCTGTTTTAGTTATTTTAGTACATCAAGGTAAACTAAATTAAAATGAGAAATTAATAAAATTAAAATCTTTTATATATTTTTTTTTCAGTTAAGATTTATTTATTAGTATTACCTTATTTTCTTGATGGTTTCAGTTTCAGTTGACTGTAATAACTGTTTATCTATTTTATTTTTCAAAGAAAAGTTGTTTTCTTTACAAGGAACTGATTATATTAGTGTAATAAATATGAGATGCAAATTATTGTATGCTATACTCTTTATCTCCATTGTGTATTTTTCAGCCTTTTTTTTTTTTTTGGAATCATGATTTTTGTTCTGTCCCTATCCAAAATAAATATCCAAACAGTTTAGTGTAATTAAATTAACTTTAAATGAAATTATATGACACTATTTACACTATTATATTACTCTTATATTCTATTATTTTATACATTTAAAATTTTAATTAAAACATTAAGTAAACAATAAATAAACAACTATCTCCTGGCCAGAGGAGAACTGGCCCCCCGACTGAGCCTGGTTTCTCCCAAGGTTTTTTCTTCTCCATTCTGTCACAGAGGAAGTTTTAGTTCCTTGCCGCTGTCGCCTCTGGCTTGCTCAGTTGGGGACACTTAATTTCTAGTGATTATCGTCAATTTGATTTCACAGATACTATTTAAACTAAACTGATCTAGACAATAACATCTCTGAACTCAATAATGAAATGCCTTAACTGAAGATTGAGTGTTTAATCTTATTTTTATACATTACTGACACTCTATCCTCCAATTTGATACTGTTAAGTGCTTTGACACAATCTGTATTGTTAAAAGCGCTATATCAATAAAGGTGACTTGACTCTATTACACTAATTATTTATTTATTCCTTTAAACAATATTTAACATATACCAAACTCTATTGGCTGCAACAATTAAATTGCATTTCCTGTGCAATTTGTATGAGAAATTTAATTTGTATGGCTTCGTCCCAAATCAGTTGCCTATGAGGTTCTTTGGCAATTAGGATGCTGCAGGCAACTTGCTAGGTTTTGAATCAGAGCTAATATGTTAACCCAGAAATCGTTTTATTTTCTGCATAGCACCGCATATCAATTATGCAAAAATGCTGTCAGTGTGAAAGCAGCACCTGTTCCTGTTGATACAGTTAGACTGCAGCGCTGCTTGCGTGAGCTGTGTCAAACAGGCCTAAGCCTGCATTTCAAGTCTGGTCGCATTCCACATGGCCATTGTGATCTCTCACACACACTCTTTCTTTCACTCATTTCTATAGAACTTCTTGCCCTGGTTTAGTAAGCTAAAATGTGCATGACTCTAAGCAAACGTGCTGTATTTCCTGTTTACTCGCTCTGTCTCTCCGGTTTTGTGAAAGCAGATGTACAGATGCTCGTTAATTAGGACTGTCACTATCTGCTTTCTCAGGATGATAGGGAAGCATGCTGGGAGGCATTGGGTTTAGCGTGTGTGTGTTTGTGTTTGCACTTGTTCTCCTTTCAAACCCACACATCCAGCGTGTTATTTTACTTCCATATGCTGCCAACACTTGGCATTTAACTAGAGAAGAAAAAAAACGGTACCCCAGTGAAGGAGAACTGGGTGAAAGAAAGGTTAGATTAGGATTGCGGTATTGAGGGTTGAGAAAACATTAGTGTGGTTTAAAAGAATGACGTTTTGACATCAAACATTAGCATTGTGCAAATAACACACCCAAAAGATTAGTTGCTATTTACTTCCTGTGTAGCTCTTTCCTCCAATTAAGTTTTTTTTGTATCTATTCAAACTTCGCATGACATGATTGTTTATCTGATGCACAAGAACTTGGAAAGTTTGGTGTCAGTGACATCAGATGTAGCATTGCATCTTTTTTAATGTTTAATTAAGCCTGAGTCTTTTCAGACTTTTAAATTTAAATTAATACAAATTTTGAAACCAGTGCAAAAAAAAAAAAATGTTTATATGTATGTGTATATATGTATGTGTATATATGTATGTGTATGTATGTGTGTGTGTGTGTGTGTATATATATATATATATATATATATATATATATATAAAACCATGGAATGTAGTTTTCTAGTGTTAAATACAGTTCGCTTTAAGTTCTCAATGAATTATTCAAATAATTATTTCTGTAGCTTGCTCTGGTTTTCTCTGTTCTTGGTGTCTTTCACTGATAATGGTCTTTAATCTCTCTTTCTCTTCTGCCTTGTGTCAGGTTCTTGATTTCAGCTTGCTGCATTTGTTGCCTGTTTCAGTTAACCTCCAAACATTTCGCCAGTGTGTATGAGGCCTTCATTCTAATGTGTGATGTTGTACTAAATGTGGTTGGTCTCGATGGGTTCCAGGTTCAGGTGGATGAATATAAACAGCTGAAGGAAACGCTCAATAAGATGCCCAGTCTGAGACATGCTGCAGGACAGCCTCAGCCGCATGTAGACGCTCAGCCCATCCAGAACGGGAACGCAGAAGAGCTCCATCAACCCCAGAATGCTCAGCCAGAGGTATTAAAGCTGTTTACCCATCATGCATTCCAAACTGAGGTTTTTCCCACTCATGTCACTAGTTTGAACGGTCTGTCTCATGTGGATCTCGTCAGGTGGGGAAACATGACGAGGTTGAGAAGCCTCAGCCACACCACAGGGAGGAAGATGGAGAAATGGGAGGAGCCGAGGAGAGGAGGAGAGAGCTGGCAGAGGAGGAGATGGAGCAGGCCGGGCAGCCACAGAAACTGGAGGAGGAGTTTGATGTGGCGCATAATGAAGTGGATGAGGAGGAGCCACAGGCCAACCAACCAGATGAAAACGCGCTGAAGAGGGATGCTCATGAGGTCAGAACTCCGAAAGCAAACATTAGAGCACAGATGCCCAAATCAGGGCCCACAATGACCTTTGATTTGGCTAAATTTCAAAAGGGGGGAAAATAGGAAACAAAGAAACAATTAACTGACGTGTGTGAATGCATTTACAAATACACTTGTGTGAATAAATAATTTGCAATAATTAGTAAGTAAGCAGTCCACTGGTTGGTAGTGGTGGTATTTCAGTATTAGTATTGTAAATTAGCTTTTAGTAATTTTGTGTGATATATTTTTGCTATTTTTATTAGTTATTATTTTTTAAATATGTCTATTAAACTTTCATGTATTTTTATTTCAGCTTTAATTAGAATTATTTTAGAACTTTTTTTTTTATTCAGTTAGCTGCCAAGGCAACATTTCTAATATTCATTAAAAGTTTAGAAGTTTTTCAGCTAATATTACTGAGGAAAAACATGCCATTGAAGCATTTCTAATTTATGCTTCTAATTTGTCTTTTTGCTTTAATGTTTTTTATTTTTATTTTTATACTGAAATGTACAGAATATAAGTAGATTTTAATATAATGCAACATTTAATTTAATACGATATTCACTTTTGGCCAACAATCCTCAATCACGTTTGTTTTTTAGCTGTTCATAGTAAAAATTACCAATAAAATCGTATGCCTACATAACTGTTCAAAAGCTTGGGGTTTTGAAAGAAACCTCTTCTGCTTTCCAAGGCTGCATTTATGTTATCAAAAATACAGTAAAACAGTAACATTATTATATAATTTAAAATTTAAAATAACTGTTAACCATCTGAAAATATATTAAGATGTAATTTATTCCTCTGATGCAAAGCTGAATTTTCAGCATCATTACTCCAGTCTGCAATGTCACATGATCCTTCAGAAATTATTCAAGTTGCGTTAAGAAGTATGTTGAAACAATGTTGAAAACTGTTATGCTGCTTAACGCTTTTGTGGAAATCATAACGATTTTTATGTTTTTATCTTTTGTAGCATAAATGTCTTTATCACTTTTTATCAATTATTTTTCAAGTATTCATTTCTTAAAAAAAAAAAAAAACACACATACTGGCTCCAAACGTTTGAACGGTAGTGTAGCCTAGTGAGGTGCCTAGCCAGACAACATTTTTAGCCATCATAATGTGTTGTTCTATAGGGTAGGCAGCCAAATAATGCTGTTTTATAAGATATTTGTGTGCTATATGTTTTTATGCTTATTATTATGACTATTGAGCTGTTACCTACCAATGCAATACTCCATTCCTGCATTATCCTTCAGTTCAGTCTGCATTCTCTTTCTGACCGTAAGGCCCTCACTCTTCTGTTCTTCCCCCAGGTGGCGCCAGCTGAGGCTCACGTGCAGCATGCGCAGGTGAAGTCAGCATACGAACAGCAGAAGGAGCAGCAGCGTCTGGCTGCACAGCTGGCGGAGGAGCGCAGACAGCTGCACCTGCGTCAGGAGGCCCTGCAGAAACAGCAGCTGGAGCAGCAGAAGGAGAGAGTGGAGAGGCTGCGTCTGCAGAGAGAGAGGGAGGAACAGCAGAACAGAGAAGCTGATCTCAAAGAGCAACAACTCCGGCAAAGAATGCTCCGGTCAGACACCCTCCCTTAAATTATGCAGTTATAAATATATTTTAAAAACCATTATTATTTATTTATTTAAATAAGCAAAAAAGCTATGAGAGATTGTTTGTTGCAGTGATTTTATGGGTTGTGGGCATCCACTCACTGAAATGGTTGCAACAGCAATTTATTGTTGAAATAATATACATTAAATGGGTCAAAGACACCCATTTTGGTGTCCACATCAAATAAAATTGACTAAAGTGAAAGTGTAATTTCACACACATAAAAGTATATTAAATGCAAGTAAGGCGTCTACTTTAATGTTTCAAATAACTTCTGTGAAAAAAAAAAAAGTCAAAATATGGGTGGAATAATGTTCCATCGCCATTCATGCAACAGATAAATTTATGTATAAACAAAACAACATATTTCTTCTGTCCTATGCTTGCTAAAATATATCAAAGAAAAATTTAATTATATTTTATATAATTAAAAACGTCTCTGACAAATGGATAAAACCTAGTGTTTTGAAGGATAATTGCAAAGATTGGTAAAGATTTAAAATTACAGTTAATAATTTTTGGGGGCTGCACTGTGGTCCTTAATTAGAGTCTTTTAATGTCATCTAATGATTCTTGATCTAAATATGCCTGACAGGATATTTTGTAGATGAACTATTGTTACACTGAATCACATGGAAGTTGTGGCCTAATGGTTAGAGAGTCGGACTCGTAATCCGAAGGTTGCGGGTTCGAGTCTCAGGCCGGCAGGAATTGTAGGTGGGGGGAGTGAATGTCCAGCCCTCTCTCCACCCTCAATACCACGACTGAGGTGCTCTTGAGCAAGGCACCGAACCCCCAACTGCTCCCCGGGCTCCGCAGCATAAATGGCTGCCCACTGCTCCGGGTGTATGTTCACGGTGTGTGTGTGTTCACTGCTGTGTGTGTGCACGTTGGATGGGTTAAATGCAGAGCACGAATTCCGAGTATGGGTCACCATACTTGGCTGTATGTCACTTCACTAAATATTTTAGTTGGTGTCTTCTAAAAATAATGGTAGAAATGTATAATAATTGTAATTTTTTGCTTATAAAAAATTTAACTAAACCGTACACATTCTAATGTACGAGACAAAGCTGTATTAATTTTTTTTGTTTTGATGCTTGAAAACCCCTTTTTGTCTATGATAATCAGTAAATAATTACATTTATTTTTAACAAAATGAGGAAAAAACTGTTCCAGTAGGCATCCTTCTGCATTAATGAATAATGTTTGTGTGTGCATCTTTACAGTTTATTTCACAGATATCCAAGCCAGGAAACTGCAATGGCTTATTTTATGTTCTTTTTTTATTTTTTATTTTTGTATTAATCAGGAAAAAGACACAGTATGAAAACATTGATGCTGATATAGTCCAGGGAGAAGAAGAGCCACAGATAGCTGAGGAGAAAGGTGACAATTCATGTGCTTTGATGTCATAGCACAGTGCTACTTTTACTCAAAAAAGGGACTTCTTCAGTGTTTGGTGCAATTTTAATATCTTTGGATTTTTACATTTCTCTGTTGTTTGTAGAGGAGAATGTGCACCATGAGGAGCCGAGGCAAGATGAAGCAGAGCACGTTCATCATGAAGACAAGGTGTGTTACTTTGTTATTGTAAACATGTATACATTGTTAAAAAATAGGGCTAAGTTTGATTAGGTCCTGAATAAAATATATATATTTTTTTACTAACTTTATTTCTGTTTTAACTCCGTGTGTGTGAATGTGTGTACGGATGATAAATCCGTTAATCTTACAGCATCCTGTAGGAGCAGATGTGGATCCGGAGGATGACCCCAACAACCAGGGGGAGGATGAGTTTGAGGAGGCGGAGCAGCCCCGTGAGGAAGAGGAGGAGGAAGAGGCAGCACCTGTTGGCCACCCTGACATGCACCTGGCTGTAGAGAATCAGCACCAGCCGCCCGCTGATGAACAGCTGGTGGTAAGTGACCGTGTTTAATATGCATTTTGAGCAATATTGATATTTGTCTGTGGGTGACGTTCCATGCTTTTGTGTATCAAAAAAAGACTTAGGAGTATACATTGATTTAGTTTGAGATTTTCACTCTTGTTGATATTATTTATTATGTAGCTTAGAAAGTCTGAAATGATTTTTGTGTGTTTTGTGCAGATGGCTGGAAACCCAGACCAACAGGAAGATGCTTTGGATGAGCAGTACCAGGAGGATGGAGATGATGAGGTCGGATAACAAATGCAAATGAACACACAATCCTAAATCAGATAAAGAGTTGTTATTTGTCTTCTAACTGTAATGGCTTTCTCTCTCCAGGCTCAGGATGAGCTGGTAGATAATCAGAAGCGTGAGGCGGTGCGGGAGGAAGAGGGAGACCCATATAATGAGGAGAATGGAGAACAGGTACGAAGGATTTATATTTTAAGGCTTGTTGAGTACAGGTGTGCTATTAAGTTTCTAAGTCATCAGATTTACACCTTTCAACAATGCAAGGCAACTGAATTTTAAAAGCACACCTTAACAACCTAGTAATGCTCTAGTTATGTTGATTTATTACATCACATATTATATACATTATGTATGATTACATTAGATATATTTTATTTACAGTGGGTACTAGATGTCCCACTTTGACAGTAACGGTCTGAAAGTTTGCCAGTAATGTTTATGTATGTTTGAGGAACTTTTTGTATTTAATATTTCTTCCTTTTGATTGTAATGAATCATTACATGAAATACATAACTATCTTTGAAAGATTGTAATGAGTATCAAAAATTAGCAATAATTTTGTTTCTTGTCAAAAAAGTTAAGCTGTTTGTTCCAAGACTGTTCAAACTTTTCAAGGTCTCTGTCACTGTATTATATCACAGGTGGTCATGTATTGCTTATGTGTGGATGTTTTCACTTATTCTTTTGTACAAGCTGCTGCTGAAACTGTAGACTGGTGGCAGCGCCACAGTTGGGTGAGTCAGATCGCTTGCAGCGTCCACAACGGTGTCCAGTTACTGCCATGAGTCCATCCTCCATGTTCACCTCATCTCTTAGATACAGGGAATATTTATTCACATCTGTGCACTTTTAAATAGAAAGGTCACTCAATATTTAAAATGTCATTTTATAAACATAAAATATGTACTCGCCCTCATATTGGTCCAAACCCATCACTTAATTTGTTTTCAGTTACACAGAAATTTGAAGTGGTTAGTAGCAAGCAACCATATTTGAATATTTTCTCTTTGTTTCTGTGTGTCTGACCAGGACGAGGCCAGAGATCAGGATGTAGCGGTGAAGCAGGAGAATCAGCCCGCACAGCATCCCAATGAGGAGAACTACGAAGACGAGGAGGAAGAAGGCGGCAACGGCGATAAACCGCCCAATCGCAGGGCAGAAATGTGAGGTGATTGGAAAGAAGGACAGCCAATCGCTACCAGCTGTTTGGATTGGGTTTCCCACGCAATATTCTTAAACATTGTGCTGGAAAAGGTTCTGTTGGGTCCTGATGAATAGTAAACCGGTTTCACTTCCAGTCTGTGTGACTCTGAAACCGAGATGCGCCAAAACGCCCAACCACTTACAGACCAAACGCCCTGCTGTCTGTCTTGACTGTATGTCTGTCTATCGTTTCTTGTGAATAAGTTCCATTTAAATGCTCATATGTTTTGCATTTGATTTCTTCGACTGGACGATGAATCTGAAAGCACAGATTTTAACCACCAGAAACTCGTGCACTGAAAGTTTTGCCAAGTGCCATTTTTTGGTTACTTGTGCTCCATATGCAAGATATATTCCATCTTTGAAGTGAAACAGCCTTATTTTAATAGTTAAGACTGATTTTGATGGACAGGCAGACGTCACCAATCAGCATTTAATCCTCACCTGGCCCCGCCCCAAATTTATGGTGTTAATTCATCCATCTTGTTGATGAGTAATTCAGGATGGGTTTGGCAAGATGCTTGGGTCAATAGATATCACTACATGAATGTTTACATGTAATTCAAGCAGATAACTGTAGCTGTCGAAAGTTTTTTAAAGTTACTGTATGTGTTTATTTACCCTAGTTGAATTATATGCTGCCTAGACGTGAACCAAAATCACCCAAAAATTCACCAAGTGCCTCGTAGAGTTTATAAGAAAAAAAGTTGCTTATCTTGCCAGGATGAAAATCCTGAAATATTTGTCAAATGTCTCTGTTATGCAAACACATTTTTTTTTTTTGTTGTTTTTTTTTGATCTGTCAACTACTATTCTAGTATAAACTAGTGCTACTGGACCTGGTCCTCTAAGTCTTATTGTCACTGTTAGACTTTAACATGAGACATCAGAGAGCAGAAAAATCAATGCCACATTGAAATGAGAATTAAGGAGACAATATTCGTGATGAGTAAACTAAATTGCTGGATTAGCTAACTCAAAATGATTTGTTTCCGAATGTATGCTAAATCACTACAATATTGAAAATTTGTATTTATTTTGTCTTGTATTTACTTTTTTTTAAAATGAAATACTATTGTCACTTTTTTTTTTTTCCGGGACGCATAGGATTTTTTAGATTTATTAGCTGATGTAATATTGGTAATAAACAAGCTTTCCTGTTAAGTGTTCAGCTTTAATATTTTATATTTAAAATAAATATCTATATGTGTATAGGGTTTTTTTTCTCCCAGGTTTTGTAAAAGGAAGTCAAATATAATTGTTGTGAGAAATATTTTTGTGCCGTTTTGTTGATAATGGCCATGTGAGCGGAATAAAAATTGTTGAAGGATTTAATGCTCATCCTCTTTTAATCATGCACAAAGTCTGGAGGGCGCACTGATGTTTTGATGTTTGGTGACCTTGAGCAGAGAGGAAAAATCTCTTCGTCTGACATAAATGCAAAAATGAACCCAAAGCAAAATAACACTGCTTTCATCCTGCAGTTTCTGGAAGGCTGATGAGAAGCTGCAGTAAGTGACCCAGAGGAACCGTGTTGATTCAGTCAGAAGAATGAGAGCTTTAGATGAAATGGTCCAACAAGATAAACTGAGATCATCCCTGAAAACCTTCTGCCTCCCATTCATCATAAAAAATACAAAAATTGGTTGTATTTTGTGTACCGTTGCCTCTTTGTATCCTCTGCTGTTATTGATTATATATATATACACTCACCTAAAGGATTATTAGGAACACCTGTTCAATTTCTCATTAATGCAATTATCTAATCAACCAATCACATGGCAGTTGCTTCAATGCATTTAGGGGTGTGGTCCTGGTCAAGACAATCTCCTGAACTCCAAACTGAATGTCAGAATGGGAAAGAAAGGTGATTTAAGCAATTTTGAGCGTGGCATGGTTGTTGGTGCCAGACGGGCCGGTCTGAGTATTTCACAATCTGCTCAGTTACTGGGATTTTCACGCACAACCATTTCTAGGGTTTACAAAGAATGGTGTGAAAAGGGAAAAACATCCAGTATGCGGCAGTCCTGTGGGCGAAAATGCCTTGTTGATGCTAGAGGTCAGAGGAGAATGGACCGACTGATTCAAGCTGATAGAAGAGCAACTTTGACTGAAATAACCACTCGTTACAATCGAGGTATGCAGCAAAGCATTTGTGAAGCCACAACACGCACAACCTTGAGGCGGATGGGCTACAACAGCAGAAGACCCCACCGGGTACCACTCATCTCCACTACAAATAAGAAAAAGAGGCTACAATTTGCACGAGCTCACCAAAATTAGACGGTTGAAGACTGGAAAAATGTTGCCTGGTCTGATGAGTCTCGATTTCTGTTGAGACATTCAGATGGTAGAGTCAGAATTTGGCGTAAACAGAATGAGAACATGTATCCATCATGCCTTGTTACCACTGTGCAGGCTGGTGGTGGTGGTGTAATGGTGTGGGGGATGTTTTCTTGGCACACTTTAGGCCCCTTAGTGCCAATTGGGCATCACGGCCTACCTGAGCATTGTTTCTGACCATGTCCATCCCTTTATGACCACCATGTACCCATCCTCTGATGGCTACTTCCAGCAGGATAATGCACCATGTCACAAAGCTCGAATCATTTCAAATTGGTTTCTTGAACATGACAATGAGTTCACTGTACTAAAATGGCCCCCACAGTCACCAGATCTCAACCCAATAGAGCATCTTTGGGATGTGGTGGAACGGGAGATTCGTGCCCTGGATGTGCATCCCACAAATCTCCATCAACTGCAAGATGCTATCCTATCAATATGGGCCAACATTTCTAAAGAATGCTTTCAGCACCTTGTTGAATCAATGCCACGTAGAATTAAGGCAGTTCTGAAGGCGAAAGTGGGTCAAACACAGTATTAGTATGGTGTTCCTAATAATCCTTTAGGCGAGTGTATATATATATATATAGCCTTTTTGGTTTTCTGGTGTTCAGTCCTACTAGCATGTCTGCACTGTGTTCATTTTGTTTGTCAGACAGTCCTTTTGGAAACGCTGCAAAAAATGCTCTCCGTAGGGAAGGAGGGTTCTGCTGCTGACAAACAAAGCCACCTCAGATTTAATAAGCTGTATAATTTTGTCAGTTTTGTCAATCTCTCGTTTCTCTGTTCTCCTGTCTCCTCAGCTCGGGTTTCAGCAGCACTGAAATCGACACCAAAATTAAAACAAAACACTGAAGCGCAAATGAATTAGTGATCGCCGCTGAAAGGATGATCTGAACTTCACAGGACAATGGCGGGTCATGAATGGCTACTGAATGTGTATTAATCCGTAAACATATGCGGTGGATATATAGCCAGTGCGTGAATTATGAAGAATCTTTCAAGAAGGTTTTCTTTTTTTTTAAGGTATATGTTTTGGTCATTTTTACCTTTAATGTATTGCAGTCAATCAAGGTTTATGTCGCACTCAATGTGTCCCAGATAGCACACATATGTCTGCTAGACGTCTGTTAAAGATCGGCTGATCTAGAAAGCATCTGCTGTGTACAAACATCTGACAGACATTTGTAAGATGTCAGTTTTACATACATTCTAAATCATAAACATCTTAAAGACATCTATTTGATATGAAACGTCCTATAGACGTATAGATGAGCAAACACTCTAAAAATGAGTCTTCCAGATGTAAAAGATGTTAAATAGACGTCTCCATGATGTACGTATGCTATCAGGGGTCAGTCAGCTAAACGCCAGTTATCTAAAAGATTCATGAACATAACTTAAGGTTATTGCAATTTATTTAAACTAGTGGTTGCAACAGGTAAACCATGAGAAAAACTTTTATTGTTGTTTGTAAACACTGAAGTAAAATTGGCAGCAACTTCTGGTTCATGCGGACTTTAAAAATGTACGTGATATTGTGCTCTTATTATATCTGATAAAAAAAATAGTATCTTTGACCAAGACGTAGCCTACAAATGTCGACTCGACCGTTTTCTCAATGGCTCTGGAAGGAACGATACAAATGCCGTACTGTTGCTGCACGTGGTTTATTTGTGCTAGCAGTTGTAACTGGTAAAACTTAAATAAAAGCTATAAAAATAGTAAATTTGGAAGAAAAAAAACTTGTATATGTACACATCTGTACCCAGATTATATATGTTACAACTTTGTATGTTTAACCATGACAGAGACATTCTAAAATATAAAAAACCACGCTTAATGTGGGTTAATGCATTAAAACAGTGTTTTAAATGACCAAACTCAGTAAACATATTAATAAAGCATACTATGTACAGACAAGAAGATGAGTTCAGAATAGTTATCCGTAAGCGTTTTTCTCCCAAAAGCAGTGCTTTGTGGGACCCCTGAACAGCATATTTACTCGGGTTCCCTTCGGTGAAAATCGTGGTGGTGGTGGTGGGGTCTCCCCCTTGTTTGAAATTGCCCCTCTAACACTGGGCCCTTAGAATCGTCCTAACATCCCCCCCTTACAGCGCCCCTGCCCATAAGGAAAACACTTAATGTGGCTTAATGCATTTAAACAGTGTTTTTAAAAATGCCAAACTCAATAAACATTATTAATTAATCATACTATGTACAGACAGGCAGATATGAGCCCATAATACGAATGCAACGTGTTTATCCGTGAAGTGTTTTCCTCCCATAACGCTTAGCATGGCTTATTGCAATAAAACAGTGTTTTTAAAAATACCAAACTTAAACGTTACTAATAAATCATAGTTAATAAATAATTTAGCCATGTTAAGCATTTTCCTTAACGTGCAATTGCACACATTGCCTTCGCATTCTGGGCTCATCTTGTCTGTACATAGTATGTTTTATTAATAATGTGTTTACTGAGTTTGGTCTTTTAATGAATTAAGCCACGCTAAGCGTTTTAGAGTGTCCCATCACGATGTACAAAACAAGGCCAAATTTGTCCTACCTAACCACTGTTACGGTTTTAATTTCAATCTAAGATATTGTTCCTATGTGGTTCAGTCCATGAGAACATGAAACGAAACACTTAACCAACACGTGCTGTGACATCATCAGTTATCTGCTGCTAACAGTGTCACATGACTATATCTGATTTAATCTCTGTGCTCCTTCTTCACACTATGTCAGCTGGGCATCAGGCGATACCACCCAAGAACGGACTCGTCTGTCAAAACAGTCCTCAAGACAAAGTGTGAACCTAACAAAGCCCAGGGTTGGCTGGTCATTGAGCAACCAAATATCCTGAATCGCACGCAATGTGACCTGAACAGATGCGCTATGATCCATTCTGTGAGTAGCTGTTAAAATGTTTCAGTATTAGTCTTTTCTCATTTATATCTTGGCTGCTGCTGTCTGAAGTCAGTTCAGGTTTATTTTGAGTACATGAAATGTGAAGTAAAGGTACAAAAATAGCCCAAATGAGTATATACACAACTATATCCAAGAACATTTATGGTTCACTTTGACAGTACAGTATCTTGGCTTCAGGTTCAGCTGTTTCAACATCAGAGAATGGCACAAAATCTGGACGCTGCCGGAGAAGAGGGAGGCACGGAATCTTCCGGTAGCTTTGGGATGCCATCCAGAACTTGGAGTTTTGGCAAACAAGAGAACACACTGCAGAGGAAACGAATCTCAAGGTTAGATTAGACAGACTTAGACATTATTCTCTCGGCTCTCTTTGAACCCTTGGAAAGATCTAGTACATTTGTCAGCTCTTTTTTTTTGTAAATTATGATTATTATCTTCTGCCATTGCTATTATAGTCATAGTGTGATTTTGGAGACAGACGCTGTATGGCTTTTTAGATTAATTAAAAGCTGTAATTAGCTGATTAGTTTTAATCAGTCTGCTTTTTGACAGCAAGTTATTAAAAGCTCAATGGTGTTCTTTTATATACCCTTGTGAAAAACGTTCACTCAACTGCATTGAATGAGCACTTGTAGTACACTTCAAATCTTAAAAGTATATTTTTTAAAAACTACTTGCAGATAATATAATATTAATTAAATAAAAGGTCACTTAAGTGTACATAGAGAACACTTCAATGTCTGTTTCTTTACAAACGTGTAGTTCACCCAAAAATTAAAAATCTATCATCATGCACTCACCCTTAAGCTGTTCCAAACCTGTTCGGGTTACGTTACTGTATGAAACAAAATATATTCCTTTATTATCAATAACTAATTATTGGTAGCCATTGACTTCCATAGTATGGTTACCAACATTTTTCAAAATATCTTATTTTGTGTTCAACAGAAGAAAATTCATACAGGTTTGGAACAGTACAACACAACAGAAGAAATTACATAGAAAGATGTACTTAAAGTCCTACTTAATTTGGGTCAAAAAACAGTTCCTCTAATTGCATTTAATATAAATGTAAATTATAATGCATTTTATTTTAATTGCTAATAACATGCAATCAAGTGTCTGAAAGGATTACATTCGGTTTGCTCTTAAATTTGTTATTTTTTACAAATATATGTTTTGTAATAACTACTATTTTTAAAAGCACATACTTTTTTTTCAAAAGGATATAACTTGAAGAAACATCATTTATCTCTGTATTCCTCTCACCGTGAGCGGTAGTCCTCCAGAAACTGGCAGGGGTTGCGTTTGAGGGTCAGAGATCGGAGCGGCGTGCTCCTCAGCAGGGACAGCTCGCCCAGAGAGGAAATACTGTTTTCAGACAGGCACAAGTGCTGGATCTCAGGAACCTTTGGCAGCTGACGAATGGACGTCAAGTTGTTCCGGTGAAGATTCAGGATTTTACATCTATAACAAATGCACATTCTCAATCAAGATTTGCTAGTGATTGTAATATGTCACAATGTTCATATTCACTGAACTCATCTGAAATTGTATTATTGTCTAGATGACAAAACAGTAAAGCAAGCAGGATTCATGTCTAATTATCTAGTGTCCAAATAGCCACTGTAATTTACTAAGAAAATTATTTTCATATTTATTTTTAGCAAGAAAAAAAAGGATAACATTCCAGAAACTGTCTTGAATATCTGAAGGACAATTAAATAATAATAAATTAAAACATTTAGCATTTTTCCCCACAAAACCTCACAGAATTTCAAATTATTAGAAAATTTGCAATGCAAATTTAACCATCTATCAGTAAGACTCATATTCAGATAAAATGATGTGATTAAGGCTGTTTTTAATGCTGAGTTTGATGCTAATACATAATTAAAATAAACGTGTCATATGAGATTACAGCATGAAGCTAAAGTTGCACTACATGTATTTTTACACAGACATACACATACTGTTACAAAACAACCAATGCAATATAATAGGACAGCCTCCATGGAAAGATCAAGAGGGAGTTTGTGTTATGGTCCACAGACCACAAACCAAATTTCTATCTAAACTCACTTACAGTGTCAGCAGCGTTTAGAGTGATGTTCATGTTCACTCAAATGAGAACATGTTTCAGCTGTTATAGTGTAGAGGTTAGTTTGGCACCTTGGCAGTCTGACAGAGCTGAGATCTCTCAGTGCGTTATCCACCAGCTGCAGACGCTCCACCCGGATCAGTCTCCTCAGGATGCGGATGAAGTTCTCCAGCTGGTACAGATCTCCCAAGTCCTGATAAGACAAGTTCAGCACCTGTGGTCACAGAGACAGAACCGTAAACACAATACGAAGATAACCAGCTGGTCGCTGGAATGATATCTAGATAGTTTAGGGTCTGTAAGATTTTTTTGTGTTTTTGAAAGGCTTTTATGCTCACCAAGTCTTCATTTATGTGTTATGTGTTAAAAAATACAGTAAAAACAGGAATATTGTGAAATATTATTACAACTTAAAAATAACTGTTTTTGAATATGAATATTTAAATTAATATATTTAAAAAAGTCATTTATTCCTGTGATGCAAAGCTGAATTTCCAGCATCACTACTCCAGTCTTCAGTGTCACATGATGCTTCAGAAATCATTCTAATATGCTGATTTGCTGCTCAATAAATATTTCTGATTAGTATCAATGTTGAAAATAATTGTGCTGCTTCATATTTTTGTGGATATACGTGATACATTTATTTAGGATTTTTTGATGAATAAAAAAACATCATTTCTTTTTAATGTAACTCTTTTGTAAGATTTTAAATGCCTTTACTGTCACTTTTGACCAGTTTGATCCTTGCTGAATAAAAGTATTTATTACTTTAAAACATCAGACAGACAGATGATAAACAGACAGACAGACAGACAGATAGATACAGTAGATAGATAGTTTGTTGTCTCACCACACAGTTCTCCCAGTTCTCCTGGAGTCTCTCTTCCCATTTCTGTCCTTCATCTTCCCTCCTCTTCCTCCTTCCTCCTCTGAGAAATATGTCTTCACTTGTAACAGACAGCTCGTCTTCTGCAGGCCCTGTTTGACGATTGATGTGTGTTCTGTGATTGCTTTATGGTAACACTGAAAAAAATATATAAAAGGAGGGTGACCGAATGACCTCTCACCCTCTCTGACCCTGGGGCAGGCGAGCTGGTCTCCACGCACATCATGCTCCTCTAGCCAGTGCCACGAGGCAAACCTGAACCGACTGGATGGCAACTGCATGGAACAAACACAATGACAGCATTCAGTGTTCGTATAGACACGTGAGCTGTCAATCAAACCACACACGACACTTCATGACTTTGAATTGACTTACTGGAGTGGCAACAATGCCAGAGTCTGGAGTCAGTTCCACAGAGAAAGGAGTGTGTGTGTCGCTTAACTCAGAGTAGTGCGAGTGAGACTTGGGAAAACTTTCACTGCTGGTGTTCACTCCAGAGGAACTAGAGCGAGAGCCATTAACAAACATTACAGAGGCCTAATGCTTAACGGATCAGATCACAGTCGGAAATCTTAAGCATTTTAATCACAGTTTCAATATATTTCTAGCTATTAGTGAATGTTCATTTGTAATGGAGTGTAACCAACAAATTTAAATACATTTGCACAAATAGAGACAGATCCTTGTTTGTATCCCAAAACCTAGTGAGCTGACTATGTAGAAGGCATTTTGGGCATTTAACATATTACATGAAAATGCTGATAAAATTCAAGATGTTAATCATATGAAGCTCAAAAGCATTGGCTGCCCCAGTGTGCTGCCTAAGTAGGGCGCTCAGCAGGTTTTGAGACACAGCCTGTGTGTAAGGAGAGCCTTACATCCGCTGGACTGAGGTTCTGGTGTAGATTACCATGAACTCTGCACCCTGATCCGGATTAAAGTCACCCACGACACCCGAGCACAGTATATCAGAACATTTTACAATTTCAGCTCACATCTTAACGCATGCCTGTAAATGCACATTATTTTGCAAAGTAGCCTAATATAATAGTTGTAACATGGCAGTCGTTTATATAATGTCTTTATAACTGTGGCAATATCGTAATAATTTATTTTTAATCCATGAATAAATTTGCCATAAATGTCGATCTTCACGTTCCAGTGGTAATTTCCATAAATGATGCAGAAAAGTATATCAGCAGTCTTCCAAAGACGATTAAAGCAGCGACATCTAAATTAAAAGCCATATGAGTGCGCGTTCCTTTTCGGTTCCAGACTGTGTTCAAAAATAAAACGTGCTTCATATTAGGAGATATTGTTGAAAACTGTTCCTACCTTTCGGACATGTCCGTTGGTTCTGGCAGATCCCTTTGGCATTTGACACGCAGTGAAGTGAGTTATTTACAAGGAATATAGTGCGGTTTCCCATTGATGCTGGATGAATGGTGTGCTCAAGTGCGACAGGTGAGTGTGAGATCTGCGCATGCGCACGGAGGTCAGTCAGGGCATCAGTGTGTCTAAGGTTGCACTTCAGTGACTTTTGGAAAATGCAGTATAGCTGTGAAATGTTAATATAGCTGTACCCCTTTTATGCTGTATGCACAGTATATTTTGCATGTAGTTACTGCTTTGCGAGATCAAATTGAGAGACTATTCTAATATTTTGAAATACTGGATTTTTGACTTTCATAAGCTGTAAGCACTAATCATCAAAATTAAAACAAAAACACTTTTGAAATGTCTTACTTTACATGTTATGAATATAAAATGAAGTTTTTCCACAATATTCCAATTTTTTGAGATGTACCTGTATTTTCTGCCGTGGGTTGTTCGGAGATGCGCAACGGTTGACTCTGAATTTGGAAGTGTGAGTAACTCAATATTATCTTTTGTTTTTATTTCTTGAACTGTTGCATTACAAAAAACTGTTGCTCGTCTGAAAAATCAGTAGCCTATGGTGACTCCCGGCACGAGGCTGCTGATTTTAAGCACACTTGCTCAAGTGATATTGCTACTAGAATATTATATACATAGATAGTATATAAATTATATCAAAGTATGTATAGTACAAAGTTTTGACTCCGTTACATAAACAATTGCTTTCTCAGGCAGTGGTGTAGAAACGTTAGCCTGTATTGGGGATTGGCATTAAAATGTATTAAAAAGTCATTGCATTTTTTGTTTTATTGTTTACATTTTGCTATAAAAACAGAATTAACAGCAACTAATTAAGGAGCATATTACGTAGGGAGCATATTATTCACAAAAGGCCAAACAAACAAATGTTTTTTATTCATTGATTTGCCTAAGCTTACTGTATTCCTCTCCACAGGTTAAGATCAATGTTGTGTTTCAGAAATGAACCAAACAGAGCTCCAGCTTCAATTAAGCAGATCAAGGCAGTGATCATTAATCAGCAGAATGTGCTTGGACTTGACAAGAACGGATGGCCTTCATCATGGTTTGAGTCTTATCTTCTGCAGCAGCACATTTATTTACAGTTATTATGTAAGTATTTCACTGCAAGCATCTCTCATTTTGATAAAACATCAATTAGTTTTAGTAGAGATGAAACACAGTTGGTATTATCATAGGCACTTTGCTGTGTTTGAACACTACTTTGAGCATCTTCTCATGCTTTGGCAAAGGGCAAATATAATCTGACTGACATTTACCATGCCAAAACAGACACTTTATGAATATTACCAATCCGATTCAGTATGCATTTTCCCTACAACGTCCTTTAACAATAATTTTACAAAAACTGTTATGATCAAGTGCACCTAGCATCAGTAAATTAAGAAATAAGATTTTGGACATCAAAACCGTGTGCTGACAGTGTGTAAAACTGCTTTTTCTGTATCTATATTTAGCATCAACTCTAATTGAGCACAAGATGACAAGTTGAAGACATTCATCTTTATTTCTGGAATAGAGAATACAGCTGGTATTTTTTTCCATCACTTATACCAAATGCACTCTCCCCCGGTTTGCCTGAGTCTCCATGGCAACAGTGCTCCACTACCTGTACATTCACAACCTTTCATTAAATCAAAAACTCATATTTATATAATAAGGCTCACATTCTTGCAATAAATATCACACAATAGCAAATATACAAGAGAAGAAATACAGGAACGAACGATGCTGGTGTGGAATAAGACGAGATCTAACGTGAATGGAGTGGTTGCAGAGACTTCAAATATTTACAGCTCAGTACTTCCAGGTGCGGTTAAAGCTTACGAGTATCAAAACACAATCACTTTTATCATATAAATATCCCGTTTATATAATATTTTCTCGTGTGTTTAGAAAACCATGAGCTTGCTTTCCGTGATGATGCTGAAAATAAGCGTTAACTCGGTTGAGTGTCACATTGCGGTTGCTGGGCGTTTACATGTCAAAGTTGTTGTCGAAGGGCTCGATGACTTCAGGGTTCATAACTCTGCCCATGAAGAGGATGGATCCTATGAGAAAACAAAATAAACACCATTATTTAATATCAAATCTGATACATTCACAGAAAAAAGATCAAGATAACATGCATTACTAAAATGTGTAAAATATGAGGGTCAATAAGAAATTAAATTTTTTTTTTTACTTTTATTTATATTTTTATTCAGCAAAGGAAGAATTAAATTGATCGAAAGTGACAGTAACAACATTTATAACAGTGGAGTCAAACAGTTCCTGGAGGTGCCAGAGCCCTGCACAGTTTAGATGCTACCCTAATTAAACACACCTGATCCAGCTAATCATGTCATTAAGGCTAATTTGAAAACTACATGTATGCGTGTTGGAGCAGGGTTGGAACAAAGCTCTGCAGGCACACCGGCCCTCCAGGAACTGAGTTTGACACCCCTGATTTATAGTGTTAAATAAATGGTGTAATTCTGAACCTGGAAAAATGTGTCAAGTTTTCCACAAAAATATGAAGCAGCACAACTGTTTTTAACAGTGATAATAAGAAATGATTTTTGAGCAGCAAATCAGCATATTAAAACGATTTCTGAAGCATCATGTGACACTGAAGACTGGAGTAATGATGCTGAAAATTCAGCTTTGTTACATTTTAAAATATATATTAAAAAAATAAATAAATTGTAATAATGATCAAATAAATGCAGCTTTGGTGAGCATAAGAGACTTCTTTCAAAAACATAATCTTACTGACCCCAAAATGTTTGAACTCAAACGAAATTGTGATTAAAATGATTAAAAGTTTTTGTTTGCATAATATATGTGTGTGTTCTGTGTATATTTATTATGTATATATAAATACACACACATACAGTATATATTTTGAAATGTATTTTTGATGCATTTACGTGTCTATATATTCATATAATTTATATTATAAATAAATATATTTAATATATAAACAAAATTTTTCTGAAATATATACATGCATGTGTGTGTATTTATATATGCATAATAAAGCACACATACATATATTATGAACACAAAAACTTTTATTTTAGATACGATTAATAGCAATTATTCGTTTGACAGCACTAGTTTGAACAGTAGAGTATATATAGGTTTTTGAAGATGGCATGTACCTGTTTTTCTGTTTCTGATGACGAAGAAGAAGGGGTGGTCAGCCATGACCTGTGGGTACAGCACCAGCGTCCTCGTCAATGCAATCATACCTGTAGAAGGGCAAACAATAGTGGCTCAGTGCGATATGCAGTGCAAAAACACCATTATGTCAATGTTCTTTTTCATTTTATGCTCTTTTATAATCAAAATGTTTTCAGTTTTTGAATTAAAATTCATTGTGCTATTTTTTTGGTGGGCTTAAAATGATTGGCAGTTAAGTTACACTATGTGATGACTAAGTCAACCTTTCATAAACCTTAATTAAAAAGACACGTGTTGAACAGGAGGGGGCGCTTCAGTATGTGTGAATGTTCAAGAGTCACAAAGCAATTTACTGCAGTGAGAAAAAGCGCTTAGAGAACAGACAGAAAAAAGAAGGACAGGGAGGAAAGTAGAGGTAAAGAGGGCTTGAAAGGACCATTTAAATTAGAAATGCAAAAGATGATTGAAGTGTGGAGGAGGACAGAGTGAGAATGTAAAGTGTGGCAGTAAAATAGAGATAAACGTCACCTGATCCTGCCGCCCCCTCGGCCCCTTCCTCCGTCACCTCCAGGTAAGCCTTCTGCACAGCCTTCCCGATAAACAGATCCTGTCCGTCTGTAGACAAGCAAAAAATGGAAATGAAGAAGATTACAGAATATGAAAAAAAAGACTGAATATGATAATCAAGGTATTTCCATTTATTTATGAGCTGGTGTAATCAGGGATGCAGAGCAGAGTATAATGAACATACAGCTGAGCTCATTCACAGAGTAGAGTTTTATAGGTATATTTAATTCTGAAATAGAAAAAAAGTCAAATAATAATAATACATAATAATATTGAACATTAAAATGTGTCAAATAAAATAATTAATTGAACAATAAAAAATAGAAAAAATAATATTAAACCTGAAAAATTGTCAGTAAGCTATTTCAGCATTAATACAAAACGTATTAAGTATATGATATTTTTAATGAATATTACTATTTTTGGTGGGTTTAAAATGTCTAGGTGGTGTTAAAGTCACAATAAATCCTTGATTTGATATTTTAAAATTTTTTAAAAGACTAAGAAAAAATAAAACAGGAAATGGTATCACATTTCCACACAGACCCTCAAAATTGACAGTAAGATATTTTTTCTTTGATTCTAAAAAATAAAAACTATTTTCACCACACGCAGCACAGAAACATCTTTTATTATTATTCTTATAAAGTATATGTAAACAGATAATAGGTAAATAGATAGATTTGCTGGAGAAAATGTGCAAGGAAAAATCACCACCACAATGCTGGCTGGTTGCCAGGGCAGAACGAGTGCGTTACATCCCGTTCTTGAGCATCTGTGTGCGTGCGCGGAATAACGAAGCGTTCCCACAGGTCAGTACGTGTGTTTTATCGATTACCTGTCATCTCGGCTGTCATGGCTGACAGATCGGCATCTTTAGTGAAGATGTTCTTGATGCCCAGCTGCTGCAGAGTGTCTCTCAGATCAATCTTTTGTTCCACCTTGAACCTAAATAAATCCGAATGATCAGGTCAGCGTGATCCAGAAACAACAAGTATACAGGTTTTACATGACTCAAATCTAAAAGCAAAAGTATTGATAAATGAAATGAAAACACCGTGTCTCACCTGGGCAGGTAGACCTCCACCTTCTGCCTCTTGACGTTGTTGGCCCACTCCTCCAGCAGCTGCGCTTTGATGATGGGCTCCAGGGAGGCCAGGGGAACCTCCTGACGGGGCAGAACCATCATCATGCTCATGTCTTCACCTTCATAGAGCATCTCCAGCACCTGGTACACTCCACCCGCCTCTGTGGTGCCATCGCTGAACTCTCCTGAGGATGAAGGTTAGTGATTGCTTTATACTGTATGTTATAAGAGGATGGAGAGGACTTCAGTAAGATGAAGGTGTTATTTTAGTTTCATTAATGTATTCTTAGCGTTTTTATTAATATTTTGAATTAGATTTATTTGTATATTTTCTGTTTAAACTTACATTTTTACAGTTTTAGTAATTGTTTGAGTTAAATGTTTTTTAAATTAAACTTAAATGTTTGAGTTTTTGTAATTTTTTATTTATTTAAATATGCCTGTATAGTTTTTATTATTTTTTATGTATTATTTTTAGGATATTTAGTCTAATTCTTTTAATAAAATAAATAAATACAATTGTTAAACTGAAAAAACTAGCTGAAATAAAATAAATATATATATTTAATATTTTATTTTATTTCAGTTAACATTTTTGAGTAACAAAATAATTTTTTCTGGTTTTAGTTGTAGTTACAATAATCAATAACAATAACCCTGAGATGGACAACAGAATAAGTGTAACGGTTATTTTATTACTTCAGTTTTATTTTTTGTTAAAATTTTGAATTAGATTTAGTTTTTATAGTTTCTGGTAATTTTGTTCTGTGTTTTTTTTTTATCATTTTTACTCATTTTTGTTGTTTTTAAATGATATGTTGATGTAGCTTTTATTCATTTTTATTTCAGGTTTAGTTATTTTAGCACATCAAGTAAAAAAAAAAGTTGCTCTTGAAACTTTTTTTTTTTTTTTTTTTTTGAAGTTTTGAAATTTAAGGCCAAATTATGTATTAACCCTGGAGTGTTAATACATCATTTGGCCAAGTAGGACAATTTTCTGAATTGATATACTCTAATTGGTATGGAAAAATCTTATCTTATCTTAGCCAATTATGACATTTAGCCATACGTTTTTAGCCATTAAGGTTCTGTATTCCACCATTGTGAATGTCCTCCATTCATGTAATGCTGGTTTTCCCATTTTCAAGAGCTACTGATGCAAGTGTTGAAGACAGCTCTGTGTCTCTGAAGAAGAAGACTCTGTACTGTATCTCTTACTTCTCACTTTTCACAGACGCTACTCTTGCGTTTTCCCACTCAATTTGTGCTGTTGCTCTGTTTAGTCCTTCAGTGTCTCCCTGCTCCACATTTCCCCTCATCTGTCTTTCTCTTTCTCTGTTTTGTCAGAGAGATGGATGAGACAAGCACACTGCAGTTATTCTGCAGGATCTGAAAGACTCAGCCTGACCAATCAGCAGTGAGCCATGCAGAAACACTACCGTTTGTGAAAGAAGCCTCTTCTGCTCACCAAGACTAAATTGTTTATTTCATCAAAACACAGTAAAAACAGTGATATTGTGAAATATTATTACAATTTAAAATAACAGTTTTCTATTAGAATATATTTTAAAATATAATTTATTCCTGTGATGAAAAGCTGAATTGTAATGCATCCTAGATATAAAGCTAGAGGAAGCATTTATTTGAAACTTTCAGAACTTTTTAAGTCAGCCTTCAAATTTTGTCTTGACTAGCTTTCCTTGTCAGCTTAAACCTCTGCGATCATTCTGTAGGATACTTTTACAGCGAATAACAAAACAAATAATCAAAAAACTACAGAATCTGCAATTAGCCTGTTCAAGCCTGTTCGTACCGTAGTAGAAATCTCCCTGCTGGTACATCATCAGGGTCTGAACTTCACTGCCATCGTCCTTGGTGAAGGAGAAGGTTCTGGTGTTTTCTGGTCTGAACTGGTTCTTCCAGCTGCCTCTGAAGTACACTGCATTCGCTAACATGATCATGGTGGAGCTGCTGAAGTCATCCGCAGACACCAGGTTCTGGATTTTGCCTGCAACAACAACAAAAACCCAGATTGAAATAAACGCTGCACGTCACACTTTCTCAGAACAGGAAAGACACCATGATCTCTTCAGTGGCATAAAATCATCTCATTTCCAAAGCTCTGGGATTTGTGCAGCTATCTGACAATCCTCCTGCAAAGACGAAAGCTGACTGTGAGAAAATGGATCTGCCTGGAAATGGCTTGAGAATGTCATTATCATTCAGAATATGACTGATCTGCCATTATCTACTTTACTCTGACTTTAGTGAAGGAGGACAGTAATTCCGCTTAACACTATCTATTCATTTTGAAGAGAGTTTTACTTTAAAGTATAATCATTTTAAATGGGATTATAAGCTATGACTCTATTCAGTGGTTAAATGTCATATAATTCAACCTAAAAGGTAAACATGAAGTCTCATACAGTCATGGCCAAAAACATCGGCACCCTTGGTAAATATGATCAAAGAAGGCTGTGAAAATTAATCTGCATTGTTAATCCTTTTGATCTTTTATTTAAAGAATTCACAAAAATCTAACCTTTCATTGGATAATAGGAATTTAAAATGGGGGGAAATATCATTATGAAATAAAGGTTTTCTCTAATAAACATTGGACACAATTAACGGCACCCTTTTATTCAATACTTTTTGAAACCTCCATTTGCCAGTTTAACAGCTCTAGATTTTCTCCTATAATGCCTGATGAGGTTAGAGAACACCTGACAAGAGATCAGAGACCATTCCTTCATCCAGAATCTCTCCAGATCCTTCAGATTCACAGCTCCATGACGGTGCTTCTCCTCTTCAGTTCACCTCACTCATTATCTACAGGGTTCAGGTCAGAGGACTGAATGGCCAGCAGAAGCTTGGTTTTGTGCCCAGTGACCCAGTTTGTGTTGTTTTTGAGGTTTGTGTTTGGATTATTGTACGGTTGGAAGATCCAAACATGGCCCATTATAAGATTTCAGTCAGTAACTTATTGATTTTTTTATCTGTTGGTATTTGATAGAATCCATGATGCCATGTGTCTAAACAAGATGTCCAGGACCTCCAGCAGAAATATAGGCCCACAACATCAAAAATACAGCAGTATATTTCATTATACACATGGGGTACTTTTTATCCCTGTGTTCACCAAACCCATCTTGAGTGTTTGCTGCTAAAAAGCTCATTTTTTAGTTTCATCTGACCATAGAAGCCAGTCCCATTTGAAGTTCCAGTCGTGTCTGATAACTGAATATATTGGAGTTTGTTTTTGGATGAGCTAGGAGAATTGTTTTTGAAACCCTCCCAAACATGTGGTGATGTAGGTGCTGTTTGACAATTTTTTCTGACCCCGAAACTCAACTATTTTCTGCAATTCTCCAGCTGTGGTCATTGGAGAGTCTTTAGCCACTCAAACTCTCCTCCTCACCGTGCATTAGGACGATATAGACACACGTCCTCTTCCAGGCAGTTTCGTAACATTTTCTGTTGATTGGAAATTCTTAATTATTGCCCTGATGGTGGAAATGGGAATTTTCACTGCTCTAGCTCTTTTCTTAAAGCCACTTCACTAATTTGTGAAGCTCATCTATCTTTTGCTGCACATCAGAAATATATTATTTGGTTTTTCTCATTGTGATGGATGATTAAGTGAATTTGGGCTTTGTTTTCCTCCGATTTATATTTCTGTGAAACAGGAAGCCACGGCTGGATAATTTCATGTTCATAATCACCCTGGAGTGCTCAAAATTCTGAATATGAATGGGAATATACTTCAGAGATATTTTACTCATAAGAATTTCTAGGGGTGCCAATAATTGTGTCCAATGTGTATTTGAGAAAAACATTTATTTCATAATGATATTTTCCCCCATTTTAAATTCTTATTATCCAATGAAAGGTTAGATATTTTTAAAATAAAAGATCAAAAGGATTAACAATGCAGATGAATTTTCACAGCCGCCTTTGATCATATTTACCTAGGGTGCCGATATTTTTGGGCATGACTGTATATATATATGTATTTATATTTACAGCACCCTTCAAGGATGCATTAAATTGCTGAAAAATTTTAAAATGACAGAAAATAAATTTATAACGTTACAACATATTTCTGTTTAAAATACATGCTGTTCTTTTGAACTTTCTATTCATCAAAGAAAAATGTAGTTTCCACAAAAATATGAAGCAGCACAACTGTTTTCAACATTGATGAATCAGCATATTAGAATGATTTCTGAAAGATCATATGACACTGAAGACTGGAGTAATGATGCTGAAAATTCAGCTTTGAATCCCAGAAATAAATTTTATTTTAAAACATATTCAAACAGAAATCATTATTTGAAATGTGAAATATTCTTACAAATATTTCAGATTTTACTGTATCTTTTAAACAAATAAATGCATCCTTGGTGAGCACAAGAGACTTTTTTCAAAAACAATTAAAATCTTACAGACCCCAAATATATATTCAAAGTATATAACTATATATGACTTTATTTATTTATTTTTTTACTTCTACTCTCTATTAGCTTTGAGGCCATGCATCCAGTTTGAATATATTCGTTCCTCAGTGATGATAGATAACTTACTCTCCGTGTGGTTCAGCACCCAAGAGTTGATGCGTTCAGCCACGGCTGCTGATTGGCTGAAGTCCACCGTCTCTACCTCTGCTTTGAAGTACTTCTTCATGAGCTGCAGGAAGTCCTCGTTGAAGTGAACCCCTCTCTGCAGAAAGAGGGAGTTGGCCAACCGTACCACGTACTGCTCTTCATCTGTGGACAGGGCCTGGGTCAGGTTGCTCAGTAGAGAGAACTCCTCATCTGAAGCAGGTGCAGACAAGACGACAACACTTCTGTATAATGTGCAATATTACAGTCATGGAAGTAATAATCCCATGCAAAATTCAGAATCTCACTAAACCTATCAAGAGTATGTGTCTGGGTCAAAATTCACTGCAAAATCTAAAGAAAAAAGTTAATTCTTTATATTATAATGCAAAAAAAATATTAAATTAAGTTAAATATTACTGTAGTGATACTTCTGTAATGCAAATACATTGTATTATTAAAAAACTCATAAATCCATTCAATCCATCAATTCTAAAGCCATGTGAATAAAGGCTTTTTAATTTTTTCACACCACAGCACCGATTTATGGACTTTTTACACCCCAGCAGCACTTTTTTGCATAACTTTGAATACATTGTATTATTTTTTTTTTAATTAATACTTTAAACTATTTATATACCGATATAGTCTGTTTTTACAATTACTACAATTGGGACTGCTGGGATCATGCCTGTATAACCTTAAAAACTTTTAGACTAAACAACATTCACATTTCTGATGAATGTAATACAAATAAACTCTTTACATTTTAAACAAAATGTGTTACTTTAAACCATTTATTGTACTGCCTTTAACGGATATAGAATCGCTATAAAGAATATTGGGAATCACAAAATTTGTGTGGAAAATGAGCTTACTTATAATCAAATATTTTTATATGAAAAGAAGGCTTATATTAAGATAAATTAGAAATACATTCAAATAGGCTTCATTTTTGTTTTATGCACAATATTCATGTATTAATTTTGTTTTGTGGGTGAAATGTGACTTGGAAATGTTTTATGAGAATTTCTTATATAAATCTTTCAAGACAAACCTAGAATGATTCCTATAACATCAAATGTTGTACTGTTATGATTTCTTTCAAAGCTGTTTTTCTAAAAGCCTATGGAGAAAATGTATGGGAAAAAGTAGGTGGTCACTGTTTTGGCCATTTGGGAAAGAGATAAAAGAGAACAGGTAACCCCTCGTGCTGTTTTACAGGTAACCGTACCTTCTCTTAAATGACTGTAGCCCACGGCCTGTCTGATCTCCTCTAAAGAAGAGCCGCGGGCGCCCAGCTCCACCATGCCCAGAGCCAGAGCCACGCTCAGGGGCGAGAAGATGATGTTCTCTTCTCCCCCCGTGATCTGGAGCTGGTGGTACAGTCTGACCGAGAACTCTGCCATCACATCCTCGGGAACGTCTGCCGCCTGGCAACCGCACCCCCGTAGCAACATCAGCGGCAAGAGTCCGAGCAGCAACATGGTAAACGAGGGACGAGCTGACGAGAGAAAGAGTGAGTCAGAGTGAAGGACATGGTAAATACAACCCCTCGTGAATAAGAGGAATCTATATCATAGAAATATATTCTATTTTCTAACATATGCTAACGCTCACAATGCAAAACTTCTGTGTTCAGCCCGAACATTTACGAAAACTCAAGGCTGGAATATCCCACATGACTTTTTCACCCATTTTTGCGGTCTGGAAGAGCTGGCGAAAGTTGCCTGAAGTAAGAGCCAGTTTTCAGAATTTCAGAAGTCGGAGTTGACAGATTTCAGAATAAATTTCATAGTGCATGATGGCCACTAACTCCAATTTTTTAAGCTTCAGACTATGATTCAATTCAGTCAGAGGATATTTTGAGCCAATTTTAGAACACATTGTTTTCATTTTTATTGCAATCGGTTCAGAAGTCGTGTTGTTTCTTCAGCCTTAAAGATTAGAGGTCAAAGGCTTAAAGAACCAAACCGTTGAAGCCATTGACTTCCCTATTATGGAAAAAATACCGTGGAAGTCACAGGTTAAGGTCAAAGGTTTGGTTACCAGCATTCTTCAAAATATCTTCTTTTGTGTTCAACAGAAGAAACTCATACAGGTTTGGAACTTGTTGGTGAGTAAATCAAAACAGAAGTTTATTTTTGGGTGATACTGTCCCTTTAAGCAGTGAAAAACAGCCTAATTAAATGTCACTCATTTCACATGCACAAATGTTAGCTAATCAAAAGAGAGGTAATTTGCATACAGACATCTGAAAATTCATTCATTCTTCATTGTGTACAATTTATCAGTGTACACTGAAAAAAGTGACGAATGAATCGGTGCAATTCTACTGGTGCAGTTTTACATTAAAAATGTATTGAGTTTGAGAATAACCTGTTTCACTCTGCATAATGGAAGTTAAAAAGGGGTTCAGATGCAATAGTGTAAACAGTCTCTCTTCAACACAGGGTTAATGCCTCTGACTGTGCAGCCACCGCTCAATACACCAGCATATACCTGCTCATGCTAGCGAACAAACCCACATACGCACAGATATAGCTCTACCTTCATCCTCGCATGGCACAGTCTCCCTGCTTTAGTCGTTGCCTGGCAACAGTGTTTTGCACACAAACTAAGAATGCTGGAGAGAATGTGGCCTTGTGCTATTGTGTGTTATAGAGAGAGAGAGAGAGAGAGAGAGAGGTTGAGCTCAAGTATGTGTATATGCAGTGTAAGAAACAAGCATCCACTGCGTAAAGCTACAGTGCAGTTTGTGGTATTTGGTCTGTAATAGCCAGCAATTAAAGGGACAGTTCACCCAAAAATGAAAAATATCAACCTCTATGAATTTCTTTCACTTTATGAATAAAAAAGCCTTAGTGACAGCAGTGACACTAGACCCAGGAATAAAAAAAAACTGTTTCTATATTTTACATGAAGAAAATTCTTACTGTTTGTGTTTACCCGTGCAAAGCTTGCTGCCACATACTTTAAACTTTATTATTCATTCAGTTTGTTATTGAACAGATGATGGCAGACATGCATGATACACTGAACCTACACATTTAAACAGACATAGGTCAACATAAAATCCAGATATATAAATTAAACTAACAACAGACTTTTTTATAACCTGACAGACTATCTTAAAGCAATAAAATAGCACAGTGGTTTTAGTGCATTACAATGCATTTGCATTTTCTTTTATCCAGAGCAGCGACAAAAAGTGAGTTGAAATGTGCTAGGATGATCTGGGATGCTGTTTTAATCTTAAAAACATCTGAAACACTCCAGCCATTGATTTCAAAACTATATTTCACATGCATCTTTTCAAGCAAAACAAGCAACCGATTCAAAAAGCCTGGCCAAGAATCCACAGAAGATTCATCTGTTCTCATTTTGTGAGCTTTCCCGATCTCTCATGACCTGAACGCTGCATCTCGGATTCTCTCGGTTTCAGACTCATGTGCGCAGGCTCGTGTAACTGGACCTGACCCTGGTGACCGAGGGCTGGCCTGAAAAACAGATGGCCGCTTGTGAACGCTGGGGACAAGAGAAGGTACACGTGAAAACAGCACCAGACCTGCCTGACCTTTCGCTCACCCGTGCTGGATTCTGGACAAAGGTCTGACAGCCACCTGGGAGAAGTCAACGAGACCACCAACCACACTAACGCACCCAAGCAGAAAGAAATTAGCGACAAAGAAATCCTGAGCGGTCCTTTCTTGTCTGGCAGGTGAAAATCATAAAAATAATATGCCGCGCAATTTGGGATACCATTAATGAGGTATAATTTATAACATAAAAAGTGAGGAATGAGTTAGATGGCAAAGTTGAATATTTTTCTTCAAGAAACTGACAATGTTTTTATTACCACAAAGCACTGATATCTGGCACACATATAAAGCAAAGCGGAGTCAAACTTGTCAGAATCTGCTCAAGTGAAATCAAGCTTCAAAGTGCCACAAAACTCTTTTCTATTCCTTTCACACAAGCACAGAGAAATTGCTCTAAATATGTCCTATATCCTTCCAACCGCCTTCAAACTGCACTAACAAGCGCACAGTCAAGACGCTTCTGAAATGGGGGCAGCGTAGGCGACCTTTTCTAGCTCTTACTTTTTTTACGCTTTTCATTTTGAGATAGAGCTGAAACACAACAGAGCAGGAGGATAGAGAAAGAAGATAGTTTGATAGACCAGCTAAGAGCACCATGAATATCCATGCTGGACAGCCATGCAAATAACCATCGTAATTTAATTGATGCATGGCGTTTCTAGTTAAGTTGAACCTTGCTGGTAAAGTAAATAAAAGACCAAGTGGAAACACCAGTATGAAAAAAGGTGTTGTGCAACCAGTGATCAAAAAGTTCAGCAACGAGAAGTGAGATTGAATTTGACCATATATTTGGTTTGTCCAGGTTTTGAGTTACATTACTGTGTTAATATTAAGGAATTTTCCATATGCATTTTTTACAGGTGTTTTACCTGTATTTTGAATTGTGCGATGCATTGCATTGTGTTTTAGGGTTAATGAAAATATCAGTAAAAAATAATGAATAATATTCTGGCAGAAAATTATGACAATTTTAGTTTATTTATTTAAAGTGTGAATATTTCATATGTTAATTAGTCAAAAACCCAGAGAAAAAAATATTACCGGTATATTATAATAAAATAAAAAGTACAATATTACTCAGAGGCCACTTTTTCAAACTAATTATTTTTAAGAAAACCTTTGGAGAAATAGGAATGAGAAAATATATATATATATATATATATATATATATATAAATAATGCAAATAATGCCTTTGTCAAATAATCTCACTGCTGTCTAGAGGAAACAACTGATGTATTACAGAGATTTCCATGCTCATTTTTCGTTTCTGAGCAGAGCAATATTTTATATTTTTAAATTTTTAACAAGGGAGGCAAATCTAAGCAAACAAACATGGTTTTCCATTAAGTTCGGAATGGAGCTCTTATTTCCCAAAGATGATCGTTCATTCCTACAGACGGATCTATCATCATCAGAGAGAGAAACACAGTTGGTGGCACCAGAACACTACATCTACATCCATCAGCCTCCTTTTTCTTGACAGGATGGCCCAGATAGAGCAGAGCATGCTGGGTAAACTGCCATCTCTCTCCCCTCCTGGCTCCAAAGGCCTCCAGAGGACAGACCCAGTGGTGCAGAGCTGTTTAGAAGGGGACATGGAAAAAGAGGACGGAGCGGAGCAGGATTTGACTGCGGGTGAAATGTCGAGCATACATTGAGGATTCAGAATAAGACCAAATGTTTAGATGGAAGGCAGTGGAGGAGAAGACACACTAGTTGAGGAGTTAAAGAGCCATGCAGTGACAGCGCAGTGGTGTGGGAACTTCACTGGAGACCAGAGAAGAGCAAGACATGGGTCAGCTTTAATTAAACTCTATTAAAGCGATCAACACCCACAGGAACCTGCTGAGCACTGTTGTACAAGACAAAACACTGTTATCACTCTGATCTTCATCCTCAGATAGAGAATAGATGCTAAAACTGAAATAAAACTGAGCTAAACAGACATATGAAGACTTCAGGCAAGTTTTATATATATATATCAATCCAAAACATTTCATAAAACAAGTGTTTTATAGAGGCGCCGGGGCACGCTTAGACTGGGTTTAACGGCGCTCAGGACCCCCAGGCAAACACGTGAAATCCGGCCCCTTACACATTATAAATGGGTAGGTGGGAGCATTTCGTCTTCGTAGGGGGGCACACTTTTTATGACAGACATAAAAAGTGTCTGTCATAAAAACAATAACAACCTGTATTATAACTGAAATAGACAAAGTTCTATATTAAAACAGACCAATAGATAGATACTTTATTGATATATAGGCCTACTGAGAAAAAAACAAACATGTTCTTCATAATTTTTACTGTGGCTCTTTTGGAAAAATGCATTAACCAAAAATGGGGGACGAAAAAAGGCCTCTGTGGTCCAAAACGTTTCCTGACTCTTGGTTTAGTAGTTTGTAGGATTACCACCTTTGAAAAGACTGTAAAAAGTATTTTTTTGGTCATAAAATCTACAATGTTTCTCACATTCACATGCCACTTCTCCTGTAACATTAAAAACGTGAAAGGAGTGTATAATATCGATGACATCACCACAGCTCCTTTCTGACTTGTCAAACTGACAGTGTTTCAGCTCACCCCGTGTTACAACACTCCCTATCAGTAGCATTTTATAACACATAAATAAAATATGTTGCTACATTTCTGTTTGTTTAGCAGTTTGTTGCCTTGCCAGTTACCACCAGTAAAATGCCTGTGTACACACCTTTTGCAAGAACGGTTTAGAATTGATTTATTATTAAAATTACCACTTAACAATGAAACAGCATTTCTATTATCCAAATATTTAAGTGCTTACAGAATTGTTAATGAACCCATTAAGGATGCAGGGTCATTAAGATAAATCTGAACTTAATTCTTTATGGTTCCCATCCCAGTCCAGTCGAAAAAAAAGTTCACAAAACACAGATTGTATGGGTTTAGGCAAGCTCTAATCCTGCCAGCAGTCCTGTACCACCCAGGTCAACACATGGCAGCATGCGTCTATCATTAGAGGGTTAGCATCTGGCTCGTCCTGACAGCGTGAGAGGCTTTAACCGGTGTGTTTGTGTGATATGATCTCCTTCAGTCTGCACTGGCACAGCTGTCCCAACAGCACTGCCCACCGCTGGAAAATAAACAGAAATCACTGCCATCACAGAGACCACCAGACTGATGCACATCGCTCTGTTATAAAGGAGGCATCTTCGCTTTCTTATGCTAGCCACACATCTCTCTTTGCATCTGTCCAAGTCATTTGAAAGTCATTTCCATCTGACCTATACTTGCACTTCCTTAAAGGAACAGTTCAACCAAAAATATAATTTCTGTCATGAAAGCAAGCAAAAATCAAGCAATTAGCTCGCATAGCATACTGCAATTTATAATGACCACATAGTGATAAAAAAGCATCATAAAAGTTGTTATAATAGCTATATTCCACATATTGACTAATTACTACCTGTTCTTTAACATGCATATTTTTGGTTCCACAGAAGAGAGGTTTGGAAAGAGATGGAATACAGAATTATCATTTTCAAAGTGAACTGCTTCCTTAAGACTGCAGATTACCTGAGTTTGGCTCTACCTCTGCCAGCAACCCAGAGTTATAAACCTTCTTTTATCCTTCCCGAGTTCAAAGGCAGAGTCACTTCCACCATGTGCTGACGAGAGAAGACGTGACTCAGAAATGCAGACGTCCTTCAAAATCACCCCCCGAGAGGGCCAAACACTGACAAACCCAATCGCTTATGAGCTGCCAATGCTCTGACGCTTCAAACCTCCTCATCAACTCATGCAAATTTAGTGAGGTTTATCAGCAGCAGAAGCAATGCTGATTATAGGCTATTAATTAACTGAAAAATTCCTTAAATTTAAACTGCTTAATTAAAAAAAAGGTCTGGATTAACTACGGCTTATTATTAAAACGAATGAAATGACAAATCAGATATTTTAAAGATTTATAAAATTTAATTATAATGATAAAATATATATTTAAAGAAAATAACAGAACCGTAACAGAAACAGGTGGTGGTCTAGGAGACACCCCCCTCACAATGTAGAGTGCTTTGAGTGCTTAGAAAAGTGCTATATAAAATGTAATGGATTATTATTAACATGAAACTACTTAAAGTGTTAAAATAAACAAGGTTCATAAGAGCTATTAATAAGTATATTAAAATATATAAAATACTTAAAAATATATTTCAAATGTTTTAAATATAATGTTTGATTAATATGTATATATATATATATATAAATATAAATATAAATATGTTTAAAATAAACAAAACAACTAAAATAGTATGGGTTAACTTCAGCTTATTTGAAAGAATGAAAAATAATGTTATAAAATAATTAAATAAAATATGTTTTTAAAATATGTAAAATTAATTACAACCTTATTTTAAAAATGTTAAATAATTTTGACTGCACTTAATATACAGTATGCACATAAGTCTGTGTAGACTCTACACTCTCAGAAATGAAGGTACAAAAGCTGTCACTGGGGCATGCACTTTTTCAAAAGGTACACTTTTGTACAAGGGTCCATATTGGTAAATATTAGTACCTAAAAGGTACAAAAGTGAACCTTTTAAAAAAGGTACGGACCCAGTGACAGCTTTTGTACCTTTTTTTGAGTGTGTATAATACAATTGCACGCCTACCAGATGATTTATGCAAGGATATCATAGGAATTAATTTGAATAAATATATTAAATTCAAGGAAAACAGCCTTAATTTTATACACTTGTACACACACACACACACACAAAAACATATGTATTAAATGAGTGTAATCTTATCTTCTGCGATTCATCCACACAGTGGAGTGTGAATTTTGTCTGTCCTGGTTTAGCTTCCCATCTACTTGGGAATCTCCTTAGTATTGCACAAATCGACTGATTATTATGGATGAAATCTGATGATCTTCTCAGAGGCAGAGAATTAATTGGTCCATGTTGGTCTTTATTGTTCTGACCCAGTCTGCTTTCTCCTATAGGGCACATTTAGCAGATGCAGTTCAGGGGCTTGACACATAATTGAACAGCGATCAATACCAGGAGCTTTGCATATGTTTAGAAAGGCCATCACAGATGCTCAAGGAACATGTTCAGAGAGCAACAGTGAAGTTCAATATATTCTGCACATTTAGTGACACAGCCTTTGAGAGAACACAGATGGTTTTAATACTCTTTATGCCATCTGTGCAGTCCTGAGGCCAAGAGATGAGTGTTAGCGGGAAGACACAACTAAGTAAGACTCATTTAAGACTTAAGTAAGCCATCTCATTTAAGCTATATTGTATTGTAAACTTTAAAATATAAAAGTAAAAATGTCAAATCTTCTTCAAAAAATACATACTAATCCACCAGTGTTCTCAAAAATGGAAAACATCAGCCAAAGCATCAATCAAATGAACTTAAATTAATAAAAAAAAATTAATTGGAAAAATTGTTTGGACACAAAAACCTGCTATACCTATTTTAAAACAATCATATTATCCACTTGCTTGTGAAAGTAACAGCAAAAAAAAAAAAAAAAAAAAAAAAAGGAAAATATTATTTATTTTCTTCAAAAATCACATACGTCAGCCAAGGTATTGATCAAATAAATTTGTTTGGAAACAAAAACTATTTTAAACATATTTGATCTTCCACCATGCATATATATATATATATATATATATATATATATATCAAATAATAAAATAAAATAAAATCTTACATAACATAAAATAATAAAATAAAAAACAAATAGCTAAAAAAAAGTTGAAGAAACCAAATGGTTTCATCAATAAGTGGTGTGATTTGAGATAATTTTTGCAGGTTGCAGGTAGATTTACAATCCGTTGACATGCAGATTTTTTTAAACTATTAGTATAAGCAATAGTAACCAATGCTTGTGTTATTCACATCATTTTTTAGAAAACATTGTACAATATATCATATCTTGTGTTGCTAACTGTGTCGATAAATTTGAGAAAGCACTCGAACTGTCACTGTTATTCATGCTTTCAAATGAATGGCTCATGCACGCCTGCAAACCAGCAATTAATCAGGGAATCGATATGCACTGATTGGAGGTGACCACCAAGGAGTCCACGTGTGTGTGTGTTCTAGACCTGAAACATGCTGCGATTCCATTCCAACTCCTTTGCACCTTCATGCAGTTTATTTTTTCACCATTGCTTTCTAGTCTTCTCTCTTTCCTCATCCTTCTCCTATCGATCCCTCGCTTTCATTGCCTCCCTACTCAAACCGATTGCACTTTAACACCTCATTTTCCCTCCCCTCTCTTCAGTGGCCTCCTCGGTCTCTCTCTCTCTCTCTCTCTCATATAGTCCACATTACACACGCTCTCCAGCACACCTAATCTCCACGTGAATGCGTCCCACAGAACAAACCAGCTATTTTACACCAGCAGGAAAAAGGGGGGGTTTGAAAAGGAGGTGCGTCCTCCATTCGGCTCTCCCCGCATGTCTCATTTACAGAAACATGAAATAGGTTTTTCTTGCAGGAGATGATTTACGCATCCCCAGATACGCCCAGATGTGGGCATGCAATGCTGTCTGCGGTATCCACATTCAATACAAACATTTTAATTATTGAATCCAGGGTTTAAAAATAGAAAATGAAGAAAAAAGGCAAGAATAAGCAACAACACTTATCAAGACAATAAGGAAAACAAATGGATGAATAATATTAAAAAGCATTGTGATGGTTTATGTTGCTGTTTTTGGTAATTTCTACCAAATGAAATTGTTTTGTGCAGAATATATTTGTGTGAATGGCATGTAAAACTGCGAACGCCTCTAATACAATTAAAGAAATGTTGTTATGAATGTAAAATTTGAGCAGAAAAACATAAAAAGGGAGGTTAAATGGAAAATGTATAGAACCATCACTTGTTATTAAAGGACAGTCACATCTGCACACCCTCTCTTGTAGAGAATAAACCAGATGTAACATGAATTATAAAACTTGCAGAATACATTTCGGATAGATGTCATTGGGATAACATTAATAGACGATGCGTGGATTTCTCTTACCGTGAGATCGATGTCAGAGAGATGCTGATGCTCTGGGATGCTGCTCGTTTCTGAATCTGCGCCCTCACACACCTTTATTATGAGAAGCAGTCCTGCCCCTTTTCTCTTCTGATTGGTCAGGCTTTAAATCGATACTATTTTTGACATTCTTTTCCGTTATTTAGTCTTTTATTGGTTATATTACGCGTTCTAATTTTGTATTAAACTAATATTGTTGCATTAAAAGTAACGTTTAAAATACAGAAATAAATATTAACCAAGAATTTAAATGAATACTGCGATATGGCGAAACAGATGCCAGTCTTTTGACGGCAGGTCGTGAGGATTTTGGGAATTGTAGTTTTTGCCTAGCCTCTGCGTGCAGTCTTGCGCCGTTTGAGGTCGTTTTGAGAACTACAAAACGTCAGACGTCCTGTCGTTCTATCCCCTTGCTGTTCGCTGATTGGCTCTCACCGACACATAGCCCCGCCCCCGTTCTTTAGATTGGTCATGCAGAAAACTTCCGTCTTTGGCGAGCGATTCCACACAGAAAGGAAAATATTCAAAAGAGTTACCGAGCTAATCATCAGTCAAATAAACACCTAAACGAGCTTCACACAGGTAAGATAAGCTGAAAACACACCTTTTAACTTTAACTTGTAATCAACGGCGTTCATTTCGCTGGGATTTCTATGAAAATAATTTGTGTTGGGACTAGCAGTCACCTAGCTAACAGACACTTTAGCAATCCAGCTAATCAGATCTTCACAATAGATCAGAAAAGTAATAACGTTTAAATTTGATTTTATGTTTTATTCAATGCCAGGAAGCCCATCTTAGATTAGTGTTTTCCAGGCCTCAAGTTGTAATGGAGAGTAAATCCGTTTTAAAGACAGCAAAAGTAGGCCTTCTGAAGACTGAGACTAAATATAATTAGTCTAAATCAGATTTAAAATGACAAAATGTACTATGAAATAGCTTTTGATCGTATACCAATCAGCCGTCAGAATCAGACAAATGTTGATATGACCGATCTGTTTCAGATCAGGCTGTTGTTACAGTGTTTCACACAACTGCAGTTTTGATAAATATGATGACGTCACGGTTGGGTGTAAACCTGAAACATATTTGACATCTAGAATCAGAATCGTTTTATTTGATAAATGGTTTAACAATATAGCCCAGCTCTCCCTGAGCTTGTTCTTCTGTCGATCTTCAGATCTCTGTAATGAATGACATTGAGCTGATTTTTTTATGTTTTTATAATTTTCAAAATGGTTATGTATGTCCACTTTATCTGCAAGAGGCAGATAAAGTTCAATGTATAATGACGCTTTTATAAAGAAACATTTTCATGGCATTTCTAATTTTTTTTTTAATCCTTGATTTGAATCTTGAGTGGAAGAAATGTTTGGCATTTTCAAGGTTTTTGTTGGTGTCTTTACTAAAATATTGAGCGGGAGTAATATGTATTGAGCCTGATCAACATCAGATTGAAAAATCATCATGTTTTGACGTTACCAGTCATATTTATTCATGAAAGCTGATTTCAGTGGTCAGCTGATGAGTTTTTCAAACAAGCTGGCTTCCATGATGGTGGTATTTACATAGTTACATGTGATGAGAAATACATTTTTGAAGGAAGTACTAACTACTCAAACACTGCAATAAATGAAATATACCATTGTAATGCATTATTTTATGATGATGTGGTTTAATAATTGACACCAAATATGTTGATTCACTTTCTCTAGCTTAAGTCATCTTTTTATGCATTATAAGTTAAAAATGAGGTGGATTTAATTCAGGATTCACCTGCATTAGGGCGTTACCCGTTTCAGTGCCAAGGTCAGACTCTGACTAGAGACACTACAGGAATCAGGTGTTGTTTGGCCTTTGTCAGGAGGAAAAAGGTGAGTCATTATAATGCATGTGTAACCTGGCAACCGTGTTTTATAAGAGGAGTGCTGGTATTTCCAACCATAGGCCTGCTCTATGTGACGACGTAGATCACCCAGATAAGCCCGCCTCCCACCGTGGGGCCAAAGGCCTTCCGATCAGGTGGGAATGACTCACGGCCTCCTGTCCATTAGTCTGAATCGACGGCATTCAGATAAGCGTGCCTCACTTTCAATGGTTTGTAATGTTCCTTGTAGCTTGAGAGGAACCATGACCTTCTGCAGATAACAACAAGCGCTATTGTTTCACATGTGTTCGGTGAAGGAATAAACACTTTGGCATGTTGTTGTGGATATTGAGAAGAAATAAGGTGACTTGAGTCCCGTTCACACCAAAGCTATAAAGATAACCACAACTATAAAGGGTTAAAATCAAACGGGCAAACCTAGACTACAACTATAACGATTATGACACTGAGGAATGATTTTATTGGAATCATTTTATGTATTTCTTTATTTTTTCCAGCTGATGATTGATAAAAACAGTGACAGCCAATCAGAATCCACTCAGTCATTTAAAGTGGCAAAAGACATAACTGTAGTGCATGCTATAATAAACAGAATCGTATCATACATTGGGATGGCTATTGGTGTTAACAAGCATTTATTTGTTGAATTTTATTTATAATATTGTAAAGAAAATGTACTGTATTTATTTTTTATATTATATAAAATGTGTTTTTACAAAATTTGTTCCAAATTTGAAGTTGATATTACAAAATTTGAAGTTCCTGGCCATTTTGTTTGTTATACCAATTATTGTTTTTATTTAAATAAATTTTCCAGTCTCGACTGTATACATTTTTCAAAATATTTTACAGTCTAAAATTGCTCTAAATTTTTTGATATTATGAAATAAAGTTGATATTATAAAAATTGAGGATCCTGTGACATTTTGTTTCAGTGTTATAATAAAAATAGTTTTTTTTGGGATGCAATTTCCCTGTCACAGATGTCTGAAATTCAAAATGTTTTGGAATCTAAAATCACCATAAACATTTATGTTCCAAATTTTAAGCTGATATTACAAAAATGGAGGTTTCGGTGACATTTGACATGTTATACCAAAAATAGATTTTTTTTAAATGCATTTTCCTGTCACATATGTATAAATTCCTGTCACAGTATTACAGTATTATCTATGTACAATCCTGCAGCATATGCTTATAATAAACAGAACATTATTGTACGTTGGTGTGGATGCTAATTTATGATCCTTTGCGTGAATGGGCGCTAATTTGCTGTTGAATTTAGGCATGCCTACTTTTTTTTAGTTATGACTATAGTTTTTCCTTACAGTCAGTATTGTCTTTGGTCCGTACAACCCAAAAAGTCTAATTCAAAATCTAACCATAAGGCAAGGGCGTACCAGCCAGGAAACAGCCTTTATTTTTCTTGCCCTGGCCACGTGTCTCATTCCTTTAATCTTGAGGGGCCTGAATCGCCTAAATCTCACTGAAATCTTTTCTATCCATGGCTATCACATCTACCTTTTAAACGCAAGTTGAAAATGTCGTTTCCTTACCTGTGAAATGAAATCCCGCTACCCTTTTCTAATCTCTTCCTCATTGGTTTCCCTTTCAGCGATCGTCTGGGCCCCCCTCATCGTGAGTCCCCCAGGAGTGAATGACGCTCCCCCCATCCTTTCCCGCGCCCTGACGAGGATGACAATGGAAGAGATGAAGAATGAAGCAGACGCGACCTCGATGGTATCCATGACGCTCTACGCCGTGATGTACCCTGTCTTCAATGAGGTACGGTGGTCAGATGTCAACCGGGGTAGGAGAGAGTTCAGTTATGATTGTGTTGACACAGACTGAAGTTCAGATGCAAATGATGCACACCCTCACGCTCTGAGGTAGTGTAGGCTCATACAGTCCCACTGCTCTCTGTTCAATAATGTATTCAAGAAATAGTTTCATTAGTACGGTTCTTTTAATTTATTGAGAGGTTAAAAAAGATTCTCAGTAGTGTTCCTGTGTGTCATTTTTTTTTTGTAGCTAAATAATTGTAATAAAAAACTTTAAGTAGTTTTTGTTAATATAAGATGTGCTGTTTAAACTTTTGTTGTAGATGAAATGTGTATATTTATAATAAATTTAAACTGACTGAGATAATTAGGTCTACAAAATTATTGTATTTCAATGAATTAGCTGCTTTGTTTTGAAATATGCTGATGTGCTTCTCGAACATTTTTATTTTAAAATAGAAATCTTTTGTAACATATGAGCACAGTTAACAGCCTACATGTGCTTCTGTGGATTCATTGATGTTTCTATTTAATTAGAGGCCAAATCTACACCTACAACCAACTATATTTTAATTTTAATGTGGCGATAATGACTGTGTATAATGTGTGCAACACTAAAACCAAACAGCATGCTTTATCTTGCAGCAAATGAAAATGGCTTTTGTGTGTGTTACAGCTGGAGAGAGTAAATCTGTCTGCGGCACAGACTCTGAGAGCAGCTTTCATAAAGGTGAGTAAATATGGCATAATTCAGTCATTATCTTTTTTTTATTTTATGTGTCAGAAAATCACCTTCAGTCCATCCGAAATTCATCTACATCAAGTAGATTTACTTGTGCTTGATTCATCAGTGCATGTTATTCCAAAGAAAGAATATGTATTCATAATCTTATATCATAATGTAGTAACATTATCTATAAAACGACTTTACTTTTCTGCAGATGTCACCAGGGCCTAGAAAATAATATTAGTCAGAACTCAAATGGCTATATAGGCAGTGGTTTTTGTTGTTCTTGCTCTCTTGGAGGAAGAATTCTAAAGGCAAAATCTAAAGGTGGAATCTAAACTGCAAAGGAGGGTCATTTGGAAATTGCATTTTTATTGGCATATTTTTAAAGCTTTCGCATATGACAGCTAATTTTACTTTTCATATACAGCAACTTGGCCTATCCTGATGCACCTGATCATAACAGAGGTCATTTGCATATTAAGATTACGTTTTAAACATACTGTAACAAAACAGCGTTTTAATTATAGAAAGTTAGTTGAGTAACTGTTCTTGGTTAATCACGAAAACCTTGATTAACATTATAAGTGAATCACGGGAGAAAAAGGATGCTACAAAAGTGCAGTTTTTATTCAGAGTCTTCTGGGTTTTTTCCATCTTTCCTGAAATATCTCACTTATCATGAGATTTCAGCAAGAAAATCTGCGTTTGCTGTCTCAGCAGCCCCATTTCCACTCATGGCTGTTGTGTAACAGTCATATAAATCATAATGTTAGAATCATGAAAGCACTTTGACATTTTCATTTATCTTTTCCTAATGGTAGTAATATACATAAATGATGTCTCCAAGTTTGAAGATGAGAAGTTTGATATATTGATTGTTTTCCTCTTCATAATTCAGCACGTGTCAAATCTTTCTAAAATGAGTTTATTTGTTAAATATCATAAATGCTGTTTGCGTTATTTGTGGTTTTGTTGGATTCACTTGTGCTCTGGGTTTGTTGTCGTCAGGCAGAGAAGGAGAACCCAGGACTGACTCAGGATATTATCATGAAAATTCTGGAGAAGAAGAACGTGGAGATCAACTTCACCGAGTCTTTATTACGCATGGCTGCCGACGATGTTGAGGGTGTGTATGATTTTCCATATTTTTGAACAGCGGAACAGCATTGTGTATGGTTTGCAATGCAAAATGTTGTTAAACCATGCAGGGGGCGCTGTATCCTCATGAATTAAAACCCTGCAACAACTAATGTATTTTCACTCATAATTTAATTCTGTGCTTTTGACATGTTCAGATTTATACTGCTAATGAATGCGCAGATACGCATCGGGTTTCTGGGAAATGCTCGTTTGTGTTTATTTGAAATGTAAAGAATAATAAATGTACTTTCAAATTGAATCCAAGCCCATTGTAAAATCCTCGTTTTGCTCTTCCTGCTGTAATCTATCCTTGAGGTGCCTTAACGCACTTCACAGGATAATGTAGAAGTTTCTGTACTTTTGTTCAGTGGAATGTGTTGCGGTTTCTCAGATGGTTGTCGATCATGATTGGCCAATAAAAGTAGTCAAGTTCTATTATGTCTTTTAAGTGCATCACATTTGAATGACAGGTTATTAGAGGCAAGTCGTCTGTTGTTGCTATGGTGATTGAGAGTTTCCTGCGGGTGTGTTCTTTGCGTGCAGAGTACATGATTGACAGGCCTGAGCGGGAGTTCCAGGACCTGAATGAAAGAGCTCGCGCTCTGAAACAGATCCTCAGCAAAATCCCTGACGAAATCAACGACCGAGTCCGTTTCCTGCAGACAATCAAGTGAGAACGTTATTATACCCACAAACCACACACAAATACTAACAAAAAAAATTCCCTTTTGCATCACGGCTTGCGTTTCATTACGTCAGTGTGCACTTGCCCTGACAGAGTTTCTTTTTGAAGTATTTATTTAATATTTGAAGAAACGTCTGGTTCTTATTTCACCCCCAAACAAAAAGAAAAACAGATAATGATGACTTGCAGTAGGATTTTGTGTTCTTTATCCTTCTTTTTTATCGAATGAAATTTCACTCAGCCATTTTTGGACAGTTATGTCATGTAAAACGCAGTAAGGGTAACATTGTGTATTCACCAATATTGCTTTTCCCTGCTCAAGGTCATAAATCTGGTTGATAAGAAGCATAAAAATCACATGACTGAGACGTTCATACAGTATCTCTAAACATTTTAAATTGGTTTAATTGGTGTTTACAGAGATATAGCCAGTGCCATAAAAGAACTACTGGACACGGTGAACAACGTCTTTAAGAAATACCAGTACCAGAACAGAAGAGTGAGTGACCGCACACACACACACACACACACACACACACACACACACACACACATATACGTTGTCATTATGAGATGGATGCAGTCAGTGTACTGTATAACTTCATCTCTATCCCTCACTTACTGAAGGAAGAAATGAAAATGGTTTTGTGTTTTCCAGGCACTTGAGCATCAGAAGAAAGAGTTTGTGAAACACTCGAAAAGCTTCAGCGACACTCTGAAAACATACTTCAAAGACGGAAAGTATGGACATTTTAAGAACTACCTCATTATTTTCGCCTTTATTATTTGCATTTTTTCTTTCCAAAAAAAGTTTTTCACATACATTTGTAATGCATAGTTCTTATTAGAAAGTTTTCAACACAACAAAGACATAAAACAATGAATGGAGTTTGATTTGGAAATTAACTAACAAATAAATATATAAAGTAACACACATATTACTGACAACGAGCTTCAACTTAATTCATTATTTTGAAAATGTGGAATATTTAAATAAAAAATATAACTTAAGTGATATGCATTTGTTAACATAAATAATAGAATTCAAAAGTTTGGGCTCTGTAACATTTTGAAAAAGTTTTTGAAAAAAGTCTCTTATGCCCATGAAGGCTTCATTTGTTTGATTTAATTGATCAAAAATGTGGTAAAACATTAATATTGTGAAATGTTACTGCAGTTTTAAAAACCGTTTTTTATTTTAAGATATTTTAAAATGTAATATATTTCTGTGATTTATTCAAAGCTGAATTTTCAGCATCATTACTCCAGTCTTCAGTGTCACGTGCTGCTTCAGAAATCATTCTAATATGCTGATTTGCTGCTCAACAAACATTTCTTATTATTATCACTGTTAAAACCAGTTGTGCCGCTTCATATTTTTGTGGAATTTAATTAATCTTTAAAATCTTATGGACCACAAACTTTTGAATAATAGTGCAGATTATCATCACATGACTTTAAAAGTTAGATTTTTGATTAGAGCAGAGGCGAAAATGATAATAGTGTATGAACTCATAATTTGTGTACTTTTTAGTTCTTCCATCTTTTGGTTTCTTTCCATCTTTCCAACTTTTTGGTAATTTTCAGCTCATTTTGAATTAAGTGTTAACCTAAACCAACTCTTTGCCTGAAGAACCCTGAAATTTCACTGCGTAACATTTGTACTTTCATTTATAATGTTAAAATGTGTTCTGATCTAATTTGTATTCCTTCCCTCTCCACCTTTGTTCCAGGGCAATAAATGTGTTTACCAGTGCCAACCGGCTCATCCACCAAACTAACTTGATACTGCAGACCTTCAAAACTGTCGCGTAGGAGTCATAGAAGTGTATTTTTTTTTAAATAACCTTTATATGAACATAAAAAAATCCATTGGACTGTAATTTATGATTTTTGTCTCCTGGCGGTAACACTTAAGGCTGGATGGCTTCTATTATGGTTTCTAACCCCATCTAAAGCTAATCTTCTTCATGAGCTGGAGTGACCATCCAGCGTTTCTCATATCCTGCGCTTTACAGTCACGCTATCGCTGTGGAGACACTCTCGCTTGCTTTCTCCCTCTGTCTCGCCTCCGACGTGTTTCCGTTCTGTCCGGTCAGTTAAAGAGAAAGCCGAATGCCTGGGGGGCCTTAATGGAGCGGGACATGGGGTGTCCAGATGTGCTTGTAAATGCTGGGGTTTAGCTGTCTCCTCTGATGCTTTGAACTTGAATGAGAGATGTATATTTAATAGATATTTGGTAACAGAATTGTTCAAATAAACACAGCACATGTCAAACTCAAGTTTTTGGGGTTTTTACTTTATTTTTTGTTCTTGTTTTAGCCTGAAGATATGCTAAGGTAAGCATCATTATTACTGTTGCACATACTTTGGAATCCCTCAAGTATTAAATTTTAGTTGCACATTGGGAGTAATTGATACGTAGGTTGGGGTTTTTGCCTGGTGGATTATAAATCAGATGGGAACCCCCCCCATAGACTGACTTTGAAGAAGGGACATATGCATGCACAAAAATGAGATGCTTTTGTCTTTTACTGGAATGAAACCTTAACACATTTTAGACTTTTTCACCTACATCAAACTATAAAAGCTTATATAGGTTTCATAAATTGCTGTTTTATATTATTTTATCTTGTTACTTTCCTTGGAAAAAAAAAAATCCAAGGAAACCATTTTATAATTTCTAGACTCAGCTGCTAATTTTGGATAAATTGATAATCGCAGTATTTGTCACAATGCATTTTGGGATTGCCTTTCCCACAATGATTTTTGCATCAGCAATCTTAAAAATAAAGGCCTTTATTGGCATCAACAACCTTGAACATCAATTGATCCTTCAAACGCAGAAAAGGTTCTTTAGATTTTTAAAATGGTCTTCAAAATGGTTCTTTTAGGAACTGTTAACTGAAAGGTTCTTTTGGGAACCAAAAATGGTTCTATGATTGCAAAAACACTCTTAGAACCTTTATTTTTAAGAGTGTGGAGTGCCTGTAATGTGTTGAAATGCTGCCTGAATAGTAAACCATCAGTTTTACTTTATATGATGTCTTTCTAAGCAAAGAAATAAGACAATTCATTTTAAGATTAAATCTGATTTCAGGACTGAGTTAATCAAGGATTCGTAGACTTATGTGTTTTCTGTGATCCAATTTAAACTTGAATAATATCCAAGCTTCACTTTAGCAATCGGAAATTGTCCAAAGTGTGTGAAGCTGCTGCTAGGGATTTGGAACTTTTGCTTTACCTGTAACAGTAGAATACTTTTCTTAGCCTTTCGTGTGTGTGTTGGGAGTATTGTGCTCTTGTCTCTCTAACATGCTTTTCTCCAGCATCAGTGTGGAAGGGGGATCATATCATCAGTGTGGATCTAATCATCAGGAGGAATGTCTGGACTCTCTCGCATCCTGGTTGCTTTGAGACATACCTGAGGCTTTGAAAGAGCCCTGGTAATGAAAGAGTAATGTGTGGGCTTTGACATTGCTGACAGTTCCTTCTTACTTTCTGGACTTACTTCTACTCATGCCTGGCTTACTTTGTCCATCTCATAGAAGTGCTCTGTTTACTCCAGGTGCATGAAGTTGAGATTCACAGCAATGCAGAAATCTGTAAAGATTGGGTTTTGGAGGCTGTTTTAGACCAGTTTTGTATTTTATTTTTAGTATATAATGTGCACAGCCACTTAATTTGGTTGGACTTGATTAGGTAGGTCCTTTAAAGTTTTCTTGCTACCCAACATGTTGCCTTCCCTCTGTTTAAAACTGAAAAATACCTTTCATTTACATTTTCATGAATGCATTGGATGAACGCTTTTATCCAAGTAATTTTGCATCGTATTCAGCCTTAGAACTGAACCCATGACCTTAGATGTTACTGTATGAATTACATGAGCGCACTAGAAGGTGCTTCAAATGCTGTTTACAATATACTTTCCCAGGGAAAACAAGAGCTGATCAAAAAATGTAACTTGAATGCAATGTAAGTCGCTTTGGATAAAAGGGTCTGCTAAATATATAAATGTAAATGTATACTTCAATATATTTCAAGTGCCACAAACCAGTTCACTTATGACTGGATTACTGAGGAAGTCATAAACAGTCTTTTGGGAACTTAATAGGAAATTATGGGTTCCTTTTTGTAAGTTCTACAGAAAACGAAAGCATGCCTGGATGTTCTTCTACTCTTAAAAATTAAGTTTCCAAAAGGGGGTTTTCATAGTATTGTAATAGAAAAATAATTTTGGGTTCACCAAAGAACCTTTCAGTGAACAGTTCTTAAAGGAACCATTTTAATAATCTGAAGAAATTTTTTCCACTATAAAAACACCTGAAAAGTTGTTTTTATGTTCATAGTGTTTTTTTTCTTCTTTCTTTTCATTTATGATCGCAACACTCTGAGAACTTCACTTTTTAAAGGGCACCTAGAGATTTTCCAAAGGTTTCCATCAGTAAGGGATTCTGAACACTCTCAAATCGTCCAACAAAGTTGTATTTATTTTTATAGTGTTCCTTTCTTCCCTTTATGATTCTAATCATTTAAAAAAAAAAAAAAAATTATATATATATATATATATATATATATATATATATATATATATAATTTTTTTTTTTTTTTTAATTATGCTTAGAGGTTCTCTAAAGAGTTCTGCCAAGTTGAAATCTGAAGACTGTCTATGGTCCCTCAAGTTATCTTTTCATTTTTATGATGTTTCTTCCTTTCCTTTATGATCATCGCTACCTTGAGAACTTCCAGATATTCTTCAAAGGGTTCAATCACTTTTAAAAGAGTGCCTAGAGATTCTCCACAGTTTTCCATAGCTATGGTCTAACAAAGTTATGTTTTTGTTTGTATAGTGCGTTTCTTCATTTCTTTTATGGTCATTGATACCCTTAGATATTCTTCAGTTTGTTTGATCAGTGTGATGTTTTGAAGACCCTCAAATGGCCCTTAAAGTTGTTTTCATATTTATAGTGTTTCTTGTCCTTTATGATCTTAACACTTTGAGAACTTTGACTTTTTAAAGGTCACTTAGAGATTCTCCAATACTTGCACAGTTCTGAAATACGAACGTCTGTAGACATCTGTGTGAATATAGATGGTACCCATTATATGCTTTTAGTCTCCTGCAGTGGAGGGGTTTTGTCGTTCCTCTTGTCTTGAGGTTCTCTCCTCTGTAGCCAGACTGCAGTGCATCAGGATCATGCCTTATTCACATCATGTCCTACTGCTTCTCCTCAGGTGTTCTCCCTATTGCTGTAATGCATAATGCATGCTCTCCCCGTATGAACTCTAGGCCTCATGTCCCAAAGCAACCTCTTCCTTCTCCAGTGCATTTTGATTGACAGCTGTTACGGACCGAAACCATGGAGACCGTGAGTGTTTGGAATGTCTGCTGACTCCAGCGAACCTTGTGAACATGCAAAGGTTTTTCTCGTGAGAGGGAATATTTTAACATGAGCGGCAGGGCTTTTGAAGTCCACTTTGACAGAGCATGTTTGAGTTTTAAAGCTCTCCATTCCAGCTCAGAATGCATTAGGTGGCTTTTATAGGTGACGTGTGTTTACAGAGTCTTGTTTCTGCCATGATGTGCGAAACTTTAAACTTATGCTTTGGCACTGAAGTGTTGAATATCATTTTTGATACCAGCATTGAAGAGTTCTGAGTTTCCACCAATCCTCTAACTAAATAACACAAGGTCGTAAAGCAGATTTGTATAAATTGAGTGAAGTTCACAGGAAGACTGAGTCAGAAAAAGCGTCCTATAAAATTCTTTAGAAATTATCAACTTTTTTTTTTTTTTTGAATTAGTAAATAATAATAATAATAAAAATAGTAATACATTTTCATCAAGGTGATATTTTTGTACAATATACAAAAGGTCTTTAACAGGTGTTTTAAATAAGTTAATTTCAACCTAAACTGAGGTTCATGAAAAGTTTCATTGTCTCTCCCGCAAAAAATACATAAGTAAATAATATGCACAGATGATAATCAAATTGATTGTTTTTTGGCTTTGCAAGCAACATAAAGTGTGTACATTTACTAATGAACAAAAGCGTGCACATTGACTTTATTATTGGATTTATTAATTCAATTAGATCCTTTTTTGTTTTCATAGAAGTCAAATTTATCTAAGCATTTTAAGGCAATAATATTGTACAATTTACCTCGGGTCTTTAGTATATGGTCATCAGCAATTATTGTTTGACCTCAAAACTGATTTTTGTGAGACAAACATGCATTAAAAGTTAACACAATAATCAGAAATGATTATTTTAGTGGCTTTGCAAGAATTGTAAAGCATAATGCATTAAAACAGTGCTATACTCATTTTTTATTAAAATGCATTAAAAATAAGTTAACGTAAACCGAAGCAAAAAATCAGCTACATGTTTAATTTTTATTATGCACCAGTAATAATCAAACATTATGCTTTTAATGGCTTAGAAAGTATTTTAAAATGTGTAAATGCATTAATGTGGTACTAACTCATTTTATGCAGTATGTAACAGTCCTGACCCGTGCCTCAATCCACAAATTGTACAGATGCCTAAATGTAGAAGTCGATTTTATGGTTTTAATTTAATTATTTGTTTGTTTTGTAGATTCGTGGGATTTGTTTTAGGTGGCCACTCTTTTAATTACTCCTTGGTTTTCAACAGGACTCAAATACTGCTGTTCCACAGTGGAGCTTGATGGTCATTTGGAGTTGGACCGTATTCCAGGTAAACTCCAACACAACGTATTTCAACTTCCTGAGAATTTCACTCAGAGCTGCAGGTGATGAACTCATCACTGTCTAAGAGTCTAAATATGTAGCGACGTGTCGTGCTGACTCACGTTTATGTGGACGGGGAGTTTGAAGGATGCTACATCTCGCATCGCCGCCGTTCTCCACTTCCTGCATATCAATTAATATGTAAATCAGTGGTGTTTTACTCAAGGCAATCAAGTAGATACCTCACTGGCCTTTTTTTTTCTTTTATGTCTTTTTGATGTCACACCCAATGAGTTTCAACAGGGCAATTAGGAGTTTTAACGCCTCACTAATAGGAAAGATCATGTTGGCATTCTTGCTCCCGTATAAGCGCTCATACATGCCCTCCTGTTGAATTATATAAGCAGCACTCATTTTCCCAGCAGGCTTCAACCTTGTCACTCATCCGGCGCTTTTCCTGATGAAGGCCCTCGAGCGATTGCTCACTTCAGTGTGTCGGTAGCTGTCAGCACTTCTTTTTTGCCTCTCGATTCGACCTTGTCATCAAATGTGCGCTTGGGATATTGCCTCCCATCTTCAGCCAACATGTAGATGAGTTGTTGACTCCTTTTACTTTCTTTTTATAATTTTGTTTAATATCAGACCTTTCCAAGTCCACAGAAATCACAGCCCGAGGCATATACTTACGCAACTTGCCAGGGAGAAGCATTTTCCTGGGGTTTTCTGTAGATGTTATTGACAGACATGCACAACTAGAAGTCGACAGTGAGAATTGTGGGCCTGTAGCCTGAAGCCAGGATGCAAACGCTCTGATGCAGGCCATTATCGTTATTTGTCATCGTTACGCTAAGGGGCCGTAACTCTACACTTGATATGCACCTCACAGCGTGGAGGAGGCAATGTGCGTTCGTTTCTCCGTGTGTGGGTACCTTTGCCCTGGAAGATAGCGAGAGGAATGACAGAAAGAATGGAATTTGAAGCAAACAAAACAAACAAACCGAGAGAACGCAACGGAACATGAAAAAGACTGGTTAATTGAAAATTGTGGGGGGCTTTATCTCTGTAGCTGTGGGCGGGATCCTTTTTGAAGTCTCACCTCCTTGGGGAATCGTCTAGTGTTTGGGATTAGACACACGGCACATCTGTGTGTGTGTGTGTGTGTGCAGTCAATCCTGTTGGCGCTCTGGCCTGATAGATGCTATTTCCCATAATCCCTCAGTAGCTCTTGAGTATACGGCGTCAGCGTTTGATTTTTTTCAGTTTGGAGTGTTTTGTTTGTTACATGCACGTCCTAATTTCACTGTATAACATCAGCTCTAGGTCAGTGCTTCAGGATGCAGATTTTATATTGGATATCCAATACAAAGTAAACAATGTAAATTTATCTAACTTGAAATGTTAAAAATGTATACATAGAAATTAAGATTCATGAATGCTGTATAAATATTCTTCTTTAATGCTAACAAATTGAACAGCATTGTAAAGTGTTACTAATAAAACAACTTTTCTATTTTAATCAATATTCATATAATTATTAATGTTAATAAGCAAGTACACTTAGCAATTGGTGATTGATTGCATGCTTAATTGCATACAAAATATTAAAAGCTTAAGAATAACCTTATTGAATCAACGTTTAAACAAAAAGGTTTCTCAAGCTACACTAAAAAAGGTTGAGAGAACTTAAATTTAAGGCAACCAGCTTCAGCAGATTTTTGAGTTTTCTCAACTTGTTGTTTTCAGTTTATACAACAAAAAGTTGAGTAAACTCAAAAATCTGCTGGTTGCCTTAAACTTAAGTTTTCTCAAGTTTTCTAATTTTTTTTTACAGTGTATCTATGGTGCGCAAGACGTCTGTTTTTGCACATTTATGAATTTCACTTTGAAAGCATGAAAAACTATACTGCACAAAAGATGTTTCGATCAGCATGGATTTGATTAGGTTCCATCAAATGACTGAATATTTCACACAAAAATTCTTTCAATAGCCGATACTGTTGGTTGGACTCATGGCCTTTGATGTGATATGGGAAGATTTTTTCTCTTAAAAAAAGGTTCTTTATTGGCAGGTTTAATGAAAAACCATGTGACATTCCACACAAGATTATGTATAGTGGAAAATGATTCTTTTCAGATTATTCAAACGTTCTTTATACTAAGAAAAATAGTTATTTTAAGAATCACTGCAAGGTTCTTTGGGAAACCAAAAATAGTCCCTAAAGGCATCGCAGCAAAATATTTTGCTATCCATGCACCATTAAATGTTTAGATGCAGTTTATTATTTGCATTTTGCTGTTTTTCCCCTCTCCTGTCTCATTAGTTGTAGGTGATTTAGGGTTTCAGTTTGAAGGTAAGTCCAAATTGCTCTCTGGAGTCGCTCCCATCATCTCTACCTGTGTTAGAATAGAGTTTGTTTGTCTCCTCCACTCACTGGATCACTCTACACCTGCTGTGCCCTCCTACTTCCTCTCAGCTGTGTCATTTTCTTCCTCCTCTTCTCGTTTACTGAACAACCTGCTGATTTTCCTCTTCCTGGAGAGAGAAGATGCAATGGCCCGTTCTTATTTATCACGCATGCATGTATGTTAAATTAAGCTTCATCATGACAAAAACAACAACAAACAAAAACCCCATCTGTTCAGTTTCTCCAAAGGACGGTAAAACAAAGAGGAAGACGACAGAACCGAGAGATGCTGACAGAGGGAATGAATGAGACCATCGAGGTGATGGCAAAGAGGAGGCGTCAAACAGAAGTGTCAGCATGAGAGCTGTGAGAAGGAGCAGAAAAGTTTGAAAATTAGACTGTAGAGGAAAAGTTTGGGCTGTGCTCGAGAGAATTTACTTTTATTTTTAACACCATCAGCAGGTGATTTTTACTGTTTTACGGTGTGATATTGTTAGCAGAGCTCTCTCTTACCCCTTCTCCAGTGCCGCTAGAGTTATTCTGCCCATTATCAGCTGGAAAACTTAAGTTAGTTATGCATCCCACATGTAATCTCTCCACAGCGGTGGTGTGTTCAGACGGGAGGGGGCAGTGTGGAACTGCACATCACGTCCCGCTCTTGTTTGCATTCTCAAACCTTTATGATGTTTGAGTGAATTCCACTGCATTGCATTGAATGAAATGTTTACATAATGATTTAGAGTGTTTAAGCGTCATGATAACTTTTCAATAAAATTAAATTTAATAAATAATAATTTTTTTCAAATAAGCAGAAGTTAACATGTTTTAAGTAACATTTTTATGGTTTTAATTTTAGTTAATAACTCTGGTCTGCAGTCAAAAGTCAAATATCTCACATTTATCTGATATTAATTAACTTCATAGCTTCCTTGTTGTATGACAGCAATAGTCTTATTTGCACCAGCTTTTCTAATTAGTTCTAGGAGGAACATCAAAGATAAAGCTGATACCTAAACGAAACAGGAAAGTTTCATAAATTTCCTCTGGGAATATGAGCGAAAACCCAGAGGACAGTATAACTTGTCAGTTCTCTAGACCGTTATTTCAGACCAACACTAACTGAATACTTGACTGAAACACCGCAGTATCATGTAATCTGTGATGCTCTCGTCCTGCTTCTCCTCTAAGGTCATTTATGGGGTTTCCAGTGATGTGTTGGCTGATGGATGCACGTCAAAAGGTCAGCCAATTTACCCGTTGTCATGGCAGCACAGAGGTTTCAACCACAGTGCTGGATGGCACATGGGTTCACTGCAGACGCGGGAGGTCAGAGGTCATTCATACATGGGTATGTGAAATGATCTGCAGTGTCACATGCTAAAACTATTTTATACCATTTAATTCTATAAAACTATTTAATATATATAAGCCATTTAAATAGTGTTTGGTCTGCTAATTGCAGGCTGTGAGCAGGAAGTCAACATAATCTGAAAAGGACTTTTTTTTTTTCTTTGTTTCTCTGAACATTCTGTGTGTCAGTGACTGACAGCAGCTTCATCTTTCAGTTTTTCTCTCATACTGATGGAACAAAGTCGTTTGTTGTTGGTTAAATCACTTTTATTGTCAAGACACCGTTAGCTCGGTGGGTTGTGGGGATAAGAACAGGTAGAGCAGCAGATGCGATGACGGTGAGAGTGAAAATGTTTTTATTGGGCTTGTCTTTCACCTGTGGCTCTCAAGGCCTCTCTCTCTCTCTCTTCAAATGAGCTTAATTGGCATGACTTGCACAGTATTGCCAAAGCATTGTCCATTACATGAATAAGGAACAAACGATTGTATACTTTTTTTTTTTTTTTTTTTTCACAAACAAAAAGCAAGAAATTTTTTTAAAATATTGTTTAAAAAAAAAAAAAATCTTTGTACAATAGTACATGTAAGAAATTATCTTGCTTCAGTTTTCTCAATTTCATCTGATTCTTTCTCGCTCTCTCTCTCTCTCTCTCTCTCTCTCTCTCACACACACACACACACACACACACACACATGTTGGGTTTCCATGTTTTATGGCGACATCCCATAGGCGTAATGGATTTTATACTGTACAATCTGTATGTGCTATTGCCCTACACCAACCCTACACCTAAACTTAGACCTCACAGGAAACATGCTGCATTTTTAGATTTTCAAAAAACTTTATGCTGTATGATTTATAAGCTTGTTTCCTCATGGGGACCAAAAAATGTCCCCACAAGATTAAGATTTACTGGTATTACTATCCTTGTGGGGACATTTGGTCCCCAGGACGTGATGAATACCAGGTACACACACACACACACACAGTGTGTATTGTTTTCTTAAAAAAAAAAGAAATCCCTTGACCTGAAATTGCAAAAAATTACAAAAATATGACTTTGCATTCAGTTACTTAAACGCATATTAAAACTACATCCATAGACAAAGTTTACACTAAATAGTTGTAAATTAAATGTGATTTAAATATTTTAGATGTGTAGGGAATTAAAATTACTGGACCACTGTATTCATTATCTTCCATTGTTGACATCTTTATTATGATGGGAGTTTTGTTTTGCTAGTAAAGTAGTCCATTCTTATTTACAGTATATCTACTTTAAAAGTTTAAAGCTTAGGGTCAGTAAGATTTTAATGTTTTTGAAAGAAGTCTCTTATGCTCACTAAGGCTGTGTTTATTTGATCAAAAGTACAGTAAACTTCACATTTCCGGTGATGACGTCTTTCTTGATTAAAATGGAAGTTTTGTTTTGCTGGACTTAAGAATGCAATACATGACTTTTGCCCCCATTTTCCCCCAATTTACAGTGTGACTAAGTCGGAGTTAGTTGCTGAAAGTCAGAGCCAGTCTGCAGATCTGAGTTGACAGATTTCATAGAAAATCGCATAGTGCATGTTGGTGATGATTTCATCCAGTCAGAGGATTTTCAGCAGATCTTAGAACACATTTCCACCTTATTCTTCAACGTGAAAGTAAAGACTCTTGCACACTGAGTCCTAAATTTTCGTATACGTTTTATTTTCGTATTCGTCATCCTTTCCTATCAAAATTCTTGCTACGGCTCGAACCTGGTTTGAATTTTTTTATGATGGAAGAAAGTTTCGGAGGCAGTGTGTAAACGTGAATGACACAACGCGAGGTGGTATTATTTTTGAACGTGCGGAAATTTCGGACGAGAATTTCAGACTCGCCTATGATCGAGTAGTTGAGACTTCCAGTTCATTAGCCGCTATAGAAAAATAACAGTAACGGTAAAACCGTTTGCACTACAAACCAGTGTGTTCACAATTAAGTTAATACATTCAAATAATATGGTAACCAATTTGCAATATCAAGCAGCAAAACAAGTGGTTTTGCACAGCTAAAAATAAGCGAATGAGACCAGAAGCGAGACCCATGAAATTTACAAATGGCCGAGCCCATTTTTACGGGAAGAATAAGGAGGATTGTTTTCATTTGTCTCCTAGCAACAAGGAGTAAGTTTTTGAAGTCTTGTAGTGTGTGATTTATTGTATGATGGCCAGTTTTCCTGAATGATTTGTTCAGATTTTAAAATTCATGTAGTGTATTCCAGCCTTTAGTAATTCCTGTTCTGAATAATCATTATTATAGCATCAGTTATACCGTTTATGTCCAGCAGGTTTTAGGGCCCATTGTGGAGGTGATTTTTATTTTAATTTATTTGTTTGACGTGGCGAATGTCACTGCAGTGACGCTCCTTGCAGTCCTAACGGCCTCTCATCTCTCATTCCGCCCATGTCCCGCGGTCCTCCTGTGCCCTATGGTCCTGTCGTCTCGCTCGGCCTCATTTTCTGGAAGATATAACCAGCAGGGGGTGTTTGAAGAGGCTTCATCTGTTTCACCAGTGTTATTTGGCATCTTAACATAATGTGCTTATCTCTGTCCAAGACTCATCAAAGAGAAAATCAAAACAGCTCGCTTTTATCTCTGTCCGGGTGTCTCAGAAAGACACTGAACAGTTTGCGTTTATGTAAATGAAAATCTGTCTGTCTGTCTGCGTGTATGTCTGTGCGTCTGTACGCTCGCGCTCATCAAAGACGATCTCATACCAATTCGCCAGGGTGCTGAAAACGAATCTGGGAATGATAAAAGCTTCATTAGTTGCTGCTCTTGTTTTATCAAAGCTGGCTGTGTGTTTGTGTGTTCACTTCCTCCCTGTGATGCTGAAATGCATGTTGCCTTCCTCCAAAGGAAACAATACATACCCAGACAGCAACATAGTGTTGGCCCACATCCGGCCCACATTTGGCCCGTGTGAAATCCATGCGGGCCAGATGTGGGCCGGATCTGGAACGACACTGGTTGCTGTCTGGGTATTCTACGGCGTAATGAACTCCGGTTCAACTCCACGAATGCACACAAACACTCACGCTGGCTTTATTAATGCAAGTTATCTCAGACTACACAGTCGTTTCAGGAGGCAAAAGCATTTTTGGCTCAATGGTTTGGGGTTTTGGGGCTTTTGACAATGACTACGTAGACTGAAGGAAATGGTACTATTCTGATTGGCCAGCTGCGACATTCTGCAACTTGGTTGGCATGTGCTCTTTCTTCTGTGCATAATAACATAAAATAAAACTCAACTTGATATTTATATTTTTGTTCTATTTGTTTTATTTTTTATTTTATGTATTAGTTTATTTTTGGTGTTGTTTTTTTTTTATTTCATTATCTGCTTTACGTGTGTTATTTGTTTTATGTATTTTGTTGTTGATTTTTATTCATTTATTTTTTATTTAGTATTTAATTTTTTTATTTGCTTACGTTATATGTCTTTATGTATTATGTTTTGTTGTTTTTTCTGGTGTTTTGTTTATTTATTTTATTGTTTTATGTGTTTTGTTTTCATTATTTTAAGTGTAAGTATTTTGTAGTTTTTTTTTTATTTACAAATTTTGTTGTTTTTCTATATAGGGAGAGAGAGCGATTTTTATTTATTATTGTTGTTTTGTTTTGCAAGTAGCTATGCATTTTGTAAGCAGACTTGCATCATGTTGCCAGGTTTTGCACTGGTAAGCACCACTCACATTTTTTTTTTCATAAATCTAGTTTTAACAGCATTATATTTTTCATAGATTAATGAACCATGTATATCCTGCACGCTAAAGTATTTTGAAAGCAGTAGAAAGATGCACCAGGGTTCAGTCTGTCCTGCAATTGAAAACTTCACCGAACACTGAGGGGACAATTAGAGGGTGATGAAGTGGAGACGAAGAAGCAGGCAAAACATTGTGTGTGTGTGTGCATCTGAAAGAGAGGATGCACTGCAGTGTGAACGGAGCATAACTAACAAGCTATTTGAAACATTCCTCCTGTCTGGATTATCCTGATGCTCAAATTAAATTATGTTTACTGGAGCGTCCCAGGCGTGGATGGCGGCGCAGTGAATCTGCATAAGAGAGAAGCCTCTTTTGACTGTTCCTCTCCTCATCAATATTCAAACTCACTGGCTTTTTCTCTCACACAGACGCGGCTACGACAGTGATGCCTGTGGCCAAGCGCACTTCAGGACTGTGGCTGCATGCCGTAGTAAGTTTTTTTTTTTTTTGCACAAACACGCGCACATTTTTTCACTGCTCTTCAAGTGTTCATTGACTCTACTGTAAATCCGACTATTATTATGCTTGCGAAAAAACACACTGCCCATCTGTATTTCTAGCTTTTCTAAGTTTCATAACCAAATTTCAGACCCACGAGGGCATGAACATCAAAAATCAAAAGCAATGCTCAAAGACCCATGTCTGAACTATTAAAGGAGTAGTTCAACCAAAAATGAGAATTATGTCATTATTTACTTCCTTTCATTCCAACCCCTGTAAATTATGTTTTTCTGTATTTTTGTAATGTAATGAAAACAAAAAAGCATCATAAAGAGCCATGAAAGTAGTCCATACTGTCATTCAAAAGTTTGAGGTCAATTAGATTTTTATTGCCTTTTATTCTCATCAAGGCTACATTTGCTTGATCAAAAATACAGTAAAAACTGTAAAGTTGTGAAATATTACTATAATTTAAAATATCAGTTTATCAGTTTAAATATTTTAAAATGTAATTTATTCCTGTGATGGAAAGATGAATTTTCAGTGTCACATGATCCTGCTTTAGACATATTTCTTAGTAATTTTGAAAATAACTGTGAAGCTATTTTTATTTAATTTTATTGAAATGTGATGCATTTTTTAGGATGTTAAATTTTAAATATGAAGTAGGAATCTTTTGTAACACTATAAATGATTTTGCTGTCAGTTTTGATCAGTTTAATGCATAACTGCTCAATAAAAGTATTTATTTTCTATATTTTTAAAATAAAATAATAATTATAATAATATAGCTGCAAGCAGCAATTACGGGACCAAGCACTACAGAAGCAAGAATCTGATGATTGACAGTGTCAAAAGCAGCAGAAAGATCCAGCAGAATGAGGACTGATGATTTGGAATCGTCCTTTGCAATTCGCAGGGCTTCAGTGACTGAGAGTAGCGCAGTCTCTGTTGAATGGCCACTCCTGAGACCTGACTGTTTAGCATCCAGTTTGTTGTACGGTGAAAGAAATCGTGAGAGCTGGTTGAAGACAACTCGTTCAAGTGTTTTCCCTACGAATGGAAGGAGAGAGACAGGTCTGTAGTTTTAAAACAGAAGTGTTTAATGTAGGTTTTTTGATCAGTGGGGTTACCCGAGCCTGCTTGAATGCTGTGGGGAAGATGCCTGTGAGGAGAGATGTGTTGATAATGTGTGTGAGTGCCGGTAAGAGTGTGGGAGAGATTGTTTGGAGAAGGTGTGAGGGGATTGGGTCGAGAGGACATGTTGTAGGATGGCTGGAGTTTGGATACTTCTGCCTCGGTGAGGGGACAGAAAGAGAAGATGGGAGTTACAGCAGTGGATGTGGTTAATTGGAGGTCCTGTGGAGTTGAGAACTGGTTACTGATTGTTCTAGTTTTGTCTGTGGAAAAAAAGAGGCAAAGTCGTCAGCGGTTATCAAAGTGGTGGGAGGTGGAGGAGGGGGACATAGGAGAGAATTAAATGTTCTGAATACCAGTCTCATTACAATAGGCAAAATTCACAGAAAGCTATTAGCATTTATTTGACATTTCATTGTAACTTTTGACCACAAGGTGGCACTGTCTCAACTTTTTGAGTACTTTCAGGTCATAGTCTCCATGGTACATATAAAGTTTCGTAATGGTACACCAATGCATTTGTAAAATATAGCATTTTATATCAAAATTCTTTATTATAGTCAATGGCAATTTCATGTTTTGTTCAATTATAGCGCCACCAAGAAGCACAATCCCACCAAATTTTTTATGTGTCCTTAGAGTGTGCCCATACATATGTGTGTCAAATGTTGTGAAAATATCTCATTTTGTTTTGGAGTTATAGACATATTTGTATACGAGTAGATGAAAAATTACTGACTGCCGACTTTGTTCGCATTTTTGTGCCACTTAATATCAAAATTTTGGCAATTGGGCATTAACATTTTGCCAGGTCGCTAAGTTTTCGAATTTCCTACGGTGGTTTCGTGTCGATGGGTGTAAGGGTTTCTAAGATATTGGCAAATGTTTTTTTAAGCGCTAAAATGCAACACTGCACAAACCATAAGCCAAAATCTGGCAAGTTTGGTATCGCTGGACTCGGCAAGTATTTAGGAGTCTAAAAATGTAATTCTCGTGAAAATAAGTCAACCCCACTCAAAGGTATAAGCATGTGAAACTTAGATTTTACCACTAGGTGGCGCTAGGTGCAATTGCCAATAGCCTCAGGTCATGCTTGTTATAACACACACCAAGTTTGGTCTCAATATGTCAAACCCTTGCGGAGATATAGCCTCAGATCCATTTTTGCATGCTTTTCGGCAAATTCGTTTGCATGTTATTCGAAAATGCTTAGATGAATCAACTTGAATTCCATAACTTTTTGCCAGCATGGTCTGCAGATGATCTGAGCCAATTTAGGTGAAAATCGGACAAACCGTCTAGGACGAATTCGAAAATGTAGGTTTTACAGGTTATAGGTTATCTGATTTACAACCTAAATTTCTATCTGTTTGTCACACAAAGCTGTCTTATTACTTAAAAATACATTAAATATAGCATGCACATCATGCAGGATAATTTTACGGTGCTTGTTCATCCTTTTTTAAGCTTAAAGCTCCATTTTCCATTCATTGTTATTGCATGTTAAAAGACCAACTATATTTATTCAGAAAAATCTTCTTTTGAGTTCCACAGAGCCTTAAGATCTCAGACCGAGGGCATTAGTTTGAGCAAATGGCTGAATTTTTATTTTAAGATAAACTACTCCTTCAATCACACATTACCATTGTGAATCACAAGGTTTAGTATGATGTTCACTCAGGAGAGTTGAGACGCTGGCCACTGCCTTTCTGCACACCTCAGCGGCTGCGTTAGCACACTGATTGGAATGGATGAGTGTGTAGTGTGTACGGGAGAGTTGTTCAGGACCTTGAATAAGTATATGGCCAGTGGACAGATGCATAATGGAAGTTGAGTGCTGTGGCTCATTTTCTCCGCACCAGAAGCCATAACACAGACATCTTTAGCATTCCTCGTGTTGCTCTCGTGTGATCTGCATCTGAGTTTGACGAGCACAATGAAAACTTTTTGGAATGAGAGTTTGATGGTGTTTTTTGTTAGGATTTGTGACAATGAGATATATATATATATAAAACAGCACAGAAAATGGCCTGCAGAAACTTTGAGGCTTGATGGCAAAATCTTTGTAACGTATGCACTTTGCAACTTAATTGAGCTGTCAAATGCTCTCTCTTTCAACCAAAGTTTTCAATGAGCAGATTATCAATACAGTTGATGTTTAACTCTTTGGAAAGGTCGCTGCTTATTCTTCCTCTTTGTTGTTGGAATTGACTTGCACTCCATTCAGGTCCTCTTGGGAAAATTGTAAATGAGCTCAGAAGTGGTAAGTAAAGAAATAGTTCATTCAAAAAAGGAAAATTTGTGGAAAATGTATTAACTTCAGGCCATCCAAGATGTAGATGAGTTGGTGTCTTCATCAGTACAGATTTGGAGAAATGTAGCATTACATCAGTGGCTCGCCGATGGATCCTCTGCAGTGAATGGGTGCCGTCAGAATGAGAGTCAAAACCGCTGATAAAAACATCACAATAATCCACAAGTAATCCACACCACTCCAGTCTATAAATTAACATCTTGAAAAGCGAAAATGATGGATTTATTTCTAACAAACACAGTTTTTTACCTTCAAACTTTAAAATACCTGTATAATATTTATTTCTCCAGTGAAAAAGTTGTCTCGTCTGAATCAGGAGAGAAATCTGCAGAGATCAAGCACCGTTTACAAGCCAAAGCGATTCTAAACAAATATGTGGGTGGGTTTTGATATGAGAGGACAACAGGACTTTTTTCACAGGAAGAAGCGTTATTATGGATTATGGACTCATATTTTAGCCAGAAGCAATGGTCTAAAGTTAAAACACCTTAATGATCAATTTGTTTAATATGCAGCATTTTGCTTCACAAAATGTTAATTGATGGACTGTGGATTATTGTGATGTTTTTATCGGCTGTTTGGACTCTCATTCTGACGGCACCCATTCACTGCAGAGGATCCATTGGTGAGCAAGTGATGTAATGCAAATTTTTCTACAAATCTCTTCTGATGAAGACGCAAACTTATCTACATATGGGATGGACTGAGGGTGAGGACATTTCAGCACATTTCTTTGGGTGAACGATTCCTTTAAGAGGTGATTTTGGTCAGAACCAATGGGCACAATTTCATATTTCTTTCTCTCTCTCTATCAGTTACTAACAAACCCAGAAAGCTTTTTAGCAGCACTTTAACAAAATGAAGAGCAAATGATGCACATTAGGTGTGTAATTGAATCTTTATTTGTGTATTTTATCATCAGCCACAGAGAATGAGGAGAAATGTTGTTTGCTTGTACATAAACAGACTAAATGAGTAGTTTATTCTGGCAAGCGTCATTGCTATTCTTCATTAAAAGTGCATAAAATGAGTACAACAATCACATTTTAAAACTTATGATTGATACTAATTTGCTTCTGACATAATTCTTTAATTTTTCATATTCAGTGCTTGAAGAAAATCCTGTGCTCATTATGTCTTTATGGTCTCGTTAATTCATGCTTAACTTGTAAATACAGTCATTCCGACGTGACTTGAATGCACCATTCATCAAGTCCTCATTTTGCTCATTTATTTGATTCATTCTGGACTCTTCTGTGTCTTGTAGTGTGAAGGACTTCAGAGCTTTTTCATGGAGGAGCACAAAGGTGTAGCAGCATCAAGATGAACACGGATGATGACGGTACAATTAAAGTATTTATATTGTAAAAGCATAGTGTTAAGTTGGTAAGATACACTACCGCTCAAAAGTTTGGGGTCAGAAGTTTTTTTTTTTTGAAAGAAATTTACTCTTTGATTCAGCAAGTATGCATTAAATGGATCAAAAGTGACAGTAAAGACATGTATAATGTTACAAAAGACTTCCAATTCAAAATATATTCTGTTCTTTCAGACTTTATATTCATCAATGAATCCTGCAAGCAATAAACAAACAAACTAACCGTATCATGTTTCCACAACTGTATTAACCAACATTGTTTCCAAAATTGATTTTTAATAAGAATGAATTTGTTAAAAAATATTTAAATATAAAAAAGTATTTTATTCACATTATTTAATATCCACAATGCTTTGGTATATTGTGCAATATTGTAAAAATATAAAATAATATCTGTTTTTACTTTATTTTTAATCAAATAAATGCAGCCAAATAAATCATATAAAAAGTGTTTAATTTAGTATAATTGAGAGTTTTTTTTAAAAAATATTTTGAATTTGTTTTGACTTTTTTGTTTTAATTTTAGGTAAGTAGTTAGTTTTAGTTAAGTTTTAGTAAATTTGTTGTTTGTTTTTTGCTTTTTTTTAATTAGTTATTAATTATATAGACATTTTTAAATATATCGGTTTAGTTTTTATATCAGTTTTAGGTTTAGTTTAAAGAAGTTAAGCAAAATGAAAATATGAAATGTTTGTTTATTTTATTTTATAATTTAATTTTATAAAATATATATGTTTAGGTAATTATCAATACACCACATACACCTCCATAACAATGTGCATGAGACAATACTCATCAAATAATAAAGCACTCACCTGTCACTTGTAAATAAAGTCCATGGGTCTGTCATTCCATGCCACTTTACTCGGATTTAAAAGTAAACACAGCCAACAAAATAACTTGTGCTCGGTGCTAGCTGTTAGCCACTCATAGTTGCAATCGCTGAAATGGCTCATAAGACCTTTGCTGTCCTTTGTTAGCGAATTCACTTTGGGTGTAAGTCTTCCTTTCTCAGTTATTCTCTTTTGTCTGCAAAAGAGTGCCTTGAAAAAGATGATTTTAGTAGATCTGCTACCAGATCTGGTGTAGGCGCCGATGACTGCAGCTGTCATTTTCTTTTCGTTTACTTTCATGTTCGTACCTTAGAAATCCCTGATTAAAGGAGCGGTCTAACGCTGGGGGTAGCACTGGGCACGTAGCTGGACCCAGAGGGCGGGCTGTCATTGAAAATCAAAATTTGATTGGCTGGTGATTCTGTCACTAATGCTCGTAACAAATCAGATGTGACGTCTTTCAACAAAAGAGTAGCACTATCTGTAGTGCTGGCCTCTGACTTTTTTTATGTAGGATATTCCAGTCCAACTAAACTAATCATAGGCAATTTAGTGGACATTACACAAATTAAAATGATGCCTAAATAATCAATAAAAACATTTTTTCACACAATTTTGTTTTTTACATGACCAGCATATACGTTGCGTCTCGTCTCGTTTTCGTCACGTGATAAAGGTTTGTTGACGACGATATTTAGTCACAGTTTTCGTTGACGAAAGCAACACTAGACTCCAGGTAGCTTCAGGAGATTGTTCGTTGTGTGTACTTTAAGTTGCTTAAGTGTCAGCTGAATGAATGATAATAGTGAAAGCTGATGCACGTCTCTCACGTTAACCATAAACCTCCCTCTCAGTTAAATCCATCGATTCTGCTTGTAAGCACAACTCAAAAAAATAATTACCATCTTCATGACGGGGGATATTTTCGGGAGAGAAATGTTCCCGCTCCTCAGCGTTACTGTCGGATGTACCCTTTTGTCCTTGAGAGACAAAGCGGGCCTGACATCACAATAGGGTGATTGATGACTCGAGAGCAGGGTGTTTGTCAATTCCTCATAACTTTTTCCGAAATATAACGGCTCCTTCCAATGAGGATGGATTGGAAATTCATTCTCATTTTACTGCTTTAACAACTCATGATAATTTGTGGCCTCACATTTAGCTGTTCGACAGCACGCTTGTTTGATGTAATGGCCTAACAGACCATGTAATGGATTACTACCGTATCTCTCCAGGAGAAAGTGGCAGCGGTTCAAATACCCGTTTGTCTCTCTTTGATGAGATACAAAGTCGTGTTTCAAACTTGTTTGCCTTTTATAAACTTTGTAGACGGGTCAAAGGTCAAGCTGGTTTGTTGGTGTTCTCCACTACTGTAGTATGCAACCGTAAATTGCTTTAACAGCATGTTTTCTTTATACCAAATTTCTTGCATTTGTAATATAGAATGTTTTCATTACAAAGTTTGTTTTTGGTCTGACAACTGTAGTAGACCTATTAGTTTTTATTACACATCACAGCTTCATACGTAGTATACAGTGGGTACGGAAAGTATTCAGACCCCCTTAAATTTTTCACTCTTTGTTATATTGCACCCATTTGCTAAAATCATTTAAGTTCATTTTTTTTCCTCATTAATGTACACACAGCACCCCATATTGCCAGAAATGAATTGACATTTTTGCAGATTTGACTGAAATATCACATGGTCCTAAGTATTCAGACCCTTTGCTCAGTATTTAGTAGAAGCACCCTTTTGATCTAATACAGCCATGAGTCTTTTTGGGAAAGATGCAACAAGTTTTTCACACCTGGATTTGGGGATCCTCTGCCATTCCTCCTTGCAGATCCTCTCCAGTTCTGTCAGGTTGGATGGTGAACGTTGGTGGACAGCCATTTTTAGGTCTCTCCGGAGCTGCTCAATTGGGTTTAAGTCAGGGCTCTGGCTGGGCCATTCAAGAACAGTCACGGAGTTGTTGTGAAGCCACTCCTTCGTTATTTTAGCTGTGTGCTTAGGGTCATTGTCTTGTTGGAAGGTAAACCTTCGGCCCTGTCTGAGGTCCTGAGCACTCTGGAGAAGGTTTTCGTCCAGGATATCCCTGTACTTGGCCGCATTCATCTTTCCTTCGATTGCAACCAGTTGTCCTGTCCCTGCAGCTGAAAAACACCCCCACAGCATGATGCTGCCACCACCATGCTTCACTGTTGGGACTGTATTGGACAGGTGATGAGCAGTGCCTGGTTTTCTCCACACATAGAACTTTTTGGCCTTAATTCTATCTTGGTGGCCAGTTAAAAGAGGTGTGTATTTAATTTAATTAAATTTTTTGCTATGCAAATAATAATTTTTTTTTAGTTAGAATTTTATTTTATTTTGCTCTTAAATGTATACCTTTACTTGTGAATGGATCGTTTTACAGCAGCATTTTAAATATTTTTTTAAATAACGTTTTTACCTACAATAATTTAGCAACTTAATTTTACTTTACAAATATATATTTTTAGGTATTTGTCTTTTAATTGTAAACATTAACACGTGTGAATGGATTATTTTACTATATTTTGTCTTGCTTTTTTTGCATACCATACTTTTGCAACTTAATGTTAGTTTACAAATAATATTTATTTATTGCTCTTAATTGTAAACATTTACAAGTGAACCAATCATTTGGTTGCAGCATTTAAAAAATAATTGCATACAATAATTTAGCAACTTAATAATTTTAGCTTAAAAATATTTGTATTTATTTATTTTGCTCTTAACTGTAAACACATACACATGTGAATGGAATATTTTGCTGCAGCATTTTATATTACAAAAAGTAATTACAAACAATTTTATTTGTTTGTGTGTAAATTGCAGTTTAAATCCCCTAGTTTAATTTCTTGAAAGAACCACATTAAACACACTTTTGAGTATTATTTGCAGAAATGTAGGTTTTAGTCAAACCAAGTTTACATCAGGAGATTATTTATCCATAAATTACAGAAAAGGGCAGTCCATGATATTACCTGATTGAATTTAAGAGCACTTAGAGCACAGCAAGATTCATGCTTTCTGTTTCAAATGCATTTATTATTTATGACTGTACATTTCCTGTTAATAATCTGTGTGATGAAATATAGAAGACCTTATTTACATCACACATTGCTCCTCTGCAGGAGAACACGCATATGGAGTCAGGACAAGCTGTAAATGCACTGGATGTGAGAAATGTGGTAATCTGCTCTTGACAAATAGTGAGATTAACCTCCTACATCATGCTGAGCTGAATATGTGCACTTGAAATGCAGATGCATTTTTAATAAGGGGCTGGAAGCTTAAGTCAGCGTTCAGGATGACCTCCAGATTCATTATGTGAAGCTGGTAACTTCAGCAACGTTTGGATATATATTTATATTCCACTTTTATCCTTTGATCCAGTGGCCTCATCTCATCTTGGGTTTGATTGCAGAGACTTTTGTGACATTTAAAGTTCTTTCTCGCGCAGACAGAGCAGAAGGTAATGGATCGCTCGGATTTATGAGATTTCCAGCGGATTTGAGGAACGTCTCGCTACTTGAGAACTACATCAGGGTTAATAACTCCCTGCGGATCCCCGTAGGATCAATTATTCTGACAGATGTAAGAGAATCAGGGATTTTCGTGTGTATCACAGGAACAAATACTAAATATGTGTAGCTGCTGTTTTCATTTCATCTCTGTCATGGAAACCGAATTAACTTTCTTAAGGAATAGTTCACCCAAAAATGAAAATTTGATGAACGTTTGCCTCAGGACATCCAAGATGTAGATGAGTTTGTTTCTTCATCAGATATGGTGTTTAGCATTCCATCACTTGCTCACCAATGGATCCTCTGCAGTGAATGGGTGCCGTCAGAATGAGTCCATACAGCTGATAGAAACACAATAATCTACATGTAATCCACACCACTCCAGTCCATCAGTTAATATCTTTTGAAGCCAAAAGCTTCACGAAAAGTGTGTTTGTAAGAAACAAATCCATCATTAAGACATTGTAACTTTAAACTATCACTTCTGGACAAAATGTGAGTCCATAATAACACTTCCTCCAGTGAAAAAAGTCCATCTTCTGTTGCCCTCTCACATCGAAATTCACCCACGTATTTCTTAAAACCTGTTTTGGCTTGTATAACTGTGCTTGATCTGTGCATATTTCTCTCCTAATTCAAACAAGATGACTTATTCACTGGAGAAAGCAATATATAGAGAACTCTGTTTGAGATTTAAAAATATCTTGATGGATTTTTTTTCTTACAAACGTGCAGCTTTTCACTTCTCAAGATGTTAATTTATGGACTGGATTATTGTGATGTTTTTATCAGCTGTCATTCTGACGGCACCCATTCACTGCAGAGGATCCATTGGTAAACAATGTAATGCTACATTTCTCTAATTCTGTTCAGATAAAGAAACAAACTCATCTACATCTTGGATGGCCTGAGCGTGAATACAATTTCAGCAGATTTTCATTTTTGGGTGAACTATTTCTTTAATACAAGAGCCTGGTCTGGATCCTGGTTTCCTTTTCTGGTGACATCACTGATGAGCTTTTGCTTAATGTTAACAAGCAGCCAAACTTAAACAGCATAAGTTATGGAAATAAAAGCAAATATAGATAGATTTGACAAAGACACATTAGCAATGGGATACATGGAGATGCTCCGGAGGGTGAACTTGACCTTCAGCCTCCACATCCAGGTCAAAAGCCTCTTCAAAAGTGTGTGCCAGTGGAGTTTCAGGGGATCTGAATGTGTTTTTAGTCGTGTTTTTTATTTTGTGATTATTCAAAAGCATTTGTCTCTGCAATCTGTGTTAACTAGCTTAAGACAGACAGCTTGGACCCAGACAAGCTGTATTATATGAGCATCCAAATGAATTGTACCTCCTCTAGAGGAATCAAGTGTGTGTGTGTGGGTGCACGCTGTGGTTTGTCCAGATGAGTTTCTCAGTCACACCAGATGTTTGGACAGAACTGCTCGTCACCAGTTTATCCTTTTAGCTGTCTGTTTCTATAACAGCTGCTCGGTTTTAGCTGTACATGCAGCTGACAGAAATCAAGAGAATTTGAAAGAATATGGTTTTTATATGACCTCTATTATAATTGGTTTTGTGTACTGGCAAGTTTCTAAGTGGCTGAATACTGAATAATCATTAATGTTTAGATGTATAGGTGGGCATATCTTATTGTGCTTTTGCTGTTACATCATAAATCTGGAATTTTGTTGCTCTTGCTAACCAGCTAATTTTCTGCTCGTTAAGTTTTCAAAGTAAGGATATTTAAAAAAACAAAAAAAAAAAATTTGAGCACCTGTTTCTGTTTTTCCTGCTTGTTTGTGAAACGTGGGTTTTAAATACCAAAGTCATTAAAGCAGTGTCTAATTAGCTGTTTGTCTGTTTGTTAACCTTGACCAATTCGCCTGTGTGGCCTTGATGACATCAGCTGAAAGGAAGTTATTTCATTTTGATGAAAGATTACAAAGAAGATTTTTTAATATAAAAAATATGTACACTTATGAATACAACCAGCAATGTATTAAGAGTGTAAAAATGTTTTAAGAATTTAAGTATGAAGTGTTTGGTGTGTTAATTTCTGCCTTTTTGTATTCAGATAAACTGTACGTGCTCAAGAACTGATCAGCACGCTGATGGATGAATTAAACTACTGTTGTTCGGTGAGATCAAGCCAATCTTCATAAAGCATTGTGAGAGAGTTTAAGAGTTGTCCTCCATGTATGAATGTCCTGTTAGCAAGACATGGCAGGTCCAACATAATACAAGCCACCACTTGTCCTGGTTACTCAAGACGGTTAGAAAAAGCAGGATTCTGATTTATTATTTTCAAGTAAAGACTAAGTCAGAGCCAGAATGACAGTTCTGAATTTGGTGGTTAAAATATATATTTTTTCCCAAATAATATTGCATACTAATTATGTATTGTTATTATTTGTTTTAACATTGCTCAACCTAAATGCTGTTTTATAGAAGTGGTCACATATATGCATTTGTAAAGTTGAATAACTTTTGGTAATATTTCTTTGGAATGAGTGAGCTTCCAGTGATTTGTGTTTTTTTGTAGAACAGTAGCAAAGAATCCAGCTGCGTCGGATAGATTTACATCCCTCTTGGCTCCTCTGTTCGTTTGAGTGTGTGTTCAGTCTGTGTCCAGGTGTTGTGTTTTGGCAGGCCTCGCTGAACAGATGCTATGGTGTGTGTCTCTGCATACTGTGATGCTATCACCCTGCCCTTGAGTTAGCACATTAGCGAATACCTGAGATCTCCTCTCAAGCTGTTTGTGTGAGTGTCCATCTAGTCCTCTCTCTCTCTCTGTGTGTGTGTGCGCGCGCGCCTCTTGCTAAAACGTTCCTCTTGCAGCAATTTGCTTCATGCTATCAGGATGTTGCTGTCCTGGTCTCCGGTGCCGGTGGTGTGCATACTTAATGACATATATTAGTAATATTCCAATTTAGAAAGTGTTTTTCACGTAATATGAGCATTAGCGTTTGATTTACACTCACTAAACACACGAGAAAAGATGACATGCTAATCTAAGTTGGAAAGCGGTTTTGGCTTATCCTGCATTCACGTCAACTCCAATCTGTTCAGTCCTCACTCATCAATGATTCCTTTCCGTGGTGATGCTCATGATGCCAAAATGGATCCATTTGTGGCTTTGTTGTAATAATGACAAAATGCGTGAGATTAGTGACATTAATTTACGTCTATATGCTTTGAAGACACTTTAAAATACTTTTTTTTTTTTTTTTTTTTTACATTTATTCATTAAGTATTCTTGCTATTTTAAGAACTATTATTATTATTATGTGGAATCTTTACATTCCACAAATGGAAAAAAGGTTTTTAGATTATTGCATTTAATAATGATAATGATGATGATAATAATAATAATAATAATAAATACTTGATTATTATTATTATTATTATTATTAGTAGTAGTAGTATTACTATTACTATTTATTATTATTATTATTATTATTAATAATAATAATATCAAATATTAATTATTATTATTATTACTAGAACACTGATTATTTAAATTATTATTCTGCATGGTAATAGAATAATAATAATAATAATAATAATAATAATAATAACTATTATTATGGTTGCTGTTGTTGCTGGTGGTGGTATTGTTATTATTAAATTAAACATTTTATCCTATACTTTATATAATTTTATGTATAACATAATAATATATATTATACTATATTCTATTATTATTATTATTACACTTATACGTATACGCGTATGTGTGCTTTATAAAAAAAAAACTTTATAAAATTTGTATTTAAAGATTTAGATTAAAAGACACAAAGTTTTTGATAAAATTAATGATTTGATTTCATGGGGTCTTTGTTGAAACTGCTGTCGTTTTGGGTGGTCTTACATTACAGAGTAAGGGATTTTATAAATATTCAGAGTTTCCAAGTTGTAATTATGAGTTTGACAAAGACATGGATGATTTTACTGGTCTGAAACTCTTACAGTAACCCTAAAATGATGTGAACGGAGCATTAAACTGTATTGTGACTAGAACCTGTTTGCAGTATCTTTAGAATGATTTATAATAGCTCTGCAGTTAATTAATAAAGTTAATGACCTCTGCATTATTGTGCAATGAGTTCTCAGGTGGAGATCTCTAATATATATAGGAATCCAAATGGGCTACTACAGTCTTTTTTTTCTGCAGGCACAATGAAACAAATGTAGTTATCTTTTTGAAACAGGAAGCAATGCAGGTTTTGGGTGCTGGAGTTTTACGGCTTCCAAAGCAAAGAGAAGAAAATTAAGAATCGGGCTACCAAACTCAACCGAGATAAGTTCCCCTATACTCTGCTTTATGCGGGAAGCAATTGGGCCGGTGTTTGGACGTGTGCCAGTCTGTGGGAGAAAAAATGGGCGCAGTTCATCAGAGCGGTGATTCTGCCATGAATAAGACCATCCGTCCGTTACCAAGCAACGGTTCCGCTCGCTCCATCATCAGCGCCGGCCCGGGAGACGGGTGCAGAAACGTTGTTATTGATGGCTCCGTACGCCCGTCTAATCTCTCGGCTGACACAGAGGGTTTAAATAACCACGAGAGAAATGAGGACAGACGCCCACGCCGCCACATGCCGCCTGTGCCCCCACCGGCAGAAGAGTCAATTAAAGTGGAAGAACTTTTGGATGGGAGCTGAAAGTCAAAAGTGACGAGGATAGAAGCCAGTTATTAACCAAATCATTCCTGTGTGTGACGTATTCCAGATGCTGAGTGCACCTGTCGCTTCATGAAGTCCTGAGAGACGGGAGGCGGTCATGAGATGACCCACATGTTGATTACAACTCAACTACGGTGTAAATGCATGCTTTATATAGTGTAAGTATACAATGTTCTATATTACAGTGTGTTGCTACCCAGCATGCGCACAACTTCATAAGACGTTGATATTTAGTTAAATTTCGGTTTCGACGGGGAGGGTGGGGGGTGGTTTAATCGTAGACTCAACTGGTTTTATTTTCAAACTTGTATTTTGTCTTATTATGCAGTAATTCTGTTTGATACCTATGACTGACCTTAAAATTCTGAGTTGTAATATTAATGGCCTAAATGGCCCTCACAAACGTACAGGTTTTCTGGATTTTTTGCGAAGAAGAAAGACTGATATAGTGTTAGTTCAAGAATCCCATTTGAAAGAGGAGGATATACGCAGGTGTAATAAGTTTTATGAAGTGGTATATCTCACTCATCTTCGGATACTAAAACCAAGGATGTCCTAATATTGGTGTGGAAGACTTTAAATATTACTGTTTTAGACAAAGATTGTGATACAGACGGTAGAATAACACATATAAAAACAATAGTGGAGAATAGGAATATTGTATTTCTTTCTTTTGAAATTTTCGGATTTTGAAATTGTATTGGATGCAGATATGAATTCTGTAATGTTGCATATCCTACATAGATCTGGACCAAAGGAATCATACTCAAGGTTTTTTTTTTTCTGTCATCTTTTAGGATCTTTAGGCACGTTTTCACATTGTTGTTTTAGTTTTTTTTGGGAGTCATCTCATGTTTTTGGTCTCAGCTCTCACAGGACCTATCATATTTGTTGGGTACTGAGATATGTTTGACTCCGCGCCATTTTTTCATGAATGACTTTTGGGACTTCACCTTGTCCGTCCAACAAAGATGTTTACTGTTAGCTGCTCTCACAGCAGCAAAAAATTGCTGGTCAACCGTTGGAATCCTCCTCACACAATGGATGGATGAATCTGGACTGTGTATTTGTTGGACATTGTCTCGATGGAACTCTCAACTTCTCATGTGCATGGATCTAGTGTGGAAACTATAAGTTTGTGTCATTCAGCGTTTGATGTGTCATCTTTTCTGGAATCCATGTGAAAATTATTTTACTGTGGGTTGGGTGGGTTCTGAATTTGCACAGTTTTTTTTTATTTTATTACTGCTCTTTCAGGAAGAAAATTTAATAAGTTGTTAACAAAAAAAATAAAATTTGGTTTAGACATCGGGTGACCAAAATTCAATGTCAATTCAACATCTAATGTCAATGTTAATTTGATGTCCAATACCGATGTAAGCTGACATTGATATTTGTTGTTTTTGTAACTGAAATCCAACGTTAAGTCAACATCAAATTGGCATCAGATACTGACGTCTACCCGATTTTCATTCTCAACCAAAATTTAACATCTTTCTGACATCATGTCCAACGTCAACCTGATGTTATATTGACGTCCTGTGCCTGATGGGTACACTCTTAAAAATAAATATCTCTTATATTGGCAGCTGTGGTTCCACGAAAAACTTTTTTAAAAGGATGGTTCACCCAAAAATGAAAATTTGCTGTTAATATCCGCACCCTCAGGCCAGCCAAGATGTAGGTACGATTTTTAGCTGAAACTGTGGGCCTTGGTGATTCCTAAAATGCAAGTCAGCGGCTGCCCATCTTTGAGAATAATAATAAAAAAACATATCAAGGAACACAAAATTAACACCCGTGGCTCCTGCCGATATATAGAGGTCTTACGAAGCAAAACAATCAGTCTGTGCAAGAAACTAAACGTTACAACGTTATTACCTGGAACTTGTATCCTAGGCAAACAGAGTGGTGTCCGGCTCACAAACGAATCATTCTTTTGAAGCGGTGAACTAGATGAACCACTTCGGACTGAACCGTGAACAGTGATATGCACCTTTGAACCGAGGACTTTGGATTTACATAGTTTATGTAAAAAGATTAGCTCTTGAAGACTAGTTTATTCACTTTATTTACTTAGACATGTAAAACACTCACGTTTCATCATTATTGAGTTGATTTCATGTTTCAATAGCATTTTTTTGCAGTTAAATATTCACAAACACTAGTCCATATTGTGATTTGATTGCGTGTACAACCATACTTTAATTTATTCATCCAAGTTCATTCCGCATTATAAAGTGAATTCCATTCTTGACTGCATTCCATGATTTAGTCCACATTTTCTGCGTCATGGAAATTGAAAGGCACTACATTTGTGTAGCAAAAAGGTGAGAGATTATATATGCAGTCAATGTCCCTTGAAGAGGACCATTTCCAGACTAATTGCATCTTTACATCATGAAATAGATGGAAACCATTAAAGGTTGCATGGGCAGCAAAAACCATGTTAAGTGGACGATCACACTAGACTTTGTCCAATTCATTGTCATTTATGTTCAAGTTTTCTGACCTTCAAATTTGCACAATTAAAAGACGTTTGAGCAGATAGACTTAAGTATGAAATTCTTGCATTGGCAATTCAAGTTTAAAAGGATGCAAACTTCGATTAAGAAGAGGCGCTGTTGCAGTTGTGGGAAACCGATTTAGATTTTAACATTCTGAATTTATAATAATTATTCAATACAAATAATTTTACACACCTAAAATCTAATGTGAGCACCCCTTTGTCTTCATTTATTCTCATTTGCTGTTCACTGTCAGCGTTTTTTTCCAGCTCTGGCTCTTCTAAGAGGTATTACATGGGGTTTGTCGATCTCATTACGCATGACGTTCTCACTCACTGGCATTTGGCCCCATTTTGCCACCGTTAAGATGGGCTGTTGGGTGCTGCGGTTTCACTTTAACTAATCTGCTAAAATGATCTCAGTAATGCATGCTGGATGAATACTGCGAATCTGATTATCATTCTCGCATGACTTCTTTTGCAGAGCTTCCTCAAGCTGCCTGAAGAAGCATGTTCATGAAGGGGGAAAATGCGCCACTGTACTCATCTGAATTTCAAATTTGCCCTGTACGAATTATTTGAAGCCCAAATTCTCAATTTTATCCACAGCGTATAATATATGTGCTGTATACAGCTTTTGGCGAAATACAAAAGCAGTAATTGCCTGAAAGGGAATTTTGTAGTCTTGTGCATGTGAGCTTGTGCCGGTATTAGCATGTCAAATTGAGTTATCTGCTTAAACAAGCAGTGGAGACACTCCTGGTGCTCTTTTCAAGAGACCACTGCTATTTGTCTTGCATACTGTAAAACTGCAGTCGGACTCTTTTTACTTCAATGTTTGTTTGAACACTTACAAAAAGTGTCCTATCATTTCAAGTTTGTTTGTTTATCAGAACAGATTGGTAGAAATCCTCTGCAGTGAATGGGTGCCGTCAGAATGAGAGTACAAACAGCTGATGAAAACATTACAGTAGTCCACAAGTGATCCACACCACTCCAGTCCATCAATTATGTTTTGTGAAATTAAAATCTACATGTTTGTAAGAAACAAATCCATCATTAGGACGTTTTTACGCTCAAACAAGTCCTCTATCCATAATATTGCTTGCTTTCTTGACTGAATCAGGATATGCACAGATCAAGCGCCGTTTATAAGCAAAAACAGTACAAAACAGATCAGTGTCTGTGGATTTTGATGTGAGAGGACAACAGGAGACGGACGTTTCCATTGGAGGAAGCATTATTATGGATTATGGACTTGTATTTTGGCACTAAGCAACACGCTTCGCAGTTAAAATGCCTTAATGATGGATTTGTTTTTTACAAACATGCAGATTTATGCATGCAAGATGTTAATTAATGGACTGGAGTGGTGTGCATTACTTGTCGATTATTTTGATGTTTTTACCAGCTATTTGTCCTGACGACTCGAATCAAGTATTTTGTAATATTAATGTAAAAACTGTAAATTTAAATCATGGATATGTTCTTAAAGTTACTATACAATGTTTGCAATAGCATATAGATTATCCTCAAAGCTAACAGACATGGACTAAGAACCACAAAAGTAATTTTTAATTCATGTCATCTTTAATATTCTCCCCTGACACCCATTACAGAAGTGGTTAATTTGGACAAATAAAATTTCATGTCCTGTAAGATTAATAAACGTTAGGAAGATCTCATCCGCCTACTGCAGGCCTAACGATCCTCTACACTGTCACAACATTAACGAGGCATCAAAGATGGTGTTTTAATGCACACTCTCTGTCCTTCCTCACAGCACTCGCTGATATGATGCCATTATTGTTGTTTGTTATTAAGCAATTTTATAGGAGGGAGAGAAAAAAAATGCTTTAATTGAATTTCTGTTCAAATCACAAGTGCAATGCTGAGGGGGCTGAAATGTATGCAGATTACTCTGCATGAGGAGATGCTTCTCTCTCTCACACACACACACACACACACACACACACACACACACACACACACACACACACACAGACTCAAACTCCCAGGAACTTAGTCTTGCATATGATCAAACAGGAACAGAATATTTAATTCTTTGCACACAGATGCACTACAGGAAAATTCAATATATATGAACAATTCTATTTCTGCAGCAGATCCTAATGTCATTTTTAATGTTAAATATTTCCACGCTTTCATGGGGTTTACACATATTAGTATTCTGTTTAAAACACACAGTGTTCATACGGAAATCCCAATGCATGTATAATGCAATGGCGTGAATATTTATGTCGTCATTAAATGTTAATGTGAAATGTCATGTATATGTATATACAGTAGCATTCTGGGGATTTGAGGTCAAAAACACTCTGCTGTAGATGCATAGTAGAGAGGGAGGTAGAAGCTGTGAATTTATTTGGGACGATATTCATCAAAGGGGCTGCGGGTTTCACATTGGTTGAGTTGTTTCTTTAGCCCAGTTGTATAGTTGCTGATGTTTTTTTTTAATGGCATGCCTGTGGAAATCAGATACTGTAGATCTCAGTCTCATCTCTCTTTTCTTCTAGCATAGAGATGTTTTTGTAGGCCAAAACCTGGAAATGAGATGGCATTTTCAGCTTCCAGTTCTATCGTACCAAAATGGGTTTTTGGTTAAAGGTAATATATGTAATTTTTTTAACCGTACTAAACCATAAAAACTGCAGATATTTAGGAAACATGCTAAGTTTGCATACTTGTTTCTCTGAAAAACAATGCTACAGCAAGTAATTTGATTTTGAAATGTGTGTTCCGTGTCGGAATGTCTGTTTTTGTTTTGATCTGTGTGACTCTGCCCAATGCCAGTTTACCCAATTGTATTTCGACACACCAGGTTGCCAGTTGATGGAAAACACAGCGTACTGCAGCCATGGAAGCCAGCAAATGAACTAGATCACAGATTATACACGACCTAAAAAGCCTTAGCATCCATCTCAAGCGTGGTATGACCGGAAGAATATTAAAATTCAATTCACATTTATTTGTATAGCGCTTTTCACAATACAAATAGTTGCAAAGCAGCTTCACAGAAAATGAAAATAAAATAATATTAAAACACCGATAAATCAGCTCATCAACAGTGTATGGCTCTTTGATGTCCATGCGTTCATTCCTGTTGCGTGTCCTCAATCTGGCAACCCGTGTGAGAGTCAAATGTGAGGAGGAGGGAGCCGGACAACAACGCTTTCCAATATTTTCAATTTGGACTTATGCTAGCTGTTAATATTACATATTCCATCCTTAAACGCCTGAAATAAAGTCTGTGGTAACAGACACATTTTGTTTTACGACATAAATTACGTCGGCAACTTTAACACATTGAGCTTACATGGAGCTAAGTTCTGTTTTTCCCTTTAGGTATTACAGTGATAAAGCATAACCAATAGTCTACCCACTTTGAAAACAAAAATAATATTAAATGCTTTAAACATTAAATGCTTTAAATGCACATGCTCACTATTTCTACTTTGAAACCCTCTGGCATGATCACCTCATAGACTTCCATTATAAATGTATTACTGTAAACAAGTTTATCTTTGTTTATGAACTAAAAAGAAGGTGAACTGTGTAAATTCATAGAGGTGGTTTGTAAGTCAACTGGTCTATTACCCCTGAGGGATGTAGATTATAGTAAGTGTAAAGATAATAATGATTGGACCATTTAAGCCGTCCTCATTTGCCCCTTTTTATGCAAATTAATTCAAAAAGCACTTACGGCTCTTCATTAAGTCGTTAGCATTGGTTTGCTGATTCACATTTTTATTTGCTGTTTGATTGCCAGTAAACACACAGCTTTCCTGCACTGAAGGTGCTAATGGAGTTGTCATTTTGGTATATATAGGATTGCTGTCTATGATGTCTACCAATTAGATGTAAAATGGAGCTTTGTTTGTGAATGTATGAAATCTTTCCTATACATTTCCTAAACAGATTTTTGACTATTAACAGTCCACAGTGTGCTATTTGTAGCCAAGAACGGATATGATTGCTGGAAAACAAATACAAAAAGTGTTTGTATGCTTTCATTGATTCGTGCAGGTTTTGAATGACTGCCGCTCAAATTGAAAACTTTTTTTTTTTTACACAAGTACCCTATTTTTAGTTTATTATTATTTTTTGAAATTTTATTATTCTTTAATTTTTTTAATTATAATTTTTTAAATCTTATTTTTTTTTTTTTTTTTTTTATCATTTGGTATCATTTGCGATTTTCGGCCTGTTTTTTTTGGGAACTTTTTTTGAATTTTATTCTTAATATAATTTTAAATGTTATTTAAATTTTCAATGTGAATTATTTTATTTATTTATTTTTTGAGCAAGTAAACTTGTTTAAGATAAAACTTAGTTTTTTTTATTTTATTATTATTATCATCTTATTATTTTTATGTTTTTATTTATTTTATTTTAAAATTGCCGTTTTGGATTGTTTTGGCCTGCTTTTTTATTTTATTATTAACATTTTTAATGTTATTTTTAAATTTTTAAATTGTAATTATTTATTTATTATTTTATTTTATTTTTGAGCAAGTACACTTGTTTAAGACTTTTTTATTTAATTTTGATTTTGAAAAGTGCCATGCCGGATTGTTTTGGGCTGCTTTAGTCCCTGTATGTGCCAACTTTTCCAGAGATTTCACATCGAAACACATCCATGCGTGAAAACCACAGACTGTGAAGGTTATAAGCCATAGAAGATCACTAGCTCAGGTATAAAACATGCAGCCGTTTGCGTTTTCACAGTAAACGCTCAGCGGGGCTCTGGCAAGTCTTCTGGTCCGCAGAGCAAAGCTGAATGATAGTAGTGAAACAAAAGAGGAGGGAGTCCATTAGTGAAACGTCAAGAGATATATATTTCAGCCGCCTGTCTTCCTCACTTCTGCGTAGAGGTAACGAGATCTGAGACTACTTTTCCTTCTCTGTCTCTTTCTCTCAGAGTGCACATGTTTTTTTTGTCTGTCTCTTTGCTCAGATAAGAGCGGGGTTTCCCCTGGACGGCGGGCGATCGGAGAGATAAACAGGCTGAGAGCAAATGGAATCTGAAGAGAACTTGTTCAGGAGGCTTTTGTGTGGGAGCACAGATGGGGAAGAGGTGTCAAAAGTGTCTCTTCATGTCTCACTGTCGGCAGAGGCAGATGAGAGGCTCAGGAATGATGGCCTTTACTGGTAATAAGAACAAAACACACTTTCAAGGAGAAGGCGTATAAAGAGAAATGTGCTGTACTCATGCGGTGAACTGCACACTGATGAAGTCTGGACAAAACCGTAGTATTTTTGATAGCAATGAGTACAGACCTGCTGCTCAGTTGATAAAGCAGGATGGGAATTCATATACTGATAAAATGTATACAGTATTTTAAATGCACTGTAAGTCACTTTGGATAACACTGCTTTGTTGTTTTTTATTTAACAATTAATAGATTGTAATAGATCTTTTAACAATTTCAGCCTTGTAATTAAAATTTTCCTTTATTATGATCCAGACATTTTCTTTTAAATGTAAGATTCACATAAATGTTAAAGGAATTTTAATGAAGAAATTAAAAACATTTTCATTATATATTAGTATTCAAAACTTTGTCAGCATTGACCTGCATTTTTATGTACTGTATTTTAAAATATATGAAAATATTAAATACTGTAGCTTTTTAAATGAATAATAATTCACAATTTAATGTTTTTACTGAGTTTTTGACCAAAATAAATGCAGCATTGGTGAGCTTAAGAGTCTGCTTTCAAAACATAAAAAATAAAAACTGACCCCCAACATTTTTTATTGAATGAATTTACTTTCTCACACAGGTTGGGATACTTGCGATATGCACTAAACATACATACTCTACTAGTGAAGGTAAAGTACACACTTTAGAATCAGGCCAAGGAGGCAGCATAATATTACTGGCAACATTTCAGAACAGACTTTGCCCCAGGAACACTTATAATGCTATAATGCTGCATACAAAAGCAGCTCATTAGGTTTTGGAACAGAGCCATTATTCCTTATATGCAATCTGCCATAGCTCAGAGTGTCTGACAAATAAAGATGCACAGAGAGTCTCTTTATGTATAGACACTTATTTGAGTATTTGTCTTTCTGCCATTACCCTGTGTGTGTAGCAGGAGTGCATCAGAGGTCTGGGTGCTGAACAAAGAGACCGGCTCATTAGAGTTTGATCTGTTCAGTGGAGTGACTGACTGCTCTGTCTCTTTCTCTCTCTGGCTCTTGACTGCAAGGGAATGTGGTCCTAATGATGTGATTCCTCGTCTCTGATCACCCTCTTCCTGACTCTCATTACTGCGGGGTGGTCAGACTGTCACAGCCCGCCCGTGCCCACCTATGCCCACTTACTTACACACACTTCAGAGTGATTAGGACTGCGGCTTAGATGTCTGAAACCGTGTGCAGTGAAACTCGCTCACGCTGAACCCTCAGTGGACTGGCCTGTGGGGAAGAACAATCACATACGAGATACATTTTATATCTCAATTGTTTCTCCTACATCAGTGATTCCCATATGGTTTTGTCTCAGGACCCAGATTTTGTCTGGACTATAGTGTGATAAAATATAGAAGAATCTTTTGTACAATGGAAAGGTTCCATGGAATGTTAAAGGTTCTTCATGGAACTATCAATGTCATGGATGTGGTTAGTTGTATTCAGTACCTCTAACATTGTATATTCCATGTGACCCATAATGGCATTGTGACCCAATAGTTAATAACTACCGATTTAAACCTCAATGACAGTAAATGGAAACCAAATGATTACTTTTAAATCTTATGCTTCTGAAATTTTTCTCTTGAGAAATATATGGAAGGCCGTTCATGCCACTGAATAAAAAAAAAAAAAGGTAATTGCAACTTTTTGTCTAACAATTCAGACTTTTTTATCAAAATGGCATGATATAAACTTGTATCTGTGGGTTATGAAGTCAGTATTGCATGATATAAAAAAACTGAATTGTGAGATTTAAACTCGCAATTCTGACTTTTCAGAGTTTTGAAAACTTAGAATTGCGAGAAAAAGATTTATCTTGCAATTCTGACTTTATTTCTCGCAATTGTGTTTATATCACAACAATTCTGAAAAAAAAGTCAGATTTGTGAGAAAGAAGTCAGAATTGTGAGATTAAAACTCGCAATTACCTTTTTTATTTTTTGTGAAGTGGCAGAAATGAACATCCATGAAAAAGACTTCTCTAATTTCTCCAGTTTCTCAAAAATGTTCTCTAAATTGTTGAGGATGTTTTTTGCCTCATGGATGATGAACAGGTGCAAAAATTTCAAACTGATGTTCATTTGCAGTTACATGTACATTTTATACAAAGCAACTTTCATTGTTTATTTATTTTGGTTTTGCATTTTGCATTTTCTACACTCTTAGGCCCGGTTTACACTAGTGTGTTTTCATTTTAAAAGCATAACTTTTGCACTACTACGGCATTTTTGAGGTTGAAAACGGAGACTTTTGAAAAACGCTGCAGACCCCATTTTAGTTTTAAAACTTCGGGGTAGCGTTTCAGTGTAAACGGACCAAAACGGAGACTTTTGAAAACGATGGTGTGGCTGCCCACATTCGCACTGCTATCTTAGACCACGTGTAAACATTAACATCATGCTCATTATTGTACCCATACTTGCATGAATGGTCATGTGACATGCGTTTTCGGTCGTGTAGTGTAAACGGAGATCGTTTCTGAAACGCCAGTCTAAACGGGGATCATTTTCATTATAAAACGGCGTTTTAAAACGAAAACGCTCTAGTGTAAACGGTGCCTCGGACATAAAGGTTCCAAAAGGATTTGTTCCCTGCAGCAATTCCATAGCAAAAATAACCTTTTAGTGAACAGTTTTTTTTCTTATACCAAATTTACACTGCAAAGCTGGCACAGAGTCGCTTCTGAAGTGGAATTTAGGTGTCTTTACACTGACTGTTGCTCAGAGGTGGCATACATGCATTTATACAGCATTTGATATTAGGGGCTAAGTCAGAGCTGGCTTAATTTAGTCTGGCTTTTATGAATTTTGAGCAGGCATAGAGATGCTTTAACTCAGCTGTGTTAAGTTGCCTTTAGTGTAAGAATATTTTAATAATCTGATGAACCATTTTTCATTATAAATATCCTTTTGTGCAATGAAAAGGTTTCATAGAAGTTAAATGTTATTCATGGAAAGTGTAGATCTAATTCAGAATACCGTTCAGATGCATTCTTTGGACTTGGGACAGTAAACAACCACAACCACTCAGCGACACATTACAAAAATCAGTCATAAACAAATCTAGTTTAGAGAACATTGAGACATTTCATACTTGAATGAAAGATGATTGAGGACTCGATTAAGTCAGTAAATTATGAAAGAGCAGCCTCTGGGATTAGTCGGTTGAGTTTGACCTGAACTTTCATAGATCTTTTTTGTGAAGCTAATGACGTACAGCCGCATGTCAGTAGCTTATTCAATCTTTCTCTGGCTGATTTCATCTGCTGCGTCTCTCATTGCTCTTTCCCCGCTCTCTCTCGATCTCTTCTTTGTCATTCTTCCACCCAGCCGTTCTTCTTCTACAGATACTAGTCAACTGCTCATCTCGACAGCTGTCTGTTAGACCATCACTGAGGTTAATGAGGAGGGAAACCGAGCCGAAGCCTCACACACTCTTTTCCCAAGCTATCCCTCGTCAACCCAGCACTTTCATCATCTTGACGTGAGGGAGAGGCCATTAGGACAGTGACAGATGATTATGCCGACCAATCGTGAGCTGAGATTGATAGATTGTGCATGTGTGTTTGAGGTTCATTCATAAGGAGCCACTGTTGCAGCCAACTTCAAGGTCATGGATTTATGACTAACTGTTTTTATGTTCTTCATATTACAGATATGACACATTTAACTGTCAGATGAATTGAATTCACCCAACCAGATTTCCTTTTGTGTTGCACAGGAGAAAGTCATATAGGTTTGACTAAATAGGATCTCAATAAAAATATGGAAGGACAGGTGCGTTCTGGAAAAGGTAGTCTGACAATTTAATGGGTTTCATGTGTGAAACTGGCTAATCTCCATGCACCTCTTATGTGGCATGTTGTCCATTTTGAGAACAAGAAAATAATTTTGACTCGTCCCTCAGGCAGTGCGAACACCTCAAATGAATGTTTAAAATATTCAACTATTACACGGTTTTACCGAGAGTATAATGCAACTATTAAACATTACATGTGTTTGCATGCGACTGGTAATGATATAACTGTTATCAAGCATGAGTTGCAAAATGAGCATGAGTGCAAAGTTATAACTAGGCCTTCACAGAATCTGTACACTCTTTTCTCTGTTGACTGTAAGGAGGTAAATATGAAAAAATGTGTTAAGCAGAGCTGTGAGGAATTTATGCAGAACTCTTTGAAATGCAATTAAAATAAGGATAAATAAGAGTTTGCAAATTTTGGGGGATGTGTTAAATTTTGTGAACACTGGGCATTGGAATGGAGCTTTCTACATACTTTTTGTTAGTATCTAAAGCCGTCTTTCAACCATCATGCAATTCAGTTTATATTGGCATGGTTAGCAAAGACTGGGCTCAAATTATTATTTTTTTTAAATAGCTCCAGACTATGATGCCATCCAGTCGGAGGATATAAAACATGTTTTCTAGAACACAAATCGATTTTCTTTTGCCATGCATTTCCTAGTAATGAGTCACATGTTTGTGAGTCATTTTGATAGACTTGAAAGTCTATTGTGTGATCCTCAAGTGTATGATGCCCAGTTTTTCTCTGTAAACATTTACAAAGTCGGCAAGTTAAAACTCATACGTCAATATGAATATCAATACATGTACTTTGTAGCTAGCAGGTCTGGAAACTTGTACCTTTCCGTGTTTGTCTCTGCTGGCATAACCTCTCAGAATATTAAGATGCAGTAAATTTCTCACAATCTCTTTGATTTCTGTTTTGTAACTGATCATCCACCAGTCCATTTTTGCATTTGTATTTGTTATATACATTAAGGGGTGATTTGCATTTAAAAATGTAAGAAAGAGTCTAGGAAAGAAAAAAATTGCAAGGTATAGAAACACACTGAACAACTTTTAACTTGAGCGCCTCATTTTTACAAGACTGTTGTGTGTGAGATGCAAGTGCAACAGTCAAATACATTGAAAAACATTGAAAAATATGCACAGTGGAATGCAAAACATGTTTTTTTTTTTCCCTCTCCATTTTACTGCCTGTTTTTGTTTATTCTGTTGCCATGTGTCTAGGTGCTGTTCACACAGAATGTGTTTTTGCATTTAACTATTTTTAACTTGAGTGCCACATTTTTTTTTAAAAACATTTTAGTGGCCTCTTTTATTGCATTATCAAACACAGGACTAGATATGTTTTGCTTTTTTTCTCTAAATTTAGTTTTTTGCATTTAAAAACACGAGACAGGGCAGTGGAATGAAAAAATCTGCAAATGCTGAAGTTTAAAAAAAAAAAACTAGGCATGTTTTTCAATTTATTTTATGTTAAGTTCATGTTTGTTAAGTTCAATTTATTTTAACTTGAGTGCAGTGTTTTTAGATTGCCGTGTCATTTGCGAGTGCAATAGTCTGTATAGTCTGTATTAGGCTAGTATTAGTTTTTTGTGATATTGACACTGGTGACAAGAACTATGACATTTCTATGGTTTCAAAAATGTTGCCATCATACATAACTTATTTAAAGCACAAATAACTATATCATGATGTACCGTGAAATTATATAATAAATAGACATGAATGGGACATGATATAACTGTCTGTAAAACATTGTTTACACGAGTCAGTAATGAGTCAGAGCAGAAGTTTCTCCACTTGAAAAACTACCCATGTCCCCAAAGGATCATGAAACCACTTTACAGCTTAAATAACAAACATTTCTTCTCAAGATTTCATGTAACAAATACAAGCAGGCACATTTTGGCTTTTAAACACTCCTTGCATTGTGCATTACTGTAAACAAGCTTCCCATTTGTTTTTACACACTGAGGCACAAAATCATTTTCTGTGATAACGGACAGCGGGTTGCAGATGCTGTCCGTTCACATTAAGTTGAAAATAACCTGAGACTTTCCTACGAACCCTTTGCACTACAAGTTTACCACATTTCGCATCAACATTAATGTATAATGCAGGCCGGTGTGTATCTCTCATGCCAGCAGCGAGGATATAGCAGACTGCATTTTCCGTTCAGACGACATGAGAGCGTTAAGGAGATGCATTAGCGCCTGGATATTACTCTGTGGCTGTTGTGTCATTTCAGTGTGCTAAATCATTCAGGAGAGCTATGGCTTTTACCTCCTCTGCCAGAAAAATACCCAGAATGCAGTGTGACAGTGCAGCCCCTCGGCCACGTCCACAGATATAACTTCAGCTCTAATATCTCGCTTGTCCAATTTCTGTGGGCACGGGGGCAGAGGGGCACAAGAAGGGTTATGCATACAGAACATTCCGTCTTTCTCATCTGGTTCCCGCTGCGGTCGCAGTCCCTGGAGAGACACCCGGCTGCTCAGAGAGCTCTGAATAATAAACTCGCACACAAATAGGGTGCTGTCAGTAAGCACTCATTTTAAGTGACACGTCTCGGTTGCTTTGCGACTAGAAGTGGGAATCAAGAAACGGATCCCTTTTTGAAATAAAAACCGGAACCAAATTAATTTTAATGTCTGTATTATTCCATTAATGGGATGTTGTGTCACACAGGCTTCACCGTTGTCATAGCGATGTGTTGTGGTAAGACCACAGAAGATATTTCCAGTGTTTGATCTCTGGGCAAATGTGTTTTAAATTGTCTATTGTTGGTATGTATTCCACTTCAGATAGTTTTGCAGGTATAAAATACAAAAAATAGGCTATTAAGTGGTAATTTGTTATTCTTTATAATTATTTTTCAACAGTTTATTGAGGAGACATATGGAAGCCCGTTTTTGCCACAGAATAAAAATTGCAAAAGGTAATGGCGACTTTATCTCAATTTAGACTTTATTGCAGTTCTGAGAAAAAAGTCAGAATTGCAAGATATAAACCCAGAATTCTAACTTTCTTTCTCGCAGTTTTCAGTTTACATCTCACAATTCTGACTTTTTTTCCTCAGAATACTCCATCTACTTTGCGCAAGTCTGTTTTGTATTTTATTTATTTTTTAGTTTTTGCTTTGAGAGTTTATATAGAGTCTTATAGAGAGTTTATGAGAGGTTAGAGAGTCGGACTCGTAATCCGAAGGTTGCGGGTTCGAGTCTCGGGCCGGCAGGAATTGTAGGTGGGGGGAGTGAATGTCCAGCGCTCTCTCCACCCTCAATACCACGACTGAGGTGCCCTTGAGCAAGGCACCGAACCCCCAACTGCTCCCCGGGCGCTGCAGCATAAATGGCTGCCCACTGCTCCAGGTGTGTGTTCACGGTGTGTGTGTGTTCACTGCTGTGTGTGTGCACTTTGGATGGGTTAAAAAATGCAGAGCACAAATTCCAAGTATGGGTCACCATACTTGGCCGTATGTCATGTCACTTTCTTTCTTTTTCACTTTCTTTACAAATTAAGAGGGAAAGCAACACACTTTACATTCAACATATAACATTAAATAAATCAAAATTAAATAAAACAGAGCAAACCGCTCACCCACACGACGCCATACATGCTGTCTGCCATCTGCCCTGTACAGTGTAAACTGGGATTCATCCGTGAAGAGAACACCTCTCCAAAGTGCCAGACGCCATCGAATGTGAGCATTTGCCCACTCAAGTCAGTTACGAAGACGAACTGCAGTCAGGTCGAGACCCCGATGAGGATGACGAGCATGCAGATGAGCTTCCCTGAGACTGTTTCTGACAGTTTGTGCAGAAATTATTTGCCTATGCAAACCGATTGTTGCAGCAGCTGTCCGGGTGGCTGGTCTCAGACGATCTTGGAGGTGAAGATGCTGGATGTAGAGGTCCTGGGCTGGTGTGGTTACACATGGTCTGCGGTTGTGAGGCCGGTTGGATGTACTGCCAAATTCTCTGAAACGCCTTTGGAGATGGCTTAGGGTAGAGAAATGAACATTCAATTCACGGGCAACAGCTCTGGTGGACATTCTTGCAGTCAGCATGCCAATTGCACGCTCCCTCAAAAAAAAAAAACATTTTTGAGTGGCCTTTTATTGTGGCCAGCCTAAGGCACACCTGTGCAATAATCATGCTGTCTAATCAGCATCTTGATATGCCACACCTGTGAGGTGGATGGATTATCTCGGCAAAGGAGAAGTGCTCACTAACACAGATTTAGACAGATTTGTGAACAATATTTGAGAGAAATAGGCCTTTTGTGTACATAGAAAAAGTCTTAGATCTTTGAGTTCAGCTCATGAAAAATGGGGGCAAAAACAAAAGTGTTGCGTTTATAATTTTGTTCAGTGTACAAACACAGTGTGTGTATATATATATATATATATATATATATATATATATATATATATATATATATATATATATATATATATATATATATACACACAAATCTTCAATGCTTATTTTGCTGGATCTATCCACTACTTTTGACTCGGTTAGATCCTCCTGTCAATCCTGTTGGCAAAGGGCATCTCAGGAATCGCACTCCAGTGGTTTGAGTCTAATCTATCAGATAGGTATGTTGTCCATCATAGTCTGTCAAGGTATGTTGGAGAGATATCTTCTCTTCTCTGTCTATATGGTATCACTAGGTTCTGTCATTTAGAAACATGGCTTTTCATATCACTGCTATGCTGATGACACTCAACTCTACCCTGAAAGCCACAGCCATATCACCCTGCAGCCCAAGACTGGTTGCCCACTGAATCTAAGCAGGGTTGAGCCTGATCAGTACCTGGATGGGAGACCTCCTGGGAAAACTAGGTTGCTGTTGGTAGAGGTGTTAGTGAGCCAGCAGGGGGTGCTCACCCTGTGGTCTGTGTGGGTCCTAACGCCCCAGTATAGTGACGGGGACACTATACTGTCAAAGGAGCACCGTCTTTCGGATGAGACGTTAAACCGAGGTCCTGACTCTCTGTGTTCACTAAAAAACCCATGGCACTTCTCGTAAAGAGTAGGGGTCTAGCTTGAAACGTTTCTTCCAATTAATTCTTTGTCAAATGTATAATATTCTGGTTATAGAAATCACATCCAAAAGTATACTTTGCAAGAGTGTGTAAAATGCGGACCATGTGACTGATAACATGCTGATTTATGATGGAAGGAACACCCCTAGCTAAGATAATAGCCTATCTAATTGGTCAAGACACCAGATGGGATGTGTCCAGAAGCCGAGTTTAAAAACTCAGGACACCATCAAACTCTCTCTTCTCTCTCTCCTTTTTTTTGCTTCAACTTTTGCCACTGCGTTTTTGATGCTGCTCTTTGAGCGTGCTCTGGCCTACGTGCCACCTGCTACCACAATGAGAAGAAAACCCACCTAGTCTCTTTACATCCCTTTATTCTTTTACTTTATTTTATTTTCTGTTGTGAGTTTCGTGTACTCCGTTAAGTTTTGCGGCCACGCCTCATCTCAGAGTTCAACTCGAGTCTGTGACGGCCTCAAAACTTCTACCAGCCACAACTCCGCATCCGCAGCCAACACCCAACCATTGGCTTCCCAAGACGTCCCTTCAGGACTACTGAACTCTCAGCCAATCAGCAACTTCGGGTAACTCCTTTCCTGCAAGGACGACACAAAAGGGATTCCCTTAGCAACAAGCAAGTAACCTCCAAATTCTAACTGAATTGGTGCAGTTAATATAAATTTTAGCCTTATTGAGAAACTCAAAGCGAGGGTTAAATAAGTGATTGATGGTTGTTCAGGTCTATGCAATAGCACATATTGCTGTAAACTTGGGATTTCACATTTTCATTCTCTTAAACTCATCCTTTCCTCACTTTATCTCTTTCTGCAATGTGTAAATGCGTGTGTTCATGTGTTAGATTAGTTTATGTCTTAGGTTTATATAAATAAAATCTTATTTATATTGAAAAGAGAAGTATCTTGTGTTTTGTGCTTACAAGTTAATGCCTTAATCTGCCGATCTTGTTACTGTGCTATTAAATAGTGTTTTCACTATATTTTGGATTTTAATATCCAGTGCAGAGTTGATGTTATATGGCTTGGTCAATGAATCACTGCTGCCTCAGTGATCAGCAGTGAAACAGTGATTCTGTTCAAATTCCCTATAAAATCATAAATGATTCCCTTTGAGCTAAATTAAACTATTTGCTTTAAATTACATATTACGTTTTTACGTTACATTATGATTGATGATCAGCTGACTTTCTCAGACCACGTTGCCAAAACTGCCCGGTCCTGCAGATTTGCTTTATTTAACATCAAGAAGATCTTTCTTTCGGAACATGCTTCACAACTCCTTGTTCAGGCTCTTGTTCTGTCCCGGCTGGACTATTGCAATGCTCTCTTGGCAGGTTTTCCAGCCAGTTCTATCAAACCTTTATAATTAATCCAGATTCATGTTTAATGCGCCAAAAAGACTGCACGTCACACCTCTGTTTATCAATATGCACTGGCTACTAATAGCTGCTCGCATAAAATTCAAGGCATTAATGTTTGCCTACAAAACCAACACTGGCTCTGCACTCCTTTACCTAAGTTCATTAGTTCAGACTTATGTGCCCTCTAGAAGTTTGTGTTCTGCAAATGAACATTGCTTTAATGTACCATCCCAAAATCACTTTCACGGACTTTTAAATTAAATGTTCCCTCCTGGTGGAATGATCTGCTCAACTCAATCCAAGCAGCTGAGTACTTAGCCATATTCAAGAATTGGCTAAACACACATCTCTTCCATCTTATTTGACCCTCTGTCTCTAGCACTCTCTTTTCTAATTTTATTCTTAAAAAAAAAAAAAACATTTTCTGATCTTTTTGTATTTTATCTATTTGTTTTCTTTTTTTTTATTTTACAATTAACAAAACCAAAAAAGGCCTCTAACACTAGCTTGCTCTATTCCTTTTCTAAAAAACAAAAACAAGAAAACCTTGCTACATGTACTGCATTAAGCTATTTGAGACTTATAGCACGTGCATATCATTGCTCTTTTGTTGATTTTGATTGCTTCCATTGTCCTCATTTCTAAGTCGCTTTGGATAAAAGCGTCTGCTAAATGACAAAATGTAATGTAAATGTAAATATCAGTATGACTGAAAACTCCAGGAGGCTCTCTGCGCGGGACGGCACTGTCATTGAGCCGTCTAACGTGGCACAAAGCATTGTGGGTTTGTTTATCTTGTGGGGGAGACTGACTCATGCCTACTCTGCTAATTAAATCTCAGTAACACATCAAAACAGGGCTAAGCTAATGTTTCCACCAGCTTACTCTTGAGGTAAGACTCTGCGCTAATTCATAATGAGGGAATTAAAAGATTATCCTAAGAAGATTACAATGATGCATTGTATCACCAAAGTTTTATTACATATTATAAATAATGCAAGCCATTTATTTGCCATAGTAATCACTGTGCTCAGAGGCCAGAGAAAAGCACTCGGTGTGTGTCAGGTTTTCCTTCGAGGGGCACTTCATCACTTTTCTAAACCATCCATTATGAAAAAATTACCTTATAGGAAAACAGCATCATTTAGTGGTCCATCAGAGGATGTTGAGATGCAGGACGCTGCAGCCCTGCGGTGCTGATAGAGACGGCTGCATGCTTCCATAGTCAATTCCAAACTAAACATTTTTCTCTCACTGAACATTTGATACTCATAACACATTTTTTATTAATGTGAGGTGCCAGGGGCCACTGAGACTTGATTTAATAATAATTGTGGCTCACTGTTTAATTGCAGCTCGATGCTTGAAACTTCAATATACTATACATTGCAGCACAAACAGAGTGATAGAATTAAACCATTATCTTGCTTTTCTTAAGAAAAGAGAATAGTTTAATTAGCAAAAGATTTAACATGATGAAAATGTAGTGTCTGTCTGTCGTTCTGTCTGTCGGTCGTTCTGTCGGTCGTTCTGTCTGTCTGTCTGTCTGTCTGTCTGTCGTTCTGTCTGTCTGTCTGTCTGTCGTTCTGTCTGTCTGTCTGTCGGTCGTTCTGTCTGTCTGTCTGTCGGTCGTTCTGTCTGTCTGTCTGTCGGTCGTTCTGTCTGTCTGTCTGTCTGTCTGTCGTTCTGTCTGTCTCTCTGTCGTTCCGTCTGTCTGTCTGTCGTTCTGTCTGTCTGTCGGTCGTTCTGTCTGTCTGTCTGTCGGTCGTTCTGTCTGTCGGTCGTTCTGTCTGTCGGTCGTTCTGTCTGTCTGTCTGTCGTTCTGTCTGTCTCTCTGTCGTTCTGTCTGTCTGTCTGTCGTTCCGTCTGTCTGTCTGTCGTTCTGTCTGTCTGTCGGTCGGTCGTTCTGTCTGTCTGTCTGTCTGTCGTTCTGTCTGTCTGTCGTTCTGTCTGTCGTTCCGTCTGTCTGTCTGTCGTTCTGTCTGTCGGTCGTTCCGTCTGTCTGTCTGTCATTCTGTCTGTCTGTCTGTCGGTCGTTCTGTCTGTCTGTCGTTCTAGAAACTGCAGTGAGTGTTATAACAGTAAACCCATGGTAAACTTTCATAAGGAGTAGTTGAGAGTCTGTGCACAGATACAGTCACACACTTCTTAAAAGAAACCCACCTTCTAGACTATCAGCATCTGGTGCATGGTGTCACTCGTGTTGGACGTCCACGGCCGCTGGTCACATGAGGACACATGTCTTATCGCCCCACAGCAGCCCTGACTCTGAAGAGGTCGTCACACTTATCTTCATGCTATCATGAAAAAAAAATCCTGTTTAGATCAAACCTCAGGAGAGAAACCAGTCTGCTGGCCAAATAAATATATAATGCAGGATCAAACGCATGCTAATCTCCTTTGACTTAGAAATGAAGGGATGGGTTGAGGTTTTTAATCAATTCTGGCTAGAAAAATGGAAAATGGACATTAAGGATACCATGAAGAAGTCATTCTGCTAAGATCTGCTAAGAAGAAGGGGAAGCCGTGGCCTAATGGTTAGAGATTCGGACTCGTAACCAAAGGGTTGCAAGTTCGAGTTTCAGGCCGACAGGAATTGTAGGTGGGGAGAGTGCATGTCCAGGGCGCTCTTCCACCTTCAATACCACGACTGAGGTGCCCTTGAGCAACTTCTCTCCGAGCGCCGCAGCATAAATGGCTGCCCACTGCTCCTGGTGTGTGTTCACGATGTGTGTGTGTGTTCACTGCTGTGTGTGTGTGCACTTAGGGCAGAGCACAAATTCCGAGTATGGGTAACCATACTTGGCCACATGTCACGTCACTTTTACTTTTACTTTCATCTGAAGACAAATGGTGACCTACTAGTTCCAGTAGTGACCTCTAGATGGCAGTGTGGTTATTAAAACGGTTTAGCTGAGCAATGCAGTGAAGTACATTTATAAGCTATTGAAGTACTCTATATGTAACCCAAACAGGTTCAGTGCTCAGAAAATGGTTGAAAAGGGAAGGTTACTGAAGGTCAAATTATGTTGTTTTCATTGATTATAATGAGCAGCATATGAAAACATACCAGAAGGAAGAAGCCGTGCCGGAGTGCTTTTATCGAGGGCTGTGGACTGATTTACTCCCTCGGATGCCGAGCAGCACTCGGCATCTGAAATAGGAACGTCATAAATTTTCAAGAACATCATAACAAAGTCATTTGCTCACACCCTAAAAAAGATTATACGGGATGGAAATGGACGTTGTCTGGAGTACAGAAGTGTGTCCTCAAAGTCCTGGGGCTTCGGTGAAGAGATGTCTGTCAGTCTGCCAGCTCTGAAACACAGGATGAGGCCTGACACTTTTGGCAGATCCCTGTGTCAGTGCTTTTGCAGACACTCCTTAGGAGATGTGACTCTATGTTTTTCTCGATTCGTCTACCATCTTATTTTTTTTGGTTTAAATGACTTTCTAAATAAGTAAATAAGCAAACGGTAAATCAATTACATTTTAATGAAATTATTTTATCAGCACTTTCATCATCACAGAATCATCTCCTTGTATTAAAGGTAACACTTATTTTCAAATTAATTTTTATTGTCATAATCTATAGTCCATTAGTGTACAAACAGTATCCTAAAAACTTACACAGTCCTTAGTGACATCAGCAGAGAAAGTTGTTTCAGCGATAAAGTTTGACGAAAGACAATAAAGACACCTTTTCTTCACTGACAAATCGCTCACAATATGTATTAAGAAAGTAAACAGGATCAGTTTTGTTTTCATATAGACTTTAACCATATCCTCTGACGTTAGTGTTTCTAGATTTCAGGAAGACTGTCAGGACAGGGTGTTGTGTTAAAGTGACCCTATTATGGATTTTTGAAAATACCTTTCATGCAGTGTGTAACACAGCTCTAAGTGAATGAAAACATCCTGCAAAGTTTTAAATCTGAAAGTGCTCCGTGTATAAAGTTATTGTCTCTCAAAAGAAAGAGTCGACTCTGAATCATTGAAACGAGTCGTTTTTTAAAAAGAATCCCAAGCCGTTTCATGTTGACGTCAAGATGAAACATCGTCAGCCTGACGTCAGCCTGTTGTTGGGTACTACCAAAACCAAAATATGAACCTTCCATAACCCATAATAGGGGCACTTTAATGTGAAGAGTGAAAACACACCCTTCGATGTCAGTGACAGCATTACTGTCACAACCGCTGTCACAACCGGCTGCTTTGGCTTGGGCCTGTGGCTTTGTGGTGCCCAACGGTCCACAGGCAGCCAGACCCTGATCAGAGCAACTTTCACGCCTGTCTGATTTCCATCAGTTTCATATTTCTCAACATAATCTCTCACTCTAACATAGTCTATCTCTCATAACATGCTTATCACTCTAACCCCATACTCTCTCCCTCTAACAGTGGTGAGTTTGGAAATCCTGCTGTCAAAAAGAGCGTCTGCTTTGCGAGTGAAAAGGTCACTTTTTCCCGCTTCTTTTCCCGGAGCGGTCTGCACTACATGCGTTTTTGCCCCGATATCATGTTAATCTCTGGCTGCTCCAAGATTGACGCTTCTGACAATCTGACCCTCGGACTTTGTCGACCTCTTGACCCTTCTCACTGGCAGCATGGTGGAGGTCACTGAGTGGTGAGAAAAATCTGCCCGGGATGAACTAGCTTGTCAAACCGACCCATCATGTTGTCACCACAGCAACTATTACAAGGTCTGTATGTCTTTTTACTTTCATAAGCACCATGATCAGGTCATCGCTACATCGCAACTGCCTCCATAGGCAGCTGTCTACTAAAACAGCATCTTAACTGAAATGAAACCTCATAAGTAATTGATATGGAATATGGACAGAAACTGCTGTGTCCTATAGGAGACTCCACTTATAATTGATTTCCATTGACACTGATGTTAGCATGTTGCTTAGCTGAGGTATAGAAATGCATATCATGCACATATATTGGTTAAGTCACTTTTTTAAAATTAACTGAATGCAAGTTTTTACCTTGAAATATCAGTTTTAAAATCACTCTGATGGTACACTGACTTCTCTTACGGCGAATGGCTTTTGTCTCTTTCCAATCGTCTGTTCTAGGATTATTTAACCTTTGTGCATCAATAAAAAAAAAGTTACACACAGGTCCATAGTGGACAAAAATGTCCATGTCAAAAATTTTAAGCTTGGGAGCACAGACTTAAGTTTGGGCTCATTTTAAAGAAGACCCATGGCAGATTATTGTTGAAGTAAAAAAAATGTTCTGCAGGTTTAAGTTTATGAATTTGATTTATGAACAATATTTTATCTAAAATATACATTTTATGAAACATGTTGAACTCTAAACCTGCTAGAAAAGCAAAGCCATAAATCTAAACAAGTTGTGTTCCAAAATTGAGGTTGATAACTTCGCTTTCAGTAAGATTTTGTTTGGGCGCAGTCCCAAATTTTCCCCATTAGATGCCAGCAAAACTCTGCTGGTGCACACAGTGGTTGGATTTGTGATTTTACAGTAGAGTTTTTCTCTCTCAAATATTACAAGCACACACACAATTTTTTTTATGACACATACAAACCACACAATTATAGCTGTATTATTTATCCAATTGGCTCTATAATATGCAGAAGCAGAAAATAGGAATAAAGCGAGTATTTTCTTTATAGACACTTTATAGACCAAACCTGAAAAAATGGCACCATCTGGTAAAAATGAAAAAAAAAAAAATACATTTTGAAGCCTCGAAAACAGAATGAAAGCCTATTAACAAAAACTGCGTCAATTTACAGTTAAACGGCACTGCGATTAAAAATTGCAGTTTTAATGGGTTTCAATGGGGACATTTTTGTCCAAAAGGTCCTGAGAGGAACTATTTTTTGTACCTAGTGCAAAACAGATTTCTTAAAGGAAATGGGGTTGAAATAGTAAAATTACAATAAAAATACACACCTGTGCCAAAATGTATGCAGCTGCCAATAACACAGGCAAAATGATCAAAAAACAAAACTGATAAGGACAAAGATGTCCAAAAGGTTGCACAAGGGTTAAGTTTGGTGAGCGGGTACGAAATTCCACGAAAAGGGTGGATTGCTTTACGGCAGCAATAAATGCACATGTAGAGCGATCTACTATAATTACGACAGTGAAATTTCACTATTTTAACTATTGGGGGCTCCAAAGTCGCAAAAATACATACTGTACGGTTGCACTAAGCGAATAATTTCATGAACTAGTTTTTATTTAGTTTTATATTTTCAGCATTCATTATTTTGAAGTACTTTTTTTTTTACAAATAAATAGCATTCACAAATATTGATTAAAAATAGTTAAATTTTAGAATTGTATTAATACTTTTCAGTACACATTTCAAGTTTTTATATATTAAATAAATTTTTAAAATCACTTCTAAATAAATGTGCACAAATATTTAAAAAAAGGTATCCATTTTTTTCAGATAATTAAAAAATATATATTTCGTTTTACAAAATAATATATTTAGTATAACTAAATATATTTTTAATTAACTTCTAAATAACTTAAAATAAATGGCATGCATAAATATGGGTTAAAATAGTCATATTTCACTATTTTATCCATGCCTTTCCTGTATTTTAGATATACTTTTCTAAATAAATAAAAAGTATGTGAACATGTTTTGTGTAAATAGTTTTGTATTTAACATGTTTAACACTTACTAAGGTGGCCAAAAGACCATATCTTAAAAGGCAGCATAACTGAATGCTGTCATGACTGTATTTAATATGTTTTATTTAATTACCTTTTTCAAAACAAGGTATAACTGCCATTTTTGGGAATGTGTAACATATGTGTAAATGCTGAGAAATAGAACGTCTTGTTAATATGGTACATTCCGCCTAGTCAGACTAATGATTTTAAATTGTTAACCGCCCTCTGGTCATAGCTCAGCAGATTTCACAATATTTTAAAATCAGTCGTCCGTATGAAAGCTAGAGTTAACAAATTACATTTGAATCAGCCTCTGTGATCGAGCACCATAATGGATTAAATAGCCCTGACATTTCAACACATGCGCCACATTTTACCTCTCATCTGTCACTGTTGCACCACATGACCTCTGTGCTTTTAATCTCTCTCTCTCTCTCTCTCTCTCTCTCTCTCTCTCTCTGTGTCTCTCTCTCTCTCTCTCTCTCTCTCTCTCTCTCTCTCTCTCTGTCTCTCTCTGTCTCTCTCTCTCTCTCTCTGTCTCTCTCTCTCTCTCTCTCTCTCTCTCTCTCTCACTCTCTCTCACTCTCTCTCTGTCTCTCTCTCTCTCTCTCTCTCTCTCTCTCTGATTGTGATGTCCGGCTCATTTGTATGCTGTCCTAGTCTGACTATCTTGCTGGTGGCTGGAGCCAAAGTTGTGGCATCGGATAGATTTGAATAGATATTAGAGTGAATCTCAAAAGACTGTCAAGAACATGTCAGGGTCTTGTTTCATAAGAAATTATATTTTGCTTAAAGAGAAGGAAGCCAATTTTTTAGGAGCATGATGATTTTTGTTTTGCACTGTGACATTATTACAGCTCACCCCCCCCCCCCATTTCTTATTACTCAGTTCTAAATAAATAAATCTCATTCTCTTTACTGTAGACCGGAGAATGTTTGAGAATTTTTTTTTTCTGACAACAAATCATTATTTTTTTCAATTCCATTTGTTGCAGAGAATTTCACCTTTGTCATCCAAATAATGTAAAACATGCAGTTGTTTGCATGTTTTGTAAGTATAGTATTTGAAGATGTGTAATATAAAGTGGGACCCAATCAATCAGTCAATCAATCAATCAGTCAATATCATTACTGTAGATTTTTTTTGCATTTTTGCAATTCCATTTGTTGCACAGAAATAACTTTACACTTTCTCACACACACACACACACACACACACACACACACACACACACACACACAGTGATATATATATATATATATTAGTGCTGTCAAACGATTAATCGCATCCAAAATAAAAGTTTTTGTTTACATAATGTATGTGTGTATACTGTGTATATTTAATTATGTATATATAAATAAAAACACATGCATGTATATATAAATAAAAACACATCACATGCATGTTATTTATTTATTTATTTTTATTTAGTCATTTAGCAGACGCTTTTATCCGAAGCGACTAACAAATTAGGACATAAGAAGCAATCAAAACCAACAAAAGAGCAACAACGTGCAAGTACTATTACAAGTCTTGGCTAGCCTAACGCAGTACAGATAATAATAATAATAATTATTATTATTATTTTTATTTTATTTATTTAATTTTTTAAACAAAACATATAGATAAAATAAAATTAGAATAGAGAGTGCTAAAGTTAGAGGGTCAAGTAAAGATGGAACAGATGAGTTTTTAGCCATTTCTTGAAGATGGGTAAGGATTCGGCTGCTCAGATTGAGTTGGGCAGGTCATTCCACCAGATGGGAACAGTTAATGAAAAAGTCTGTGAAAGTGGTTTTGTGCGTCTTTGGGATGGCACAATAATGCATCGTTCACTTGAAGAACAATATGAATATATTTAAGAAAAATATGTTGTGTATATATTAAATATATTTATATAAGATATAAAATATAAGAATATGAATATATAAATGTATAAACGTGTAAATCTTTTCAAAATATATACTGTGTGTATTTATATTTACATAATAAATATACATAGTTCACATACATATATATGTATGTATGTATGTATGTATGTATGTGTGTATATATATATATATGAAGTGACATACTGCCAAGTATGGTGACCCATACTCGGAATTGGTGCTCTGTATTTAACCCATCCAACGTGCACACACACAGCAGTGAACACACACACACCGTGAACACACACCCGGAGCAGTGGGCAGCCATTTATACCGCGGTGCCCGGGGAGAAGTTGGGGGTTCGGTGCCTTGCTCAAGGGCACCTCAGTCGTGGTATTGAGGGTGGAGAGAGCGCTGGACATTCACTCCCCCCACCTACAATCCCTGCCGGCCCGAGACTCGAACCCATAACCTTTGGATTACGAGTCCGACTCTCTAACCATTAGGCCACGACTTCCCACATATATATGCATATGCACACTGTATATATGTATAAAACACTAATAATAATTTTGGTGCAATGTGACCTGGACATGTTTTTGTTAGATCCATACTGTTTATTATATAATATTTTGTTAACCCCTTTATCATCCTAAAAACTCTCTCTCTCTTTCTGTGTGTGTGTGTGTATATAGACACACACACACATATAGTGGTGTGAAAAAGTGTTGGCCCCCTTCCTGATGTTGTATTTTTTTGCATGTTTGTCACACTTTAATGTTTCAGATCATCAAACAAATTTAAATATTAATCATAGATACCACAAGTAAACACAGCATGCAGTTTTTGAATGAAGGGTTTTTTTTTATGAAGGGAAAACAAAATCCAAACCCACATGGCCCTGTGTGAAGAAGTGTGTCCCCCCTGTTAAAGTTTCTCTAGCCACACCCAGGCCTGATTACTGCCACACCTGTTCGCAATCAATAAACCACTTAAATAGGACCTGCCTGACAAAGTGAAGTAGACCAAAAGATCATCAAAAGCTACACATCATGTTGAGATCCAAAGAAATTCAGGAACAAGCGAGAAAGAAAGTAATTGAGATCTATCAGTCTGGAAAAGGTTATAAAGCCATTTCTAAAGCTTTGGGACTCCAACGAACCACAGTGAGAGCCATTATCTACAAATGGAGAAAACATGGAACAGTGGTGAACCTTCCCAGGAGTGGCCGGCCGACCAAAATTACCCCAAGAGCGCAGCGACGACTCATCCAAGAGGTCACAAAAGACCCCATAACAACATCTAAAGAACTGCAGGCCTCACTTGCCTCAGTTAAGGTCAGTGTTCATGACTTCACCATAAGAAAGAGACTGGGCAAAAATGGCCTGCATGGCAGAGTTCCAAGACGAAAACCGCTGCTGAGCAAAAAGAACATAAAGGCTCATCTCAGTTTTACCAGAAAACATCTGGATGATCCCCAAGACTTTTGGGAAAATACTCTGTGGACTGACGAGACAAAAGTTGAACTTTTTGGAAGGTGTGTGTCCCATTACATCTGGCGTAAAAGTAAAACAGCATTTCAGAAAAAGAACATCATACCAACAGTAAAATATGGTGGTGGTAGTGTGATGGTCTGGGGCTGTTTTACTGCTTCAGGACCTGGAAAACTTGCTATGATAAATGTAACCATGAATTCAGCTGTCTACCAAAAAATCCTGAAGGACAATGTCCGGCCATCTGTTCGTGACCTCAAGCTGAAGCGAACTTGGGTTCTGCAGGAGGACAATGATCCAAAACACACCAGCAAATCCACCTCTGAATGGCTGAAGAAAAACAAAATGAAGACTTTGGAGTGGCCTAGTCAAAGTCCTGACCTGAATCCTATTGAGATGCTGTGGCATGACCTTAAACCCTACAATGTGGCTGAATTACAACAATTCTGCCAAGATGAGTGGGCCAAAATTCCTCCACAGCGCTGTAACAGACTCATTGCAAGTTATCGCCAATGCTTGATTGCAGTTGTTGCTGCTAAGGGTGGCCCAACCAGTTATTAGGTTTAGGGGGCAAGCACTTTTTCACACAGGGCCATGTGGGTTTGGATTTTGTTTTGCCTTCATAATAAAAAACTTCATTCAAAAACTGCATGTTGTGTTTACTTGTGTTATATTTGATTAATATCTAAATTTGTTTGATGGTCTGAAACATTAAAGTGTGACAAACATGCAATAAAATAAAAAATAAAAAATCAGGTGTGTGTGTATGTATGTATATGTGTATATATATATATATATATATATATATATATATATATATATATATATATATATACACATATATAAACTAACTGTGTGTATAAAGTATCACTCATAAGATAGGATCCATCTGTGGGTCACAAACTCTTTGGTCAGGCTCATGCAGAAAGGTGAGAAGGAAAAGGCAAAATCCACCATCAACCTTCATCTGTGTTACCTTGAAAAAGGGAGGGCAATGCCTGCTCCCCTCTCTCTTTCGTCTTGGTACAGAGAGAGGCAGGGAAGCAGCAAAGAAAGAGGAACGGAGAGGCAAGACCAGATCTGGAAGAATACCTTTGCAATAGCAGATCTGAAAGTTTTGACTGCAGCTGAATACAAATGAGGACAGACTGTGTTGTAAAGGCAGGCTCAGTCTGAGTTTCTCTCCATGAGCATAGTCAAGTCAAGTCAAGTCACCTTTATTTATATAGCACTTTTAACAATGTATATTGCAGTCGTGCCTAGTGGATAGAGAGTTGAACTTGTAACCCAAAGGTCATGGGTTCGAGTCTCAGGTCCAGCAGGGATTGTAGGTGGGGGAGTGAATAACCAACACTCTCTCCACCCTCAATACCACGACTGAGGTGAGACCCTTGAGCAAGACACTGAACCCCCAACTGCTCCCCAGGCGCCGTATCATTGGCTGCCCACTGCTCCGGGTGTATGTTCACTACTGTGTGTACACTTGGATGGGTTAAATGCAGAGCACAAATTCCGAGTATGTGTCACCATACTTGGCCACACACCACTTCCCTTTCCCCAATGTAAATTGTGTCAAAGCAACTGCACAATATCAAAAAAGGAAAATAGTGTGTCAATAATGTAAAATTAAAAGATAAAAAAAAAGATTTTCAGTTAAAGGCATTTCATTATTGAATTCAGTGATGTCATCATCCAGCTCAGTTCAGTTTAAATAGTGTCTTTGCAATCAGGTCGACGATATCGCTGGAAATGAAGTGTCCCCAACTAAGCAAGCCAGATACACACACTTTTAGTTTTCAATAACAAGTGATTATTACATGGCTGAAAATAAATAAATGGACATGAAATATTGATTGGATTTTAAATTAGTTTATTATGTGAGCAGAAAGAGAGCGCAGAGCGGTATGAGAGACTTGAAACTAGCACGGCTGTTAGAAATCATTTTGCTGGGACGGTGCTAAATTATACAGTTTAGCATCAATATGCAAAAATATTTTGGAATGAAAATGATTTTTAATAAACACTAGGTCCAAAATATCTGTGTGTGGATCTGAGCATTTATTCTGGCAATCAATTTATTCAATTACATCTGAATAATTTGGGCAGTGGCCAGTGATATATAGGCCTACACATGTAACTGGCAGACATTTTAAAATAAAAGTGACTTGCAAGTTTACACTGATTATACAGTGTGGTTGATTGTATGAAAGTGTGTTAATGTGTTAATTATTTTAAATATGAATACATCTGAGAGTGTATTTGAATTTGAAGAAGGAAAATAAATGCATAACGCTAAAATGGCTGACACAAAGCTCTTGTGAAAACAAAACAGTAGACTAATTTTTGTAGCCTAATTGAGACATATACGGTGCTGACGCTTTAATGATGGTTCTTATGACTGCAATCAAAACATCCACATGAAATTTGATTTCAGTGCTGAAATTATTTTAATTAGGGAAATCAAGCTGTCCATAATTACAGGAGCAACAGAGGTCTCTCTCCTCCGTGTCAGAAAGCCACAGGACGCTTGATGTACGTCAGGACTTCATTAGCACAGACATGAGTTGCCAAACACAAAGAAAACAGTAAAACTCAATTTATTTTCCTTCAAGAAACTTTTTAACAACCCCTCACACGTTGTAAGTTCACACTCTCTTGAGCTCCGGCCAGTAGGCTAATTTCCCTGTTGTAGCCTTGTCACTGGGGGGGTTTGTTTGTGTATTTGTTTATACATTGGATTATAATTCAACATTACATACGAATGTATGAAACATTTAAATATGTGACCCTGGAGCACAAAAGCAGTCATAAGTAGCACAGGTATATTTGTAGCAATAGCCAACAATACATTGTGTGGGTCAAAATTATACATTTTTCTTTTATGCCAAAAATCATTAGGATGTTAAAGCTCATGTTCCTACCATAAATATATCACAACTTAATTTCTGATTAGCTAAGGATTTCATATGGATACCTTTTAAAGGCGATTTTCTCAATATTTAGATTTTTTTTTTTGCTCCCTCAGTTTCCAGATTTTCAAATAGTTGTATCTCGATCAAATATTGTCCTATTCTAACAAACCATACATCAATGGAAAGCTTATTTATTAATCTTTCAGATTATGTATAAATCTCACTTTCGGAAAAAATTGACACTTATGACTGGTTTTTATAGTCTAGGGTCACTTACTGTATATACTTATAAATGTTTCCCAATTTTATCCCACCAAAGGTAAATTTCGAGTTCATTAAAGATATTAATAATAATAATCGTTATTATTATTGTTATTATTATATACTAGTACACAGCTTCCACAAGCGGTAGTTCGGGAGACCGGTGTTGATGTAAGTAGCCCACTTTTAAAAACCTGAGACATTTCGATAAGGTATTGTTGATAAAGTACGTTTTAGATCTGGAAAATAAATACGATTAGTTCCTTTTAACAGCCCTCGCCTTTGTCTAACGCCTAAATGTGCAGGAAGCAAGACTGAGAATATATTTGGCTGTTTTCTCTCTTTTATCTGCCTTTTCTTTCATCTTAGTACATAAATAGTGAGGAATTATGATAATACCATATTTCAGATTGGTACCATGTTAGTACCGTCGCATTCTTTGACGTGCCTTTGAGTATCTTGCAAATACCATGTTATTTTATGTCAGATGTACACATTACATTGGTAGCATTCTTTGGCCATGAAACGTGGTGGTACCTTGGTTTTCTTTGACATATATTTGAGTATCTTGCAAATGCCATGGTATTTTATGTCAAATGTATGTAAAAACAAAATGGCACTATTATGGTGGTAACCTTGTAAGTACATTGGAGTACCATGAAAATACCATGGTATATACCTAAATATGCTAATCATTCAGTGCCATGATCTTATAACATCGCTGCACCATGTCTTTTTTGTAAAACTTTGCTGCTGTTATTCATTTCATTGGCCTCTTTGTAGGTTAATTCAGTGAAATTTGTGTGCTGTGCGTTTCTCACTCACAACTCTATTTGCTCAGGACACTTCAGTGGAAATTACAGCCTGTGAAGCTTGCAGTCTGTTCAGAGAGCGCCATGAATTTAAACAACTTTGTGGTACTTCCCAGCAAGCCCAAGTCAATGAAGTTAAATGTCAGGTTTGAACAGTCTGTTCCCTTGAGTTTCTTTTCACGCTTCAGATTTTTCACATTATTAGCACGTTACACGTTGCATTTGCAAATGAAGGCGCACCAAATGTTTAGAGTAGTCTGTTCATTTTAGCAAAGTAACATGATTTTATATATTGTGTTGAATGAATGTTATAAGCAGAGTGACATTTAATAAAAAATGAAAAAGTCAGAGTCTCATTGGTTTGTACAAGTAAATATGTAGCATGTAAAAAGTATATTTATGTGTATTTTTTTCCCCTAGGAATCTCCGGGAACTGCGCATGGAAACAGTGCAACTGGATCAACGTGCCAAGGAGATGGAGAGCAGACTGGAGGAGCTCAGACAGCGTATGAACTGGGAGAAAGAGGAGAGGGAGTGAGTAAAATAGGGAAGGGAGGGACAGCTTGTTGAATTAATGAATGAGTGAGTAGATGAATAAATTAACGAGCCAAACAATGACTGTGACAGAGAGTGTTGAGATAAAAGAGGAAATGTAAACAATGAAACGGCAATGAATAAAATGAAAAACGGAGGAAGAGATAGCAAGTGAAAGAGAGAGAATGAGAGACTGTGAGGGTAGGTGTCGAGGCAAAGACAGAAGAACTTCAACAAATAATTCATCCAAAATTAATATTCTGTCCGTGTTTTTTCACCCTACTGTGCATGCAACCTGTATTTTTCTCTTGAGTTTTTCCCCATACTATGACAGTTTACAGTGGCTATGGCTGTCAAACTCCAAAAAACAACAACAAAAAATCTCCATAAAAGTAGTCCATATCACACAAGTCCTCCAAAACCATACATTTACATTCATTTATCAGAATCAGAATGAGCTTTATTGGCCAAGTATGTTTACACATACAAGGAATTTGTTGTAGTGACAGAAGCTCCACAGTGCAACAGAAAGACAGCAACAGGACACAGATAATAAAAGAATAACAACAAATATCCAAATAGGCAATGTACAAAGCAGCAAAAACACAATATATAATATAGACAACTATGTATGTACAGGTCAAGTATGTTCAAATTAGAAATGAGAAAAAGATAAGATAAAGATTAGTGAGTGTGGTGAATGGATTGTGTATTATAGTTGTGTGTTCCACGTTTATTGTTGAGTGTTCATGAGATGGATTGCCTGAGGGAAGAAACTGTTCCTGTGTCTGGTCGTTCTGGTGCACAGAGCTCTGTAGCGTCGACCAGACGGTAACCGTTCAAAGAGGGAGTGTGCTGGATGTGAGGGGTCCAGAGTGATTTTGCCAGCCCTTTTGCTCACTCTGGATAAGTACAGTTCTTGGAGAGTGGGGAGGGTTGTACCAATGATTCGCTCAGCAGTCCGGACTACCCTCCGTAGTCTTCTGAGGTCAGATTTGGTAGCTGAGCTGAACCAGACAGTTATTGAAGTGCAGAGGATGGATTCAATGATGGCGGAGTAGAACTGTTTCAGCAGCTCCTGTGGCAGGTTGAACTTCCTCAGCTGGCGAAGAAAGTACAGCCTCTGCTGGGCCTTCCTGACAATGGAGTCTATGTGAATCTCCCACTTCAGGTCCTGGGAGATGGTGGTGCCCAGGAATCTGAATGATTCCACTGCAGTCACGGTGCTGTTCATGATGGTGAGTGAGTGGGGGGGGTTTCTCCTGAAGTCCACTATCATCTCCACAGTTTTGAGCGTGTTAAGCTCCAGGTTGTTAAGACTGCACCAGACAGCCAGCTCCTTAACCTACTGTCTGTAAGCAGATTCGTCACCGTCCTGGATGAGGCAGATCAGTGTGGTGTCGTCTGCGAACTTCAGCAGCTTGACAGAGGGGTCTTTAGAGGTGCAGTCGTTGGTGTAGAGGGAGAAGAGCAGTGGGGAGAGAACGCAGCCCTGAGGAGCTCCAATGCTGATGGTTCGAGTGCTGGATGTGAATTTACCAAGCTTTACTAGCTGCTGTCTGTCTGTCAGGAAGCTGTTGATCCACTGGCAGACGGAGGTGGAGACGAAGAGCTGGGTTAGTTTATTTTGAAGGGTTTCCGTAATGATGGTGTTAAAAGCGGAGCTGAAGTCCACAAACAGGATCCTCACATAAGTCCCTGGTCTGTCCAGATGCTGCAGGATGAAGTGCAGTCCCATGTTGACTACATCATCCACAAACCTGTTTGCTCTGTAGGCAAACTGCAGGGGGTCCAGTAAGGGTCCAGTGATGTACTTCAGATAAGCCAAAACCAGTCTTTCAAATTATTTCATGGCTAGAGACGTTAGTGCCACAGGTCTGTAGTCATTAAGTCCAGTAATTTTGGGTTTCTTTGGGACGGGGATGATGGTGGAACGTTTGAAGCATGAGGGGACTTCACACAGCTCCAGTGATCTATTGAAGATCTGTGTGAAGATGGGGGCCAGCTGATCAGCACAGGTTTTTAGGCAAGCTAGTGACACACCGTCTGGGCCTGGTGCTTTCCGTCTTTTGTTCTTCCTGAAGACCTGGCACACATCTTCTTCGCTGATTTGAATCGTAGGTGTGGGGGAGAGAGGGGTTGCTGGAGGTGTTAATGGTTGTGTGGAGAGGTGTTCAGGGCGGGTGTGGGGTGATCTTTCAAAACGACAATAAAAGTCATTCAAGTCGTCTGCCAGGTGTTGATTCTCCAGAGTGCTGGGGGATGGTGACTTGTAACTGGTGATATCCTTCATTCCTATCCACACTGAAGCAGGATCACTGGAATATATTTTTTTCCTGAGCTTGTCAGAATAATTCCTCTTTGCCGCTCTGATCTCCTTTTCCAGTGTGTATTTGGCCTGTTTGTACAAGACTTTATCCCCCTTTCTGTAAGCATCTTCTTTGGCCTGACGGAGCTGTCTGAGTTTTGCAGTGAACCATGGTTTGTCATTGTTGTAGATTAGTCCTGGTAGGAATGCACATATCCTCACAGAAACTGATATAAGATGTTACAGTCTCTGTGAGCTCATCCAGATCGGTGGCAGCAGCTTCAAAAACAGTCCAATCAGTGAGGTCGAAACAGGCTTGTAGATCCCGCTCTGTTTTGTTAGTCCATCTTTTAACAGATCTTAAAAACAGAGTCTGGGTGTTGTTGTTCTGTGTCTGTGATCAGATCAGCGAGTTTCTGTGTGCTTGCGGTGGAATGTAGACACTCACGAGAATGAACGAGCAGAACTCCCGCGGCGAATAGAACGGCTTGCAGTTAATGAAGAGTGTTTCTAGATCTGAACAGCACATCTTCTTTAACACAGTTACATCTGTACACCACCTCTCATGTAAAAGCACGTCCCACCGCCGCGTGATTTCCCCGTTGATTCTGCGTCGCGATCTGCTCTGATCAGCTGATATTTAGGCAGATGTAGTACGCTGTCCGGTATGTCGCCATTCAGCACAGGTTTCCATGAAACACAGGGCAGCAGAGTGAGAAAAATCCTTGTTTGTCCGGGAGAGCAGAAGGAGTTTGTCCGTTTTGTTGGGTAGAGAGCGGAGATTCGCCAGATGGATGCTAGGCAACGCCATTCTAAATCCGCGCTGACGAAGCTGACGAAGCTTCATGAGCGCTCCGGCTCTCTTCCCCCATCTGCTCCTCCTGTAGCGTTTGACCAGAGCTACGGCTCCGCCAACTACAATGTCCAGCAAAACGTCCGAAAAATCAAAATCCGGTAAAAGATTTTGTGGTGTGTTCTGCCGAATGTTCAGCAGGTCATCCCTGGTAAAACTGATCGTATTTGAAAAACAAAAAACAGGAAAAACAAACAAAAACAGTACAAACACTGAAGAGCAACACACAATAGCCATCATCGGCGCCATTTTTTCCAATAATATTTGGCAGTATATTTTGGAATATTTCTCCAGTTTGACTAATGTTGCATTGAAGGACCTCCTTTCTAAGTTGTAACTCAAAATAAGATGTCATTTTAAAGTTATACATATTTATTTTTAAATATCAACTTGAACAGCAAAAATCACATTGGATCTGATATTTTCATTTCCTATTTGCATCACTTTTATACTTTGTAAACACGTGACTTTGTAAATATACAATAACTTGACATTCCTCATAGAAATGCCAATGTCAATCAAACCCAGCGCATATGTGCTTTCTCAAGGGAGTGGGAGTTCACCTAAGTGCAGTGCCTTGCAGAAACACACTGACATATAGTTAAAGGTCACCAAAGACAACCTAAAGTTCTCAAAGACACAATCTGCATTACGTTTCCGGCTACTACACATCCATACAGTTCTGTTCTGTTCCTTTGAATTTCGCTTATGTCTGATGAAAACGTGGGTTAGTAAAGGAATAGTTCACTCAAAAATGAAAATTTGCTGAAAAATTTACTCACTCCTCAGGAAAGATGAAGATATAGATGAGTTTGTTTCTTCATTGGAACTGATTTGAAGAAATTTAGCATTGCGTCACTGTTCATAATGGGTCCACTGCAGTGAATGGGTGCCGTGTGAGAGTTCAAGCAGCTGATAAAAACAGCACAATAATCCATAAGTAATTCACATGACTCCATATCATCTATTAACATCTTGTGAAAAGCTGCATGTTTTTAAGAAACAAATTCACCATTAAGACATTTGTACCTTCAAACCATTACTTCCAGCAAAAATACAAGTCCTTTATCCATGATATTGCTTTTTCCAGCAAAGAAATTAATCTCATCCGAATCAGGTGAGAAATATGCACAGATTGGTCATAAACGAAAAGGTCCAGAACAATTCTAAACAAAATTTTCAGTGGATTTTTACAGGGGATGGACTTTTTTTTTTTTTTTTTTTTACTTGTGGAAGCATTGTTGTGGATTATAAACTTATAAACAGAAGTAGTGGTTTAAAGTTAAAATGCCTTAATGATGGATTTGTTTCTTACATGCAGCTTTTTACTTCCCAAGACATTAAATGATGGACTGGAGTTGTGTGGATTGCTTGTGAATTATTGTGATGTTTTTATCAGCTATTTGGACTCTCATTGTGACGGCACCCATTCACTGCAGAGGATCCATTGTGCACTGGACCAAGTGATGTAATGCTACATTTATCCAAATCTGCTGAAGAAACCTCACATCTTGAATGGCCTGGGGGTGAGTCAATTTTCAGCAAACTGTCATTTTTGGGGAGTAATTCTTTTAAGACCAGTCTCTGGTATGGTTACATTTAAAACTTTGTGTGAACAACAGCTGACTTGTGGTGTGAACGTACCCTTTGACACTTCGGATAACTTCGGAAAAGGCATGTGAGTATATGTAGCCAAGGTAGAGAAGAATTGGAAAATGGAGTGACTGAGGTGCCATTAGCTTTAAAATCTGGTGTGATGGAATCAGCATAGCCATCGAGTGGAAGGAAATTGAGTCATCTCGGCTCCAGCAGCTCCGCTCTCACTGCACCGCCATGCTTGTCTTCCCATTTCTCCCAAACAAATTAAGATTAAGTGGGACCCTATGCCAAAACGAGGAAGGCCGGAAATTAGTCAAAATAAAAGAATAGAATCTCTCTCTTTCTCTTCCCGGTCCGGCCCCTTTCCTTCAGCTCTTCATTAATAACACTCAAATGTGACCTGTGTAGGTCCACCTCAGGCCGTTTTAGGCTTACATATAAGATCATAACTCAACAAGGGAGGGAAACATTATGGCAATGGGGTAGATGCAGCGAATGCATCATATTCCCATATATACTTACGAACAAATGCAAACATATACATGCAGTGGGTCAGGATGACATATATTGAGATAGCATGGAGAATGAATTTATCCATAATTTAACATATTTGTCCCTGGAAAGCGGTGAGGCGGAAAGCCAATCGGAGACAATAGCTTGAAGCTATTCCTGTGATTTCTTCATGGGGATGGACGGCACCAATTGCACCTGTATCAATAACATAAGGCAGCACTTTGTGATAATCAGATGAATGAATGCAGGGAGAATGCAGCTCTAGACAAGATGTCTGCGAGATCTGGGCCATGTACCAGAACTGTCATATTAAGGGATGTAAGCGTACCATATCTAAATTACGATTGCCTCCATACGGACGTTTTTAAATAAAACTGCTTTAGATTAGCTCTTATCGGCGACCATTAATCAAAGCAGAACTTCTGTTGTGGGTGCCGTGCTGGGAATGGTTGATGTTATCTTCCTTCATGCTCAACCTGCTCGCTGTTTATTGTAGCGAAGGCAGAGGACTTAAGGGCCACAGGTGAATTCATAAGAGTAGATGAGAGCCGATGGGCTCTGGTCTTATGCTCGGTGGGTGAATAAACTGTACTCACAAAGTGGAGCACTGAAACAAACTTATAGTTTCTTTGCATATTTTGTTGTTGCTTGTCCCTACAGAGCTGGACATCATACACTAGTACAGTTTAAAAGTTTTGGGTCAATAATATTTGTTTTAAAAAAAAGAATACTTTTATTCTGTAAGGACGCATTAAATTGGTAAAAAGAGACAGTAAAGACTTGTATAATAGAACATATTTTGAATAAATGCTGTTCCTTTGAACTGGCTTTCAAGGAGTCCTGAAAAGAATGAATCACAGTTTCTGCAAAAATATTAAGCAGTATTATATAATATTGGAATGAGTTCTGAAAGATCATGTGACACTGAAGACTGGAGTAGTGATGCTGAAAATTCAGCTTTGCATCACAGGAGTAACTTACACTTTAAAATATATTAAAACAGAAAACTATGGAAGCCCATTTCGATATCGCTGGAAATTATGTGTCCCCAACTAAGCAAGCCAGAGGCGACAGCGGCAAGGAACCAAAACTCCATCGGTGTGTGTTCGGTATGTGGCCGAAACAAGCTTCCATAGAAAAACCATAGAAAAATATTTTAAATTGTAAAAATATCCAAAAAATATCCACTATTTTGCCAACATTTTGTGTATTTTATGCTTATTAAATTATGGAGTCATATTAAATGTTTAAATGGTTAACTTATTAAATTATAATTTTTCCAAGTTCATTTATTGAGAAGACTTGAACTCCCTGATTTAACACCAGGTTAAATGTGCAGTAGTGTAACCTCTCACCTGTCCCACTGCTGCCCCACGATGAACTCGAGTAGCAGAAGAGTCTGATGTCTGCGACCCTGACAGGAGATAAGTGTTTGTCTTGCTGGTTGGCACTCAGTGTGTGCGCGATGGTAATCCGCCAGTTGTTAGCACAACTGCCACGTTGCCAGTGCGTTTCCCCATAATGCTGACAGGCAGGCTTGAGCGCGGTTAATCCCCATCCCAAATGCCCGTCTCCATCAGACTGATAAAGGCCAGCACATAAACAGCCCTTAATGAGAGTGGACAGCATGCAGAGGAAGTGTCCTCTCTCCCTGCTGGCCCCTTCCAAAGTCTCTGACTTTCTCACTCTTTTATAATATGAGAGTTTAGTGGAGCTGCTGAGCTGTGTATTTTTAGTTTGATCTATTCATGACTTTTCCTATTGCTTATACTTATGGTTAGATATTTAAACAAATTCCCTAACTCTAAGTATTAAATATTACTTTTCTGAGTGATTAGATTTATCATTTTTTGCCTGGCAGAAGATACCATTCTGTTAACTATATATGTATGTATTTTGGTTAGATTTTTTTTTTTTAAGAAAATGTTTATATATTTGGATTGATTTTTTTAATGAAAATAATCATTTTAATCAGCAACAAATGGATTAAATTGACAGTAAACCTATTATTGTTACAGAAAAAAAAATTCTATTGATTTCTTTCCATTGATCAAAATCCTGAAAAAATGTATCATGGTTTCCACAAAAACAGAAAATAATTATTTTAAATTCTAATAATATTTAACAATATTAGTGTTTTAGTGTATATTTAATCAAATAAATGCAGCTTTTGTGAGTATGAAATACTTTAAAAACATTTAAAAACTCCTATCAACCGTGAACATTTGAACAAAATAATAAATAACTTTGCTATAGCACTCTAATTCTAGAATCATTTTCCATTTTAAGTGTGGCTTAAATATCTAGATACTTTTGGGGCCACTTTATAATTTTGGCTTGATTTACTCTAGCATTTAAATAACTTTCACTGTCGTGCCCCACAGCAAGACACTTAACCTTAAGATGGTTCCAAGGGGGCTGTCTGTAATTAGTATACGGTAAGTTGCTTTGACAAAGTAGTAAATTAGTAATTAGTAAAAACTCAAAATACGAGTGCGTACCCTGCTTCCTCTGAGCATGTGAACCTGTTTTTATATGATGTGAGCTGAAGCATTTCAGTGGTAAAGTCACATGACCTGTCACCAACTACACATTCCTATGGGATTTTGGTATGAAAACAGTCTCATTCCTGTTTTTTTTTTTTTAGAATTTTTCAGCCGGTCATCCAAATAGTTTTACTACCAACATAAGAGAAAGAGACATTTCAAGAGCACGGTTACCTCTTTACTTCTTGTGAAATTATATCGTTCAGGCAGACACACATAACATACATTTCCATCCTTTGAACACACTCAGGCTTGCGGCTCTACGCCAGCATGACAGCCCACTCTAAACAAACGGCTTCCCCCACAATCACGCCGTGAATTATTTAGACTGTTGATTTGATGTGGCAACCAAAACAACAAATCAGAAAACAAATGAAGTCGACCTCCGTCTGTGTATCTATATGAATTATGTAGGGCAAAAGCTTTCATGTAATGTTTGTGTTTGTTTTCCAATGTTTGATATGTGCTTAATTAAAAGTTAATCATGAGTTATGCACTAGATTTTAATACTTGGGGTTTAGGTTTTTAAAAAAAAGTAGTAGCACGTTCTCCAAATGATTCACACCATTGACTATTACAACTAGTTGCATTTCTGTGCTGAACTGAGCAACTTTCTGTGATATTTCCATGCAGGAAGATGGGAGCTTCTCACTGGCGTTCAGCACAGCCAGGGATTTAGAGCGTCAAGACGAACAAGGAGACTGCACCTCACAGAGTAAGAGTTTTCTCACCAGACATCATCATTTCATGCTGAAACACAAATATAGTCAGCCTGTCTATCGGTTTAAAATATCCAGTCTCAATCAGGCGGACATCACCTTCATTCATGCCAGGGATGGTCCAAAACCTTGGACACACTTTCTATAATTAACTGCAACGGTTCACCGGTGGTTTTGGTGATAATGTGGTGTTTGAAATATGTTGTTTTGGGCAGCTCTCTCCGGGCAAGATGACGATTAGAGTGCTGAAGGACGAGTCTGTGCCAGGTGGGTGGACTGGAATCTGACACGTGTTTTGCCTGGCTTGTTTTGAACTCATTTTCAGAGTTAGGATTTCAGAATGGTGCAAGTCAAAACTGTCTTTAACTCTGTTCCAAACTCTAGTAAGCTAACTATCTGTTTCTTGACTTGAAACTTGTTAGAAAGCATAATTAAGGCATCACATGAACTGGATCTGTCACAGTTTACTTATTTTTTCCAGTAAACATCCTTATAACAAGATAAATGTACTTGAGAAGCAACACACAGAGTAAGATAATATTTGGCTATTTTACCAAAACATTCGTGCAGGGTTTTGTGTTCCCCAGATTTATATGGCACATAATAAACACATGACAAAGGATCCTGTGTTCCCAGAATTAAACAGTAGTCTAGATATGCTCCCATATTAAGTCATTTCTTCTAGAGCATGCTATGAACCAGTTCTGTTGGAATCTACTGGGACTGTTAGTTACGGTGGCTGAGAGAGCTCAACACACTGCAAATAGAAAAACACCTGCAAATTAAGAAAACAACTTCCTCAATTTTACAACGCACACGCTGCTAATGCTCACAACACAACCAAACAAAGAAACGCGCTGCAAATAAAATTTATTTGGTTGTATTGTGAGCATTTGCAGTGTGTTTCTTTATTTGTGTGTGTTGTGAGCATTTGCACCACCTGCTGTCAAACTGATGATGATGTGTTCTTGATTTGCTGGTGCTTTTTCTATTTGCATGTGTTTTCTGAAGTTGCAGCGCGTTAAGCTCTCTCGGCCACTGTAGTTAGTTGAGTTTCACAGGTTGAGTACTATTTGTGTGATGCACATAATGAACAGTTAAAAGAGTCGCTGTCAATGGGGAACATTCCTAATCAGTCAAATGATGTGAATATCTAAAAAGTTATCGTCCTATGTAGGCAGTTGATAATGAGGTAGCTCATTAAATTGTGGAACAGAAATCATGTGTAGAGTTCTGAATTGTGTGTGTGTTTGTATAACTGCAGCTGTACAGAAGCAGGTAATAGCGGAACCAGCCGCCAAGGTACATGGCACTAACAGGAAGCTCAACCTGAGGGGAAAAGTCTGTGGACAGTGTGAAGTTCAGCTGGCCGGACTGGTGAGTTTTCATCCGTTCTGTTATGTGAACAGAACTATTCTTAATTCCAAACTGTCCATCCCTTTTAGTCATAATGCATCATGTCTCAGGTATACGCTACCCCTAAAAAGTTTGAGGTTGGTATAATCTTTCAGTGTGTTTGAATCTCTCTATTGCTCATCAAGGTTGCATTTAGTTGATCAAAAATACAGTAATGCCGAGTTCACACTGCACGATTTTCAAAGTCATCGGATCACTGATGTTTTCACACTGCACGACTATCTGGGGTAGCATTCAGTCGCTGCTGTGTTCACATTGCACGATGGATCAGCGACAGGAGGTTACACACTGCATGACTTTACAAGAGGAAGAATCGCCGACAACTCTGTCTGGTCCACAAACTACAGCCATAATAACGCAAGATCACGCTGATATTAACAAACATACTTCTGCTGGGAAATTTTTATATGCACAAATCTAAGTAGCCTACTTGAAAGTGAAACCAACGTTTTGTGCATTTTATAATGAGTTCATTTTGTATAGCCTATAAAAGCCCTCAAAGTGATGAAAAAGAAAAATGCAATAAATCTTTTGTCCTTTATAGAAGAATATTATTTACAGGAAAAACCCTAGCCCCTTCTTCTTCATTTTCATGTAGCCTACCTGTTCTGTATATTCTAATGCAAAAATGTAGGCACGTTGTTTGTAAATGGCAAATAACTTTGTTAAAAAAAAAAAGTCCTCCCCGAACTTCCCGCTGCCCTGTATCTTGCTCTCTCATTGGCTGTAGGTCATCGCCGATGTATTTTTCAGTCAGAAATCATTCACACAGCAGGATTTTGAATCGCTAACAGCTACATATAATTATCATGCCAAATATTTTCATTGGCTTCGGCGACGCATCAGTGATTCCCTCAGATCGTGTCTTTGATAATTCACACTGCGTGATTGTCACTCGTGTGAACGAGCACCGATTTGCCTTCGGTTTCGGGGATTTATCAAAACCTGTCTGCGAGTGAAAAATTCTGCTAAAATCGTGCAGTTGTCACGATTCACACATGGGAAGCGAGGAGACGAGGAGTAAACTCAAAATAAAGTCTTTAATGAATCCAAAATGGGGTAACACAAGGCAGGGAACACAAGGCAAGCTGAGACACACAAGAAACAGGACATCGACATTACTATTGGACACACGAGACAGGGAAACACAGGGCTAAAATATTAAACAAAAAGGTTAATTAAACACAGGAGGAATTAAATCAAAACACAGCTGGGATTAATAGAACTGAATTGGACCAAGCGAGAACAGGAAAAACCAAATAGGGCATACATGAGGGAAAATTAAGTCAAGGGGAGCATGAGACCGAAAACCACAAGACAGGACACAGGTATGACAGTACTCACCCCTCCTGGAAGGCGTGTCCACACGCCTCCTAACATCCAACGGAGAAGGGGGGTGGGCACTCTGGAGGCCCCTCAAGACAGACAAGGGGGAGCAGGGAGCTCAGGAGGCCATGGCTGGGCTGGGAGCATCCTTCGTCCCGGCCACCAAAGCTGGGACTATATAGGGAGGGCTTTATTGTTAATTTACACTCAATACGTTATTATTGCGTACTGTTATATAATGTACTACAATACTGAGGTGCTGATAATTACCACTATTTGCAATAAGTAGTATACATAGCATAAAATCTTGCTATTTTAACATAGTGTATATAGAATCTATAGCTATTTGCACTTAGTGTAAATAGCATATCGTAAAGAAATATTGCTATTTTCACTTGGTGTAAATAAAATCCATCGCTATTTGCACCTATTGTGAAAATTTGCACCTATTAAGAAAATATGCACCGAGTGTAAATAGTGTCTATTACAATTTGCACTTAGTGTAAATAGCATCTATACAGTGCAAATAGCCGCTGCCTATTAAATAACCCATAGCAGATCTATACAAGTGAAGGTGGAGGGTTTAAAGAGGAACTCTGAAAGTGTACTGCAAAATGCTCAAGTACTAATCAGCCATTTAAATGTAAACATGAACCAATCAGCTTGTGCCAAGTTGTTTAAGGCTGTGAATATCATCACTTACTTTAAGAACCCATCAGCCTGCGCCATCTAGAGTTTCATGAAAGAACTTGTCTTTACTGTGACCTTTATGATCAATTTATGCAGTCTTTCTGAATAAAAGCATAAATTGCTTTCCAAAATCATGTTACTGGACCCTAACTTTTAAACTTTTTTGGTATTTGCAGAAGTTTGCAAAGTTCAGGGTGGCTCAGCTTTAAAAGACATGCATTAGTTGTCTTTGAGCAACTTTGTAGTAAACAAAACGTCCTTGAGAAACAGTATATTCCATCTTTTTCTGTGAGCGTATCATTTCTGCACATACAACCATTCAGATTCTTTCTGCACAAGACTGCCATGACACTTCATTTATAATTTTTTTTCCCACACTGCTCAATTATAGTAGTACAATGAACTTCATATAAACCCATCCCTAGTCAGACATATAGTTCAAGCGGTTTTCTCAACCAGACTAAGCTGCAGTGTGAACCAGACTTCATACCGATAGTCAAAGTCTGGCTCTTCAAGACTAAAGTGCATGACACAAGGGTTTGTTATCCTCCATCAGTTCGAATAAAATAGCTCCCTTAGCTCCTGATGGTAAGATCCCACTTTTTACTTTGAGCTATGACTGGCATCAGTAGATTGAACTGCTGCTAAATACAGTGCTGCAAATATATTCCTACTCATCCGACAGCAAAGAAGACATGAACTGCAGATTCTGTAGTCCGGAAGCCCCTCTTAAAATCAATTTGGAAAGAATGCCGCTGCTGTAATTTATTTCAGTGGTGTCGTGCTGAAATGAGAGCTTTTTTTACGTGGCCATTAAAGGAGCCGGTAATGGGCACAGCTGTAGATTCACAGAGCAGCACTGTATTTAGCCTTGTCTTTATTCACCGTGAGTGTGTGTGCGTGTTTGTGTGGCCGTATTAAAGGGGACCCTGTCACCCTTGGGAGATTTGGGACTTTCATGCACTGCTTGAGTGTGTGTGTGTGTGTGAGAGGGGACTTGAGTGCTTTGAGACAGACTGTCTTGAGGGGAAATGTACCTGTGGTATTTGCACATCGGCATTTGGCTGTCAAAGACAGCAAGTGTGTTAAAACGAATGTTTGGTGTGTGTGTGTCTGTCTCGGTGTATTTATGGATGTATAGAGCCAAGTCTTCCTAAGGGTTTCCTCCGTGCTCACTCACACAACCCTAGAGAAAGCCACAGGAGATAAAGTTGAGCTGAAAGCTGTTGTTTTGTTCAGGATAGAATGTACTGAACTGTTTACTGCAAAATGTCTAGTATACACGGGATACTGCCTGCCTACTTTTTAATAGTGTGTGAAATGTACAGTACTTTCAGACATCATGCTTTTAAATCAGATGCATATTATACACAGAAATCTCCATTTTCTCATCATTGACTGACTTGTACGGCATTTCCAGTAGTTAGTTGAAAGTAAGCTAGAAACTAGACATCCACGAGCAGAACTGTATATTCTGCTTTGCGAAATTATCTTTAAATGTCTGCAATGTATGAAGAATAGTAAACATTTGGACAGATCACATTTGAATGAGTTGGTGTTTACTACTTTAGTAAACTCTTCCTTAAATGGCATGCAAAACAAAACAAATTGTGACTGGTCACTTGACCTATAGCCTAATAGGATAGAGAGTCAGACTTGTAACCTGAAGTACGCGGGTTCGAGTCTCAGGTCCAGCAGGGATTGTAGGTGGGGGGAGTGAATGTCCAGTGCTCTCTCCACCCTCAATACCACGACTGAGGTGAGACCCTTGAGCAAGGCACCGAACCCCCAACTGCTCCCCGGGCGCCACAGCATAAATGGCTGCCCACTGCTCCGGGTGTGTGTTCACGGTGTGTGTGTGTGTGTATTTGTTCACTACTCTGCTGTGTGTGTGCGCACTTGGATGGGTTAAATGCAGAGCACAAATTCTGAGTATGGGTCATCATACTTGGCCACACTTCACGTCACGCCCTTTCCTTCCTTCCTTTCCTAATGAAGTTGCAAAGTGCAATACTATAGCTGAACTCAGAAGAGCATACTACCTTTATGTTGTTTATCTTAATCTGGCAGAAATATTATGAATTGTATGCTTGTATGAGTGTTTTCATCTATTTTAAGTTGCAAAACTATTTCAGACTATAGTCAGTTTTTTGTTTTAGTAGTAATATTTTGGATGAGCTTTAATTTTATATTTTCATTTTAGAAGTATTTTTTCATCTGCATAGTTCTTTTTTATCTTAATTTATTTTTATTTAAGTTTTAGTCATTTTAGTACTTAAACCTATTTTCAGTTTTAGTTTTTGTTAACAATGACAACACTGAATATGGCATTCTGCATTGTTGTTGTTGTTTAATGTTTAAATTTGTGGAAAATAAGTCTTAAGTGAAAAGGTTTAATAAGGAAAAAGGAAGCTTCTGGTTCATTTTTCATGCTGGTAAAAAAAGGACAAGTGCAGTGTGCTTTGCATCCACGTTTTGGCAAATGTCAGAGGCTAAATGGATATTCATTGCAAACATACACCTACTGTGCAAAAATGTTCACATAGACTGCAGAAATATTATTCCAAACCTATCCAAAGTCTGTTCTTAGAAATACAAACTCTTCCAAGCATCATGCATCTCTCAAGCTGAAGTGCTGCATCATCATACAGAGAAGACATGCAGACGTTCAGACCGAATTAATCAAGACAGCAGGCTGGATTCATTTACAAGTGGCTCTTCAGCTGTGGCTTTGATAGACCTTCCTTTAAATTCCTGTGCTTCTATGCCGTCTGTCTTCCTACCCGTCTGTCTGTCAAACGGGCTCTCCTATCGCCCTCCGCACTCATTTACAATCGGTAACAAAATAATGAGCTCCCTTAAGATACGTGCAACTCCCTTCACTGCATTTTAATATGTATCGTGTTGAGCAAAAAGTGCAAGATATTTAAATATATATTGCTGATATTAAAGTTTTTGGGGTGAATATGCCTTGCTGTATGCATGCTGAGTTTATTTAATTGTTTTTGATCTGTTTCAGATGTGTGAGGAATGCGGAGAGGATTATTGTGTGGGCTGCTTCGTCAGATTCCACCAGAAGGGGGCACTGAAGCGCCATCGTATGGTTCCCATACAGGTGAGGAGGTGTTCTGACAACCTCCGTCCATCCCACACAAACACACACACACACACACCTACACACACCCACAGCAGCGCCAGGCACAAACCTCCAGATTCAGTCTTCCTCCTCCATGCCGTTTCTCAGAAACGCAGAGCCCTGGTCACCATTAGTGGACAATCTGCTCACTCGAACCCAACTCTGATTACACACACCTGTTCCCAGGTTAGAGAGCAGCCACACAAACAGTGTTCTCACACACACTTGCTTCCGTCAGCTGGAGTTTGTTTTAGAGACTTGAGTGGCCCCGTGGTGAGGTGTTTGATTGAAGCCTTTATCAGACGGCCAATACATCCGTCATCGCACCGGATCGAACCATCAGTGACTGAGGAGGGGGTTCTGTAGGGACCATTACAGTCCTGTTGGCAGTCTTTGCAGTCACCTTCCCTGCTTTGTGACATTCTGGACATTTTGGTCCCTTCACTGTAATATACAATATATATACGTATATATTGTCTGACCCCTCTTCTCAAATAGCCACATGATTTGAAGTTTCATTCACATTCAGGACGGGTTGCTGCTTTTTAATAGGGATTTTCAATAAGAGTAATACATGCTTGCCTTAGCCAATATTACAAATAAGCAGTATATATTTTTTATTTTCTTTATTTCTCTTTGTTCCCATTAAATTAACTGTGTATGTAAAAATAACTGCTCATTAAATTATCTTTTAGCTTTACGTGATTTTACTATTAAAGTATCACTCTGAACTACAGTCACTTAATTGGTAACGAAATGAAGGTTGACACTAATTACTCTACCTTCTGTGTACCTAACTATGTACAACTGTAATTAGTACACTTCTCCCTAGAAAAGAAAACCATATACAGTACTGTTCAAAAGTTTGGAATCATTAATCATCTCTCTTATGCTCATCAAGGCTGCATTTACAGTAAAAACGGTAATATTTTATTTTTACCGTAATTAGGGATGGGTACCGAGAACCGGTATTTTTTTGGACCTGTACGTAATTGGGTCAATAAAGAAGATATTTTGAAGAATGTTGGTAACCACTGACTTTGATAGAAAAAAAAAGGAAGTCACTGGGGACCAGCAACTGTTTGGTTACCCACATTCTTCAAAATATCTTCTTTTGTGTTCAGCACAAGAATAAAAATGAATACATTCTTCAAAATAATTTTTATGTTTAACAGAAGAAAGATACTTATTCAGGTTTAAAACAACTTGAGAGTGAGTAAATGATGACAATTTTCTAATTTTCTTAACTATAAATAAAATAAAACACAAAGAGAAAAATAACTCCCTGCTCCTGACTGAAGAACTTTAATACAGTTGCTAAAGTTCAGCAGTAATAAAATATACATTTTCAACAACTTTTCACATCATATCTCTTCTTCTGAGAACATGACCTTGGGTGACCCACATAAACCTTTGACAGCTGTGCTCATGTTTACATCTCATCATGCAGCATTAGGCAGCACATGTGCAGCACCAAACTCCCTTCTGCCCTGTGTGACGCTCACCCTGCACTGCTGCATGCACAAAGCCGTTAAAGTAGTTACACAAACACAAGCAAACAAGTCCAGATGGAGGAGAAACAGAAGAACCCATAGGCTCAATTCATAAACCCAGTGAGCTTTCATGCTGTCTAAAGGTATAGTTTGGAAAAACAAATCTGTCATTGTTTACTCACTACTCACCAAGTTATTCCAAACCTGTAACAGTTTCTTTCTTCTGTTGAAAATATATTTTGAAGAATGTTGGTAACCAAACAGTTGCGGGTAGCCATTGACTTCCATACTATGTTCCTCCCTACTATGGAAGTCAGTGGCTACCGACAACTGTTTGATTACCAACATTCTTCAGAATATCATCTTTTGTGTTTAACAGAAGAAAGAAACTCATTCATCCTTAACGTGCAATTCACACTCTCCACATGTCGGCAGTTGGATACGCAGCGGACTGTATGCAGACATTGTTCTGTTCAAACAATATTGTTATTGTATCCTCTTTTTATATATGTAGATCTTATAAGGTGTGCTCTGACTAAGGGAGATAACTACTGTATTAATTATTCTCTCCATGTGGGTCCAACTATAAGAAATTATGTAGTAAGTAAATTAGCTAGATGTAAGAGCTTTATGCTACTAATATCTGGAAATGTACTGCCAAATCCATGTCCATATAATGTGCCCCAACTTTTACTACTCCAACTGAACTAAGATCTAGGTCAGGCTTGGGTTTTATCCATGTTAACATTCGTAGTTTGTTGCCTAAATTGGATATGGTTCATATCTGGGCAAGAAACACAAATGCGGATGTTATAATAATATCTGAATCTTGGCTGAACAAAACTATTTTAGATATAGAGATCAGCATCATTGGTTTTTAGAGCAGATAGACCAAAAAGGGGTGGGGGGTTGTAATTTACATTAAAGAATGCTTTGAGACTACATGCTACTTTCAGAATCTAAAGCTAAACAGCATGAACTATTAGCTCTTAATCTGTCTGTTTCAAAGACATGCCAACTCACTATAGTAGGTTGTTATAGACCTCCATCGGCTACTAGTAATAATTTGACCTCTCTGATGAATTCTTTGGCCTCCTTGAATTATAAAGAATTGATATTAATGGATGATTTAAATTTAAATTGGTTGCTTCCGGTATCTGATGGTTTCAAAGCATTTTGTGATACTTATAATCTTTTTCAGTTGGTAGATTCACCAACAAGACTTGAAGTTTCCAGAAAAATCCACATTATTTGATCTTGTTCTCACAAATGCCCCTCATAAATATTCTCTAGCTTCCGTATTTGCAAATGACATAAGTGATCATTGTGTTGTTGCAGTAGCAAGAGATATACATATGTCTAAGCAGAAACCACGAATTATCACCAAACGTTGCATGAAACATTTTAATATACAAGGGTTTTTATTCGACCTTGCTCAATTTGATTGGGAAAAAATTACGTTAATCCCAGATATTGAAAGTACTTGGAAATATTTGTATGATAATTTTATTCTGACTATTAATAAGCATGCTCCTTTAAAAAAAAAATTGAGTTAAATGCCGGGATAAGCCGTGGTTTTCAACTGCACTGTCTGACCTTATTCATGAGCGGGATCCTGCATGGGCTAAGGCCAGACAAACCAACTTAAATCCTGATTGGTTGTATTTGAAACAGCTTCATAACAAATGTACAGTTATGATTAGAAAGGCAAAAGCAGAGTATTTTCTTGATAAAATGAAAAAATTAGCAAATGCATGTTCTGGAAGAATATAAAGTTTTCAGAAATAAGTCTTGCTTTTCATTTAATGCAAGGAAGAAGCTTGTGCCTGGAACTTTTTTACCGATTCTTGATTATGGGGATGTGGTGTATCAGCATGCCTCTTCTTATCTTCTTGCCTCTTTGGAAGCTGTGTATCATGGTGCTTTAAGATTTATTACGGATTGTAAATGTTCTACACATCATTGTATACTATATAATAGAGTTGCCTGCCAAATGCATTGGTATTTATTGATTTACAAAGGTATCCTGGGTTTTTTGCCGTCCTATCTCTGTTGTTTGGTTCACCAAAAATTAGTTGTTAACTATTCATTGCATTCCCAGTCTTTTTATAATCTTCATGTACCTTGAGCACAAACTAATTTAGGTAAAACTGCATTTGAATATGCTGCATCGTCACTCTCTTCAAATGAAACTGCGGCTAAATAAGTTGGTATCTCTTAGTAAATTTAAAATACTTTTGCGTGCGATTAGAAAATTATTGAATGATTTGCAAATGCTTCTAATGCTGTAATATTTTGTTGTGATGTACTGTTTTTTGTTGTACGTGTATTGGCATATCTTGGCCAGGACACTCCTGGAAAAGAGATTTTTAATCTCAGTGAGTTTCTCTCCTGGTTAAATAAAGGCAATAAATAAATACAGGTTTGGAACAACATGATGGTGAGTAAATGATGAAAAAAAAATTATTTTTGGGCGAACTATCCCCTTAATATTTTAAATTAGCATTTATTTTTGATTTAGAATGTATTTATTTTTATTAATAAGTTTATTTACTTTTAATTTTTTTTAAGCAATAGTTTTACTGATTTAGTACTTTAGCTAGGTTTAGGGTTTTCATTTAATTTTAATTTAAAAATTTTCATTTATTTTCAGCTCTATTTCAGTTACCAAAAAGGATTTTAAATAGTTAACAATTACAACATTGTCTGCAAAGGCATCTGTCCTCTAAGGATCTAAGCATCTAAACCTAAATGAAACCGAAAAAACCGAAGTAGTCACTTATTTAGAACATTTTACGTCAGCTGCATCTTACAATTGATTCCAGTAGAATTTGGTGTTGATTAATCGAATGACATGGTACTCTAGTGTGGCCAAAAACAAGGTATTTAGAAGTGGTTTTGAATCCGTCTTCTAATTGGGAGCTTGATCATGCTGCCTAAGAAGATGCACTGAGTGAAAGAAAGAGAAAATCAGAGAAAGAGAGAGCAGTCACATCTTTGCGCTCTGCTTGAAGGCAGTGCGCGGTCTTGGCAAGCAACTGAGAATTGTATTTTACTACGCTCTGCTCTGATGCAGCTTTATGCAACCTAATCCTGTTTAATTTACTTCCTTGGGGGAAAAAAGGAACAAATATTAATATTTTTGTCCTCGGGTTTGTTCTTTACAATCTTGGTTTGTCTTCGTCTGTCTTTCACAAAGAAGCATTTCCTCATTTGCTTTCGATTCATTGTCTTTTATCTCTGTTTTCAAATTGCACACATTTCTTCTCCCTTTAATAGTTTCCTATTGCTTTCTATTGTCTGCAAATCGATATGCAGAGATAAACTAATTAATTTGCTAATGTTTACTGTAGTTTGGTTGCATAATAAAAATGTATTCACAAGACAGTCAAAGTCTTATCTGGTGAGGTAAGAGAAAGCACCATTCAGCAGCCCTGACCCCCGTAATGGCCACTAACAATGTTATCTTAAGGACATAATGTTATAAAGAGGAATTAGTGGGTTATTGGGTGATTTATGTGATTTAATTAAGCTTTACTTAATGGCTGTTATTCATTTGCACTTTTTATGGAGAGATTTGATAATGTTTGCAGTAATCAGTCAGAAACCCTGCCAAACTACATGTAAGTACTGGGTTTTCTGTATTTGAGGTTTCTCGTATTGTCCTTTTGTTGCATGACGTATTTCATGGTTGCTACTTTTAAAACGAAAAGTGCACTGTACATTTTTTTTTCAAAGTTGTAAATAAAGAAAATATTATTGTATGTCATACAAGAAAATACTATTTCAGTTTCTCTACTTTAACATTTTATGTTTAATTTAATGTGCTACTTGACATTTCTTTGCAATTGTTTGTGAAATTGTTAGCAATTTTGCAGTAAAAATAGCTTCTACACCAATTTTTTTTTCCCAGTGTGTGTACAATGTCCTGCCCAACAGTGTTATTTTAGCGTTTTTTTTATTTCTGTATTTGCTGCTTTCATTAATTTTTGTTAAGCAATTTAGTAATTTTTAGTACGTTTTTTTTGTCATTTTTTTATTATTATTTTTAAATATGTATATTTTCTTATTATTCCGTTTTTAAACTAGTTAACAGTTAAAAAGTTAAACTAAATAAAAATGTACTGAAATAAGAAAATATATATATATTTTATTTTTTATTAAAGTTTATTTTATTTCAAGCAACTATTTTTAATGTTTTTAGTTTTAACCCAGCACTGGGGTTGCACGAGTTGTGGCAGGAAGAGCATCCGGCGTAAAACATGCGCCAAATCAGATGTGCGGATCACTCCGCTGTGGCGACCCCCTGATAAAGCCGAAGAAAGAGAGAGTTTGAGTTTTAACCCTGCTGCCCCATAGACTTTCCCCATTGTCAATGCATTACCATTTACATGATTGTTTCTACGAACTGACAGATGAAATTTTCATTGGAACCAACAGATGCTGTCCGTAAAACTTGTTTTGAACACAGGACATCCATTTAATGTTTTGGATGAATGCTTTACCTATAAAGAGTGTGCATTCATTCGTTTGCATCAGTACATCAGCCGAAACATTAACAGGATGCATTTGTGCACTTTGAATTAAAGGTCTGATTGAAATCTATGCTTTGTCCTCCAGGCAGAGCTCCAGACCCCTGTCAGCACTCGGGATGTGTTGGGCCGCCTCCAGCAGCAGGTAAGCAGCGAGGAGAATCAACATACACGAGGTACATCCCACAAAGCCGCTGATGAAAGTGAAGCCACAGAGAAAAGATCAGCTCCTAGGAGCCTTCAGCCCATGTCTGATAACCAAATACACCACACACAGGTGAGTCACTGATTATTTTGGGTGGTACATCAAAGTCCTTATTATAAGATGCATTACAAGACATAATTGAGGCATTAAAAGTACTTTTATAATGCGTTATATATAAAGTGTTACTAGTACCTAAATGTTGCCTCATGCAATAAGCTTTTTTTTTCACTTCCAGCACTTCACAGAGTGAAGAATTAAGAATAAAGTGCAAACAAGATCATATATTGTGCAATAAAGAGCATTAGAACTAGACAAATAGTATATGTGACAAAAAACAATAACAGCAACAAACATTATGAGTTTAGTGTTTTTGACAGAAGTTTCTTTTGCTGACTAAAGGTGGATTTATTTGATCAAAAACAGAGTAAATTAGTGGGAAAATAAACTTTACTTGATGCCTTCATGTACAATGCTTTATAAAGGTATTCATGATGTAATACATTATACGGTATGTTTTCATAAATAATTGTAACCAAAGTTAAAACACTATATTTGCAGATTTGGTACATCTGAAATTGATTGTTTGTGATTTGTTTTAATGTATTACTTTTTCTGTGTAACAATGAATAGATAGATGAGGTCATTCAATGCATTATAAGGTGCATTACAAGAAATTAATGCATTCAAAATACTTTCATGATGCATTATATATGAAGACTTCATAAGTAAAATTCTAATTTAAAATAAGCATGTTTTAAAATGTAGTTTATTCCTGTGATGCAAAGCTGTATTTTCAGCATCATTACTCCAGTCTTCAGAGTCACATGGTCCACCAGAAATCAGTTCCAATTATAATCAATGTTAAAAAACTGCTGTTTCTTATTTGATACATAAGCATTTTTAAAAAATGATAAATCTTTGCAGCATTATAAATGTATTTACTGCCGCTTCTTTTCAATTTAATGCGTCCTTGATGAATACAAGGATTACATTCTTTCAAAAAAAAAAAAAAAAAAACCCCAAATTTTTAAAAACAAAATGAAGAGCAAAGGATGTGCATTAAGTGCCTGACTGATGTATTTTATCATTCTTGTACTTCCACAGAGAATGATGGTAAATGTAGTTTTATTCCACACATCTGTCACCTCATAAACATTTCTAGCCAGCTGTATCGCTGATTGATATCTCACAGCCAGTGGCCCGTCTCTTTCTTATACTGTTTCTGGGTAGATTCAGTTTTATTTGTAAGTCGAAAGACTTGAACACGAAACTGCTCGCAACTTTCTGTAGAGTGTGGAAACTTGGCCATGTGCTCCATTTAATTTCATCTCCTCCTCTCACTCTCTCTGTCACTCTCAATGTGTTCTCCGTGTCTCGCCTCAGGTGTTGTTCGTGAATGACGGTGTTGACGTGGAGGATGAGGAGAGGCTGCTGAGGAAGAGGACAGCTCTCTGCTGAGAGGAGGCTTTGATGAAGAGGAGTCAGCCAGGTCCTTCCAGGAGGCTCTGAAAGAATGGAGAGAGAGAGGACAGAGACCAGGTAACACACATATACGCACACGCACCTGAGTGTGTGTGGATGTGCTACAGTCAAACCGCGGTAATAAAGTGACATGCTGTCAGGTTCGTGTGAGCTGCCACGTATATTTTCTGGCAGGCTGTCAGAACACACACAAACAGTCTCTCATAAAGCACACTCATGTGTGGCATTGACTGAAATAACGCACGCCGCGAGTGTGACAGGGCTGCTGATTGGTTGCCAGGTAACTACATATATGCATGACAAACGTGCTCATTGATGCCAGGTGTGTGTGTGTTTCCAGGCGCTGCATGCAGTTTGCAGAAATGCCTTCGTGATTTGACAGCATATGACTCAATGATTTTGAGAAACTGTTCTTAGAAACTTGAGGATGATGCCAGGTCACAAGAAATTCAATCTGTTAGGGATATTAGTCAAGAACAGTGGGGTATTTGTTTGCTAAATGAGAGCAGACTTCAAGTTTCCATGCACTTGACTTCAGGATCTCCTTTAAGAGAATCACTGTACTCTGTTTGAAATGAAATACTAGCTTAGTGCATACAGTTAATTCTAAACCTACTGTGGTGTATATAGTATTAATTATAATTATATAGTGAATAATATATAATTTAGTGTACTTTATGCAGCGGTAAATGTTACAACCTCATCACATCAGGGGAACTTGCAGTTAATTAATAGCAGATTCACAATAAAGCTCTTAGATTAATCAGATGTGAGCTTGATGCTAGACTTCATAAAAGGTAAAATGGGTGAGTAACTTAATTTTCTACTTTATTTTAAAGCAAATGCATTGATTTTATTATTATTCATAGTATATAGTATTGCTACACTTATGATCAGAAGCAAATTAGTAAACCAGAGACAAGAAATGTCATGAGCCTGGCTTTGATGTAACGGTCAGAATTAATAAAATTCATAGCTATCAATTCTCCCACATGATATTTGTAATCAAAATCATTTTATTTCATACGGACAGGGAATAAAGTGACTTGAGTGTCTCTGCAGCATGTCAATAGGAGCAATTTATTTTGATGCATTATGACGCACATCTCGCATCCAGTGTAGACCGGGTGTTGAGTGAAATTTGATTATTTATTTTTCAACCACCAATTTTTTATGAAAAAATTTAAACAAATGTTTTTGGATGCATTTATAGAGAAATGAAAATTCTGCCACTCCTTGTGTTTGTTCCTCTCTCTCTCACTTCCCTTTCTGTACTTGGCTAGCAGGAGTCTCGCCCGCTGCAGTGCTGCTTGGCTTGTGCTCACTGTGATAATTACTGCTGTGTTAAGGGGGTTTCAAATGCACTGAAGTCTAACCGCCCTTTATATTCTCACAATACAGCAAAATAACTCTCAAAACAAAGATGGAATTATGTCTATAGTACTGCTTGAACTCTGCACCAGACAGCTTATTTCTCTCATTTAGTCTCATGAGTCTGTGTTTAATATCAATTCTTTAGTGGTTTGCTTGAAGCTAATAAGAAATCAGGTTATAATTGTCTGATCGACTGCTTGGCTGCATACACACTGTAGGTAAATAGGGCTATTTTCCTGTTCTGTACACACACCGTTTGGACTGAAGACTTGATTGGCTTCTCTTTCTCTCTAGTGTCTGTGATGGAAACACAAACAGAGAAAGGATCCCAGCAGTTTCATGTGGAGTTCAAGGAGGACACTTCGAGCTACATGGAGAAACTCCTCCTGAAAAAACACCACAGGTTAGCGCTTGACACCTCGCACTTTATAACCGAACAAACACACATTTAATAAGAACATTACAAGCTTCATTTACCTTTCCAGGCCCCAATTAAGGTCCATTTAAGATCAATTAATGACTTATGGCTGCTAATTAAACAGCCTCACCTTTAAGTTGTGCCACCGCAGACTCACTTGAATGTATTGAGCTAATCAGCCCCAAAGCAGTCTCGTGGTATTGCTTTAACTTTGTGAAATCTTCTTTAAACAAACACACTGGTACTCAAACCTAGTGGGCTGCCTAGTTAGGGACCATTTTAAGGCATCATAGACACAGTTCTAACATGAAACCTGTTCCAAATTGTAGGCAGAAAACATGCTGCCCTACAAGATGCCTTATTTCGGTATTCTAAGGCAGCATATAGTTCAACAGCCGGGCTCCAGAAGTGAAAACGCCATTTATTTTCTTCATAGGGAAATTGATTTTTAATGATAACTTATAAACCTTTAAAGACAAAGCTGTTGTGAGCTGTGAGGTTGATATTCAATGATATGTGCTTTTATTGAAGCCATCTGTTAAACAAATTGTTTAAAATAATCGTGTTTAACAGTGGTATTTGTGGTTAAAAAAAAACCTACATTACCCATGATGCTGAACAGACAATTCCACCAATCAGAGAGAGTTGCAGGCAGTAGTTGCAACCACTTACTTCCAGCAAAAACACTGTTTAGCTCCACCCACTCCCATGAAGCATTGCAAATGATGTGATTGAGTTGGTCTGCCTACACACTCAGAATACTTAATTATTTGTATATATATAAATGTTTGCATATTTTGCAAATAAACTTAAAATATATTGTTTCTTTAGATATAATCAACAACTTTAAATGAATATTTTTAGATTTCACTATTGTTTTTAATTCTATTGTGTCATTCAGTCGTGACGTATTGTCAAGTATGGTGACCCATACTCGAAATTTAACCAAGTGCACACACACAGCAGTGAGTAGTGAACAAATGCACACACACACACACCCGGAGCAGTGGGCAGCCATGCTGCAGCGCCCGGGGAGCAATTGGGGGTTCGGTGCCTTGCTCAAGGGCACCTCAGTCGTGGTATTGAGGGTGGAGAGAGCGCTGGACATTCCCTCCCCCCACCTACAATTCCTGCCCCCCACCTACAATTCCTGCCGGCCGGGGGCTCGAACTCGCAACATTTCGATTACGAGTCCGACTCGCTAACCATTAGGCCACGACTTCCCCCGAAAATTTCAGGGGAGAGCGCGAACGCAGTCCCCCACTACCATAAATTATGCAGTCGAGATTCCCACATTTGGGGAATTCGCAGGGGTCAGCACAACCGGAGTGCAATGGCCAAGCCTCGCCCTGGGTGAACCGCCTTCTTGATCATGGTGTCTCCCCTGCCAGGTAAGTATGTAATTCACAGTGAGATTGTAGTTTTTGTACCTTTGTAAAAATTGTTTGTCCAATTTTCAAATACTTTTTTTGCTTCAATCCAAGTTTGTAATATTGTGATTCACCTTGTAGCTGGTTGTTTTGGTTCATGGCTTATAACGCTTTAATGACAATTTTAAATCCCTATGGGAGAAATTAATGGAAAAAGAACTTGTGGAGCCAAAGGCACTGAAAAAGTGGGCGGACGGACACTAATGCGCTCTTTTAGAGAATGCAATCCCAGAATGCATTGCGATAACCTCAATTATAAAATTATCCAAAATCGATGAAGTGAGAGAAACATAGTTGAAAATATTTAAATTATGCGGAAATACAATATAAATATTAGATTCCTAAAAAATAGAAATGTTGCCTTGGCCACTAACTGAAATAAATAATTTGATGTTAAAATAATAAAATGACTAAAACTGAAACTTAAATGAGAATAAATTAAAGCTAAGAAACAAAAACAAATAAATAACAAAAGCACACAATTAACAAAATAACCAATATGAAAATATAAAAACAAATGGTGAATTATTAATAAAGACTGTAATAGTAAATAAATAATGCTAAAATAATACTGTCCAGTACATTCTAGATCAGTCATTAAGAAAGTTCAGTTTTAGTTAGTGTGCTGCCTTTGAAGACAGCCACCTATGTAGGCAGCACACTAAGTTTTGAAACAGAACCATTGAAACGAAAAGATTGCGATGCTCGCCTACGAAATGAGAAAGCCTGACAAAAGCAAGCAAAACACACAAACACAGTATCTGTAAACCCTCCTAAGCGCTTTGAACCGCATCTCATGCTTCTTGAGCATTATGGTATCTGTGGCAGCGATGGTATTTAGGTCGGCTATTCAAGAAGCGTCTAATTGTGACTCCGTCAAATTGCCTTCTTTTGAGGCCGGGTGTGTGAAGAATCACGGAACAGGAAGCTGGATTTTTCCAGCGTGTGTGTGTTTGGCTTCTGTGGGAGGAGGGCAGACGCATGGCCCTGGGCTGCCGCTCACACTCTGGAGGAATGGAGTGTGTCATTGGGGTGTCTAATCCCTTCATACGCTCACACACACGCACACACACACACACACAATGAGGAAAGCAGGTTGTCCTGCTGAGGCAGCAAGAGTTGGCTTCAGGAAGAGAGATGAGAGCACAACGAATAAGAGAAAGAGACTTGTGTTCAGGAAAAGACAGAGGGTTGATGGCTTTTCTGCTAATGCGTTTGTATGGTAAATCACCAGGAAAAGGTTTAAAGGGCTAAACCTGTGGGTCAGGGGAATCTGGCTGAGCTGAGATTTACTCTCAAACGGGTCAAAAGTCTGGCTCATCAACTTCCTTCAGCTGATTTAATTTGTTATTGGATTGAAATTATGTTGCTTTCCTTGTATGCACTGAAGAGAGAATAGTACACTCTTTGCATGCTCGGTTGAAACAGCGTTACCATTTAACTTTAATAATTTGACATAAGGTCAGTATTTTTAAAGAAATTAATATTTTTACTAAGCAAGGATGCATTAAATTCATTAAGAGTGACAGTAAATACATATACAATGTTATAAAAGATTTTGTTTTCAAACAAATGCCGTTCTTTATAAATAATCCTGAAAAAACTATCATGATTTCCACAAAAAATATTAACTGTTTTTTTAAGAAAGTTTCTTGAGAAGCCAATCAGCATATTAGAATGATTTCTGAGGGATCATGTGACACTGAAGAATGAAGTAATGATGCTGAAAAGCTTTGCATCACAGGAATAAATTATATTTTAAAATGCAATAATAAGAGACTTCTTTAAAAATATTAGTTTTACTATTATCACAATTACATATGCTGCAAGAACATCTTGTTTTTTTGCCATACATCCCTAAAAAAGAAGTGAAACATGTCAGGCTATTACATTATTGGTTAATGTTATTTTTTCCTACTGGGGAAATATTTTTCAGAGGAAGATAAAGCTATTACTAAAGTGCTGTGCTGTGCTGAAATGTTGTTTATTTATAGCTGCACCGTTGAGGAAAGGGAGCCTGATTAATTATCCTCAAATTTCTGAGTGTGATTTACTAGGAACAGCGTTGTTTTCTCTCCCTCAGAGGACAAATTGAAGAATTTCAGCCCCGGTCTGTTGTCCAACGCCGGCCGGAACCACCCACACCTCCACCTGCAGAGATGGATGAACTGAGCCGAAAACTGACAGGTGCAACCCTTTTCGTCACACACACACATGCAACTAAACAGTAAACTGATAATAGACATTCACATGTCCCACAAAAGGGGTTATCGGATGCAAAATTCACTTTACAAGTTGTTTGAACTTAAATGTGTGTTGGAAGTGTGTGTGTACACCCATCCTATAATGATAAAAATCCACCCAGTGTTTTTTTTTAAATCCCTATTTTAAATCCCCTTTCTCAAATCAGGCCGCTCCCACGACAGTTGATTGACAAGCCGTCTTACCTTAGGCCCTGTCCACACAGAGACGCGTTTAGCTATATACGCAGAAATTTTGTATCGGATTGGCGTTTCGTCCAGACAGATCCGGCGTTTTGGGAGAGTGAAACCGCTATTTTGTGAAAAAATCTGAAAACGCCATCCTTGCAATCCAAAATCTCAGTTTTTAGTGTATCTCTGTGGCAGAATTACAGTGCCACATTCTGGTCTGGCATGTATACTACATCGTTTTGTGTTGATTTCATGGTTTCGTGTGTACGCAGATATTTCTTGAGACGAAGAGGAAAAAAAGATTGGATAGGAAAAGCTCTGGCTTTGTGTGGATGTAGCCTTAGACCCGCCCTGAGTGAGCTGTCATCAGTCCATCATTGTGTCGACTCCGGTGCAGGGGAAGACAAGATGTCTCCAATTAAGTGATTGAGGTGTTTTGTTGTTGGATGTAATAATGAATATAGCAGTCGTCATTTACTCCTGACATCTGAGCTGCTGAAGACGCAGAGGATTAACGCTACTTTCGTTTTTGAAAGGAATGCGATGATCCCCGATCTGCCTAAATGCATCTATGTTCGCGCCAATCATTTGTGACCCGGCTTCATCTACAGAAGAAGTGAGTATAAGGGTTTTTATGAATCCTTGCAAACCGCTTTTCCTAATATGTGCTATTTAGCAAGTTTCGCAGCTGAAGTATACAGTCTGCTCGTCACCCCATGGAAGAGAGGGGCGGGGTCAGCAGAGTCATTAGCATTTAAAGCGACATGGACTAAAAAACAGCTTGCTGAAAACAGAGCTGATTTTGACGGTAAAAAAGGTGGGGTTTTTTTACACTACCATTGAGAAATTTTAACCAAATTACATATACTTTTCATTAAGACCCTAAAGAATCATATCAACTGGTGGAAAATGGGCATCCGATGACCCCTTTAAACATAGTCAATGGCTACTGTCACCAGTTTGCAAATGTGAACTATCCCTCAAGTTAGGATTGATTGTGCAAAACATTTTTATATATCTTTTTGTCATATCGCGCCTGGTTTGGACAAAGGATGATAAGGAATAGTGGGTGACCGGTCATGTACATGCTGCGATTCACAAAGACCCGTACACTGCACAAGTGCACTCTCTCCAAAATGTTGGAGAAATGAACTGTAAGAGTCACTGCAGAGGGCAGCTTTCCTCTCTCAGCCGGCAGCTCGGATCCATCACTGCGTCCCTGAAGGGTAATCGCAGTGCTGTTATTACACTGGAGGGAGGGCGATGGTCTGACAGAGCACTCCGACAGCTGATTGAGAGAAGTTTCTAGGTTCTGCTGGGAGGCCGGTTGATCACAGATGCCAAAGAACTGACCACCTTTAGCTTTTGATGAGCGCCGTCTCTCTTCCTCGGCACAAGCCCGAGCCTGTCGTGTCTTTTCTAAAGCCCATCTCCATGATGCTCACGCCCAAAACACTTTTCAGTCACTTTTTCGAATGCAAAGCCGTCTTTCTGATGGTTCGTCTGATTTGGATTCTGCTGGTTGGTCATTACCTGTTCAGTCTGTCGATAGCTTGTCTTGATTCATTCTGCATTTAAAAATGACATGACGTTCACAAAGCATTTCCCTTTTGTAATGTGACATTTTTCTGACTGCAACACTGTAAATATGATATGATCAGGAAGTTATTGGAACTTATGTTTTTTACATTACTTTATCTCATCAAAATAAGCTATTGCACATTTTTTAAGTTATATGAAATTCAACTTTTTTAGTTGGTTTAATGTAATTCAAGTTGAAATGACTTGTATAACCAAATTGATTATACTTTAAAATTTAAGGCAGCAACTGAACTGACAGTTTTTAAGCTGTAATAATTTTTTATGCTGAAAAGAATATGCAGCAAAAATGTAGTATGATCATTAAATTTAATTGTTTCTGTTATTTTTCCCCCATGTCCACAGGCTTGTTTACATTATCAGAAAAAAACATTATTTCAAAGGTGGAAAATTTGTTATACTCCACCATTCAAAAGCCTTAAGCTCACCAAGGTTGCTTTTATTTGATCAGAAATATAGTAAAAACATTAACTGAAAAACAATGTTTTTTTTTCAGGCTTCTTTGAGTAGAAAGTTCAAAAGTTTTTTTTTTTTTTTTATGCAATAAATATAAAAAAGTATTCCATTTATTAAAATTCCATTTTATTCTTACTGGCACCACATCTTTAAACAGTAGTGTATTTGAAATATTAGGAAAACATTTTTTTTTCTTTAAGTAATATGCATGAATTAATTATGCACAGATGGGGTATTTATTCAGAAATTAAATAGGCAAAAATTTTGATTTAATGTCTTCAAAAAATACATTTTCACAGGGCATGGACTGAAATATAAATCTAGAGATCTGTCACTCTGTATAATTAATAAATATGTTCATACTGATCATTGAGCTGATTGAATTGTAGTGTTTAACTCTTAACATAAATCTGTTTTACTGCATCTCTGATTTGCAGCAGAGCGGCTGGAGTTGCATAAATACTTTGCCTCTCTCTTCATGATCGCTCCCGCTGAGGATGCTGGGAAAGCGGACAGCCCTGCAGAATCCTGTTTAAGCGTCGTAGAGTTAGATGAGGTAATTCTGAACCCCTCCACCCTAGTTTCCGTAATGGACTGCTGGGCAATAGCCAGCGAATGACTCCTCAGTGATGTTTCCTTACACTTTTCATTGTCTTCTCCAATTTCTTCTGTCATTGTTTTTGTTTCATTTTTTTGTCACTTTAATTTTTCCAGATGGTTGAAGATGCTACAATGTACAGATCCTTTGGAGTCAAGCAGGGAAATGAGAGCAAAATTAAGAAAGACTAGATCAAGGCGAAAACCGAGACTTTTTGAAAGGAAGTGACAGAAAAGTTCACAGTAGGAGTGTCGTCTTGAAACAACAATATAATTGAAGTAGCTGTGTTTTTCTCAACTTAGAACTGACACAAATACAGTGTCATCTTGACATTTACAATTATATCAACCACAACTAGTCTGAACTGTGGGAGCAAGTTGTTAGATGTTAAATATGCATGTCTGTTTTCTTCCTTAAGGTTTGCAGCTGTTGGAAATGGAGGAGATTTTGGATATTCGGTTTTGCCTTCCACACCGTGCTTCTCTGAGATGACCAAAGGATCCGTCGGTGAATATAATTCTGATGTAAAGATCAACTCTTCTCCTGAGATGTGGCCGCTGTCTCAAGAGGCTGAACAATCTTCATCACCATTGCCAAGATCAGAAAGCTTTTTTCCACTTCAGACGAGGCTTCAGAGATCACAGCACCTGTCGACTACCTCAGACTCATTTCTGTCAAATTCACGAACAGGAGGCCAGAAAGTGGAAATATGTGACTCTCCAAAACCAATCCCACGGACAAGATCTTCTGCAGCACAACAGGACAAATCCTCAGAGCTTCTGCCAACATCATCTCCTTCAATCCCAAAAACCAAATTAAATCAAACTCTCGCAGGCTTTGAGGACCATATTTCCACTGTCAGCCACTCTCCTGGTGGAATACCATCTGTTAGGTCTTCTCAATGTAATTCTCCTGCTTTTCTCATTTCTAAACAAAGTCCAAAACCTCCAGATTCTCTGTCCCCAAGGTCTAGATCAGTTTCTTCTCCAGTAAACCCAATCCAATCCAGACTTGCTCATTCAACACCTGTTTCTGAACCGAAATTATCTCAGCTGTCTCCAGAACGTGCCAACACTTCCCCAAGCGCTGCAGTTCCTTCACTAAAGCTGTCACTTAGAGAATCATCACAGTCTGGATTAGTCTCAGATAGAAGTATACCTACTACGCCTATTTATGACTCCATCAGGTTCTCTACGCCGAAGGTCAAATCTTCTCATACTGAGGATCATCGTTCACCTCCGGCCTCCAAATGGTTAAAAGGCTCACGGAAGTCACCCAAATCCACAATGCTCTCCTTACAGCTGAGCATGTCAGGTTAGTATAACTTCTATTGGTAAATTTTAATTGAAGCTGTCTGAACATTGAAAATGATAGTCAGCTGTATCTAATTGCAATTTAGTTTGTCTTCCATGATGTGCTTGAGCCACTGTGTTCATAATTATCCTTCGAAAGTGTTTGTGAGTGATTAAGACAGTTTCCTATGTAATTAATAGCAATTTAAATATTTTTAAAACCAATATACCCATCAAAGCTCTGCATTACAGTGTTTTTACCATGTTTAAGGGGTATTTTTGAGCAAAATGTAAAGCCTTAGACATTCAACCAAGGGAAAAACACTGTAACATACAAGTGGCTTATTGATTTTATAAAATAAATGGTGGCAAAATCAATATGGTAAAAGACACCAAAGTAATTTTTGAGAATAATTTAAAATGCAATATCTAGATAATAAAAAGTTCATCAAGACAAACTTTTATTTGTCTATACAAAATATTGATATTAGAATAATATGTGTTTATAATAATATTTGCTAGACTATTTGCTGGTTACCAAGGTATGTTGTTGCTAGGGATAAGTAAAGTAGCAGTGTAATACACATGACTAGTATGAATTATAAATTTGAGTTTAATTAAATATTTTTTATTATTTTAAATTTATTTTTAAAATAAAGAAGACAAGGACAGAGGCATGAAACAAGTGCAGTGCTATGAAGGATATAAGATATATAATATAATATAATTATATATATATATATATATATATATATATATATATATATATATATATATATATATATATATATATATATATATATATAAGGAAAATTATTCAGTTTATCTTCTTTGTACAAAAATATTTGACAGTCGAATGCATGATTGACCAATCCAAATCAAGTATTCCAAAGAGCTGTCTGATAAACAATAAAAAACACCTCCTAAAGGACAAAAACCTGATTTCCACCATCCCTTGGGATCCAACACGTCTGCATCAGAGAGTAAAGATGATGAGAAAACACCAGTGTAGACATCAGCCTTCATTCACACAGCGGTTGTTTCTGCAATATTTGCTGACTAGCAGAGTGATGGAAACTTCAAGCTGTGTAGGATAAGCATTATTAATGCAGGAGGCAGCAGACAGGAAGCAGGGAAAAGAAACACACAAGCTCTACAAGACCATGTCCAGGCGGCTCGCTGCGAGCGTTAGATAAGGGTGTGCGTTTAAATCCTCACTGCCGGTCTCCTCTCTGCCTCGATGTTTTCTCTCCTCCTGTACTCATGGTTTCTCCTCTCTCACTATTTGTCACTGCTCAGATTCAGAAGAGGAAATGACAGGTGAAGATGCTTGCCTGATGCCCAGTGAGGAAGATTCATCTGATGAAGAACTGAGATGAATCACAGATGCAGAAGAACAAAAGAATGGCTTTCCCTCTCCGTGCCCCACCACGACCCCTCTGGCAGACCCTCATTTCACTTTCACAATCTTCTCAAATTCAGAAAACGACAACACAGAACCAGACCTTTTTACAGGATCTTCTCAGGTGATCAGAGACCTTTAGAATCCTCAGACTCAGTTACTTGTAACAGGTTACCCATAACCCACTATTAGACCAGTTCATTCCCAACAAGTTTGTTTTTTAAATATTTTCTAAGATAAGTCTCTTATACTCACCAAGTCTGCATTAATTTAATCAAGAATACAGTAAAAACTGTGAAATATTGTATAAATGCTGATTTGCTTGTCAAAATGTTGAAATATCCATAATATATCTATTTGTTTTTTTTGTGGAAACCATGATATATTTTTTTCAGGATTATTTGATGAATAGAAAGTTCAAAAGAACCATGTTTATTTGAAATAGAAATCTTATTTAACATTATAAATGTCTTAACAGTCACTTTTGTTCCATTTAATGCATCCTTGCGGAGTAAAATTATAAAAAAAAAAAAAACTTTCTGTTCCCAAACTTTTGTTAGTCTATAGATTTTATGAAGATGGAAATGCAGCCACAATGATATAGTGAAAAACATGAGCTTTTACAGACTCTCTGCTGGAAATATTATATGAAAAACAGAGTATGAGAACTGCAGTATGAAATGAATTCTTTAGTTCATACTGAATGGCCTTGCTGGAAACTCTCATATATTAAGGACTCGATCAATTAGATATTACTCCTATGTGATTTAATTGTAGATTTCATGCTGTGTTAGAGCTAATGGCAGGAAAAGGCACCCACTACTCTCACATTTACTCATTTATGAGGGGCAAGAGGAAACAGAGCCGTCAAGTCGGCTGCAAATCAGGGTTTAATGGCGTAACAGAAAGAGAGAAAAGAAAATGAATTATATTAAACACCTGAAATTAAATGTCTGATCAGAAAGAGGCCTTATCTCTGCTCTTTTGTCTGACGATCAGAACATTTGTGTCTTTAATTACCACCCGCCAATTCTTTTTCCCTTACCTCATTTTCCATTTAAAGGACACAGACTGGGACTCAATCAAAACATAATTGTTTCTCATTTCCTTTCAGTTTAAAAATATAATTTTTTTCTTTTAAAAAGATTTCAGTCTGTTTATGCGCTCCATCTGAAATTGACAAATTAAATTCGGCCTAATTTAACCCGTGTAAGAGAAAAAAAAGAAAAGAAATGTGTGCTTAAATGCCCAAAAGTGAGCAAAAGATGACCATAAACAGATAGAGCATGCTAGTTTTATTACTTTAAACAAAATGAATACTTTTATTTAGCCAGGATGCATTAAACTGATCAAAGGTGACAGTACAAATATTTACATTGCAACAAAATTTCAAATAAATGCTGTTCTTTTAAACATTTTATTCATTAAAGAATCCTCAATAATATATATACTGATATATATTAAGCAGCACAACTGTTTCCAGCATTGACAATAATATGAAATGTTTTTTGTGCACAAATATTGTGCACAAATGGGGTAGTCGTGGCCTAATGGATAGAGAGTTGGACTTGTAACCCAAAGGTCGTGGGTTCGAGTCTTGGGTCTGGCAGGGATTGTAGGTGGGGGAGTGAATAACCAACACTCTCTCCACCCTCAATACCACGACTGAGGTGAGACCCTTGAGCAAGGCACCGAACCCCCAACTGTTCCCCGGGAACAGAAAACAGCATTTATTTGAAAAATATTTTGTAACATTTATAAATGTCTGATCGTTTTAACGTATCAGTGCTAAATAAAATAATTTATTTCAAAAAACAACTTTTGAACAGTAGTGTACACACTCCTCACAAGTCATGCCTCTAAAACCTTACTTACCGCAAATGCAATACTAGGTGTTAGTGAACACATCCGCTGTGCGCTATTTACATCTTTCCCAACACAAATACATCATTTATGCTTTAATAATAGAGATAAGACATTTGGAATGCAGCGCTTATGTGGTTCCAACACTAATATATGACCGCGCTTTAATGAAAACCACAGACATCTCTCTTAACAGTGCATTTTGTGCCGTTCGTGTTATTTAGATACCTAATTATTGCATACTTAGATGGATTGGCCATTGAAGAGAGCTGCTAGCTTACAGATGAGTGTAAATTATGCCTCTCTTATACATTCATTCATTTCCTGGCATTATCCTTTAGCTCCTCAGTGTTAATGTGCTACCTTGGCGAGGCCATTAGCTTGACTGTAAACACTAATGTTTCTTTTTAAACAGCTCTATGTAAAGCCGTTATTTGAGTATGCATAAATTAAATATGCAAAAGGCACTTTTTATCTAATATACCGTAAAAAATGAAGCATCTGTTTGGTTCGTTAAGCTTCAAGGTTAATGAAAACAGAGGACAAATAAGTCCCGGTTTCAGTTCCGTCTCTGTCATCTCTGTTTTTATTGGCTGGCGAGTCTCTCCATCAATTTCCTGCAGTCTTTTCCTTTTCCCATCTTTTTTGTTTCTGTCACAGTCGAGCCGTTTTTATCGGCCTGTCTGTGCATTTGCAATCCTTGACGTGCACTGACAGGAGCAGTGGCCAGTCGACTGGAAAAAGGCTTAATTAGAGCAGGCGTTTAAGATGGCGATGGAAGGCACACATGTTTAACCTTCAGCCGCATGTCTGCATGTCTCAAGTCTGCATGTCAAGTCAGACTGTCGCAGGTGCATTTGGTTTTCCAGCTAAAGTTTGGAGTTTGTTACCGGTTGCTGGTTTGAAGCCCAAAGTGAGTGAGCCATGAAATGCTATTGTGTCCTTGAGAAAGTCCCTTAACCCCAGGTTAGATCAATCCCTTTAAAGAGTGCACTGCAAGTCACTTACGATAATACGGAGTATCTAAAACCTGTCAAGAACGTGCCTGGTTACATTTCACACCAAAATTATAGAAATTATATTTTGCTTAAAGAAAACAAAGCCTTTTATGTGACGAATGGGGTTCAGCAAGGTGGAATATTATCACCTCTTCTTTTTAATTTGTATATGGATGATCTCTCTGTTGAGTTAAATGAATGTAAACTGGATGTGTAATATGAGTAATAAGATCTTATAAATGCTGATGATTTAGTTATTCTGTCCCCTTATAGTTCTGGGCTACAACAGTTGCTACGTGTATGTTCATATTATGGTGTGCAGCATGATATTGTATTTAATACGAAAAAGAGTGTGGTTGTGATGGTTAAGACTAAAGAGGATCGTAAACAAAAGTTTCCCTCCTTTTATTTAGGTGACCAAGTATTAAATGTGGTAAATAAAATAAAATATCTGGGTCACATTATTAGTGATGATTTAAATGATGATGATGATGATGTGCAACGCCAGTGCTGTAAGTTATACGGACAGGCGAAAATGTTGGCTCATAAATTTTACATGTGCACTGTTGATGTTAAAATAGCATCATTTATATTAAAATAGCAGCATTCATTTTATACGTCACACTTATGGTGTAGTTATACTAAAGCTAAAATGAAAACGCTTCAGGTGACTTTTAATGATGCATTAAGAATCCTGCTTAAGTTCCCAAGGTGGTTGAGTGCAAGCCAATTGTTTGTATCTAGTGATATTCCTACTTTGCATGCTGTTTTAAGGAATTATATGTAAAGTTTCATGTGTCGATTGAGTGATTCAAGAAATACAATTATAATAGCCTTAAATGATCCCACATTAAGTGATACAAGGTATTCTTCCTTGTTCTGGAAGCACTGGAATTCAAGTTTGTATGTTGGTATGTAATTTTCTTCTTTTGTGTATTTTATTTTTATTGTGATATGGACCAAATGGTCTGAAATAATAATAATAAAAACTGTGTAGACGTGTGTGTGTGTGTATTAAAGTTTTAGTAATTTTGTTGTTTTTTGTAATTTGTATATATTTAAAAAAAAAAAAAAAAAAAAAAAAAAAAAAAAAAAATATATATATATATATATATATATATATATATATATATATATATATATATATATATATATATATGTGTGTATTGAAAATGACAATTTGGGAGAAAAATTTAAATGTCATGAAAATGATGTAACAATGCATAAGCTTAATGGACCAAAATATACAGTAGGTTTAATTTTCTTTGAGCATAATTATATTTCCTTTTTCTTTTAGCGTTCAAAAGTTGCATGAAAATGAGGCAACATATTTTTAATGTTTCATGCAGTGCAATATCAGCTGGTATTGTTAAAGTTAACTATTTATCATAAAAATAATAATAATATTATCAGCATAACTCTTACCTTAGCCTTTCTTGATGGTGATGAAGAGAAGTGGATGCAGAGGTCAGATAGCTGGTGCATTGTGTTCACACAAATGCTGTTTTTAGGTTTTTTGAAAAGAAGGGCCAACTTATATTTACTGGCACAAAAAAAACTTTTGCAACTTTTTTTTTTTGTTTGAATGTGGTGGTCCTCTTGCCTTCTGAAGTTGAGTAATCTTTCATCTAAGTCTACATCTACTGGGATGCTTTTAGAGTAGACAGTTTACATGTTTAGTGTTGATGTGTAGAGTTGTGATGTACAATAACTTATGGACCTTCTTCAGTAGACTGTATGTCTAGCTCTGATAGTGGATTATTTTCAAGACCACATGATGATGGTTGTCTTGCTGTGTGGAGTTCTCATTGTTTGTTTCATTTGTAGTTGTAGGGAGTCCTGGAGATCCAGCAGCAGTCTTCAGCATCACGCAGAAGAAGAGCTGGTCGCTGCGCTGATGAACGCTCGGCCCGTCAGTAGCACCCCTCATCCCCTCACACCAGGCCGTAGCAGAGTGTCATCACACAGGCTGTGTTTCTCAGGTAATTTGCTTTCATTTCTGGTACAACACCAGACATGGGTGGAGACACCAGATTTAGTTTGATGTGAATGAAAAATAGGCTGTGAAGAATGTAACTTCACTCTGTTGAGTTTGTCATACTGGTGTTTCAATCTTTCAGAAAAGAAAACATTGAAAATATCTTTCCTGTTGACATGTTGTGTCAAATCTTGTTTCTCATTATTTTATGCCTCCTCTCAGGCTGTCTATCAAAATAGGTCAAAAATAAACATTTTGAAAACAAAATGCTCAGAAATTCTGTAAAACATGGAATGTGATTTTTTAAATATTTTTGAAAGAAGTCTCTTATGTTCACCAAGGCTGCATTTATTTGAACAAAATGCGGTAATATTGTGAAATATTATTACAATTCAAAATAGCTGTTTTCTATCTTAATATATTTTAAAATGTAATTTATTTCTGTGAATTTATGAAGCTGAATTTTAAGCATCATTATTCCAGTCTTCAGTGTCACATGACCCTTCAGAAATCTTTTTAATATGCTGATTTGCTGCTCAAGAAACATTTCTTATTATTATCAATGTTTAAAATAGTTGTGCTGATTAATAGTGTTTTTTTCAGGATTCTTTAATGAACAAAGTAAAAAAGCACATTTGAAAAATAGAAATCTATTGTAACATTTTACTGTCATTTTTGATCAATGCATCCATCCTTGCTGAATAAATTAATTTCTTTCTTTCTTTCAAAAAAAAAAAACCTTCATCTCTTTTCTTAATTTCCCTTCTGTGTTCAGACTAAATCTGTGTTTAAAATGTTGAGCCGGTCTGATGTCGCATCTTTGCCGTGACTAAACGATCATTTACAGAGAGCCTCGGCCAACCCTTCGGACGCGGCGTTATGGACATCAATAACATGGCTGTAGAAGAGTGGTGCCGGCGCTCGGCCGTGGCGTGATTTATTGGCTCGCGCGTGTAATTAAATCCGAGCTGATTCCTGAGCTTTCTGCGCCAGCATACGCGGCTGAGGTTTCATAAAGAGATTACTGCGTGTTGCCGCGTGCGGGAGTGCAGGGAACCCGGCCAACAGCTCAGCTCAAATCAGCTCAGCTAGCTCGTGCTTTCTCTACCTCTCGACACGTCTTCCTCTCTGTCTCTCGGCTCATCACTTGCAGGTCTGCAGAGGAGGGAAAATAATCTGTTTAACAACATGACAGCTGTGATTTCGGCTGGTGCAAATCAAAGCGTCAGATATCCGTCCATCCTCTCTTGCCTGCTTTTCTCTTTCTCTCTCCCGTTCATTCTCTGTATATCTCATATACTTGTGTCAGGTTCGACACGCTAGATTGAGCCTTTTGCATCAGAGGATACTCAAAGCCCTCGGCCTCCTGAGTCCAAATCGTGGGAAGTGATATCAGCTAATACAAGATCACTCCTGCTGTGTCACCTGGGCATTTCATTAGGGGTTTTAAGTTGATCTTTTCAGTCAAAGAATCATTCTAATTAGCTTCTACAGTACTGTTCAAATCTTTGAAATAACAATTTTGTGCAAGGATGCGTTAAATTGATCAAAAGTGACAGTAAAGAGTTGTATAATGTTACAAAATGTTTCTATATAAAGGCTGTTCATCAAAGAATCCTGAAAGAAATACTAGAATATTAAGCCACACAACATTAAGCCATTTTCAACAATGATAATAATAAGAAATGCTTCTTGAGCAGCAAATCAACATTCTGAAAATTCAGCTTTGCATGACAGGAATAAATTCTATTTTTAAATATATTACAATAGAAACCAGTTATTTTAAATTGTAATAATATTTCACAATATTACTGTTTTTACTGTATTTTAATCAAATAAATACAGTCTTTGTGAGCATAAGAAACTTCTCTCAAAAATCGTACACAACCCAGACTTCCGACACACATTTTTGAGTTATCAACTTAATAAATGACTAGTAATCAATTTATTTCACCTATAAATGTCATTTTTATTGCTTGATAACTCCCACAATTTGACAAAATAGTAGATCTGCTGATATAATTCATGAAGAATATGCTTTTGATACTTAAACACTGTATTTGAAGAAATCTGATGAGTAAATGATTTGACTTTGACTCCCCATTTTATGCATTAAAACGCAGTGGTGTAATGATGTGACCTACAGAAGGAGTCACTAAACTGAACTGATTCAAAAGATTCAAAACTGTGAATCGGTTTCCTCAGCACTACTGTAATGTTAGCTGAATGCTGCTCGGTGAACATAGTCAACTAATTGAGTTCACTTCACTATCAGCAAGAGAAAGATCCCACAAGACAAGAAGAAGCTAGGGAATATAATGAAAAAAGTCACGTAGAAGAGAGAGAAGTGTGTGAGTGTGTTATTGTGATTTGCTGGATCAGAGAGCATTTAAAGCTCTGTTTGATTGAAGCTGATTAGGCCAGCGTGTGACAGTAAATAATACTTACCCCGCTAACTTAAGCCGCCAATCCCAGCGCTGTCTTTCTGTGTGTGCTTTTCCGTCAGTCGCTTTAACATCTCTCTCTTTCCCTTTTCCCATCATCTCTCTATTTCTCATTAGTCACAGTTATTAGTGTAACTGTAGGCAACCATCACTATTACTGTTGCTCATACTTGGCGTCAGCGATCTGTACAAACCACTAATTATTCAACTTTGATGTGCAACTCATGCTGACATGAAGGATTCCTCAAGTCAGAGGGTGTGTTATTTAGCAGCCGTTTTCTTCTCGTTTCTATCTTATTATTTTTTTCAGGCACCATAAGTAGATGTTCTCCCATCTCTTCTCGGCCCCTGAGTGCCAGGACTCTTGCCGCTCAGGAGATCATGGAGGTCCAGACCGTGGAGCAGCTCGATCTCCAGGACTCTGATGAGGATGAGGAGGATTGCCTGGCTCTGGCCTGCCTTGAGGAAGAGTTCAGACATATGAGCAGTACACCATTAGATGAGGGTGAGGACTAGATTTGTCTGGACTGCAATTACACATTAAGGATTTTGATAGTTTTTTTTAGTAGTAGTAATTGATTTTATTAACAATGTGTAATATAAATAGAGGACCAGAAGATATTAAAGTTAGATCTGTAGTTGTGGTTAATCCATTTATCTATCTATATATAAAATAGCTTTTATTGCATTTCATGTATCAATTTTAGTTTTTATTTTACTTTCTTTTTTACATTTATATTGGAAAGTTTTACAAATTATTAAGGGCTATTAATATGCAAAAAATTAAAATGTACATTAAAAGGGTGAATTCTGACACTTTTGTTTCTTATTGAATGAGAACCAGATTTTTAGTACTCATGTCCGTATCGTATGAACTGCAATGAAATTCTATTTTAACCCCTTCTCAAGCACCCCTGATTTTGGCGTGGAGGCATAAATGACATATCAAAAATAAAAAAAATTGCTGCTTATGATTCTTTCTGACTAGATACATTATCAGCATGTTACAAAGCTGACGCTACAAAATTTACTGTTCAAGAATCAGAATTACTCAGACTGTTATGAATATAGAGATATATAAGCTCAAACACAACATTGTTGCTGTGGTAAATATTTTTAGAAACACAATGAAGCTAAAGCCACAAGTCTACTCGTGCTTGATTTCAAATTTGAGGACATTATCTCTACAACTGCAAAATTTATGAAACATAGGTAGCACTTTATAATAATGTTATATTTTTAAACATTACGTAAATAAACAATAATACAAATTATAGATTTATTTGATTATTATATACATTTATTTAATAAAATATTTGGAATAAAAATACAGTAAAAACTGTAATATTATGAAATATTATTACATTTTCAAATAATTTTCTATTTTTAAAAATGGAACTCATTTCTGTGATGCAAAGCTGAATTTTTAGCATCATTTACTCCAGTTTTCAGTATCACGGGATCCTATAGAAATCATTCTAATATGCTGATTACCGCTCAAGAAAATGTCGGATTATTATCAATGTTGAAAACGGTTGTGCTGCTTCATATTTTGTGGAAACACTGATATACTTATGTATGTGTGTGTATGTGTATATATATATATATATATATATATATATATATATATATACACACATACACACACACACACACAATAATAAATATTTCATAACATTATAAAAAATTGATGACAAGTTTTATAACAATAATGAATTATTAATGAAAGGCCTTATAAAGTGTTACGTACAACATTTCTGATTGTTCCCTAGCACACACTTATGTTTCTGACCACCCGTCTGGCTCAGAGAGGCACGTGTCCCGCAAAACAGCACACACCACGCACCGGATACCTGCTACCGTGGCAACGCGCTCATTAGATGCCCTTATTAGAGTCAGCTCATTAGTGTTCAGTCTGCACACTCATTAAAACAGCATCTCTAGCCCAGCACACGCATTCATCCTTGATTAATTTGCTTATTTCAGCATTCATTCACATCCCGTAGGTGAACAGACACACTTATACACTTACACACAAATACAACTGGTGAGACCCACCGCAGAGGTACAGTTCTCTCACACACACACACACACACACAGACACAGACACAGACACAGACACAGACACAGACACACAGACACAGCCACACACACACACATATACACACACACACTCACATAAATCCGGCTCACATAAATCACGTAAATAGTTCTGAATTATGGTTCTCATTTGCTTTCTAACCCTAATCCTAAGTGATTCAGTAATTTAATGAGATAAGGAAAGTAAAAAACCTAAAGCAGGATTTTTTTGCATATTTTTCATAACATGTTTTCAAAGAGACTTTTATAACGAGAAATTATTTTGATGAGTTGGATTTTTATAGCTGTGTCAGCTGAAGAATTGGCAGCAAGATTAAAAACATGAACAATGTTTAATGGTAAAATGGTTCATTTTTAATTGCAGTGAGTATTTTCTGGTATCCAATACCTTATCAATACAAGTAATCTACACTACCGTTCAAAATTTGGGGTTAGGTAAAAAAAAAGAAAAAAAACCTACAGTAACATTTGTAATGTTGTTAGATGTTATTACAATTTCTAATAACTGTTTGCTGTTATATATAAAAAATATTATGAATATTTATTTATATAATTGTTATTTATACAACCATTATAAATGAATGTAATTAATTTTTCATTTATTTTATTATATAATTAATTTATTATAACTTATTTTTTTATATTTATTCCTGTGATGCAAAGCTGAATTTTCAGCATCATTACTCCAGTCTTCAGTGTCACATGATACTTCAGAAATCATTCTAATATGATATATATATTGCCTTATTTGTAAAGAATGAATGCTATGCTGCCCTAGACTTCAAAATATGCTATCTTAGAATGTAGTTGTTGTTAATGCAAATGTTGTTTAGGTAGGAAGCCAAGCGCCAGATTCACCAAACTCCTTGCCGTCAGCAACGCTCTTGAAATTCAAGATTGCTACAAGCGTTTGTTAAAGCATTAGTTGTAAACCTTTAACCATAACAGCTTGCTTTGAGCAATAATGTAAGCTTTATTATATATAAATTTGTTATTTGTTGATGTAATGATGGTGTATGGTACACATCTCTCCTCCAGCAGTGTTGCTTTACCTTTCCTGACAACATTATGCGTGTAATGGAATATTAGCATGTCTAAAGGCTTTGGCATATTTTGGGAAAGCATTTTGTATTTCCGCTGTGGCTCAAGAGTTGCCTGCAAAACGGTGTTATCTGTGAGCCCCGGTTGTGTTTATGTGTATTTGTGTGCTTTGTGTATGTGTTTGTACGCGATTAGACAGACAAATCTCTGCTGGAGGCTGACTGCTGCTTTGCTTTTGGAGCCTAGTGTGCTGTATGGAGCTGTAACAGGATTATAAGGCCTACTGAACACGCTCTATGTGTGTGTGTGTGTGTGTACAGGAGTGTAAAACGTCTCTTCCATCAACACACTTTCAGACTGGCCCAGAGCTGAGCTCACACAAAACACATCTTTACTCTTATATGTGACCCTGGAGCACAAAACCAGTCTTAAGTCGCTGGGGTATATTTGTAGCAATATCCAAAAATACATAGTTTGGGTCAAAATGATTGATTTTTCTTCAATGCAAAAAAACATTAGGATATCAAGTAAAGATCATGTTCCGTGAAGATATTTTGTAAATTTCTTACCGTAAATATATCAAAACTTAATTTTTTATTAGTAACATGCATTGCTAAGAACTTAATTTGGACAACTTTAAAGGTGATTTTCTCAATATTTAGATTTTGTTTTGCACCCTCAGATTCCAGATGTTCAAAAGTTGTATCTCAGCCAAATATAGTCCTATCCTAACAAACCATACATCAGTGGAAAGCTTACTTATTCAGCTTTCAGATGATGTACAAATCTCAATTTTGAAAAATTGACACTTAAGACTGGTTTTGTGGTCCAGGTTCACATATGTTCTCTCTCACTTTCTGTAAAATTTCTCACAAACAAGAACATTCAAGTCACATTTTGACTCATGTTTCATTCATATCAGGGCAGCGAGAGCATGTGTGTGTGGGTGAATCTCATGAAAACTGTAGTGAAATGTTCTGGTTATTTCACTCCAAAAAAAAAAAAAAAAAAAGAGAAATTACAGTTTGCATAATGAACAACAGTTTTAAGCTGAACTGATAAATTGGGATGAATTTTGGAGTGGCACAAACAAATCCTGATAATCATGTTCTCCAGCATGATTTGAGATGATCCAAAGAGAATTTTGTGCTTATGGAAGCAAGACGATCTGAGTGTCTGTAAAGAGTCATGTGATCAGTGTCAATAATTATGTGATTAAGAGAAGAAACATTGTAATGTTTATAATGTTTTGTTTTTTAAATCTTAAAGATATATACATATATATTCATGTCTTAACTGGATTTTGAATCATGTATGTTCAATGTGGTCTCAGGTGTTTGGACCCTATAATATAATTAATTAACAACTATAGATTTTAGTTTTAATATTATTTTCAATACTATTATAGTATTTATTAATACTCTGAGTTAGCTTGTATTTTTAATTTTGTCAGTTTTATTTTAATTTTAGTTTTAGTGAATTTAGGATTTTGCTACATTTGTTAGATTTTTATATTTCTATTTAGCTTAATTTTTAGTTTTAGTAATTTAGTTTTATTTGATTTTAGTAAAATTGTTTTAATTCAGTTTCTGATTTCAAAATTTCTAATTTTTTATGCTTTTTAGTTTATTTTTTATCTATTTAATTTAATTTAATTTTAGATTTTTTTTATGAACAAAAATTATTTTAGTTTTAGTTTCTAATTTTGTGTTTTAATTTTTTCCATGTTTTATATATATATATAATTTTATTTAATTTTTTTTGTAATAATCGGAAAAAAATAAAGTTTTTGTTGTGGTTAACAATAACCACACGACACCATAGCATTTCATTTATATTATTCTTATCTATATTATTCTTATTCTTTATAGTAATTAATTATAATAATTGATATATTATTTTCACCTTAGAATTATAGGAATTTGTACTTATCGACATGAAAATAAAACAATGTTTAATTTTCTCTGTGCAAAATATCCTTTGTCCTTTGTCTTTTTCGATTTTGAGGTGACATATGGCATTTCTTTGTAGTCATTTCTTCGCCAATGTATGTGTGTGTGCATGTTTTTAGTTGTTTTCAGGCACCGGCGGCTCAAAGCCTCATCTCTGTCTTTGATGTGGCAGGAGTATTGACAGGGTCACACAGATGAAGAGGAGGGGATCTTCATCAGGAATGCTCTTGCTATGGGGCGTCTGATGACCTGAGACTGATTACAGCACTATCACTATCCTCCTGAAATCCAGCCAATCAAAGTCATAACCAAAACTAGTGTTTAGTTTGTTTTCATAGAAACTGTTTTGAGAGATTCACAGACTGGATTCCTCCTCCCTCACCGCTGCGCTCTGGAGCTGGACGCTGGGAAAGTGTTGCTTTGGTCACTGTAAAAGTATCCGCTAAATGACAAGAATCCAATTGCCGTTTTAACTTGTCTAATTAGCTGCTTATGGCTTGACAGGGTTCATGAGGGTTCTGGAAGAAGAGAAGATGAAAGCGTTGAAGACAGCATGAAGCAGCAGCGTGCAAATGAAGGCATGGAAAGCAGAGGGATTTCCCCTACAGAGAGAGAGAATCCTCCACTGGTCACTGAGTGCAGACAGGAAACCATTAGCGCTGACATAAGTACTCCTGCCGGACACAGAGACATCAGGCGAGCTGAACAGAGTCAGTATTAGATGGGCCTTGAATTTAGTTGGGCTGTATTTGCAATGGCTATATACAATGAAAATGTTTTTAAAATCAAAATTTTGAAATGTGTTATTATTTTGCCTATTTATTATATTATTCAAACCAGGGCTTCCCAAATATTTTTTGTCATCTGAGCCCATAGATGTACAATATTTACTTGAAGCTCCCACTGGAATAAACAAAACAAAAAAAAATCTATATTTTAAGAAACATTTACATGTTCATGGTTCTCTGACGTTGGTTAAGTGTCACACTGACATACAAATAAACAGATAGAATATTGTTTTTATATTTTCATACCTTTTAAGTAGAAATATTTATTTGTATATTTAATTTATTTTTCAATGTTTTATTTTGATGTGTTTTGATGTTTATTTGTTTTTTAAATTTACTTTTATTATTTTAAATTAATTTATTTATGTTGCTTCACATTCTTCTTCTTATTGTTATATTATTATATCTACTGTAGGTAAATTTATTGGTATATTATCAAATTTACAAACAGCCACAGCAAAATATATTGGAAATGTTTTTGTTTGTTTGTTTGTTTTCAAAGTTGATAAGCATGTTTATTAAGACTGTTAAGACTGTTTACATGAGGATTATGAATGGATTAACTACTCATCCCATGAATCCAGGGTCCAAACTTGACTGGTTTCCATTCCTGCCAATGCAAGTTAACTGAAAAAAAAAAAAACCTTTAAACTGTATTTTGCAGTAGCTTGCATTACAGGTGCATCTCAAAAAATTAGAATCGTGAAAAAGTTCATTTTTTCTTGTAATTTTTTGTATATATTCTAGATTCATTACATGTAAAGTAAAACATTTCAAAACAATTTTGTTTTAATTTTGATGATTAGACCTTACAGCTCATGAAAGTCAAAAATCCAGTATCTCAAAATATTAGAATATTTACATTTCAATAAATGACCATCCCTACAGTATAAATACTGGGTATCACTTGTTTTTTGAAACCACAATAATGGGGAAGACAGCTGACTTGGCAACGGTCCAAAATACAATCATTGACACCCTCCACAAAGAGGGTAAGTAACAGAGGGTCATTACTGAAAGGTGTGGCTGTTTACAGAGTGCTGTATCAAAGCATATTAAATGCAAAGTTGACTGGAAGGAAGAATTTGGGTAGGAAAAGGTGCACAAGCAACAGGGATGACCGCAAGCTTGAGAATACTGTCAAGCAAAGCTGATTCAAACACTTGGGAGAGCTTCACAAGGAGTGGACTGAAGCTGGAGTCAGTGCATCAAGAGTCTCCACGCTCAGACGTCTTCAGGAAAAGGGCTACCAAGCCACTTCTGAAACAGAAACAATGTCAGAAGCATCTAACCTGGGCTACGGAGAAAAATAACTGGACTGTTGCTCAGTGGTCCAAAGTCCTCTTTTAAGATAAAAGTCAATTTTGCATTTAATTTTTAAATCAATGTCTGGAGTCTGGAGGAAGACTGGAGAGGCACAGAATCCAAGCTGCTTGAAGTTCAGTGTGAAGTTTCCAAAGTCAGTGATGATTTGGGGTGCTGTGACATCTGCTGGTGTTGGTCCATTGTGTTTTATCAAGTCCAAAGTCAATGCAGCCGTCCACCAGCCATTTTGGACCACTTTATGCTTCCATCTGCTGACAAGCTTTATGGAGAAGCTGATTTCTTTTTTCAGCAGGACTTTAACACCTGCACACAGTGCCAAAACCACTTCCAAGTGGTTTGCTGACCATGATATTATGGTGCTTGATTGGCCAGCCAACATGCCTGACCTGAACCCCATATGGAATCTATGGGATATTTTCAAGAGAAAGATGAGAAACAGTCGATCCAACAATACAGGCGAGCTGAAGGCTCAATAGTGCCTCAGCAGAGCCACAGGCTGATCGCTTCCATGCCATTCTTCACTGATGCTGGAGTTTGTGCTAAAGGAGCCCCGACCAAGTATTGAGTGCATAAATGAACATACTTTTAAACATACCTTTACATAACTTGAACTTTTCTGTTTTGCAAATCCTTTTTTTATTGATCTTAGGAAATATTCTAATATTTTGAGATACTGGATTTTTGACTTTCATGAGCTTACATGCAATGAATCTAAAATATATGAAAGTTTCACTTTTTGAAATAAGTTGCAAGAAAAAATGAACTTTTTCACAATATTAAATTTTTTTTAGATGCAGCTGTATGTCTTATCTTTTGATACAACTTTTTCAAGGAGCAAAATATTTTTAAGTCTGAATGTCTAACAAGAGAGAAAATAAAATAAAATAAAATAATGGTCACACTCACATCAGACGAAAAAGGAGAAAATAATATACAGGCTCAACCAAATTATTATTATTCATTATTATTTTTAGACCCTACAATAAAGCATTGTGAATGATGGGTTTTTGTGTGTTTGTAATGTTTGCTAGATGAAAATATACCCATCTTTCCTCTGCTAGCCTTCAAAAACCCTGTCGTGGATCTCGCTTCACTCTGAATTTCAACAATTACTGTATTTTGTTTTGTAAATGAAGTCTAAAATTGTATGGTTTCAGAACATTGCCATTTTTTTTAACAACTTTAGAAGTCATCGAATATGTTTTGAAAGGTTCATACATTATCATTACAAATCAATCTCTCTATGGTGATTTTGAATGGCATTTTTACTTTTGGAACTCTACTGATGTTCTCCGAAGCACTTAAGATCATTTAAAAGTACCAGAAAGACACGACAATCCCAATAATGACAGATCCGGAGGTTCGAAATGACCAGATCTTTCTTTGTCTCCCATCCTGATGCCTTCATAACCGGTGAAAGTGAGAATTAACTTGGTCATCGTTCTCCCAGGACAGCCAGTTCCTGCAGCCGTGGACTCGTGCTCTCTGAAAATAATGCCTTTTTATAGTTCTCACCCTTCACTGGGTCTGTTTTCTCAGAGCAGACACAAGAGATGCGGCCCGTGACCTGCTTCATTGATTCCTATCAGAGACGGGCTTGCAGAGGCACTGTATGAAAGTGCCTGTTGTGACGGATACACGCTATTACATTTTTAAAACACACTGTTGTCTTTTTTACCGCACTCTCACTTTTCACTCTCAATGCATTGTGGGAAATAGCTGCTGGGGTTTTTGCACTCATACAAGGTTTTGCCCAGAGGACACACACACCACATAGAACATTTTTACTTTGTCCTGCCTTATACCTGCTATATATATTCAAAATGCTAGAGTTGGAGTTTTGGACTCGGACTGCAATTATGAATCGCACTGTAGAGGACTTGAGATGAACTTGAGATGGACTCTGACATTTTGGACTCCAATACAGTCAAATTCATGTCATGTGTAACAAGAAAGATCAAAGTAACTAAATTAGATAAGACATTAATAAATGTCTCTCACTCAAACTCACTTTGATCCTTCGCTAAGACCTGCCCCCTTTATTAGCTGTTGCTTTATGTCCAACAAGCAATGCTGCTCTCATGCCACACATCAAGCAGTGCAAAGTACATCGCGGAGCAAATGTTCCTCTTTATTAGTTACAGCACAAAATAAACATCAAAACATCAGAAGGTATCTTGTTTCAACCGTGGAAAGACATCAATACACACCATTTTTCAAGTTCAAGTCAATCGACGTTAATCTACTCTCCTGTTTGGTTTGTTTGTCGGACAAAAATGGCAGATTTGGCGTTATGATTGGTCAGATCGCCTGTCAATCAAACTCCCTGCGACGGGTCAAATCGCAATCAATTTCAACAATACGAAATGCCCAGAAAAGATCAATATATAGCTCTGCATCTTGGTAAAAAAAAAAAAAAAAAACTGCTGATTTGTCTAATATTACCTAATTTGATGATGCTGAGATTACAAATTGCAAAAAAACATTTTTCCCCCCAACAAATTAAGAATGAAGATTTTTCAAATTTTATGTATCAGCTTTCATGCACTCATCAAAATAACAAAAGCAGTCCAATGTCTAAAATATGTATTCAAAATGTATCATTTAATTTACAATCTGCAAAGGAGTCAAAATGTGTTAAAATACTCCATTTGATGTCAAATAACTTTACAAAAGAAGCAAAATAAATGTTTTCATAAAATGTGGATGCAGCAAAACCCACAAATTTAGAAGATTTTTTTTCTGTCACTGGCCATAATTTTAACCTTGAAAACCGGATTAGACATAAAATAAAATATTCAAATTGATTCACAAATGTGAAAATGGGCTGAGAGTTGAACAGATAGTTGTAACCTGACTGAGAGGAAGACAGGTGTCTTTTCTTTTTCTTTTTTTTTCAGTGATAAAGGGATAATGTAACACCTTTTCACCTTGCAAATGGTTGTTAAAAGCCAAAATGCCATGAAATGCATCATATTTTATGATAAAATGTGATGTGCTAGAGCAAAACATGCATTATTTTTTGGATTTACCACCCCAAAATTAGTAAGAAACAACTATTGGATTTCATTCTGCAAATATGATGTATAGCGCTGTAATAAATTAAAGCATATGTTTGAAAACAAATGTTTATTTCTGACAGACGGCTGGACGGAAATGGCTGGAGCAGCGGCAGCGTGTCTAGAATAAAAACTAAGCATTTGACAACTGAAATGTGCACTTATTGCATACTGGTAAGATGAAATGACTTATTTGCCATCCAAATGCATGTGTAGTTCCTCTGTGTGTTTATGAATACATTTTCCCTGTGCTTTGTCGCTCCAGAGCTGATCTATCATTGCGGTGACGGGTCTCCAGTTGGACCCACACAGATTTTTCCACCTTGCGCATAAACCAGCCACTTGAGAACAGCAGCAGGTATTACTCATGCCATTACATGTCACAGGGGGTTTGTTGATGTATATGTTTACACTCAGCTACATATTTATGTCTGCATCCACTCGTGTTTGCACGTATGAGTGCGTTTGAGAGTGTCTAAATGTAATGCAATAAACAAACAGCGTGCAGCGAAGTGTTTATTTCTGTAATCCCATCCACAAATACAGAATCAGATGTAAGCGATGGTCAAATATGGACAAGCTTAGAAATTGATAAACAGAAAGACAACAATGTAGACACTCGTCTTGTAAAGGCTAATCAGGTCTGTCTGAGATGTGAATTGTGGTCTGAACAACAATCCCATGGCGAAGGAATGAGTCAACGTCCTTCAGAAGGACCTGTGAGATAAATGAAAATTGGAAAAGTTGCAGTGTAAGTGATGATGTATGCTAAAACTTTTGTTTTGACAGGAAACGTGTATTCAGATGCAGAAAATATTTAATTTTTTTTACCGGCAACTTTTATCTCATATGCCTTTATCAGAGTTTGATTACTTTAGAACAGGAATGATTTATTTATGCATCAACAGGACGTTTGGTCGCATGAACAAACAATCTACGGGATAATTGAGGCACTAGCTGTGCTTTCATTAGGCCGTTCCTTCATGTACCGGAAGGTCACGTAGGCTGTTTATTTGCCATGTCTCATTGTCCTCCAAGCAGGTGTGCTGGGAAGGATGAGCTAATGAACGGGGTGTGTGGTGTTTTCTCAGTGGGTGGGAGAGCTGAAGCGGACCACAGTAATGGGCTCTGAGGACAGAGGCCAGCTAACAGGTGCTTCTCATTACTGAAGGCAAGAATATCAGAAAACAAATGAGGGAGCACAACTGAACGCGTTTCATTAGCGACCATTAGTCTGACTTTAAAAGGGAACGAGAATTTTACAAAATATACTACTGTTGAAAAGTTTGGGGATGGTAAGAGTGTCTTTTGCTCACCTGGCTGCATGTCTTTAATACAAAAAATACAGTAAAAAAAGTATTACTGTGAAATATTATTACAATTTATAATACCTGTTTTATATGTTAATATATGTTAAAATGTAATTTATTGCTGTGATCAAAGCTGTATTTTCAGCATCATTACTCCAGTCTTCATTGTCACATAATAATTCAGAAATCATTCTAATATGCTGATTTGCTGCTCAAAAACATTTCATTATCAATGTTGGGAAAGCTTCTGTTGCTTAATTTAATTTAATTCAAATTTATTTATTTATTTTATTTTTTTTGTGGAAATCTTGATTTTTTTTTTTTCCATGAGACTTTGATGAATACAAATTCAAAAGATCAGCATTTATTTGAAATTGATTTTTTATAACATCATAATGTCTTACTGTCACTTTTGATCAATTTAATGCATCCTTACTAAATAAAAGTATTACTTACCATACACCTTTTAACAGCAGTGAATCACAGTTTTCCCTGAAAATATTAAGCAGAAAAATTTTCACAATCATATTTTTTTTACTATATTTTTTTAATCAAATAAATGCGGTATTGGTGAGCATTAGAGATTTATTTAACAACCAACCAACAAATAAGTGAATAAATAAATTACCTTGTATAAAAAACATTTAATACACTTGATGCGTTTATCTAATTTTACATTGTAACTCTTGTATTCTGTTGTGTCTGATTTCTAAAGACTTGTCATAATAGTTTTACTGTTGTTGAGAGGAACACTGACAGTGTTGATTTTTCATATTATTGAGTGTTGATGATAATTAGTCCACTAAAGTCCTTCAAAGCCATTTTTGTGCAGTCATTTTGAGTTTAGTAATTAAATACAAATATTTGCTATAATTGACCAATCAGAATCAAGTGTTCCAGATAGTCATATAATAATCTGTGTCTGTCCAACCATTACTCTACATTTTGCTGTTAGAAGCAAGAAACAATCCTCTCTTTATGCACACAGAGAAATGATGCACATCGATACACAGGATGACATTAGGCTCCCATCATTTCATTTGACCTGATTTTAATTTACCTGATGGACACATCCTGTGCCAAGAAGACAGGCTTCTTATTAACCTTGTATTCCCCCATTTCTCTCGGTTGGCTGCTGCCAGCGCAGTAACCTGGACTGCGCCAATACAGGAGGGAGGGGAGGGGTAGAGCTAGTTAAACAGGCCAGGAATCCAGTGATGTATTGATTCATCTCAGAGGGACGTGGAAGCCGTGGAGAGCCACCGAGGTGTTTTATCCTTGTGCTTAGAGCACCAAGATGTTTCTCTCTGTGGGAAATGGGTAAGAGACTTCTCAAACAGCTTCATCATTTGTCCTGAGCGGTCAGTATGAAGACTACAGTGGTTTTCTATATAGTGGGCTGATGCCTCTCAAGCACGGTTTAGAAAGAGAATGCATGAACATCTCTGGTGACAGTCAATTAAAGCTCATGGAGCAGCTGAGTGTGTGCTTTGACCTGTGTGCCCTCACTCGTCACCAAGCCTTATTAAGTGAGTTAAAATGCTGCGTTTAGTTGAAGTCGATGTGCTTTGGCACCGTGTGTCACTCGAATGGCAAAAGGGAAGTGGTGACCCAACACAAGGTAGACATGCAGCAGCTTTCTTCCTTTCATAACGACACAACGAATTGCGCCTATTACTAATTTGACATTTGTGACCCTGGATCACAAAACCAGTCATAATTAGCATAGGTATATTTGTAGCAATAGCCAACAATACATCGTATGGGTCAAAATTATTGATTTTTCTTTTAAGCTGTTGTGTTTGATATACCGAATTAAAGGGCTAAAACCTATCATACTCATAAATGGATCATTATCAACAGATATATAATCACCTTTCAGCTGAGTTGATATTGGCAGAAGTCTTCCGTCCTTTTCCCCCGGTATCCGTCCTGGCTCAGTCAAGTTCGGACCTCTTGGAACTCGTAATAAGGATTTAATTCAGGTTTTGATAACTAGTTATTATTTATTAATCACTCAGAGACTTGTTTATAAGGGTTAACGAATCAGCAATATAATGGCTTCGTTTTATTGAAAACAATAACTCATAAGCAAGTAACAAAAATAACAGCGAATACAATCTTCACCATGAATGTCGGCCTCGTACATACATTGTTTCAGCATTTTATAGCCTTGCATATCATTTGCATTAATCACATAACAAAACCTCCCATCACTTTCCCCTCTTCTCCCCCTACTTGTGTTTTGCCTCCTCTGCTCGTGCAGGCAGGAAACATCACCTTCGCTACAGAAGCTGCACAAGGCAGAGTCTGAAGTTCAACAGAAAAAAAGTAATAACATCTTCAAACAGCAAGCATGCATATTGCTATTTTAAAAGGAAAGCGGCAACACCTCAGAACACATATGTGAATCTTGTATACACTTGTTTAAACCACTATATCACACCTCTGGCAGGTGCGAGTAACACCTTAAGTCTCGGTCTAATCTGGAAAGTCCATTTTGCAAGCAAGTTGCAAAATGCATCTCCTAGTTTCGACCGCTCTCTTACAAAACAAGCAAAATAATCACATAACAATTGTAACCACAAAGCAATCAATACTCGTGCTCTTAAATATACAGCACATACTTTCTTGATACAGCGTCTGGCATTTATATGTCTATGATGGGAGTTTGAAGTTCTATTGTCTCTAATTCATTTGTTACCATTTGCAATTCAGCTGAAAAATCATACAACTTAAGTATTTCTTTCATTAACTTCATTATTCTTTTATTCACCAATTCTTGTTTCCTCATTAACTTCAGGATGGCTCTCATTTCGAAGAAGATCTTTTGGTCCACTAGTTCCCTTTTAGGTCCGCCTCTTTCGTTCCTTCTTCCTCTGTTTCTTGACCTCCTTGTCCTGGAGATGTTGAAGTCTCTGTGCTAAAAGATCATCAACTTCTATTTTATCCGGCTGCTTTTTACTGCTCCCGGCTGGGGATTGATCAGAAGATCGCGTATCGATTATGGCAGGAAACTCGTTAATGCCAAAGAATCATTAGGATATTAAGTAAAGATCATGTTCTATGAAGATATTTTATAAATTTCCTACCGTAAATATATCAAAATGTAATTTTTGATTAGTAATATGCATTGCTAAGGACTTCATTTTGACAACTTTAAAGGTGATTTTCTCAATACTTTTCAAATAGTTGTATCTCGGCCAAATATTGTTCTATCCTAACATATCATCATAACCATACATCAATGCTTATTTATTCAGCTTTCAGATGATGTATAAATCTAATAAAAAAAAAAAATGGACCCTTATGTCTGGTTTTGTGGTCCAGAGTCACATTTTGCTGATGCTTTTATCCGCAGGAACTTACTACGTATTTATTACAGAAAGCTGTGCTGACATATTTCTTTTTGAAACAAGACTTGTTGGATAAAAGATCTAAAAATAGACCTTTTTTTTTTTTTTTAGAATTGCCTGCTAAAGATGGTTCAGAAGGTTTAGTTTCCATTTGATTTTATATAAATGTCACTCTGTTTTGTAAGAATATCTTTGCGTGTTACAAATAAATACATTTAGATTCAAATATTTTGTATAAAATATTATTCAAGCCTGTCACACACTTGTTACAAACAATCGATTCCATATTCCAAGTGGACTTCACTCTTCAAAACAATAACCAATAGTATTTTTTATTTTATTTTTGTGAAATATTTGTATTATTGTTAGAGTACAAATCTGCGGTGAATATATATTTTTTATTACACATTAGCATGTTAGCTACCAGTATCACCAACCTATCACAATAACAGCTGATTCATTTTGACATTTTGGACATAGACAAAAAAATGACTCGTAGTTCGATAAGGGAGTCAATAAAGGCCTTGAACGATTGAGTGAGTGAAACGAGAGTGAGTCCGATTCAGAACGTTCACTAACGAGCGAGAACAAATTCCGTGAATCTTTTTGACCGATTAAAAATGAACCGGTTCATAAGAGTCATTTGTTCACGAATCAACATTACTTCACGCGCTGCATGTGCTCATTGGAGCGCGAAACACTGCGCCACGAGATCTGACTCATGGACGCGCACAAAAGTTTCTTGACTGCATTTTATTTATTTTCTGTGATTTATTTTTGTCTCATTTGCTGCCGTTTTAGTTGCAGTCTGGATTTTTGAGGCTAATTTATTTACTTTTGTAAATTCACTTGGTGACACTAGTGGCACAGGAATTAGACAGACCTACTATTTAGGCTAGTAGGCTTATTAAAAGTTAATTAGATCAGCTGACTGCAACTGAATTGTGATCTGTAAAATAGCATTTGTATACCATAGAGTCTCTAATGAGCATGCACTCCCTAAGTCTCTGATTGGATGAGTGGACAGCAGATGCATGGAGACAGCTGAGGCTCTGTGTCCTCATTAGCAGCTGATTTACACTCCCACTTTTCAATCTTTTTATTGTTTTGTGGTTAAGAGTATGTCAGTCTGTGTTAAAGAAAGAACATAGATTGAAAAATGATTGGTTATTCTCAGAAAAAGAATGGATTTTTAGCATTTTCTAACTACAAAACCTCAAAACGCCACAGAATGACTGTTTTTTCATTGCTACAACCTTATAGTTGACAGTTAACATCTCTCATTCTTAGGATTTTCATGTGTAGAAACAACAACCAGCACCATAATCAAGATCTACTGCTGCTGCACCTTCTTGACCAGTCTGGTCATCTGCATCAATCAGAGCCACATGAATGGGTGAATTTGGTGAGCTAATTTGATGCGACATGCTTGAAACATCGACTGGGAAGGTGAGAAGGTTAAATGGCCAACAATGTGTTTGATCCTCAGATTTATCCTGGATGGATCGACAGTCATCAAAGGCATGTTGCTGTCTCACCAAATTCAATAACTCCCCCCTCATGTCATGAAAATCTCATTATCTGCCACTGAACAATATCTCCAGATATCGATTTCTCTGATTGCTACCTTCTTTCTTTCTCCTTCTGTCTGGCTTTGTCATTTGTTTTCAGCTTCTTTGTGAGCTGTGCGAATGGGCAGTGAGTATGTTAATTTTTAGATGAAGGGGAAGCAGGCAAAGCACTTCACATTGACAGAATAAGATCATTTATTCTTCCGTGCTAATAGAAACAAAGTGAACGGATTTGTAATATGGACCTGCTATTGATATACAGGGCTAGGCTGGGCAATATATCACATATTCATGATTTCCTGCAACATCGTGAACATTGTGATCATTTAAAGGCACTTTTTATTTTGTCATTAATTTTCCTAAAGACATTAGATTAGTTTTGTGACCCTTGTTTGTCTTGTGAGTAACAGAGTCTAGACAGATGATTAATAGTTTAAACTTTAGCAGAAGAATGATTTTAGAGTTTGAATCATCAAACTTGTGAATCAAACTATAACTTAAACTAAAAACTGAATAAATATAAGGGTATATATACATATATATATATATATACATAAGGGTATATATATACTCTACTAATATTGACACCCTTGTTAAATATGATCAAAGGCGGCTTTGAAAATAAATCTGCGTAGTTTATCTTTTTGATCTTTCATTAAAAAAATCACAAAATTCTAACCTATCATTTGAAGTAAAATAATTGAAAGAGGGGGGAAATCTCATTGTGAAATATATGCTTTCTCTACTTCATGTTGGCCACAATTATTGGCACCCAATTATTGCAACGGCCTTTTCCCAAGATAACAGCTCTGAGTTTTCTCCTATAATGTCTGGAGAGTTTGGAGTGCACCTGATAAGAGATCAGAGACCATTCCTTCTGGAGTTTGTTTTTGGATGATTGAGGAGAATATTTCCTGAAACCCTCCAGGACAACATGTGGTGACGTAGGGGTTGTTTGACTTTTTTTTCTTTCTTTCAGCTTTCTGACCCAAAGACTCAACTAATCTCTGCAATTCTCCAGCTGTGGTCCTTGGAGAGTTTTTGGCCACTCAAAATCTCCTCCTCAGCGTGCATTAGGACGATATAGACACACATCCTCTTCCAGTCAGATCTTTAGTTGATTGGAGCCTCTTAATTATTGTCCTGATGGTGGAAATGGGGATTTTCAATGCTTTAGCTCTTTTCTTACAGCCACTTTCTATTTTGTGAAGCTCAACAATCTTGTTCTGCACATCAGGACTATATTCTTTGGTTTTACTCCTTGTGATGGATGATTTAGGGAATTTGGCCTTTGTGTTCCTCATATTTATAATCCTGTGGAACAGGAAGTCATGGCTGGCCAATTCCATGCTCCAACTCAACCCTGGTGTGCTAAAAATTTGAATGAGAATATACTTCAGAAATATTTTACTCATAAGAATTTCTAGGGGTGCCAATAATTGTGGCCAACATGCATTGGAGAAAAACATTTATTTCATCATGAGATTTTCTCCCCATTTTCAATTGTTTTACCTCAATGAAAGTTTAGAATTTTTGTGAATTTTTTGAATGAAAGATAAAAAAAATCAATGATGCAGATTTATTTTCACAGCTGCCTTTGCTCAATATTAGTGCCAATATTAGTGGAGGGCACTGTGTATATATATATATATATATATATATATATATATATATACACATGTACAGTATAAATGTACTGTATATATAAAAACGTAAAATAAAACTGTATATGCTATAAAAATTTATTATAATATATTTCTAAAAATATACAAATTTTTCTAAATATACATTATTATTTATTTCCTTATTTATTTTTATATCTTAATTAGGGTGATGGTATTGAACTTGAACCAATAAATGTGCACACAATTCAATATCAATAAATTAATAAATAAAAACATGCTTGTGCTCATGCTCAGAGTTAACTAGTTTTCTACCAAAAAATAATAAATGCCTCAGTGGGACATACAGGGCCTTAAATGAATCAGTAAATCTGTGAATAATTTTAGTGTATTGGTTTATTCAAATGGTTCTTTGCAGCAGCTTGAATTACGTGAACCAATTACTGTGACATATGAGAGAAGGGGGCAAGTTTAGAAGAAGCACGTTTGAAGATTAGACGAGCACACAGCTGAACTTTCTCTCTTTCCAGAGCAAATGTTCCAGCTATTACTGCAGGACTGTGCTTTGATCCGGGATATACTGTAAGGATGATGTCTTTGGAGAGACACTCTCTGCTTGTGACCGCTGCTTTTTTCTTTCGTGGTTCGACCTCTGTGGACAAAAGAGTCCAGGAAAAAGGTCAGGATAAAAGAAAAATGAAAAGAAACAGACACTCTTCTTAAAAGCTGTAGAACTCCAAATGCACTTCTTCTGAACTTCCATTTGACATTATAAAAATAAAAAACACGACAACTACTACACGTCAACCTCCAGAGGGGTGTTTTAAAAATGAAATAAAAGGGTTGTTGCTTTTTCATCTCACAACCTCGGTGTTTACCCTCAGTCCAGCAAGTTGAGTGTGAGGAACAACAGCAGCGAAGGCCTGCAGCAGCTTTTCATTTACTGCCATGCAGCCTTCGTGGCTGTGGCGGCTTTGCGTTGTTGAGTCTCTGGGGTCTGTCATTTCAAAAACACAGCTGCTAATTAGTGGCTTCACAAACTTTTTAAGTCTTTATACTGTAGGCTAGGGTTGGGCTGTATAGCTCAGAAGATTACATTTCGATATTTGTCAGCCTTTTTGATAATATATGGTATATAAAATATGTTTATTTATATATTCGCTCTTTGCCAAGTATATTCGCAACGCTTCAAATAAGTATTGCTTAAATTAAAACTAGTATAAATTTAGTTTAAAATAAGTTATGTTGTTCTGAAGTGCTTGAAAGCAGATACAACAGTTTGGGACCATTAGAGTTTTTGAAAGAATTCTCTTATGCTCACCCAGGCTGCATTTATTACAGTAATACAGTAAAAACATCAATGCTGAGAAATGTTTTTAAATAACAGCTTTCTTTTTGAATATATTTTAAAATGTAATTTATTTCTGTGATGCAAAGCTGAATTTCCAGCATCATTACTCTAGTCTCCTGTCACATGATCCTTCAGAAATCATTCTAATATGCTGATTTGCTGCTCAAGAAACATTTCTGATTATTATCAATGTTGAAAACTGTTGTGCTGCTTCATATTTTTGGGGAGACCATTTTTTTAGGATTCTTCAGTGAATGGAACACAAGAATTTATGTAAAATAAAATGTTTTGAAATAGTATAAATGTCTTTCCTGTCACTTTTAACCAATTTAATGCATCCTTGCTGAATAAACGTATTCATTTGTTCAACCAAGAAAAAAACAAAACAAAAAAAACTAAGTAAATTTATTATTTAAGTCTTTGTTTGTTTGCTTTGGACTCGGTGTGAAGTGGATGGACTTGTGTTACTAACGTAATTCCTGATAGTATTTACTACTTTTAAAATTGTGTATTTTAATGTTTATTGGCAGACCCCATGTATTTTTTTTTCTTTTGCCTTTTTAAGTTTTTAAAACATTTTATCACTTCATACATTTATGAATTTAGCAAACACACCGCAGACTATATCCAAAGTGACTTTATCCATTCAAGTTACACACTTTATATACAAAGTTAAACACAATGAGAGGATTCCCATTTTCACTCTGCATGTTTGGAGGGGATGAGAATGACTAAGAGAAGCTGCATGAACCTCAGTGTTAACCTACCAACAAAATTACTGATGACAGGTTGACAGAGCTTGTTTTGATTCGATTTTTTGACTCACAGTGAAATTAAATGACAAAACTTTGACTAAATTGAAAAGCCCCCCCCCCCCCCCCCCCCCCAAAGACAGTCATAAAAATATTATGAGTTCCATCTAAAACTATACAGCACCTTTGTCAAATGGTGCTGAGTAGAACCATAAGAGGGACCCCATTCTCCTCCTTAAATTTTACTCCGCTCTCATATGTTTGCTATGAATGGGAATTTACTACAATGATAAAAGCTGTTTTAAATGCTTTTCTGAGCTCAACTCAAAAAGTCTTGTGTGGGGGCCCTGGAATATTTCCTTATGGGTGGGCTTGGGGGGGAAAGGTTGAGAAACACATTATTGTATTCAGGAAATAAACTGTTTTAATGTTGTTTTTTAATCCTTTCCCCAGCTAAACTAAGAACATTTAAAGAACTATACAGGGGCTTAATGGGTTCTTTGTATGACAGTGGTGGTGCTACATAGCACCTTAAACACGACAAAGAACCGCTGAAGAACCATTTTGTGTGTGTGTGTGTGTGTGTGGACTACTTCAGTCTTTCGATTTCCAAATTTCATGTTTAATTCAGTGTTGATTGGTGTTTGTTTGTAATTAATTTAAAAACCATTTTGAGTGAAAAAACCCAGTGTTTCCATAAAAAATAAAAAATAAACACTAAATTAATTTAGAAGTGGAAAGCCTGAAATATTATTGTCTTGTAATTGTAATGTGTAGTTCAGTATCTGATATTTTATTTATATATATAATATTTTTTATTGCAGTGCATTGTGAACAGAAATATATATTTTTTGTAAAACACATTCCAATAACCGTTTTATTTACAGTTTTGAAAAATGTTTTTTTACATTGTATAAATATTAACTTAAATCATGATGTTGATTAAAATAAGTTCATTGACATGTATTAGATGGTAAAATTTACATGAAAAATTATGGAAATTCCATAATAAATTTCTCCATACTTTGTAAGTCACTGGCTGTCTGGTTACCAACATTCTTCAAAATATCTTGTTTTGCATTCAAGAGCTTAAAGAAATTCATACAGGTTTGAAGCAATGGAGGGTGAGCAAATGATGACATAATTTTTATTTTTGGGTGAACTTATTTTTTGCTGTATGTGTTTATGGCTAAACTGTGATCATCTGGTAGAACGAAGAGTTAGGTTTAGTGTGGCCCACTGTATTATTTCAACCCCAGTTGAGGACATGAGCTCTTCTTGATCTGAGCTATAGTGTTTGCCCTTTGACTTTACATCTTTTTCTCGATACACATCACACTGTGTTGCTTCTAACGAGACACTGGAATATTGGACTTCAGCCACAAGAGAGCATCAAAACCTTATTCCATTTTATGTCTTTGTACTGCAAAGTTATATAAAACTTTGTGATTGCACTTTTTATTTTATATCAAAGACCATAGAGAAATGAACATGTGACGACAAACTATAGGGTTTTTAAAGTGAATAGGTTTGAAAGAAATGAGAATTGATAGAGAGAGATAGCCTACCTGCCTTGTGTTTTACTCTTCAAATCAGTGCAGATGTTCAACGATCACACTTTGTTCTTTAAATAATTCCTTACCGTCTAAAAAGTTTTATTTTTTCCTTCCTGTTAAAATCAATTATCCTTTATCACTACCGCCGCGCTATTTTCAGAGTTGAGCTGATAATAATGTGAACTTTTAATGTTTGCTGCTCATTAAAAGCGTTTCTGCATGATTGTCTTAAGCACGTCGCTATTATTTCTTCTCAAATTGGTTTGGCCGACTCAGAATCTCTCCACCTGGAAGAAGAGTGATGAAATACGTCTTTTGAATGGGAATATAATGGATTGTGTCTTGATGTAGTGCATTTATCTTTCATAGACGAAATCATTTATAATCAGTTTGTCATTAATAACTCTCTTTCTGTGCAGGCAATGGCCGTTTAATGATAGCAACGATTGTGTGGACTTTTTAAGTGAAATTTCAGCCTCTAGGTGGTTACATAGGGAGCCGATGCAGACCGGCCCTTCCGCAGACATCAGATCGATAAATCTCTATGTATTTCTTGATGTCGATCAATAGAGTTGCCCTCTCAGCAAAATACTGATTCTGTGTCTCCCATCTACCTCGAGTCACCTAAAGGTTGGGAGAAATCCATACTGCCTTGCTGTCAAGAACACTGCTGTTATTTTTATAATTGTTGAGAGCAGCTGAAAGCGTTTACGCGGCGAACGCTGCACTTTTGCATCAGCCATGAGCTCCTGTCTGAAAGTGTGAAACTTTATAATTGGATTAATGCATGGTTTTAACCTCATGCATGTGCTGTTTCCTCTTAATGACTTGTTTTAAACCGTTGCACCTTTAGACAGTGTTTTGCACGGCAGCAAAAAATTGACGTAGCAACAGGGTTTAACGTTATCCATGATAAAAAAAAAAATGGCTGAAATTGAAATCTCACAAATGTCCCAGATGCAGGGGCAAATAATGCCCCTGTTAGCTAACATTTGATGTACTTTATTATAATCTAGTCTATTCCTATCTAGTTATGTGTTTAATGCATCTGCGGACGCTGCAGTGACCTGTAGCTGTCAGACATACAGTATGTCTCAGAGCTGAGCGTTGGTGAACGTGTGGCTAATGTGAAATGCTTTTTGATGAAAAAGGTCTAAATTCAGCTCTGAAAACACTGGAACAATTCAAAAGAAATGTTGAACCTTACCTAGGGATAATTCTTTAAATGTATTATTTTATTGTGAATTGATATTTTGCACATTATTTACAACTACTATTGTATTAGATTTTGCAGATAACGGTATTGCTCAGATTGAGAATAATTGATTTTATATACAAATATATTGATATTACGGAAGTTCTAAGCGGCCATGCATTATTAAAATTTTTCTGTCTTGTTTTCTCGTGATCACGACATAATGAGTTGTTTTGTCGTTATGACGACTTAATTTTCTCGTGATCTCGACATAACGGAAGTTGTTTTGTCGTTATCATGACTTAATTTTCTCGTGATCTCGACATAACGACAGTTGTTTTGTCGTTATCATGACTTAATTTTCTCGTGATCTTGACATAACGGAAGTTGTTTTGTCGTTATCATGACTTAATTTTCTCGTGATCTCGACATAACGACAGTTGTTTTGTCGTTATCACGACTGAATTTTCTCGTGATCTCGACATAACGACAGTTGTTTTGTCGTTATCATGACTTAATTTTCTCGTGATCTTGACATAACGGAAGTTGTTTTGTCGTTATCATGACTTAATTTTCTCGTGATCTCGACATAACGACAGTTGTTTTGTGGTTATCTGGACATAACGAAAGTTGTTGATCTCAACGTAAAAACGTTTTCTCACAACGTAATTGTAGCTATCGTGAGAAAATCAGGGTCGCTATATTGTCTTCGACGATAAAGTTGCAGACCCGACAGCCTCCTTCTCAAGTGTCCAACACTTATGTGTAAGTCGTCAATCACTGACAGACACAGAGCTAAAATGGCCGAGTATGAATATGCATTAAAAGTATTATATCATGGATCAATGTAGTCGGTCACACACACACAACACCTTCAATATTTGGGATGGTCCTTATACCATATTTTTATTATTTCAGTTTGAGTGAGTCCCTGATCAAAGTAAAAGCGAATACGATCATCCATGTTGCTGCTTCTATAGCATTTTCTCATGCCGAATACACAGAGAAAACGACAAAACAACTTTCGTTATGTCAAGATCACGAGAAAATTAAGTTGTGATAACGACAAAACAACTTTCGTTATGTCGAGATCACGAGAAAATTAAGTCGTGATAACGACAAAACAACTTTCGTTATGTCGAGATCACGAGAGAATTAAGTCGTGATAACGACAAAACAACTTTCGTTATGTCGAGATCACGAGAAAATTAAGTCGTGATAACGACAAAACAACTGTCGTTATGTCGAGATCATGAGAAAATTAAGTCGTGATAACGAGAAAACAAGACAGAAAAATTATAATAATGCATGGCCGCTTAGAACTTCTGTATGATATAGATAACATTTTTAGTTTTTTGTTAAAATGTCCTCAATTTTTTCCCCAATATTTAATGCTTTTCATACAGTATGTAAATACAACAAAGATTGTTGTAGTATATTTTACAAGAACATACTATTTCAGTCTTTCTACCTAATTTTATGTTTTATTCAATGCTACTTGGTCTCATAATTATTTGTGAAATTTACGAGCAATTTCGGAGTGAAAATGGTTGCATTGTTTTTAGTGTACACAAGACCACAGGTGAAAATATTCCTATTTAACTTTGTTCTAATTTAATACAAATGCATTCATTACATATAATATAATATTATTTTAATTACTGTATACATTTTTCAGTGAATTTAATTTAATTTAAAAATTGACATTCATTTCATATTTCCTTCTTGCTAATTTACTTAATTGGATTGTAACCTATCTATAGTATATATAAGCTATGATTTATTTTACATCCCTTTTTTTGATCAAAATCTAAAACTTCCTTTTTCTAGGTTATTGCTCAACCGCCGATTTTTAAACATTTGGACCTCATATGTGAAACCTGTCATACGTCATGAAGCAGTGGGTGGTATCGCCACATTGAGTTTCCGGATCTTGTTGACTCATTGGGATGTTCCTGCATGTGGCTTTATGTCTTTATTTGCTCAACAAGATCTGTGACCCAACTTCCTTCACAGAAAACTGGGTGTTAAAAGAGTTGACAGCGAGCCTTAACACTATGTCTCCAGAACCCACGTTTCAACACGGCGCTAAATACATTTAGATATCTTTGATGGCATCTTTCATGTGTTATTTTCATGTATTATTATCAGCTGAGTGCAGAGTGCAGTGCCACTAGTATCTAGTTTTATTTTCTCACATGTTCAAGCCATTTCTACAGACCAGAATATCACAGAGACTTGGAAGTGAACTCTTTTGACTTGGACCAGTAAGCTAAAAGTTTTGCATGTGCATACACCACTTGAATTTTCTTCAGAAAATGTAGATTGAAATACATGAAAGTGCCCCACATTGGATGATCTTCTCCAATTTTTAATGCTCACGTAGCAGTTCTGAACGGTCTGGTTATGTGTGGCTTTGATTGGCAGTTTTGGAGAGTGTAGGGCTCTTGACAGAACTCCCATCCGCCTCTTCCATCCAAAATCCATCAGAAAGCAGTTCACTATAAGAGCCCTGAAGGAGAGAGAAAATCTAATTAAAAACTCCAGGGGCATCAGAAGAAGGTTCTGTGGTAACAAAAAGGCAAAGTTTAATTCAGTCCAGTTAATTGAATCTACAAGCCTTCCGCCACTTTTTGCTGTTCAGGCGTTCTGCGACGTTGGCTCTAAAGGACCCTTCTTTCTGCATTCGTTCCTTTCCTTTCCAGTGCTTCTCAGGGATGAAATCAATTTCGTTCAGGGGCCACTTTTGAGTGCCCTTCTGGAACATACACAGAGCTGTTTAGTAAAGGGTCACCGCTGACATTTTTAGTGCATGTAATGCCAATGTTTGGTTAGGGACGACATGAACAATGAAAATGAAAAGGTGTCATTAATCACCTTCACTTATGGGGTTGCCGTGTGGCCTGCTGTGATGGGTTCAGACCTGAGGAGGCAAAAAAAAACTGAACAGCCGTGCTTTGACAAACTGTCATGCCTGGTTTATATTTAAAAACAAACAGGAAACATCACTTTCACGCCAGCCAAATGAACCAAACTGCAATCACTTGGACTTGAAATCGTACCAAAAACTGTAGTGAATACACCATTACACACTTTTGAGATAGCTTTATAGGCAACATGAAATCAAAATCAACCTTGTTTACTTTGTTAATGCAAATTACCCAGCTTATTGTGAATGCTATTCCGAATACCAAATTGTTTTGCTATACAATTAACATTTTATAACTTGATCTGTTTACCTTAACTGTGTTAACTTGTGCATTCATCTTTTGGCTGGTTTGGGGGCCTAAAAATGCAACTTAAAAAAAAAAAAAAAAAAAAGATTTTAATGGAAATTTTAAACGACCAACAGTAATATCCTAATATCCAGTGGTACAGACTTATGTTTTTTTTTTTGACCAATTTTGCTGTTTTGAATCGAAAATCTAGTTATTTTCATGATTCATGTAGCCGATTTAATAATGAATGTGACCAGAAGCATTTTTCTGTGATTTCAATATATCAGTCATACAAATAAGATTGAATGTGTGGATTTTTAAATAAAAATGATTTGAAAACATTACAAAAATGACTACTTTACAGAAAATTCTTGTTTTTGTTTTTGTTCTTATTTCTTTTTCTTCATTTCCCTAAAACCATTTAAATAATCTCCTTAATTTTTGGAATTATTTTCAATAAAAAGACATTGCTGTTGTCTTGAACAGTAGCAATTTCACAACATCCAATTTCACAATTCAAATCAGTTCCCTGCGGATAAAATTCAGTTACATAATTTTTTTTTTTCAGTCAGATATCCTGTTTCTCTTAAAAATGTATCACATTACATAAGTTTTTTTTTTTTTAAATTGGTAGCAAACATCAATTTGCAATGCCTTGAAAGCTTTTTAGCATCTTGATTTCAATGCCCTCTTGCTCTTACACACACCAAATATACAACCTGAGCTCTTTTCCTGTCATCTTATACTTCAGCATGAAGTGGATTCCATACAGCGCTCTCAGAGTCAAACCTTGAATATCATCCATCTGCACCACCTTCTCTATTGAATACACCCCCATGCACATACATTTCCCTCTGCGCCAGAGCTCTTACCGCATGAAGGCAGTGTGCTTTACTCTTTCGGTCATCTGTCCATCTTCTCAGGAAAGGGCCTTGCATTGCATTACCTCTGTGGCTCATCGATTCGCTTTCACTTGTAAAGTGCTATTGACTAAAGTACGCACGCTCTGTAGTGCAACTCCTGCAATCGTGCACAAAACCCTTTGATCCCTTTCACCTCCACACCACTTTCACCTCTCATTCAACTATAAATAACCACAGATGGTTTACCCTCAAAACCAAAACTCTTTCATTTATTTGGTATGAGCGTTGTTTCAGATGCAGGTAGTGTAAAGTAATGACAGTGGATCTCATCTGGTTTGGCTTCAGGAGGCAGATTTCACATTGAACATCAAGTGCAAGTATTTGTTTGTTGGAGTGAACAAAAATGTCATTAAAACATTGAAATTTGTTTTATACAACAGTTTGTTTTTTGGGATTTTTCCATGACTATTTTTGCAGGTTACACAATGGTGATAAGTGACTCATGAATCTTGATTTATTCAGAACTAAAACAAGCCTTTATGATTGTTTTTTTTTTTCATTTAACAGATTTGTTTTATACACACTAAATCATCCAGGAACCAAACATGTAACTGTTTTTGTGAATAAATCATGAAATAATTAATTCAGCCAATTCATTCAAACCCTGATTCACCGGGGAACTAAACGTTGTTAGATTGTACAAAAAAGTTGATTGGAAGATTGATTATTGGAAGAAGTTTATAAGTTTTTCCAAAGATCCACTTCCTATTGTTTGTTTTGTCATATGGGTGGCAAACCTTAATAAATAGTTTAAAACCCCTCAAATCCCACTGTAACCCTTGGTTTCATTCTCTTGGTTGACATTTTTGCCAGCATAACCCATATATATCGTGTCTTTAATGCAAGTGTGCCTTAAATTCTTTTACCTTGTATAGTTTTGCTGATGATTTTTGAGGACATCACAAAACTGGCTTGGTTAGTTTGACTAAATGCTGGATATGGACTAACCCAACTGTTGAGTTGAATATTTACATAAAATGTTTAACCTTAGTCCATATTTGACCCAAAACTGGGTTGAAACAACCCATCATTTTCTAGACTGTAGTTTTAGGAATTTGCCATAGATGTTTGATTGGATTCGCAGGCTTTGGTATGAACAAAAGAAATCCTCTTGATAACAGTTAATAAGCCTTTTTTTGTTTTGTTGTCCTCCTAAGTATACATGATTCAATGGTTAGTTGCATTTTGCATTGTTTAACACCAGAAAATCAGCAACCCACCAGTTGAGAGTCACTGGTTTAGATCATAGCCCTCCAACTCAGAGCGCTTGGAGCCACTGCTGAGAGATTTTAATTAAGAGACCTAATTCAGCCTGGGTGAGATGCCAGGAAAAGGCCGTGCCATGTGGGCTGGCACAGTCCGTAAGAGCTTGACTCACTGTATGTGCATGTTTGATAAAGGAAGAATGTGTGAACGGAGAGTTTCAGGGTTTTGGTGTTGCTTGGCATTTTTGGATGCTGGATGCTGCGAGACTGCTATGTTATACCTCAGAGAGAGGTGCTTTTTTGAATGGCCTAATCAAAAGTCAATGGCATTAAAAAGAAATGCAGCTACGAGCAATCATTCACATTCACCACTGGTTTGACAAGCAGCATATTATACTTTGACAATTTTTTGCCCTCCTATTATTATTTTTTTTTTTGGCATACAAATTTTCAGAATCAGCTTAATGTGTGATTTTAAGTCACAGACCGCTTTTAAAAATAAGTATTATAAGTGTTATTTTAGCTGATATTAACATTCATATACTATTATATATTTTTAATGTTTTGAATTAAATTATATTCTGGTTTCATTTTAATAAAATCTTTTAGTATTTTTGGTCCCACTTTATATTAGGTGGCATTAACTACTATGTACTTACATTTAAATTAATCATTTGATACAATGCACTTGTTGTGTACATACATGTTTTTACATTGTACTTATATTTTTTAAATACCTGCACGTAATTACATCTGTAACTAAATTCTGTAATTACATTTAGAATTAGACTGTTGAAGCATCCCTTACACCTTAACCCACCCTTAAATCTACCCATACCACCAAACCTGTCCCTAACCTTACCTGTATCCCACCTCAATAGCAGCAGAAGTGTATTACAATACAATATGAACACAATAAGTACATTTACCTATTTTTTGATGTAAGTACATAGTAGTTAAGGCCACCTAATATAAAGTGTAACCGTATTTTTTTATTTTAATTTTTAATTTTTTTTATTTTTGTATGTGATTTTATCATGTTGATTATTATTATTATTAGTTAAGTATGTCTAGATAAAATCTGTTTATTGTTTTACTTCAACTAAATTAAAATAAGATGATTTCTTAGCTAGTAATAATAATATTGTCACACCCCAGGACTGTTTGTTGTAGTTTCTCCCTCATGCTCATATTTGGTTATGTTCCCGTTCCTTTTCTCGTTGTGTCATTGTTAGTTGATCCTCCTCACCTGTCTGTCCCTGATTAGCACTCCTACTTAGTTAATTCTGTGCATTCAGTCTTTGTACGGTATACAGTGGTGGAGGAAGTACTTAAGTTTAGTACTTAAGTAAAAGTACAACTACCCTGCAAAATATATACTTAAGTAAAAGTATAATTACTACATCAACACCTTACTTAAGTAAAAGTCCTAAGTACATACTTTTAAATTTACTTTAAAGTATTTTTTTAAGTAAAAGTACACAATCGGTTGTCTCAATGTCTGGGCTGTTCAATTGTAATAATCACAAACAATTTCTATTGTGTACTGGAAAGGGTAGTTGAGCAAGCTCTCTGCAATACTGACACACTGTAAAAATCTGGTTATTTACTTATTATTACTCATTAAATAATAATTAAGATAATCCAATTATGACATACAATTTATTTTATTTTTAAAATTGGTTTGATATTCGCATATACTTCGCGCTAAATTGCTAAATATATATATATATATATATATATATATATATATATATATATTTGCAAATTCTAAAAAATGTCATGATATTGACGAAAAACAACTGTCATAGTGCAAAATTGTTCACAATCGAATCAAACCTAGATATAGTTTTAACTGCATGCTTACTTGCGAATGTCAACTAAATACCCAATGTTGAATGGTAAAGAAGCTAGGGGCCGTGTAAAAAGTTTGAACATTTTTTCATCGAGTCAAAACAAACAGCTATTTTAGCCAACTACGAATGTACAGATATAGCAGTAGTTTGCTCATCTCCAAAAATGTAACGTACTAGCAAGCTATCGTCCCTGCTGTGCTAATAACCAGCTAATGAAGTTGCCCTGTTAGGGTACCACTAACTTACGTCAAACAAATATTATACTGGTGTGATATTTTTATGTTGACATCCGTTTTTCTATAACAGTCATAGCACCATGTCATAGCAAGTTAGTAACTTAAATATTAATAACTAGCACTGCATGTCTTACCTCTATATGTTTCTTCAAATTTGAAGGGGAGTTTTTAAACGCCAACAGTTCTTTGCGTTGAGGTAGGCACTTGACACATTGAAAACGCCAGGAGTCATTCTTTGAACCTTTAAATTCAAATAACTTGCTTAAATAAGGCCAGGGGTGTCTCTCAGAATCAGAGCTGCAGGGCACAGGCTCAAGCTCAGTCGACGTTGTTGGCTCTTCGTCCATGTTTGATATTTGGTGTCCTTTTCTTCGATTTACATCAGTTCCGCTTGTGTTGTTTCAAAACGCGCGCTCAGTATTTTCGGCGTGAGTTCTTCGACCAATCAGATCTCCGATCTGTTTCAACGTGCATTGGCCAGCAACGCCAAAACGTCAGTCGACCAAAATTTTTTTTATGCAAGATTCGGAAGGATGTAACGACACGCATTTTAATAATGTAGTGGAGTACAAAGTACAGATAATTGCTGAAAAATCTACTTGAGTAAAAGTATAAGTATGCATTATTTTTGTTTACTTAAGTAAAGTATAGATACGTAAAAATTTACTTAAGTACAGTAACGAAGTACAAATACTTCGTTACATTCCACCACTGACGGTATAACGTTTGAATTGGTGTATGTCAACCCCTCGTCTCTGTGGACGAGCCAGCAACTGAGCACGCGATGGTGGATTATGGAAGGGAGCATGAGGGCTTGGAGGAAAGCCCCACCCACTGCACCACCACTGAGGGTGAGCTGAGGCAGGACTCAGGGGATTTAAATGACTATTTATTTATTTTTTCTGAGTTACCCAGTCTTCCGTCATCTTCCTGTCCTGATATGGCCATGGAGGCCGTGAATGAACTGTCTACTTGCCCCGAAATGGCCCCGGAGGTCGTTCCCTTGTCCGCCGCACTCCCAGTGTTGGGAGTCGTGATGAACCCTCTACCTGTCTGGGTTTCTCTGCCCTTCGACCCAGCGGCTCCACCATGGCTCCTAGCCATGTATCGTGTATATCGAATATAATTTTTTATTGTAACTTATTTAAAAAAGTGAAACTTTCATATATTCTAGGTTCATTACATGTAAAGTAAAAGACTTCAAAAGTTTTTTGTTTTAATTTTGATGATTACAGCTTACAGCTCGTGAAAGTCAAAAATCCAGTATCTCAAAATATTAGAATATTTAGATTTGAGCTTCATAAAATGACCATCACTACAGTATAAATTCCGGGTATCTCTTGTTCTTTGAAGCCACGATAATGGGGAAGACCGATGACTTGGCAGTGGTTAAGAAGTCAATCATTGACACCCTCCACAAAGAGGGTAAGTCACAGAGGGTCATTACTGAATGGAAGGAAGAAATTGAGTAGGAAAAGGTGCACAAGCAACAGGGATGACCGCAAGCTTGAGAATACTGTCAAGCAAAGCTGATTTAAACACTTGTAAGAGCTTCACAAGGAGTGGAATGAAGCTGGAGTCACTGCATCAAGAGTCACCACGCTCAGACGTCTTCAGGAAAAGGGCTACCAAGCCACTTCTGAACCAGAAACAACGTCAGAAGTATCTAACCTGGGCTAAGGATAAAAAGAACTGGACTGTTGCTCAGTGGTTCAAAGTCCTCTTTTCAGATAAAAGTAAATTTTGCATTTCATTTGGAAATCAAGGTCTGGTGTCTGGAGGAAGAGTGGAGAGGCACAGAATCCAAGCTGCTTGAAGTCCAGTGTGAAGTTTTCGAAGTCAGTGATGATTTGGGGTTCCGTGAAATCTGTTGGTGTTGGTCCATTGTGTTTTATCAAGTCCAAAGTCAAGTATTGAGTGCATAAGTAAACATATTTTAAAGAATTGAACTTTTCTGTTTGGCAAATCCTTTTTTTGATTGATCTTAGGAAATATTCTAATATTTTGAGATACTGAATTTTTGACTTTCATGAGCTGTAAGCTCTAATCATCAAAATTAAAACAAAAAAACTTTTGGAATGTTTTACTTTACATGCAATGAATATATGAAAGTCTCACTTTTTGAAATAAGTTACAATAAAAAAAATTAACTTTTTCACGATTTTCAAATTTTTTGAGATGCACTTGTATATGTGTGTGTTTATGTATATATACATATATATATATATATATACACACACACACACACACACACATATATATATATATATGTATGTGTGTGTGTGTGTGTGTACATGTTACATTTCACTCACAATTACATCACTAATTTGGTTGTTTGATTATAATGTAATCAAACAAGCCGCCACAGGCCTGTGATGATGACACATCCCTCCCTGATGCACTCAACCACTTTTATTCATGGTTTGAAATTCACAAAAACACCTGCACAAAAACTCCCCACACCTCCCAACGACCAGGTGCTCTGTCTGTCTCCAGCCGACGTAAGGAAGACCCTATCTAGGATTAAACCACCCAAGGCTGCGGGTCCTGACAACATACCTGGCCATGTACTGAAAGACTGTGCTGAACAGCTGACAGATGTCTTAACAGATATCTTCAACACCTCGCTGAACCAGGCAGTCGTCCCCGCATGTCTCAAATCCACAACAATCACACCAGTACCAAAGAAATCACCTGTGTCCTGTCTAAATGACTACCGTCCCATAGCACTGACTCCAATCATGATGAAGTGCTTTAAGAGGTTAGTCATGCACAACATCAAAACCAGCCTCCCCAACACACTCGACCCGCTCCAGTTGGCATACCGTCCAAACCGCTCTACGGACGATGCAATTTCCTCCACCCTCCACCTGGCTCTTACCCACCTAGAAAATAAAGACTCCTATGTTAGAATGCTGTTCATTGACTTCAGCTCGGCATTCAACAAAATAATCCCACAACAGCTCATAAATAAACTAAACCTGCTGGGCCATAGAGGAGAGTTTTATTTTTAGTTTGTATAGGGTAAATATTTATATATAGTATACTTATAGTTAAAATCTGTCAGTAGGTTAGTTGTGTATAGGTTTATAGTGTTTTTTACTTCATTGTTGTATGTCTGTATTTATGTAGCACCGTGGTCCTGCGAGGCACAACATTTGTTCCGCTGTATGTCCCCACATGTAGCGGAATGACAAATAAAGCTCAACTTGAACTTGATCTTGATGTAATTTTATTTAATTTATTTAAACATGCTCTCTATTTTTTTTCCATTTTTATGTTTTTTTAATTTTTAAAACCTCTTTTGTAGTGCACTGTAGAACTGTTGAAGCTTTGACAGATGCAGCGCTATCGCCAAAGCTCTCTCTAAAGCGTACAGCACTTCCTATGGCTTCTTTAGACTAGTAATCTTAAAGCTGTGCATCTCTGACTCTCAGCCACTTGTACACACTGATACCGCAGTGAGCTAGAGATTATGAGCCCTTTAAGACGAAGACACATCTCTTTCTGGGTTTGTATGTGAGTGCTTTGGTTATCTGGAAGTATTCCAAAGGGCTTTCACATCAAAAAACACTCCTGGGTTCCTTCGCTCTCTTGCCGTGTCCTTCCAAGGTCTGCTGTTCATGTCTGTGTGATAATGTTAACAAGTCTCTACGGCCTTGTTCCAAACTCTAGTGAGCTCCCTACTTGAACAGCATTTTTAAGGCATCATACAGAAGGTATGTTGCATTCTTCATTATGACCCAGTTGTGTCCACATGCATCCTTCATCGATAATGAATCCCAGAATTCATTGAGATAAATTCCAAAATTACGAATATCTCGATTAAAAATGGAGTACTTAACACCCAATTTTTGTATGCAATTTTGTGTCTTATTAGTGCATCATTAGCTTAGCAATGACATATGTATCTGTGAGCATTAGTGGAGTCTCTTGTGCGCTTCACGTTAGGGACCGTTAATGGATTTTCTGCACATGCAGAGCGTTTCAAATCAGCCTCTTAGGAGTTCAAGTTCAAGTACTTTATAATAATAATAATTTGTTATATTCATATAGCGCTTTTCTGGGTACTCAAAGTGCTTTACATGGAAGGGGAGGAATCTCCTCAACCACCACCAATGTGTAGCATCCACCTGGATGATGCGACGGCAGCCATATTGCGCCAGAACACCCACCACACACCAGCTTATTGGTGGAGAGGACACAGAGTGATGAAGCCAATCAGTGTATAGGGATGATTAGGAGGCAATTATGGTCAGAGGTCAATGGGCACATTTGGGATTTTTAATGTCATTGTGTCATTTGTTATTGTCATTGTGTAGACACGAAATTCCTCTTGTGACAACCCTGAGGTGCATTTAAAAATAAAAATAAAACAGTATAAATAGTTGACAAAACATATATAAAATATGTGATAATTATCATAGCAATACAATAATGATTCAAATAGAAAAAGATACTATAATTATTGTAAAACGTATAAAATTAAAATTGCTTGGAGTATGGAAAAAAGAAAGCCAGAGTGTTTATACAAAGTAGTCAACACTGTTATAATAGCAACATTGATTAACTTATTGAACAATAAGTCACACATTGCCGATTATTTCTCATGATCAGGCTGAGAGATTCTATTATTGCTGTCGGAAAAAAAAAAAATTGTTTTTGAGTCTATTTGTTACGTATCCGGATGGATTGGAATCACCTTCCAGATGGGAGAAGCTGGAACAAACTGTGGTTAGGGTGGCTAATGTCTTTAATGATTTTATTCACCCTTCTCAGACAGCGGGTTTTATAGAGGTGATCAAGTGAAGGTAGGTTCATACCAACAATAACCTGTGCTGTTTTTACAATCTGCTGCAAGGCATTTTGGGCAGCTTTGGTACAGCTGCCATACCAAGCTGTCATGCAATTAGTCAAGATGCTCTCTATAGTACATCTATAAAAGTTGACCATCAACTTCTTTGGAAGATTTGCTTTCCTTAACTTCCTCAGAAAGTAGAGGCGTTGTTGTGCTTTGCCTACTATGCATGCAATGTTATCACTCCAGGAAAAATCCTCTGTGATGGTAACTCCCAGGAACTTGTAACTATGTGCTCTCTCCACGGCCTCATCTTTGATCGTTAAAGGGCTGTGGGTGATTTTTTTTAGTGGTCCAAAAGTCCACAATCATTTCTTTGGTCTTCCTGATGTTTAAGATCAAGTTGTTTGTCTCACACCACACTGTCAGATTCTGAATCTCCTCTCTATACGCAACTTCATTGTTGTTTTCTATGAGCCCAATAACAGTTCTGCAAATTCAACCAGAATATTCGAGTCATGGATAGCTTGACAGTCGTTGGTAAAAAGTTCATAAAGGAGGGGACTGCTCAAAGTTAGCGTAGATGATCTATACATATCCAACCGCACTGACTGAGGGCGGTTGGTAAGAAAGTCCAATAACCATTTGCATGTGGAAGGTGTTAATCCTAAAGCATGAAGTTTATTAATCAGCTGGTTTGGTACGATGGTGTTAAATGCCGAGCTGTAATCAACGAAGAGCATCCTGATGTTTGTATTGGGCTTTTCCAGATGTGAAAGAGCAGCATGCATAGCTACACAGATGGCATCCTCAGTTGATCTGTTTGCCAGATAGGCAAACTGATATTGATCTAGATCAACTGGTATAGAGTCTTTGATATGATTACTAGTCGTTCAAAGCATTTGGCAATGACAGGAGTGAGAACAATTGGTCGATAGTCATTAAGACGTTATCATGTATTTTTTGGGGACAGGCACGATGGTCGTGGATTTCAGGCAGGTGGGAACTATACACAAGGAAAGAGAAAGGTTAAAAATGTTTGTGAATACCTCTGCCAATTGGTCAGCGCAGGCCTGTAGCACACGTCCTTGCACACCATCAGGACCGGCTGCTTTCCTTATGTTGATGTTATTAAGTGCCCTCATGTGTTTGTAGAACAAGGGGCTGTGAATTTCCCATCAATTTGAAATAAACTGGGGATTTATTATCGTCTTTTTCAAACCGTGCAAAGAAACTGTTAAGTTCCTCTGCAAGGTAAGCATTGTAATTGTAATATGTTGTGTGTCATTCTTCTTTTTATAATCCGAGATTAATCGGATGCCTTGCCAAATTCTCAGAGGATTGGAGTTGTTGCTAAAATCTTCATCAATCTGCCGTTTATACTTTAATTTTGCAGAACTGATACCCCTCTTGAGGCTAGCTCTGGCAGCTGTATAAGCAGTGATATCTCCGGATTTAAAAGCTGTGTCCCTCGCCCTGATCAACTGTTTAACCTCATTGTCCAACCATGGTTTCTCATTTAGATACACTCTAATCTTTTTGTCAACAGTGACATTATCCACACAATAACTGATAAATGACAACACAGATGAAGTAAATGTCTCTAAATCTGACTGATGGGGAAAATACATTCCAATCTGTGTATTCAAAGCAGTCCTGAAGTTGGTTAATAGCAACTGCAGGCCAAACTTTTACAAGTCTTACAAGTTAGTGTGGCACTATTAACCAAGGCCTTATATACAGGGATGAGAAACAAGGAGAGATGATCTGATTGTCCAAGATGAAGGTCGTGGTATGGCTTTATAGGTATCTTTTATGTTTGTATAAACATGGTCCAAGATATTTCCCCTCTAGTTTTACACTTAAAATGTTGATAAAATCTGGGAAATACAGTCTTAAGAGATGCTTGGTTAAAATCCCCAGCGATAATAAAAACTCCACCAGGGTGCTTGTTCTGTTGCCCACTGATAACACCATACAATTGCTCCAATGCCATCTTAACATTAGCCTGGGGTGGTATATATACGGCCATAACTATCACAACAGTATATTCCCTGGGCAAGTAAAATGGTCGGTATCTTAGCATTAAATATTCCAAATCAGGAGAGCAAAACTTATCAATCATTGTCGAGTTAACGCACCAGGAATCATTAACAAAAACACAGGAATCCTCCTGTTTTCTTACCGGATTCGGTCGTTCTATCGGCACGATGTAGCGTACGGCCTACTAGATCCACTGCTACTCTACTCTTCAGATTTGGTAGCCCGAAAATTTATTTAACTAGCCCAAATAATTATTATTTTTTTTACTAGAAAGGAGTCTAATTCTCATTCATATTTTCAATACACAAATATACAATATGAAGAAAGGAATTTTATTTCACCATTTACAATGTATCTGCAGATATTTGATTTTTTTTTAATTTTAAGGCAAGTTATAACCCATTTTAAGAGCTGCACAAGTAAAATGATCAGTATGAGCGGGGTTGGACAATGTATGGTAACAGTAATAAGCCATAAAATTACATGATTTACAGTTCAGAAATTTCAGCCTTTAGACCATTTTTATGAAAAAGGGATAAATCAAGCATATAAATTATTATATTAAAACGAATAAATATTACTGTCTAATTGTTTAGATTTTTAGAAAGCACATTAACTTCTTTCTTATTTACCAAGTGATTATGTGTTTGCTGCTTAAAAATATGGGTTGATATTTGCATTGATCTGACCATAAACAGCAAGAAGGCTTATTGAAAATGCAAATTTAATATTTTTATATATATAAGTATAATATTTAATATTTAAACCCTTGTGTTCATTTGAGCCAGAGCCGATCCTCCCTGTACGCAGAATACGCAAGCCGCTTAGGGCCCCCGAAACACCAGGGGGCCCGCTTGCTCTCAAAGATGATTTTATTTTAGTTTAGTTTTTGAATTTGGCCAGCGGTTATGAAAACATGAATGATCATTTATTTTAATGCGGTGCGTTGTCGCCCTTTCTACGTAAAAATCTGTCAAATAATGTAACGTGAATGTCGTAAAGTCTCTTGCTCGAGACTAAAAATATGAATTGAAAGCATAGCGAGCCGCGGAAGAGATACTGTTTCTCAAGCACTTTCTGCGAGCGCGATTCGAGACGGAGTGAACACGGACAAATGCGTTTCTTTCATTCGTTCATAACCACTCGTAACCGCGCACATCCCCACCACGTTTTGCGTAGGGCCCCCAGAAGTCTAGGATCGGCTCTGATTTGAGCGTTCAGTCATATAGCCACACTCGAAGAATCATAAGGCTGCCTGCTATTGTATGTAGCCTACATGACCTAGTGATTTTTATTTTATTTTTTCTTCTTAATGTTAACGCATTAAGGGATGACAGCCTAACTGCCCTCTCCTCTGTAATGCAAAGAACGTATTTGGAAGCGCTATACTAGTAGTTTATTGATTTTAATGAAAGAAAACAGGATTGCTTACAGAGGAACGATTAATCAGAAAGAACGCTCCTTAAAACACGGAGAATGATCGTAACGAGCTAAATCTCCATATTACACCCATCAACGTGTTTTTGTACATACTCATACGTGAACACATATACAAGCGGATCAGAAATTATGAATTTGAAATAATTATTGAGTGGCCGTCCAGCAGGGGAAGCATGCGCCCTGCTGAAATACTTCGAATGACTGTCATTGATATGAATATTATTCTTATTTGTATATAAGCCATTAGAGCGATAAACACGTGCTTCTGATGCTGCGTGCAGCTCAACAACCAAAGAAAGAAAACATCCAACCTTAGGAATTAAGCCTAATTAAGCCGCGAGAATGCTTATTTCATTAAACCCGTCCTCCTGTCTGTTACTATCGGCATGCCTCAGAGCGATTACATACTCTAAGACTGCATAAAAGCAAATATGCTTAATATTTTGCTCCAGCAAACCATGCAACTGCTAACATAGTTAATTCAATTGCAGTTCTCACAATATACACAGCGATATGGATTAAAAGAGCATTCACTTATCTTAAATGTTGATTTCGGATGTTCTGAAGCATTCTAACAGTTTGATTAACGCGAAGTGATGAGTTTAATTTGCTCCTGAGCAAGCAAGCTGCTGAATAATACTGAATAGCGCTTATATAGGAATGCCGCGATAGGTGTCGCATCCCTATAGGTAGATGTGATCAGCTGAGAGTCAGCTGATGCAAGCTTGGCTCACGTGACCTGCCAGAACTAACTAATGTCTGCTTATGTCCATCTTGCTTAAAAAAAGCCTGAAAAATGTTGGGGTAAGACTAATAAATGTAAAATATATTCTCAGAAAACAATTAATATTTATTCTTATAGATATAGATCTTCTTTTATTTTTTTTTTTATTTTTTTTAACAAATTATTAGCTCTTTGATGCATTTTGCCAACTAGAGTTAGCTGCACATTTTGTATGCATGTATGTATGTATTATAAATATATATATTTTGCATTAAACTAAATCTTGGCCGTCTCCCTTCAGCAATATTGATGATAACCACTGTGTTTGACAGACTCCTTCATTCTGTTTCAGGAATGATTACTTTTTATGTAAAAAACAGAGGATTGCGCAAACATTACATTTAACAGTTCCCACAATTTCAGACAGTTTACAGAAATTTGTTTCCAAGAAGGACAACACTTTATTGTTAAAGTCTTTATTGTGCAAAATCCTCATTAATTTGCTGAAATACATTTTTAAGTTGTTTTTGAATGACGTGGCATTCTTTTGCCACTTTCAACACTCTTGAGAGAACGTCCATAATGGAAGTCACAATTTCACAAATTTTAATGCAAGAAGTCATTATTTGAATCACATTTTAAGACTTTTAGTAAACGAATGAATGAAAAGAATAAATGGGTTTCTAGAAATGTAAAAACCGACTGAATGTGAGAGAGAGAAAGTTCCTGACAGGCAGAAACGGGACCCCCTACAGGAGCGGCGATCTGTTGAAAGCCACGCTGAGTCCAACAGAGCAGGTAATAGTTGGATATTTCAGTTCTGGTCCCTTAAACACTTTGCTGGCCTTTTGGATAGTGAGTGCAACAAAAAAATAATCAAGTGTGTCATTTGGCGAGACAGAAAAAATGTGTGTAGGGATCCGTTTGATATGCCTTCGCAGATTTTGTTTAACCTCACCTCACATTCCTGTCCCGTCTCATCGTGAAAAGCATTTTGCGGAAAGTTTCTCAATGTTCCAGCTGTCTTCGTCTTGGATTTCACCCTCTGACCTGTTTTATTTCCTTGAAATGCCATTACGGAAAGCATCGTTTCAATCCTGCCTTTTATTGTTCTCATTTCTTTCAAGCTTGCACTTGTCAAGTGTTCATTGAATAAATTCTGCTTGCCACTCTTGTTTTAGGCAGTTGTGAGCAGCACCTGAGCTCTTCTGTGAAGATAACCTAACTCATCACCTGCTGTTTTTTTTGTGAGCACCGGCTAACAGGTAACGGTTTCCTTCTGTTGTCCAATGAACTTGAGGACTTTCTGACCTCTCAGATGTGTATCGCTCCAATACGACAACACACTCTTTCGATTTCTGGGGAAAAGAATTTGCTCTGTTTTCCCATCAATAGAATGCACTGTTACGGATAAAACCTACATGGAGAGAGCATCCTGTCAATATCAACACAATATGCTTCCTATACAGCATCTGGGTAAATCTCATAAAGAAATACCCAGGGTTTATTTCACCCAGAAAATGCCATCATTTTCATGACAAATAAGTACATGTCCATCTTAGATTAATGAAAGATTTATCACACTTTTACTTTACGATTGAAATACATTACAGTAATTATAATTACATTTTGTACCTCAGATTGTTAGGTAAAGAAGGATGCTTAGTTGTGTGAAAAAAAAAAAAAAAAATGTGGGCCTTAAAATAGGATTAGAGATCTTCATAAAAAATGCAGTTTCACATTTTTGAGGATTTTCTGAGAAGATATTCTTGACATTTAAATAAAAAATAAATAAATACAAAAAAGAAAATTAATAACAATGATAATAATTTTCCTAATCATTATTTATTGTTTTCCAGCATCTTAACATCCTTAAAACAAGATCAATTTATGCGAGTTAAGTATTAAGTAAAATTGCATGATATATGTTTTATGAGAATACATTTTAAATTAAAATGTTTTTTACAGCTCCAACTCCAACAGCATTTAATGATTTTTTTTATTAATTAATTTAGTTAGTTAAAAGGAAAAAAATACTGACATAAAAGAAAGCAGACTGAAAATGTACTGCCGTGAAATACATCTCCATGCAGATTCAAATGACCTCTTTCAGCTTATTAAAGTATAAATTAATAGTTCAAAGGAGCTATCACATATGATATATTTTTACAAAAACAAATATCCAGGTCAGTTTTCTGATTAAATCAAGCTTGCTGTTAGCATAAAATTTACATTAGCGGATACAAATAGTGACATAAATAATTTCACATACATTTCATTATAACCATAAAATACATTTCATATCTATAAAGTCACAGTCTTGACAGGTGTCTCCTATCTCGGGAGCGTGGAGGGAACTACATCCATGAATTATGAATCAGATTACAGTATATGAGTTGAGATCTGGCTCCCACCTCTCATTTTACAGGTGCGTGCTGATTTTTAACCAGGACAGTTTCTTATATTGCGTGCCATGAAATATTCAGCACATGAAATGGAGTGCAGCTATTAATGTTGTACGCGAGCGCAATATATCTCCTGTGTATAAGCGGTGAGATCTGAAATAATAAACGCCGCACAGAACCCAGAGTTGCTCGTGTGTGAGCTCAAAATGAGCAGAAAATAGATCAAGTGGCCAAGAAGGTGAAGATAAACGTATTAATTAACTAAAAGCAGCGATTCAGCAGTTTGATTCATTCTAGTGATTCATTTATGATTCAAATCAGTCAAAGATTCCAGAATTCTGGCATGTTGGTTCTTTTCTGTGCAGAAGTATTTATGCTGCTGTTTGTTACAAGTTGTAGTTAGTTTACTAAGTTTTGACTGTCATACATTGTATTGGGTTTACTGTAAACTTGTTTTAATTGAATTTGGTGTTTACACTCTAAAAATGTTTTTGAAGTTATTAATAGTAAATAAAGATTATTAGAGTATGTTTTACAAAAATACGTTCTATTTCAAAATTTTACGTTTAATTGAATGTTACTTTGGTTCTTTGTAATTATTTGTTAAATTTATTAGCAATTTCTGAGTGAAATTGTAATTGTGGTAGCACTTTATTTTACAGTCTTGTTCCTCGTGTACATACTATGTACTTATTAAAGTAATTACTATACCTAGGTAATAACTAGTTACTAACCCTGAACCTACCCCAAAACCTAACCGTACCCCATGTAGTTACCTACCTTTACTTTCTTAGGTAAGTACATATACTGTAAAATAAAGTGCAACCGTAATTGTTTTTCAGTGTAATGTTGAGAATATTCAGATTTTGGTTGGTTTTGTACTAAAAAAATACGGCTCTTATTAAATTACACATTATATCATCAGATAGTTGCTGAATATATTGTCACGAATCCGGTCTATGAACTTCCGTTCACTCACCACCAGAGGTCACTCACTCACCACATTGATTCTTGCACTACACTAACTGTTGCACATCACTCCCGGACTACAATTCCCATCATTCATTGCACTGATGACACACACACAGCTGATTGCACTAATCACACAGCTGATTCCCATCACACGCCTTACTTAAGCCATGGGCTTCCTCAGTTAGATCGCCGAGTATTGTATAGCGTATATCACTCTCCTAGCAATAGCTACTCTACGGAGACCACTTAGTTGTCATAGTCTTGCCTTGCCTGTTTTCTAGTGTTTTGATTCTTACCCGTGTTTCCTGGATTAACCCTTTGCCTTGCTGTTTGGACTCTGTTTGCACCTCGCTTGGACTATTGCTTGTGTACCTGGATTGTCTCTCTGCCTTGCCTTGTTGGATATTGTTCGCCGATCGTAGACTCACGCTCTCCCTAGGATTACTCTTTGTCTTGCCTGTGTTGTACCTGTTTGCCATTGCATGAACCTTGCTTGTTTTGTAACCACGTCCCTGAATAAAAGCTTGCAAATGGATCTGTACCTCTCACGTCTCATTCGCCCCGTAACATATATTCATATTTGGGAAAATGCATGAGCCAGGTGCAGGTGGGAACCTTGTTATAATGACCTCTCTGCTAATTATGCTGATATATGATAAAGATCAGCAAAGTTTTTTTCACATTCTGAACTTGAATCATGAGTCTTTTAACAACACAGACTTCTGAACAAATATTGAGTCATCAGGCAATTTAGCTTGACATTGACTTAAATTACCTCTCTGAAAGCACTGTTAAATCCAATTCACCATTATTGGATGAATATCCTCCTTTATTAATATCTCAGATAGATGATGGCTTTGCTGTAATGGAAGAAATGACAAAAGAGAGAAAAAAAAGAAAACCTATTGATTTCTTCTCTTATGCATGAAAAGTGGCCCATGTCCTTGACGGTTCTGAGAATCGAGCTGGAAAACTGAACTTCAGCCCATGATCTCCAGCCCATGAAGGGTCCAGCCTCATAAATGCCGGAGCATCTGCAGTCCAGTCGCCAACGGCCCTTGGGACTCCAGTGGACGCCTGGAAGAATAGAGATTCACTGAATCTCCCCTCTCCTTTATAGCGTTTTAGTCTCTGTTAATGCACAATTTTCATGCTGAGAGGCTGTCTCTGTTTCTGTAAGTTTCTCGTCTCTGACTAAAGAAGGAAGTGACAAGAATTGAGATTGACTGGCAGGGTAGTGTGTGCAAACGAAAAAGTATCAGATACTATATTCTTTGTTCTGCTGCCAATTAATTAGGACCGTAGGGAGCCAAAAAGGACTGAGAAACTGTTATGAGAGTCTTTATCAAACCTGTTTAGAGAGGACTGATGTGATTTGTTAATGCTTGTGCTATTAATCATGACTGCTAATTTACAATCCTGTCCATCTATCAAGATGATTAGCTCCCTAACCAACGGTGATCTGCTGGTTTACTGCTCTGACATTGTCAAGTCTTTCAAGGAAGCATAATTTTACTGACTGAAGTGGTGTGTGAATTCACACTCAGATATACAGATCGCGAATGCTTTGGCTGTCTCCTTGTAACATATCGACCAGTGGCACTTGGACTTTGATGATTGTGGTTTGTTGGCACAGAGATTAGCAGCGATTGAGCCGATAACAGGAGAGTAATAGGTTAATTCACCAGCTCTGGCTCCTACCTTACCTTGAAGAGAACAAAGCGATATCCTTGGCTTGTTTTCGAGCCAGTCCTGCAGCTTTGCCCCCCAAATATGTGACGATAATGCTAAAACTTACATAGAAATGTGCAGTCAAGTTGGTAGCCTCACTGCATTTAAGTCTCGAATGAACATAATACTTCACCAGAAATGCAAAGTAACCGCCGTATAAATACATTTTCCTTCAAAAGACCGTTTCTCCAGCTAAAATTAGCATTTATCCAGCTGAGCAGAGAAAAGAGGGCTAATGAACAAAAGCTAGTCATGAATAACAAGACGGAGCAGACAAAGGGAAAACGTAGAACGAGTTTCCTTTCGTCATCTATTCATGTCAGAACAAAGCGTGACCTTGAGCGTCACGCTCGGCGAGAGGAACCGTAGAGCATAAGGTGGAGTATGTCAATTTCTTCACATCCGCTGCGTACCGTTACTCGGGTGTCTGAACACAACTGATAGTCAATAGTCTCCTTTCACCAGAATCAGACTGAGGAAGAGATTTAGATGAATCCAGGAAGCCGTTAATTATAGCTGACAATACCGGAGTAACGAGACAGAAAAGGAGAAGGTCAAGAAGAGTGAATTAATAAATCATAGAGGAAGAGTGAGACGGGAAAACATGAAATTAAGATATTAAATGAATCCTGTGTCCTTTATGAGTTCGTGAAGGTTTTACCTGCAGCTGAGGCTGTATGGGCAATGTGTAATTTTCTTCTCTGCTATCAATTTTTAACTGTAATACATCAGAGCGACGTTCTCATATTGATGTGTTTGCCGTGACACGTACAGTAGCAGAGCATATAAAGAGCTGTCAGACCAACGTATGAACACAATTCCCATCCGAACAGAGCCGTGAATCATCTTGTCCTTGACTGATGTTGTGTGACGTGCCAATTGTTCATCTCTGGACTCTGACCTGATCTTCTCTGGCCTATAGTAGATCATCATCTGCTTAGGTCGTTTGCCGCTAAATGTTTCTCCCGTCCTACCCATCATTTCAATGTCGGTTATGCTGTAAAAATAATCACTTTCATCAAACATTGCTTTGAAAAGCATGATTTTCTTTAAAGAGTTAATTGTTGTATTTTTCTGTTTTAATTTATAGGGTCAAAGGTGATGCGTTTTCAAGTTTTCCTTTCTCTTTGGAGTGTTACAAGCTGTTCATGCATAGATAAGATCCCTGAAGTTGCAAAGACTAAAGTGTCAAACCCAAAGAGATATTTTTTATAAAAGTTAAGACTTGTCCACGGCATCCTAAAACGGCTCATTTAAACACACCCCCACATGTCTATGTCAAGATGTGGGGAGATTTTCATAACACCGCCCAAATGTATACGCAAAGAAAGAAGGCGGAACTATTATTCTCGCTGTAGTATTGTTGTTTCGTTGTGAAAGTGAAAGAACTTTAGGCTACCAAAAGAGGACACAACTAGAAATCAGTGGTTAAGTTGTATTTACAACACTGTTCCAGAACAGTTCAACGCAAATATTTGAGTGTGTGCAGCACATTTTACGGAGGACTATTTCCTGAACCTGGAAGAATAGCCTACAATGCCAGAGCCTGAGCTTTGTGAAAATCGACGCGTTTCAGTAAGACGGGGCATAGAGGAGTTACAATAATGTACAGTATGTGGAACATGATGTGTTTTTTGAACTTTAAACCACATAAACACATTGCATTACACCAAATACACAAAATATTGTTCTTTTTAGCAACGTCATATTTTAACTAAAACTAAAACCATAAAACATTTTTTGTGACTTAAAGTAATAAATAATAATTAAATAACGATTTATTTTAGCTAAATAGATGTTTTAAAATAACTAAAACTAATAAATACTATATAGACATATTAAAAATATAATTATAATGACAAAAAAAATGAATACACAATATTAATAAAAACTATAGTATCTAAATTATACTAAAATAACCCTGGTACTATAATATATTCTAATTTAATCTACATATTTGGTCTTGTTTAAAATAGCTAAACAATAATAGCAGAAGATGCATTTCAGAATACAGAAATGTAAACTCATTTTCCAGAATTACATCTTGAATTCATTTTTTTAATGTATATTTCTACCTCCATTAAGCATTGCATTTGACCAATTAAGTGAAATTTATGCTTTAAAAACATTTTTAGATAATATAATTTGAATTATATAATATGTTTGAATTTGAACTATTTTAAATTTTATTTAAATTTGGCTAATTTTCATAATTTTTTTATTACCATTATACATGTAATAGGTTTACTATAATGATGTAGTTATTATTATTATTATTATTATTATATATAAATAAAAATGAGCAACATTTTAATAAAATGTTAAAACGTTCCATTCATAAAAATGTTTTTTGTTTTCACGTTTTGCCGTTTTGATTCTCAGATTTATCTTGTTTTATGGTTGTTTCTATTATTTTAAATGCCAAGTACTGTTAATGATTATTATTATTATTATCTTTTTTTTTTTTTATTGTCATGGTATTTCATGCTTAGAATCAATTAGACCCCAAAATCTCTTATTTTACAGCAAATGAAAAGAATCCCTTTAATAGCAATACATGAACAACTTGAGCTCATGACAGCAACAGCAGCATTCATTACAAGCACGTATCAATGAACGACATGCAACCTCCGTGTAAGGCAATAGTGCCTGAATGTAATTTTCCTAAATGGCACCCACTGGATCCACTATCTGATATGTCTGATATTACGATAACCCACATTTAGATGACGCACAGCTCATCATCTTTGTTTGAATGTGTTAATTTAATGTGATTCATTAGAGATTGTTCCCCTGAGGTTATGCGTCTTTTGTGTTGCATAACAAAATTTCTGAAATCTGACTGTAAGAGGCCTTCAGCAAAAATTAAATAACACACTTTGTTTGCCTTAATGCATATTTTAACACTTAGCCAAAATCGAAGCAGGTTTTGGGTTAATTCATCTGGAAAGGCTGCTGTGCGGCTGATGTTTGACTGTGTTTTGGACATGTGTATGTGAAATCTACATGGTGCCAGTGTTTAGCTGATTGCGTATGCCGCTCTGCTCAGATTCTCAAGTTCTATCCCATCATTCCTTTATTTTCCAATCAAGCCCTTGAAGAGGAATCCATCTTAAATTCCTATCTCGAAATGGCAGTATAAGCATCTTATCGATGTGGTTCTAAATGACTGCTCTCGCACATATCCCCTGATTGATGATATTAAAGAACTAGTGAGAAGAGGGAAGTAAGTGAGCAAAATAGATTGAGAGAGAGAAGAGAAATCGTTAGACTGTTCCTGGCAGCTAAGCAAGCCTCCCGTTGATGCGGCCGAGCTCAGTTTAAGACTGAAATATCCTTGAATTGCACTTAGACTGCCAAGTATTAGCTTTCACATATGTGCCATTTCTTTGCAATGCCTTTTGTGGATCTATTTAACTGCCTTAAAGGGATAGTTCACCCAAAAATGAAAATTCTGTCATAATTTACTCACCATCAAGTAGTTCCAATCCTGTATGAAGTGAAGTACTGCCAAGTATGGTGACCCATACTCGGAATTCGTGCTCTGCATTTAACCCATCCAACGTGCACACACACAGCAGTGAACACACACACACCGTGAACACACACCCGGAGCAGTGGGCAGCCATTTATGCTGCAGCGCCCGGGGAGCAGTTGGGGGTTCGGTGCCTTGCTCAAGGGCACCTCAGTCGTGGTATTGAGGGTGGAGAGAGCGCTGGACATTCACTCCCCCCACCTACAATCCCTGCCGGCCCGAGACTCGAACCCACAACCTTTGGATTACGTGTCCGACTCTCTAACCATTAGGCCACGACTTCCCCTGTATGAATTTCTGGTCACACTTTAGAATAGGTAACACTTGTTAACTATTAACTATGACATTTCCCTCAATAAATTCTTAATTTGCTGCTTATTAATAGCTAGTAATGTAGTTGTTAAGTTTAGGTATTGGGTAGGATTAGGGATGTAGAATAAGGCATGAATATGTGCTTAATTAGCGCTAATAAATGACTAATATTCTAGTAATATGCATGCTAATATGTAACTAATAGATGTAACTGTAAAATAAAGTGTTACCGAATTTCTTTGTTCTGCTGAACACAAAAGAAGATATTTTGAAGAAAGTTTGTAACCAGGCTGTTTTGGGGCACCATTGGCTTCCATAGTAGGAAAAAAAAATACTATGGAAGTCCCAGAACTGCTCTGTTTCCCACATTCTTCAGAATATCTTCCTTTGTGTTCAGCAGAAGAAAGACATTCATACAGGTTTGGAACTACTTGAGGGTAAAGGATGACACAATTTTCATTTTTGGGTGAACTATCCCTTTAAATATAATAGCATGATGATGGATCGTGTTATCAAAAATATATTTTTAAAAACGATTTTATATAATTTAGTGTTAATTACTAGCACAATTTATACTTACAATGTCTTAATGAAAAATATCTTCCTTCTACTTTAGTAATGAGTTTTTTTCATTGCAGTAGACTAATAAGAGTTGGTAGATTGTGCTTAATTGTCATGAAAAGAATGCCAGAATGCTTACAATCTTAATGGTCCTTTAAATAGGCTTCCTTTTCTTTATGCAGAATATAATTTTGTTATTCCTTTCTTTTGATTTTTAGGATGAGATACAGTATTACCCAAACATTTCTCGAGAGTTTTCGTGGGATTCACCCGGTTTCACAGTGCCAGTGGATTGTGAAATTAGCAAATGCAAAGTGCTGTGAAAAACTAGAGCCTTTACGGACCATGAAACGCAACATTTCATTTCATTGAGGTCTGCTGTTTCACTTGATTGTTTGTTGCCTTCCATCAGCAATCCTTCCCACAATCCACCACAGCAATTCTCCAGTGTGTGCTTGTGATCTGGGCTGCAGTCCAGCTTCATGAAGTGATGTGTGTTGAAGGAGAGCCGCCGTAACCTTATTGCCCACTAAAACAAATAGGCCATAGACATGAGCCATGAGCTCCAGCCCAGATCAACCCCAGACAACACTGCTTCATTTTTGAGTTATGATGTCCCGAAAGAATGATTAGTGACAGATCCCGGTTGGTTAACTAGTTTTATTTGCATAGCAGCACATGGCTTGCAGGGTAGACTGCATATAACAAATGGGTCAATGTTTTGTTAACATTGTCCAGTTAGTTAGATGTCATGACTTCTGAAGAAATTTTATTTTTGTTAGACAACTAAAAATAATAATACAAATCACAAAAAGCACAACAAAATTGCTAAAACTTTCAAATTAAAATGAAAACAGAAAAATAAAAACAATGTGATATTATCAAAATTATAGTAGTATCTCAATAATACTGAAATAACCATGGTAATTTAATATGTACTGTTCTAATTTAATATGCATATTTGGTCTTGTTTTCCAGTAAAAATAGATCAAGTTTATTGCAAAAGATACAATTACTTACGTATAATAGTTAAAGATTATATCTTGAATTCATTTTCTTCTTGATTTTGTTTTCTGATATTCTTTTTAATTTATTAGTTTAATTACTTTTTAATTATATTTCTACCTCCATTAAGCATGCTTCTAACTAGTTAAGTGAGGTGCATGCTTTTAAAATATTTCCAATAAATAAACATGTAAAAAAGGTACAGCAATATGGAAACTATCATTAAAATTATGTCTTCTTTTTTATATTTTTTATTGTTATTAATATTATTTAACTTTTACATCTTTTGGAATTTTACTTCTCAAATTTATCTAGTTTTATTGGTTGTCGGAGCTCATGGCTTATGTTTATTTTATTTTTAAATCCTATTATTTTGTTATTTTATCTTAATTTATTTTCTTAATTTTTTTTTTTGTCAACATGTTTTGCTTAAAATTCATTATATCTAAAAAGTATATATATATACATCAGGTTAAGGAAACACGTCTGGCTTCACACATCTTTTGATTGATCTTGATCTGGATCTGGTTTGTTCCTGCATAAATTAAGCCCTGTCAGATGGCAAAATATGCTGAAATCACTTCATAGGAGGAAAAGGCAAAACATACAAAAGAGAAAAAACAGAGTCAACCAGACAATGAGAAATGCAATGCCCCTCATGATAAAGCAACCTTTATCAGCCTGACATTGTACTGTATCGCCCAGAAAGGACCCTGAAATCCATTACTGAATTTCTCTTTCTCAGAAACCTTGCCTGCATTTATCTATTGTACAGCTTTCCCAGTCGCACAGTTTAGTCCTGCAGTGTTTTCTTTCAGTCAGATACGACTGCGCAGCTGTACTGTGTGTTTGAGATCAAAAAGAAAACGAAAGTGACATACGATATACACTCGAACCTAACAACTGAAACTTCCCGCAGCCTGTATGTCTCAATCCTGAGCTTTACAATGTGAAATGGCACAGCCTTATAGGAGATCCTGTAGAGATGAAGGGTCCGCCACTCTGCGTGTCTGTAATGAGACCCCATGACACCGTGGTACCGTGTGCCCTCTTGACTGTGAGAACATATATATTCCTGCCGGCAGTCTCTGCAACCCAACATAATTGTCACATCAGATGAGTGTCCTATTGACTCGCCGGTGAAAGGTTGATTTTTGATGACGCATGATGTTTTGTCATTGTAGCTGTTGCTCTGGAGGAATGGACATTGTATTTCTTTGTGTTAATCTCTCTTTTTTGTCTTTAAATCAAGGTCAAGGAAAACAACTGACTGGTCGGGTTGCCAGTATATAACTATATTTTTGTTGATGTGCATTTGATTGATGTGCATCTTTTAAAAAAGGTGATTTGGCTGGACGTTTGGCTAGTTAGTTTTAGCAGTTAGATGTTGCCATAGATATATATACGTAGATGCCTCATTAGCGTCTGTTTCTATGGGCAGCTATATGTAAGCCGTCCACAATATTGTAGTGGTAAACTTGACGTCATTCACCATATTAATCACTTAATATTCGAAAGATGCCACAATCATGCACAGAATGGCTCAACAGCTCTGTGCGAACCTACAGTATGGTGAATGACGTCAAAAATACCGTTCCAAGATGGCGGCTGAATCTACGTGCCTGGAGCGGTCAAATAGGGCGTCTATATATGTCTATGGATGCTGCAACCTCACCATGATGCTGACTCTTTATTCATGACCTGTCATGAATCTGGTCCATGCTCTCCCTGTCAACCACCACTAGAGGTCACCCGTTCACCACAGTGACTTTTACACTCACAGCACATTGGACTCCATTTCCCACAATCCATTGCACAGATCACAGCTGTCACCATTCACACATCACACACACCTGATCACCATTTTCCAATCACCACCACACACCATATAAGCCTGGGACTTGCTCTTGCTCAGAGCCGAGTATTGTTAGCGTTTATCACTAACCCAGCGATAGCAACTTTACAGAGCCATTGTTTTAGTCTTGCCTTGTTTTCCTGCCGTGTCTGACCCTGCCCGTGTTTATTGGATTTACCCCTTGCCTTGCCGTTTGGACTGTGTTTGCTCCCCGTTTGGATTATTGCTGTCGACTCTGGATTATCTCTCTGCCTTGCCCCTTTGGATACTGTTCGCCGATCATCGACCCATGCTTGCGCCCCGGATTGCTCTGTCTTGCCCTTGCCATACCTGTTCGCCCCTGTCTGACCCTGCCTGTTTTCTGACCATGTTTAGTAATAAAGCTTTGCATATGGATCCGCACATCTCACGTCTCGTCAGCCCCGTAACAGAATACTCGGCCACACAAGGATCCAGCGGCTTTTCAAGAGAACATTGGCCAGGTATGGACTCTGCATGGCTGTTATTAACCCTCGAGCAGGGCTCGCGACCGCTCGAGGATTATATTCAGGAGTATTTAGACCTTGCCTATTTTTCTGATCTGCCGGACTACGCACTTATTGATTTTTTTTGTGAAGGCATTAATCAGCCGCTCAAGACTCAGTTAATCCGCGAGGGTCCCCGTTCATCTCTCAGTCAATTTATGGACTATGCCTTGCTGTGTGTGGGCTCTCCGTTCACTGTGGGTGTCGCGGAGGAATGCAACACCGCACTCACTCACAAAATGGCGGCAACAACAACACCCCTTCACGTCGTCGCTGTCAAGCCAGAGTCTGCTCACGTCGTCGCTGTCAAGCCAGAGTCTGCTCACGTCGTCGCTGTCAAGCCAGAGTCTGCTCACGTCGTCGCTGTCAAGCCAGAGTCACACCACGTCTCCGCTGTCAAGCCAGAGTCACACCACGTCACAGTGCTCCAGCCAGAGTCTGTCACACCCAAGGATTTAAGGTCAGTCCTTCAAGTTCCCTGTCTGATATCCAGTGTGATGGACCCACCACTGATGTCAGTGCAAGTAGCTGGCATTCCCAGGGCCTCAACCCTGTCTGTTACAGAGACTGTACCCCGGACCTCAGTACTTCCCGTTATGGCGGTTGCCATTTTGAGTGTGTGGGCTGCACACTGTGCTCCTGAGGCTTCTCCTGTCCATGAGTCTGCTCCAGTGCCTCCAGAGGTGGCGGCTTCCGCTGCAGAACCTCCCGAAGTGGTGGCACCCGTCCCTGAACTCGCTGTCTGCCCTGTCACGGCCACGGAGGCCGTTCCTGACCTCATGGTCTGCCCTGTCACGGCCATGGAGGCCGTTCCTGACGTCACTGTCTACCCTGTCACGGCCACGGAGGCTGTTCCTGAACTCACGGTCTGCCTTGTCACGGCCACGGAGGCCGTTCCTGACCTCATGGTCTGCCCTGTCATGGCAACGGAGGCCGTTCCTGAACTTACGGTCTGCCCTGTCATGGCCACGGAGGCCGTTCTTGAACTCACTGTCTGCCCCATCACGGCCATGGAGGCCGTTCCTGAACTCACTGTCTGCCCTGTCACGGCCATGGAGGCTGTCCCTGAACTCGCTGTTTGCCCTGTCACGGCCACGGAGGCCGTTCCTGTACTCACTGTCTGCCTTGTCACGGCCACGGAGGCCGTTCCTGACCTCATGGTCTGCCCTGTCATGGCCATGGAGGCCGTTCCTGAACTTACGGTCTGCCCCGTCACGGTCATGAAGGCCGCCCCTGAACTCACTGTCTGTCCTGTCACGGCCAAAGAGGCCGTCTGTGAGCTCTCGCCCTGTCCTGTCACGGCTAAAGAGGCCGTCTGTGAGCTCTCGCCCTGTCCTGTCACGGCTAAAGAGGCCGTCTGTGAGCTCTCGCCCTGTCCTGTCACGGCTAAAGAGGCCGTCTGTGAGCTCTCGCCCTGTCCTGCCACAGCCATAGAGACCGTCCATGAACTCTCAACCTGCTCGGTCACGGCTCCTGTGACCATGGGGACTCTCTCTGTGGTGTCTGTCTCTGTTCTCCCCAGATCCCTGATCCTGTCATGGCTTCCTGACCAGTCCGCTCTGCCGTGGAGATACTCTGCCCTGTCTACGCCACACTGGTGGTCTCCGGCTCCGTCTACTCCGCCGTGGTGGTCAGTTGTCTGGCTCTGGGGGTCTCCTGCTCTGCCCAGGTGGGCTCTGGTCCCGTCCTGCCCTGCAACGAAGACTCTCCCAGTGTTGTCTGTCTCTGCTCTCTCTGTGTTGTCTGTCCTTGTTCTCCCCAGATCCCAGTCTCTGTCATGGGTTCCTGCCCTGTCTGCCTCCCTGTGGTGGTCTTCTGCTCGGGTCTGGTAGTCGTCTGCTCCGCCGTGGTGGTCTTCTGCTCGGGTCTGGTGGTCGTCTGCTCCGCCGTGGTGGTCTTCTGCTCGGGTCTGGTGGTCGTCTGCCCCGCCGTGGTGGTCTTCTACTCTGGACTGGTGGTCGTCTGCTCCGCCGTGCTGGTCTTCTGCTCGGGTTTGGTGGTCTTCTGCTCGGGTTTGGTGGTCTTCTGCTCGGGTCTGGTGGGCCCCTGGTCCGTCTGCTCCGCCCTGGTGGGCTCTTGCTCTGTCCTGGTCTCCGGTTCCGGCTGGATGTCTTGCTCTGCCCCAATACCCGGTCTTCCCACTTCCTCAAGGACCTGGCCCTCCGTCCCTCCCCCTGTTCCGCCTCCGCTCCACCGCCCTCCTGGATTGTGTAGGAGCGTCTGAAAGCCGCTCCTTGGGGGGGGGCTATGTCATGAACCTGGTCCATGCTCTCCCTGTCAACCACCACTAGAGGTCACCCGTTCACCACAGTGACTTTTACACTCACAGCACATTGGACTCCATTTCCCACAATCCATTGCACAGATCACAGCTGTCACCATTCACACATCACACACACCTGATCACCATTTTCCAATCACCACCACACACCATATAAGCCTGGGACTTGCTCTTGCTCAGAGCCGAGTATTGTTAGCGTTTATCACTAACCCAGCGATAGCAACTTTACAGAGCCATTGTTTTAGTCTTGCCTTGTTTTCCTGCCGTGTCTGACCCTGTCCGTGTTTATTGGATTTACCCCTTGCCTTGCCGTTTGGACTGTGTTTGCTCCCCGTTTGGATTATTGCTGTCGACTCTGGATTATCTCTCTGCCTTGCCCCTTTGGATACTGTTCGCCGATCATCGACCCATGCTTGCGCCCCGGATTGCTCTGTCTTGCCCTTGCCATACCTGTTCGCCCCTGTCTGACCCTGCCTGTTTTCTGACCATGTTTAGTAATAAAGCTTTGCATATGGATCCGCACGTCTCACGTCTCGTCAGCCCCGTAACATGACCATTCAAAAGTAGCAATTTAGTATATATTTTGCAAGTAAAATGTATAGTAAGTTGCCTTTTTAATTTATTTGAAGGGCTCTAAAAAAATATCTGAAACTAGTATGTTCTAATATCAATATCTTATTATCTCCCTGAGGTTTAGATTAGCTTAGTTTAGTTTTGTTTGAGGGCTCCAATATTTAAAAATATGCCTGGAACTCAGTCTCATTTTGTTTATGTTTTGTTTTGTTTTGTTTGGAGGGATCTAATATTTCAAATTATGGAACTAATATTTTTTATGGAATGTTTTACTAATATTTTTTTATGGAACTAATATTCAAGGTATTTTATTTTATTTTATTTTTACTTTAATATTTTAAACAAAGTCTGGAACTAATCATATCTTTTAGCAATATTTTATTATCTTTTTATTTGATTTGATTTATTTGAAATACTGTAATATTTCAATCTATGCATACACTATGAAACAATTTTTTTCTTTTTCCCCTAAATCAATATTTTATTATAGCTCCCTGGCATTTTTTTTTTTTTTATTTAATATTTTGAGGACTATGTATGGCATAATACTTTCTTATGTTTTCTTTCTTTATCTCTCTTATTAGTGCGTGTGATTTGTGTAGTAGTGCAGAGATGGTAATATGGGACGGCGAGCACTAAGCAAGCAGCTGTCATTGAGATGAATGTGAATGCTAACGGATAGCTCTCTCCAGGTATAATAGACTTCCTCAGCTGGGACTATAATAGTTAAAATCACAAAGAAGGTAAAGTTTGATGCACCACTGCTACAGCCTTCACAGCTCTACTTTTGTAATAAATTTACCACTTTAAGCAGCAAATTTCAAGAAAAGTACAGTTGGATTTCAGCTTAATTCCATTAGCATGCAGAATCCGAATGCCTGATAGTTTTGTGCATATATTTAGATTGAATTTGGATTGAATTGTCGATGCGAACACCCTGTAAGAATCATATCTGACCTGGCGCACATGACCATAAACCAGTAATTAACATATACATTAACATATTAACCATAAATATTATACCAGGCTTTCTTAATAATCAACTTGCTGTTTGGTCATCCCAAGAATAGACGCTTGCCCGCTGTCTTCATGCTGTTCAGTTCATATCAGCCCAGTTGAGCTCTAGAGACGCTAATCTACGCTTCGACTCTATTAGCTCAGTACTTGAAGAGAGTTTGGAGCCCTAGAGGAAGGATTGATTGTGACACATTGGTTCACCTGCTCGGAGGCTCTGAGAGGCCGTGAACAGGTGTCGACACATGGAGGGAAACAGACTAATTAAGAACAAAGGATTTTTGAGAGTCGAGTCTCCAGGCACTGAGCGTAACGCCAGATGCTTTAACTGTTTGATGCCTCAAAAACAGGTCTGAGAGCGGGCAGACGGTTAGTGACGAGGGGTCGGGAATTTCACACGCCGACCGCATTGTCTTTTTGTTCTTGTCATCTTTACCCACTGATGATTATGGAGCAACCTAAATTACAGCTGTAATAGGCTCTTTGGAAATACATTTCTCTACCTATATTTTTGCAAAAACTTAACTATATATACAATTCACTCCAGTTTCCAAATGAAATGAACACCATTGGCAGTAAAACACCAATAACTTCTAATCCTGTTCACACAAAGTATGATTACAGAGCCAGATTATCGATTAATAAAGATTTATTTTCCCACAATTCCTTCCACGTTACTATTTTATGACTTCAAAACACTTTTACCGTAGTGCAAGATTTGTAAACTAACATATTTTGATGTTGACAACATATCCAGCTCCATATGCATGGTTTTTCTGATGTTGTAAACTTGCTCGGTAGCACACCTGGTACAGCATTGCACTGGCAACGCGGAGCATTCAAGTAAAAGTTTGTTAGACATGAGTGACAATGAAAAATGAAAGCAAGGTAAAATGGCATATTTGCTTCAGCCAATATGTTTTTATCTCATGGTTGCTATGGCTTAAAAGGGTTTAGTGTAGGTGGAAGGCTTTTTTCAAAAACTTTGAAAAAACAACCAATGTGCAGTTATTTTGTATATTAAAACATATTATTATATCATATATTTTTTGTACATGTTGCTTTCAAATTATGATATTATTATTATTGATTTATTGCATTGTGATTGCATTGTTATTGGTGATACATTGCCAAATTGAAAGAATCGCAATGCATCTTAATGCATACAAAACTTTTGCAAGAAATTAAATGTAAAAAAATATGTAGTTTCCTCAAAGGTCAGTAATAAACAGGCAAATGTTCTGCCTTGTGTTCACATTTCTAGACAGGTTACATAATATGGCATTGTGTTTTACTTTAGTGCAATTATTAAACACATTTTGTCTTTTGATGTGTATTTAAATATATATATATATATATATATATATATATATAATTGTTTTTTTTTTTATGAAAAAGCATAAAACAAACCATTACCGCTGTTGAATTACACAGTTTTTTAAAAGTTAGGGAACATTAAACAATTTTTTTTGTGAAAGAAAATAATTAATCAAAGACACATGAAACTGATCAAAAGTGACAGATGTGTAATGTTGCAAAATATTTAAGTTTCAAATAAAAGCTTTCTATTCATCAAGAATCCTGGTTTAAAAAAATGTGTCATGGTTTCCGAAAAAAAAAAAAAAAGAGAAGACTGGAGTAATGATGATGCACTTTTGATCAAATAAATGCAGCCCTGGAGATCATTTATTTATTTATATATAATAAATTTTTGTAGACCATGATAAGACTGATTAATAATTTGACCTTAAACATTTGTTTAACCATATTGTAGTAAGCGAATGCACACTCAAACTTGTTTTCATTGTTAACGTTATGCTCTTGTGAGTTTGCTTGCAATGTGACTTTATTTCCCATCCTCATTATTAATATATGTCTATTTTTCTCCTCACCAGGTTTTCATTTCCCCACAGGAGGAGAGTCTGAAAGCAGCTGTATTTGTCTCCACCACTGACCAGAATATTCATTCAGCTGACAATGATGCAGCTACAGTATGTGTGCCGTACTTGAGGGTGAGTCAACAACTGCTTTGTATCACAGACTAATTTTATGGCATGTTTGTCACTTCCACGCCTCTACTTTTCCTCTGTTATCAGCATCTGGTGACTGCTAGCCAACAGGGTGCTTGTACAGCCAAATGTGTTCTCGAAATCAATGCAGCATCCCATGTTTGAGACCTTGAAGACAATTCCCCCCCTTAATACTGTTAGTATCGTGCTGTTATAAATACTGACCTGAGGATGGCAGTGTGGATCTGATTAACAACGCTTTGATGGTTCGCTCTACTAGTGGACACAAGAGAGCTTGTAAAAATCAGATCCAGCGTATCCTCTTCCTGGATACAATAAGTGGAGAATATTCTGCTTTTATTGTGCTGCCGGCCTGTGCTGCTACATAATTGATGGGATTCTCATGGGCAAAGCTTTGTTGTGTGTGTGTGTGTGTGGAGATCTAGAACAGTCACTTTGATGGAGGACATTCACTGACTGTTGTTGAAGTGTGCGGAGTGTGTGTGGAGTGTGTGTGCAATCCTGACTCATCAAACAGTAGAACAAACATGGATTTAAACATTTGCTCTGTTTAATAAACATGCTAAAATGTAAATTATCAGGGATACACCCATTCAGATGTGTTCGTTTTGATCCAGCATCTGCCTCTGCTAAATAAACGTATACCATTTTGCATATAGGCTATTTGTACGGAAACAGATTGTAAACAAGTCATGGCTTGAAGCTACTAAAGCTTGAAAGAGAGATGAGACACTGTTTCATGTTTTTTTTTTTATTATAATTTTTTTTATTACTGTTTAGTGACACAGGAAGTATGTTTGTATTCAGACATTTAATTAGAAGCCAAAAAGGGCCATATTTATTCCACAGAAGCAACAGGTGTCCATTTTATATCTAATGTAATTTGAAAACAGATAGGTCCTATATTTTCCACTTTTGTGGAAATATTAAAATTTTATTTTCCAATTTTCGAGATGCACTGAAATTTCGGCAATGTGGAAATATTCTGTCGAAAATTAATTTTCAGTTTGGAAGGCTGAAACCATTAACGCTTCAAATGACAATATCAATTTCTATTTTTTAATAGATCTTTATTTTGATGAACCACAATCTTTTAGTCTATGCTGTTTCCAGTTGATGCATGAAGAAAACATCACTGTTATTTATAGCGCATCACCCACGCTGTAAAAAAAAAAAAAAAACTTGAGCCTGCAGATTTTTGAGTTTTATCAATTTGTTGTTTTAAGTTAATACAACAACAAGTTAAGAATCTCCTACAAAAATGAGCTTTCTAATTGTAATTTGGGTAAGTGTAGGCCTACTGTATTTCATATGCATTAATTTTTGCTCAACCTGTCATCTTCGTTCAGTGTATGTTTGAATAAATCTATCATATCATATCATATTGCTGTTGCTGCTGTTTATCATATTTCTGTTTTCTTCTGTGGCGCAAATAGAGCCAGTTTCATTTCAAATGCAGTCACATTATTCAGCATCATCGCGAAAGCTTTTCTTAGCCTTCAGCTTTCAGATTAAATTAATTTGTTTGGCATGTTACATCACTCAGAAAAGCTGCATTGTGCATGAATGTGTCATCCACGAAGGGTGCTAGTAAATTACGTCAAAAGCGAGTGAGGACCTTTTCATGACTAAAGCATAGTTTAGGACATTAAAGTACTAACAGAGTCCTTTCTGTCACTAGCATCATCAATCAAGATCCAAAACATGATAACATTTGACTGATGAGCTCTCAAAGCTCATAGTTAGCATTCACAGTTACAACTGTATTGCATAAGACACAGAATTAAAAGTGCACTACTTAATTTTAACGTGACATTTGGGAGCTAATTATAACAAATATACATTCATAAGGACATGTGGGGGGGCCGAGAATAAAAGCAGATGGGTCAGATGCGGCCCACGGGCTGCATGTTGAGTGTCTGTTGACTTCCACAGTGCGGCCTCAGTGTTTAGCTAATTATCCCATTCATTGATTTCTCCACTCTGATGTTCTTCATTCAAGAGATGAATATCGTGCTTTATAACTGGACATGCATCAGATCGGTTCACAGATCTACGTCAAAGGGAACCGCTGCCACTGTCAGTGATTAGTCATGGATTTCCACCCTTTGCAACGCAATTAGCATCGCTCCTATAGATGTGCCGAGGGTCAGACAAAAGCTAGTTTATATCTGTTTTGGAACAGCATGACATAAGCATCTTCTTGTGACATATTATGCAGTTAATGTGGCCTGGAAAGAAAATTTCCGGTCAGTTTAGTCCAGTTTTAATCTGTTCACCAACTATTATGGTTGTGTAATAGCTATAGCTTAGCAGTTAGTGAACTTGCTTGACACATTGAGCCGTGGTGCTTGTGTTATGTGACTTTGAATCAAGATTACAACACTTCCTGATCCTTTTAACCATTTTGTTTACCAATTGTTTGTTGTATTACACTGTTTGTAGTAATAACTGTGCAACGATATGGGATATTTGTAACATAGGCTCATTGGAAATAAAAAATTGGGGGTTAACAATGGTAATTTTAGATTACCTTTCAGATGTATTTAATCATAAACCATTTATAATCTATGAAAACATTTATTAACAACTTATGTCATATTTTCTCTAAACCTTCTTGTACATTAAGACAGGCATCTGCAATTGTGCCCAAATTAAAGATATGTTGTGTTTGAATTTGTACATCTTATAATATAATTATTATTAATGACCTCTTGTGTTTAATAAAAAAAAAAAAAAAAAAAAACATTGATTAATGAAATGAACGATTTCATAAAATATTAGAATGATTGTCTCTCATTGGCCTGATTATTTTTAACTTTATTAAATGTATGTCATATGTTGTGCCAAAAATAGATTTATTAACTTTTTGTAAAAAAAAAATTAATTAAACAATAAATTAATTTAAAATAATAAGATACAATCAGGAAGACCTGAAATCGGCATCAAAAATTAATCTTTGCACGGAACAGAAGAGCACAAATGTGGAATATTTTCAGACTTTTTAACAAGACTCAGAGGTGGCATTAATACATTTAATAAAAACAATGTTATGAGATTGTAGATGGCAGCAAGTCACTGTCTGTCACTGAATCATTCATCTAATCGATTTATTCATACGACTGATTCATTAAGGAATGAAGCAAGTGACTATCTTTATGAATGGGTAATTGAATCATTGACTCACTAGATTTGTTCAAAAACAAAGATTCATTCATGATCTCACCAACTTCTATTTTAGTGAATGAAGCTCTCTACACTGCACACTGAATCTATTATTTACATCGTCTCTACACTTTGTTTGTTACAATGAATGACAAACTGCATTCTGCTTTCACGATCTGTGCTGTGAGGAGCAGCATGCGCAGCAATAGAGAAGCATTTCCATTGGCTGCAGTCTGCTCTTGATGGCCAATCAAAGACGGCATTTCCCAGCAAACCATAGACACAAATATCCTATTTTGTTTAGTCTGCACTACACTATGGTTTATGCAGAACTGGGTTCGCTTTTGTTGTCTTTTGAATGGATAAAATATAGAAATCACTTTAATTTTCAAATAAATCTAACCAGTTGGAAATAAAACGCCGCCCCCCCTAGAAATTCACTCCCTGGACTCCGTCCCCCCGTGTTCCCCCCCATTTCCAGCCCTGGTTATGACTTCAAAACGCTTTTACCATAGGGCAAAATTTGTAAACTAACACATTTTGATGTTTGAATTACATAACCAGCTCCATATACGTGGTTTTTCTGATGTAGTAAACTTGCTCGGTAGCACACCCGGTAAAACATTGCACTAGCAATGCAGAGCATTCGAGTAAAAGTTTGTTAGACATGAGTGACGATGAAAAATAAAAGCATGGTTAAATGGCATGATTGCTTCAGAAAATGTGTTTTTATCTCATGGTTGCTTTTGAGTAGGGTTTAGTGTAGATGGTATGCTATTTACAAACTTAATAGAGCATTAAACGTTTAATGATTTTCCAATGAGCCTTGGTTGGTTATTTTTGGTGAACACAGCATATATATATGCTACACGTAAAACTCAGGTGGATGTGTTGGTACACACATGCAGCTGTATTAAAATGTATTCAAATCCACCATGACGTTCTCCATGTTGATTAGAGACCTTCCTGTGAGGAGTCTTGCTAGGTTGGGGTTCAGCATCCTTTCCTTTCAAGACCCTCTTATTCAATCAATTATTTCTTCTTGGGGTCCTTCATTATGGCATTCTGGGTTTTAATTAACAGTCTCCTGGTAATTACACAATCTGAGAGTAATTAGGGACGGTGGATGATAAAAGTTAGCCAGCGTAATGGGGGATTAGCAAAAACGCAGCGGAACGGCTGCCGTCTCTGAAACCAAACCCTCATTTAGAACTAATTTAGTAATGGCAGACTGCCTCACGCTGAGACAAGCAAGAGGCATTTGACGTTTTTAATCTATGCTCTGCTCATTCTAATGCCATTCTTCAAAATGTTACATTTGTAGCTCAAGAAAGACCCTTTTGCCTTTTAATGACACCTTTAATGAGTCCCGTGCATTAGTGATGCGCGGGTCGTCTCGTAACCCGCGGACTCCGCGGGTAACCCGCGGGTCGGGTTGGGGCGGGTAAAGAAATTGTCACTTTATTTGCGGGGCGGGTTGGGGCGGGTCATTAAAAAAAAAAAAAAAAAAAATCCATGTATGTTGCGTGCAATTCCCTATAGCCTATATTAAATATTTGGGAATATCTATTTTCATGTTTTATTAAGTTCTTTGATAAGGTTACGTCACGTGACAAGTCACGAAAGCGCCAAGCAGCTACCGCTGCCAGTCACAACAAAAACAAAGAAATAAAAGTGAATATAATAATAATAATAATAATTCTTTACATTTATATAGCGCTTTTCTGCTTTTTCTAAGCACTCAAAGCGCTCTACATTGTGAGGGGTGGTGTCTCATCGTCCACCACCAATGTGCAGCATCCACCTGGATGATGCGACGGCAGCCATAGTGCGCCAGAACGCCCACCACACACCAGCTTACTGGTGGAGAGGAGACAGAGTGATGAAGCCAATCAGTGTAAGGGGATGATTAGGAGGCCATGATGGTCAGAGACCAATGGGAAATATGGAAGACGAGGTGCGGGAGAAATTGTATCCCAGCCACAAGCGCATCAAGCGAGCGCACATTCAGCTCTGCTGGCCGGGTGCTGGAGTCCAGGCGATATATATTAAACCCCGGTATAGTGGATGCCATTCTTTTTTTGCACAGCAAACGTAAAAACGCTAAATGAACATTTCCGTGTGATAAATGAAAAAAAAAAAAATGTCAGTGGTTATTTAGCGTAGGCTGTAAACTGTAGGCCTGCCCTATACAAATCTAAAATAAAAAATTGTTTAGCCTAGATTACAAACGCTGCTTTGTAAATGTTTAAAATGTGTACATCATTATCTTGTTATTAATATGACCTGATTTATCGTTCATATTCATAATCATATGTTGTTGCCAGTTTACAGGGCGATGTTTCCAAGCACTTTCAGGCTGAAATAAAGGCTGTTTTCATTTGAATTACAGTGCCTAGTATGTCTATTTAATGGTCGCGGGTGCTGGGCGGGGCGGGTTGTAAAAATATATACAGTGGTGCGGGGCGGGCTGGGGCGGGCCAAATAATTTCATAAAAGCGGGACCCGCGGGTTGGAAAAATACCGCATCACTACCGTGCACTAATAAATAGGACAATTATGACATGTCATGAAGATGTCGTCTTTACTGCTGGTTTATTGGGATGAATATGAACCCTTTGCTTTCTGGCCATGAATTTAACCTTAAAGACGATGTTATTAATTCTTTCAATGTTAAAATACGTTTTTGTATTTTATAGTTTGATTTCCTGAAGGCTATAATGCTGTGGTTTTAGCCCAACATGCTCAACCAATGGTGTGAGTTTGGTGCGAGGTTTTTGTGAGGCCAATGGAAGATTTTAATGCCAAGATTTTAAAATAATCTAGTAACCGCTCCGAATACCATAGTAATCCTAGTAACAATTCCTTAGCAATGGATAGACAAAACATTAGTGACATACACAATCAAATCCAATTCTGCGCTGGTTGCACTGCCTTTTTCTTCAGAAAGATATAAAAGTGCATTTATATTAGCAATTCTGTTTGGTGCCTCCAGTGATGCAGAAATCACACACTTCACCTTTAATAGGTATCCTTCACATGTGCAACCTGTGGAATATCATCTCTGAAGATCACATATTTCAGTTAGGTGATAGGACCGGCCTTGAATCTCAAGCATGTGTGAAAAAGTCTACCTCTCATAAACGACTCCAGAGCATCACTTGATTTCTGCTTTTTAATACCAGCATAAAGTTCTCTGTCAAATAATCCATAGAAATACGTTATACAGTATTATTAGTTACTATAAACCCATGAAACATCCTGAATATCACCATTTAGAGTGTTTTAGTTACACTTTCATTATACAGTTTTGATTTAGAAGCAGCAAAGTGAATGCTATAATTTTTTTTTACTCATATTACACTGTTAGACATTTCAAGGGATTTTTACAGTAATTTACTGGCAAAACTGTTGACAGCAAGTTACTGTAATTAAGATTTACAGTAGCAAACTGCATTTGATTTACAGTTTCAAACTGTACCGTATTACAATAAATTACTGTAAAAAATCAAATTAATCAGATTACAACTGTAATTCATTAATTTTAATATAGATTTCATTAGATTTGATTTTTTATATAGAATTCATTTTATTTTTACTCTATATAGGTACTAGTGCCATTCAATTAAAACAGACACAATAATTACAAAATATCAAATTCTTTATTTAAATTATTGCATGTATTACACTTAAAAAATACAGTCTTCGAACGCTGGAAGAGTGCATCTTCACCATTTCTCCTGTCTTAGGATGTTTTGCAGTGTATTATGTTGTATCCCCTGGATTTACCCTCACAAATAATCGTTAGGCAACAGAAACATAATGGAGAAAAAAGACAAGCATCCAGAGAATACATAGCCATCTGCAAAACCAACCCAGGTCCTGCTCCAAAACGTGGCCACCACCTTTGCTCACCATCCACTTTGTTGATGACAGAAATGTCAAAACAAGTAGTTGAAATGGCACTTTTAAAAGGCAAACCCCATATAGAATACACAAACCTCTCAAAACCATAGTTAATAATAATAATAATAATATGTTAGTTGTACTCCTACCATGAATTATCAGTCTCAGGGTGGCTGGCCTGTTCATGTCTTTCTTGATGCTTCATTGCAGTTGCCTTTAAAACACAAATACAAAAAAATGCAGTAAATCTTAAATAAAAAGTATAACAAACTAATTCTAAAACTAGAAATGCAGCTAGCCATAAAACTTGTTTAACCTAGCTAACATACGATTTTATTTTCTCAATAGGCTACTGGCCAACATTAACTACTAACACCTGAACAACATTTCACGTTAGTTAACCTAATGCTAATATAAGATAAGCGTTGCTCTTCAAAAAATAATTTTAATTTGGTAACTTAATTCAATACGCTGACACAAGTCATTTGAAACGACAGTGCAGTTTACCATAGTAAAGTTTGTTACCGCCATGGTGACGGGTAAATGTTAAACTGGTGTGCAAAAATCTGACAAACACACAGACCAACAACGTACATATATTTTTACCTTGCTTGCTGGTCTTATTCTCTCGTAAGCCGCATCGATACACAGCGTAGATGTTCTCTGGAACTCTTCCACTCTTGCGGGTTCATCCCCGGGCAAAATCCTCGGGCGTGAGTGGCGGTGTGGCGCGACTTGACAAAAGACAATATAAAACCCATTATATACACTTTCTACAGTGGATGCGGACAGTAAACCCGGTTTCCCCCTTATATTTCTGGCATACAGTAGTACTCCAAGAGCTTTTTGAGATTTATGCTGTGATCAGTTTTAGACCAGTGTTTTTCAACCAGAAGGCCAAAATTAGTTAAAATAATAATAAAAAATACAAAACATGCATTAACATTGGCCAAATCAACCAAAAGTTAAGATATTTTACTGAATATATAGTCTAATATTAAAAGTGTTTTCTAGACCTGGAAAAGTTATGCAATTGAGATCATTTTTATGCCAAGCTATTAAATAATTGAGTTGAAATTTTGAGTAAAAAAAAAAAATATATATATATTTTTAAACTTTATCCCAATCACAAAAGATTGGAAAAGTTATGGGGTCTTCAAATAATGTTGTGGACACTTGGGGCCTTTGAGTCAAAAAAAAAAAAGTTACCACTTATGTTTTGAGATTCCCATAAACAGCAAATAAAAATAAGCTATTTTTGGCTGAATCGGGTGCAATTCTATCAGTTAAATGTTAATTATTACAGTACACAAAATAATTATTTCCAGAGGCACATTAGATGGAATAGCTGGTACTGTAATTCCGTCCTTTGTTTTTTAGTGCTGTTCTAACATCCATTTTTTTCTCCCTCTATCACTTTTTCTCTTTGTCTCAATTTCCTAGTTCCCATTTTTTCCTAAATATCTGTTTCTTCACCGCTGTGCCGTCCTGCAGTGCATTTCTCTCCGCCTGTCTGCCTCTCATCTCTCTTGCTGTTGTGTGTTCAGTTTCTGAGCCCATCACTCCTGCAGCTCCACCATTATGGAGCGCTCAGACGCTGATGAAACAACCCCGTGAGTCAGCAACCGTAGGATCAGAAGAATTCACCTGCACCACACACACACGCACAGTAATCTTTAGAGAAAAAGCAGTTCTTTCATTCTCATTGTCTGACTCTGTTGTACTTTGCACCCCAAGTACGGTTGGGATTCAAAGTTCTTCTACAAAACTGCTTCCATTTTTTAAAGAATAGTGGAATCAAATCATTTGCATGAAGTTCAGTTTTGTTGATGTTTATATATTTTTTGCTGATGCAATTAGAATGCTGTCCTACAGTATTTTTAACCAATAACTAACTAATCAGACTAACCAATCTTTGACAATTACATGTCTGTAAGGTGAAATTGTTCATTTATGATTGTTATAAAAGCTATCTGGTCCATTTAAAAAAAAAAAAAAAAACATTTAATTGCAGTTTGTCTCAACAGTAACCACAGCAAAGTGGTAAAATGAGTAAAAACTATTGCAAATTGTTAAGTTTTTACTGAATAATTACAAAAAGTATAGCTTGCTTACAACTGAATATCATAAAATCATCACCTGCACTCTTATGTTGTATCAAAACCGTATGATTTTCTATCTTCCACAAAACACAAAAGGGGAATTTTTTCATGCAATTGTAATGAATAGGGCTTTTAAGCTTCAAAAAGGATGAAAAAGCACCATAAAATTGGTCAACGCAACATATTTCAAGTCTGCTGACAGCTTTGTATGTGAAAGAGAATAAAATTGAAGTTCTCTGAGTTGTATCTTTTCAGTGAATCGGATGATCCGGTTCATCTCCGAATGATTGATTCATGAATCAGATGATATGGTTCTGAAGTTAAACTCACTGAATCAGTGATCTGATTTAGAGGTTAACAGCTCATTGGAGTGGAAGATTATCAGTGAATAGCATCTTAAATTTCAGTGTGTTCTTCATAAAAACCTTTCACATTGCAGTGGGAGAGTTGGAATATAGCACATGAGCGCAATATACAATTTTATGATACTTTTATGGATCCTATTTGAAGCTTTTAAGTTGTACAGATTTGGACGACATCAAGGAGTATAAATGATGGCCGCATATTCATTTTTGGGTGAAATAATCCTTTCAATGTGAACAGAAATCTATATGGAGTATAGAGAGTAGGCGGACGGAATTGGGTGCGGACCATCTACCATCTGACAGATATAAGAAGATTATGTCCTTTAGTCTTTTCAGTCTATTTTTTAGTCCAATTGATTTTAATTCAATTTTTGAGGAGTTTGATCACGCTCTAGTCATCAAAGCCCAATTGTACTGACAGAATATGTATGTGAATACAGAAGAAAAGACAGTCTGTCGGTGCTTGATCAGGTGCACAGTGAGGGCAGGAACTTTCATTTCTCAGTAATCTCATTTCTGCCTCGCTCGTATAAATGCAAATATATTCTTATCAAATTTGGCTCAATCTATAGAGTTTGTATCCATGTATGTACAGCACCAACTATAGTTGTGGGGGGACGATTCACCAATCGATTGTGATTCATTCACAAACAGTTCTGGATCAATCCACAGAAGTCCATAATCTGAACTGTGTGATGCACCGAGAATTGTTTTGGAATTGGAATTGAGGTTGTCACTCTGAATCAAATCAATCAGTGGCTAAAGATTCCAGAATCCCACCCTTGTTTACCCACAATACACTTTTTAAGGCTAGAACACAAAAGAACCTTTAGTGAAGTGATTGTGTTTCATCCTCCTCTTGTCTGTAGCTGTTCTGTTCTCAATCTTTTTCTCCACACTTTTTGATTCTCTCTGAGATGAATGGATTCCCCCTGCTGAAGTTTCAGAGAAATATCTTAAATCCGCCTAGTACACTGATGTATTTTTTGCTGACGTTCTGCTCGCTGAATTAACATGAGCTGAAAAGAAGATGATTAATGGCTTGTATCTTACCTTTATATTCACATTAGCGCTATCATTCCGGGGGCTGTTATAATACTGTAGTTGTTATTGTCATCATATTTATGAGACGGAAATCACTCTTCATCATGATAATGCTGTGTCAGTGTAATGGCAGACAAAGCGCTGTAAATGGCTTCTTGAGGGGAAAAAATAGGTAAATGTAAGACATGAGAAATTATTTATGTGAGCCTGAGATAATATATTTTTTTTGACCTCCTTTACAGTAGTTCTCTTTTCTGACAGCTTATCTTTATTTCTTCATTCTTACTGTTCAGGATTATTTATGTGTAACTTGCATTTATTTTAACAAAATTCAGTGAAATGGTCTTGGAAGCATGTTTTATTGGGAATAATGTTTTAATTGGTAATCAGTTTACAAGTTGTTCCTGTGCCCTCAATATTAATCCAAACAACAAAATCCAGATCCTGATGACATCATCATCCCGGAAATGACATCATTTTGGAGGGAAACAACAGCACAGACATCAGTAAGTGCTTAAATGCATAAAGTTCAAAAGTTTGGGGTCAGTGAAATAAAAAAAATAAAAAAAAATTAATACTTCTAATAAGCAAGAACATATTAAATTGATCAGAAGTGACAAAATACAAAATATTTATATTTCAAATAGATATTTATCTTTTTGAAAATGTGTAATGTTTTCCACTAAAATATAAAGCAGCACAACTGTTTGCAAAACTGATAAAAATAATAAATGTTTCTTGAGCAGCAACTCAGCATATTAGAATGATTTCTGAAGGATCATGTCACACTGAAGACTGGAGTAATGATGCTGATTCAGCTTTGCATCACAGGAATAAATTACATTTTAACATATATTCAAGTAGAAAACAGAGTATTTAAGACTGAAAAAATATTTCACAATATTAATATTTTTGATCAAATAAATGCACCCTATAAGCATAAGAAACTTCAAAAAATAAGAAAAATCAGTAAATCAATGTACAGATATAACTTTTAACAAAATAAGTTTGCCACCTGCCTTTTGGTGCAATTTTAATTCCGCAAGGCAAACAGCACAGACTACTGTGCATAAGATGCATCTATAATAAGCTTAATTTTACATTGAAAGGGCGTTTGTTTGTTTGTTTGTTTATTTGAGAATGACAATGACTTCATATGCAGCACTAAACCAATGCAGATTGCACCTGGTTAAACTGGATTGCTGGTGGTTGAAGAGGCTGTTTAGTGAATCCCCCCACAGAGATCAAAGGTACTCTCTCTCTGTCTCTCTCTCTCTTATCAGGTTCTGTGCAGCTGTCAGAACTGCCTTTCACTTATTATTGATGGCTAGCCTCGCGCGCGGCTGCTTTCACTGTCTCCCACTGGGGCGATGTCCCTGCACCTGTCTTCCTCTGTCCTCCATGTTCTTTCTCCTTCCCTCTCTTACACAACCTCTCTGCTCTGTTTGAACTCTCAGCTGTCAGCCTGTCCCACGGCGTGGCCCCTGGGGCACCTTCTTTAGGTGGGCGCTCCTAGTGTGCAGAGTCATGATAAAAGTCCACACACAGGGGTCACCTTCAAAGTGTTCCGCTCAGTCTTCCTCCTCATTTTACAAATTATTGCTTTGATCACTGCCGTCCACAACAGAGCTCAGCAGAGTCTCTGTCCACAGGAAAGCAGAGTTCATTTTTGCAGAGTAAGAACTGAATTTTTATTGCATCATGGACAGCTATACATCATGGACAGAATATACAGAATATCATATACACGGCCGTTCAAAAATTTGAGGCTGGTAAGATTTTTTAAATGTTTTTAAAGAAGACTTTTGTGCTCACCAAGGCTGCATTTATTTGATAAAAAATACAGTAAAAACAGTTATATTGTGAAATATTATTACAGTTTAAAATAAGTGTTTTCTATGTGAATATGTTTTAAAATGTAATATATTCTTGTGATGGAAAACTGAATTTTCAGCATTATTACTCCAGTCTTCAGTGTCACATGATTCTTCAGAAATCATTTTAATATGCTCATTTGCTGCTCAAGAAACATTTATTTTATTATCAATGTTGAAAACAGTTGTTCTACTTAATATGTTTTTTGTGGGAACCAGGATACATTTTGTTTCAGGATATTTTAATGAAAGTTTAAAAGAACATAATTTGTTTTTTGAAATATAAATATGTTTCAGATTTTTTTTTTGCTGTCACTTTTGATCAATATGAGTCAATGTTTGCCTTTGCTGAATAAAAATATATATTTTCTTTAAATTTTTAACTTTATTGTAAATTACTGACACCAAATGTTTAAACAGTAGTGCATGTAATATAAATTATAATAACATAAATAATACAAATATCCTACACTGGAAAATCCTAAACCAGAAAATGTATTCTTTTGTTAATGATTCTTGCAACTGAGCTACAATAATCAATAATATTTATTTTGCCGCACACTGCTACTGAATCTACAGCACTATCACTACAGTCCAATTACAACTAGTCTTTTTAGTGAACAAAACAAATGACCCAAATTCTTTGCAGTGAATCAAACGCATACTAAGTGTAAGACTGTATCCGAAATGGCCCCTATACTCTCAAATAGTGCACTATTTGAGGGGACAGCCATTTTCAGTAGTGTTCAAAACCACAGTGGATGTTCTCGAGTGCACTCATTCAATCCCACAATGCACCGCAAAAACGAGTGTACAACGTTGTACACTCAACGGCTAGAGAATCCCCAGAATGCACTGTGAGAGTCGCGCGCTGAATGAATTCCCACGTCTCGCCAGAAGATCCACACAAAGAAAGCTGAATCATCCATCCATTGATTTTAAAAGCACTCGTTCACGGCGTAATACAGCGTAATACAACACAGGTACAACGTTAATTGTAAATTGACTATTAGGGTTTATACATAATTTCCGTGACAGAGTTCAAGATAAATCCTTCAATCTTACTACTGGAGCTGCCCGTATCAAATGATTATTAAACAGCAAGCCAACTATGCAAAAGCGGCAATCCTTCCGGTGTACTCAGTGTCCGAATTCGCTCACTTGTTTTCACTCACTCCTTCAAGTGAACTGTATGAGTGGACTAATGTAGGGAATAGTGAATGAGGGTATAGCGGGCGATTTCGGATACAGCCTGAGACTTCCCAAACGATTTGCTCGACGATTAATTTTTCCAAACCCCTCCTTTGCGTCACGGTAATCTGCGGTGATTGGTCCGATTGGCGATTGGTCCGATTGGCGATTGGTCGATTTCATCATGCCTGTAATGCCTGATGTTTGAGAGCCAGTGCTGCTTTGTGTACAGCTGTTACTGGGGAAACAGCTATTTTACCGCTCCAAAAGCGGCACCTTGTGGCAAAGGATGAATTTGCATTTTCATTCCGACCAATGCGAAAAGACCAACAAGTGGGGGGCAATATGCCAATGTTTCATCTTGACATGAAACGGCTTGGGATTCTTTTTAAAAACGACTCATTTCAATGATTCAGAGTCGACTCTTTCTTTTGAGAGACAATAACTTTATACACGGTGCACTTTCAGATTTAAAACTTTGAAGGATGTTAGAGCTGTGTTATACACTGCATGACAGATCATTTTCAAAAATCCATAGTAAGGACACTTTAAAGTTTTTAAAATCATTTGGCAATGGCATAGCATTCCCCCCCAAATATTTGTTTTGTCAAAACTACTGAAAGAATAGTTAATTGAGCCATTAAGGGACTAGAATTGTTTGATTCTTTATATTTCCCATCTCTTGATAGACAGATAACTAGGTAGGTAGATACTGTAGATCACTGGTCTCAAGCTCAATTCCTGGAGGGCCATAGCTCTGCACAGTTTAGCTCCAACCCTAATCAAACACACCTGATCCAGCTAATCAAGGTCTTCAAGATCACTAGAAACTTCCAAGCAGGTGTGATTTGGAGCTGGTTGGAGCTAAACTGTGCAGAGCTGCGGCCCTCCAGGAATTGAGTTTGAGACCAATGCTGTAGATAGCCAGACACTCTCACAATCAGTGCAACCGATGTCTGACAGCTGACCGCATGAGGGCTGGTAAACTTACTGTATAAATTCTGAATTTGCAAATTCCACTATAGACATCCCGTCTGGACGGAAAATTTCCTTTCACAACCCCCAGACTTTAATCTTCTGTTTAAAGCAGCGTAATGCCATGTCTGTCTCCAGAATCCTTCGTCTTTCTTTCATGTTATTATCGCGGTGCGTAACGGGCGGATGAGTGCCAGAGGTTGAAGGATAGAGACAGAGGGCGCAACAGAACCGGAACAGGTCCCTTTCTCACCAGTCGACTGATCCCAATTAATATGTAAGAGGCATTTCCCAGTTTGAATACAGACATTCCACAAATCAAAGGCTTACTTCTCTTTCGGAATGTTAATGTGGGATGTTCGTGTGAGAGAACAAAGGTGACGGAATTGCCGTTATTGAACTTATCCACTCTGTGTCAGGCCAGACGATTTTTCCCCCACGTTTTAAAGGTTAAATGAATAAGACAGTTGTGTAACCATTAGATTATGGGGGAAAGGAGACCGAATGGATTAATGTTCCGAAGGCTGAATACACACTATTCAAATTTGTCAGTGTTAATTAGGTTCAGAGACCTGTGCCTTGTGTTTTGTTTTAGTCCTCTTGCACTAACTTGATTCCAATTACCTTTTGATACTTTAATTAGATACATTTGTAGTCTATTTAAATGCACAGATCATGCTCAAAGCTTTCTCATTTGTAATTCATTTCTCACAACACCGCTGCCACAGGGACCTATTGTTGCAAATGTCTTTGTGTTTTAGATGAAACCAAGGTTCAGCAAACTTTGTAGCAAAATTGGCTACTAATAACTCAAACTTGCAAAAGGTACGCCAATTGGAGAAGTTAATTTATGAAATCTATAATATTTCTATTATTTCTTCATATATAATGTTTTATTTGAATCTTAACTTTTTTTTTTTCTCCAACTATTCTGCACTTTGGCTCAACCTCTGTAGTTTTTAAATATGCTATATGACAAACATGAAATGTACTTGTTTGGTTGTCCTGTTCATGTAGGTAAACTTTAGTTTTGTGTCATTGTTTTAAATGTTTTAGTTGTAATACAGATTATATTTCCAGCCTGAAACCCTAAAATTTCGATTTCATGCATTATTTTTGTTCTAAAATCAGAATGCTAATTCAAAATCCAATAAAAAGTAATTCTCAGTTTTGCCACTAGGGGTTTCTGAAGTGATCATTAAAGGATTAGTTGACTTTTAAAAACACTTTTGCTGATAATTTACTCACCCCCATGTCATCCAAGATGTCCATGTCTTTCTTTCTTCAGTCGAAAAGAAATTAAGGTTTTTGATGAAAACATTTCTCCATATAATGGACTTCAATGGGACCCAAACGGTTCAAGGTCCAAATGACAGTTTCAGTGCAGCTTCAAAGGGCTTTAAACGATACCAGACGATGAATAAGGGTGTTATCTAGCGAAACGATCGGTCATTTCAAAAATAAATAAAAAAGTTGAAGTTTTATAAGCACAAATGCTCGCCTTGCTCTGTTCTGTGATGCGCGTTTGTGACGTCACGTAATATACAATTACGTGGAAAAGGTGTTGTATGCATGTTGTTGTATGCATTTGTCATTTTTATTGTATTTGTTTATTTTTAAAATGTTTATAGGTAGTATTTATAAAGTTTTAGCTTTTAGTTTTGGATCAGTTTTTAGTTGTTTTAATACTACAATTGATTGCTTCTGTTGTCCTCATTTGTAAGAGGACAACAGAAGATAAAAGCGTCTGCTAAATGACTAAATAATAATAATAAATAATATGCTTTTTTAGACTCTCAAGTGCCAGTGGCTGCTGACTTGCATTTTATGAATCACCAAAGATCACAGTTCCAGCTAAAAATCTTCTTTTTACTCATCTAAAGAGAAATAAAGTCACCCACATCTTGGATGGCCCGAGGGTTAATCTCAGCCTCAGACTTCATGCCCACGAAACGTTGGCTAAACATCTGATGCATATGGCACACAAAAGTGGAAACACTTCAGGAGTGTCGAAGTCGTCGTCGGATTGGTTGAATTATACAGGATTTCCGGGAGACGTGTGTGTCGCGTTCTTTAATGTTCCGCCTAGAAACAAAAATGCCGTGACGCCAAACCCCCTCATAAAAGAAGAAAGCCGTCGTGTTTACAACTGTGATGACGAGCACTTATCAGGATCAAATAAACTCTCGATTCTCAAAAGTATGTGAAATATTTAAAGTTCGCGGCATAGAATCTTTAAAATACATCAAAGAGTTTGTTATTGTGGCGACATTTCCATGCCCCAAAACGTGACACTGAACGAAACGAACTGTGATTAGTTGTTTGATATGTCGGTCAAATGGTCTCATGGGCGGGCCTTGGCCAATGAAATCTACCATAGATTCCAGACCTTCAGCCGTCAGTCTGAAGGTCTGGGTACGCGAGACTACCCGAGGGTAAGATAATTAACAGGACATTTTCAATTTTGAGTGAACTATCCCTTTAATACTAACACAAGAAACATAAAAAAAACTGTATTAAAAAGATTTTTTTTTTTTTAACTAACAATTAAAGTCAGTGGGGTCCAGTATTGTTTAGAACCCAAAAATATTTTTGCAATGACATGAACGTGAGGATTTGATAGAATTGTAATGTTTGGGTGATATATCATATGACCACTCAAACGCATTTATCTACATTTGTGCAATTGTGTAGTGAATGGTAACACTTCAGACATTCTAGTAACTAAGTATCTTTGCAACTACTTGTCAACTACCAGTGTATTAGTAGATTGTCTGCTTAATATCTGCTAACACTTCTGATGGCCACCTAAGAGACATTATACTGACTATAAGTAACTTTGCGAATGCATGCCAGTTTATTCTATCAACCCTAACCCTAAAACTAACCTAAGAGTCTACTAATACTCTAATGGCTGGTAGCTGACATGTAGTTGCATATTAATGGGAGTGAGTTGACAATGACATGCAGTTTCAAAGTTACTTATAGTTAGTAAAATGTCTAAAGTGGACTGTTGAAATAAAGTCTGTTTTATTTGACCTATGCTGGTTTTGGAGGTAGCCTAAATGCTGTCTCAATCTTAAACTTTTAAGCAATATTATCTTGACAGCCTAATCATGAATTAGTCATAGAACATAAGATGATGCTTTACTAAGGTAGCAAGCAGCTCTGAAAATCTACCTCTATAGGAAGCTCCATTGGGAGGGATGTCAGGTTGGGACGAAATTAAATTAGTAGACAACACTAGTTAAACTAGAGTAAACGGAGCAGCCCTCGGCTCAGCGGGGGCCCGGCACCATTTTATTGCTCATAAATAGCTACACTCTGGAAATGGTTTATTAAAAAGCAGGCCGGCCTGAGGGCCGTGTCAAATTAAAACATGGCTGCTGTACCCGTCAGCTTCAGGTATGTGTTCCCATTGCCCAATCAGCAGAGCCTTTCATAGCTTTATAGTGGAGAAAAGATAAACATAAAAACTAAGTCGGTCATCAAACTCTTGGCCCCAGCCTATAAGAACTTTTATACGTAATGGCGAACTCTCTCGTTCCTGTCAGTACACCCGTGATGATGAAAAACAACATTAATCCACTTTGCTTTATGCCCTCCCAGTTTGCCCAGCAGGCTTTGAGATTTACAGCGCTGTGTTTTTCCTGCATGTATGTTTAAGAGGGAAATGGTGCGGAGCAATCAATAAGTTACGACGTCATACATCACTTCCCCCGTGACCCGTTCACTTCTGTTGCGTTAGCCAACAGGCATCAGTCCATAAAGCCATTCCCTGATGTATAATTTCTGCATGCGTACAATGTAAATGGGCGGAACTCCTTCGTGCCTGATTTATAGCATGAAACGGCCTATCAAACGCTCAGTTCTGCTTGCTCCTCCTCCATGTGACAGCTTGTGTTCTCATTTGACGTGTGCCATAAATTATTTTACATGTTGTGTGACCAGCATCCGGTAATAGCTTCAGAGTGGTGCTGTCAGTCAAAGAGCCTGCCAGAATTACATTTACAGTGTAAACAGAGTTTGTGTACATATTATTCATATTAGAGCTTTTCGAGTTCATATTTTATACCTCTCTGGTTTTATAGACTTAATAGTGGCTGAGCACATAATATATGCTCAATTATGTAAGTTTTTGTGCATTCGTGAACTGGTTCATAACAGCATATTAATGCTGTTTGTTATGACATTATTGGAATGGCACATTGATTATTTGGAAGCTTATTGTTTCATTTCCCTTTCATGGGAAAGTTAGTTGGAGTGAAGTGTAATAAGACGTTTCAGATCAGCAAAAAGTCTAATCCATTTATTCTGGCCAATAACTGCTCACTTAGACAGGAAGAGGTTGCTTGACTCACTTGTGAAGCGACCAACCGTAATTTTTTTGTTTTTACATCCAATTACCTTATTTTACATGCAAGCACAGAAAACAATTTAAAAAGTTATTGCGTATCAAACAAACATAGCAAAAACTAAATTTTGATAAATTGTTCAGAAAATAAGACCTACTATTTTATGCTATTTTGCTTTTCAAGTAAATGCATCTTGATTTAAGTATGTTTGTACTGGAAAACAAGACTAATACTTAGTAAGGAAATCATTTTTCTTGCAGTGTTCAACTAATGGATATCTATTGTTCATTGTTGCAAACTTTGTATCATATCAGTGCTTGCCATTTTTCATGAAATATGCATCAGATGGTTTGTGAACAGACTGCATGGTCTGGAGTGTGTCGTTTGAGACTTGTTAAAGTGATGAGATCATGGAAATAACCTTATGTCTTACCTTATTTACCAATGCCTGTAAAACAGTGAGCATAAAAAACAGGCCTTTTATTTTATATTCACCTCTCTTTTTAAGGCGCTTAAGCAAAATCTTGCATGCTTTGCTGTATCCCCTAAACTTTTCTCATTTGCTTCTACCTAAATTGGACAGTCAGTGTTCATACAGCAAGTTAAACTGCTTAGGCAGGTAAGTTTTCTTTTCGAGAGTGCAATAATAGCATTAGAACAACACAAAGATGTCATTGTTGAGTGTCTGGAACGATCACGATTATGTTTCTTCAGCAGAATATCCAGGATGTGGAGGCACAGGATATGGAGATATGGCCACTTGCCAAAGGAGGACTTTGAAACAATGGATCAATTTCTGCTCTCTAATGACTGTGGTGGTAAGGATTTATTGAGCTGATGCAGGACCTTGAGTAATCCTATTAAATTCAAAAATAAATTTAAATAAACGTATCCTTTCTTATTGGCAGACTTTGTTTGTTTCATCCAATAATGACTTCGCCTTCCTGAACTTGTCAAACCTCTCTCTGTTTGCAGTGTCTACTCTTTAAGCTAGACTCTCTCTAGCTCTCTCTTTGAAGCGTCACACAGTGGGTAATGGTGGAAGTGTATATATACATATGAATGGATGCATATATATGAGTATGTTTTTTATTAGTTTTATGAATTTAATATGGTTACTCAAGGTCCATGAATGTACGTGTACAGTATATACGTACATGCATATACATTAATATACATGAAACAATTCATTCAGATGCTGAAACAAATTTGTGAAACAATTCGTCCAGATTGAATGTCTTTGGTCATGTGCCACTGTTTTTTCTGTGCTCTGTGAACAGTTTGAGTTAAAAAAACAAAAAACAAAAATACGTAACTCACAACCTCTGTATTTTTTTTAAATAACCAATTCAGTGTGTACATCTCTCTCTTGTTTCTGCTCCTGCTCACTCATTTGTCAAGTGACATTCTGTCCACTGGCTCTAACCTCTCTCACACTGGCCTCCAACCATTCTTATTGTTGAATGCTGCCATCTGACAAAAATGGCAAGAGCTTTCTAAAAATGGCATGGTTTGGCTGGTTTTATGGAAATATCAGCCTTCTGGGGGGAAACAAATTTTAGTTGAATGAGTGATTTTTACAGTTTTTCTCATTCGCTTTGTTGCATTTCTTGAATCAGAAATGAACTTCTCAAAACTACTTGTTCAACCGCCACATCATCTAGTCACTTGTGCACATCATAAAAGCAGTTTCTCCTTCCATTGTTTACATCAGGTGATACTAACAGAGTGCACTGTTACGTTGACAACATGACTAAGCATTTTGCCTTGTTTGTGAACAATGACACAAGGACTTTTCATTCTGATGGCCCTGATATGTTCATTGACATAAATACTTACTTTTGAGAGATGAACTAAAGATTTTGAGCAAGTTACAGGCTTTTGCATTGTGTGGTGCTGTTTGTACGAATTGTTTTGAGAAAAGGATAATTCGAGAAATGCACCAAAGTGACTGAGAAAAACTGTAAATTGAATTTGAATTGAGCTATCAAAAATAATATAGGATTGCAATTTGAATTGTATTGTAAGGATGTACAATTTAAATAAATTGACATTAATAGAGCTAATTCTTAACTTTATAGTATGTCTGACCTGACAATGCCTTGTTTGAAGGTTTTGATTGTTGTTTTTTTAAAGCTTTGACATTTGTAGGTTTATAGGCTATGGATGGTGAATGGATTGATTGATGGATGAATAAATACAATGGTTGGATGGATGATGGATAGATGAATAGTTATGGTGGATAGATGGATGATTAGATATGATGGATGATGGAAGGAAGAATAGATACAATAAATTGATGGATGGAAGATGGATGGTACAATGGATGGATGGATGGTTGAATAGATATGATGGATGGATGAATAGATATAATGTCTGGATGACTAGATACGGTATGATGGATGGATGGATGAATAGATACGATGAATGAATGGATGGATGAAAATATACAATGGATGGATGACTAGATACGATGGATGGATGATATGATGAATGGATGACTAGACACGATGGATGGATGGGTGAATATATACAATGGATGGATGAATAGATACAGTAAATGAATGGATGGAAGATGGATGGATGAATGAATGAATGAATGAATAGATATAATGGAGGGGTGTGATATATAGATGAATGGATGGATGGATGAAAAGAGACAAGAAATGGATGAATGGAAGATGGATGGATGGGTACAATGGATGAATAGATATGATGTATGGATGAATATATACTATGGATAGATGGATGAATAGATTTAATGGATTTGTGAATAGGTACGATAGATGGATGGATGGATGGATAGATAGATAGGTACGATGTATGGAAGGATGAATGAATAGATACAATGGATGAATTAATAGGTATCATGGAGGGGTATGATGGATGAATAGATACGGTGAATGGATGAATGGATTAATAGATCAAACCAGAACTCAAATATAGTACGATGTGATGACTGCGCCTGACTAATGTACTCTGGTACAGGAGAGAGAAACAAGGGAAATGTTCAAAGAAAGAGCGGGATGAAGTGAATGTGCGGGATGAGTCATTATTGTCATTATCGCTGGGCTCGGGGTCAGGTTTCAGCTGATAGGCACTTCAGCCGCTTGATGTTTTCCGTTGATGTGCGCTCTCATCTGAAGGCTGGAATCAATACCAGCTTTTGCCCTCCCAATTGCACAAATGACTGTTAGATAAAGGCAACTGTCGGACCACCCACCTCTACCCCGCCAAAAGCCATAAGAGCAGAAGAATCCATTATGGCTTCGCTTGTGGTGCTTATTATCATCCAGAGCTGTACAATGTTAACAATCAGAATCCTATAACCACACACACGTAAACACACGTTCATGCCCACTTACACAACACTGGCTTTTGTTGTGTGTACAAAGATGGATGTTGTGTACAAAGAACAGGATGTTGCAGTTGACTGTGAGATTACTGTAATGTGCTTGGGTGGTTTTATTACTGTGCTTTGTAATGTATAGGCAGTATCGGGCTGATAATGTCATGCTCAGTTGCTTGCTGTCTTAGAATTGTCTTCAGGATATTCGCAGTACTCTGTTCCAAACAAAGTGTCAAAACGGACCCATTATTTGAAAGGATAGTAAAACAGGAAACTTTCTTACTTCTCAAAACTCAACTTCTCAAATCTTATGTGCAACTTCTTATATGCATCTTCAAATTCTCAAATCGTATGTGCACTTCTGCATATCCAAACAAAGATGTGCAAGCATCTTACAGAAAATAGTTTTTCCTTGAAAAAAAAAAAAAATATATTTGAGAAGACTGAAATGTTTGATTTTGTGACTATTTTGGGGGAGGTTTTTGACATTATTTTATTTTATTTTAAACTTAATTGTATTACCCCATTACCTAATTGTCTGATATTCTTATTAGATTGATGCTTATCATTTTCATGGTTTCAAATACAGGCTGCATTAGGCCTTTGCCAGATAAACTGGTGTTTTTTTTTTTTTAGACCCCGGTGTTATTTTGCCATATTTTCAGTCACAATGTGATGATCTCATGTATCTGTTTGGTTTCCTTTTTATTCATTCAGTATGAGAATTTAATTTAAAACTCATTACTACTGGCAAATGAGAATGCTATGACCGTTTCACCAGTAATAAAAGAAACTGAAGAGAGAGAAAATGCTTGTGTGGATTGTTATTGGATGTGTAAATACACATAAATAAAACCGCACTTGCTGAACATCTCGCAGTCGGATGCTATAAAATAATTGTATGAGATTTAACATTTCGAACAGTAAAACATATTATTTTGATTTGTTGATAATGGTTTAAGTAATGTATTGAGGCTCCTCAAGTGGCATCAGAGAGTAATCCAAAGAGCTCAGAGACAATCTCTGCTGTTCTTTTGAAAAGTTCTCTCGTTTTGCCAGTTTTCTCAGTCTTAATGAGGTCGTTTTGTCTTAAAGTTCCCGAGGGCGAGTTAAACTCCGGCTGATGGAAGGCAGTCATTTGGTTAAGGCATCGGTAAAGACATTGATTTTGACCTCTATCGCCGTACAGCTCTAGGTGTAATTAAGGCTCATTATGGTGCACTGTTGAACACGCTGAATGCTGCCGCTGCTGATGAGACAGATGGCAAACATCAGGCTCACAGTAGCATTGGCGTGAGCTGTGCCCACACACTGACTATTCAACCGTTCAGCTGAAACTCTGGAACTGTGACCATCAGCCTACGTCTAGTCATTTGGCTGATGCTTTTATTTCAAAGTGTCTTGTCTGTTTAAGGCACGCATTTGGTCATTATGTGCATTGCCGCAGGAAGTACTTTCTCTTGTGCAAGTTAAGACTTATAGACAGGGGTGGCACGCATAAGATGTACGCATGTGCGATGTAGCATTTGGACCAATCAGACACGCGGAACCATCATCGCTGCGGAGAATGAGGTTGGAGAAAACCTTACAAGAGATAAATATGTAAATATGAATGGCAATATACTTCAGAGATATTTTAGGGGTGCCAACTGTGGCCAACATGCATCGAAGATAAACATTTAATTCATAAAGTGAGTTTCCCTCCACTTTCAATTGTTTTACTTTAATGCAAATTTAGAAATTTGTAAATATTTTGAATGAAAGATCAAGAAGATTTCTATTTCACAGCTGCCATATTTACCAGGGGTGCCAATATTAGTGCAGGGCACTGTATGTATATAATACATATTTCCAGAAGTTTAGCTGAGTAAATTACTAAATTGGGGTGATTATGTGTTTAATTTGTTTATTAATTTCAGAAGCATTGCACTTTTCCACAATATGACAGCATTTGTGTAATTACCGAAAAAAAAAAAAAAAAAAACACAGAGAGAGAGAGAGAGAAACTAAACAAAAAAAATGTCCCTTCATGAAAAAAAAAAAAAATCAGGGTTATTAAAAATGAATTCTTCTCTTAATTATTTTACTGTTGTTTTTAGGGTTAATACTTTTCCGTTGTTATGGCAACAGATTTGTTAAATTGTATATAACGATACTTATTTTTCTCATCTCATTAAAAAGCATATATTGTTTACATCTTGTGGCTATAGCCTACTGTTGAAACAAGAGAGTATTTTAAAGTGGTAGCTCAACCAGAAATAAAAATCATCATCATTTACAAATTGTCCCCTTTCACTTCCATTGTAAGTGTCTCGCTGTAACCCAGATTTATGCTTTTTTTTAGGAGGCCCAAATTCCTTCACGTAGTAACCAACAAAATATTCCTTTAACACTCGTCTAATTAAATTCAAATTAAAAGTTCAGCATCACCTGCGTGACTCATGAGTTCTCTAACAGGAAACCAAAAGCACTCACTCACCCGCGTCTCATAGTAAATTCTTTTCAGTGTTGATTTAAGAAAGCCCCATCTGTGAATCTACGCCTGTGTGTATAAGCACACATGACGGGAACAGGAGGCTTTTTCCCTCGGTTTTGCCTGCGGTATCATGTCAGTCAAACTTAGACTTCAGCTCCCACTGAATGTGTCTCAGATCTGCTGATGCAAATGAAGCTGCTTTATTTCGCTAGCGCTCTCGCTCTTATTCCCCCTTTTGTCTCAAGGTGGATGTGCGTATCAGAAATAACAATCTTCCAATTCATTAATAAAGTGCCTCGGAGAGAGTGGAAATGACAGAGGAAGCAGAAAGGAGAATGGAGAGCGTTTGAAACAATGAGCGAGACAGGACCGCGAGCGGCGAGGGCCGTGATCCCCCGATGGGATCCGAGGAGAAGAAAATAAATTCCCTCTAATTTCGTAATGGAGAACAAGCTTGTTAACTAGCTTTCAGCTGATTTTCGTTCTCTCCCGTTCGCCTCACTCGGTGTGTGCTTTTTGTAATCTCTGAGGCTGCATGGTTTTACCCAGAATTCTTAGAATCGACTCACCGTGGGATCCATACTGCAAAGAAGCAACAAACAAAGAGGTCTTGTGGCATTACAGGCAAATTAGAGAGTCTCGCATGGTAGCGGTACAGAAAGAAGAACAAAGTACACTGGGTTTCAGACCACCTGCGAGCTTGAGTTCAACCGGCACTTTGTGAAAGTTTTTGGGGTCAAATTCAGACCTCGTCTCATTAATTAATCAATTTCTTGCAGATTCTGTTCTATACTGAATATTATTGTACATGCAGATGGACACCATCTATTTGTTTAGCTCTCGTTTGAGAAATTAGCTCTTACACATTTGTTGTTGTTGTTGTTGTTTTTGTTTTAACTAATGGTTTCTTTCAATCAATCAATCAACCAATCAACCAAACAACCAATAATAATAATTTTTATTATAATCAATAATAATAATTTAGATTCTTATTCTTCTTTATATTATATTAATATATAATTTACCATTTACAATTTACAATTATTACAAAAAATATAAAAAATACTATTATAGTATTTTGCTATAAAATGGAACAAATATGATTTAAGAAATGTATTATTACATTTAAATCTGTTATTATTATTATTAGTAGTAGCAGTACTAGTACTACTACTACTGGTAAATAATATATATTTTTAAACAAATTTGTGGTACAACTATAAAAAAATTTGGATTTGAAGTAGCATTTAAATAGTTGACAGTAGTATTTAAAATAGTATTAAAACAATGCTATTGTATATTTATATACAGTAAAAAAAAGAAAGAAAAAAGAATATTGAAGAAATTTAATAAAAATAATAAATATTTTACTGTATTGTTTAATAAAATTTTTACATGAATAATAGTAATAATAATAATAATGATAATAATAATAATATAATAGTACAACTGTAAAATTACAATGCTAATGTTCATGGTTGTCTTGATTTCTTCATTTTCAAACATTAAAACAGCTGGGAGAAAACTGCAGAGAGCCCCTGAAGCTTCTCTTCTCAACAGCTGGTTTATACATGTATTTCATTACAAGTTTGGGAAAATGGGAAGATGAGTTTGTGTGGAGCAGCATTTCCTGTGAGTCGCTCTGAGATGCTGAAAACACAAAAATTGCACGTGTAAAAGAACACAGAGCAATTTGGTTTTATATCTTGAAATTGAAATGACAAAATTTGCTGTCTTTGGATCATTTTAAAACAGTTATTCATGCAAATGGAAGATCTCCTGTGAAAGAGATTTTTAATCTCAGAGTCTTTTCTGGTTAAATAAAGGTTAAATAATAAAAAAATAAATATATAAAAAAAAAAAATAATAATTGTGCAGCCTTATTTACTAGCTAGGGTCATTATGTAATCATTGCAAATGTTTAATTATCAGATGTTGGCATCAGGCCCGTAGCCAGCTATGAGGTCCCCGACTGGGGGTGAGTGCTCTGTGCAGCAGGCCAATATCACTGTAAATGTAGAGACGCTTTTTTCACATATATAAATTCATGTTTGAGATTCAGAGGGATTAAAGTCTAACAAAACTTCCACCGTTCCTCTCTGACCAGAACCGGCTCTCTTTTGAGGGATACCATCTAAATGCACCTTTACAAGCTGTACATGAGGTAAATGAAATGGGTACAGGATGTCATCACTTCCTTTTATTTGAGGTAATTTTATGCTTATGCTACAAAAAAAAAAAAAAAAATCATTAAAAGAATTGTCATATGCTACCACGAATTTATTTATTTGATCAAAAGTACATCAAAAACAGTAATATTGTGAAATATTATTACAATTTTAAATAACTAAAAGTTTTCTATTTTAATATTTTAAAATGTAATTTATTTATGTGATGGTAAAGCTGAGTTTTTGTGAAGGGACATTTCTTATGATCAATGTTGAAAACAGTTGCCTAATATTTTTGTGGATACCATAATACTTTTATGGACATTTGTGGGTATATTTGCCAGAGTTACTTCCTGTTTTTACAGCTGATGAAGGACAAAATGTTTTTGATGAATAAAAAGTTAACATTTATTTAATAAAAAAAATGCTTTGTGACATTATAAATGTATTTACTGTCACTTTTGATCAATTTATTGCATCCTTGATGAGTAAAATAATTAATTTCAATCAATCCGTCTGTCCGTCAGTCAGTCAATCAATCAATCAATCTGTCTCACTAATACCAAACAGTAGTGTATTTTGCATGCATTACATTATTTTTTAAAAGAGGTTTCTAAGATATTCTAGTCCCTCCTTCAGTGTAAATATGTGGGAATTTAAATGACTAAAACAGTATTGAAAATCAATATAATAATAATAACAATTGTTATTATTACTACTATTAAATAAATATTACAATAATAATCTATGTCCTGGTTAAATAAAGGTTATAATAAATAAAAAAAAAATAAAAAAATAGTATTTTACTATGAAATGAAAAAAGAGCATTTAAGTATTGTAAAACAACAACAACAACAATAATAATACTTATTATTAATATTATTAAATATTTAAAATAAAAACTAGTATTAGTATTTTGCTATGAAATAAACACAATGAGCATTTAAAAATGTAATTAAAAAATAATATAATAATAATATATTTACTGTAGATTAATGAGGTGTACAGGATGTCATTATCTGAATTTTATCTGACTAAAGCAGCATGATTTATTACCCCCTTTTATCTGAATTTATCTGACTAAAGCAGCATGATTTATTACACCTGTCAGTTTGCAAATATCTGTGTAAGATATAATGCATCCAGTGCTTATTGAAAAGCATCATCCATACCTTTTGAATGCACATTCAGGCTTCAAGTAAAGCATGACGGAACATGAATCATCAGTAATCATCTCTTTGAAGGATGAACAGTTTGGGACAGTCAGTATTAGAGCAAGAGCAAGTTTATTACGTGCGTGTGCTTTTGAAGTTGTTTTTAGCGTCTGGAGAGGCGAGTGTCAGGCTGATAACGGCAGCTGTCTCTCCCCGAGGGGTGAGATGCAGATTAAGGGTGGATTAGTTGCTCTGGGCCATGTTGCATGTGTTGTAATCGCAGGGATGATAGTGTCCAGGCACCAGAAGCACCGCCCTGCCTGCTCAAAAGGACCCTTGTGTCTCCAGAGTTCGGCCCTCTTAAGCACCTCGCAAATTAAATCGGCCTTTCTCGGCTGCATGCAGCTTAGTTTGCCGCTGATTGCTTGAGGCTTCTTTTAAAGATTAAAAAAGTGAAACGGACAGTTCAGACTCTGAATTCTGATTGGATAAGACACAATCAAAATGCAAAATAGCTGATATATAGTCTAATGTTCAAGTTTGGGGTTGGTACTACAACTTTTTTTAGTGAACCTTTTTTTAAATGATAATAATAATAAAAAAAAAAAACAGTTATGGTTACATATCATAATAAAAAATAGAAGATGAATAAAAAAAAACCTGACAGCTGTTTTGCATCTGATTCAACATTAAAGTAAAGACAGCATAAGGAAAAAAGTAAATAAATATAACAAAATTGAAGGTGCAGGTGCATTACTTTATTTTACCAGCTGGATTCATACATTAACATTTATTTATTTCATTTGTGTGTTTTTGTTGGTTTAAAATATGTTTAAATTGCTGCCTATTCCTATTGGTCCAATTTCATAATAATGTCCTATTTTTATATATTTTTTTAATTAATATTCTTATATTGTTGATGTTTTTTGAGCACTGTTTCTCACCAACACTGGAAAAAAAAAAAGATTTTTCAAAAATCTTGAAATTAAAACATATTATTAGAGTATGGTTTAAAAGAAAATACAATTTCAGTCTGTTTCAAAATTTCATGTTTAATGCAGTGTTACTTTTAGTTATTTGTGAAATTTTCTAGCAATTTCTATGTAATTATTTTTTATTTTTTTCCAACGAAGCCTGCATTTCTATTGTGAAATATTATTACAACTTTAACTGTTTTCCATTTAAATATTTAAAAATGTATTCCTGTGAATTTTCAGCATCAATACTCCAGTCTTCAGTGTCACATGATCTTCAGAAATAATTCTAATATGCTGATTTGCTGCTCAAGAAACATTTCTGATTAATATCAGTGCTGAAAACTGTTGTGCTGCTTAACATTTTGTTGAAACCATACTTTTTTCTTCTGTATTCTTTAATGAATAGAAAGCGGTATTGCATACTTAAACATGCATCAGCTGAACTCATTATTAATATTGCATCTAAACCATAAACAGTGTGCGTAATAAGCTAATGCACAAAACAAGCGCTGAAGGTTAAAACAATGTTAAGTGTTTGCTCAAATCCACAACTCCAAATCTGAGTATTAATATCAGCGATGCTGGACTTACAATCATAGTACACCTTTAAGGGTATTAAAGGGCCGTAGTGTGTTTACGGTGCTGTGAACACATCCTCCCACACATGAGCTCATTCTGAAGAGTAGTAAAGCCTGATTCCTCATGTAATAGCTCTCAGTGATCAGACATGCTGCTGTGTTCTGCTTATGAAACCTCAGCAGGCATATCTAGGCTGTTTCTCCCTGAGCCATTGTGTGGCTCATTATTTAAAATAACGTCGAGAGAAGTCCCTTTCAGCCTGGTAATTATCCTGCGTGGATGAGTGAGAGCGGATTAGAGAATACTGTGATCCAGGCGAAGCTGCCGTTTCCTCTCTGTTTACGCAAAAGCGCCGCCACACCGGCTTACCATTGCAATTGGACAATGTTTTCCCCTAAATGAATTACAAGCTCTATTTGAGGAGTTGAATCGAATTACAGAATGCTTGGGAAACAAACGCTTCTGCGTTCGGAAAAGTCTTCTAATGATTCCTTTGTTTTCCGCGAGCGGCAAAATAGATTAGATCCTAAACAAATGGGTTTTTGTCACCTCCAAAGGCCACTCGGTAAAAAGAGACTTTAAAAAGACAGAATGAGAGAACGAGCGAGTCTCGGTTTTGCCTCAAGGGAATGACGCAGATGGAGCGTCGATGGCATGTACTTCTGTGTGTCTGTGGGTGTGTCAGAAAGTCCTGTTATCTGAGATGAACAGTATTGAGGAAGCTACTTTGAAACTGAGACTACAAACTGAGTTAAACACTTTGAAGCTGTTTGGAAAGGAAATGTCTTTGAATTGAATACAGCTGTATAAATGAGTTCAGAGCAGCGTGTATACGTGGCACCAAAACAGTAAGGATTTCAAACTGCAACAAGGCAAAAGATGCTTTAAACACAAAGGATGGTCACACCAAATGTTGATTTCATTTAGTTAATAGACGTTAATTGATAAAGAAAATCAATTTATGTACAGTACTCAGTTTCTTGTTCTGTTTCTTCATGTCATTCCAGACAGACTGGATGATGATCAGATCACATCTCTGTGTGGAGCACTGGCTGTTGTCAGGCAAACATCTCACTGGATTATTACAATTGATGTCAAAGTGATTGTTTGGAAATGTTAACTGATATTTCCTATTAACACACTGCAGCAAAAGATAGAAATAACTGACTCAAAACCATTTTGGCTACCACTGTATTGGTAAATAGGGTCGGTTATGATTGCATGTTGACTTTAAGTGTTGCTACTTTTAGTTACTCCCAAACCCCTGGACCTACACTCTTAAAAATAAAGGTACTTCAAAAGGTTCTTCACAGCGATGCCATAGAAGAACCATTTCTGGTTCCACAAAGAACCATTCAGTCAAAGGTTTTTAAAAAAAACCATCTCTTTCTTACCTTTTATAATCTTTCGTCACAAAGAAACAGAAAGGTTCTTCAGATGTTAAAGGTTCTGAACCACTTAGACAAAAATGTTTTTCTATGGCATCGTGAAGCACCTTTATTTTAGAGTGTATATGTTATTGTAGGACTTCTCCTTATAGATAGATACGGTTAACTCTTAAAGTCACACACGGTCTCACTCTCTGTGTCTCTCTTTCTTTGTCCACCCAATGGTCTTTTGACCTTTAATGTCATTGTGTCTTCCCATAATCCCCTTGTTCTTGTTCTCTGTACACTCTCTGTCTGGTTTGAAGGACTTTCTGTAATTGCACGTACCCTGCTGGACCTGAAGCAGTGCCGTATCTACCATTGAGGACACCGAGGTCATGTCCTCGGTATTTTTTCCCGAAATTTCAAATTAGTCAATCCAGCAGTGATGATCAATGCCAAACACAGAACCCGGTCCGTGTCCGAATCCATATATGTCGTCTGTATTTTCTCCCAATTAAATTCACATTCTCCGTCTAATCTCTCAGGTGAAATCTCCGCCTCTATCTGTCTTTGCAGGCAGCGGCACTTGACGTCACGTTACCTAGGCTACAGATTCAGAGAGGCGGGAAAGCCGTATGTTTTTTCACGTAAGCTAGTACATCGATCGTAGTGTGGTCTTGAGCGAAATGCAGACATGAAGAGGAACTTGCATCAAACTAAATTAAGTTTTAAAAAGCCAACAACAGAAGGGCAGGGAAAGAGTAGGAGAGAAGGTGAGCCTGTGTGTGTCAGTGGCAGACTGTTCAGCACTGTCAAGCGCTAAGTTTCATTTGTCATTAGAATCCACTGATCTATAATAGAGAACTGGATAGCTCATGACGTCATAAAAGTGAAGCCACCGCACCGGTGTGTGTGGTGTGGGGGGGGGGGGGTGTTAGAAAATATGACCTCGGTATTTGAAAAATCCTGGCTATGGCCCTGACCTGAAGGTTTAATGTTGTCTCCATGCCTGGATGCTTTCTGTCGATGGAGCTCAATACTGCTGTGTTTTAATAACAGAATATTATTAAGGCCACAAATATATTTAGAAGCATATGGTTTACTTCGTACAGTTTTTTGTCTTTTTTTTAATGTTCTTAAATAAATAGACATGTTTTTATTTTTAATTTATTTGGGCTTCACTATTTTATCGATTGATTGATGTTGCTTTCTCCCTTATTGGCGATGGAGCTCAATACTGCTATGTTTTAATAACAGAAGATCTGGTAAAAGATTAAACCTAAAGGCAACAAATATATTTAAACACATATGCTTTAATTTATACATTCTTTTCTCTTTCTTTCTTTCTTTCTTTCTTTCTTTCTTTCTTTCTTTCTTTCTTTCTTTCTTTCTTTCTTTCTTTCTTTCTTTCTTTTTTGTTACACCAACAAAATGTTTTTCTTTTTTAATTTTATACCTTTAAGTAAATGGACACATTTTATTTGATTAAAACCAAACTTTGTGGCATATTTATATATATACACAGACACACACACACACACACATACATATACTGTATATATATATATATATATAGACAAGTCAACATGGAATTAAAATTAACCATATTTACATATTTAAATTCATCCACAGCACATTATTCTAAAGAAAACATTTGTCTTGGTAATTTTCATTAAAATGCAATATCTTGATATGCCTCTGAAACTCTTTTTCTTCTTTGGCCGACATAACCAATCTGTCTTTTTTTCAACCCTTTCACATCCAAACATCTCACTCACATTGGAACACCTACTTTTCAAGATCCAATTGATTGTCCAATCTGTGGATACAATCAAAAATCGTACATGTTTCACTATGAAGTACTTCACATAATATAATAAAAAGGGTTGCGAATGAAGTTTCATGTTGACCTGTGTATTTAAAAGACCAAGTGATGCATTATTGACATTATAGTGCATTGTGTTCTGTTTTTTCTTATATTGTAATGGTGTGAGTGTAATAAATGTGTACGGTAGCACCAGGAAGCCCCTCTGTGGTGGTGTGACTAAGCTGCCATCAGCCGTACTGCCATAAACTGGGTCGTAACAGACCAACCTCACAGGCACAAGCTGCAGCACTCCATCTTCCTGGTGAACGCTGGCATTTCTCATTACATTCTCTAACAACCAGTCAGGTACTGTGGTGGACTCCCGCTCAAGCTGGCTAAATGTGCCTCCCGTGTACGACACAACAGTGAGCGGTTATGGGGTGGGGAACTCCAGACAGAAGGAAAGAGTGGCAAAACTCATATGAACATATCTGCTCGCGGTCAGGGGTGAAATGAGCTCCGGTGGCATCAGAGGAAAGATGTTTATATGACACAAGGGGACCACAGCTGAGAACAGGAGGAAAACAGAAAGAAAGTATGAAATAAGTAGCAGTGAGATTTCGGGAGAGAGACAGAAATGAGTTATTTTGATGTGTAAAAGACAAGTGCATTGATTGTTTAAGGTTATAAAGTGCTGCTCCTTTGGGGAAAATAAAGACTGAACGATAGAAATAGATGCACATTTTTATGGGCATCGTCAAGGTGTTTTGAGTTCATTGAGAGCCAGAGAAAGAAAAACACAACTAAGATCTATTTAATATCTCAAGGAAATCTTTTCTCTGGTAATGAAATTAAATATAGATTAAATGAAGACTTTTGCTTAAACCTTCTACTTCTCAGATGCTTTCCTCAGAATAAAAAGCTAGTAATTACTAGCTTCTTATTACATACACACACACACACACACATTGGCAGTAATTAATTTTAGGTAAAGTATGAATTAAACTGATAAAAAAATACTATACAAAGAAAGTAAATACTATAATAATATATAAATCAGTGTTATATATATATCCAGAATAAGTTTACAACAACATTTAAAACTATTCAGAACATATTATCAACCAACTAGCAGCGATCTGACAACCAACACAGCATTTTGACATCATCAAGGTGTCTTTTGCTTGTACAATCTAATTTGTATTCTTATTTTTCCAGGTCTGATAAGTTCATCATAAGCTAGAACTCCATGTCCTGAGGTATGAACATGCGACCTCTGAACAACGGGTCCACGAGCCAGAAGTGCTCTACACCCCACGTACCCATTGGACACATGCGGCGGAGGTAATTCGCACCGCCAGAGAGGGCGAGCTGTATTCACCTTCCAGACACATTGAGCTCTCAGCCTCTTCACACAGTTTGATACGCTGCCCGCTGTCTTATCTGCATCCACAACCACATAAACATGCACGCCGGCATCCTCCCCTTCACTCGGCTGCTGTTCTCTCCTCGGATTCACACTCAAATTGATTTACTGCTGGAGCTAATAGGATCTGCACAAGCGTGCCATTACCAATGAGGAGAGAGACTCGCATGTTGTGGCCACATCACACAGGAAGGTCACATGTCACAGTTGGGATTCAAGGCTGTGATTCTGTCGAAAATAGAGATTCAGTGCTGTTGAGCACCTTTGTAATGTTGTCTGTTTGCTTCACTTGTTTGTCTTTAAGCCAGTGGTTTTTTTTTAGTTTTTTTTTTTACTACTATGGAAATATTTGCAAGGGACCCCATTCCTAAAACATTAAAGCAGTTACTGTATATTAACAGGCAAAAAATGTAAATAAAAAATAAATAAATAAAATAAATCTAAATAAATCTTAATTGTTTAAAAATTTGGGGACAGTACATTAAAATTATTTTTGATGGATTTCTGAAGTGACCCTGAAGAGTGGAATAATGTTGCTCAAATTTCTGCCTTGCATAACAGGAATATATTTTTTTAATGTTTTAAATCATATTAAAATAAGAATAAAAATAAAATACTTTAAATTGTAATAATTTTTCACAATATCACTTGTTGTTTTATTGTGTTTTGATCAAATACGATCATAAGAGACATATAATTCAACGTTACAGTTTTATAAATTAATGTTAAAATATTAATATAATTAAGAAAAAGGATTATTGGAAAATGTTTACTTTTTGTTATGCAAATCTTTCTATTAAATGTATAAAACTTGATTTAAATTTAATTCACAATAAATATAATTTCAAAGTAGTTTAAATTTGCAAAATTTAAATTTGTTTGACACCCCCAAAAATATGCTTATGCAAAATTTCAGTATGCAAATATGCATCTTTTTGCATTTCTCATAATATTTCAGCATACCGTTCAACACCGCCTGGTCATGAAAATCATGAAAGCTTATGGAAACTACAAATGCTATTGGTTATACAAATGTGGAACTGTAAAGTGTAGCTGGAGCTGTTTGTGTTCAAAAAGCAAGTTATACTTGAACAACATTGCGGACTGTTGAGGTTTGAGCTTTCTTGGTGGGTTCACATTCAAGCCCAAAAAATAATAAAATAAGAATAAGAAAAATAAAAGTAATAATAATAATAAAAAAAGAAAAAACAATAGGAATTGGTTTCATGTTATTGCCATCTGTTTTCTCACCTTTAGGCCCCTGGGACTTGAGAAGAGGTTTCTGTGCCACAGGACAACATGATGAACACATGTCCTCCGAGCCCCAGAGAGAAGCAGAAGGAAGCAATAGACTGCCGATGGAATGACAGTAAAAAATGGAGCCATGGAAACGACTCTCCCATGGTAAGCTCCACAACTAAACTGAAAAGATAAAAGCATGGGTATTTGAGAAGCCTGTGAGCTGAGGGTCCTGCTGGGCTTTTGTGGCTTTATTCTAGTCTCCTCTTCTTCCCTTTCTCTCCATCTCACTAGCTGCTCACCTGAGTATGATGGATGTTGCAGTCTCTTTGTATTACCTTCTTACCCAAAGTCTCTCTCTCTCCAAGAGCTGTTACACTTCTCTCTGACCGCACAGCTCTGAAAAAGGACAATGTGTGTGTGTGCGCATGCTTTTTTCCCTCTGGAACCCTATCAAAAACATGACCTGGTCTTACTCCCAAAAAAAAGCTTTTTATGGAACTTATTGTTCTTTTTAGAGTTTGACAGTTCTGGATACTGTTCTAATATCTGTTAGAATGACAAAAGTGTGAGTAAATGGTTTTCATTTGTAAGTTTGGCTGCATAGTCAAGTGTTTCATTCTTTAAAGTGCCGAGGACTAAAACATTGCACATAAAATGCACAAAAGCATAAATCTTGATTGCTATAATGTTTATATAGGGTTTAACCCTCATGTTGTGTTCTTCTTTTTCCATTATGTCTTTATGCATGACTGTTACTGGTCAAAAAAAGACTGAATATATACAATATAACTTTTTAGCATATAACCTTGCTGGACATACACTCACCTAAAGGATTATTAGGAACACCTGTTCAATTTCTCATTAATGCAATTATCTAATCAACCAATCACATGGCAGTTGCTTCAATGCATTTAAGGGTGTGGTCCTGGTCAAGACAATCTCCTGAACTCCAAACTGAATGTCAGAATGGGAAAGAAAGGTGATTTAAGCAATTTTGAGCGTGGCATGGTTGTTGGTGCCAGACGGGCCGGTCTGAGTATTTCACAATCTGCTCAGTTACTGGGATTTTCACGCACAACCATTTCTAGGGTTTACAAAGAATGGTGTGAAAAGGGAAAAACATCCAGTATGCGGCAGTCCTGTGGGCGAAAATGCCTTGTTGATGCTAGAGGTCAGAGGAGAATGGGCCGACTGATTCAAGCTGATAGAAGAGCAACTTTGACTGAAACAACCACTCGTTTCAACCGAGGTATGCAGCAAAGCATTTGTGAGGCCACAACACGCACAACCTTGAGGCGGATGGGCTACAACAGCAGAAGACCCCACCGGGTACCACTCATCTCCACTACAAATAGGAAAAAGAGGTTACAATTTGCACGAGCTCACCAAAATTGGACGGTTGAAGACTGGAAAAATGTTGCCTGGTCTGATGAGTCTCGATTTCTGTTGAGACATTCAGATGGTAGAGTCAGAATTTGGCGTAAACAGAATGAGAACATGGATCCATCATGCCTTGTTACCACTGTGCAGGCTGGTGGTGGTGGTGTAATGGTGTGGGGGATGTTTTCTTGGCACACTTTAGGCCCCTTAGTGCCAATTGGGCATCGTTTAAATGCCACGGCCTACCTGAGCATTGTTTCTGACCATGTCCATCCCTTTATGACCACCATGTACCCATCCTCTGATGGCTACTTCCAGCAGGATAATGCACCATGTCACAAAGCTCGAATCATTTCAAATTGGTTTCTTGAACATGACAATGAGTTCACTGTACTAAAATGGCCCCCACAGTCACCAGACCTCAACCCAATAGAGCATCTTTGGGATGTGGTGGAACGGGAGCTTCGTGCCCTGGATGTGCATCCCACAAATATCCATCAACCGCAAGATGCTATCCTATTAATATGGGCCAACATTTCTAAAGAATGCTTTCAGCACCTTGTTGAATCAATGCCACATAGAATTAAGGCAGTTCTGAAGGTGAAAGGGGGTCAAACACAGTATTAGTATGGTGTTCCTAATAATCCTTTAGGTGAGTGTATAATGTTAATAACTGTGGAAACGTCTCATCGCAGTCTATGAAAGAGTTCATTTTTATGTTCAAAAACAAAAAACTATTTTGTTACAGTGATGAGAATCTAATGAAAATTACTGTTTACAAACTAACTAAGGGTGATCAGATATGCTTAATATTCTTTAAAATAATGTCACAGCACTAAAAATCTCAAAGCAAACCTTTCTTTTCTTTGACTCGGGGGTGAAGTATGAGCTGGACGTGTTTTTGTGAGATTCACCCAGACACATTATCCTCCAGTATGTTTCAAGAGCTTCCTCCACAAGTTCATCTCTTCTTTATCATTATTCTTCCTCCATCCATCTCTCACCTCTTCCATCCTCTCGAACACATAAAGGGCAGAGATGGTGAGAAATCCATTGTGCATCTGATGGATCTTTCACTTAGGCCGGAGAAGATATGCGGTTACATGTGTGCCCTTTCTGCCGGGCGTCTAAATTCAACCTGAGGCCATTAATACACACATGCCTGTGTGAGCACAGGAAAGGGCAGCGTTCACATGATCTATGCCTGCTGCTTCCTGCTGGGCTTAATCACACTTCCTGCCGCCTTTTGATCAGACGCATAGCACTTAAAACTCTCTCTCCTGTTAACTGTGTTCTTTCTCAGACGCGTGCTGTCGGGAAAAGGGCACGTCTCGTATGAAGTGTACATGCTGAAGTGTGCTTAATCTAATTTAGAAAGACGAATCATTTTCAGCCTTGATGAGGCTTCATCAAAGTGAGCCAAAAAGAGGGTGAGCAAATGAGGGAGAGAAAGAAAAAGAGAGCGAGATGGAGAAAAATCATGTTAAGAAAAGGAGAAAGCACTTAATGGAGCATTAATGGTTTTATAAACTGGAAAAAGTGCCATGTTTCTGCTTAAAGGGACAGTTCACCCAGAAATTAAAATTCTGTCATCATCTACTCGTTCCAAAACTGAACACAAAAGGAAAGTTTAGCAGAAGGTCTAACCTAGACCACTTTCAACCAACTAATGACTACAAATGACCATTTTAGCTCATGAGCCCTGATTATAGTATTTATTTTATTTACTGTATTTCCCCATTATGTATTTTATTACTATATTATTATTTTTTTTTTGGTTATTTTATTCATACAGATATAAAGATGTAATTTCATTATGTTTTTAATATGAATTATTTTGCTAATTAATCACCTGCATTTACGGATGAAAAAACTCAAATTTGTATTAACTGTTTTTTTTCCCATCTATTTAAGAGTAAAACACATGTGGTCACTTACAGTAACTTGAAAAACAAAATGAATTGGATTAAAGGAATAGTTTACCCAAAAACGAAAGTTTGTTCCTTTATTTTGCATTCCATCACTTGCTCACCAATGGATCCTCTGCAGTGAATGGGTGCCGTCAGAATGAGAGTCCAAACAGCTGATAAAAACTTCACAATAATCCACACCACTCCAGTCCATCAATTAATGCACTGTGAAGCCAAAAGCTGCATATTTGTAAGAAACAAATCATTAATTATTAAGGCATTTTTAATTTACTGTTGTTGTTACAGTCCTCTATTGCTTACTCCAGTGAAAAATTAAGAAATATACTCAGATCAAGCACGTTTAGAAGCAAAAACTGTTCAATACTAAACAAATAGATTTTAAAGGTAAAACACATTGATTGATTTGTTTCTCACAAACATGCAGCTTTTCACTTGACAAGACATTAATTGATGGACTGGAGTGGTGTGGATTATTGTGATGTTGGACTCTCATTCTGACGGCACCCATTCTCTGCAGAGGATCCATTGGTGAGCAAGTGATGTAATGATACATTTCTCCAAATCTGATGAAGAAACAAAAACATCTACATTTACGATGACCTGAGGGTGTGTACATTTTACTTTTTTGGTGAACTAATCCTTTAGTAGTCCTTTAGACAGGTAACATACTAACTACATATGCCACAAATTTCATAGACATACAGTACAGGCTGACAGCAGTTGTGCAACAGTGACTTGATTGATGAATTTCCCCAATACTGTGGTATGAAGGTGACGGTGATGCTAATCTAGCTTCTGGTTTGTGGCAGAGAGAATTATGAATGACCTATCCTAAAGGTAACGATGTTACGATCACAGCGCGCGAGTGAAAGACTGCTGATGACTGCAGAATAAAGACCTTGAGAATCTGTGCTCTGCATAGCCTCAAATCTATGACAGTCCTCCATAATAACTGCATCTCCTCATCTCACCGTGTAAGAGGCAATGCTATTACAGTTTTGCATTTTTAATTAAGTTTTATCTTTCAGGCTTATATTAATATTTAGTTTCGGTATGAGAAATAGATGTTAGTTGTTGCAATTTCAGTTCATGGACACACTTTTATTTCATTTTGTATTTTTTACAGTTTCCGTTTTTGTCTCCTAAATTTTAATTAAGGAATGATGCTTCATGATTTTTCCTAATCTTTTTTCCTCTAAAAACCAAATTCCTTGATAAGATGCATTAGCCATCCTCAATGAAAAATGTAAATTTTTTTAAAAAAAGAAGCTATTATGCTTCTTCAAGCTATTAGATAGTGGCCACATATGCACTGCAGCTAAATTTGGTTGTCATTTCACCTTTTAGTGCAGAGGTAGGCAACGTCTTGTATTTGGCCTGTGCGTATAGAACAGTAAATTACTAAAACAGGGGTAGGCAACGTTGGTCCTGGAGTGCTGCTGTCCTGTAGAGTTTAGCTCCAACCCTAATCAAACACACCTGAACAAGCCAATCAAGGTCTTCAGAATTGCTAGGGCTACAGACAGGTGAGTTTTTTTTTTCAGGGTTGGAGCTAAACTCTGCAGGACATCGGCATTCCAGGACCAACGTTGCCTACCCCTGTTTTAGTGATTTACTGTTCTATACACACAGGCCAAATACACACGGCAATGTTTCAGGAGTGACAACTGCATGTAAATACAGGAGCAAATGCCTGAGATTGCAGTTTTGTGTGTGTATGGAACAGAACTCGCTCTAGAAATTGCAACGACTGAGACTGTTGTAACCATAGCGATGTTTTTGCAGTCTTGCACATTTGGCATCTTCTATTTTTGAGTGAAGTAATATTATAGTGACCAAAGACTCGTTATTTTTGCGCTTTTAGCTAAACCACCATTGACAGAGCTGTCATGTTTTCTTTATGTTTGGAAGGTTGCTTTGCAGAACGCTCTCTTGACATGTTGCCATGTCCACTTATTTTAAGCAACATTTATTAAGCATCTTTGGGGTTGGGTTCGGCTCATAAAGCGATCCAGTTTATGAAGTAGGCAGGTGCTAGTTGCAGTATTTTGGTATGTGGCTTATTTTCAAGATAGCATTTTGATATAACTGGATTACGGACTTGTTCTTATTTTCTGTTTTTTATAGCAAGATCTGGCAACACAAATGAGTCAAGATGTACCTTGTTCTGTGTGATTTTCTTTTTTTTTTTTTTTTTTTACCATAACTGATTCGTGTTTTACTATATTATTAACAGCTAGTTGTCAAGGTCTGTTCCATACACACGGCATAGAATTTATGTAGCCTAAATCTGGATTTTGTTTTTACCAGATTTTTTCTGGAGTTAATTTTGCTGTAGAATGCGGTTGTCAATTGCAAATTATTGAATTGTGTGTGTACAGAACAAGATTAACCACTAAAATGTGAACTGACAACTGAGTTGAGCTGCGGTGTGTACATGGCAAGAGTTCAATAATTTACAGGAATGACAACTGCATTGTACAACCAAATTATCTTCTGAAAAATTCTAAAGAACTCATTTTTAATGACGTATTTAAATGTGAATCACAGTTGTGTTTTTCTTCTGCATGTGCTGTGTAAAAAATCACAGGGAATGAGGTAAATCTCAATTTATTAGTGTTGCAAGATCTTGCTATAAAAACCAACAAATAAGAACAAGCCCATAATCAAGTTAAATCCAAACGCTTTATCTTGAAATTAAGCCACATACCAAAATATAGCGACATGCACCTGCCTACTTTATTAACACGCCATAAGCTGGATAGGTTTATGAGCCTAAAGATGCTTAAAAAGTGTAGCTTATAATAAGTGGACATGGCAACTCTTCAAGAGCATGCTCTATGAAGTAGACTTCCAGAAACGACAGTTCTGTTGACAGTGGTTTAATTAAAATTGCTGAACCTAATGTGTCTTTGATTGCAAATATAGCAAATTCCAAACAAATGAGTCACCAGAACGTACGTTTACCGTGGTGCCAGTCAATGCAATTTTAAGAGTGAGCTCTGTTCCGTACACACACAAAACGATCATTTTGGGGATTCACTACCGTATTTAAATGTGGTTGTCATTCCTAAAACTTAACAGTTTGTATATGGCAACTCTCTGTTTCTTTTGGCGTTACGCAGACACCAACTAGCATTATGCAACTCTCATCCCATCCCTTGGCTCCTCATAAAGTAATCAATTGATCAAACACATGGAGTTTTACTTGACATTTGACACCCGGCTGTTCTCAATCCTTAGGCACTCTATGAAATTAAGAGATCTAAACATTTAATTAAGCCAACTGAAAGAGCTTTACCCTAATTTATGGATCCAATTACAGAACATCCGCACCTACACTTCCCTCTCTCTCTCTCTCTCTCTCTCTCTCTCTTTCTCTGTCCTCTTCCTATACAGCAAAGCTGCTAAATATATTGTGACGCTATAAAGCTGCAGGGTTTTTTCATGACACAAATATTGGGTAAAACTACTATTTTTAAAAAAGAGCTAGTAATATTTTCAGTATTGAATGATTTGCATGAGTTTTCTCGCTTTGCAATCCATCATTCGTTTCATCTCGAATCATTTAGGCATCTGACAGACTCTTCCCGCATGCATCTGTTGTGAATGTTATATATATGACTCATACACCTGAGCAGAAGTCGACTGTGCATGCAAGCAAAGGTCAGAACCATTCTGCGCTCCGCGGTAAATGATTTTTGAACAATGTGTGTTAATTTTCCATCCCCCAAGGAATCTTTTCCATTGCTGTGTACCTTTTCTTTGTGTAACAGATCAATCAACCTGCTTGCCAAACCTGTTGCGCTGCCTTGCTAAATGCTGAACTGATATATGCAAGATACATTTATTGCTTAATTAAACAGGGTACCTGCTGTGTAAATTCATGCCAGTATATGTGCTGTATATACCCACTTGATTTTTATGTGAATTGTTTACAAGTTCAGTATTTGGGCCGTGGCAGTTGTCCAGCGCTGTACTGTAAACCACTGGTAAAATCTATACACCTGTAACCTTGCGGCAGCAGATCAATGCCTTTCTGTGAAAGACACAGCATACAGCCCACTCAGTAGGACCAGAATGACAGTGTTCATAATAATATTGTATTTGCTTCCTTACTATGGAAGTGCAATGCTAGATTTGCATTTTCTGAAGGAAATAGAAGTACTTGCAAGGCAGCGAAAGAGTTTTAGGTAATCTTAGGTTTTGCATGAAGAAAATCACACAAACTCTGTATGCAACTTGTTTTGTTTCAGCTTTGCACAAATATAAACTCTCAATGCAGCATCTTTGCTGTTTAAATGCAACTATCATTGGGTAAGTAGATTAATGTAATTTATTTTTAAATTAAATTAAATTAAATTAAATTAAATTAAATTAAATTAAATTAAATTAAATTAAATTAAATTAAATTAAATTGAATTGAATTGAATTGAATTAAATTGAATTAAATTAGACCGAGCTTCAATTATGTTATCACTACAGTTGGCTAAATTTTGACCAGCCAACATTTTAATAAATGAGAGATTTTCCAGAATTTTTTTCCAGATTTTAGAAAGAGAAAGTACTTACAGAAAAACTGAACTCATTACTTATATCTTGAGTGCAAATAAATGTATAAGTCTGACTCACAATGCAGCATATTTGCTGTTTAAATGCAACTATCATTGGTTATGTAAATTCAGGTAGCATAATTTATTATTTTAATACTAATTATTATTATTACATTTTTTTATTTAATTTTCAGTTTGTATTAATTTATTATTTATTATTTACTTTAATATTATGTTATATTAAATTTAAATGAATTTAAATTAGAGGCCAATTGCAATTGAGTGTATTATAAATATTATGCTTCTACCACATTCGGTTACATTTGGCCAGCCAACGTTTTAATCAATGAGATTTTTCTAGATTTAAAACTGAAAACTGTTTGAAAACTGTACCCTTCCCCTAAACTTAAGTGCCATTAAATTTATAACCCCAGCTCACAGTTTAGCATTTTTCCTTTTTAAATGCATTGATCATTGGGTTTGTAGATTCAGGAGGTATAATTTGTTTTTGTTTTTTTAATTCTAATTATTTTTGTTTTGTTTACATTTTTATTTTCACTTATTTTTTTAATAAATTAATTTAAAAATAATGACCAATTGCAATTGAGTGTATTATAAATATTATGCGATTTTGGCCAGCCAACATTTTAATCAGAGAAAATATTTTTTTTCTCCAGATTTTAGAAAGAGAAAGTGCTTTAACTTTTAACAAACTGCACGCTTCACTTAATACTTGCTTGCCATGAAATGTATAAGTCTGACACAGACAGACAGACAGACAGACAAGAGGTCTTGAAGACACCTAGAGTGTCACCTCAGTGGGGAGGGGCTACGAGATCTGTCACTCACAGAGGTAACCATGACAACATTAACACTCCAGTTTAGTGAGAAGCGCAGTGATGCAGCGTGCAGTAAGATACAATCATGCCTCCAATCACATTTACATATATGCATATGCACAGTTAATGGCTGGCTTGCAGAGATCTTCCTGAGAAAATCAATTTGGTTTGTGCATGTAAGTGATTGTATGTATTTGTGTACATGTGTGCGTTTACACTCCCTCTCTCTCTTTGCTCTCTTTCAGTGTTGATTGGATTCTGCTAGCTCATCCTTGCTGCGCATATTAATTAGGAAGAAAGGCGACCCACTGTGCCCTGGATCACACTGTGCACTTGTCCTTTTGGGAGAGAGAGAGAGAGAGAGAGAGAGAGAGAGAGAGAGAGAGAGAGAGAGAGAGAGAGAGAGAGAGAGGGAGGGAGGGAGGGCGAAAGAGGCTGTTTTTTTGACATAGTACCTCTCCTGCAGGTGTCAGTGCTGCACCATGGTCCAGGGGGATTGACTGCAATGCATCATGGGAGAGTAGCCCATCACAGGTAGAGATCTCTGAAAGGAGAGAGAAAAGAGCATACTTTATAGCTTGCATTGTTCATTTTTATAGTGTGTTTTTATTAATTCCTCAACAGTCTGGTTTGAGTTCATTCTAAACCATTTCAATTACACTTTTTCAATTAATTTAGTCTGAGCTACTTAATGCATAGATTTAATGGTCTTGTATGTAAGTTTAGATGTGCAGTTTATTTTTGGTTTAAACTGTGTTGCAAGAAAGTTATGTTAGTATGATAATATGATAGAATGTTCAGCATTCACAGTGTAACCAACAGTGATAATGTCATCATAATATTTGCATACTAAACTGTGATTGGTTCTTTTTTCTTATATCTGTTTGTGTAATTGCCATACATATTACCTCCCTTGCTTCTCTCTCTCTCTCTCTCTCTCTCTCTCTCTATTCATTCGTTCATTATTTATTTTACTTTTACATTTTCCATTGATAACCTGATGACAAGCGCAGTCAATAAGCATACAGTATGTAATATAATTGTAATAGTATATTTTATTTTTATATTTATTAAACATTTTAGATTTATAACTATTTACAGCAGAGCCAGAGATCCACCCATATACAAAAGATACAATAAATATATAAATAAAATAAACAACATTTAAAAAAAGTATTATTATATATTTTTATATATTTATTTATATTATTATTTATTAGAATTATTATTCAGACGTAATGCACATACACAATTAATACACAAATAATACCCATACAATTAGTTTTTAATAAATTAATTTTAAAAGCATTAAAAAAACTTATTCTCCAATCATCTTTTGTAAGAAATAATGTTTGATAAGGAGTGACTGGTGTTTCTTCCCAGATGCAGATATAATAGTTAAGCAGTGAACGTATCGCCGCTCCGCTGGAGATTATGAAAAACACGACACGTACACGCTCACAGATGCTTAATGACGTACACGCGGCCCCTCGTCACGGAACGGGCATTGTGAATGTTACGCAAAAAGACGTCCTGCGAGCTGATAGATTGTGTTAAAGGAGAAGCGCTTTAAAAAGGGAAGATAAATGTGTGCAGAGGGGATGAGAGAAAAGAGTCAGGAGAGCCGGAGTGATAAATGAGAGGTGCAGGATAAAGCCACAGCAACTACTGCGAAACCACCAGGTGCACAGAGGGAGGAAAAGATGGAGAAAGAGAGGAGGATCACCAAAGAATAGATGGGAGATATTAGCCATTTAGCCCAATATACTGAGCGACACAGCAGAAGATTTTAGTCTAGGTGGAAGCCAGTGAAATCGAAAGATAGAAAGGGGAATTACACTGGCAGCAAACAATAGATACAAATAATAAAGCTGACATGCTGAAGGAAAGAGGAATAGGGTGAAACACAGCTAAGGGGACTAATGAAGAGAACAAGAGACATCTATTACTCACACAAAACACAAGCTTTCTGTCATTTTGCCTTCCATTGTTCGAAGGTTTGCCTTCTTCTTTTGACTTTTGTTTCTTGACTTTTTACTATTTTCATTTGTGTGAGTCTCAGCAAAGAAAATAAGCTCAATATATAATTTTATTATAAATAATAAAATTATATATAATAAAATAATACAATTAATGATATAATTTTTTTTTTATTATAATTCAATTGTAATTTTTATACTATTGTTATGAATTTATCAATTATTATTATCATTATTATATGTAATTTTAGCATTTTAATTATATAATTATTTTGTTGCTGTTATTAAATTTTCTTAATATATTTTTAATTAATTTATTATTTATTTAATAAATAATACGTTATTATAGTTAACTAAAAGGAAAAAAAAGGTTGTTAAATGAAATAAAACTGTAATATATATATATATATATATATATATATATATATATATATATATATATATATATAGTTTAAGTTATTTAGGACAGCTGTTGCAACATTTTTAATTTTAATTACTTTAATCAGATGCACTAAATAACTAAAACTGAAATAAAAGTAAGAAATATATAGACATATAAAAGAAATATATATATAAAATAAATAAATTAATTAATAAATACATAGACATAAACAAAACAAAAAATGACAAAAAAACTTTGATATTTTAAAATGAAAACAGAAAAATAAAAAAATATATCAAAATGAATACTATAAAATCTCAATGACAATAAAATAACACTATTAATATTTATAGTAGATAATATAAATCATATATTTATTAATAAATATGATATGTAATAATGACACATTTAATGACAAATAATATGTATTTATTTTTGAAACCAGAAGTTTGGATGGTACATGTTGTTAAAAGCTAACAGACATGGACTAAACTGCCACAAAATTCCAATGACTATTTTATGGGTCCTTTAAGATGTTCTTTAAGATGAAATATAATAGCTTATTTTGACCTGGACATTTCTTCAGGAGATTCACTCATTTATACAGGCAGTGTGGTAGAATGACTGCAGTCTGTGATGGATATCTCTAATAATATATTCTGCTGGGAGCCACTGGCCGCAGTGTAAGGTAGGCATGACATAGTCCAAGATAGTCCTAGAGCCTATTACAGTGAGGAAGTGCACCCTCGAGTCCTGACACAAGGAACACACGTGTGCTCCACACGTCAAACGTCCTGCAGCACGGATCTGGATCCCAGTGGATCTCTACGTTACACATGTAAACCTGAGGAAATCTCGTTTGCATGGCTGCGATGTTCCCCATATACATTCAGTGACATTGAATAGAACTCACTATTTAGCCTCATGAAATAAATATAGCCTAATAAACAATCTCAACGGAAACCTGGAAAAAGGCTGTTCTGGGTACTTATAGTTGAGGTAAATTGCTTTTGCCTGAGCGAGCGCCACTGTTGCTCATACTCAGGGTTTGGTGTTTGAACAAACCCTGAACACTAAATATTAAATTAATTTGTGCTGCAGACATGATTGATATCTCAAACCATAAGATTTGTTGATGAGAAGCGTGTAGAGGAACTTCAGACTGGACATTCAAGAGACTACAGCTACTGTACATTGTTTTATTTATATTATTGTTTATTTAATTAATATTATTATTTATATATATATAATTTATTATATTTTTACATTTTATATTTATTAGTTTCTTTGAATTATTTTTTTTTATATTCTGTTTTTGTTATATATATACTGTATATATATATATATAAACAAACAATTATTTTATTTAATTAAAGTACTTAAATTGTATTAATTTTAGTGCTTCAGCTTTTAACAGAAACAGAAATAAATTTAGGTTTTCCATCCAATATATATATTTTATTTTATTTCAGCTTTATTTTATTGTTACGCGATTATGATTGTTTTATTTATGTATGGCTTTAATGATACACACATATACATATACATACAGTATATATATATATATATATATATATATATATATATATATATATATATATGATAATATTTCATGCTGAAAACCAGTCTAAAGTCTTCTGCCCCAGACTAGTTCAAGCAGGTTAGACTGATCTGTTTGCTGGTTTTAGGGTGTTTTTGGACAGTCAGGCTGACAAACCAGGTAAACACAAGCCTAACAAGACCAGGAGACCAGCTAGACCTGCTTTATGCTAAGACCAGCAGAGCACCTTAAGTTGGATTTTTTTTTAGGCAGGAAATCAATCTTTTTGACATCACCCACAGCATGTAGCATCATTTTGTAAATCTAGTTTTCTTTGTTCTCCATATGCTGGCAGTGTTGTGTACTGTACTTCCTTGCTCTTTTTCTGTCTGCTTCTTTTATTTTCTCTGCGCAGTATGGCGCAGTGTTTAACACGATGGCAGAACAGATAGCTCCTGGAGCATCATTAATCATAAAAGGGATATTTTGTGCCAATTACGGTTGCTTTAGCTGCAGCACAAGGTGCCTGTGAGATCATAAAACAGAAATGCATAAAGAGAAGGTGGAAAAGAGGAAGAAATATTCATGTGATCAAAGAGTGACAGGAAAATCGAGCTAAAGGTGACACGTCATATTACGTCATATTACGGGCATATAAACTGAAGTATGCTGATGATATTTGAGTGACAGGCAACTAAATTGGTTGCCAGGTCTTACAAGGGCTCTACTGATGTTTTGCAGGCAAGGTATGTGGCAGGAGATGTCAACATACCGTGAGGAACAAAACCAAACTCAGAGGAAGAAAATAACATGGTAATGAGTGTCTCTGTTCCTGAACACGTATATGGAAAATGATGATGGTGTCTTTAAAATGATGTAGGATGAAAAGCTAAGATGAAAAGGAGAAAGAAGAGGCGGATAATATTCTTCATTTATGCTAAGAAAAACATGTATTCTCTTAGAAAGGCAAGCAGACTTGGTGTACACACTACATTGATCTCAGCTCTAAATTGATGATTGGTATGATATATCTTTATGAATGTCAAACATGGTTTGAGATGTAATACATAATCACAATATCACTAATTGTGGCTCTTTTTTTTCATTGGAACTTTTTTGGAGAAATGTAGCATTACATCAGCTGCTCACCATTGGATCCTCTGCAGTGAATGGGTGCCATCAGAATGAGAGTCCAAACAGCTGATAAAAACATTACAATATTCCACAAGTAATCCCCGCAACTCCAGTCCATCAGTTAACATCTTATGAATATAAAAGCTGTGTGTTTGTAAAAAAACAAATCCATCTTTAAGACGTTTTTCACTTCAGACTGTCACTTCTAGCCAAAAGTTCATGATCCAAAATAAAGTCCATCTTCTGTTGTCCTCTCACATCAAAATCCACCCACATATTTGTAAACAGTGCATGATCTGTGCATATTTCTCTCCTGATTCAGACGGAATGACCTTTTCACTATACAGAAAGCAATATTAGGGAGAAAGCACTTGTATTTTAGCAATCGTTTTAAGTTAAAAGCATCATAATGATGGATTTTTTTTTTTTTTTTACAAACATGCAACTTTTTGCTTCTCAAGCCATTAATTAATGGACTGGAGTGTTGTAGATTATTGTGATGTTTTTATCAGCTGTTTGGACCCTCATTCTGACGGCACCCATTCACTGCAGAGGGTCCACTGGTGAGCAGGTGATAGAATGCTGAATTTGTCCCAATCTGTTCCCATGTAGAAACAAACTCATTTACATCTTGGATGGTCTGAGTGTGAGTAAATGTTCAGTGAATTTTCAATTTTGGGTGAACTATTCCTTTAGGATTTGGTGTAGAACTAGGGATGACTTTTGGGAGTCAAAGGCTCCCAGTAGTGTTAAAAGAGGTTCTGTAAATCCAATGTGTGATGCACAAGAAAAAAGCTGTCCGTTACAACTGTAGACAGGAAAGATAAATGTGCAAGTCAAATTGCGCCGTCAGAAAGTTGAAGATGACAAACCTTTGCTCCTCTTCTGCACCCCTTGATACAACTATAAAAAGCTCAGAAGGAGGTTGACTGCTTGTACAAGCTCAGAGAGAGCTTGCTTTCTATGCGAATATATTTTAAAATGTAATTTATTCCTGTGATGCAAAGCTGAATTTCCAGCACCATTACTCCAGTCTTCAGTGTCACATGATCCTTCAGAAATCATTCTAATATGCTGATTTGCTGCACAAGAAACATTTCTTATCATTATCAACACTCGTGCTGCTTAATATTTGTGTGGAAACCATGGTACATATATATATATATATTATTATTATTATTTTTTTTTCAGGATTCATTGGTAAATAGAAAGTTTGATACAGAAATCTGATATGTGCTGATATGAGTTTGTATACTCAGTTCAGTTGAAGAAGATCCCGGGTCGGACATGAGGGCTTTAAGTTGTGTGAGAGGGTTGGACAGAGGGGCAAATAAAGTCGAGATGTTCTATTGCTCCTTCAGTTTTTTTTTATTACAGCAGGCAGTTTAATGTGCTATTCACCGCTTTCATTTGTCCTCTGATCCTCTAAGGGAATTTGGCACTTATGAAGCAGCAACCTTTCAGCGAATGGTGGTTGAGGTCGTGGCAGTAACAGGCCTTACACAGCACAATACTTCAACGGGACCGTCATTTATAGCAGTTATAGCATCGCCAGCATCTCCTTGAGGTGAGGGACTGTCAGTTCCAGTAACTCTCTGACACTGAGTTTTCATGTGTATCCGAGATGGAGCATCGTTAGGTCATGACTGAGCGCAAAAGAAACAAAGGACAATCAGTCAGAGCTTTTGTCCCTAGCAGATGGTTTGATCATGACTTGGCAGGATAGTGATGGAGTCTTGCTCCAGACTTTAGCGCCAGAGCGGTCAGGTCCAAAACAGCAGAAACATGAAGATGCTTTCCAGAATTTGAAAAATTCCCATGTAGCTAAGAGCCGTTCCAGCTGCTATGAGTGATGATAGCCATCTTGCTAACTTCTGCCAGACTTCACAACTGAATTTGACCAGCACCCATCCTGTCCAAATATGTAGTTAAAAAATAAAAAATAAAAATTGTATATATTTGTTATTGTATAAAGCAAGAAATCATTAAATTGACCAGAAGTACAGTAAAGACGTTTATAATGTTACAAAAGAGCATCAGCATATTAGATATGCTCATATATTATTTCTGAAGCATAAAAGCATAAAAGACTTAACAAAAAAAACATAAAAAAAAACAACCTCAAAACATTTGAATATTTTCTAAGATTTTAAGATTTACATTGTTTTATATAACAATTCTAGATAATATATAATAATATTTAACAAAAACTAAAATAAATAAAAATGTTACCTCAAATATTTTGAATTGTTATACAAACATTTGAATTGTATACTGTATATATTTGCTATTTGAAATAAAATAAACATTAACAGGAAATAAAATCAAATTAAAATATAATATAAAAACTAGCTGCCAAGGCAAAATTTCTCATTTAAATTTTTTAGCTTGATGTACAAAAATAACTGAAACTGAAATCAAATTTAAAAACTTAAAAAAAGTCTTTGTAAAATAAAATAAACTTTATGAAACAAAAACGACAAAAATGGGCAACAAAATTACTAAAACTTTAGCAAAAATCCTAAAAACAAAAATGAAAGCAGAAAATATAAAAATAAAAACTGATTCAAAATATTAATACAACCATAATTGTATCTCTAGTAGTATTACTAGTAATAATTATTACTACTTTAATAGTAAAAGTATTTTTTTTTTAAATTTTCCCTTTTCATTTGTACATCTTTGTCACATTTATGCATTTTTTAATAAAATATACACCATTTTCTGAAAGCCATGAAAACAGTAGCTGGTTAGCTTACTTTAGCAGCTTTGCAGGGTCACATGAGGTGATAGTATTGATCTTGTGGAAGTGTTTATGAGGGTTATCAGTGTCTAGTTTATACTGGTCGTGGTGGTTAGTGGTCAGGCAGTAAGACGTCTCCCTGACTTTAACAAGAGAGGAAGATCACCAATGCGTGTTTCACTGCTGTCTGGCTTTAAAACACTGTAGATTTCTGTCTGTCTGTGTGTGTAAGTGAAATCCCATTAACACACATCATTTTACGGGACTACGATTTCATGATTTTTACTGCAGCTCTTTTATCACCCATCAGGAAAAGCAATGTGCCTTAAAATGTGTGCTTTAAACTATCCTGATGTTAAAGTCAACATGAAATGCAGTCGCAATCCGCTATCACTCTGAGTCACATCTGAATGCGAGCTGGCACCTTAAACACAACTGGTACACACTTTTCAGGACTTTTTTAGAGGCTGAAGTTCAAGAACATTTTCACATATTTCCAAACAGACAACATATCCTAGCAGGCACAGGATGTCAATGTAACATCAGTTTGACATTGGACATGACGTTGAACAGACGTTGCATTTTGGCTGAGAATGAAAATCGAGTTGACGTCACTATTTGACGCTAATTTGACATTGACAGCGTTCGACATTGAATCTTGGTCACCCGACGTCGCAACTGAAATTTAACCAAATATCTATGTCTTATGATGTTGTGTGCCTGCTGTGGTTTAGGGTCATAACTGGGTAATTTGGGTTAGTAACTCTAAAGTAGGTTCAAATATAATGCATATAAAAACACTTTTGGACAATATTTACTCAAATTTGACAAAAAACTGGTTTAATCAGCCATGTAACTAAATGGTTTTAAAATATACAACCAACAGGTTCTATATTGAACATCAATAAATCAAATGTGATTCAAATCTCATGCATTTGACCTAAAAATAAACATTGCCTTTTTCACAGTTAGTCATATTCAATTGTCTTCAAAATTACCAGATTTATGTTGGTTCTAAGCATATGCATTTTGATTTTTTTTTTTTTTAAGAAAATCAAACATGCAAATTATTTAATGTAGAAATATGACCTATTTCCTACCAGTTTCGTTTATGTAACATTTATTAACTATATCAAAATCAAAATTTTATATAGTATCAACATTTTATATATAATTTAAATATGCATGTGTATCCTAAATTTAAGCCTAATTTTTTTTTTGTTTTTTGGCCTGTATCTAAATTTTAATACTTATTTTTCAAAACTATCCTTGTTTGATGTTATTACTTATTGTAAAAAAAAAAACTAAATTCACTGTAAAAATATTGTGACAATGTTTTAGGTCTTTCAGGATGGCATATTGGTGCCATATTTCTGTATTTTACAACTTTTAACCATACATTTTCATCAAGTTATATAATGTTAATACATTAAAATCCAAACTTTAACTTAAAATACTCTAATGTACCTACTAATAATAACAATAAAAAGAAACAAAACTGTTTAAATGTAATTCTGTATCATATGTCAATATTTAAATGCAATTATATGTCATATGTCTATATGTCCTTTTACTGTACATATTATTACTGTAAAATGTCTACTGTATATGGTAAGGTAACTTGCAGTTCACCAACTTTTTTGGGAAAGGTTTTGAGAAGGAACAATTTATTTCAGTTAATTATCAAGACAAACTTCGGAATTAATCATGTACAATCAGAGACGTGTGTTAGAAAAGTAAATAGTTTCCGTTTTGATTGAATGTAGCATAGGAAGAATATTATTGCTAGTGATTTCTCAGAAATCTTTTATAAATGAGGTTGGTGATTGTCGGAGCACTTGAGATGACTTTTGACATTTTGTCATCCACAGCAGGTCACCCAACCTAGAATATATTTAATTAAAAAACACTCTTTTGCCCTTATCTTGCCCTGTTCTCCAACAAAAGCAGCCTTGTATTTCGCAGACTTTTGGCAGATGACACAAGTGCTATGGCACATGGAGTCAGTGAGCGTTATCTATCTGAACACTGACGATATACAAACCAGCACTCACTGTACTCTCATGAAATATACATCAGGAGCGTTTGCATCCAGCATTGCTTTTCCTCCAATCCAGCCCTGTTTAATTCAAAAGCCTTCTTTGCAGGTGGAATACATATTTCAAAACGTCTTCTAAGCCACTCGTATCTCAAGATTGATTTTTTTGCTCTCTTCCCATAACTGTGTTAAGTGGTGTGATTATTCTGCTTTTCTGTCTCTCTCTCTCTGTCTTAGTGTCTGTAGTGTTTTGGTTTTGACATGACACTGGATAATACCTGGTTCTAAACAAAAGGAATCCAAACTAGCTTTAAAATATAAATACAGCCCTGCTGGAAAATTGCTAGTAGTGGTGTTTTGAAACATGTCTAGTCTGGTCATCAGTTGGTCCAGGCGATCATAAAATAAGTCCTGCTCCAGGAAGCTTAGCCTTCACTCAACCTCAGGAGGTCTAATGGTGTAGGTTAAGGTTTAGTTAATTATTAGTATATGACATATATAGTGTATGTGTTGGGTTTTCTTTTGTGTATGTGTGTATGTATTGGTAAATTAATACTGGATTATCATTTTCAATGGAGTTTACAGTGTTTGCAGTTCCCTCTTTCCAAACTTTGGGACATAAATACAGGTTTAAATATATATTATGTAGATGCATCATTTTTTTTAATGGATAAATAAATACATTTATGTAAAATATATACTTTATGCTTCCATCTGCTGACAAGCTTTATGGAGATGCTGATTTCCTTTTCCAGCAGGACTTTAGCACCTGCACACAGTGCCAAAACCACTTCCAAGTGCTTTGCTGACCATGATATTACTGTGTTTGATTGGCCAGCCAACATGCCTGACCTGAACCCCATATGGATCCTATGGGATATTTTCAAGAGAAAGATGAGAAACAGTCGATCCAACAATACAGACGAGCTGAAGGCTCAATAGGCTCAATAACTCTATGTGTGTGTATGTGTGTGTTGGGAATTATAGAAGTATGTGTGTGTTGGGAATTATAGAAGGCCTCGCTCAATGAACTCAACGAGCTTCTCGTTCTGTCACGTCTTGTATGTTCAAGTGTGTGTCAGAACTCACAACGGACCACCATTTCTCACTTTTCCCATCATGCATTTCTGTGTTGTCCACTTGTGGATATTCTTCCCTCTTCTTCTTGCTCTTTTTGCTGTTTTTTGCAAACCACTTCAGTTTCTGTTTAAAGTCTGTTTAATCTGCTTTTCCAGTCGGGGCTGTACTATGTTTCCCTTGTTCTCCTGTGCAGAATGCTGGATTAATCCAAGCAGAGAGGTTTTAATTCATATTACATGCTCATTCTCAAGCCATTGATTGCTCATTGTTGCCAGTGCGTCGGTTGGTTTGTTTGTTTGTGTTATTTCAACCCTCTTCATCCTCTGTGACAATACTGTGACAATCCAGTTACGACGGCAGCCTGCCAGACTGTTGTAAAGGACAACGCATGGAGCTAGAAAACAGACAAAATAAGTCTAAGAGTGAAAGTGACAAAACATGTTCATTTATTTTATTTATTCAATTATTGTGAATATAAGGAGAATGAGAATTGAGGTAAAAATGTGCTTAAATATGATGAGAACTGTGTGTAAAATGTGACTAAATAGTCAAAATATTTTAACATAAGTTTGGAATAATTAAAAGGTTGGAATGATTTTTGTTTTAAAATGTTTTTGGTATTTGGTGTGTGTGTGTTCACTACTGTGTGTGTGCACGTTGGATGGGTTAAATGCAGAGCACAAATTCCGAGTATGGAATTTCATACAATGAAAATACAAGCAGTGAACACACACACACCGTGCACACACACCCGGAGCAGTGGGCAGCCATTTATGCTGCAGCGCCCGGGGAGCAGTTGGGGGTTCGGTGCCTTGCTCAAGGGCACCTCAGTCGTGGTATTGAGGGTGGAGAGAGCGCTGGACATTCACTCCCCCCACCTACAATCCCTGCCGGCCCGAGACTCGAACCCGCAACCTTTGGAGTACAAGTCTGACTCTCTAACCATTAGGCCATGACTTCCCACATTTGAAATGATTTAAAGGTGAATAAATGATGACAGTGTTATTTTTTGTGTGATCTATAGCATTAAGGACTTTACATTTAGGAAAGTTGTCCTATATATTTTGAGTGCATTTAAAATAACTAATTCACAGTACTTTACTACAACTTTTCAAGGTTGCTCTCCTGTAACTGTTGACAAGCCCTCTGTGATATATTTCTTTGTCAGAAACCTGGATTCATTTCTCGGAGAAACACATCCACACTATAAATATTTAACTTGATTGATAAAACAAACCCAAAGAGTGTCCTCCCAACTGTTTTGTGAATCTTTCCATATGAAAGCCATTAGTCAACGGGCGATGGAGGCTCCATTGAGCAGACAGGCCTGTTAATGTCACCAATATGCTGTTAACGTCCATTTAAAAATTCTCCATCTGATTTGGAATCCATCAGTGCAAACTTATCTGCCTGTCTCCATTACTTGTAGCAATAAAGACAGAAATGCAGCGCAAGTGAGCGAGACAGGCGGCTGAGCTTCCTCTGTTATCACTGGGCTGTTTTATCCTCTGCTCCTTCTGAGTGTTTATGCACATACTGTTCTCCCATCACACTACTCATGCATCCTAACAGAGTTCCCAGAGCCAGATTTCCTTCGAAAAGCCCAGTCGTCTGAAATGGGGAGAGCTAAAGTTAGTGCCAGCCATCAGAGGTAATCTAAAAACATGATGAAATTTGTCTTTCACAACATGATTTGGGCAGATGTGGTTTTCTGATTGCTGCCGGTGTTATGTGGGAAGTCGAAATGAAAAGTCAAGGCTTTGTAAGTCGTGTTCAGAGCTCTTCAGAGCTGATATTGCCTCTGTGGAAAACTCACAAAGACAGGTTAATAAATGATCCATCTGTTAATGAAATGTGTATAGTAATAGTTCTGTTCATCTCCAGATGATTGTTGATGAGTTTTACTGCTTTCTGATACACCGTTTAGAAAGTGAAGCAGCAAAACAGCATTGTAATATCATCAAATAATTGATAAACTGAATGAATAATTATTTACAATTTCTGCAGTATATAGTATGTATATTATGCAGTTATATATGCATGTAAATTATGCCAATTTTTCTGAATTTAAATATTCTATATCTTCTCTAGACTCATTTGACTGTCAAATTTTATTTTTCATTTTCATTTTATACAAAAATTGCTTAAAAATGCAAAATAACCATTTTAAGTTATACGTTATTTTGTTATTTTAGAAGTTATTTAAAATGATAACTTTCCACCACTTGCTGAAATGCATGCAGATGAGGCTATGTGACAAATTGTATATATCATGTGACAATGGAAAAAAAAAACACTTATGAAATATATGTCATATTTTATGTCAGATAATAGGTTGGATCCTTTAAGTTAGCTTTTTCTTTTGATTAAAATATTTGTCAGATGTACTATTTGTTAGTTTTTTTTCAACACACCACAGGCTAAATTGTTAATCTTTTATCTCATTTATTTCCTGGCTGTTTGCAGACATTTCTGATAAAATAATTTTGATAAAATCTTTAACGCTTATATGCCAGAAAGGTGCAAAAAGGTACAAAAGGAATGCCAAATTGGTACAAAAGCTGTCCATTTAGATACTAATATGTACTTTTAAAGTACTAATGTGCAGTCTTTTGGGGTAAATAAGGTACAAAAGTGTACCTTTTGAAAACGTACCAACTCAGTAACAGCGTTTGTACTTCTTTTTTTTCTGAGAGTTTATGTTTGCTCTTAGAATATGCAAATGTGTGTATAGAAGATGGGCATGCATTACATGTGCCTTATAAGTACTAAAAAACAGTCAATATGCTATAGGCATAATTAGCAACCAGATAATAGTGTTAATCTAAAGTGTTACCAACATTTTTAACATATTCTCCTTTTGCAATTGAAAATATTACTTCCACTTCAAGTGCACCTTGAAATATTGGACTTAACTATCAAACCTAAAAAGATTTCTACATCCATTCTTACATGCTTCTGATTCAGAACAGGTGTTTTACAAGAAAATCCCATTCAAGGCAACCTTGATGAATCCCGTGCATAAGAGATCAGACCTGATGTCAGAGCTCATAAGAGTCGGAAGCATCAGTGAAGGACGAGCGGCACAGTGGGTTTCTCACGGATAAATTGCATAATGGACACCTCGGCTGGTCTGGGCCTATGGGATATGGGTCATCTTACAGTGGCCAGATGCCGGTGGGTATTTATAGTACTTTTCTATTACACTTTCACCCTGACGCTCCTTTAAAATTCATTAATTTCTTTTCTGTCAGGACCTTCCTGACTGGCTCTGTCAGGCATCACAAAGCCCTCGATCACACCAGTCCATGAGTCTTCTCAATCTCTTAACACATTCATTCTATTTGCTTCTGTTTGCTTTTCATCTCACATCAGAGGGGGGTCTATCCACGACACTGGACACATTATTACAAGTGTTGAAGAGTAACTATCTAAATGTAGCAACACTGCTTACCTATTTTTTTAGTAACATGACAGAATTTTAGCAGTTTTCAAAATAGTCTAGATTTTCCAGCCATGAGCTGTCTTTTCTTAAAAAAAAAAAAGAAAAAAAAAAACTTACTGACCCCCAAACATTTTAACTGTAGTGCAGAATTTGATTTGTTGCATATTTAAATATTTTCAAATCTAAATTACCGTGGAAACCATACACACTGTAAAAAAAAAAAAAAAACTTAAGTCAACCAGCTTCAGCAGATTTTTGAGTTCTCTCAACTTATTTTTTGTCGTTGTTGGAGATTCTCAACTTTTTTGCATTCTTGCATTGTTTGAATAAAAGCCTCTTTTTTTATTGTTTTTTTAAAGCGCTCTCTCATTATTTTCTGACACAATCCTATTCAAACATCGGCGGTGTAGCGAGAGTAAGAGGAAAGAAATGGTATTGTGCCGAATCTCTGTTCTGATATTCTTTCAAACATGTTCAAAGAGCGGTTTAACTGTGCCGTGCAGCAAGGGATATGCAGTCCTAGAGAGCATTGTGCGAAGGCTGGCTCTTACTTCCAGCCAGCGTACCGTGGTAACCCGCTTTAGACGCTTCTCTGATGCTGAGAGTGACTCTTCTCAATGTATTCACTCCGAATGAACGCTCTCCTCCCACAGTTTCACACACGTAAAGACCACCGGTGACTCGGGAACGCATCTGATCTTTCCGGACACGGCGGCGCTCTCGCCGTTTGGCTGAATAATGCATTGCTTACACTTGAGTGAAGTGGAGCTTCAGCGAGACGAGGTCAGATCTCCTGCCAGGGATTTGGGATCATCTGTCGGCCGTGTGTTCTCATTTAAGAGCCGTCATTACTGGTCATTTACACCACTTTTTAATGTTGTGGTAAAATAGCTTCTGGCTGCACAGTATGATTGATTTTGCCCTCTGACCCTCACTTATCCATTATATCTATATCTATTTCTGTATACAGTGTGTGTGTGTGTGTGTGTGCACATACACACACACACACACATATATATATATATATATATATATATATATATATATATACTGTAAATATCATATTTCATGACAACTCTGAAGATTTTAGCATGGTAATGGATATGACAATGTTAATGTATTTGGTCTTGGCAGAAGAGATCAGAGATCTGCTACGCTGCTGCTGCTGCTGCTGGTTATTGCTGTAGTTGTATATTATTGCTGCTGCAAGCAAGTACAGGAACTTGCTACTGACAATGCATACGGCCATACAGTGCTGTGAGAAGGACATACTGCTGCTGCACAAATAGCATATAAAATAACCCATAACAGATCTGTACAGGTGGAGCTGGGGAAGGTGATGGATTTCAGATGAACTCTGAAAGAGTGCTGCAAATGCTTAAGTAAATGTTAACCAGCCATTTAAATTTAAAAGTAGCAAGCTCATTGGCTGCGTATGCAACATGAACCAATCAGTTTGTGCCAAGTTGTTTAACGGTGTGGATATAATCAGTTACGTTAATACCCGTCAGCCTGCGCCATCTTTCGTGACTGAACTATACATACATACATGTTATATGTACATATATATATATATATACTCACCGGCCACTTTATTAGGTTCACCTGTTCAATTGCTTGGTAACACAAATTGCTAATCAGCCAATCACATGGCTGCAACTCTAGCATCTAGATGTGGTGAAGACGACTGGCTGAAGATCAAACCGAGCATCAGAATGGGGAAGAAAGGGGATTTAAGTGACTTTGAACGTTGACGGGCTTGTCTGTGTATTTCAAAACTGCTGATCTACTGGGATTTTCATGCACAACCATCTCTAGGGTTTACAAAAAAGAGAAAATATCCAGTGAGCGGCAGTTGTGTGGACAAAAATGCCTTGTTGATGTCAGAGGTTAGAGGAGAATGGGCAGACTGGTTAGAGATGATAGAAAGGCAACAGTAACTCAAATAACCACTCGTTACAACCAATATATGCAGAATACCATCTCTGAATACACAACACGTCGAACCCTGAAGCAGATGGACTACAGCAGCAGAAGACCACACTCCTGTCAGCTAAGAACAGGAAATGGAGGCTACAATTCGCACAGGCTCACCAAAATTGGACAATAGAGGATTAGAAAAACGTTGCCTGGTCTGATGAGTCTCGATTTCTGCTGCTACATTCAGATGGTAGGGTCAGAATTGGCGTAAAGAACATGAAAGCATGGATCCATCCTGCCTTGTCTCAACGGTTCAGGCTGGTGGTGGGGATGTAATGGTGTGGGGGATATTTTCTTGGCACACTTTGGGCCCCTTAGTACCAATTGAGCATCGTTTAAACGCCACAGCTTACCTGAGTATTGTTGCTGACCATGTCCATCCCTTTATGACTACAGTGTACCCATCTTCTGATGGCTACTTCCAGCAAGATAATGCACCATGTCACAAAGCTCAAATCATCTCAGACTGGTTTCTTGAACATGACAATGAGTTCACTTTACTCAAATGGCCTCCACAGTCACCAGATCTCAATCCAATAGAGCACCTTTGGGATGTGGTGGAACGGGAGATTCGCATCATGGATGTGCAGCCGACAAATCTGCAGCAACTGCGTGATGCTATCATATTAATATGGACCAAAATCTCTGAGGAATGTTTCCAACACCTTGTTGAATCTATGCCACGAAGAATTAAGGTAGTTCTGAAGGCAAAAGTGGGTCCAACCCGGTGTACCCGGGTACTAGCAAGGTGTACCTTATAAAGTTGCCAGTGAGTATATGCATATATATGTGTTATTTTAAATAATTTTATCTTATTATTATGCATTATTTACTGAAATGTATTATGTAAGGAACAGAAACACTAAGGTACACTAGAAAATGACAAACATATTCAAGTATATGTACACACATTTGTTAGCTATTATTTTTTTATTATTTAAGCTTTTACATTATTATGCTTTATTCTAAATGATTAAATAAGGAATCTACTTATATTTTAATATGCATACACACACATACAGTATCTAATAGAGTAATAGTTTTAATTTGTATAATTATTTTATTCATTATAATGCAATATTCACTGAATTTATTATATGAGGAACCTACTTCACTAAAAATGTACATTATAAATATATCAACACATATGTACCAGATACATATATTTTTTTTATTTTAATTATTTTATCTTTTACATTATTATACTTTAATTATTCACTGAAAATTATAGTACTTAGATATCGTTCATCATTGACATCAGTCTATGTTATGCATATTCATGCATATATATTATAATATGCAAATTAGATTTGAGAGCTGTGGCAAAGGAGATGATTTTCAGTGAACAGTGACATATTTCTCCTGTCTTTTTCACTCACAGAGTTATCATATAGTTTCTTTTTGCCTTTCTGGGTATAGCAGACGCTGTTCTGTATGCATTCATTGTATGGAAAGAGCCATGTGAACATCATCATGTCTGACTGTTTGTCTCCTTTTGTGCTCCGCACAATACATTAAAACTCTACGAGTTAGGAATGACAAGAGGATGAGTATATGATGGCATAATTCTCATATAGCAATACAATAAGCTAAGCTAATGTGTTTTCAGTGATTTTGAAGACTTAATCTTTAAAGAAACACTAAAACCACAAAGTAAGAGACATCGGCTGCTCTATTTTCCATTTCAACATCCACGGGTCTGGATGTTGAAATGACATCCAGACCCGTGTTCTGTCCTCTGTTGAGCAGGAGAAATCCGCCGCAGCTTTAGAGAGATAGTCAGTGTGGATGGACGGCAGTGTCCTTCTGACACGCTGCTCTCTCACCACATCACACATCACACAGAAATCCTCAACATCTAAACCTGCTCCACTTTCATGCACATCGTCTTTGCTCTCTTTAAAAATAATTTTTGCTATGATAATACATGTATACCATTTATTTGACATGGTACCATGATAATATTTAGCACCATAGTAATACCATGGTTTTTATGGATGCATAATGTTTATTTTTTATGTTTTGGTATATGTGTCACAGTTATGGTCTGTTTTGGTTTCGTTTTCCCGTGTTTGTTCCTGTTTCCTTATTTGGTCATTTTCCTGTCCTTGTTTTGTTTGATTATAATTCTGTTCCAGCTGTGTATTAGTTATCTGTAATTAACCTGTGTATTTAAGTTCCTGTCTGTTTAGTTAGTGTCGTCTGGTCTACTGATTACAACCCCTGTGTTCCTGTCTGTCTCAGCCTTGCCTTGTCTTGTCCTTTTGGATTTATTAAAGACTGTTATTTTGAGTTAGATCCTCGTCTCCATGTTCCTCGTTCCTCCTCGCTGTGTGCACTGTGACAATATGGCTTTACTATACTTTTTTTTTTTATAAATTGTTTATTTATTTACTAGTGGCTTTTGGATATATACCATAGTAATACTACAATGCTAAAACTTTTTTTTGACATTTTACATTCTGTGTTATTCTTTAAATAAATTAATTTAATGGTACCACAGTAATACTATGTCTTTTGGACATGTACCACAGTAATACTGTGCTATTCAAAATGTATCATTTATAAAAAAAAAAAAAAAAAATATTTAAATGCTTTTGTATTATATTATTTACTTATTTAATTGTGCCATAGTAATACAATGGCTTTTGGACATCTGCCGTGGTAATACTGTGTTTTTTGAGCATATATGAATGTATATTTATTTGTTTGTTTGTTTATAGCATAGTAATACTAATACTTTGTTTTTGTTTCATTTTTCTTTAAAGTATCTTGTAGTACTATGTAAATGCCCTGATGTTTGAATATGATAGTTCATATGAAAGTATCATAGTGTTACAATCTGATGATTATATGACGGTAACACCAAAGTGCTTTTCTGTAAAAGCTCTGTCTCTCTCTCTTTCTCCCTCTCTCTTTCTCTCTCTCTCTCTCTCTCTCACTCACACACACACACACACACACAAACTCCCTCAATTCCTGTATTTCATTATATCCATCCAATCAAATCTGTCATGATATTTATGCTCAGTATTGTTTCAGTCTCATTGTTTTGTAGATCTGTTCATCATAATTGCTTATCCAGACTCAACACGATAACGATTCACTCTCTCTTCTGCATTACAAGTGACAGTCATCCATCTAATTCATTTTTTTCTTCATTCACGTCTAAAATTAGAATGCACATCCATGCTTGACGTGTGCTGAATGCTCATTTCCAGTTTTGTTGGAGCAGGAGGTGAGAGCTGTGCCAATAATTTTTCAAAGCATCTTATTTTTTTTTTTGGGGGGGGGGGGGGGGGGGGATTCTTAGGCAGTAAGACACATATCCCATAATTCACTGCAATTAGGAGGTAAATAAAATAGGATAAATGTTGATTACATGTATGTATATATATATATATATATATATATATATATATATATATATATATGGACATGGCCAAAAATATCGGCACCCTTGGTAAATATGATGAAAGGAGGCTGTGAAAATTAATCTGCATTGTTAATTCTTTTGATCTTTTATATTAAAAAAATAACAAAAATCTGACCTTTCAATAGATAAGAATTTAAAATGGGGGAAATATCATTATGAAATAAATGTTTTTCTCTAATACACATCGGCCACAATTAACGGCACCCTTTTATTCAATACTTTTTGAAACCTCCATTTGCCAGTTTAACAGCTCTAAATTTTCTCCTATAATGCCTGATGAGGTTAGAGAACACCTGACAAGAGATCAGAGACTATTCCTTCATCCAGAATCTCTCCAGACCCTTTAGATTCACAGCTCCATGACGGTGCTTCTTCTCTTCAGTTCACCTCACTCATTTTCTACAGGGTTCAGGTCAGAGGACTGGAATGGCCAGCAGAAGCTTGGTTTTGTGCTCAGTGACCCATTTTTGTGTTGTTTTTGAGGTTTGTGTTTGGATTATTGTACGGTCGAAAGATCCAAACATGGCCCATTATACGATTTCTAACAGAGTCTGTCACTTATTGATTTTTTTATATGTTGGCATTTGATAGAATCCACGATGCCATGTGTCTAAACAAGTTATCCAGGACCTCCAGCAGAAATATAGGCAAAAATAAAAATACATAAAAAATACAGCAGTATATTTCATTTTACACATGGGGTACTTTTTATCCATGTGTTCACCAAACCCTAAAAGTGTTTGCTGCTAAAAAGCTCATTTTTTAGTTTCATCTGACCATAGAAGCCAGTCCCATTTGGGTTTGGTGAACGCATATTAAATATTAATCAAAGATAACACAAGTAAATACAACATGCAGTTTTTGAATGACATTTTTTATTATGAAGGGAAAACAAAATCCAAATCCACATGGCCCTGTGTGAAAAAGTGTTTGCCCGTGATTACTGCCACACCTGTTCTCAATCAAGAAATCACTTAAATAGGACCTGCCTGACAAAGTGAAGTAGACCAAAAGATCATCAAAAGCTACACATCATGTTGAGATCCAAAGAAATTCAGGAACAAATTAGAAAGAAAGTAATTGAGATCTATCAGTCTGGAAAACGTTATAAAGCCATTTCTAAAGCTTTGGGACTCTAGCGAACCACAGTGAGAGCCATTATCCACAAATGGCGAAAACATGGAACAGTGGTGAACCTTCCCAGGAGTGGCCGGCCGACCAAAATTACCCCAAGAGCACAGCGACGACTCATCCAAGAGGTCACAAAAGACCCCACAACAACATCTAAAGAACTGCAGGCCTCACTTGCCTCAGTTAAGGTCAGTGTTCACGACTTCACCATAAGAAAGAGACTGGGCAAAAATGGCCTGCATGGCAGAGCTCCAAGACGAAAACCGCTGCTGAGCAAAAAGAACATAAAGGCTCGTCTCAGTTTTGCCAGAAAACATCTGGATGATCCCCAAGACTTTTGGGAAAATACTCTGTGGACTGACGAGACAAAAGTTAAACTTTTTGGAAGGTGTGTGTCCCATTACATCTGGCATAAAAGTAACACAGCATTTCAGAAAAAGAACATCATACCAACAGTAAAATATGGTGGTGGTAGTGTGATGGTCTGGGGCTGTTTTGCTGCTTCAGGACCTGGAAGACTTGCTATGATAAATGGAACCATGAATTCAGCTGTCTACCAAAAAATCCTGAAGGACAATGTCCGGCCATCTGTTTGTGACCTCAAGCTGAAGCGAACTTGGGTTCTGCAGCAGGACAATGATCCAAAACACACCAGCAAATCCACCTCTGAATGTCTGAAGAAAAACAAAATGAAGACTTTGGAGTGGCCTAGTCAAAGTCCTGACCTGAATCCTATTGAGATGCTGTGGCATGACCTTAAACCCTCCAATGTGGCTGAATTACAACAATTCTGCCAAGATGAGTGGGTCAAAATTCCTCCACAGCGCTGTAACAGACTCATTGCAAGTTATCGCAAACGCTTGATTGCAGTTGTTGCTGCTAAGGGTGGCCCAACCAGTTATTAGGTTTAGGGGGCAAGCACTTTTTCACACAGGGCCATGTGAGTTTGGATTTTGTTTTCCCTTCATAATACAAAACTTCATTCAAAAACTGCATGTTGTGTTTACTTGTGTTATCTTTGATTAATATTTAAATTAGTTTGATGATCTGAAACATTAAAGTGTGACAAACATGCAAAAAAAGCCACCACTTTTTCACACCATTGTATGTATATATATATATATATATATATATATATATATATGTATCAGTATATAGCACTTATTGCATGTAGGCTCAGAAACAGTAATGACAGGCATATGGCATCTGAATCACCTTATCAAAAGAGCGTTGTATGCCTACTGTAGATGGCTTGCAAATTTTCCAAAAAATATGTCTGATATGATACATCTGATACAGCTACATGCAGATCCACAGATGAAAAAAAAAGTTGATATGTCTTTGTGGTTGATAGCAGTAATATGTTTCATCACTTATCCAATTACATGTGTTAGAAGAAACTAATCTGAGACTCCATTAAAACAAGAGACCTAGCGGCGCGAGGTTAAACAATAGCAAATTACATTACCCTCATACCCGCTTAGCAAGAAGACCTTGCCATGTTCGTGCTCGTTCATATCTACTGAGAAATTACCAGGCCACACCAAGCTTTTTTTTTATATTAATGAATTTTTTTCCGTTCTAGAGACAAAAAGGTTTTTGTTTCTTTTATTTGATTGACTACACAATCAAAAACACCAAGTTGACTGTATATTTAAATAATTATTTAAAATACATTTCACTGAAAGCCAATAATTACAAACACCGACATGATAAAGTTTTAGATTTTTCATTTATTTATTTTATTTTTAAAAAATAAATATATAATTCCAACAATATCTGAATGTACTGTACTAAGTACTACATTTTGGTAGAAAATACATTGTCTTTTTAATTAAAATATTAATTTCATAAAGTTAATTTTGACAGTTAATTTAATTTTACAATAGTATACTTTTTGTTAAAAATGTTTTACAGTACATGACTGAATTTTGGCCATTAAACAGACAACTTCATATATACAGTATATACAAAAACAAGATGTTTTGCAGTTTAGTTTCAATTTTTGTCTTTTTGCACTGAGCTTTTGAGTACTGTATATTTTTATAGTATAGCACCTCTTTTATCTAAAAAAATAAAATAAAATAAAAAAATGGTTCGTCATGATATGACCCCTTTAAATCACTTTAGAAATCACTGGACCTGTTAAATGTCTGTTATATCATACAGAAACATCCATTTGAGGTTAAAAAGTACATGGTATGTTTCAGACAGAGGCTATTAATGACCCCTTTTCTCAACCTTCTGCTGCTTTTTGCTTTCCCCGGCTCACTGAACTTTCCCTGGTTAAGAGCTTCAGCTCCAAACTTGTTCATTTTCGCTCTTTAAGTTTCTCTGAATGTAATTACTTCTAATCTCTTTATCCTTCTGTCTCCTGGAAAAAGCCCCTTACCTGAGGCAGATGATGACAGGAGCTGGCCTCAGCTTACTTTCGCTCTCTCAGACACTTCCTTCCCATTTTGACTTCTTGAGATTCCTTCCTATCATTGGCTTCACAGATACGCATATCTTCTTTTAGAGGCTCTCTCTGGTTGCTCCAGACATTGTATGGTTATCCGATGTTATTTGGGTTGATTGAAGGGGCGAGATCTTCTTTGCCCTTTGATGCGTGGCTTAAAGTTGAAGTGTGTCATTTTTCGTTGTAAAAATATTTTCTTCTATCATAGTATAATATGCTGAGTCAACTATAAATCATGGTTGGTTTTGTGAAAACATTGTCTTCTATGTTTTATGAGGCCTTGACAAACTCAATCAATGGTGTGAGCTTGGGGCGGGGTAATCCGTTTGGCTGACCAATGGCAAGCGGGCGGAAGTGTGTGAGAAACCTATAGTAGTATAGTAGAAAATAATTTTTAGTGATGTAGAAATTACCCGAACTGTCAGATAAATGCGTAATTTAAGGCTTTACTTAACAGTTTTATTACTGAGTGTACTGAAACAACTGTCAAAAGTGCAGCTGTCGTTCTGTGGATAACTGATTTCAGTGAAACATTCATTCTTCTCATGAAACATATTTAGGCATATTTTTTTCTTTTATTTTCGCTAAGCACATTCAAAAGGGGCACAAAGTCTGACAGAAAAGAAAGCCGTGCTAGCAAAAGCCTCTTATTCATGGTGAAACATGGACCTGTTTGTTCCCCAGGGAGCCTTCAGAATGAGCTCTTACTTCCATCCCTCAGAGACTGAAATGTTTTGAATAAATTAAAAGTTTTTCTTGGTCTAAGTAATGATTTCATGACAAAACCTGTGGAGACATTGGAGGAAAGTCATTATGTGTCATTATAGAACTTTACCAGGTTCACATTCATTGCAGTGCACGCATTTACTTGCTCTTGAGAGACCAGACCTTTGCGGACATACAAACTACTGCAAGGTCTGTGTAACTTCAGGTCACTGAACTTCAGTTTTGAGAGCGTTCTGCAGCCATGTAGACTTTACATACAGTACAAAGTATGGGGTCCAAAAATGAAATGTATGGTGATAAATATTGATTGCTGATAAAAACAAACAATAACATTAACATACATGTATACACATTTTTCCTGCTTTTTTAATTAAGGCCTGCAGAAAATATATGATTTTAAAATTAATTTGTGTCAGTTAAAATATAGATTGTTATTATACATTGAATATTTCAAATATAAATATTATATTTGTGCATCAAAGAAAAATAATGCAGTCTGATCTCTGTAAATATTGCTTGCTTTTTTGTTTATTGTATTGCATTAAATCACAGTCTGCAGAAAATATAAATATTATATCAGTTAAAATACAGATTTTTAAAAACAATATTTCAAATATAAACATCAAAATGGGTGGGAAAAAATATAATATAATATGACTCCTGTAAATATTACTTGCTGGTAATTTTTTGTTCATTTCATTGCATGTTTTTTAGTCAAGGCATGCAAAAATAAATAAATAAATAAAATACATATGAATATTTTTGTATTATTTAAATATAGATTTAAAATTTGTGTTTAATATGTAAAATATAAATTTCAAGTTGCCATAAAAAAAAAGAATGTCATATGACCACTGTAAATATAGAAGGCTTTTTTATTATTATTTTCATGTGCTTTGTTTACATTAAATAGAAAATAAATTATTTTTTTGTGTCTATCATTCTTACCATGTGATTTCAAATATGCATACTTTTTTTTTTTTTTTTTTTTTTTACTTGTTTGCAGTATACAGTATAAGCAGGGTCCTACAGTAAATCAACAGTCAGCAGTGCACAGAAAAAAAAAAAAAAAAAAAAAAAATTCTTGTAATGCCTGCAATGTCCAAAGATGATTTCAGACCAAATGTGGCAGCAGCAGACACACCAAAATATTTTATTAAATTACGCCCTTAAATATTTTCAATAAATGAATAAACTGATGCAACAGATTTTGACTGTGGTGAAGAAAGGAAAATGTGATTGGGTGTTTATGCGTGTCAGACTGTTGGCAGCGGCACGCTCATGATGCGTGATTCTCAGCAATGGCCCATTTATAACATTTAGTGAAAGTGTCTCTGTAATGAGGATGACTAGTCTCTGTTTTTGGCCCATCCTGGACTACTCCACTTTTTCACTGCTTCCATCTTGAAAAGCATTTCAGAGAGAAGTCCAGATTATGTTTTAATCACCTGATAACCCCTCACATCTGTTACAGCTCTCACCGGCTGCAGTTCCCTGTGTTGATGAGCATCCATCACGTTAACAACAGCAGTTAACGTCTCATTGGACAAAGCAGGAGGATTGAGCTCCTTTCATCACGATGGTCACACAGATTTTGGAGCTGAAAGAAAAGGTTGATTTACTACTTTTGTTGGACTGTGGAAGACAGTCAAAGGTCAGATTTACACCCTGTCATTCAGAGTTTGTGCTGTTCTCTGTTCACGATAAAGCTGCTTCTGAGTGCTTTCTTCATCTAGAGACTCTGTGATGAAAAAGGCAACAATTTTCTTAAACAGGATAACCAGGTCTACACAAGTAAGTAAGTTGTCTTAAAGTTCCTTCTGAATGAGAGTCCAAACATCTGATAAAAACATCACAATAATCCACACCACTCCAGTCATTTAACATCTTTTGAAATGAATTGTTTGTAAGAAACAAATTAAGACGTTTTAATAAACCAACATTTCTGGATAAAATATGAGTCCGTAATAAAAGATGAAAAAGTCCATCTCCTGTTCTCCTTTCTCATTAAAATCCACCCACATTGTTCAGAACTGTTTTGATCTGGTTTTTATTGTAAACGGTTCTCTCCTGATTCAGACCAGATGACTTTTTAATTGAAGAAAAATTACTTTTTTTCATTATGGACATGCCGGAAGAATTGGTTTGAATTTAAAAACATCATAATGATGGATTTGTTTCTTACAAACACACAGGTTTTCACTTCACAAGACATGATTGACTGGAGTGGTGTGGATTATTTGTGGATTCTTGTGATGTTTTTATCAGCTGTTTGAATTCTCATTCTGACGGCACCCATTCACTGCAGAGGATCCATTGGTGATTTGATGTAATGCCGAATTTTTCCAAATCTGATGAAGAAACACACTCATCTACATCTTGAATGTCCTGGGGATGAGTAACATTTCATTTTTGGGGGAACTATTCCTTAAAAAAAATTAACAATTCTTCCACCAAGTAATAGTACAAATTCAGCCTAACTCTTGGTGTTATTGTAGATATAAAGAACGGAAGTGAATTCAGAATACCTTTCAAATTTCATATCGGTTCCTGAATTCCGCAAACGAGATTGAAATTCAAACTTCAATGCAAGGAAGTAGAATGAAACTGCATTGAAATTGAAATGATAGATAGATAGATAGATAGATAGATAGATAGATAGATAGATAGATAGATAGATAGATAGATAGATAGATAGATAGATAGATAGATAGATAGATAGATAGATTTCAAAATTAAATTGCATAGTTATTTTATGTCTGTTGCTTCATTATAGTTAAAGAAATGCAGTATTTGTATAGACATCATTGCAGCTGTCCTGTATTGCAGGCAAAGCTAGAACCATAATGTATAACCAGTAAATATTGCAAATAATGCATTAGGAATTGTTTGTTCAGTGACAGTCAGTCTCTATATCGTAATTACAAACAGAACACAGTAATTCATGGGAACACAGTGTGTATGGGAGCTGAATGATTGAGTCTGTGATTATAAATGAAGTGCGATTCCCTAGAAACACAGTCAGTCTCAGCATCGGTCACATGGTCTGTTGTGTTGAGCAGCTTTAGTGTTCTGTCATTAACTCACAGAGAATCTAAGAGCTCCTGCGAGAAATAACACATTAAAAACAAATTACTCTTAACAAGTTATATCCTCAAACACATATACAGAACATAAAGCACAAAAATGACTCCTTCCGAGACTGGGATGTTTCATATCTATAAAAACACAGCACATAACAGATATCATTTATTTTAAAGCTGCATAAACAGTGGGTTGTATTTTCCCAAAACACACATAATCCATCAGTCATAATATGCTGTATATGAAACTATGAATTATAATGAATACATAAGGGAGCTGTGATCACAACACTATAAATATTACACTCACAGTACTGTGTTCATTTGTTCAGAAGGTTTCAAAGGACATGAAGGATTTTAAAAATGCTATGAACAGAAAAAAAATAAAAAATTAAGAGCAAAAAACACTTGAACGAGCTGTGTTCAACCAAGTCTCTGCCTTTCTCACGCAGAACAACCTCCTGGACAGCAACCAGTCTGGTGTCAGAAGTGGACATTCAATCAAGACTGCCTTGCTCTCAGTTGTTGAAGCTCTAAGACTGGCAAGAGCGGATTCCAAACCTTCGATACTTATCTTGCTGGATCTGTCCGCTGCTTTTGACACAGCTAACCACCAGATCCTCCTGTCAACCCTATTGACAAAGGGCATCTCAGGAACCGCACTCCAATGGTTAGAGAATATGGACTGGCTACATATAGCTGCTCACAGAAAATTCAAGGCATTAATGTTTGCCTACAAAACCACCACTGGCTCTGCACCCCTTTTCTTAAGTTCATTAGTTCAGACTTATGTGCCCTCTAGAAGCTTGCATTCTGCAAGTGAACAGCGCATTATTGTGCCATCCCAAAGAGGCACAAAATCCCTTTCACTGACTTTTAAATTAAATGTTCCCGCCTGGTGGAATGACTCAATCCGAGCAGTCCGATTCCTTAGCCATCTTCAAGAATTGGCTAAAAACACATCTCTTCTGGTAAAAAAAAAAAAGTGTCTGGTAAATGACTAGATGTAAATGTAGATGGATATATATATATATATATATATATATATAATATATAAATAAATATATGTTTATACATTAAATATATAAGTAAATATATACATAAATATACATATTTATTTATTTGTGTGCATGTGTGTGTGTGTTCAGATAAAATGTTTGAGTAATAAATAAAAAAACTATAATATATATTAGTAGATAAAACATATGTAATTAAAAAATAAAAATAATAAATATGTAATAATATTGTCAGTCCTCTATCGTGTGTGTCTTGTGTTCCCGCCTCTTGTGTCCTTATTTGGTTTGTTTTCCCGTCCTCGTTGACTGTGATTATTAGTTAATTCTTGTCCAGCTGTGTTTTAGTCATTATCTGTATTATCTTTTATATTTCAGTCCTGTCTGTTCAGTTAGTTTTCGTCTGGTCTACTCGTTACTCCCCAGTGTTTCTGTGTGTCAGCCCTGCCTTGTCGGATGTCATTAAAGACTGTTTTATTTGAGTTTATTCCACTTCTCGTGCTCCTCGGTTCTCCCCGTTGTGTGCACCATGACAGAAGACCAGACCGATACCGAAAGTAAGCGGGCGCACACTCACCTCGTTTTGTTTTGTTCGTTTTTGAAAGTCTTTTGTTTTGTTCCTGTGTCTGTCTGTCCCGTGGCATTGAAGTCGCCACTCATCATCCCAGCTTAGGCCACTGCAAGTTGGCGTGGGAGTTCGGCGGTATCGCCGCGAGTCCCTCAAGTCTGCCGCCGTCCACCACTCTCTCAAGCTCGCCTGCAGTTCCTGTGGCAAGCCTGCCGGCCGCCGCTGACTTCAGCCCAGGTCCCATGGATCCAGTCCACATCACGGCCAGGAGTGCCGTGCCATATCCCCAGAGTCATGGATTTTAAGTCTTGTCGTGCCCACAGGAGCAGTTTTAATCTAGTCTTGTCTTGTCATGTCTATGGAGACTCGTCTGGGGCAGAACTTGAAGTGGTTGCTGAGGGACGCTGTGAGGGCCCCTGAAGTCACGTCATGCCCAGAATGGACCTCAGCTTCCGAGCTTAGCCCAAGAAGGGTTTCCTGTTCCTGTGGGCTGTCTTATTCCTGTTTGTCTAGCCCCGGAGGGCACCTAATACCCCGTAGATGCCCCATGTATTTTTTTTGGGGGGGGGGTAGAAGGCTTCCGGCTGTAGTGGCCGGGTCAAGGGGTACGAGGCCACGGCCACAAGGACCACCTGCCATGGCCTCCTGAGCTCCCTGCACTGCCATGGCCTCCTGAACTCCCAGCTCCGCCATGGCCTCCGATCTGTCTATTCCGCTCTGGAGGTCCCCGTCCTGTAAACCTGTCCATGTGTGTCCTGAGAGTCCTTCAGAGCGCCCATCCCCTCTCCCCTGTGGTACTGTTATGGCGTGGGATGCGCCTTCGTTACAGCTTTTTATTAAGTTCATTTAAAAAACATTTGGAGCATTTTTTGTTCATTAAATGCGTTTTTTCTTTCTTAAAGTAATGACCAAGCAGCCAGCGGCAGACCGGCAGGCTGATCATAGCTTATGTTTGATAAATTTAGCCTTCTCAAATCATCATGACTTGCCTAAAATAAAATCTATAGATATACTAAAACAGTTCAAGCATATAACAATGTTTAAACGTTAAACCTAGATAAATGTGCGCTGCATCCAGTAGTTTGTGCGGAGAGTGGAAGCTAACGAGCACCATGGAGGCACCAGCGCAATCAATTGCAATTTTTTTTCAATGGAAACAACTTACGCCGTAATTTTTGATCATAAAGGTAAGAGTAATACATCATTCGTAACTGTAAAGGGTCTACTTTTATTTGTGTGCACTAACAATGTCAACAAAACGTTTTTAAACGTGCTTTTATCTTGAACAGGAGCACTTCACAAAAATGAAACGAAAGACAGCAAATACATGCCACACAGACATGATAAATATATTTATAGAAAGCTTTAAATTACTACTTAACGAAATAAATAAAAACGAAAACTATTTAATATAATCATTATCTGTGAAGATGCACTTCTCTCTAAAGGTGCATCTAACGAGGAGATGGCGAATCCTTACTATTTCCCCCGGACACATTCATGCTAATTACTTTTGCCTTATTGCGTGTATTTGAACGCAGAACTCTTCAGCTGTGCTGACAGCTCGCTGCTGCTGCGGGACATGCTCTTGACAGTCCCGGCAGCACGGACTCATGTTGTTTCCACCAGCGCGGCAATTTTTTTCCATCAATAATTGAGGGATGTCTAAAATATAAAGATAGGGAGAAGTCTAAAACAGGCCCGAGGACCAGCCCGCGTCTGAATTCTGACGTGAATATTGGCCCAAAGCCCGGGCCTAGGGACATAAAAAAGTCTAAGCGTTATTGAACATGTACCGAGTAAAATATTACTGAAAATTGATTAGTAATGCCTTACACTACTGTGTTACAGCAAAAAGTATTACGTTACTGTAATACATTACTTTTGTAACGCGTTACTCTCAACACTGATCTGTATTATCCTGTGTATTTCAGTCCTGTCTGTTCAGTTAGTTTTCGTCTGGTCTACTCGTTACTCCCCAGTGTTTCTGTGTGTTAGCCCTGACTTGTCTTGCCTTGTCTGATGTCATTGAAGACCGTTTTATTTGAGTTTATTCCACATCTCGTGTTCCTCGTTCCTCCCCGTTGTGTGCACCGTAACAAATATTTGATAAAAAATCAGTAATGCCAGTTTTTTTATATATATGCTTAGTTAATTTGATATTAGAGCTACTGTTTTTAAATTATTTACATGATGACAGCTGTTCAAAAACATATTGTCTCCGTCCTTCAGTAAGTACATAAAATCTAGAATAATCCTATTAATCCCAAGCATGAGAATTTATGTATTATATAGTCTCCTGTGTGTGTAATTCAAACATCCGTCATATTTGCATGTATTTAAGTCCCTGGATTGCTGTGTAATAGTTTGTTTTACAGTGCATCATGCTATCCTTTCAATTGCAATGTCAATTTATGCAACAACAAGAGTGTGTGAAGAGCGTCTCGTACTCATTACTATGTGATTGAAGACAGTATGGTTGAGATAATGGTGTATCTAACCTTCAGCTCTATGCACGGGGCTGTACTCTGGCTGCTTTTATTGACATAAGCCAAACGCCTCTGTGTTTCAGTCCAGATACATGTGCCAATGCTGATTTGTTGAGGTGTGACCGTGGCCTTGATTTCTGCCAGTGGTGCATTGGATGCCTGTCAGTACATGAGTGGGCGGCCAAACCAAAGGTCCAATAAACCATTAACATGTGCTGGTCAGTCAAATCACAGAGCGGGGAAATATATGGAAATTAATGCAACGGAGCGGCCATCAATCACTGCAGTCCTGCAAACGTGGCTCACGCTGTTGCTGTTCACTACACTCTCCACTCACCACTCGCTTTGTGGTGGCTGGGCTTTGCTCTGCTATCAGACTTTTAGCAATTTATGGGTTCAAAACTCCCAGGGAAGCTGATATGGAGAAGTTTTGAACTCCAAAGTTTGGTAAAACTTTGAGATATGAATAAAATGCAAACTAAGCATGCAGTTACAGTACTAACATAACTACATTTTCAAACACTAAAACAGTATCTAAACAAGTTTTTCCAACAAGAAGTGCTGCAGTTCTGTTTTATAGCCTATGCTGTTTAATCATTTGGGGTTGGTAAGATTTTTTTATATTTTTGAAAAAAAGTCTATTATTCTCTCCAAGGCTGCATTTAATTGATCAGTAAAAACAGTAGTAATATTGTGAAATATTATTACAATTTAAAATAACTGTTTTCTAAGTGAATATATTTGAAGATGCTATTTATTCCTGTGATGAAAACCTGGATTTTCAGCATCATTACTCCAGTCTTCAGTGCAACATGATCCTTCAGAAATCATGCTGATTTGCTGGTCAAGAAATATTTATTATTATCGTTGTTGACAACTTTTTACAGGATTCTTTGAGGAAGAGAAAGTTTAAAAGTTTTATTGTCTTTTGGTCTTTGCCTGGTCACTTCTTCTGCAGCAGATGCTGAAGGAGAGGGTGGATGATGATTGGGATGGGGGTGTTTCAGATGGATCTGGCCTTCCTACCACATCAATCTGAATAGATGTCTGTGATGCTGGTTGCTCGTGGCCAGTGATGGACTGTGCTGTCTTCACCAGCCTTTGCAGCCATGCAGCCGGTGAGAATATTCCGAATGCAGCATCTGTAGTTTGTCAGAATCAGTGGTGACATGCCACACATCATGATCTCAGGGGAAAAACAGCCTCCGCCCTGCTTTCTTGACCACAGTGCTAAAATGATGAGACTATGATGTTGAAAAAAAAAAAAAAAACAACAACAACAGCAACTACAAAATATTGATGACAGTATTCTTTTTCATGATCAGCATGAGCCAGATTATTTTTAAGTGTCAACTGTGGCAGATATGGAATATAGCTTTCTTTTTCTTTTTTGACAGGAACTGCAAAAAAATAAATACAATCTTGTTGTTGTTATTATTATTATAATTATTATTATTATATATGCTATTAAGTTTTTCTTTTTTCACACAATAATAACTAAAATTATTATATTTGTTTTGGCTGCTTGTGTGTTTAAAATGTCTACAAGTTACGCTCTTGATAATTATTGGCTGTAATATAAATAAATAAATAATTGATACAAAAACTAAAAACTTTACCTATTAGAACAAGCAAATGCTTAATATTTCACCTGCCAAAAACATAATTCTTTAAAGACCTTTACAAGCCATTTGTCAGTAGACCCCATTTTAAAGACTTAATAGAAAGAACAGAATTAATAGAATTATGAATATCAGTGTCCACAAAAAAGGTTTCTTAAGAAGCAAATCAGCTTATTAAAATGATTTCCGAAGGATCATGTGACACTGAAGACTGGGGTAATGATGCTGAAAATCCAGCTTTGCATTACAAGAATAAATTACATTTTAACATTTTCAATTGTAATAATATTTCACTATTAAAGTTTTTACTGTATTTTTAATTAAATATAGCTTTGGTGAGCATGAGAGATTTTTATAGTTTATTTAGTTATCTTTATTAAATATGTTACTGTAACTCTAAATGAGCCCCTTGTTTATTTTATTTTATTTTATCAGCTATAATTGTATTGGCATACCTGTGAAGATATGGTCTAAAAAAGTAGTTGACTACTTTTTCAAAAGTAATAATTTGATTGTACTTGAGACTTAGTACTTGAAAGTACTTTAAAGTATGAGAAGCTTGTAGCTCAACAAGCTACAGTTTCAAAGTATCTTCCCCAGAACTGGATATCCATATATACGTTTAGACATCAGAAGAAGCATTAAAATAAGTTATCCTGCTACTAGATTAATTATGAAATGGAGAAGCTTGTGATGTTTATGCGCCGCTGAGGGAGCCCCGTAGCTTCTGTCGCTGTGTCTTTAAGTCATCTAACATGGGCTTGAACTCATTCATCCCTCTTCCAGAGCAGCATGGGCTCTCTTTCTCCTGCATGTGGCTCCCAAACACATACACTCACAGTCAGATTACAGCTCCAGTCCTTGTCTGTAGTTCCCTTCTCGCCCTGAACTCTTATTAGCTTGACAGCAGTTCATTATCTCTCTCAACAGGAGATGCGGTCACATGCTGTTCTGCCATCTTGATGTGTCTGTGCACCTCCTCTACTGAAGAGTCGACTGTCCACAGGAAGTCAGACGGGACAATGGCAGACATTTCACGTGCGCCTGTGGAGACGGCGAGCGTATGGAACTATGTAACTTTTGCAATGTTAAAATACTTTTTCCTATTTCACTTCATGTGTAGAGCTACAAGGAAGCTTTAAGGAAAAACTATAAGAAAGCCAGCTGTAGGATGATTTCTTTAAGAGTAGGGTTGGGAATTGGAGAATTGATATATATATATATATAATTGTATTAATGCTTGTTAGCGTTTCTAAAATTCTGGAATTATATATATTTATAGATTAAATAGATAAAAAAGTATTACGTATTTTTTACAAATACTAGATGGTTATTGTATAATGATGTATGAATTGAAAGTAAAGTCATTAAAAGGATTAAAAATATACATTTATATTGTTATATGTTTGCTTATATTAGTTATTTTGGAAGCTTTAATATTTTTAAATAAATGTTACAGTAAATTAAAGCAATTTTATTGATGTTCAGTTCTGGTACACTTTCTATAAATAAAAAAACAAATTAAGGAAAAAAAACATTAAAATATGTAAATAAAAATATGTTTTGTTTTCTGTTTCTTCATAAGCTATAATATTTTGAAATAAAAAAAATGTATTAAATATATAAAACTTATTTTGATATTTTAGTTTTTTGAAACTTTAAATACAATTTCACAATTTATTAAAACTATTTTAATGATGTTCAGTTCTGTTAACATTCCTATAATACAAGTATTATTTATTTCTAATTATTATATTATTATTTATATTAATGTTATTATTATTGCTTTACTTATATATTAATATTTTGCACATTCTGCAAGGGGTAGGTGAACTTATGAGCACAACTGTATGTATGCATGTATGTATATATATATATATATATATATATATATATATATATATATACTTTACTTACTTACTTACTTTTGTCATTTAGCAGACGCTTTTGTCCAAAGCGACTTACAAATAAGAAAAAGTAACTAAAACTAAAAGTTACAACTCTATATACCCACATATTTAAGAAAATAAATACTATATACCCACATATTTAAGAAAATAAAGAAATTAAATAAATTGACACATGCATATAACAACATTTCAATAATAAATATATAAATGAATAAATATATATACATGCATACATACAGTTGTGCTCATAAGTTCACATACCACTTGCAGAATGTACAAAATGTTAATTGAAACAAAATACGAGGGATCATGAAAATTGCATGTTATTTAATTTTTAATAAAAATTTAACTTTTTATTTAGTAGTGTCCTGAATAAGCTATGTCACATAACAGATAAACAAATAGATTTACAGTACATACTGTATACTCCACAAGACAAAATAAATAAATTGAAAAAAATGACCCCAAAACTGTACATATCCTTGCATCTTAATACTACGTGTCATTTCCTGGATGATCCATAACTGTTTTTTCTGTTTTGTGATAGTTGTTCATGAGTCCCTCGTTGGTCCTGAGCAGTTCAACTGAAAGGGAAAGGGGGAAAGGGAAGTGGTGTGTGGCCAAGTATGGTGACCCATACTCGGAATTTGTGCTCTGCATTTAACCCATCCAAGTGCACACACACAGTAGTGAACATACACCCGGAGCAGTGGGCAGCCAAACAACTGCCTGCTGTTCTTCAGAGAAATCCTCCAGCTCCTGCACATTCTTTGCTTTTCCAGCATCTTCTGCATATTTTAACCCTTTCCAACATTGACTGTATGATTTTGAAATCCATCTTTTAACATTGAGGACAATTGAGGGACTCATGCATAACAATTTCAAAAGGATGAGGGGGTGTAAAGTTTTTAAAGTGGATGATCAGGGTAAATTGTACTTATTTTGTTTTCTGGGAAACATGCAAGTATTTATGTAGCTTCTGAAGTTCAGTACTAAAATAAATAAATAAATAAATGCGATCGTTAAACAAAATGAGAAGAATTTACACATCATCATCCTGTTCTAAAGTTTACATACCCCGGCTCTTAATGCATTGTGTTGCCTTCCTGTGCATCAGTAAATGTTTTCACCTTTTGTAATCGTTGTGTATGAGTCCCTCAGTTGTCCTCAGTGTGAAAATAGGGATCTCAAAAAACATAGTCACTTTTGGAAAGGGTTCAAATAACCTTTCAGGACCAACGAGGGAACTATAAACGACTATCACAAAATATAAATACAGTCGTGGATCATAAATATAGCTTTAATATTTTAAAATATATTTTGCGAAATTACTGCATCTACTGTAGCCAATTTTCCTCTTATGAAGTTATTCAGTTTGTAGTCCTAATATAGACTAAAACAGAAGAAGCTCCCTGTGGAATTTCTAATGGTTTTTTAGAAAAGTGGTTTTCTATATTGGAGTAAATAAGGACTGTAGTTAACTTTACTTGAAGAAAATTAAAGTAAAAATTTTGTTTTACAACATAAATTAGATAACACTTCAAATATGAATTGTACATGACATTCGATGACAGTCTTAGTGGTTTGGTGACAAGGTCCTTATTTGTATACAGAAGCACATCCTGCCATTGAATCTGACATCACTTCTCTGCAGTTTGTTACAGATCAAACGTTCACATTTGGAAATTCTGATATACAGCATTTCTGAATTTCACCTCGGGAAAACACAAGGTGATGGTAATTGTATTTATTTAGGATTTGGATGTAATAAACCGTTAATGCAATTGGTTTAACATTAACATTTGTTTTTGGTAAAACTAGAATTTCTGCCATTAGTCCTGCTATCCAGTTTATTTTACAATATTGGTTTTTAATCTCTGGTTTTACATCTTGTAATTTCCTATGCATTTAGAAGAAAGTTTTTTGCTGCATATTTTAAAATAATAAAAATACCTCGTTTTATCTTATAATTTCTTATGATTTTAGAAGAAAGTATTTTGCTGTACATTTTAAACATAAACTAATAATACAAGTAAATAATATTTAGTTTTTGATGGCTTTTTCATCTCAAGGTTTCCGTGATTTTGTGTTTTGCTGTTCATTTTAAATTACAATAATTTGTAAAAATGTCCCATAAATGATTGATTATAATGAAAAGAGAAATTATGTTATCATGGTCAAATAATACCTTATATTAGGAGTGATGAGGAATGCTTCATAAACCAATTATAGTGTGGCCATGTGCAGAACAAACGATGGTTAATTTGAATCACGTATTTAATTTTAAATCATCATGTTGAAAGGCTGTGACTGAATAACTGAATAACCCCAATCAGATTTACTGAAGATCCTCACCCTGTAATCTCTAAAGTGGCCTATTGAATCAAACACATCATTTATTAAGGGCATTAAAAGTTTCCATAACCATCATACCGTTATGAAGTTTCTCTAACAAAAGATCATTTAGAGAAACAAGTTGCTTTTTGAAGACAGGAAATAAATCAGGGCAGTTGTTTCATTTTTCTTTGCGTTTCAGTGTAAATCTGTCAAAATCACTGAACAGTTTTTCAATTATATTCATCAAAACGGTCTGTGAACTTCACGGCCTCTCACAATTTCTCTATTCTTTTTCTGTCACACTCTATCACAACCTCCAGCTTTTCAGTAAAATCAACCGAGTTTGAGGCAATTTAAATATTAAACATTTTGTCCTTAATAAATAATAATAATAATACTTCTTATTTTAATATTTTAAATACATTTTTGCAGTTAATAAAAAGTATTTGAATGACGTTCAGTTCTGTTAATGTTTCTATCATGAAATTATTTATTTATTGTACTTTTTATGAATTTATTTTAGCATTATATATAAGGTGTACAGAGGTTGATGAGTGGAGGGAGGAGATTTTGTTGGGACAATAATTGACATGTCAGAGACTTGTGAGCAAAATAGAAACAAGAACACAAAGATATCCAATCAAACTGATTTGAGACCCATTTGGAGGAAGGATATGCATATATTTATATTTTCCCATTCATTCCCATCTCACCTTGAGCCAGCCCGAACAATCCAATATTTGATCTGGGCTTAGCTGGGAGATTTAATCCCGCAGAGTGATGAAAAAGGCTTTTTCACCAACTTGCATTTATGCAATTTTGCCTGCTAGCACAATTCTATGGAAATGCGTTTCCTCCATTCCCACAGCCTGGATTAGACTGTGAATATGTGAAAGAAGCCATTAATACCTCAAAGCAAACGTCACACCCCAGTGTGAAGGGTTTCATCTGAAACGGTTTGGCTGGCTTTTATTTATTTATTTGTCTGTTTTTCACCCCGGAGTCTGTAGATGTGTGCTGAGCTTTACGTGGAGTCAACATGAAATCAGAATGAACATTTTTTTATTGCATATTCCTGCTCTTATTGTGCACATTTTATCTTTCTGATCTTTAATCAGAATGTAATACCTTGCTCTTTCTCTGCAGTGACTTTCCTTTTCTGCTGACCTCACTTAGTCCTGGATAATGAGAACTGGTCTTTTGTGCTAAGAGTTAGGCCTCTTCAGTCTTTATATGTCATAAATGGGAATCAAATAAAATATTAAATCCAAACAAATCTCCATATCAAAACCACTACGATCAGGCCATGTGTTCAGATAAAATATGAAACTGGATGGCAAAAACCTTATTGTAAACACACACACAGGTTTGTTTTTGTGAATTGTGTGAACTTTCCATAGACTTCTATTGTTTTTCTACTGTACAAATCGTATTTTCTATTGCCCTACACCTAAACCTACCCCTTAGAGGAAACTTTCTACATTTTTACTTTCTAAAAAAATCTCATTCTGTATCATTTATAAGCCTTTTGAATTATGGGGAGACTGAATATGTCAAATTCAAATTCAAATTTTATTTGTCACATACATATACATACGTAGTACGACATGTAGTGAAATGTATTGTACGACTGTCCAACAAATTGTCCAACAAAATTAGAAAAACCTCAAGTTTACAAAAATACAAATAGAAAAAGTACAGTAACCATATATACAGAATAAACTAGCAATAAAATAAAATAACAAATAGATATGAGAATAAAAAATAGAATATGATTCTATATAGATTCTATAAAAAGTAAAGTGTATGTCAGTGATAAAGTGTCCGTGTGCTGTGCTGTGCAGTGCAGTAAAGTGTATAAGTGAGTAAAAGGATACTAAAGACAAAGACAAATGGTATGTAAGTCCCACTCATTTATCCTTCCGTACCTTCTACAAATTAGTGCAGATTGTACTTGAAAAATGTGCAAAGTGGAAGTGTGGGGTGATGTGATTAGAGTGGAGAGTGGTTTAGACTCCGAATGGCCTGCGGGAAGAAGCTCCTCCTCATTCTCTCTGTGTTCGCCTTCATGGAGCGGAAGCGTCTCCCTGAACGCAGCAGAGAAAAGAGTCCATTGTTGGGATGGCTGAGGTCCTTCACTATCTTCCTGGCCCTGGTCAGGCACCGCTTGCTGTAGATGTCCTGCAGGTTAGGGAGCTCGGTGTGAATGGTACGTTCCGCTGAACGCACCACCCTCTGGAGGGCTCGTCTGTCCTGCATAGTGCAGTTCCCGAACCAGGAAGTGATGCTGCCCGTCAGGACGCTCTCGATGGTGCAGGTGTAAAAAGTCTTAAGCACCCGAGAGGGAAGTCTAAAGTCCTTTAAGCGTCTCAGATGGTACAGACGCTGCCTGGCCTTCTTCACCAGGGTGCTGGTATGACAGGACCAAGTCAAGTCCTGCGTGATGTGAACACCCAGGTATCTGAAGCTGTCCACTCTCTCCACTGGAGTCCCGCTGATCGTGATCGGCTGGTACGACCGCTCCTGCTTCGTACTGAAGTCCACTATCAGCTCCTTAGTTTTGCTGATGTTCAGGTGTAGACTATTCACCTGGCACCAACTCTCCAGGTTCTTAATCTCCTGTATGTAGGCCGTCTCGTCGTTGTCTGAGATCAGGCCCAACACAACAGTGTCATCAGCAACTTAATGATGGTGGTGGAGTTGGAAGTGGCCACACAGTCATAAGTGTACAGTGAGTACAGCAGGGGGCTCAGAACACAACCTTGAGGGGCTCCAGTGCTTAGGGTGATGGAGGATGAGGTGTGTTTACCCATCCGTACGGCTTGCTGTCTGTCCTTCAGGAAGCTGGAGATCCATTGGCACAAGGATGTGCTGAGACCAAGGACCTCCAACTTGGAGGTGAGTGTGGAGGGAATTATGGTGTTAAACGCTGAACTGTAGTCCACAAACAGCATTTTTACATAATTCCCTTTTCTGCAGTCCAGGTGACTTGTTGTGGTGTGGAGGAGGTGTGAGATGGCATCCTCCGTGGAGCGGTTATGTCTGTATGCAAACTGTAGTGGATCCAGTGTGTCTGGTAGTGATGCAATGATGAAGTCTCTGACCAGTCTCTCAAAGCACTTCATCACCACTGATGTGAGGGCTACAGGGCGATAGTCGTTTAGGCAGGTGGGCTGCGGTTTCTTGGGGACAGGAACAATGGTGGACTGCTTAAAGCATGAGGGGACTATGGACTGTTCCAGGGAGAGGTTGAAGATCTCGGTGAACACCGGTGCTAGCTGGTCAGCGCAGGCCTTCAGAACCCGACCTGTGATGCCATCTGGTCCTGCTGCCTTCCTGATGTTCACTCTCCTGAATGCCCTCCTCACGTCATGCTCCGTGATGGTGAATACGTATGTCCTCATAAATCACCTTCTCCTTGTAATACCTAACTATGTCATACCCATGTCATTATACACATTTGTGTCCTCATATGTCACAAAAACACACGTACAAACACACACACACACACACACACACACACACACACACACACACACACACACACACGCACGCACACACACACACACACACACACACACAAACACACACACGCACACACACATACACACATGCTTGTTTTTGAGAAATTGAAGTTTGAGCTGAGTGATTAAGATTAGGATTAAATAAAATATTATATATAAAAGTTGTTTTCCATTACTTTTACTTCATCTAAACATCCTTAAATCAAGATCCATTTTCTTAAATTAAGATGTAAAATTAAGATATAAGTCTTGTTTTTTGAGAAATTGAGAAAAATTGAGTGAGTTTGTTTTCCTTTTGAATTAAGTGAATTTGACTGAGCATATATTTGACCTTTTTTTATTATAAATTTGTTGCATCTGCTTTGAATTAAGAGTAGTTAAGCTATTGTTTGTGTGTAAAATAATTAAAAAGTAATGGAGATCAGTTGTAAGTTGTATTTGCAAACTTTGAAGTGTTCCCAATATAACTCATTGTTTTCCTTAGATATTTACATTTTGAGAACATATTTACATATTGTGTTCCCTTCAATTTATTCCTCAAATTGGTCTTTAAAAAGTCTAAAATCTAACTTCAGAAAACTTACAGATCCCAGAGTATTTATTTGTGTTAACAGAAATGAATTAATTCATTAATTAATTAATGTGTGTGTGTGTGTGTGTGTGTGTGGGTCAGCTTTTGTGAGGAAAACAGCTTAATATTAAGGTGCATAATAAATGATGTCTTGATAAAAATCTGTGAAATGCAATAATGGTGTTTGAGGGTTCGGTTTAGCGGCAGAGGACTGAAAAATCATGTTCCCTGTATAAAACAGTAGATGTCAATGGATATTTTCCATGTGTGAGTGTTTGAATGAGAAATTGCGTTGGATTTACAAAAATGGTCCAGCGTTAATATTAAATATTACCATGATTTGGTACTAAATAATCACATACCGTGGGGTATTAACAGTATTTACTTTTTATTTTTTTTCATGTATGAATAACAAAGTATAATTGTGTTTGGAATGGAAATACCATTAAACGCTACCTCGTGCGCAAAAAGCACATGCTAACTAATGGTGACAGAAACACTGTTTTCATAATCCTAATTGGCTTGTTCAGCTCACGCTGTGTTCTTACAGATTGCAATTATTGAAAATATATATTGAGTTCACTCAGTTTTCCTGCGGTTTGGAGGACAAATAATATCGGCTCTTAACCTTTTACCTCTCTTGCTTCTTTTAACATTTAAATGACTCATTAGTCTTTGTAATTATTAAGCAGTGCCTCCTTAAGCTGTACGGCTAATGCTTGCTCAGCCTCTGATAAATTGCCATCTCATGGAATTTCCTGTTGTTAAACAAGCATAGGTAGCAGAGACAAATGTTGAATCCACAGTAAATGCACATCACTGTCAGACCTCCAAACGACTGGCCATTGATCACGTTTGTGTGATGGAGCACAAACATAGAGAAACAGTGGTGATTTCTGTCCTAAACCGGCTCAGTATGGCGTTCATTTATCGGACAGAGTCCTGGGGTTAGGCAGCGCTCGGATATTGAGCAATTCAAGCCAGCGTACTGTTCCGTTCTTGTTCAGGTCATGAGGTCTCACGGTAAGACTTGAGGTTGCCAAGACTTGAGGATTTAATTTTTATTTTTTTTACTTTGTATCTTAATGATTTTTTTGTAGTGCTCTCTTCTGGAGCTCAAACTTCTGTGTGTATGTATGAATGTATGCCGTACATACAGCTCTCGACGACGCCCCCATAAGCTCTCTGGTCTGGATCGGGGCCAATTGCCATCGTCCCGTGGACCTCCCAGACTGAGGACTGAGCTAGAGGAAAGGGATCCTCCGGTGTCTGGAAAGCGTCCTCACTCGAGCCCACTATCCGCGGGGAAATCAAGACCACCATCCGCGGCTCACTCAAACCCGATGGCCTCTCCGCTGTCAAGCCCTACGGCTCCAGCCTCAGAGCTCATGGATACTCCCCCGGAGTTCTCGGCTCCTGTCCTCTCCCCAGAATCCGCTCCAGGATGCTCTCCTTCGTCTCCTTCGCCTCCGCTGGTCTCGTCCAGTTCCCCATCGTCTCCTTCGCCTCCTTTGCCTCCTATGGCAGTCAGCTCCGCTCCTCGCGAGCACCGTCCAGTGCCTGCTCCTCCAGAGCGCCCCGCTGAATTCCTAATTCACCCCAATAAATTTTTTTTGTGGGGCCATATATCCATGGCCATAGTGGCTGGGCCGAAGGCCAAGGCCACGGAGCCTGATCCGCCATGGCTCCCCGAGTCTCCTCATCCGCCATGGCCTCCCGTGTCTCCTGTTCCACCCTGGAGGCCTCCCCAGTGTACCTGTCCTGCACCGGCCTGCAGGGTGCCCAACCCCCCTCCCACCGAACTGTTACAGCATGGGATGCGCCTTCCGGGAGGGGGGAGTAACTATTACGTGTTAAGTTTCCTGTTTTCCCTTTTTTTGGTTTATTTCCTGTTCTAATTATTAGTTTCCATGGTTTTTGATTAATCACCCCATTAATCTGTTCTTCCTGATTACGTTCCCTGTTTATAAGTCCTGTGTTTTTCCCCGGTCCTTTGTTTGCTGTTATATGTCTTCCTGTGTTCCTTTCTTGAATTGCTTGTTGATAGTGTTATTAAAAGATATTGTATTCTGAAGAACTCCTCGTCTCCTCGCTCCTTCATCCCCAGCGTTGCGTGACACTATCTATCTGTCTATCTGTCTGTCTGTCTATCTATAAAAGTTTTGAGTTATAATCAGTCTTTTATGTAAATATAAAACAATGTTATAACAATAAAGTGTTTATTACATTATATTGTTGTCACAGGTTCACCAGCCACACCAGTCACCTACACCCGTTCACAATCACCAGATTACTGATTACGAACACCTGATTCCACTTACCTTGGCACTAAATCAGGCTACTCACCACAGTCCCTCGTCGGCTGGTCTCAAGGTTACATAGGCTGTGTCCAAATTCAGGGTCTGCATCCTCCTTAGGATCCTTCCTACCCAGTTGAAGGAGGAGGGATCCTCCGACGTCCGCAAAAGACGGAAGTCGGTGTTTGTGAATTTGGACAGCCTACCCTTCTTTCAGTTCCCTCCCTTACCCGTTGCTCATATCCTGTCGCCTAGCAACCGTGACAGCGCCAAGCAAGAAGCGGGAAAATGGACAAACAAAGAGTTATTCTCCTCATTTTAATTCTTTTGGAAGAAATAAAGCAATTAAATAAATTAAATACTTTCTTTGCTCGTTGCCGGAGAGTTTTTTATATCAGACTACAAGACAGTCACATCCAGGTAAGCCATTATAGCCTATTTTTATTTGTTTTTAAGTATTCTACTAATTTCTCCTACAAATTCATTGAGCCGAAGCATAAACTTTAGCTTGTTTTGTCAGAGAAACTCCTCTCCCACTCCGCTACCGCTCGCTTCGTCCGCCATTACGCTCTGCCGAAAAGAATTATGGGATAGGTAGGACGGGAAAGAATCCACCACACCCATCCTTCCAATTCGGGGAAAAGGAGGACGTATTTGTGGGCCGCATTTGAAGGATCCTACGAATTTGGACAGCCTTCGTCGCGGCGCTGTGACGTAACATCCTTCAAATGAGTACTCCGAAGGATGCAGACCCTGAATTTGGACACAGCCATAGCTTTCCTCACACTTCTACTCACCACTCTGGATCTTCATGACTCTGTGTCCCCCACTACTTTGCTGGATCACCCTGAAAAAGATTAAGAGAAGTACTGATACTCTTCAGTTTGATGAGCTATAGTTTTGAACCTTCAATTTGAAGTTCTCCTTAAGTTTGTATAAATAAAGAAGCTCTGAATCGTTTTCCTGTGTATGCCTCGCAATCCAGACGTGACAATCATATTGTTATGCAGAATATAAATGTATATTTGTGACCCTGGAGCACAAAATCAGTCATAAGTAGCACAGGTATATTTGTAGCAATAGCCAACAATACATTAAATTGGTCAAAATTAATGATTTTTTTAATGCCAAAAATCATTAGGATATTAAGTAAAGATCATGTTCCATGAAGATATTTTATAAATTTCCTACCGTATCAAAACTTAATTTTTGATTAGTAATATGCATGGCTAAGAACTTTATTTGGCCAAATATATCTTGGCCAAGTATTGTCCTATCCTAACATACCATACATTAATGGAAAGCTTTTTTATTCAGGAAACTTTGTGCATTACTTTCTCCAAAAACTCATTCTGTATGATTTATAAGCCTTTTTTTAATATGGGGACATGGGGAAATATCCTCATAAATCACCTTCTCCTTGTAATGCCTATGTCATACCCATGCCATTATACAAATTTGTGTCCTCATATGTTACAAATCACACACACACACACACACTGCATGTTATGTTGAGTTGTCATTATAAGCATTCCCATATAATGACAACTGCTTGGGGTCTAGATACGTACCATCTGTGAGAGAATGGGATGCTGCAGTGAATAAACATGAATATTCATATGTTTGTTTGGTAATTATCTCTTTTACATGTTTTACAGATTGTCTGGCCATATGAAGTCAACATGAAACAGGATTTACAACTATTTTTATTTCCTCACCGTGACAGTGTTTCTGATTGAAAAACAATATTCAACAAGAACACAGTTTGGGATATGTCGAAACAGTATTCTCACAATCAAGGTAAATCATTTCAAAGTCTATTTCTTACATTGTAAACAGGAAAATAAACTTTAGGATGTGACCATAGATGTAATTTATTGGAGTGAAAGGTTAAAAGAGCTCTCCTCAGTTCTGCTTTATCATATTAAAGAGCTCTCTCTCTCTCTCTCGTTCTCTCTCTTTCCCCGTTGAGTATTTGAATAAATCTTTGCACATGTTGAAATAAGAGGATTTGGCCTCTCCCCTATTCTGTTAATGAGCTGAGATACACACTTACGGATCGACATCACATTAAACAAACTCTGGATATCATTTCCACATTCGTCTTCATAAAGTCGAGCATTAACCAATATACTCGGAGTGCTCACAACGATCATGCCTCTGCATTTAAATCCATGTGTTAAATCTGTCTTTTAAAGAGCACCGTTCCCTGAGGTACACTGCTGAGCAGCGGCGCAGATGACATTTGACAGATAATTGAGATCTTTGTTTCACTCTCCTGGGAGTCATGTGTTTGCATCTTGTCTGTAATTGGCAAAGAGACGTCTGTTGTGCAGTGGTGTTGTGTGTAATGCTGAACCCTTCTGTGCTTTGAGATCCCTTAAGGCTCTTTTCATAGATTTAAGTACAACCAATTGTATCTAAACATGCATATGCAAAAAAAAAGAAATAGATTTATGTTTGAAATGTGTTTCTACATGACTTTGTAATCCGTTTACATATTGCAGAAGTGCACTAATACAAACTGTGTATATTTGCTCCACAGAAGAAAGTCATATGGGTTTGAAACAACATGAGGGTGAGTGATGAATATTCATTATTGATAATGATAATAATAATAATAATTATTATTTTACATATTTAATAAGATCAGATGTTAGCACATGTCATTTGAAATCTTTAAGATTTTGAATAACACTAACCAAAATTATTCTTACCTGCAGTCTACTGATTAAACATTAAGATCAGTGTTGTTATTGTTACTTAAAAATATTTAAAATAATTGAAATGCTACAGTGGCCGAGAGAGCTCACTCTCGATCTTCAGAAAACACATGCAAATAGAAAAAGCACCAGCAAATCAAGAACACATCTTCATCAGTTTGACAGCAGATGGTGCAAATGCTCACAAGACAACTAAATAAATTTTATTTGCAGTGCGTTTCTTTGTTTGGTTGTGTTGTGAGCATTTGCAGTGTGCGTTGTAAAATTGACGAAGTTGTTTTCTTAATTTGCTGGTATTTTTTCTATTTGCAGCGCATTGAGCTCTCTCGGCCACAGTAAAATACAGCTGAAATGAAATAAAATACAAATATTAGATGAAAAACGTAACTTAAAAACAAAAAACATAAAAATTATAAAGGTTGCCTTGGCAGCTTATTGACATAAAATAAGTATATGTAACTTTCAATCTTTCAATCTTTTTTGTATGTAATGAATCAAAATCTGTTCTGCTCACCAAGTGTCATGAATCTGGTCAATGAACTTCTGTTAACTCACCACCAGAGGTCACTCGCTCACCACATGGACTCTTGCACCACACTAACTGTTGCACGCCACCTCAGACTACAATTCCCATCATCCACTGCACTGATGACACACAGCTGATTGCACTGATCACACACCCTACATAAACTATGGACTTCCTCTTCCTCTCTGCCGAGTATTGTATTGCGTTTATCACTCCCCTAGTGTTAGCTGCCTTTCCGAGCCATTCTGTGTTTTTCTGTTTAGTTCCGGTATTGTTCTGCATTTATAACTCTCCTAGTTTTAGCTGCGACACGGAGCCCACTTTGTTGTCATAGTCTTGCCTTGTGTGTTTTTCTAGTGTTTTGATTCTTGCCCGTGTTTCCTGTTTGCACCGCTCTTGGACTACTGCTCGTATACCTGGATTATTAGATTAGATTAGATTAGATTAGATTAGATTAGATTAGATTAGATTAGATTCAACTTTATTGTCATTGCACATGTAAGGTACAGGGCAACGAAATGCAGTTAGCATCTAACCAGAAGTGCAATAAGCAGAGGTACAGGATATACAGTGCCTACAATATGTTACATATGTACAGAATATACAGATAAGGCAGTAGTACTATGGACATAATTTACAAGTTTTTAAATACTATCAGTATGATATACAGATGGGTGATATGAACATACTATACAGATGGGTTGTGCAGTAAATGTATGTACACTATGAGCAAAAACTATGAAAATAATTACAAATGGATATGAATAAGCTATAAATTAAGATATATAAACACTAGTGCAATGAACATTGAAAGTGCATAGAAATAAAAATTTACAGTACATAGTACTCAGTGTGTAGATTGGTTGTTTTTTTTTGTTTTGTTTTTTTAATCGATTTAATGATGGGGAGGGGTGAAGAGTTTGTAGTGGTGTGTGAGGGGGGTATAATTGGGCAGAGTTTAGTAGGGAAACAGCTGTAGGGAAAAAGCTGTTCCTGAGTCTGCTTGTCCTTGTTCGGAGGCTCCTGAAGCGCCTCCCAGAGGGCAGTAAGTTAAACAGTCTATGGTCAGGGTGAGAGGAGTCCTTAAGAATGCCGCGAGCTCGACGTAAACAGCGTTTTCTCTGGACGTCCTCAATGGCAGGGAGTGGTGTCCCTGTGATGCGTTGGGCGGTTTTCACCACCCTCTGTAGTGCCTTGCGGTCAGCAGCTGAGCAGTTCCCATACCAGACTGTGATGCAGTTGGTCAGGATGCTTTCAATTGCACACCGGTAGAAGTTCCGCTGGATGATTGGAGACAGGTGGTTCTTCTTCAGTGTCCTAAGGAAGATGAGGCGTTGGTGAGCCTTCTTGACTAGGCTGGATGTGTTGGTGGTCCAGGTCAGGTCCTCCGAGATGTGGGTTCCCAGGAACTTGAAGCTGGAGACACGTTCAACAACCATCCCGTTAATGTGGATGGGGTCATACGTTCCATTTTTCTTCTTCCTGAAGTCCACAATAAGTTCCTTTGTCTTGCTGGTGTTGAGGAGCAGGCTATTGTCAGCACACCATGCAGCCAGGTGCTGTACCTCCTCCCTGTAGGCAGTCTCATCGTTGTCTCTGATGAGGCCAATCACTGTGGTGTCGTCAGCAAACTTGATGATGGAGTTGGATCCGTGCACAGGCCTGCAGTCATGGGTGTAGAGGGAGTAGAGAAATGGGCTCAGCACACATCCCTGTGGTACGCCGGTGTTGAGTGTGATGGTGGTGGAGCAGGTGAGGCCTGACCTAACATGCTGAGGTCTGTTGGTCAGAAAGTCCATAATCCAGCTGCAAAGGGAGGTGTTAACACCCAAGTCTCCAAGTTTAGTGGTCAGCTTGGAGGGAATGACGGTGTTGAATGCTGAGCTGAAATCAACAAACAATATCCGTGCATATGTGTTGTTGTTTTCCAGGTGTGTGAGTACCGAGTGCAGTACTGTGTCTACTGCATCCTCAGTGCTTCTATTGCTTCTATAGGCAAATTGGTGTGGGTCCAGTGTGGGTGGGAGGCAGTTCTTGAGGTGTGCCAGGACCAGTCGCTCAAAGCACTTCATAACAATGGGTGTGAGTGCTACGGGGCGGTAGTCATTCAGGCACGTTGGGGAGGAGTGTTTCGGCACTGGCACAATGGATGTGGACTTAAAGCATGTTGGCACCATTGCTTGGGTGAGTGACAGGTTGAAAATGTCTGTGAAGACCCCTGTGAGCTGCTCTGCACATGTCCTGAGCACACGTCCAGGAATGCCGTCGGGGCCAGCAGCCTTGTATGCGTTGATCCGGCTCAATGCTGTGATTATCTCTCTGCCTTGCCCTGTTGGATGTTGTTCGCCAATCGTCGATTCTCGCTAGCCCTAGGATTGCTCTGTGTCTTGCCCGTACCATACCTGTTTGCCGTTGTTTGACTCTGCCTGTTTATTGACTGTTTATAAATAAAAGCTTGCACTTGGATCCTCACGTCTCGTTCGCCCCGTTACACCAAGGCTGCATTTGTTTTACCAAAAACTACAGTAAAAACAGTAATATTGTGAAAAAAATTACAATTTAAAATAACTGTTTTCTATTTTAATATATGAAAATGTAATATATATCTGTGATCAAAGCTGAATTTTCAGCATCATTACTCCAGTCTTCAGTGTCACATGATCCTTCAGAAATCATTTTAATATGCTTATTTGCTGCACAAGAAAACTTTCTTATTATTGTTAAATAAAGTTCTTAATATTTTTGTGGAAATCGAGATTTATGAATAGAAAGTTGCTCAAAATAGCATTTATTTTAAATAGATTATAAAATTCCATGTCATTTGTTCAATTTAATTAATCTTTGCTGATTAAAAGTATTAATTTCTGTAAAAAAAAAAGTGCTAATCAAAGGCTTCTGAATGGTAGTGTATGTCAGATATTGTCTATATTGTTCCGAATTTGATTAATATTATTAATGCAAATACAGTCTTCCTTTTAAGCTGAATGATTAAGTGGGCAAAGCAAAGTTCATGATGCACGTTTGTATAGAGAATCTTTCATCATGTAAACTTTGCTTTCTTGAAGTTGTGCATCGTTGAGATCATTCATACCAAGGTGATACAAGAAAAGAAGATCTGGAACGCTGATCAAAGCTGAACTACACGATTCTCCCGCCTCATCTTGTCATGATCTCTCATGCTCTGCCCATCATCAACAACTCCAAAGAGGAAAAACTGCCCTTGACCGTGGGTATTCTCTTTATAAATGCCATGAATCTTAGGAGAAACAGTGCAAATAATGATTGCTCTTTAATAGGATTCTATTTAATAAAAGACCCTGAAGTTGATCGAGAGCGATTGTTCATTGCATGAGGAGAGTTCACTGTTTTGAAACGGATAATTTTGAATTCATTTATGCCTCCGAGTTTGACAGCTCGGAGAAAATTTAAACAGACTTTAAAATAGCGCTTAAAACCTGGAGCGGATCTGGATGCAGGAAGATTTCTTTAGTCTTAATGTGCTTCTTTATCTCGCCCCTTCCACAGTCAATTAATCTTGGAGTTTGGGACAAGCAGTCTTTAGACGCTTAACCCCGGCCACTTCCTGTGTGAGGCAGATAGGACGTATCTGAGAGAGGTGTCTTCACGTAATTATGCAGTCCTACCACGACGCAAGACTCGCATGCCCCGGCGACGGCGAAGGGGCGGGAAATGCAAAACGTGACCTTTCTGAAACTAATCCCTGCGCTCACAGGCAGGTCTAATATTATTGCCCAGGGAGCGATCATTAGATAAGTTCAGCCCTTAGAATAAGCCATGGCGAGGAGGGAGAACGTAAGACATTCCCAGCGGTCCCAAACCAGCATCATAGAAGCAAGAAAGGGCAAGATAATATATGTATACGAATCTGTGAATGTGCAAAGGGGTGTTTGTGAAACACTATGTATAATATTCAGAGTAACACAGGAACAGTTTCTTCCCTCAGGCAATCCATCTCATGAACATTACTATTGTTAGTCATGTTCATGAGATATGACTATAGTCATTATTGACTATAATTGTGGGACACTTTGTGGGGCAAATTTCAATTTGCACATAATATACCTGTACATATAATTGTCAATTTGTATATTGTTATTCCTTATTTACTTGTTCTATTTTTAATCCCTCATTTGTTCTGTTTCTGTCATTCTGTTGCACTGTGGAAGCTTCTGTCATGAAAACAAATTCCTCTTATGTGTAAACATACCCGGCAATAAAGCTCATTCTGATTCTGTAATGTGGATTCTAGGCTTCAGGCCTTCTAATCAGCCTTAAAGGGACAGTTCACCCAAAAATTCTGTCATTTACTCACTCTCATGTTGTTCCAAACCTGTATGAATTTCTATTGAACTCAGAAGACATTTTGAATATGTTGGTAACCAAACAGCTGTAAGTGCCCACTGACTTCCATAGAATGGAAAAAAAATATTAATAAAAATATTTATAAAAAAAATACAAATAATAATACTATTACAAAAAAACTAGTAAAAATACTAGGTAAAGAAAATATTGAGCTACCCACATTCTTTTTTTCGAAATATATATATTGTGTTTGTCAGAATAAAGAAAAACATACAGGTTTGGAACAAAATGATGACAAAAGTGTCTTTTTTTTTTTTTTTTGTAAACTATTCCTAACCATCCTATTAAAATGCTTGTGTAAATCTCAGAATGAATAATCATCATGTGCTTTTGAAATCATCATCAGTTTTGAAAAAAAACAAAACAAATAAAAATTAAGATAAGTGTTGTTATTGTTAACTAGAACTATTTTAAATAGTTGTTAATTAAAATTAAGCGTACATAAAATGAAATCTAAATATTAGATGAAAACTTAGAAAATATGTATTTATATAATTAAAATATCTAATATAATATAATATACATATTTATATATTACAAAATTGCATTTGCAGATGAATTAAATAAATACAATGAGAAATTGAAATATTAAAATAAATAAAGCTAAAATAAATTTGAATCTAAATAGACTGATTATTTATATATATATATATATATATATATATATATATATATATATATGACAAAAGAACCAAATTACTAAAATAAAAAAGACAAATAAAAACTGATATGAAATATTAATAAATTTTAAATAGTATATAAATATTACTGAAATAAAACAAGATTTTTTTTTTCAATTTGTTAAGAAAATATGTATCAAAAAAATAAAAAAAAAATATATTTTTTGCAAAGCTAATATTTTTTTCATGTGAGAGGGGATTGTATAGGGTATATACTTAAAATTTTTATAATTTAACAGTAAAATATGGTTTGTGGTAAAAATAAAAATGCAATTTTTTTGAGAAGTACAGTGCTTCAACAAATTACAGAGAAAAAAAAAGACAAATTTGGAGAAAGACAATAAATGAGGTAAATATGTAGTTATATGTATATGATAAAGAACTGAGCAAAAGAGAATAAATCACGCAAATATGCATAATGGTGAAATTGTGAATGAAATGTTGATCTCAGTACTTTCACAAGTATTTTTCTTTCTTTCTGAATTCTACTTTGTCCAGCAGATTGACAGTGCATGGCAGACTACTGCTGAACTGTCAGTTTCAGGACCATCTTCCATAAATCTCACCGATTCTGCCGATTGATCCACCTGTTTGTGCCATAAGCACTAGCTCTTCCACATCAGCAGCAGGAGCATCAGGGTTTGGGGTTTTTTTGTGATATTTTCAGTATTTGTACATTTGAAAGGTCAAAATGGTTTGATTCTGAGAAAATCATAATTGGATGAGTTTGAACAAGACATTTGTCTTGCTTTCAGTGGTAAGGGAGAAAAAACAAGACACAAAAAATTCTAAAGTGGAAAAAAATATGAATAGAAATGTCCAATATGACAATAAAGCTATAGAAAAACTTACATGTATGGCAAGGAGGACTATGCAATGTGGAAAAGTACAGGTATTTAAATCAGTATGCTATAGATTAAGATTGTGATTCTGTATTTGAAGTTCATGTAAGCAATTTGATTTGTTAATAAAAAATGATGTGTGGAAATAGAAATTGTCAGTATTCCAAGTGACCTTGATTAATCTTTATTATTTAGAGTCTTGAAAAATGCATCAAATCAAACCTGCCTGTTTAATCAAAACCATTACGGACCGATCAGTCTTACCAGCAAAATGCATATTTTTTCAATTTTTATTGGTTTAATGGTGACCAACCGCTTCGTTGGAAGACCACAAAGCTGTTCCAATTAAACAGTATCTAATGAAAATACACTTATTTATTTATTTTAAAATATTTATGTATTTTTAAATTAAATAATTAATAAATTATTTTTTGCAATTAATTAATATTTTTTTTAATTATTTAATTAAGTATTTTTTTAATTGATTGATTGAATGATTGATTAAAAAGTTATTCATTGTGACCTGAACTGAACATTCATTTATTCATTCTTTATTTTTTTTTTGGGCTGCAGGAATGTAGGATGGGAATCCTTGTCAGATATTTTGGTTCATGCATTGATAATCCTTGATTTTGTTCATAATATGATGCATTATGCACTGTTGCAATTTATATGCAGACCTTTTCCGCTCCAAGATAATACTTTAAACCTGCAAGGAAACTGATTCCTTGTCAAAACAGAGCAACATTTTACTCTTATGGGCAATAAATCCCATTTGTGATCAGATTGATGGCTAGCTAAGCAGCCCAAAAATAATGTTTCACTAGTTAATTATAAATGTATTATTATATATTATTATTATTATACATTTATTATATATATTATTTATAAGATGTAGCAGTATTTCGGTTTTTCTGCTAATGCAGCAAATGTGACATACAAATCTTATGAATGTTCTTCATTTGTCTTTTTCAAATTGGGTTAGTTCATAGGATTTGGGGCCTTTTAGCTCCTCATGTGTGTCAAAATCAGCAGGAAGTGATGTAATTCAGAGGCATATGACTGCTTATCAATTCTGGGGAGATTAAATGTTCTTTCATTTTCTTTCTCTCAATTGCATTTTTAAATGTCTTGTCCTCTCCTTCTGTCTCTCTCTCTCTTTATTTCAGCTGCGTGGAATGTTTTGGAAGAACGGCCCCTGATGAAACCATAATACATCCTCTGCTGCTTCCGTGAGCATGAGGTGAGGGAATAAAGCACATGTTCCCGTTCCTTAGAGGTTCAACAAGATGTTCCTCGATCCCAATTAGTGAGCTCAGAGAACCCGATGTCCTGCTTTAATTTTTTACTCTGGCTTTCACAGATATGATGTGACAGATGCCTGGTCACTGCTGGAATTTGTGCTTGGCCAGACAAACATGAGTCAAGCAATTACTGTCACTTTGGAAGATGAATTAAACACAGAAGCATATGCACGTTGAAGGTAGCTGCACATACAGATGAAGAAATTCAAGGGTTTGAGTTTATTCTCAAGGACAGATGCTTAAGGACAAGGGAGCTTTCATGCAACTCATCTAAACAGGGCTCGCAGATTAAAAAGAAAAAAAAGAAATCCCAGCTGGCCTTTATATAGGGCACATGCCATTTATGTGCTGAAATCAATATATGTGTACTTTTTTGAGAATGATAAACCTCAGGAGTACATAAATATATAAACAGTGAATTGCATGAAAATATTCCCTCCATTTCACTCCCACTCAAAAAAATTGCATTGTAACATAGTATCAATAAATTTAAGCACATTTTTCCTCCAAAGGATTGAGTTTGAACTTTATTTATTCTCTATTTAATCTAATATTTCATTCATTCCTCCATTCATTCATTCATTAATTCATTCATTTTTTGGTGATTCTCATTAGCTTCAACCTAATAATGTTTGTGTTCAAATGAGATCAATGGGTAAAAGCATTTTTTTAAGCATGAATTAAGTCAATTAACTGCAATGCAACAGCATTGAAGCATTAGGCATGAATTAAGTGCTTTGCAACAAATATTGTAATAATGCAAATATTTTAAATTTGCATTATAGTAAGCAGTTCTGCATGACTTAACTGTCATGCAAATAATGGGAAAAAATGAATTACCTTAAAAATAGCTTTAATTGTGTTTCATGCAAAATATCAAAATGGATGTGTGAAACGGGCCTAATATACCATTTCAAGCATGAATTAAATGCATTGCATCATATTGCCATAATGCATAAATGTTAAAAATATAAATTATATATATATATATATATATATATATATATATATATATATATTGCATTATAATAAAAAAAATTGTGCTTGATTGTCATGAAAATGATAGAAACATTAATGAAAAAATATTAACGTCTTAAAAATAGCTATAATTTTCTGTGCAAATTATAAAATGAGTGTTTGAAACAGGCCTAATACAGCATTTTTCTTTTTTTTTATGTATGAATTAAATGCGTTGCAACAAATATTGCCACAATGCATGAATATTTTACATTTAAATAATTATTTTATGCATTATAGTAATAAGAATTGTGCTTAATTGTCATGAAAATAATAGAGAAATTTATGAAAAAAGCATTAATGTTCCTACAAATAGCTTTATTTTTCTTAATGCAAAATATAATTTCTTATTTCTGTGTTTTAATTTGAGGAAGAAATATGACTGGGTATGTTCTCGACAGGTTTTATGAGTTCACCCAAACAGTAATCTTTTCTAATCAACTGGTGTAATTAAACATGCCCGTTTTTATTAAAAAGAATAATTAATCTTACTGGTCAAATACGAAAATGAGAGGAAAAAAGTGACCACGCAGCTTCATTCTGCAGGCTTCCCAACAGGCCGTTTTAAAATATCAACTCACAAAGCCGGAAATTAAGCTGTTCCTCTTAAATTCAATAAAGTTCAGCAAATGAGACACTTAGCAAATGAAAATACACTATTAGTGGGGAGAAAATAGACTTATTTAAACAGGAATGAAGGTAATGAAAAGATTGACTGGGTCCAATGCGACGTGAACTGATTTTAATGCGTTTGTCAAAATGGGCCGCTCGATAACCCGCAGAGAATAAATGTTCCACGGTATCTCTAAAAGTGAATAAATCCATCCCAAGAACAATAGCTTGAACTGTGTTTGAAAGGCAATGGCTTTAAACAGGGCGTCTTTTAAAAGCAATGACTCCAAATGGAACATTTTCAAAATATACAGACGTTCCTCTGAAGTTCTGACCTCTGCCGCGACCTCTCTTCACGCTGAAAGTCAAACTTTCTGAAAGCACAGCCGTCATATGGGGAACGCCTGTGGGGTTAAAACCTAATTTAAAGCTATTGCAAAAGGATTTTGAGAGATTAATGTTTGAAAGTCATCATAAATCAGTCTGCTGCCACTAAATCCATCAGATGACAGCACAGAACAAGTCGTCATGTCCAAAACACACTAATATTGACTGTAGTCCAAACTCAGGTTTATACATTTTTAAATATGCACAGCATAATTTAAAGTGTTTGTGGTTGCTAGGGTGTTTTGCGTGGTTGCTAGGTGGCTGCTTACGGGTCCAAAAAAAAAAAAAAAAAAAGCCATGTCAAACCCCGAACCAATAAGTATGAGCAATACTAATAGTGATGTTTGTCTACTAATAATCATGATTTAGTGCAGCACTGCTACTTATAGAATTAATTTTCTAATAGTAGTTGTCATTCTTAGATTTATTTTAATGCATAGTCCATAAACAATGTGGTTCTGAGCATTATCAGTCTAATAAAGTTGGCATGTTTCCGCAGCAGATCTTTTCTGAAGTCATTCAGACTTCAGTTTGATAGAACTGCCCATATGGTAAAGATGTAATGCTATTTGCATATGATTTGCATACATAATGTTGTGTGATATGATGATGACTGATGTGTAATTGCTGGTTTGACAGAGATGTATAACTGTATGTATGTGATATTATATAGAGAGATATATTAAAAACACTTCTTTAATAAAAATAACATAATAATAATTTTATTTCCATAAGTGAAGTCTCTTTTGTCTGCCTTGTACTAATAGGAGGAAAATGGCTCTGTAGGTCCACATTAGGATGAGATGGAGGATAGGAGTCACTCCGCAGAAGCTCCCTGTAGATCCATCAGTCCTGGACTCATCGATCAGCAGTCGATGGGATGAGCTTATCAGAGCTCAGGCCTTCAACACTACTGCAATCTGCATGAGATGACAAAACACACACAATCTTCCTAAAGCAAGCTTGCAGAAAATATCCTCCCTGCTTTGCGTAATCCGTGCGTTTCTATAGCTAGCCTGTGCATTTATTTCCATCCTGACCTTTCTGATTTGAGCTTGGATTTACGATCAAAGAGATAAGTGACAAGCGAACGTGTAGTGTAAAATGCAGAGCCTTTGCAGACTCTTGGATGTGTTTTTGGAAAGAGATGACAGGAAAAGCAGTCTGTGTGTGTGGCAGCCGGTCCCAGAACAGTGTCCATAATCTCCGGTGAATGTTCAGCTGTGTGTGCATTTCTATTTTGTCTTTGGAAACGGCGTTTGTTAGACTAGCAATGCAGTTTTCCTCTGATACCTCCAAAGTACACAGCATCAATCCTATAGATAGTTGTATGTAATAAGCGTTTTGTGTTCTCAATCTGTCACGAAGCTAATTCCTCCTTCAGCTATTTTTTTCCACATCTCTTGACTGTTCCTTTCCCTGTTTTATTCAATTTAACTCAAAGCTGTATATAGACTAAACAGGACAGGAGTGTCTGCTAAATATAAATGTAGATTATGCCATGGATATCATGAACAAAATACTAACCGAGAGTACAGGTACATTCAGTAAAGAAAGATCATTAAAGTTAAAGTTACTTCATTTAAAAGCAGAAATGAGCTGCTTGTATTTTTATTGGGCTTTGATTATGCTTTATGTTTGATTCTAGTTCTTATATAATATTAATCTCTCTTATTATATATTATATATTAATTGGTCTTCTTATATCTCTTATTCTAATTTGTAAAGCTGTATAAATGATTCTTTTAGCAATGACACTTACGTTGTAGGTGAATAAACTTTTGGTTATGTGAAATTTGTAATGGAAGTTATTTTTTATAATGCGTATCAACCCGAACTCATAAAAGTGCATATGAATAGTATACACCAAAGAAAAACAAAAACTTGTGGTATTGATACGTAAAAAATTACTTTGGTGTATATGCTTGTATAACTTGAAGTAGGCTACTAAAATAACTAATACTAAATAAAAATAAAAATAATAAATAAAAATGTATGAAAACTGTATAGACATTTAAAAAAACTAATAAAAATGACAAAAAACACACCAAAAGTTAAAGTGAAAATAGAAAATATAACTAAAACTGATGAAACTGTGCATACATTTAGAAAAGAAAAACAACTCTTTAAGTCTAGTTCTAATGACTTCTATCATTCTGTTAGTGCATTATTGTTAGGTGATTATAACATTTTTATAATCTAATGAATGAGTCGAGGTTAAAGCTGAACATTTGAATGTCCAAAATTGACTCCCTAGAGTTCTATGAAACCCAACACCATAGCAACCATCTACAACACGGATAGTGCACTGGAAATATGTTATGATCAGTAAGTTACAGCAACTTTACATTACGTTATATGAAATGCAACTTGATTTTTGAAGTCATTTTAGAAGGGAATGGAAGGGAAGGGAAGTGGTGTGTGGCCAAGTATGGTGGCCCATACTTGGAATTTGTACTCTGCATTTAACCCATCCAAGTGTACACACAGTAGTGAACATACACCTGGAGCAGTGGGCAGCCAGTGCTGCGGCGCCCGGGGAGCAGTTGGGGGTTCGGTGCCTTGCTCAAGGGTCTCACCTTGAGTTTTTATTCATTTTAATGCAGCAACTGAACTTAAGTTTTTACAGTGTGTCTGTAAGTTTTTGGTTTTTTAACTGTTAAAAAGTGATATTCTGAGCCAGAAAATACAGTGAAGAGCTGTCAAGTAGGAAATATGTAGAATGTATCCAAAGTAGAGAGATTTAATGCAAAGTATGGCCCTTATATAACATTCTTTGGCTGTATTATCCTCCAGTGTGGGTGATTGATTTCCATCTTAATCAAAGCGGGCAAACAAGGACTCGGATGCACAGCACGTGGACCCAGGAGAGGGACACATGGAGGAAGGGAGAATAGAATAAAATGAGGTGAGGAAGAAGAGTGAAATGAAACTGAATGCGACACTGATGCGGTTCAATGTCACCTGTCATTCATCTGTGCGGTTATGAACTCCTGACAAGAAATACATATGCAAACCCTGAAGCTCAAACACGAGCCAGGTGATTCCAGCTGTCACAGCGGTGAATGTATGAGGAAAATGGTTTGGTCATGCCTTTTAAAGACCAGACATGTCTCTCTCCAGATGTGGTTAGTAGGGGTTAAAACTTTGCAGGATGTTTTCATTCACTTAATTAGAGCTGTGTTACACACTGCATGAAAGGAAATTTTAAAAAATCCATAGGGACCTTTAATGACACTGTATTTCAAACTAAATTTTTATGGACCAGGTTAATTTAATTTAGCCTACTTGTGTTGACATTTTTGAATTGCACTTAAATAAATTTAGCTTCAGCCTTGCCGTTTGGGAAGAATGCATGAATGTTATTACACATCAAACAAAATATCACTAAAACACAAATATTGAGTTTTGTTATTTTTATTTTATTATTTTTTTTGTTTGTTTCAGATGTGCAGGACTGAAGTGCCAAAAAAAATTAAAATTAAATTAAAAGTTTTTTTTTATAACACAATAGCTCTATGATATAACTTATCATTCCTTTTCATGCATCATTCCCTTTCTGTATCGCTTAGGCATCATCGTGACAACAGCTGTTGCTTCCAAAAGATTCATAATTACACGTAAGTGCTTTTTGCCTTTCATCAATAGCTGTAATTACAGAGAGAGCAGCACCAGGCGTCTCTGCACGCTTATTTTTTCCCCTCTTTCGTTTTGCCGCTTCTTGTGATGTTTGATGAAACCCTGGAATGAATTGCCATTGAATTAAGTCAAAATTACAGCGACTCACTGTTTATAGAACATCATCTGCGCCGAAGCCGGAAACCTGCTAGTGATCACGGCTGTTTAAAAACTCAGAAGACGTGAAGGTTTCCTCAAACATGAAGAGTTCTGAAGCCGAAGGCAGGCGTGTTTTAATGCATACATGCACACCTGCTGAGATAACAGCTGTTTTGATTGACACACGATCCACTCCGTTCACCAACTTACTGCCTACATGCCAGCCTTCATTTGCTTTTTTAAATTCCTCTTTACGTCCACTAACATCTCACAGATATCGATGTTGACTAGCCATGATTGAGATCATGCTTCACCACATTTACTCCGGGTATTACAGTGATATGCAGCGCGAAAACTTGTGTAAACAGGGTGCAATGTGTCTTGGAGAGTGTTTAGGGATGCATATGGCCACATTGCATTTTTAGTGTGAACGCTCATGTGTCCAGACAACATCTACTCATGCAACACATCATCACTGCACCCAAACAAGGCTTTTGCATTTACCAGCTAAGCTCAGATGAATGGAGAAATAGGAATCCATCTGTATTTCTCTGAAAGTGCATGCTTTTCATCATAAAGAAGTGTGCATAATTGTATTGAATTTGCACTTCACATCTTTAAGTATACATACAGTATATTATATTACTGAAATAAGGCTACTACAAGTTAAAAGAGACACTTTCAGGACTTTTTTTTTAAGTACACTTTTAAAGTGCAATTTGTAAAAAAAAAAAAAATAGAACAACTTGAACAAAAATAACAAACTAGAACTGTACTAAAAAAGTATACAGACATTTAAACGCAACAAAAATGAATAAAATGACAAACAACAAATTACTAAAACTCTGAATAAAATTAACATGAAAGTAGAAAATATGAACAAAAGTTATAATACAAAGCGATAATAAAATAACACTGGTCCTACTTAAATGGGTCAAAAAAGTTCAAACCAAATTGAAACTATAATACTAAACTATAATTGCAATTAGCTTGTAAATAAGTCTCTGAAAAAATTGCATTCAGTTCACTCTTAACTACATTCACCTTTATTCAACAATGATCAAACTGTGAGCTTTAGACCTTTACCCAACACATGCATGGAAATCAAAGACCCATCCTTTGAAAATATTGACAAAATCTAATCACACGTGATCACTGAAGACAGATAGTCTGTCCCGGCTGACTCCTTGTCAAGTTTAAACAGGGTCATGGTGATTCAGGAGTCAGTGTGAAGGACAACTCTGGAGAAACACTGGTTAAAATGATCTGAATTCTATGTTTATATACATACACAAGTACATCAACGCAGACGCTTTAGCTTCTCCAACTTCATTTCACAATTGCTTGCATATTGTATGCAAGGAAAGTTGATATCTGTAAAAGGAGAAGTCTATTGTTCATGTTCTCTCATCTCTGTGTTTGTTTTTCAGCACAGACGCAGCCACCCCATCTGTCTGCTGCACTCAGAGTCATCGGCTGTCCCTGGGCCAGGTGTTTGTCATCCAGCAGGACGGGAGGCTCGTTCGGCCCAGGAGGGCACGGGGGTCAGGAGTGTGGAAGCAAGAGGCTGATCCCACATGATTAGGATGGAAGGAGGCCACATTTGATTTGCCTGGATGAATGTCACCAAAACTTCCAGGAACATGTCTGGAGTGTATTTCATCCCAAAATCAAAAGAAGTAAGGAATTATATTGTAACATACATTAATGTGCATATTATTTCATAATTTTATTTTATTTAAAAAAATATTTACTTTAAATTATATATTCAAAACAAAACATATTTAGGACCTTTTAGATTTTTTATTTTCTTTTAATCGTTTAAAAGTTTTTGGTCTGTAAGAAAAAAAAAAGTATTTTATGTTCACCAGAGTGGAATTTATTTGATCAAAATACAGTAAGTAAAATATTATTACAATTTAAAAGAACTCTTTTCTGTTTTATGGAAATATATTTCTGACATGGTAAAAACAAAACATTTATCTCAATTTAATTAGATTTTTTATTTTTTCAGAATTCTTAGTTTGTATCTGACATTTAAGATTTTGGAAATATATTAATATTAAAAGTCAAAATTGTAAAAAGTCAAGAATACTGAGGAAGTCAGAATTGCAAGATGCAAATTTAGAATTCTGAAAAAAGTCACATTTGTGAAATAAATCATAATTAGCTTTTTTGTTAATATTTTTTATTATGTGGTGGAAAAAAAACTTCCATACTATTTTAATATTTTAAATTATAATGTAGTCCTGAATTTTCCAGCATCATTACTCCAGTCTTCAGTGTCACATGATCCTTCAGAAATCATTTTAATATTCTGATTTTGCTGTTCAAGAAACATTTCTGATTATTATCAATGTTGAAAACCCTTGTGCTGCTTCATATTTTTGTAGAAACGGATATATTTTCATGATTCTTTGATGAATAGAAAATGAAAAAAAAAACAGCATTTATTTAAAATAAAAGCCATTATAACTGTCTGTACTACTAACACTTCTTTTCAATGTAATGCATTCAAGCAGCATTGAAGATGAAATAAAGAATTGCTTTGTTCCTAGTGTAATTTACAGAGGTTTTGATAGTACAGTATGCCATGAACAAGTGTCAGTAAGAATAACATGCATGTGTGGATGATCATCTTTAAATCAGCCTTCAAAGTGTCATGAGGTCTGGGCCTGTGGTGGCAAAATCTGCATCCCAGAATGCATCAGTCTTCATTATGTCACTTTTTAAAGCATGCAATCATTTATAAACATATTCTTAGCCAGCGCTTTAAAACAATGTGTGATATACTGTATGTTGACAGGGCAGTGGGCAGGTGGCAGCAATGCCCCTCAGTGGTGATAACATATCCCATCATGCCCTGTGAAGAACCAATTACAATTATTTACATGTAGACACGCAGCATTTGCATTGCTATATTGCTGTTGATGACATCTAAAGTCAAAGATGATAACATCTGATATTAAATAAATCAGCATGACTGTGATCCTCCATTCCAGCAGAGCATGTCACTCCTCATAATTAATAACCACCAAAAAAGAAGATAATTTCTTGCTACTGATACGAGGAGGGCATAGAGGTGAAGAAGATCAGTTCTCCATAAACAATCATTCTCTACCACATTTTTACATCTCATGAGCCGTCCTCCCCCTCGCTCGAGTCTCCTCTATCAGGGTGAGGCTGTGCTCTAATAGCCTGTCAACACGAATCTTATGACCACTGAAGGTTGTCAAGGAGTGGGCAGCCATAATGCCACCTTGAAGGGTTTCCATTAGCGAGCACCCCCCGCCAGGGCTGTGAACGCATGTTAATGCAAATGCAATCGTCTTCAGCTGACAGGCCACTACTGTCCTGAGCTTTACTTCCTTTCGTCCGTCTGTCTGTCTGTATGTGGGTGTTTCTTAACTTTTTAGGAGGGAACTGTACTGTCCCCTAGGATGATACTATTAAAGAAACGTTTTTTCTTAAAGTGTTCTAGTTTTAGATAATTTTCTTTTTTTCTCTTTTCACTTTTTCCCCCCCGTTGAAAGGTTAAATAAGGCTTATCCTTCCCCTATAGTTTTATAAAAAAGTCTTTTAAATCATAAAAATTCTAATTCATGTCATTTTTTTATTTATATTTATTTTAATATTTTTTAATAGTTTTTTACCAAGAAAAATAAATACTGTTTATGCAGCAAGGCTGAAATTATAATTGTTAACACATACTTCATTTTAATATATATGTCCAAAATTAAGTCTAGTAAGGTTTTTCTTTCTTTTTTTGAAAGAAATTGACACTTATTCAGCAAGGAAAGGAAGGAAACTGATCAAAAGACATTGGCAATAAAGACATTTTATAAAATTTCAAAAGATTTCTGTTTAAAATAAACTTACTTATCAAAGAATCCTGGAAAAAGGTATCATGGTTTCCAGAAAAATATGAAGCAGCAATATTGATAATAATAATAAATGTTTCCTGAACACCAAATTTAGCATATTAGAATGATTTCTGAAGGATCATGTGACACTGAAGACTGTAGACCAGGCGTGTCAAACTCAGTTCCTGGAGGGCCGCAGCCCTGCAGAGTTTTGTTCCAACCCTGCTCCACCACACAAACTATGTAGTTTTCAAACAAGCCTGAAGGACTTGATTAGCTGGATCAGGTGTGTTTAATTAGGGTTGCATCTAAACTCGGCTCTGGCCCTCCAGGAACTGAGTTTGACACCCCTGCTGTAGTCAGTGGCGTGCACAAGGGGGGCCGGGGGGTCTCGAGCCCCTGCCCCTTTGAGGTCCGATGGTAAAGTGCCGTTGCGTTCCGGTGTCCCCAGTTCGCGATTTCTGCCGAGGGTAGGGGTGTTCGATATGACGATTTTTGATCGTGGACGATACAAATGTCTCCAAGATCTGCTTTTTTGAAGAAACAACGTAGTATCGTGCTACAGCACACATTCTATCAGCTGCAGTTCTGGCGCCGCCGTCTCTATGTACTGTACAACGCCACAGACATTCACGTCAGTGGTAGAGTTAATCTCCCAGGACACTGCACTTATTCACAATCACAAAAGTATATTATTTGCATCTGCTTTAAAGCTTTGCCGATTAAACGTTTCATTCACGTGGTGGTCAGACATGCACTTTTTCTGAGCACATACACCCCACGCGTGCGCACGAAAAAGCCAGTCAAACAGCGCGTGATTACTGAACTATATTTGTTCATTCAATTTCTTGAATGCTCCTGCTAAATACACCTTTTGCAGCCTACCTGAAAATAAATCACTGTTTATTTTATTTGTATATTGTGTAAATTTGTAATGTGTATCTTTGTTCTAATTTTTGAACAAAGATTAAATAATGACAAAGATTTTTATCTTCACCCACTTTGGCCTAAATATCGACCATCTTTTTAAAAAATATTTTGTTACCTTAAAAGGCTGTCTTTATAATAGGGAAATTAGTTTGGCTGTAATGCTCAAACAACTTGCAAAATAGAAAAACCAACATGATAAAAAAATGTGCTCAAATCGTGATATTTCAAAAAAAAAAACTAATCGTGATATGATATTTTTGCCATATTGCCCACCCCTATAGCCGAGGGGGACCAAACCCATCATCCAGCCCAATCCATCCACACCCACACCCACCCCAGAAAATACAGCTTTGCATCACAGAAATAAATTACAATTTTAAATATATTCTAATTGAAAAGAGCTATATTAAATTGTAATAATATTTTACAATATTGCCATTTTTGCTGTATTTTTGATCAAATAAATGTAGCCTGGGTAAAAATGAGATGTCTAAACATAAGAAAAAAACATTTGAATGGTAATGTGTGTCTGTGTATGTATGTGTGTGTGTGTGTATACACACCAGATCCAACGGAAGTACAAGGTCAAGATGCACTGAATCTGGTAAATGCAATTAAGGTTTGCATGGTCAAACAAACATAATCTAGTTGCTACTTAAGGAAATATATATTTTATTATAAATGTGATTTTTACCTATTACCCTGTTGTTCAGTTCATTATATTTAGTAACCTAGATCCTGTGTAGTAAAACCTGTCATTCAAAGGCTATTGAAGATTTAAAACATGCCATCATCCAGTCATCACCAATATTTGCATAGTTCAATAGTAATAAATTCATCCCTCATTGTACCGCAAAATCACACCTACTGTCCTGCAACAGATCAATAACCAAGTGCTCCCATAATTCTGAGATCCACTTGAATGTTGATAAAGCCCTAAGATCAGATCTTCATTCAAGAATGTAAATGTTTTAAAATACATGAAGCATAGTGTCACACTTGACCAAGGAGCAAGGAACGAGGGAGCGAGGAGTATTTCCAAACACCAGAGTCTTTATCACGGGGAAGTCGTGGCCTAATGGTTAGAGAGTCGGACTCGTAATCCAAAGGTTGCGGGTTCGAGTCTCAGGTCTGGCAGGGATTGTAGGTGGGGGGAGTGAATGTCCAGCGCTCTCTCCACCCTCAATACCACGACTGAGGTGCCCTTGAGCAAGGCACCGAACCCCCAACTGCTCCCCGGGCTCCGCAGCATAAATGGCTGCCCACTGCTCCGGGTGTGTGTTCACGGTGTGTGTGTGTTCACTGCTGTGTGTGTGCACGTTGGATGGGTTAAATGCAGAGCACGAATTCCGAGTATGGGTCACCATACTTGGCAGTATGTCACTTCACTTCATTTTAATAATCCACACACGTAGGAGACACAGGGAATGACGTTCAGAACCGACAAACAGCCACAGAAGGACTGGGGCTTTTAAACATAGGGTAATACGACGAGACACACCTGGAGCAAATTAACACAATCAGACTGGGGAGAAACTGGGTCACAATGAACACATGAGGAGCAAAAACACAACAAAACAGTCCTGGATCCTGACACATAGTTTGCAAAAGTTTAATATTTAAAGATTATTTTGTAAAAAGTGCCTCTAACTGAAGATTTTCCCGCATTTGTCTCTCTTTCACTCACTTCCTGGTTTCTCTTACCCTAATGCTTTATTTTTCTGAGGTCCCATTATGGCTCTCGCTGAACTATCAGATGAACTTCTCACAGATCCCATAAGCCCTTTCACTGCTGCGTGCAGAATGCTGTAAATGTGTGTCATTAATTGGAAATTGCATTTAATCTAAGCACAAAAGTAGAACTTTGCCAGCCGCTAATTGCTGCAGACATGCTCTGCTATTCACTGCAGGACTTACCATGGGGGAGACAGAAAGGACAGATAATTTCAGGGACGGTAGAGTGGAACAATAGACAGCACTGAGGAGAAATTGGCCTCTGTGGGAAAGGTCCTAGTTCACTGGAGATAATGCTGAGCTCATATTGCTGCTATTATATACCCTGTACAACTTTTTTGCACATTATTTTGCACATTCCTCTTAGTACTATTTAAGTCAACAACATACTGACCTGCACATTTATATTTATATTTTTTATCTATCTTTTTATTTTATTCTTTTTATTTTATTTTATTTTTTTCTACTTTTCTTCTCTTAATATTTGTATACTTTATAATTGCACTGTCCTTGGAGCGGACCTGACCTACATTTCACTGCTGGTTATACTCTGTATAATTGTGTATGTGACGAATAAAACTCTTGAATCTTGAATCTTGAATCTCTGTACTGAAGTTGAAGGAAGGTTTGTGCCCTAAAAGTAGAAAGACTTACTGTGAAACTACATATTAACTGTCAGTGGAGTTTCACATGCTGTTGTCATATACTGAAGTGGAAAAAGAAAGATCTAAAATTAATACATATCAAGCACAAAATGGGACTGTTTATGGTAATGTTTATTGCAGTATATACATTTTATATATTTCATATAAATTTATAATCTGTAGTCTATAATTTATTAATTATACAGAGAGGTGAAATATGACTATATTGAGTTATATGTCACAAAAATAAAAGTATTTCAGCATGTTTTATTTTTATAATTATTTAAAAAAATAATTTTTGTCAATTTCAGGGAAAAAAAGTGTTTTATATACATTAAATATGATTATTATTATGTATAATAAAATATTTTTTTTCTCATGAAACCATCTCAGGTACCTTTCCACCACCTTGTGACATCAAGTCAAGTCACCTTTATTTATATAGCGCTTTTAACAATGTAAATAGTGTCAAAGCAACTGCACAATATCAAAAAAGGAAAATCGTGTGTGAATAATGTAAAATGAAAAGATTAAAAAAAGATTTTCAGTTAAAGGCATTTCATTATTGAATTCAGTGATGTCATCATCCAGCTCAGTTCAGTTTAAATAGTGTCTTTGCAATCAGGTCGACGATATCGCTGGAAATGAAGTGTCATCATTCTGAAGTCTCCAGCCCTGCTCAAGATGAGCTGTGT